>NW_024609835.1:19635107-20835107 GCF_016920785.2 Ixodes scapularis
TGCGCATCTAGTGATTGACGGGGATTATAAAATACTGCTTAGCTCCGAGGCGCAATCTGAGTGGGGACAATGAACATGACGTTCTCTTGCTCGGTGACCCTGCGCAGAGAACGCTTTGGAGTCAATCCTCTTTTCGCGCCTCGTCATTCGCTGGACGGACCCAATAGACCGCGGTGATTGGCCCGTACTGTGCTCTGCGGGGAAAGTAGACAAGGAAACCTCCTTTGGAGTGTTGCTTCGTCTCTTGATTGTGGCGCACGTAAAATAACGTTCAGTGTTACTGATTCTGTATTGGAATTACTTTTTTTTTTCCCCTGACGGCGTATCGTTCGAGTATTTCAACAGCCTGGTATTTTTGTTTGTGTTTTAATTTTGTGGTTGGGCGAGTTATTGCGGACGCGGGAATATTTGATTCATGAATTTTCGCCCTGCGGCGCATTTTCTCGTTCATTGAATATTCTGAATTACAGGGCGCGCGTACGGTGATAAAATAAAACATTGTAAACAAACATCGTTTTAGACATGTGCATATACAATGGGAACTGATTTCTGTTTTTCTATCAGTGCTGATCCCCCTCAAGAACGAAACTCGTAACGCAGAAAACAAATGTGCGATTGAAAAATGAAGGAAAGTTAAAATAGAACATATATGTATATGGCAATACTTGCGGCAACAATGTTTGTGAATAGCACATAGCAGTGGCTCTGCCGGAACGACAACCTCAGAGCTGGGGGAGACTCGAGAATCCCCACTGAACCTTCCGCTTAGCCGCTCAAGGTTTCTCACACACGTGCCCGCGGCATATTTTGCACGTTACGCGATGCAGTAGAAAAACAATCGGTACAACCATCCAGCACAGTCGCAGCCCCACAAAACGATCGACCGGCATTCCAAAAACACCTCTTATGTCGGAAGGAGGGCAAAGAACCATTCGCCAAACACATATGTACACACGCGCACACACGCACACGCAGGCACGCGCGCGTTTCACACACACACGTACACGGTTCTGAAGTCACATCCAGCGAAGCGGAGGACGCTGCCGACTAACTAAGAGACGTTGCCAGACAGCGAGTGCACTCCCCATGGAGACGGCAAATAGCGGCAGCCGCAGATCGACACGAAACGCAGGCGTATTCAAAAATTGAATTACGTGGCAGTTTGTCTACTCCTGGATGTGTTCTTTCCCCCGCCCAAACAAGACAACACGCACGCGAGCCGTCGGCTTTCGGTCTACTGCGGGATGACGTTCATGCCGCGTCCGCCGCTCCGGCAACCAAGAGTGCCTAGAATTCCAGAGAGGCAGGAACTTAAGCCATTGGGAGCATTTGCATTCCAATGGCGGACGCTTCCTGCCCCGATTAGTCGCAAGCGCATATGCGCTGCGTTGTCGGGTGGCGAGGAAGAAAGGCGGCAGAGACAAAGGCAGAGATGCGGACACACTTGCAGAAGACCGACGCGTTCGTCACCCCCTCGCAGCTGGTGGAGTTGGATACTCTCTCAAATGTAGGCTCTCTAGGAGCCCACACCCGACTCGGTTGTCTGGCGCAAACGCTCTCTGTTTGCGCTTGCTCGAATGAAGAGCTCGCAAACAGTGTTCGAGATTGCTCGGCGTGTAGCCTGCCAAGGGTTGCTCGACCCGACTGCCGGATTGCTCATGAATTATTTCGTTTAGCTCGTTTTTGGCTTGGCTCGTGCCTTGTTGCCTTTTGTCGAGTCGCACTACAGCGAGGAATCAAGCAAGCTCATGTGCGTGGAGAACAACGAGCGAGACCGCGAGGTAAATGTTTGCCCTGTTCGTTGTATTTAAACTTGCTCAATTTTTTTTTTTACGTCTTTGTTTTCTTGGGGGGGGGGGGGGGGGGGGGGGGGCGATGCTTGATTTCGATTTCTCGATTACCTTGGCTTGGAAGTCTCTGGTAGATGTGAAGTGTCTTGACTCTTGATTGAAAAAAAAAATGCTTCGGACAATGATGGGAACAGGGGGCAAAAATGGGGTATCGCGATTTAAATGTTTAAGTCCAAACGTGCGGCGCGGCGTATTAGGTAAAATAATGTTTCTTTCAAATATTTTTATGTTCTCTTTTTTTTATTAAAATGCGTCGGCAAATTCGCAACGTGTTTTTTTTAAATAAAAAATAAAAAAAAATGAAATAAAAACTATTTTTGCATTATTCAGTTCTTAAATGTAAACTGAAGCGGTTCTGTATTTGAGAAGACATCAACTTCAATCGTCTTCATTTGGCCTCCGATATCACAAATATCAAGATTATTTTGGAATTTGTTGCATGGGGGCTGTATGAAAATTACTTTTAAAGTACCGCTGAAGCCCCTCCTTCCTGGGGTGTGACGTAATATACCGAGTCTTCGAAATCTCCGCTCTCGCGCATCTTCAGCGCTTATCGAAGCTACGCAGGCGCACTCTCGCTATTTTCAAAAAGGCCAGAGGAAAGGGGTCCCCGACAGGTGTCAGCGCGCTTGCACTTGCACGCGCTGCCCACACGAGCGACACGCGCTTGACAGCCGAAAAGATCTGCGTGTGGACGTAACGTCAGGTAGGAGGGTTTTTCGCGTTTTCTTTTTTTTTCGTGTATGGTTACATTCCCAGGAAAAACGAACGTGATATTCAGATTCAGGGGATAAAAATATTCTAGAATTCACCTCTAACTCCGTTTCCTTCAAAAACCGTTTTAGCTTCCCTTTAAAAGAGTCATGAAACAATATTTCTGCTTTTGCTAAATACTACTTTGAGTCACTCCCTAACGTTAATATCTGAATAAACTTGCATTAGTATTTCTTTCTAGGCAATAGCAGTCACCAAACAAACCGAAAAAATATGAGCGTCGTTCATCCCCTCAACTCGCAGCAGAGCAAGTGTCCACGCGGTCTGGTGTCTATCCTATGCTGCCGACATTAACCAAACACACGCACTGGGGTCGGCGAAGTAGAAAACGCGGGCTGAACTCCAAGCATAGTTAGATTTCGGCTATTCTCATCATCGCGGTGGTTGGACACGAACCACTACCCTAGTGTCCGCCGAGGTCGAGTGCTCACGCAGTTCTCGTGTCCAACCCACAGGTCCCGCTCGACTGTCGTCGGGCGAGTGGTTTCGATCCCACAAGTACGTCATCGAGCTTTGAGAACGAAAGACTGAAAGATAGACTCCTTTTATCCTCGCAGTTCCACCGCGACAAAGAAGCTTCTGAGCTGTCTGTGCGAGTATGCTTGGGCCAGACTAGGACCAGTACGCCTCTGCAAATTCATGAACAGTCGAGCACGATATCGTTTCAGGAACCCTTTAAATTCGATAATTTATTTATTTCAATAGAAAAGAGCAAGAACTGTGAAGGAAGTTCTAGAAGATTCAGAAGTTCCAGAACGTTTTATAAAAATACTTTCTAACTGCTTATTTTTAATTTCTAGTAAAATATATTTTTACAAGAAAATTGTATTTTCTTTCTTTTTTTTTTCGAAGTTATTTGACTAGGACACTTCTCATATATTATGATACAAAATTTGGCGGCGGGTACGTTGCCTTAGTTGAGTACACTTTCAATATATCCTTATATGCCCCGACAAGCCTGCCAGCACGTATTCGTTTAACAATTATTCATTTGCTCACCCCCGCCCCCCCCCCCTCCCCCCCCCCCCCCAAAAAAGAAAAAACCTATCAACTTGTTGTTTCTTCTTGAAAAAAACGTATTCAGGCATTACATTTTGAGAGACAGAGAGAGCAAAATAATAACTTACAGTTTTGACTAATATAACAAAACTATTGAAATCAGATATTTTAAAAATTAAATGCATGCACAGTAATAATAAATATCTTGATTCGTATACTTGACTGATCTGAATAATATTTATTTCTGTAGGTGTACCTCATCTGAAAAGTTTTCTGGCGCGCTATAGCAGTGTAAGCACTAGGGGCCCTCGCGCAGGAAATCGGGCTTCTACATTAGCCTCCCCCCCCCCCCCCCTCCGCCACACACACACACACACTCAAGCGCGCACACATAAGTCGTATAACTCGTGCCGTGGGAATTACTTTAGCCGGGTGCAGTAGGCTGCAAAATTGTTAGCGGGGCACCGGAACGCTGGCTGGAATGCGCCACTGCGCATTCTGACGGCGCCCCGCCACTCCAAAATCAAAGTTGCCTCGCGGTACTATGTGTGACGGCGGCAGCGTTTATCTCCACGAGCAGCCAATCCGGCGTGAGCGGCGTTGCTAGGGGGTCAATCGCCTGCGCCGTAAGCATAAGCCACCGCGATGGGTGACGAAGCTCGCGTGATTCAGATATCGTTTCGCGGCCCCTTGCGCCCAGTCCTTGTTACCGCGTGCACTTTGGACGGAAGCGAGTGTAAAAGACACAATTGCGAGGACGAAAGGAAGCGCAATCTCCAAACGTGAGTCTCGAGAGCGGTCGCGCGACGTCTGTGCATACCTACGGAAATAATTACGTGGTTCAATAATATTACCTGTATTAGCACATGCTGTCTTGTCCTGTTTTCTTTAGTTTAGATGCTACCTTTAACATTCATGTTATAGCTTACTGTATACAGCTCGCTTAATCAGCCGGTTGGTCCTAGTTGTACACGGCGACAGATATATCATCTGAAATTGTCAAAAATGTTCCCGATGGATCGATGTAATTAAATATTTTCGGGTCACACGAAAGAAAGAATAAAATATTCATTTATTTCGATTGTCCACGAGTTCAGGGTAGACGTGCGCAATCACCCCATTATCGAAGATAAAATCTTCTACAAATGCGGTGTCCTTTGGCCAGCGCCACCTTCCTGGCATGACGTCAGCAACATTAATACTTAAAATCGAAAGAATAAAAAGAATAAAAACGCGAAGGACAAGCACAGGACAATCACATTCTTTCAACAACATGAGTTCACTTATTTACATTTTCTTCTAAATTCGCATCGCGACGCTTTTGCAAACGCTTTCAAAGCGACATTGTGGCGCTGCAAAGACCGCGAATCTCAAAACCCCTGCCACTCCTACACCAAAATCTTAATGCTATGTTTGCGAGGATTTTTTTTTTTTCGTGGCTGTCTAAAACATTGTGAGAGAGATTGAGTGCCATGGGCCCTTTTCTTGTGTCTAGCTTTTTGAATCTTGACGTATTCCTTCCTAAATGTTCTTTCTTTCTGTTTGAGTTCACCCTGAGTGTCATTCGCAGTGCAAGTTTCTTCGTCCGAATCGCTTCGCTTCTTTTGATGCATTTCAATCCGGAGCGAATAGCCCAGACAGAGGGGCAAACTTCCGATTCATTGAAGTGGCAGTTGCGCTGCCTTCTCCTTTCTCTTTTAGTCGTCTGCATCTAGGAATGCTATACAAAAGTAAAGGAGCCTCACGTAGTAGTCCATCGAGGCTGGCAGTGTTTTGCAGTGAAGCCAGAAATCACTCATGAGCGTTTAACCCAGTATAACTTTTGCTGTTGCGGCGAATAATAATAGAAAAAGAAAAAAGCGAGAGTTCAAAATCTGTATGGCCGAGTCCCTCTAGAGCAACAAACTGAAACAAATGACAGCGACGCGCCTCAAACCAGAGTTTTTCGCGATTGGAACGGCTTCGTAGAATAAAGGAGGCTATGCTCAATCGCGAGCATCATGCACGCGAGGGTATCCTTGACAGGCTTGCAATCACTCGTGCTTACCTCACGAGCCCCGAACAATTCAACGCCTGCCAAAGGTACCATCGCGTGCATGCCGCAATAGACCGATCTCATCAAGCGTTCCACGCATGCGTGACGCCGCCATAGCTGTAGTTCGTAGGAGGCAGACTCCAGTTCACGAGATAGCTGATGCCGCCTCGTGCTCTGCTCGCGCAGACCTCCAACGGGGTTGTCGCGCGTGCAGAACGACTACAGCTCCCACGATGCTTGTCTGCAGCGGTGGCGCACTCAAACTAGCTGGTGAAATCGGCCTATTGTTTGAGGCTTGTAGCTGTCGTTTGTTTCTGTTTGTCGCTCATGTGGAACACGGGCATTGGAAACATTTGAAGTGTCTATAGGCAACTTCTCAAGACAACGGGAACGTTGCTAGGCAAGATAGTCGAATCTGAAGCGATAATTTGTTATCAATCAGTTTGCTTGTTTTGTAAATTCACGGACATAGTGTTCGCTGCGGACATGGTGGCTTAATTATCTGCGGATACGCCTCAAGCTATCTTGAAGCACGTTTGGTTCGTGCATGCGTCTGCTTCGAACATGCTTACAGACAGGTTTTGGGGGAGTAATGTATTATGACCGTCATGAAGGAAAGAAAACGCATAGGTGGTGTCTGCAGACTATTTTTAGGGTGGTGTATGTGCTGTACGACCGCGGTGTAAACCAGTCATTCAGACCTGCAGTCAGATAACGCTTCCGACGGCAGGGTTACGCTATAGCATCCGGAAGGCCACTCCGACTGGTGCGTTTAGAAAACACCTATTATATATTACTATTATATATGAAAGTGTTTGAACTGTATCTTTTAACTTGTATATATCGCGGTACCATATCAAAACCTGGAGGTTGTGCCGCCGGGGCAGGAAAAAACAATATACAAATAAAATAAATAACAGAAAGTATCGTTTGCAAGTAGGCCCTCTTGGCACCGCCATCTTGGGTGTAGGTTGTCGCATGGGCAAGCATTACCGAGGCGTGCCCATGAATGCCAGACTGGGACCCCAACAAAGCGTTTTCCACCCATGGTGGCCAGCCTATTTTTTAAATCGTGGCTGCTTTGAAACGCGTATACTTCGTATATACGTCGGAGTAGGAACCGAGATGGCCACAAAACACGTTACTGAAACCCCCGGGCAATGCTACAGGCTGTTCTCACGCGTTTGTATTGTATGAACGCCGTCGAATGAGGAGAGCGGGCGTAGGTGTCACGCGATCGCGGCGTGCTCCCGGCCGCAATCGTGGTGTTGTTGCAGCAGCGGTGGTGGATGTGCCAGACGCCTGTCGCGCTGCAGGTCGCCCTCTCAGCATGACAGTTTAATGGAAGCTTAAACAGCCGGGTGCGGGGGATTCCGTGACGAAAGCGACACTTGTGTTGCGTCCTGTTTTTGTCTTCAGAACTCCTACGCTCAACCGTCAGGATCGCGACATACGACAGCTTGACGCTTGGACTTTTGTGACGTCCTTTTTTGCCACCTCGGGACCACACGGGTGGAATAGGGCGTTAAACCCACCAGCCAAAGACGCGTTCCAAACACAGTAGCGACACGCAGCACTACACGTTCCTGACGTTACCGGCAGGCGGAAATCCAGAGCAGAAGACGAGAGAGGAGGTGAACGCACCGGTCGGACACGCATTCATCGACAACTCCGAAGCCGACTCTCGGCACCGTATCCGTTTCTCGAAGCCCATCCGAGGCTGGGACAGAAGCGAGCGCAGCAGGACGGCGCACATTCTAATCCGGGAGCGTGTTTACAGCGGCGAACAAGTCTCCAATTTCAGGCTTAACCTGCCGTGCCTAAGCGTATTAGCTGCCGGGCTGCTCACGCTGTCAGCCTCCTGCCAGGAAAGCTCGACACAATTAAGCTGTCACTTTTAATTTTCGCGCGGGGACTTCCAGCAGGGCGAGCGCTGTCCGACGCAAGCTGTGCTCTGACACGGTCAAATCCTTAATATATCCGGGGGGGCGGGGGGGGGAAGGGGGGGGGGGGGGCGCTTTCTACCCGACGACATTGATAGACGACTTTTCTTTAAAGCTTTGCTCCGCTTTGAACGCGCGCGGCGCGGTCCGCGTCGTATCGGTGTGGTTTCTTTTCTGTGCGAGTAGGGGAGGCTCTTGTATTTGTTCCTTAGCGTCTCGGCGTGTAAGGTACGCGCGCTGCCGCTATCCTTTTCCTGCGGTGGTCCCCTTGGCGGCGATGGTGCTCTGCGACGCTCCGTTCTGCGTTCGTGCGTTCGTTCGTCGCCGGCGAACGGGGAGACGGCGGTGACGTGGTCGGCGTCGGCGCCGTTAAATTGCTTTTCCCTCGGGGAGCCCAGCGTCTCCTCTCGAGGATTTATGTGACGCGAGCTGTAAAACACACAACGCATTCTTTGTGTGCACAAAAAGAAAAAAAAAAAAAAAAGAAATCAACCGTGGACAGTGGGGGAAACATCTTTACGTTCGCACCTGCTGACAGATGTGTTGCGTACCGGCTTTTGCGTTTTGTTTTTTTTATTTTCTTTTGTTTTCGAGCGATAGTTGTTATGGGCTTTTCTCACCACTGGAAATGCCTTCCGTTGTCGTTTTAGTAATTGTAGATGTCGATGTTGTTGATCTTGAGTCGGCGTAATTTTGCGTGCGGCGTCCGTCGCAATATTGCCAACTGTATGTTAAAAAAAAAAAAAAAAAGAAGATATTGCCAACCACTTGGGGGATGCCAACCTGGGTGCGGTGCGCGTGAAGCGGGCGCCTTCCCCCAAAGCTACGCCCCAACATTCGCAATCCGGTTTCTTTGCGTTTTTTTGAGGAACAAACGTCACTATGAGTCTCGAGTCGTGCACTCTAAATCGCCACAGTTGCTCTGAAATCGCGATAAACTTTTTTTGTCATTATTAAGTAATTCTAAATTTAGAGGAGCGGTGCAACGATATTCAATTGGAATGTTTTTCACTTTACACGAGCTTACTGGCGCTAGTGGGGCTTAAGAATACTCGCAGGCAACGCCACTGGCAAAGAAACTCCTTTGTTGCGGTGTAATTTCAAGGACAAATGCAATAACTTTCGTTCAATCTCTCCTTTGCAAAATTTGATGACGTAACGTGGGGAGCGCAGTACACCTTGATGACGATATTTGAATCCGGTTTATAGATTGGACCCGAGCATTGCGTGGGCACTCGATTTGGGCTCGTGATAATTACTAGCTCGAGAAGCATTCGGGTTGTGACCCGTGTACAATCGCTGCAACGACGACAACAGCCGAGCCATAACAATGTCTGGAATTCAGCGCGTGTCCTGTGCTTTGCCAACCCCAGCGCGTGGCTATGATCAACACTGGCGGCATATAATCGGCTCCAGATCACGTGGCCGCTTGTTCTGGCTGCGAGTTGAGGGGGTGAACGCTGCTCGTTTTTCTTTAATTTTTTTCTGCGACTTCTATTGCGTGGGGTGAAAAACGAACGGGTATTTCACAGGTCATTAACGTCAGGGATCCGTTCTAAGCGGTATTTGCGCTAAGTACAAAAATCGTTGCATCGCCCCTTTAATAGGAGTTATTGGTTTAACTTAAAATCATCGTCTAGGTGGCGCAAGCCGCCGCCTGATTAAAAGGGTCCAGGACCAACCCATTCATCCAATTCACCGAGAAACGCCAGCGTCTTAGCGTCGCCGCGTGCTTGCGTCGCGCCTTTAGTGAGACGCTGTAAGACCCGCTGGCGGCGGCGCTGACGTGTCTCGCTGGTCCTCGCAGATAGAACAGAGGGGTGCGTGCACGGGAGAGTTGGCCGTCAATACCCCAAGGTGCTTCAACGCGACGTCGATGCGCAGCGACTTCACCGTGACGGATCGCAGCTATCGCTATGACAGTATTGTGTATTAAGACAGGACTGCTCAATCGTTTTTACTAACTCGGTCCCGTGTCTTTCTTTTTTTTTCACTGGAGAGTATTTGCTTACTTAGCGGAAGGCTTCCAGGACAAGATCACGTGGCAAATGCAACGTGCGTCGCTTGGGGAAGGTGACCCGTTAAAATTAATTTAATTGTCCGGAATTATCTGACTCCCCTAGCGTCTGCTCGACGTATTGTGGCGTTCAGATGTACGGCGCGTGAGATCATGCAAGACGCGAAGAGGTATACTTCGTTTCACCTTATGTTGTGCCGCAGCGAAGGCTAGAAGCGCGAGCTGATAGCGTTGGCAGCTGCCCTTGGTGCACGAGAGCTTGTGCCGCCGAGATGTGCCCTAGAGCAAGGAGCTCGCGGTTGTAGCCTTTCCTGCGGTACAACAGAAGGTGAAACAGAGTATAGTGGGCATTGGTTTAAGATTTTGTGATTTCAAAATGCACAGAAGGCAGACAGAAAGCAAACTAGAGTATCCGATGACTTCAATTGCTGCGTGCTTCAATGTTTTGTGCGTTTTGAGCTCTTACTGATAAGAGAGGATAAATCGCGTTGTTACCGGGATGTATGCAGCGTTCGAGCCAGCACGAGCGTACATCGGAGCGGTCCCAGAATTCCCCTCGTTGCGAGGCATCCTGGGATTTGAGAGACCGACGACCAGTTCGCGCTTTCCACTTTTCCCTCACTTCCTCCTCACCCCCTTCTCCCCTATCCACCGTTGCCTCTTTCCTCCTTCCCCATGGTGAGGGGGATCTTCTGCCTCGCAGAATCTCGAGTCTGGTCGTCGGCCTTTAAGGAAGGGTCTATTCCTAGTCTGGAGATGACATGGAGGCGCGTGGAACCCTTCCCAAGTCTGCTGATCCATTTATGTCTCCTAGAAAAAATAGGTCTGTTAAGTACGGTCCTGGTGGCGACTCTCCCTACAGCCGCGGTCACGTTCCTTATATATCATACCAAAGACAGACTGAAGACGCCCTCGGAGGCGTGGACCGTCTGAGGCGACCGAGGCGACTCAGACGGTCCAAAACGTTTCTGCAGACATTTTCGTAACTTGCGTAAAGCAAGCATGCTGCAAACATGGTCGAGAGGTCCTTGTCCGCAAATAATCATGTCACCATGTCTGCAGTGAACGTTTTTAGTGTGATGCGGGAGCAGTGTGGCAGCTGCTTTGCAGTAAAATGTGAGTGCACGCTGATGGTGGGCGCCACGGTTTACGGCTGAAGACACGGGAAAACAGGCAACAAAACATCTCAGGTGTTCTTCTGTCATACTCCTTTCATGACCCCGCCGATTTCATTTCTGTATTTTTGGAAACAACAGAAAGTTCCACTTGGGCGTATCACACCAGTAATGGCTAACAACAAAAGAAAAGGGTCAATGTCGCCAAAACAAGCGGGCAGAGAAAGACAACCGCAACAACACGCAAAAAAACAACAAATCTACAAAATGCAATTACATTTTGTACGAACCTGCATCGTACCTCACGTAACAGCTTCTTGAACCAATCAAAAAAAAGAAAACCCATGGATCGATGTTGCGAATGCAGCGTGGGTGCAAATTATACACTCAACAGGGTGGACCCTCCGCAAACAATTTCCGCTCGTTGGACCGGGTAACGTTGTGGCCCATCTCTCGTCGCTGCTCCACTCTAGAACCTCGCAAACTTTCAACCGGGAGCCATCCGACTTGTCCCTGAACTCATCACGTGGCATGTTCGTTCACCGAAACTCCGAGCGGCGCGCTGCAGATTCTTTCGAGTCAGTTGTTTCCAGGGCAGCAAGACGAACTTCAACTTGGAGAAACACACTGCGGAATGCCGCTCTAATGAAAGCTAGTTCCCCCCCCTCCGGTCCGATAATTGCATTATGCGGGCATCTCAATTTCTCGGTGTACCGAATCTTTCATTAGGACGCTTGCCCTCCCTCCCTGGAGGACCCCCTGAGAACCTCGGTGATTTCGGCGATGTTCGGTTAGCCCTTCTTCTCGCAGAGACCGCGTCGCCGCTCGCGTTCAAGAATCAGAGCCCCTTGCGAGCGACGACGAGGCTAATTGGAAAGAGCCCCACCCTGGGTGCGAGAGTGGGGGTTCGCAAGGCTAGACGCACGCGCGTCGCGGGTGACGCGCGCTTCCGGGCGCCATCTTACGCTGCCGCGGCCGGCGGCGAGCGAAGGTTGCCGAAAAAGCGGCGGCTGATTAGACTAATAAGGGCGAGCGGCTCGGATATTTTCTCGAGTGGCTCGTCGCGGAATTCAATTTGGGGGTTACCCGGGGCTCCCGTTGCTCGCGTCGCTGTGCGTCGTATGCGAGGCTTCTAGCGCTGAGTTTCCAGCGATTCGGCAAATAAAAAGATGCAAGTTTGGAATGGCGACGCTCTCGTAGATGTGTCTCTTTTCTCGACTGATCGCGTGACAATGCATTCGTGTGCTCGGTCTAGTGCGGTACATTTTTTTAACGTTTATTCACAGTTTTAAGCACACTGTTTGGAGCACTCCACGAGCCCGGGCCCAGGCCCGGCCCGCGGGCCCGAGTAGGGCTTTTTTGTTGGGCCTGAAAAGGGCATGAGCTCTTATCTGCGAGCACGGGTATAGGGTTCAGGCTTTTCACTGCGGGCCCGGGTTGGGCTCAGGCTGCAGTCCGAGCTCGAGACCGGCAAGGCGTTTGAAAACATCGGTAACCTGCTGAAATGACGAGGGTCTCAGAAGAAAAAAAATTCACCTCTTTCTTTTCTTGACAGGAAGGTTCTATGCATTCTTGCAACAAGTGCCAGTAATGAAATGAACTTGAGCGGCGGGATACAATGTTCAAGAGAGCAGATCATGCATAAAGCCAGATTCGTTCGATGAACTTTAGTTCTTGCTCGCAAACCCGTCTTATTATTATTCCTTAAATATAATCGTTGTCGAAAGCTAAATTTTTTTTTTGTTTCCTTGGTTTGCAATTTTGCAATTATTCTGCAAATTATTCAGCAAATTTGCAGAATAACTGAAAACAATAATTTTAAGTGTGCGGCACCGAAGGAAATACAGTTGATTTAAAGAAAGCTGCATGTGAGTAAATTGAGTTCGGAAATAGTTCATATGACATTTGTTACTGCCGTTCAACATAACCTAAAAGAAAAAAAAAACAAACGTAGTTTGAGTTAGCGTTTTTTGCTTAGGTTTATAAATTAATCTATGCCAACTTTTTCCATTTTTAGCTGTTTAGTCCACTTTCACTTTTTGTTGGCGCAATTCGACTAACCTACACCATTTTGCACGTGCCATTCACAGCTCCGTGAGGTACTGACATACAAGGAAAAAAGTGGCGCATCAGCAATTTACCTCAACGATCGAATTATCTACATAAAATTTCGTATCCCAATACTTTCGTACTCCACGGGGCGAAGATTAGACATCATCGCATCGAATTTAGGCCTGGCCGGACCCGGGCCCGTTCTAAAAGGTGGCGGGCCGGGCCGGGCCGAGGGCCGTAGAAACTGCTCGGGCTTAGGCTAGGCCTGCGCCCGGTTTCAAACACCTGGGCCGGGCTCGGGTGGGTGAATTACCGTGACGCCTGAAGCGGCTCGTTCAGTGCTCTACCACTATTCACTTTTTGAGCAACGCACTTGCCCCCAGAGTGACTGCGAGAGGCGTTTTATTAGGCTGCTTAAATGTTTGAGGCGCTTTCTGGATCGTGAAAATTATGCCGACTTTTTACCGAAGCCGCCTTTTTGCTTTCCATATGACGCTTCGACTATATACAGAAGGAACCCTGTGCCGCTAAATAACAAAGGTGACATATTGAGCTTCCGGCTCAGCAACACTTCCTCTGATTTCCTTGCTCCCAAGACTCTGACTGACTGCCGCTAAATATGCGCTGTTGACGGAGTCATTGACTGTTATTGCTCGTAGAAGTAGGACCTTTTCACGAACCCTTAACCTAAGGTGTTCTCTAACGTATGAAGGTCCTTTGTTTTCCTACGTAAAATTAAATTCTGTCCTGTCTGTAACACACATCTACTGGCAAAATCTTCATCGGCTGCCACGCGTTGTGGAATACCCCATCCGGTTCTCGGTATGGCACCAATAAAAATACATAAATAAAACGAATAACCAGCGCGACGCATTATGTGCTAGAGTTTACGCTCATGTCGCCTCCGTTAATTTGCCAATAATAATTATCGCGACTCACTTAGGATTTAGACCGATCGCTGGATAAGACAGACAACAATTGAGACCGCTCATTGAGCTGTGCATTCCGTATTCAGCTGCTCTCGGAAAGAGGATGGACAGTTCGATAAGTCAACAACACGTGACGCATACATTCTTATTTTCAGTTGAAAAAGTAGACATGGCAAGCAACATCGAGGTGCTCAGATACGTTCCAGAGCAACAGACTCGTCGCCTTAATTTGCCTGGTACGCATTTCCAAATGGAGTGACTTGCCTCCTACGCCACAAGGGTAACATGCCAGCTCGGCATGTTACCCTCGCGGGAGGTCAACGTAAAGCCGGGATCACACAGCTCATACGTCATACAAACGACAGTCTGCTAACAGGAGTCACCGCAATATCCGTGGTTCGAATGCCGCGTGCCCAAGTTTCCTCCTCAAACTGATTGCCACGCGGCATTCGAAGCACGGATCTTGCTGTGACTCGCATTCGAATCTGTTTGGGCACGTTTTTCTGCGGGGGACGAGATCGAACGGTCACGCCTCTGGCGGCACGCTTCAGCTGTGGGGACAACAAGCCGAATTTTCTTGTTTGTTTTTGATCAGCGATATCGATGGTGACGATTCGAATGGCCGCTCCTCGTGCATCCAAAGCACTGGTAAGAGTGAAGCGCTCGTGTCCAGACCGTGCATGGCCAGGTTCAATTTCTTTTTTATTCTGTGTTAGTAAACACCGGGCTGTGGGGACAGCAAGCTCGATAAAGCCCCCCCCCCCCCCCCCCCCCCCCCCCCTCCCTATAGTTTGATCTTCTGCCCAATAAGCAGTGTAACCACATATTTCTTCGATGTTTCGGTGGACTATAGTTGGGTGGCCTAAGAGGCAAGTCACTCCATTTGGAAACGCGTCCCAGGTGCGCCGTATATGCTCCGGGTGGTTTCGCGACGTGCCGCGGGGCGAAGCGGGAGCTGGGTCCCCGCCGTTGTGGCCCCGTCGGCGGTAGTCCGTCCGGCGGTCCCCCGAGCCGGCCATCCGGGCGACTAACAGGCAGGGCAGGCCGTCCACCTCCTTCCGCCGGAAGTCCATTGATGCCGAAGCCGCGCGCGAGTACGGGGCTCCATTTCCCGTCGCGGGTCAGGGAGCAAGGCCTGGCGGTGCCGCTCCTGCATGCTTTTGCCGGTGGGCCCGAGGACTAACACCGCCGCTGCTGCTGCTGCTGCTTCCATTTCAACAGAACCAGTTTATTTCTATTTTGTTGTTGTTATAAGAAGATGTACGCGCATGCGCGCGCAGCTACTGCCATCTTGCGGCATGTTGTGGAAGGTTGCTTGGTGGAAATTTTGGGGGGGGGGCCCAGTCTCAGCCGAGGTAGTACAATCGTTGTTTTGTGGGTGGCGAATCGCCCTCTTCCTTTCTCAGGGCCGATTTCGAGGTCAGCGGAGAAGTTTGGATCGTCTTAGTTCCGTCAGAGTGACATGAGAGCACGATCGTTGCGGCTGTTTACGTCGTCGAGTCTTGGTCTGCTACTCCTCGCGATGATAGCAGCGGAACGACGGATTTCTGAAGTATGCCATTGTTTTAAAGTGCAGCCGGCTTGAGAACTGAAAGACGCTTGTCACATTGCTCAGACAGAAACCGTCTGCAGACATGTACGTAGCATGCGTATGTATGAAGCAAGCATGTTTTGGATATGCTTGAATCTTATGCGCAGATAATTCTGTCGTACATGACTCCAGCGATACCGTGTCTTCTGTATGGCGTATTAACAGTATGACTACAGCTTCAGTTATGCTGAGTTTAAAGACTTTGAAACTCAAATGTGTCAAATTGATTAGTGCAGGTTGATTACTCTGTGATTTGAAGTAGGGATGATTTGCAAACAACGATGGGTGAGGGCTATTGTTCGGATGTACGCTCCTGTCGACTCGAACGCTTCGCATATCCTGGAAGCGGCACGATTTATTGTCTCTCATCATTGGGAGCTCAGAACGCACAAGAAATAAAGCGAACACAATAGAAGAGCATCACAGACTCTGGTTTGTTTTCCGGCTGCCTTCTCCCTGCGTTCTCAAATCACAAAACTCAAAACCAGCGTCAACTTTGCTTTCAATTCCTGGATAATCTCAAGTGCCGTACATCGGAACATCACAATGCGTTAAGAAGACTTTAGAACGCCACATATTTCCCGAAAAATCAGTTTACTGAGATATTCCGCGAGATGACGGACTAAAATCGTGCTTCCTCCGCCGTCTCGGAAAGAACATTAAGGCAGCTTCGTCCGTTATTTCCCATAGGCTTTTACGCATATCCGAGTATTGCCATACTCTGGATGAGTTAGTTCGGTACACCTTAAACACCCGACACTCGGGAACAAAACGCAAAAAGTAGACAACACACACACACAGACACTCACACACACACAGACACACGCGCGTACACGCGCAAACACACATATAACTTGACCGACGAAGACAACTAAATGGATCAGGATCATTGTGATGGTCTATAGAAAAACAACTGAAATATTAGTTCCGTTACAGCCGCCCATTCCGCACCAGCTTCCACCAAAGGGGTTATGTGCCCTCGAAGCTATAGTCACTGACTGGTTAAGAAACGCAGGCGTGGTGAGTATTTAGCCTTTCATTATCTCGCCGCAGCCATTGAAAGTGCGGCATTGGACGGCAAGAACGCTGAGGGACCAATAAGCAAACAAGAGGCGTGAACATACTATGCCTCGCCCTGCGTTTCTGATGCAGTCGCAGTGACTATGGATGCTGTGTTTTTGCACCCGCATACTTCCGCTATTTAAATGCTCTTTATGGGACGGCTCAATGTTTTTTTCTGGGTTGAAGGGCACACATTTTATGATTTCGCTTTTTCTTTTGTGTGTGTGTGTGTTGTAAGACTTGTTGCCACAAAATTAAACGTATAAATTAAATCTTACTTGCCAAAGTTCTTTCGAAGCTCGAAGGACAGACTGCAGCATAGGAAAAAACATCTGGTTTCGTCACGTTTTAAACGATGTAAGTGTTTTTCTTGCAGAGTCACCCGAATTACCTGTGTTTTTTTAACCTTTAACTGATACCAGGTTTCTAATAATGGTATCAATTAGACGACACTAAACATTGTTAAAACTTTTTACGGGAAGGTAAACATACGTACCACGACAGCTGCCGGCAATTTGATAAAAAAAAATCAATACCGTGCGGCCCAACCCAATAATGGGTTCATTCACACGCCCTCGTGAGCGGAAACAAGGTTACACACCGTCAAACCCCACAAATAATAAAAAAAAAAATAATAAAGACGAGTCAGAACGCAGAACCGCTAGATCCATACTTGGACTGGCGTCTGATAGTGAGGCATGTGCCTCCGGTTCTCGGAGCACGGACGGTCAGTCGTTACGCTCCGTTGCTCAGTCCAGTGCGTCACCCGGCGTCCAGTCCGGAAGCGTGCGACAGCCCGGCCGCCATGTTCGCAGTATCCCCGCCGCTGCCGGGGGCCAGCTGGTCGGCCCAAAACTCCGCCAGGCGGCAGCAATGGCGGCAGATGTTTCCGAGACCTTCGACAGCACGCTCGCGGGGCTGTGATTTCACCTGGCTTCCTGATTTTGTTCATTTTCATTTACTAACACGATTTTCTTTTTTTATCGCAGAACTTAGCCGAGGTTCTAGCTAAGTGGGTTGTCCGGCTGTTGCCTTATCACGTGACGTGAATCGCTACGATCCAAAAGGTCGGCGCAGGGGTTGTGAGACCCTTTAGTTTCATCGTTTCGCGGGATGAGAAACGTGGTGATTAAAGCTTCCTTTTTTTATTTTTTATGATCGGGGAAACGAGAAGTGGAATTTGCGATGGGCTGATGGTCTTTCGACTGCAATCGTGTTAGTTTAATTAAAACTGAAAACTTTCGATAATGAGTTCAATATATTGAAACAATATTATGAGACCGATCCAGGGCTGCAGCGCCACGCCCGACGCTTATAATGGAGCTTCATGGTCTGTTTGCGAAATGGAATTCTGGGAATGCTGGGAATTGCTTTTTTTTTTTTTTAATTTCTGAATAAAAATATTGATATATTGTTCTTACCCCGAGCTAGTTGTTTGTTTGTTTATTTACATTAAATATGTAGTTTTAAAACCTAGAAATCAGATTTATCATGTGTGACGTACCGTGCACCATCTGTTGGTGCCTTCACGTTTTCGATTTTATATTAATGACATCCTCGAATATTTACGGTCAAGTTAGAAGATGTTTACACACTGAGATGTTTCCCTCACGATTTGAATCAACGCTCTCCAGGGTCTTAGGGACACTGCTGTTTTAAGCGCTCGGAGTGCGGCCATGTTGGAGAACATATTCTTCCAGTTTCCGTGTCAGTTTGCATGTAGACGACCAGTTGTTGGCGCCGTTTTGTTGGCGGACAGAAAATTAACGAGTGACTCCCTCGCGACACAACTCAAAAAGTACAATGGAAGAGGCATCTTCATTCGATGAACGCATGCTTATTCCGTTGATTCCCCTTCGGAATCGCTCTAATGGTATACCGGCCGACGTCATTTCGGTGTCCCGGAAGCCGACTTGTAGTTTTCGCACGCCTTAACTTCAGATAAAGGGTGTCATGTACACACATTAAGCCGATGTTTTTACAGCGGAGCTGTTAAAGGGGTAGGGAAACGAAATTTCAGCGCTCATTTTTTTAGCTTTAATGTGTTGCATGTTGCTACCTAACTTCAAAAACACCAGTCTCCCGTTGAAAAGACCAAGAAAACTAATTTTAAAGCTAAATAAACGATCTTTCAATGTGCACCTGGTGGATGCATGCGGAGCCTATTTGGGAGGTAGTCTAGCAACCTTGTGGAATCTGCTGCGTAGTCGTGACGTAGCAGATTCCTTCGGAGCAGCGCCGCCTTTTGGAATTTCAACATTTTCCTTTTTAGCTTTCCTCCTAGCTCAACTCGCAAATCGCGCATTGTACCAAACGGTCCAAAACGGGAAGAAAGGACTCCCCTCTTTCTCGGACCCTCGTTCGAAAACCGGAAACAGCCATTTTCCCCCTAGAAGATCAGCCCGTCGCTCAAAACTCGAACAAAAGTTGCTTTCCCCACCCCGTTCAGCCCTAAGCTGACAGTGTTGTGGAAGCTACGTGCTCCTTGGACCAGCCACACGCTCGTCACCCCACGGGTACTTCGAACGGCTCTGGTTGTAACGCGCTGTCGCTATTGACACCACCACATAGCTGACAACGCCACCAAGGGCATAGCTCATAAGCACGCCTGCTTTGCTACTCCACGAACGCGGGAAACCTTTTCTTTCTGTTTTTGTTTGCCCCGGACATCCCATGATGCATCGGGCTCTCCGCTCGCTTCTCTTCAAGCGTTTACTCGAGTGCACTGTTTAGAACGAAAAATATAGCCAATCGTTCAAAATACAAACGTGCGATTATCATTTACGGTTATTATCCGTCATGCTTGACTCATTTCCGAACGAAATTTGAATATTTCAATTTTAGTTTCCGTACCCCTCTAAGGGGTAAGTTCTCCAATATCATGCCCGTTATGTCGACGCGAACCTACCTGGACAGCTACCGCCATCTATAACCGACGGCAGCAAGCGCACAACTAGTATGGTTTCTGCCGTCGCTCGCAGATGGCGCCAACCTTTCCAGCTGTAATAAAAGAATGGATAGGTGGGCGGGTTGGTGGGAATTCATCGTAGGAAACAGCGTGAAAAACAGACAACGACGAAGAAGCACACAGTGTATCGAATACTAATCCGCTGGTCTTCTGTTTTTTGTTTTTTTTTTTAAATTTTATTTTGGTGCATTGGCGCAGTCGAACAGAATTCTGGGGATTTTTAACGATTTAAGATACAGTTCTTCTGCTTCTAGACTCAGACGGGACGAAAGTTTCCAACATAGATTGCAGCGAGATTGTGAGCCGGAAGAACGTTACTTGAAACTACCTTAAAGGCTCTATGGAGATTCTCTCGCATCCGCAGAGCGCGTGAAAGCCAGGTGGTCCATGTTATTCTCCTGCAGCGTGCGTTCGTAGCGCGGGATTCGAAGTCTTCACCTAGTGCCTTATATTACGGGCAAAAATATTACCGTGGCTCGTGGGAAGCGAAAAATAAACAAGTGAACGTGTAACGAGTTTCGCACTATAAACTAACCCATTTATTTTTCATATGAACACGCCCGTTTGATTAGAGGCGTGTACAGAGGATGTGGTCACTATAAGTCTTGAGAAGCCCGTTTTCTTTTGTATTTTGTTAGAGCGAGGCATTTGTGAATCCTCCGTTCCACAGTCGAACCCGCCGCCTTGGCGCGACGCGAGAAACACGAGTTGTTGTTCAAATACTCTCCACATGGCCCGTTCTAACGCGACTGCTGAGCGACGGGCCGAACGTTCGCAAGGCGCCGAATACGTCGCTGCAATTCGTCATCTTCAAAAAAAAGAAAAGTAACGTAGAGGGGAGTTTTAGAAAGGGCATGTACGAGAAGGTAAGGGATTCAAAACCGGGGTCAGCGCGAAGCACTGACGCCACCAACTGCCGAGAGAGCGCTTTAATTAAACAAGCCCTGTTGACACGGCGCTCTGCCCTCCTGCGCACTGTCCGGCAGACCGTGGACGACGGTATACCGCTTCACAGCTGGGTGCTAGCCCAGGCGCTTGGCCGCCTTTTTCGCGGCCGCACACCGCGTATTACGCGTCGTTTCTTGCACTCCCCGCAAAAAAAGATCGCGAACAATTTACTGCGAGAATCAATAGGGGCTTTTCGGGTAATGTCTTTCAACCGCCGTGTTAAGTACGACATTAGTTCCGCAAATGATTGTTTGGTTAAAGCGAACGCGTAGGGTAGCAGGCGCTCTTTATAAGAGAATAAAATTGACGCGGTGGGCTGAATTACGCCACGGAGTACTTTCTATCTAGGTAGTATATGTTGGGGCCATACTCAATACGTTATCTCTGAATGCGTCCTGAAGAGGAGCTTTCGCAAACCATTCCGCATCGTGCATCAGACTCTATTTTGATTGTAAATCTTGGCAGGTCTTAACTAGGAGCTTGTTCTACGCATGCGCTGTGAACACGCTGAAAGATGGCGTCCAGTAAATTCTATCATGACTTTCGAGAAGAGTTTATTACCGGAAGCGATTTTGCAATGGGAATCGGTCACATTATTTTTTGAGCGACCAACTGGAATGGTCGCAATGTTCATTTTGCCCACATTAACTGCAACACGCTTTTCCCTCCATTTGCAGAAAGCGGGTACACGCCATTCTTTGAAACGTCTCTTGAACTCGGTAAAGTTTACTCAGGCGCACATGGCCAGAAAGGGCAATGGTGCCCAACCCGAATGACTTTTGCCGACGAATGCCGTTCCAGCAGGACCAAAGAAGCACGGGATGGCCGGCATTTGACTTCATATACTCACATACGCCTCAGAGTGCAATGCCATGGATTCGGTACAGAAATTATTGGCTTTCGTTCAGCCAGGTTACGCCCCAATGGCACGTAGTCGCGGTGACGAAATGGCGTCCAGCCCTTTTTCACTCGGAACGCCAGTACTCCGTTTCACCTTATAGACCAACACGCGGTCCTGACGTCACGCTGCTACGGTGGCGCTGTCGACGGCACTGCGCATGCGCAGACGCTTCACGCAATTTTGGTTTCTGCGCACGCTCAGTGCCCACAGGTGTGGGCAAACGCGGGCTTGTTTGTAAACTGCGCGTCGTTTCCGAGGCAAGACGCCGGCCTGGGGATCTTCAGGTGGCGGCTTGGAATCCCGGCCGAAGGGCCCGCAATCTGACGGAGGCTCATTGCAGAGTAGACGCCGTCTTTGGGTTTCACGTCGAAAATCCCGCAGGTGGTCGAAATTAATCCTCAGTCCTCCGCTGTGGTGTGCCAGACGCCCGTCGTGGGTTTGGCACGCAAAACCCCAGCGTTTGACTTTGGCAGATTCAACTGATGATAAACTGCAGTGAACGCCGTGGTTTCCAAATGCTCTCTGATTAACCCGTGAAATGTTTATGAAATATAACCCAAAAATCGACAAATGTCGGGCATAAAACATAAAACTTCATACACTGTATTCGACACATTTATTTGGAGCACTTATGCCATAATACATGCATCTACAAAAAGGCAAAAGACTATCAAACATTACTGGTTTTCAGAACCAGTGGCAAAGCAGGGTACCAGACTGCAATGTTAAAACACGCAAAACAACAACTTTAGACGGGAGTAGATTAGATAAAAAAAGATCTAGTCTCCACGAACAACACCCATGAGGGTCCTCTCAATGTATTTCCATGCTTGCGATTTGGAGAGTTTCATTCCCTGTACTCTCTTCTGAATTAATCTTTGTTTACTACCTGAATCAAAACTACAATGTATTATGCTTTGCAACCAAGTGCTCTGAAATTGCTCAAATATCGGGCATGAAATAGCCAAGTAATAACAAAAACACCAGTCATTAGCTTTACCGACCAACTACAGAACCTGGCAAACCGTGGCAAACTCTACAAGCCCCTCCCTTTATCCCCCAGCCAATCCAGCGTTGTAAAGGTATCACGTGACAAGGCGCCCCGCGCGTCGCTGCGTCTCTCTCGTAGGTCACGTGATACTGATACGGCACTGGATGGACTTCGATCGGTGGCAGCGCCCCCTGCAGTAAGGGTAAAACGGCGCAAGTTTGTCTGCTCGTTTTGCAGGGGTTGTGGTGACGTCAAAACCCTGAGCTCTGATCGGTTCTGAATGACGGATGGTAGGTTTGACTTCAAGGCAGCTTGATTTGAAATCTACCCACTAACCTTCAATCAGAGCCAATCAGAGCTCAGCATTTTTCTGACGTCACCGCCACTCCTGAGCAAGAAGCAGACGACTTGCTCTCCGCATAGGCGTTAGGATAGGACACCCAACACGCAACACTATTTTCGATGGTTTAACTAAGATCGGTGTAACAACTGCATGAATGTGCAGTGCACAGTCAGGAACGTTTCCAAGTCTGTTTCGCCTCGGGCAACTGAGAGGAATCATTGGCCATTTGCCCAATGAAGAACCCGCCGTCCATGAGTCGCTTCTCTCTCATTCCAAAAAGTGCGTTTGTTTTCGTCCTGTACCGCCCTCTGTCTTTGTTTCGGTGTCCCCCATTTAATTTCAGGCGCACGTTTTCATCTTGACGACGATCTAAACCGAGGAACTCGCCGGGTTTGAGGAGGGCGTTTTGAAAGCGCTCTTCGCCAGCACCGCGGGTGAAATATTCCGGGGCCCGAAAGTTTACGGGAGCATTTTGCGTTCTTTAATGGCAGCGCCTGTTCGCTTCCCCAGTGGCTGTGGGGGCGGCTGGGTTGGTGAAGGGAGCGGTTTGCCGCAGACTGCAACACAAAGGGCCTCATTTATAACGGGGCAAACGCGCTCGCGAGATGTTGGCCCCGGCAATAAAAGGGGGCCCGGTAATCAAGCGCGCTTAAGCGGGCGCTCTTCGTCATATCCGCAAATGATTGCGGGATTAAACGAGCTCGTTAATTAACTGAGATTGCTCCGAGTTGCGCGGCATTTTGCGCGCAATAAATCAAGAACCACTCGGTGATGGATTACGGCTTCCGCGCGCGCGTTCCCGAGGGAAGCAACAAGGAAGATACGGACAACCGCTTCCACCGTGCTGCCGCTTCTGCAACCCTGAGCTCCTAGCTGTTTTTTTTTTCTTTTTCTCTTGATCTTCTCCTACCCGAGAGGTGTACTTGCTCGTGTTTCGAGATCGATAATTTTATGAAACTATGGTTTCTGTCCGCCATGGCGTCGCTAATGCGATCGGGTATATGGCGTGGGCTTCGGGATTCTTCCTTATTTTTGGGCGCACACTGCTTTCCTAAAAAAAGTGCAGAAGTAATTGTCTTAGTTAAACACGGCTAGACCCGCTTCAAAAGTGCACGCTACCTATAGTAGGTGGTACCCTTTTATCCGAGTTGGCCCCTGGCCGGAGTGGATAAGCGCTCGCTGTTTTATGCATTGACCAGCGAGGCGTGATAACAGCTATGTTTCCTAAGTGACACTGACACAATGTAGACTCTAAGCGCCACTGGGCTGCCGGAAGCTGTGCCACATCGAAGCTGCTCACGCCTGCTTTCTTCCCCTCTTTAATAATGCCACAGAAAAATGACCACAAGTATAGACTCTGGTCCGAGCAAACTGGAGAAACCGACGAAAAAGAAGCGGACGCGTGGATAGTTTGGAAACTATCACGGAGCCTGCTATTCCCTATTCTTATGTGATGCTGGAAATGCGACATGCGCGTAAGGTGCTGCTAGATTCTGCGTCACTGGCAGTGGACGTTAATTCTGAGTATAAACTCTAAGAATCAGTAGAAAAAGCATAATTACAGCGCTGGTCAAAGACCTCAATGCTGACTATCCTTGAGAAAATGCCACGACACACAAAAATGCCAGGGTAGCAGCATCCTCTCGTTCATTCATATGATTGCCAGTAAAGCAATGAACTGCTATATGCTTTACTAAGGGAAGAGAGCACGTTACGCACACACCGTAGATGGGTACTGGTTGACAACAAGGTTTCTCTGTGGTATCATATTTTTCACGAGGTGCCCAGGGATTCATCGCTGGGCAGCAGGTGG
This sequence comes from Ixodes scapularis, assembly GCF_016920785.2. Taxonomy (NCBI): domain Eukaryota; kingdom Metazoa; phylum Arthropoda; class Arachnida; order Ixodida; family Ixodidae; genus Ixodes; species Ixodes scapularis. The sequence goes on from NW_024609835.1 coordinate 19,659,439, forward strand.
AAAAAAAAAGCCAGAAGTCTTAACGAACAAAAAGTTAGGGCGCAAACAAGCTGGTGAAGGTTTAACATTTTGGACAAAACCCGACACTGGGGGGGAAAAAGGACAAGAAAACACAAAGTCATTGAGACTTTGTGTTGTGTTGTCCTTTTTCCCCCCAGTCTCGGGGTTTTGTCCAAAATGAAAGACCAGAAGTCTTCCCCGATGTTCACCTGCGAGAAACAGACCCCTTTGAGCATCAGGGTTAGCAGGCTGGAACAGCGAGAATAATAGGCTGCCAAAGCCCCCGTGCACAAAAGAGGCACATGCTTTCAATTGTGACCGAAAAGGTCGTATGAAAGAGAAGCACTCAAATCCAGTCTGGTCGTGGTTGGCCGCTCTCTGGGCGCGTACTCTGAGCATGTATTGGACACGAGGACTACGTGAGCGTTCGGCGGGTACCCGGGCTCGTATTGAAAACGAGTGCTGCATCAGCTATGCGTTGAGAAACTGAGGGGGAGGAGCAGACGAGAGCGCGCGGTGACGTCAGAACGCCCAGTTTTGATTGGAAGGATTAGTGGGTAGACCTTTTGATTGGAAGGATTAGTGGGTAGACGTTGAACGCATTCGAATGCGAGAGCCAAACGCCGGACATCGGAGTTCCATCAAATACGATCGACAAATGCAGTGCAGTCAAAGGCAGCTAGCTTTAGGTCTACCCACTTATCATTCCAATGAGAACTCGGCGTTCAGACGTTCCCACGTTCTCTCATTTCCTTCTCTCCCTCAGTTTATCGGTGCATTGGCGACGACTTGGACTCCACCACACGTTTTGTGTTCAAGAATTGGTGACCGCCAGCATTGCTCGATGGGACTTTAAAACAGTCTACTACCCTGGTTTCAATTCTTTTCTTGTCTATTGCGTGGTTCGACGACTCAACTGCCGTTGTTTCGTGCCTCTCGCAAATTTCCTCGTTAAACCTTTTGTTACCACGTGAGTGACTTTAAGAGAGTTCTTAGGCAGTTATTATTGCATTGACTTTGAAATTCCTCTGAGACCGCCCAGCGATGTGCTCGGTGCACCATTCACTGAGCTCTGTTTGAATCCCCATCGGTGGGAATTCGCAGTGAAAACTTCGACGTTTCTTGCAAAATTAGCGTGTTCTTACTTAGTATAGTTTTTGAAGAGGATAACACGCTCAAGTTCGCAACGGTAGTGCTAGCATGGTGTGCTGTTGGCATAACTAAATATATATTCAACGTGTGTTGTTGCATTGCTCACGGTGTTCATTTTGTCAGCGTCCGTTGGGAGTGTCACTTAATTCGTCTCAGTCTGCGTTATTTGTCATCTGAATAAACTCTGCCGCCACGAAAATGGTGCCGTCACAGCATAGCCAACATGAAAATGCACATCTGTGTGTTGCCAGCGTAAAAAAAAATTCAGTTCACAGAAGAACCAGCAACAACAACAACGACAATTTCGTACCCTAAAGCAAAATCAAATTAAAATTCAGATCGAAAATTATATTTTCTAGGTATACTTCGGAGGGTCTCCCAGACAAAAAGTGGCTAAAGAGCAATTTGACGGGGTCGGAAAGTCCTTCAAGCTGTTTTGTCGCCGCGTGTGACGTTCATGTCGCGAGGGAGGGAAAGATTCTTGAGATGGACTCCAAGCTGAGGTGAAGGGGTTCTGTTTTAGTACAGGAGCGCTCGCGCGTGCACCGCCCCGTTACATCGTGCAAAATCACGCGCACTTGGCACTTGCCAGGCGGCAGTGACTTCTGCTTTGGCGGTGGAGGCCGAGCAACAGGAAAACTATTTTGATCATTCTTAGAAATATATATTCTAACAATGCGCAAAACAAAAACACACACGAAAACAAAAGACAGGAAGCTTTTTATGTCTTGAAATATATTCCGTTCTGTCCAAGTTTCCGCTTCTATGAGCCATCCGACCAAGGGAGTCTTTCGACACAAGCATTAGGCAATCCATATATGGAATCCCCTGTTGGACCATTACGAACTTTTTGTAGGCTATTCGGGGCGAAAATAACACCGTGCTCTCGGATACGTCCTCCGTATAAGAAAAAAAAAAAAGATGAACTTTGTCCGCGGGCGGACTCTGTCTACCTTCGTGATGGACGGTGTCCATTCGAAAAGGTATCGAAACGCGCCGTTTGCGTTTTTTCTTCTCTTCGCGCTCGAGGTGTGTTTCATTCATATTTCAACACGAGTTCGTACCTCCATCGTTCGTTCCCTTAAGGCCGCGGTCACACTGCTTGCCCGAGTTCTACTGGAGCGACCAGCAGAAGGACACGATACCGACAAGCCTCAAACACATGCATGCGGCATGCTCGCGATGGTACCTTTGGCAGGCGTGTAGTCGTTCGGTGCTTGTGAAGTAAGCACGAGTGACTGCAAGCCTACCAAAGATACCCTCGCGTGCCTACTCTTGTTTGAGCGGAGCCTCCTTTCTTCTTCAAAGCCTGTCAGATCACAAAAGAGACTGGTTTGAGGCTTGTCGCTGTCGTTTGCTTCTGTTTGTCGTTCTAGTGGAACTCGGACATTATACAACATACAAAAGGCAGGCAACCACGAACTCGATTTCTGCGACCAATCAGTATCTGTGCGCGCTGCGCTACGCCATACCCGTCGACGTTACGTTGGAGTGTAAAAAACGCACCTTCAGTGCTTTCTCGACCATGGCACGTAGCCATCGTGACGTCATCAGCGTGACGGCCTCTGACACCATAATTTCGCGTGAGACAGTAGCGCAGAATCAGACAGGGGTAACTTTATTTTGCAATATTTTTCCTAACCGCCCCAACTCAAAATCAGTGACGTCAGGGCGTCACGTCATGTGACCTTAAGTTACGTCACACTGTGACGCTAGTTGACACCATGAAGCGGCACACTGATTTCACGTCACGTGACGCCAATACGTCCCAGAAAGTCTATAATACTACGTATTTCGAGGTCATTTAGACAGACAGCCGTTTTTACTCTGTTACTTGTTCCATCGCCTGAAAGCCTTGGAGTGAGCGGATAAGCGTGCGATGTGTTTGGAACTCGATGCGCATTCGCAAGCTGTGCGAATGCAGGGATTTATTGATACCACCTACGGCACATGGAGAGCGCATGGACGGGCGCTGTTTACTTGGGTGGTGAACACACAAAAAAAAGAGAAGTGTTTCTCGCTTTGGAGAATAACTATGCTTTGCCGAAACCTCGAACGCCCCCGGAGCGCTGCTCTAACGAATGAAATAAGGAGGCAGAACTTTCGGAAATTACGGCTCCTAAAATCAAAAACAACTGTCAATGCAAAAAAAAAAAACAAAAAAAAAAACAAGAACGACAATTATTTTGACGACGCCAGGGCATCGTCGGGCAGCACAATCAGATGAATTGCGCCTGATGAAACGCAATTAATGCAAAGCTGCAAGCGAGGGCTCTATCGAACCCCCTTGTTCTCCTTCTCCGTGAATTATTATCACAATGGTGCCTTTTGTGTTTGCTACAGCTCTCGGATCTCCGCATTGTGGATGATAATACAATAACAAGCCGACCTGAACACGAATGTAAAAGTGATCCCAGAAGCAGAAAGCAATACGCTCGGGCGATTCACCAACATCTCCCGCAGTAATTTAGACTATAGTCGGTGACAGGTCAAGAATGAAGTGGAAGCTCCTCCCACCCCTTTCTACTTCAGCAGAGCGTACGCTGGAGAGGGGGCGACATCCTCTCCAGCGTTCACTCTGCTGAAGTGGAAAGAGGTGGGAGGAGCTTCCACTTTCTTCTTGACCTGCCACCGACTGTAGGAATGTAGTCAACTTAGGGAGGGTCGAGTCATTGGCTGATCTAAGGGGGCGGGGGACGACCGGCCCCCGCCTTGAACTTTAAAAACAAAGTATTTTTTTTATTTAGGAAGGCGTATATTTGAGATTTTTTAGGTAAAAAATGTCTCGGTTTTGGTGAAAGGGAAATTACTTCCGTCTGTGACGTCACATTCATTCGTGACGTTAATTTGGAAGGTGACGTGAAATCTCGCTGTATAACCCCCCAACCCTCTCAAGACAAACCTATAAATCCGCCCCTTGACGTCGAGTTCGGCCGGGTTTTTGTACTCGTACAGTCATGGAGAGCTAAAGAAGCCCCGGGTGAATCTTGTGCATCTTCTTATGACTCCTCAGCCAATCAGAGTACGGCATGTTGAGGATCGCAAGAGCGAATCACGCAGAAGGAACCGTGATAGGCCACGCCTCCTGAGTTTTTTAAGCTCCCTGTGACCATAACGCAAAGTTCTATAAACCTTAGACTGAAGTTACACTATTATGCGCGACATTTGAAAGCAAGCTGATGCCGCCTAGCGGAAGAGGGATGCAATATTTATTGAGCATGTTCTTTCATCCTTTCATAATAATAAATCGGCAAAAGCATTAAAAATATACCGTACATATCTCTGTTGTATAGTATAAACAAGGGTCACAATTTTATAATATTGAAAAGCAAACTGTTCGTAAGTCACATTTCGCGGAATTTTGTTGAATGTTTGAAGGTTGGTCGCAGCAACCGAACCTCGGGTTGTCAACAAGTTTGCGAAATCCCTGATCTCCACCCCCTCGGTCAACTTAACGGCCGACCTGCAGAATCGGCTTCAGCCGGGCAGAAATCCATTTTCACGTTTTCTTCTCTTCATTCCCTCTCGCACTCTTCGTTCCTCTCCAAAGATGAGCGTGTCTCTGAACTACTCCCCGCAGCCACGAAGGGACTATCCCTTTTTTCTCAAATGACAAGGAGGAATTGAGGGAGAGTTTTCTCATTGCTGCTCGTTTGTCCGCCTCAAACCGGTGCACTTTGTGGACTACACTGCACTTGTTTTTTTTCTTTTTTTTTTTTGCAGGGATGTAAAGTGGTGTAAGTAAAGCACACACTTACAAGGAGGACAGATGGAGGCTCGGATGGAGGCTCTTCTTTTTGGATTGGGCGGTGGCTTGCGCTACACCGCTGTATACTTCATTTTAAGCTTAAGTTCAGACGCAGCCAATGCTACCAGGTAGTGGGACCAATCAAGCAAACAAGCGCAAGTCACTAGACCTTTTCTGTCTGTGATTGGTTCCGCGATGATAGAAGATGCAATGACACATGACGAACACCATGATGGAGCGCTTTTGACGATGCCTCATTGGTCCCATCAGCTCGTAGCGTCGGCTGCGTTTAAATTTAAAGGCCGACGGGGCCAGGTAAGAGGAAAATCTCTCGATTCATTGTTTCCTTTTGAGAAAGAAGGAAACCCTCCTTTTTTCTGGAGAGGGTAGTTCAGAGACCAGCTCCTGTGGGGAGAAAGGGAGGAAGCGAAAATGATCGGAGACAAGGAAACTGGAAATCTGTTTTCTTCCGGCAGAAGACGATTTTGTAGGTCAGCCATTAAGGTGAAACGAAGTATAAAGAGCTTAGATTTAAGAGGGGAAGCAACTAAAGACGTGGAGAGTGTTTGCAAAAGAGTGGCGGATGCGTCCTACTCAGATTGGTCGCATGTGCCTCGGTGTTGTGTTGTCGCGAGACGAAGGGGAACGCACGAGGAAAAGGCGAAGATGCTTGCAGGCGATCAACGCTTTCGGACGATCAACCACGTGATCTCCCTCGAGCAGCAGCAAACACTCTACAATCTAGGCAGATTATGCCTTCTCATCCGTAGCGTCGCCATCTGACTGATGTAGTGTAACGCACTTTGTCAGCTTCTGGTTCCGCATATGTTCCTCGTTGTTTGTTGAGTTCTCTGTGTGGGCTCTCCGAGGGGTTTGACCACTCACATTTTGGTCATAGCTTTGTTGTGCTTGTTTTAATAGCTCGAACCACATGGCACGTTTTTTTTACGCGTTTTAACCGCGTCAGAGTCACCTCGTGCAGGCGCGCGTCGTGCAATGCCGATTTCTGTCCCGGACAGATCTCGACGTCGGCCCCCGCGTCGCATTGACGTGGGTTACCACGAGCGACGTGCGCCGACGCATACGCTGGCGAAGCGCGAGATAAAAACGTGCCATGTGGTTGGGCATTTAGGCGGTGCAGGCTCCTATTTGATTCAGAAACTAATGAGTGTCGCTTTTTTTTTTCCTTTGTTGCAGGTAAGAACCGAAGAGCATCCCTTGTCCTTTCACTCCTCGCAGGGGTTTTCTGGTAAGAAGCGTCCACAAGGAATATTCAATAGGTTCTCATCTTCAGCAGATTTTCATTTATGTAGTAAGCTACCATTGACGGCTGCAATCAAGAGCCCCCGAAACGAAAAAAGAAAAATATTTTTTTTTAACAGTCTGAGGGCGACACGCATAGCAAAAAATAAGCTATACAAAAACAAATATATATATAGATGAATATCAACGTTGAGAGACGCGATTTAGTCGGTAGGCACCTCCTTTCCACTTGTTTTCTCTCTGGGCACTTCGGGCGTGCGGAGGAGAGGTGGTTCGGCTTCGCCTTCACGTTGAGGTGGAAAGACCGAATGACCCTCTCGTTGAGGTCGAAAAGGCGAATGACCATTCCGTGACGTCCTGAACTTTTCCTCGCAGAATTTCAAATAAATCTCGCCGTCAATATTGCTCTAAACTTTTTAGCGTAATATTCATTTATTGACACGCCTGTTCCAACCAGACTGTTAAAAAGAAAAAGAGAAAAAATTTTTTTTTTGAGGGGCCTTTTAAGGGGTTGAGCTTACACTACATTTTTAGTTCAATTATTTGAATGTCCTCAAGACATAAACTGCATTAGACATTTATAATGAATTGAACATAGCGATTACAAACACAATGAAAATATTAAAAATCACAAGAATTCAAGTGCAATATCGACGGAAATAGCTGGTTGCCACTTCTTTTATTACATCGATGGGCGGAATCATCATCGGTTCTCATGTAAGAAAAAAATATGTAGTTACTAATATAAGTCGGAGGGTCTTTTTTTACTTTGAAGCGGTTTAAAAATGAAGGAGTCATTTTAAGCTGATGTTCGAGAGCGAAGAATGACGATTCGTGATTAATCTTCAAGAAATAAAAAAAAAAAAAACAAAAAACTGAAGGCTAATAAAAAATTGAAAACTTCATAGTGATCCCAATGAATTCTGGCACCGTGAGAAAAGACAGGAAATTTGGCGCATGCGCACACAAATATAAAGCTTTCCCTGATTGTGTATTTATAGGCGAGCGACTTTATCGGGCAAAATTTCGAGGTGAAGCATTTTTCTTTGGTGCAAACTGAGGTCAATAAAGTGGCCAGGGTTAGCGGCGGACGTGTTCGCAGATGACCGAGTTAACGATTGGAATTGGACCACCATCTTCCGATAGGCGGAGCGAGCAAACGATGGAATGCGTTGTCTGGACGTAATATCAGTTACCTCACCGATGGGATGACTCGCAGTCGAGCGTCAAGCTTTCCAATAAACATATAGAAACATATGATTTTAAAGCATGGAATGTCTTTTGTCGGATTTCAAAAATTTGCCCGTTCGTTCGTCCGTGAATTTTCGCGCTAAAGTTTGCATGGAAATCCCAGTCAAGTAATGTCATAGTATCCTGTGACATTACGACTCGGCACCGTGACGTCATATCATGTGGCGTCAATTTTCCCGTTAGCTTTAGCGGGGAAATTAAATGTGTCATATGTTGCCGGAACGACTGTTGTTGTTGGGGGAGGCAGAGGCTTTGTCCGCAACTACTAATTTAATTTTTTCTACCCTTTTCCTCTTTATTTTTGAAGTAAAATGAAGAGTTTGAATTTTAATTTGACTGTTTATCTTCTTCTAAACAAAGTTTGGTCATGATAATCTGCGAAAGGCTTGTTGCGCTTCTCACATTGGCGATTTTCATCGCGTGTTTTCCAGCCTGCATTCACGGCTTCGTCTTTAGACCGCTAAGCGCTGTGAATATCTGATTCGCTAGAGAAAGCTTGCGAGCGAACCTGCCGCTACAGCTTCCTGTTCTAACCTCTAGGTGTCGTGGATTTCGCTGGAGTTACCAGAACCGTGTGCCAGCAGAAACGCCTTGCGCGCAGCAACTGTTTGGTGAATTTCTGCCATCGAGCGGATGTTTTCCTACGAGAAAAGGCGGTTGGTTGCGTCGCCGTCGTTTTGTGTGTAGCCCATGCATAAGTGCCCACCAGACGTCGCTGTTCGGAACACTTCCCCATCTCAGACCGCCCTACCAAAACGTTGCATCGATCGCTCCATGCGATTGGTTACCCGGCAATGGCTGATTTTCTTCTGCCTACCGATTTCGCACGCGAGCCATCTTTAGAAGAAGCAAAGTAGGACGTAAATGCTTACCACGGGGCTATGTAGAGGCAGATCGATCGACGATGGCGCTGCCGGTATAGCTCCGTGCACCGCAAAGCCGACAGTGCGCTAGAAGTTATGCGTTCGCACGACCAATAATCAGTCTCCTGACCCCGCCTTCTGCGCTTAGCTATGAGCGCGAGCGTGATCACGTGGTGAGAGATTGACGCTTGAGTGGTCCAGCGACCACGTATCATCCACCGCACTGTCAGTGAACAAAACATGGACTACCGTGCGCTCGTATCTCTCTTCGCGTCTGGACGAGCGCGGTTCGTAAATTTTATACGAGAAAGGCGCTGCGCTTTTTCAATGGCGATCATCATTAGAAGTCCTCAAATTGAACTATTATCGTTTGCAACTCGTAGCTGCTTCGAAACGGAAAGAGGGCATAAAAGAAGAAGAAAAAAAATTGAACGGAAGGTGTACGGGCGTTTATGGACTCTCCACGAAGGAGAGGGAATGAGAGATGCCTTCCAACTCGCGATTTTCAGCGCTCAGCCGCCAATCAGCGCGCAGGGTTAATGTGGCGCCGGGGCTCTCCGAATATCGGAGAAATCGCCGGTATGATCACCCACGCGGGTGTACCTTAAGGAGTGTCGTTAAACTTTCCCGCGCCATAGGGATGCGCGCGCGTTCTCGGCTGCCTCCGCTGCGGGTTTCTTAATGGCGGGATTCGGGAGATTAGGCGGAGTGATTTCCCTGCCTGCGAGTCTTTAGTTCGATTGGCCACCGGCGGTCGCACGTTGCCTGAGGCAGCAAGCGGCAGTCTCGACGGTTCTAAGAAATGTTATATTCGCACTTTCCAGCGCCGTGACGATTTCGGGCGAGCTTCATTTTAAGAAAAAATGCCGGCGCGTCTACTTTTTCACGCGGCATTCATAGAGCCAATTACTGCGATATGTAGTTAGACAGAAAGACAAGACCGAAAATATGTTCAGACCTAGAACTTAAGTCTGTAATTGAGGGACTACGTGCAATAATGGTACAAGTACAGTTGTACCATTCGTGATATTCAAGGTGCCAGATGTTACACTTATACATGTGGCACTCTACTTTTGGCGGTAGGGAACACTGTACACTTATATATTCGAAGTTCAAAGGCTATATTGAGAATGACAGGCACAGATAAAATTATTGTGCGACTTTTTCGCGAGCTCTGCATTTGCACTTTTACCACTATCGCACGTAGCCCCCAAATATGCTCACGTCAAATTAAGCGTCACAACGCGTACTTATTTTTTTTATCGATAAACGAAATTTCTACGAAATTTCATGGTGGAAAGTTTGTCAGAGAAGTGGGAGAATAATCAGTAAAGGTGAAATACATAAAAAAGTGGCAGCGTTTCACAGTCTACTAGCTACGTGTATATGAACGTGAGAGTAGCATATCGAATTGAGATTTGGTGAATATGATTGGGTAGAATAAAAAGTACGCTTGGGGACTGAGTGAGTGGGATTGGTATATTCTTAATTCGGTGCGCTTCTCTCGTACTACTCGTACTAATGAAAATGCCACTAACGATAGCTTGAGACGGGCCTATCATGATCACGGTCAGTGATTGGTTCTTTGACATTCTTATCAGCTGATTCCGATTCCGAAACCTGATTGGCTGCTGAGTCACTCAGGTGACTGATGACCCGTCAAGCCTTGCGCTTCTTTTAAGTGCTATAAGGAATCTGGAGCTCTGAAGAAACGTCCGTATGTTCACTTTTCCGCAGAACGCGAAGGATGCCAATCACGGCGAAAAATGGAAGGATTTTAGCGAATGACGCGCAATACGAGTATTGCTTAAAAGTGAGATGTGCGCAGCGTCACCGAACAAGAGTAACGTAATTCTCATTGTCCTTGAGAACATAATTTTTTTTTATTTACCTAATCGTTTTCCGAGCCTTGTCATTCGCTGGGACCTCTATGTTGTTCGCCTTGATCTTAATAATTCGCTGACACAATGCTATCGGTATATGGCGCCAGCACAAGGGACTGTAGCACGCTATTATGGGACCTGCCTTAAAACGTGAACTTTAATGTTTTCTTTACGATTCTTGCCATTTCTTAACATATTAATATTTTTTTCTTGTTCACACAAAGAGTAGAAGATTGGCTGGTTAAAAGCAGGGACTCGTGCCGGTCATCATTCCGGTGTGGTTCGGGTTTTGGTTCAGTAGCTTTCCATTTTGTTCCGGATCGGTTCTGGTGCATTGGTACTTTTTAAATAACGTATCGGTTACCGGCTCCACCAAGCAAAAAAAAAAGTTAAAACCGGTTGTAGGTATAAAAAAGTCCACAGCTCCCAGTCGTTAAGAGAAAAAGGTGAGTTCAATGCAGCGTCATCTGCATAAAAAAAAAGGCCACCAGAAGCTGTGCCTCGAAACAAGGGCAGCCAGACAAATACACGCTTAATTTCTTTTAGTGATCCTAAATTTTTAGCACAAACACCCTTTAAAAGAAAAGATTTTTTATAAAGTACGTTAGACAGAACCACATGTGAAGTCAATCTGACAGGAGGCACTGTGACACCGTGACGTTGGCACGCGCCGACTCGCGAACTACCCATAGATACAAATTTGTCATTGAGTTGTTTAGACAGCCGGAGTTTACTCAACCAGAGTATGGCGACATTGTTACCCACTCTAGGTGAGAAATTTAGCGAGAGCAGTATGACTGCTAGCCCGGGGTCTAACGGGTACCACACCCCTACTGATAGACGACCACTCGCTTGTTCGAAGCTCATCCAGATCGAAACGGCAAACTACCCACACGCCACGCCCGGACGACTTGCTCGAACGACTCAGTTGAAGAGGAGAAAGACAGAGGAGGCTTGTCGAGAGACAGTTGAAACAACAAAAGAACATAAAAATATATCGGACGACGTGCTGTTTCCAGAAAACGCACCAAGAAAAAAAAATTCTGCGAACCGCGTCCAGCATTTAGGGCGACTGGCGTCTTGGCGACCTGCGCCACAGTGTTGCGCTCGTGGGAGCTTTGCCTCTTGGCGCCTCCAGATTTTGCAACCGCGGAAGAAACGCGCCGACAGCCGCCAACATTTTGTTTTTATTTTGATCTTTATGTTCGCTTTCTGCTTCCTTGAAAAATATTGCTCATCACCAAGAAAAGACAACACACACAAACACGCACTCACACATACACGCATATACACAAAGAATAAGTCTGTAGCCTCTCGGCATAGTCAGATATACTCCCTTTCCCCTTACGATGTACCGCGATGGACGCTATAAGCCGCACGATCCAATGCATATATCGCAGCTTGTCTCGTGACTTCACGCTTCCCGCGTCGCCTGCCCAACCGGGAGGACTCGTGACACTCTTCGAGCCACGCATTCGCTCCAGTGGCTCGTAGCGTCCTTTGCGGCCCATCGTAACGTTAAACAAGGTATTGATGTGTACGCCTCCGCACCGACTCGCCGACGCCAATTCATGCTGTACGTAAACGTGAAATATACTTATTTATTTCAATGATTATAACAGCCGCTTTGCTGCGTCTGGCGGAGCCAGGAACGACATCTTGTCCGTCTACAACTGCGAAGTTTTGGTTACCCCGCGAGCCAGTGAGACAATCAAGTCGTCAGTCACTCCAGTGCAATGATGCTGTTTCCAGAGCCACTTTTCATGATAGCAAATTGCGGAATCAGCCTTTAGGTCCTAGATTAAAATCGAGACATCTCGCATTAGAACCGGGCCCATTCCATTCCCATTTCTTTCCGGGAAAAATTTATGTAATCCCATTCCCATTCCGTTCCCCCCAGCGCTGTCGCCATTCCATTCCCATTCCATTCCGGGTGCGCAAAAGCGGGGAATGATTCCGGAATCATACCAACTCCGGAGTGGAAACTCCGCAACACTGCGGTGCGTTAACATAATCAGCCCTTCGCTGTGGTTATCTGTCTCTGTGTTCCGCGGAAAAGGTACTTCAGACCTTTCTTAGAGTGTGCTTTCCCGCACAGCACTAAGGCGAGCCAATCACTGCTACGCTTAAACTTAAAACGAGCCTCTCTCGATGTTAATCCCGACGCATTTGGTTCCGCTGGTCGTATTAGGGGCAAAGCTCCTTAGGGTCTAGCCTTGTCCGGCGTCCGTGCTCACATCGATTGCCATCCCAACCTCTTCTATAAAAAAAAAATATTTGCGCAGTCGACAGGATTAGAACCTGTGCGGGGAGACCCCAATGGACTTCTAGTCCATCGCCTTAACCACTCGGCCACGACTGCGGGACGAGTAGGGGGCTCTGAGATGTGGTAGTCACTCAAGAGCTGGGGATGTCATGGATGAAACGTTGCATGTAACCGCTCGACGTCTATACAGGAGAGAGCGCTGCGGTCAAATGCGTATATAATCGCGTTAAACTTTGCATGCCTTGGCTCAACGTTTATAGACGAAAGGGCGCTGCGGTCAAATGCTCAAATCCTTATATAACCTATGAACAAAATCAGTATAATACTACCTATGAACAAAATCGGAATAATACTGCCAATGAACAAAATCAGAGTAATACTATTTATGAACAAAATCAGTATCATCAGCACCACCAGGGCTTCGCCCCAATCAACTTCATTCACCACGTGGAGATGCGGTCTTTTTTTTTGCACGCTTTTATACTGGTTTACTCTTGTACGGCGAGCGGTGCAAGGCCAAAGAGTTGCGTCGATCGCTCTGTTTTATTGATCTTCGCCAGATATATACCTCCGATTGGTACGATATGGGTTGCTCTGTCATCGTTCGATTGGCCGGTGAGCTGGCGGGGCCCGCCGCCAGGACCGCATTCAAGCGGCGCAGTGCCACTACCTGTTGCTCTGGAAACGAGCCGGTGTTTTGATGACTTGATGCACGCAGGACGGATAATGAAGTCGGTGCGTGCGACGGTATACACAGTTTCGGAATCGGTTTTATGGATCGCAGGGACCGGTTTCGCTTCTCGTGCGTCAACTTTGGGCTGAAGTCGAACTCGGTCGCATGTGCTGTATTTGTCTTCGTCGCCCTGGAAACCGAGTCGTACACAAGAACGCCCGAGTTGGAAACAATGCGGGCCTTTGCTAAGTGCTTGCCTCGCTGCGTAGGACCATTTTTCATTTCTCGAACGGTCGAATGTTAAAAAAAAAAATAAAAACCTTAACGACTGCCTTTTTCTTTTAGTTCGTGCAGTGAGCTTGCACTGTTCTGTTCTTTTTTTTTTTGTAATTTTTTTTTTAGAAAGGAAGCATGATGATGTTGGTTGAATATCATTTTCGCGAGGTAATGACGTCTCAAAATGCACCGTATAAACGAACGTTATCTGATCTGTACTTTTTGTAGATTTTGCTTTGTTTGGGGAGTACGCAAATTGTGGGCGATTGTCGTACGGGTTGTGACGTCTAACGACACAAAGCACAAAGCCGTATCCAGAAGTAGTTTTGTCAGAACTGTTCTATTCTAACGGTGCTATTAGGAATAGTAGTTCGAAAGTAGTTTTGCCAGAAGTTTTGTCAGAACTGCTAACGTGCACAATCGATGCTGTTTGAATTGCTGCCGCCCAAAACTGGCGTACGTTTATGTTTTCCGTAAGGGAAACGTTAAAAAAAATAGCGAACGTCTTTTTTATTAATGGTGAGAGATGTGCTAGTTGGAACACCGGGTTCTTAGGGTAGGTTCTTAGGGCTAAAATAAACAGTTCTATTAGTATGCGACTTGCGCTAACCCGTTTTTTATATATCTATTAATGCAAGAGCGTTAAGGGAGCTCGTGTCTCGGAAAAGCCGGCGTCGGTGTCGAGTTGGGACGAGAAAATCCTGATGTATTGATTGAGGGTAATTTACGTCACAGCTACATAACCTCGCGCTAGAATTTGAAACAACTCAAAACGCTCACGTAAATCTTGACGTTTCGCGTGGAATGAGACTGATTAAACCACGACATCTACTACGAATTAATAGTCGCGGCATGTCTCAAATAATTTCCGTTTATGAGGTAATTAATTTGCCTTAAAGAGAAAATTGAAGATAATTAGGCGGGATTCGAACCCACGACTGTTCGGTTGTGAGCCAGACAAGCTACTGACTAGGCCACGCAGACACGCTTGCACGGTTATTGTTCCACTTTTAAGGGTGAAGCTTATGCGTCCCCTTGTAATTTTTTAAGTACCTAAACCTAGACTCGCAATATTTAGAACGCTGAAATTGTTTGTGTCATTGTGGATCCCACTTAAAAAATACCCTCACGTTTACTTTCATGTGGAACACACGCTTGGCCTGCTATATACGGAACAAATATCAAGCGAACATAGTGGTCCAAAAGTTGGTTTTGACTCAAAAACGTAATGTGCGTAATAGGAATTACGCACGGCTTCCCACTTGTCAATGGTCGTGCGGTAAACTCTTTTCAGAAAAAAAAAATACAGTCTTTTGTGTTACCGTCACAGTGAGAGAAAATGTGGCAACATTTTTGAAGTGTCTGATGCAGAACTTTAAAAATCCGCTAGTCCAGTTTCCTTCGTAACACAAAATAACGAAGTGCGGCGACCAATAGAAGGATACTCGAATGGCGTGGGTCAGAATTAGAGTAGACAGAAAAAAGAGAGGTGCCTGTGGACAATGTCGGACATGCCATTTGTACTATTACCGGGATCAACACTGTGCTTGGCCTTAATAAATTTTGGGTTATAATGTCAACCAAGAATTCAAACTCCGTTAGTCCGAACTTGCACTGGGTGGCGTTGAATGTCAGTCCCACCTAACTGGCGAAATGTAGTGTCTTTCGCAGGTGCGTATCATGCTCTTCCTTAGTGGCTGGTCCCCAGATCAAAATATCGTCAATACATACATGCACCCCTGGGGACGAGTTAAATGTCTCACTGGGTGTCTTTTTTTTTAAACACATCAGGAGCAGACTCAATTCCGAATGGGAGCATCGAAAATCGGTATTACTCGAAGGACCGTACCAAACGTGCAAATAGCGGCGTGAGAATACACGCAGCCAAGGGAACTTCGCCAAGGGAACTTGGCGAAACACTGAATTCGCGTCGAGGCGTGTAAATTCTCTGGCACTTAATAGTTCGGCTTCAATGCCTCCCCGCTTAGGCATCTAATAGTGCTCGCGCTTTAAAAAAAATCGTTAATGCGCCTGGAATCTATGAACACACGTAGTTTGCCATCGTTTGTTTCGTACTATGACTAGTGATATTACCGAGTTTGTCAGCCCGTTGACTTTGCCGGTGATGTCACTTATTTCCATGCGCTCCAGCTCTTCTCGAAGGGGCTCTCGCAGTGACAGTGGAAAGTGCCGTGGCGGTTCGACTACCCATGTCGAATCCCTGTCGTAGAACTATCTGATTCGGACGTGCCGAGCAGCCGGTAGCATGAAACAGGTGATGAAAGTCCTTCACAATTCTGTTGGTATTGCCGGTGTTCACAACGTTCACTGAACGTGATACAAGTCCCGGCGCCTCGCCAGCCAGCAGCCCGAGGATGGCCTGGCTGCCTTTCTTGTTGATGAAGAAGTCAATGCCGCTCGCAAAGCTGCAACTCCGATGTGCTGGATATTGTCTCCGCTCTATGATCGCAGAACAGAGCGGCTTGCCCCTATAAAAATTATTTTTGACTTTTTATTGAAAACGTTTTGACTTCTTGTTGTCTCTGATTACTTTCTTTTGACTTTGACTTTCTGTTGACATGGTGGTCAGAACGTTTGTTGGCTTTGTGTTGAAACTTTTCTGATAACTGTTTTCGGCCTGAGTCAAAAGAAAACCTGTTGATTTTATATTAACTTTACGTCGATTGTTTTCTGCTGACTTCCTGTTAGTGTCATCAGAAAGACTGAAGACATTCTGTTTGTTTTCTGTTGAAAATTTTCAGTTGACTCTCTGTAGCCACTGTCAATAGAAAAGCTACAGAGTTTCTGTTGACTCTTCATTGATCATAGTGCACCTCGATTAGATGTCAAAAGTTACAAAGTTACTCAATAGTCTCTGACAAGACGAGAATTGTAGGGACGAGCTTCAGTTTGCCACCTCCAGCGCGAGCCTTCTACCCTTGACAGCGCTTCGGTGTCTCGAGCACCTCGAGTACGCGCGCGCAGTCAAAGCACGACGGAAGGCATGGATGTGATGCGTGCTGGAGGCCAGGCGTTCGTCAGACACGCCCTCCCGTGTTTACTTTGTAAGTGACTGTAGTGACTTTATTCAACCTATTACACTAGTCAACTAGTAAAAAAAGGCAAAATAACGATCTTAAAGTGGAGCAACTGCCTCGACTTGCTTCATCCGAAGTGGTGCTATGCAGAGAAGCGATAACGTTTATTCTAAAAGGCTTCTTTGTGGATGTTGTTTTAGAAACTGCGCCGAATTATTATTAGTTGCACTAATGCTTTTTAGTAAAATATGAAGTCCTTGAATTTCGAAACAATGTTTTCCCTTTGAGAAACTTCTGAGAAGAAGATCGGAGACTTAGAACCTTAATAAGTGCTGAGGTGGTCACCGGCAAAATGACTACCATCAAAATGTAGGCCATATAAGGCTCTGGAGCAGTTAACCGGACTGCGATTTAGGTGTTGAGTGCTGCATGGTGTCTGTGATCGTTTCTAATGTGCATTTGTGGGATGTATGTAGTGCGTTCAAATACAAAAAAAAAACACCAATTCTAGGAAAAAAAAAACAAAAAAAAAACGTTTTTTTGTGGCAGCCAGTTTGAACCCGAGTGGAAAGCCGCAGTAAGCCTCCAAAACTTTGTTGAAGGAATAGCTAACGCTAAAGCATTTTATTAAACTGCTCTATTTCTTCAATTGAAGAACGGTAGCTTTTCAATTACAAAGCTACAAAGAGAGTATCTTGGAGGCGACAGAGAGTCTGTTGACGTCTTTTTAAAAGAAGGGCCCATGTTCGAAAGATAGTAAACAGTAAGGCTAGAGAAAGTCAGATTAAAAGCTGTTGGCATTTATACACTCTGATGACTTTTTTAAACAGGTTTTGAACAGAAAAGTAACAGTTTTTTTGTAAGAGTGCCTGCAGGCTTAGCTTGTCCCCGCACGTCCGAAAAATAGTGTAAGGCAACAAGTTAGCTTGAGCGCCAGCGTCCACCTTCAAGTAAGCTGGGTGATTAGCCACGTTCGCGTCCATGATCCTGTCAGCCTGGTCGCCGACTCTACACATTTCCACGCCAAGGATGTTGAAATTTTCTTGGTCGTCTCGTGTCTCCCCAACTTGATGGCCATTTTTTTTTTCTTTTTTTGCAGCAAGCCGCAGAAATTTTTTTCTTCTTTTTGCAGACGAAATATTATTTTTTTTTTTTTTTAAATACAGGGCACCTTCCAGGCTCGTGCGGTCGGTTGCATTTGCCGCATATGTACCGTTTCTACTTTGGTCTCTTCTTCACTAGCGCAAATAGTTTATAATGCAATTAAATGCAAAGGCGCAAGCGAGCTGGACAAGAATGATGAAAATAATTTATGGAGAAGGGGAAAAAGAAGGAAAAGGGACAAACACCAATCTCCAAATACAGCTAGGTGACTGGGTCGCGACGGAGAAAATCACCAAGCTGTGCTTGGAGATTTGTGTTTGTCCTTTGTCCCTTTTGTTCCCCTTTTCCAGGGATTATTTTCGTCATTCTTGTCCAGCTGGCTCGCACCTCTGCATTTAATTGCATTATAGTCATAACCTTAAAATGCCAACCTCTCACCCTTGTTAATGTTAAACTGGTGGCAGCTGGTAAAACCTGTTTGCTCTACTGACGCCTAACCCCTGGTTAGCTTAGTTGGTAGAGCACTGCACTGGAAATGAAGAGGTCCCGGGTTCGACATCCGGACCAGGCGGATTTTCTATAGGTCGCGCACCCGTCACCTAGCTGTGTTTGGAGATTTGTGTTTGTCCTTCGTCCCTCCTGTTCCCCTTCTCCAGGGATCATTTTCGCCACTAGTTCTTACGTCTGCGCCCACACTTTGTTCTGTAGAGCAGACATTTTATGCTGCTTCACAGATCTGGGCAGCTCCGAATTGCGTTAGATTTTTTTCTTTGAGCATCTTTCCCCTTAACTTCGAATTATTTGTACCGAACACAATCTGATCAGCGACCATTGAGTATGTCAACTGTGCAAAGCTGCACAAGCGTGTTTGTCTCCTTAAGTCACACAAAAAATGCTTGATAAGCTCTGCGTGAGTTTGCGTTCTTGTCCGAAAAATGTATCTCTCGCATGCTTTATTAAGTTGCTGTCGACAGTACTCCTCAAACTTCCTTGCAACGGTAGCGTAAGCTTCCTTGCCATCGCTTTCAGAAAAAAAAAAAAAAAAAGGAATTGAATACCTTTAACGCGCCATCTCCAGCAACACTCATCAGCAGAGTAGTCTTGACAGCTCTCTCTCCTGTCAAGACTCAATTTCTTTCAGAAAAAACTCGAATTTATGCTCGAACAAGTCAGAGTTTCTTGCGATGTTTCTGCACAGAAGCAGCGGCCCCGGTGGCTCGAGTAATTACATGGATCGGTTAATTGCGACGTTACGCGGTTCTTTCTTCGAGCCACCAGCAGTGTGGCTGTAGCCCCTCTTCTGTCACCATGTATCACTCGGGAAGTGCCAGGCCAACAACAACGTTTATGCAGTAAGACGTAGGTTATATTGGGGGGGGCTGGTACAGATAGCAACGTGCCTCATATAATCTATTAGGAGGGCTGACAGTGCAGGTTACAATCATGCATACATTGCACAATACAGACACGATCGGTAACCATAGATCAACACATTATATTAGCCTCTTCATTGACTGTGCTCACTGCTTAGACTGCAGTGATTAACTCTCCTGTGTGCTTTTCGGAAAAGTTGACGCTTTAGATTTCTAAAATTCACCCTGATGAAGAAATCTGCGCTTGGATTAAGGGCGTGCTGACGTCATCCCCAGTTATCTGGCTAAATTGAATAGTCTGAAGTCCTGATTCGGAACTTGTGTCTTCTTAATTTTAAATTGGAAAGCATGACTCTCTAAACGTGAAGTGTAGAGAAAAAAAAAAGAAAAACAACTCATGTTTTGCTTATAACGACGTGGGCCTATTCGAAAGTTTTAGACTGTTCCTTTGGTGCCCGGATTCAAAATTTAATTTTCGTAATGATGTCCATTCACCTTTTACGTAGATTCGCTCCCAGGTGATATTTTAGCCTTAAATAATTAATAAAGGTGTACAAACTTGATCATGCTGAAAAGACTGGGATGCACAAACTGTGCGATAGGTCTTCAGTGGAAGAAAAGAAGGGCGCCTGAACGGCACCGCCTATCGAAGATTCGCCTTTATTTCTGTCGCACGCCTTGCAGAAGGCGCTACATGACTGGAAAGGCCGCGAAGCGTGCGAGCTGATTCACGTGCCCCTCGAATGATCTGGTTTGTGTGTGGACGTAACACCGATCCTAGATTGCTCGGTCAGTAATCTCTTGGCTCAAAATATGAAGCTGATGACTTCAAGTCCAGGCGGACGACTGAAGTCTTCATATATGGTTTCCTATTGGCATAATGCTTTTCGGTGACGTTAGTGCCGGCTGTGACAGCCTATTCGTTTCAGCCGGCTGTTACAGCCGGCTGTTGCAGCTGGGTGTGACAGCCGAACGTTACAGAACTCCGTGAAAATCGGAGGATAAAACACATACAGTGTTAACATAAAGCAAGCAACAGCGATATAGGGTGTTTTCATGTGGCGTTCATCTGCCATACTGTTGATAATTTTTGTTGTTGAAACGTTCTTTATTTCTCCACACGCCTGGCTTTTGATGTTCGCGTGATGAAACTTGAGCTTCTGTGCACTACCTACTGAATGGTGTCATGTGAATCCTCGAAATATTCGCCTTCGGCACGCGCCAGACAGCTCATAACAACAAAATGGTGGACGAAATTACACCAGTAAAACGCTCCATACTCACTGGGAGCTAAGGAAACGCAGGCCAGGACTTAACATGCTCCCGTTTGTTTCCTGGTGATTTGTACTTCGGCGGATCTTTACGTGATAATGGCGCAGTTCTCAAAGGCCGCGGAGCGGTAATAAGGTGTACAGCGTTTGACACACCCTGTGTTTCTGAAGTTGTCTATGACTCTACCACCTAATGTATAAACTATTGCATTTGAGAAAACAAAAATGTAATAAGATGCTCCCGCAACTTGCCCCTTCACAGAATTCACGGTACAAATGAGGGATTAGCCAAATGCGAACTGAAGTCATTTAACTGGCGAGACAATTCGTAGTTTTTTTATATTCCCGATTGTCCCGATATCAGAAAGCGGCGCCTTTTTGGAAGTATTGTTTGCCGCAGGCACGCAGTATCCCTACCGTTATGCAAACACCATCTGTGACCCTCCAGTTTCGAGTAAATACGGTTTGCGAGCCCTTCCATTACACCAGGATGAAAACAAAATGTGATTAAGCTTGTTGCCTCAAACGAGACACGCACCCCTCCCCCCCAACCTCAAAAGACAAAAACAAACCTTGCTCATTGACCCGGAAACTTAGCTCCACGTTCCAGTGAACTTCCTGACCAGCTTTAGATTAACGAGCCTCTGACAAAGACTTCACGCACGAGACTGACTTGCAGGTTTTTTTTTGACAACGTTGTTGCAGCGGCAGCAGCCGCATTTTTTTTCATGTCTGCGAATACCGGAGAGCGTAGGCTTTTTATGTCTAGAAGAGCTTCACTACCAACAAAGGTGTAACAGACTGATCCGGCACCCGGTTGACCTGGCACGAAGAGGATTACCAGCGGGTTAATCTGCTTATCCACGTGCTGGCTGCTGTTGCATTCGCCGCCTTTACCCCACCGCTCGAACGGGACGGGATCGGTGCGTGTTTGTTGACGCTATCCTCTGCTCACGCGTTGGAAGAGGCGCGAGCACCGAAGCCGCGATGTGTGATCCCGAGCTTTCCTTCATTGTTTGGGGGCCACGTTCTCGTCAAGATACAACCATTTTTTTTTGTCACGGGGGTGGGAACGAGTTTTGTTAGCTGTTATTATACACTAGCTCAGTGTGGAAAAGCAAGCCCGTTTGCTCCCAGGAGCTCAGAAAACCAGTCGGGCAGCAGGAGCAGGCGTACTGCGTCCGTCTGCCACTGCATCTCAGGTAAAACCACTTTCGGTGACAAGCAGTTTTTGTCTTCTGCTTGTTGGTGACAAGCAGATGACAACAGAAAAGTAGACTTTGTCTATTTTTTGTTGTCGTCTGCTTGGTATTGATGATTTGACACTGGTGTCAGCTAATGGATGCAGACAACGTTGAATACTGTGTTGGTTGCACATGACAACACCAAACACCTTTTCCATTTAAGTCTTTTATCTATTGTGCTCTCGCAAGGCCGAAGCTTCGATAGTTGCGCAGTAATAACGTCACTCCCAGCCTGCCCTTCTCATCTACTGAGGCTGATGGTACACCTAGGGTCACCTAGAGAGCGAGATTTAATTAGACTCTTGCGGAGCGAGCGGAGATAACGCTCCCCGTTCGCTAAAGCGAACGCAAAACGCTCTTCTGCAACGAAGCACAATTCGCCACAAATATTCGCAGAAAGAAAAAAGTGCCTTTTTACTTTGGTGAAGAAGGAAGACCAGTGGAGCTGTACTATAGTGGGAATGAAGTAATGGCCGGCCGCAAGTCGGCAAGCCAGACTGGAATGACCGGAAAGGTTGTCGCCATCTATGAATGACGGCGGCAACCAGACAACCGGCAAGGCGGTTGTCGGGTTGCCGCCGTCGCTCATCGATGGCGGTAGCTGTCTGAAGTGCTATGTCGAGATTCGTTTGCTGGCGGATACGATCCTGGAGAAAATAGCCCGTAGCAACTCCGCTGTAAAAAAACACACACACTGTACGTCGTTTCTTAACAGACCGGTAAAAAGTTAATCATCTGCTACGAATCTAGCGCTGCGGCGAACTAAGATCGGCCGCGGGCTGAAATTGTGGCCGTCTATTATTTCACGTTGGCGACCATTGACATCTCGCGCTTTGTTTACACTTCTCAAGTTGTACTGTTGCCTTACGCAAGCTTACACTGACCGGCGAGTGAAGGAGTATTAAAAAGAAGCACGCCAGGGACAACGAGACCTATCTCTTTATATTAAGTTGCTGAGACGCTCTCACCAAATCTTGGCCCAATTGTTAACTCGTGGAGGGTCAAAAATATCTCATTTGTTGATTCCGCACAAGCTGTAGAGCCACGTCCAATCAGCAGCAAAGAACAGTTTCGTTGTCCCCTTGACCAAAATCTAACCCCTGGCTTGGTGTTAATTTTTCTCAATGCAGAATTGTTTCCTTACACGCCGTGACAACTTAGGTTTGAACTATTCCACGTTCTGAGACCTAACTAAATCCGGACTTGTTTACTATCTCCGCTGCGCAGGTACAGGAATCCAAAGGTGAGCCCTCGAGGCGAGAGACGGGCTTTTTCGGCTTCAACCTCTATCGCGCGCGCCTGAAGGCGGAGGCTGGCTCAAGTTGTTCGACAGCGTTTCTTGTTCGCGAAATGTTTCTCCCCGGTAAAAGGAATTCATGCGCGACATCGCGAGGAAGGTGCGGCGTTCTTTTATATACTAGGCGAAAACAACATCGCTTTCGTCTCGAGAACCGAAGCCACCGGAGGAAACGTGAGCTAAGGTTTGAACGCCCGGTCGGAGATTGAAAGGCGGGCGGCGCGCAAGCCTGCTCGATCTCCGAGGCGTAGCTGGGATTGCTAACCCCTTCCCTACGTCTTGGGACAGGAGCACCGCCCCCTCCGGCAGGCTGAACAGACTGGGTGGAGCGTTCTCAAAAATAGTTGCCTTACAACAAAACATCACGAGAAAATCGCCTCCTAGAATAAAATGAAGGGAAGACGGTCGTCATGCTAGCCAGGTAACCGATATGGGAGAAAAACAAAATACTTCGAAAGAAGAAAACAATTTCCCCACTCTTGTTTGTTTCTTTTTGTATTTTGTATGTGAAACTGGCCTCTTAACTTTTTTGTTTAGTACTTGAACCAAAGTGATTTATACGGCAAAAAAGACAAAAAAGATATACAGATGGAAGCCGTCCAATTCAATTGAAAGGAGCTCTTTTTTAGCAAACATATTTATATATCATAAAACTTTCAAAAAAAAGCATTTCTTTTTTTATGCTCAAATAATAAAACGAAACGCCAATCAAAAACATAAAACAGTAAAAAAAATGAAAACGAAGCAAAATGTTTGTTGTGAGATTTGAGAAAGAGCGCGGACAATCATCTAGTTAAGCCGGGGTCACACTGCTCAGACATTGTACAAGAGACAGTCTACAAACAGGAGTCACCGCTGTATCCGCGCTTCGAATGCCGCGTGCCCAAGTTTCCTCCTCGAAGTCACTGCCACTCGGCATTCGAAGCATCGCGGTCTCGCAGAGTCTGGGGTCGAATCTGTATGCAGACTGTAATTTGAATGATGTATAAACAGCGGGAACCCCGGCTTTAGAGTGTAGAACCGTGCGCTCGCATTTGAGTACGAGTAGATAACCGGCGATGAACGTCGCTTTTTATTTCTTTTTTTATTTTCCGACCTTTTTTATACCGTCATTATGGGATTACTACTTTCCTTTGACCTTTCTATTTTTAATACATATCCCGTTTTTTTTTATTGGCATAGGTATTAGAGTATTCCTTACATTCAATTAAATTCGGTTATCTAATCGTGTGACTGTCTTTTTTTCTCGTAGTAGATCAAATTAAGCTCGCAGAGCTCTACAGATGAATATTATGGAATATTATGGAAAATGTTTAACGGGTGTAGGGGTTCGATGGCCGAGTGGACTGGCGCACACCAGCTCGGAGCACGTGGAGCGAAAGCTCGCCCTGCAGAACCCAGGCATCCTGGGTTCCAACCCCATCCCCGCCCGTTTCGATCTGGAAGAGCATCGTACCGGCGTGCGGTCGTGTATCACTACTTCGTGGAGCACGTTAAAGACCACATGCTGGCGTTTGTACTGCACTGGCTAAATTGATAATCTACAGCTCAGATGCAAGCCGCACGTTGAAGGCGGACTAACTTCAAGGCAGTATAAAGAAATCCACAACCAATTTTTTTTTCAGGGGTTTCTAACGGTTGTTCTCCCAAATGCCCAGGCACGTCTTTCTGCTGGTGTGGGAATTAGCTAAATAAATAAAAATATAATTTGAATTAAATTTGGTTAGAGTCGAAACTCAAGAATGTTAATTATGATGCAGGTTTGCGGGTGGGGTAGGCATGCATGGCGTAGTGAATAATTAAAGTTTTAGATGTGTTGATAAAAAAAAACGCAATAAAACGGAAATATAACAAAAAACATAGACGATCAAAGGAACACATTTGAGAACAATTTTAAATTCTGACACAGTGGCCTGAGGCGGCGTGACATTTTAGAACTTGATCGAGATGCAACCAGGATTCCACTGAACGCAAACGTCTGCACACTTGCCTCTTCTAAAAAAATCGCATATCATAAGTAGCGATTTGAATTTTCCTGATAGACAGAAAGTGCTTCTTTTTTTTCGAGTGATCGTTGTTTAAAGGGATAATAAAGAGGATTTGGAAGTTCAGTCTAACGATTGAAATACACATAATGTGTACTGCAGGTAATGTTAATGAAGTTTTAGCCTAAATTTGCGCTTGCGCACCACACAAATGAACTCAACAGATCCAGCAAAACTCACGCCGGGACCGATAACCCGAGATGCGAAGACAGCCAGCTCTTGAGTGATGTAGAGAGTGACATCAATTGTGGCTTCTCATACGATTCGTCAAAGTGGACAGAGCCCGGAGTCTTTGTTTTCAATCGAGATTTGGAACAAATTGTTTTTTTTTTGTTTGTTTGTTTAATACGAAGAAAACCATGTATTTTCGTCAGAAAGGTTTATTGAAATAAAATACTAATTCAGTTTACGGACACCTGAACTGAACTAGTGGAGCCGCTTTCACTCGCGAATATTAGCGGGAACTAACTTGAAAAGCGTTTAGCGCGACATCAAAGAATACGTTTGTTTTCGTCTGACGAGAAAAACATAAATGGTGCATCATTGCGTTTTGTTCATTGTGTCACGCGATTCTTGGTTCCATGCGTCAAGGGAGCCGCAGAAACTTTTCCGGGCTGACGCGTTGCAGTTTCCGGTACTCATCCGGGTCCATGTGAAAAAGCTGCGAGACCTCGTCTCGCACGCCGCCATCTTTCCTGCACATGCATCCAGCTTTTCATACAATGAGACCTTTCTGCGCCTTGTGATGTACTGAAGGTACTGAAGTGTTGCGCGCAAATGTGCGGAACAAGAAGATCGGCAAACGCCCCTGCGCGAGCCCAACACTCCGTCGCTCTTACACCGAGACTCCTCGAGCAGGACCGTATACTTGAGTCATATCTTGGGTTAGTAAAGCTGATGAAGTCCGTGCTACGTCTATCACGTTGTTCTGTCTACTTGGTAGGTAACAGCAAGACGCAAAAAATTGTTGTTCTTCGTAATGCGATGGCGCTTCTCGCAACAAGATCCGCAACAGACGATGCTGCCAACAAACAAGGTCCATACACGCAGCTGCGTTGGACTGCGTTGCGTCGCGTCGACAAACGGCCCTGAGTTACCGGGTCATCGGTGCTTCGTGTAAAGCGTGGCTGGTGTAGAAACCAATTCAAGCAGTTGCTTGGCAAGCGGCATACCAAGCACGAATGTTCTGGTTACTCGCAGCCGCAACGCGGTACAACGCTTTCAAACCACAAAGCGTCGAAACTGAAGCCGACGGTTCAGTGCTGACGGCATCTCCTTGTTAGGAGAAGTTGTACATTGGAAAAGCAGAGCGTCCGTTTTTGGTTTCCTGGATTTATTTTACACGAAATAATAATCTTCGAATAAATGTGTAAAAAGATTGAGCATATTGCTAGGTCCTCACTTAATCGAAAAACATAATTTAAACAAAAGTAAATGTTTAAGATCATCGTCATTGTTCCTTTAAGAAGAGAAGTACCAAACTGTTATTCAGCTACGACTAATTGAGCTTTTTCAGTTAATTGAGAAAACCAAAAACACGTAACTGTCATGATGCTGCAGTTTCTTGTATCTAACAAAATAGACTCATCTATAATCGGCACGCAAGTGCTCGTAACAATTTATTGATTTCCTTTTGATATGACTAGTAAAGCGTAAGTCTCTCAAAATGTTTATCCGCGTTGCGTACTCTACAGTTGTGGACAAAACAGACTGGAACGCATCAACGCACCTCGTCGCTCAGGAAGTACAGGGGGGGCTTTTTCTGGTTGCGGATGACAAGGAGGTTATGCGGGCTTCGTGCACTCATGATTCGTTCCTAATGCGGATTACGTAAGAGGCCCTGATATCAAGTTCCTTATTAATACTTAATTATTTAAAGAATCTCAATACTTCCTGCAGTAATAAAAGATTTGTCAGTCACTGAGCTGTAAGAAAAATGAAAGCTCTTAGAGAACGTGCGACCACGCAGAACATCTGGGCGGCTTTCCTGCATTAGTCTACTGGCCGCATGGCTGAACCGTCTTCGTAGCGGTGAAAGCTTTTTGCTGCGTGTGTACTACAACCAAGTCCTTAAGCCTCTTAGGCACCCATTCGGAACAAGAAGAACGACAGAAGAATAAAATATTAAGAGACTTTCGCTCGCGGCTAATGCATGGAGCAGAGTGAAGGTTGATCCGGCTCAAAATAAACTTCCGTCGTTCTTTTGTTTTGAATCTATACAACCAGAATCTACATCATGTATATTATCCAGAAATGCACTCAAAACACCAATCGACGTTTTTCTTTGGTTTAATCAACTCGCGAATGATAAGGGCGAGCCGTATCGCGCTCCAATGCTTACTCAGTCTCCGTGTCAACGAAAGCGTCCATTGTTTTGTTTTTTTCCCTCGGAATCTGCACTGTCATTGGATCATGATACCGATTGGCCTTCGTTTTAGCCAGGTTGCTTGCAGAAACATCAGTGAATGATCTTACGAGAGTGTCGCACTCGCACTCTAAAAACAAGCCCCTGAGTCGGCTTTCCTGCAGAAATCTGAAGCCGCGGCCACATTCCTAAAACAGCGCACAAAAAGCAGCCTCGGACGCGTTGTAGGCATCCACGAAGCAAACCTGCATCGACCATTCTTGAGGCGTGCCCGCAGCCTGACTGCGAACTGCACTGCGGTGGCGCTGCTATCGACACTGCGGTGGCGCTGTTGTCGGCACTGCGCACACTCTTCACGGGGGTTTCTGCGCATGCGTAGTGCCCACACCTGGTGTGGGCAGACTTAATCTGGCTCGTAAACCGTGTGTTGGTCTCTAAGTGTCCCAGAGATTGACGAGGCTCGGAACGTGATTATGCGGAGAGCGAGTCGCCCGGTTCTTGCGCAGGAGCTGCGGTGACGTCAGAATGGTGCCGAGCTCCGATTAGTTCTGATTGAAAAGAAAGTGGGTGAAACTCGACGCTAGACGCCTCGAGGTCTATCCACTATTTTCTTTTTTTTTTATTTGTTTCAATCAGCCGATAGGGAGCTTGGCGTTCTGACGTTATTGCAACTCGTGTGCAGGAAGCAGACGAACTTGACCTCCACATAGACAAAAATCGTGAACTATAGGTGCTCAGGCACCACCGGTTCCTCACGTTTGATGAAATAGAATTAGCGAATAGGTGGCGTGACGGTCACGTGACGTCTATTTTCTCGCTAAATTTAGCCAGGAAGCTGAATTCTTGTTTAGGTGTCGTGCCGGTCGGGTTAAGTGACGTCAATTTCCCCGTTTAATTTACCGTCGAGACTGAATTAGTGTATAGGTCACGTGACGTCAATTCGCCCGCTAAATTTAGTGGGAAACGCACGGACGGGCTGACAAAACTTTGGGATCGGGGCGTTCCGCTGAAACGCATTTCATGTTTTAAGAGATAAATGGTAAATTCAGATTGCACATTACGAGAGCAAACACCGTCATCGGGAGTCATCAGTATCCATGCACGTCGAGAATATGTTGACGGAAGGGACAGGGGTAAGGCGGGGGCGTGCTGTTCGTGACGGAAACGATTATAGCAGGACCAGCCGCCATGTTCTTGCGGCAATGTGCTTCCGTGAGGAGGTCCACTCCCGAGTTCTTGCGAGGTCTTGACTGACAAAAAGAAAGCGGTCGCTCGCTTCACGCAACCCTAATTCCACAAAATGTTTACAATGGCCGTCGGGTCGTCCGTTTCTTGCTCCACGGCATCACGCACGACACGCACTCAAGCACAAGAGCTCAACTCGCAGCGGTGGAGAGAGAAAGGGAGCGATTGTATATGTTCTCAACTTCCACGGGGAACGGCAGCGATCAGAAATAGATGCTGGCTGCGTAGACGTTTGATGTTCTTCGGGAGCGGTTGTCGTGTGTCGATGCGTTAAGCCCTCGTCGGATATCGAAAATGAGCGAACTGTTCTCGAAAAACTAGAAAAAGGAAGAAAATATAATCGTGAGCTTCGGAAGGATGGAAAAAGGAAGGGGAAATATTCTCTTTCTTTTTTTGCAAAGTTTGATTTCTTTTGTTATACTATATTTTTGTACATAGCGAGCGCCCTGAAAGGCACGCGAGCGGAATATATCCTCAGCTCACGTGATCTGAGAAATCGAAGACTCTGGTGCGTTTCCGTGCGTGTCTGTGCCCGTGCGTCGATGGGGGAATCGGGGTTGAAAGGAAGCACGAACGAGAAGGGAGAAGTGCAGGGGTTACTCCTCTGAAACGGGAACGGAAGGAGGCGATGAGAGAGTGGAGAGAACAGAGAGGGAGGAGGGGACGTTTTATTGCGGATCCGCGTCCGTTTTCCTCCTGGGCGAACTTCTTTGAAAAAGCACGGCTGTTGACTCAGCGGTTTTCTTTTTTTGCTTCCGAGGTTGGAGAGTTGTGGGGAGAAAGAGCACTTGAGAAAAAAAGGGGAAAAGAATAAACAATTAAAATGTACAGTCCAACTCGGCGAGTGCGAGGAACGCACGAATGAGTGGCAGGATTCAGACCGCAGTTGGAGTGAGGGAGCGAATATACTTCGTCTTACCTTAGCATGGACTAGCTGCGAAGGCTGTGCAAGCGCGAGCCGCTAGCCTGAATGCTTTGACTGGAGCAATAGCCTCCTATAATATACTGACAAAGCCTCGCAGAGCACCACGAGAAGCGGCCGCCGAAATGGAAAAAGGTGAAAAGGAAAACAACGGATGAAAGGGGAGCCACGTGACTGGCGCCCCGCTGCGGCAAGACGCCGAAACACACTTGTCCCGAACGAACAAGTGCGTGTCAGGTCTTCGCCACTGCAAAAGCTGTTCGCTGACGCCCGGGTTCCTCGAAAAATGGCTCTTTTTATGCTCTGTGCTGCAAGATCCTCGTGCTCCAAATCTGCGACCGGGCACTCTATGGCTCCGTCGTCGAACTTCCAGACTTTTTGAGTATACAGGAGGCTATGCTGGAGCACTCCCTGCATGAGCTCTCGTGCAGCCGCCGGGGCTTCATCCAAAGCAACTAGCTTGCGCTTTAGCATGCGCGGCTAAAAATAGTGAATGCTAGGCTGAGACGAACTATAGAATAATGATGATCCTATAAAAACAAAACTATGGGAAAATGACGCAAAATGAGGGCATAGCTTAGGCTGCTTGGAGTGTCGTCGTCTCAAAAATAGGGCGTCGTATGTTTCGACGCTCAGTAAAACACGGCTACGAACAAGAAAGAAAAAGAAAGAGACAAACTGTCCTTGCCTTTTCGCTCCCAGAGAAAAGTATGAGTTAGACGAAAAACAGGAGCAACACCTTTCAGGGGGAGGGAAAAGGATTTCGTGGCGTTCTTTCAGGACAGGCTCTATTTTGCCGCCCAGGAAGGTCTTTATAGTAATGCGAGCGATAAACAAAATAAAACCTAGTTTCCTGAATTTTAGTTTTTTTCTGGGATTTTCGTTTCCAGTGCTTTGTTATTGGCCTTTAGGAGTTCATGTATGTTCTTCTTTTACCCATTGCTCCATATAAACCTAGGGGCAGTATTTTTTTTTTTTTTTGATGACACATGCAGGCGAAGTGCGGAAGGACCGATGAGCTCTTCGTGCATTTTGTCCTTGGTATTAGATGCTGCTTTCACCGTAAAGGCGATTAGCGCGCAGGACTTAAATCCTAAACATCACTAAGGACTTCACCTTGAATACCTAGAAAAAAAGGCATGTTCCTGCCTTTTCTCTAGGAACATGCTTTTTACATCTAACAAACATTCTGTGAAATAAACATGAAAGCACTTAGCACAGGATACACGAAAGCTGTGCTGTCCGTGTTCTGATCTCCCACGTTGAATTCATCTTTAAATTCTTGCACTACACTAACGCGCTCACCTCAAGAAGGGTACTGGAGAGAGCCGCGCTCGTTTTTCACAATACACTTCCGTCATTACTCTTAGTTATGATCACTCAGAAAAGACAGTTTACGGTGTCCAATAACTTTACTTTATTCGCGTTCTAAGTTACGGGAAAATTCTTGCGCTCCCGCGTAGTTCCCGTGAACATAGACTGTCGTTGTTACAAGGGTCCACGTCCATTGTAAACATTTCGTTAAATCAGGGCTGCGTGGACTGAGTGACCGCCTGGCTTCTTTGTGTCAGTCAAGAACTCGGAAAAACTCGGGAGCGGACCTCCTTTCGGAATCCGTTCCCTGCAACATAACCGTGAGTAAATTGTGCGATTGCAGTCCAGTGATTGTTGCCAAACCACTCGACTAGCATCAACAAAGTCAGCGGCGAAACTTTTTTTTCTTATTTTACAGGGGGGGGGGGGGGGGGGGGGGGGGAGGTGGTATTTCACTTTGAACGGACGTATTACACAGAAGAAAAGCTCGTCTAAAAGTTTGAACGGAACACCGCGATAACTAGCGTATTTTCGCAACCGTAAAACACATGGGGCGCGGTTCCACCGCTAGCGCATCATTCAAAGGCGGAGTGTTTCTTTCTTTTACGACAATTCTGTCTTATTTGTCGTACAGAAACTGTCCGAAGACATCTTCGAAGTGTACATGAACATGATGCAAACCTGATTTGAACATACGCGAGGTGCGGGCAATTCTGTCACCATGTCAGCAGAAAACATCGTGTCTTTTGTAGGCTGCACAAGCAGTGTGACTTTAAACACGTCATCTTAAAATGTTCGAAATTGTCTTTTGGTGAATCTCCAAGGATACTCAACAGGCGCTTGTGTGGGCTGACGTAAGCAAAACCAATAATGCCTATCTCGGATATATAATATCCGGGATAGGCATTAAAAGTATCGGTCACGAATTGTTTTAATAAGAAACTCCGCCTCCGCCCCCCCCCCCAAAAAAAAAAATAATAAAAAAAAACAAACAAAAAAGTAAAAAGAAGTGCAAGCGTGGCGTGTTTTATTTTATGAAGCATACGAAAAATAAACCGGTAGTCAGCGAACAAGAACAGAACACAAGGAGCGAAACATTAAAAGCAATTAAGCTTTCGCCGTACGCAGCAGTAAATATCTCACATATTTTGACAAAACATTTTATTTTTGTTGTGGTTCATGCCGTTTCAGTTTTCAATACTGTCGCTGTTGTCGTTCCGCTGCAGCGCATCCAGTCCTACGCAGTCGCTAGAGGCTTAAAAGCCGGTCTGGTCTCAATCGGTCCTACTCGGTTGCAACCGTGTGAACGGGCCTTTCTACTTCGTCTCATCCTACAATGAACAACAGCCAAAGTTACGGTCCGCCCGGTCCAACCAATACCACCCAGAAGACATGACCACGCATGACGTCATCTTCAGTGGATCCTCGAACCGCCCCAAGCGGCAAACATGCTGGAGTAGATCGAATCGAGACGACGGAAAGCGGCAGATACGACCGTCTTGGTGTCACCGCGTGCTAGCGTCACGCGCTCGTTGTGAGACGCTGCAAGACGCGCTAGCGGCAACGCTGGCGCAAGCTAGGTAGCGCTGCACGATTGCGCTAGTGATGACATTTCAGGAGGAAAGGCGCGGGCCTTGTCTTCTGCGTGATATACGGAGCGCAAGTTCGTCTGCTTTATATTTCGGGGGTTGTGGTGACGTCAGAACGCCGAACTGCGGCTGGCTCTGATTGAAGGGTAGACCTCAATACTAGCTGCCTTGAGGTCTACCCACTATCCTCCAATCCGAGCCAATCAGAGCTCGGCGTTCTGACGTCACCACAACTCCTGCAAACAAAGCAGACAGACTTGCCCTCCGCATTGGTCCAGCCCTCAGCCAGATGGAAACCACGTGGTATATTCTTCCGACGTGTGTTTACGCGCTGCACTGATACACATGGCCAAGCTATAGTATACCCCGTAGTTTCTATACTAGTTTTCACCCCAAGAAAAAGACAAGTTTTGCGCAGTGTTCATAAGCCGCACGAAGTAGTTCCTAAAATATTGGGTTTTCAAAGAATGAGGGAGGCATGAAGCGTTTGAAACGTGTGCGTTCTAATCGGTTAATATATATCCATTCTAATATGCACCAACATGCATCTTTATTCTCCGAATAAAGTGGGGGACTAATAATGCTCCGTGAGGAGACGGACTTTTTTTTACTACGGTTAGTGAGGTGGAAACGAGTATAACTTGCTCGTAATTGCACCTGGTAGCTTGTAGGCTTCACGGACAAATTATCTTAGTATAAAGCTTCATGTAGCTTTATAGTACGGTGAGAGGAAGTAAAGTGAGATAAATACCAAGTAATATCCACTGACAGCAGAAAATTATATTTTTCGCGACCCGAGTAATTGTTTGCAGTACTTACTGCTCTTTAACAAACCTATCTTTGTGTAGCCAGTTGGTGTCGCCGGAACTTAAAGGAATAACGAGCACAATAACTTTTATGTGAAGTTATCGAGTCGTGGGTCGAAGGAGTGTAAAACAAACCTCATCTTCGAGGCTGTGCAAACTTGGTTATCGTTCAGCAGTAAATGAATCATAGCGAGAACTCTAAAACTCTATGAATATCGAATGCAGTGCGATAACAGTTAGGCCGCCATTAAGCCGCCCTTCTTAGCCAGTGATTGGCCACTTGTATCCTAGTTTCAAGGGCGCCCTTAACCGCGGTTAAGTCACCCTGAGCTGAAGTTACGCCAAACCGCAGTCACCACACTATAGGAAAGGAGCACGCCGGCGGCGTCGCCCCTGTCGGGTATTTTGCTAGAGAGCCTAGATTGTAGAGAGGATCCAACTTACACCATAGGGAGCGTTTGCAGTCTAATGGCGGACGCCTCCATCGGTGATTGGTCGCAAATGCGCATGCGCTGCGTTATCGTGTGGCGATGGGAAAAGCAGGTGGAAAGGCGGAGATGGGCTCGCTGACGATGAGCGCGTTCGTCACCTTTGGCTCATATTGCAAACGCGGCCCATAAACCACATGAACCCGATCAAGCAGTTGGAAATTTTTTGTAATACAGGCTCTCTAGCTCTTCGCTGCCAACTAGCGGTTGTCGCCGCCGGCTCGTCGGACGAGCGGCGCTGCAGCAGCAAAATCGCACCATGTGAGTCAGGCTTTACACGTAACTGCAGTGAAAGGGTTGGTGCAACAATTTTTGCTTTTGTGTAAATACCACTTAAGCCTGAGTCACATGGTGAGATTTTTCTTGCGATTTCGCAGGTGCGACGGTGAGCACCAAAACTTCCACCACGCTTTTGCTGCTTCACGAGCGACTCCGCAACTTCGAAAATGGAAGTAAAATCCCACTATGTGAATCGTGCTTGAAGTCCGAGTCACATGGTGCAATTTTACTTGCGATTTCGTAAGTGCGTCGGTGAGCACCGCAGCTTCCACCACGCTGTTCTTTCCGCGCGAGCGACGTAGCCACTGCGAAATCTCAAATAAAATCGCACCATGAGAATCAAGTTTTCAGAATGAATCCTTGGCGTTTTAAACATATCAAACACGCGCTATGTTTTCTCCTCGTGCAATGAAAGACCAAAAAAAAAAAATACAGAAATACGAGCATCGATTTTTTCTCAGCTAGCTGACAGAACAAGCGGCCATGTGTTCTGGAGCCGATTTTATGTCACCAGTGTTTATCATAGCTACGCGATGGGGTTGGTAAAGTGCGGGACAAGCGCTGAGTAGTAGGCATTGTTAGGATTCGGATATTTTAGTCATTGCGGCGATTGACCACGAGCCACTACCCCAATGCTTGCCGAACTATTGATTACCGCGAGCCTAAATTGAGTGCTGACGCAATGCTCTGGTCTAATCCTTGAGCCGCATTCAAATATCGTCACTGGGGGACTATGCCAACGTTACTAGATGAGCTCAGTTACGGAACTGCCCTTAGACGCTGCTTGCACGAGCAGTACCCCCTCTCCCCCCATGGCTCGCCTATCGTCGTTCAATGTGCCACCGTTTCGGGGGATGGCAGCTATAGACCAACTCATATTTACAAACAAACCGGAGTGCCCCTAGCGGACGCCAGCGGCACCGCGCATGCGCGATGGAGTGTGGGCAAGAAGCATGCCGTCGCCCATAAACAAACCACAAGAAGGCGATGTTGACGGCGTCGGTGTGAGTACCCGTGCTCTTTTCCGCGTTGGAATTGTTGATTTTAGGTCTTTCTAGCAATGTCTGACTACTCTAGCGGCATCAAGAAAATCGTTACACCGCGAAACTTCGCGTAATTAATGCGACGTGCGGCGATTCATTCCGCCGCACGTTGATGCCGGAGAATGGGCTCTAAAGCCTGATTCCCATAATGAGATTCTGCTATCTATTTTCGTTGTTTTCCCCAAGTTCCGTGAATTATTGAGGGTTGTTTGCCGGAAATTGATCATTATGCAACGAAACCAAGAAGCAGTTAGCGGAGGGAGCAATACTATAGACATCAATGTAAGCGTGCTGTACGCCGCCCTGGCGGCCTCCGTCATCAGCCAGCCGGCTGCTGAAGAGCTCCGTGCGCGGTTCTGGAGAGACCCCGGATGCGTACAGCCAGCTCAATGCACGGTGTGCGAAGAATACCGCACACTAAAGTCAGAAATGGAGCGACCGGCACTTTCTTTCGCTGCGAGTTCTTCACTTTTTTTTTTATATTTGGTTCGGCCCCCTTCGAGGTTCTTCCTCACTTCACCAGCAGCCAAACGTGCTAGGACGCGCGCAGACTATTTACAAGCTCAACAAAAACTCTACTGAACGACAATGAAGCACTCAGAGAAAGGAAAAAAACAAAAAAAAAAAAAAACACGCATTTAATGGATCAGTAAAGGCACTGCCTACCTTCTATTGTTCTTTATGTTTTTCTTGACATTTTTTATTCGGTGAGTGAAGGGATCTTCTTTATGTTGTTTCAGGTGAATCCTCGAGAGTGGGTTTCTCGTCGGTACAGATAAAATGGTTGAAAATAGACGTTAGTGAACCATTACTAGCCAAAGTTATTCTGGTGGTACCTCATAAGAAGGATATTTAGTGTTGAATTACCAGCGTCTAAGCGCAGGACAAAAATTCGTACATGATATTACTTCTGCTATTAGAAAAGCCCGTGTGTCAGGCGAAAAAAACACCAGGTGAGATTGAAGTATTGCAACAATAAACAGCCCGTTTGCCAAACGCTCACACTCAGGCATTCGGGATAAGATTTAGCTCTGTCAAAATTTGCAATTCGCAGAGTTGAAGAAGTTAAAACTGACTTTTGGCCATTTACGAGGTTGAGCCACCTAAATTCGTAAATATCTCGAATCACAGATATAATTCCAATACGATATCTTTTTAACCCGTCAATGTCTGAAGTACTCGTATTTGTTTTTAATGCTTCTTACACTTACGTAGAATATATGTTGCTGATTCGGTGCCGCTGTTTCAGGAGCCTTGAAACACTTTAAGCTTCCAACTTTCACCTTTCTTTATTGGCTTTTCTGGTAGCCTCTCCTCACAAGTATATTTTTTTTCTTGTGGGGAACATGAACTGATTTTAGTTTGATTTTATTAAACATTTCGATCCTCCGGTACAATACTGCGATGGTAGCACAGTCTCATTTGCAAAAGCCGTACACCCATTATGTCACTGACGTATAGTAATCGTGTTGTATGTAGGTTTAGATAGCGCGATAAAACATTTAGCCAGTTCAGCATAACCGCTAGCCTGGTGTTTTTAACGCGCGTCACGCAGTAGTGGTACACCACCGCACACCCGTACGATGCTCATTCAGATCGAAACGGGCAGGAGTTGGGATCGAACACAAGGGACCCTGGTACTGCAGCGCAAACGTTTTCTCCACGCGTTACGAGCTGCAGTGCTCGGCCACACTCGGTGACCATTGCACCATGATTCCGATGGCCCTCATTAATTGGCTAAACCTCTTAGGAAGACGTCTTCCGATTGCACTGCGGGGCATTATGCACCCACGAGCTTCGGAGGGCGCAGGGCTCGGCCTTTTGAGCGCAGCGCACATTATCGGGGACAGCGTGAGCGCCGCCAGACTTCGAGGTTCAGCCTCCCTCCTTGGGCTAATCTCCGCGCGGCGCATTGGATGGAGGTCCCAGATGCCGCGGTCTCGGCAAGCGGCTTACCTTCCGACCCGGGAGGAAAAAAAAAATCTACTCCTAGGTTCATTATAAAATTACGCGGAAGCCCGGAGTTTGAATTGAACTCACTTGTACGGTGATCTACGACCTTCCCGCTCTCGCGGCCCGTCGCCAAGCAATTAGTGCATGACGAAAACCTTGAGACTTTAGTCAAGGTGTATCACTTTTGAGAGCTCAGGTTGCAGATGATTACGCGAGGTAAATCATGCGGCGTCCTCACTTAAGCGCCGCGTACTGGCATCCCAGGTATTTATCTCTAAAAGTAATGAATCATTCGGGGTCTATTTATTTCGGGAGAAATCAGTGCCACCAGTGTTACTGACGAGCGTATTTTTTTTTTATTCTTCGACAGAAAAAAAATAAAGCTTCTTACAATAGTAGTGCATTACGATTACAAGCTACTTATAAAAGTGAGTAAATTACTGCAATTTAATTTCCTAGATGTTTACTGGTAGGGCTCTCTTCTCTCGCCCCCTCCCCGCCCAAAACACAACGGCCGGGGCTACATCCACGCGCGGGGACGTAGCCAAGTCGGGAGGAGATAAGGCTCCATCCACGCGAAAGGTCCCGTGACTTTTAATATAAGGACGTAATGTGTTTTGATGTACTATCGGGGAAAAATGAAATGCGAGCAGAGGAGCGCGTGGCTCGCGGTACAGGGTGCGCCACCTGGAAGTGAGCCTAGGGGCGAGGGTGCGTGGCCTACTCCGATGTGTTCACGCCCTTCGCTCTGCGCTCCTCAAGCTTCGGTAGTGCGCCCCTCAGTGCGCTGAAAGCTCTCACCGCTATCTTTGCTGGCTCAGCGCGTACGGTGCAAAGAAGCTCGCCGCACGCGCCGAGCAGGCAAAGATTGCGGTGACAGCTTTCAGTGCACTGAGAGGCGCACTGCCGAAGTTTGGGAAGCGCCGAGTGGGGGGAGTAGGCCACGCACCCTCGCCCCTAAGCTCACTTCCAGGTGGCGCAGCCTGTACCGCGAGCCACGCGCCCCTCTGTTCGCATTTCATTTTTCCCCGATAGTACATATTATGCTTTCTTATAAGTAGAGTTGGGCGTTTTCGTGTTCTTTTCTTGTTTCTTTTCAAAATTTGAAGTACCTTTTTTGGTGTTTATTTTAAGATTCAATTTTCGTTTTCTTTTTTTTCGGTGTATATTTATGCCGACAAAAGTTTACTGGTTTTTTTCGGTGAATATGAAAGAAATACCATCGGACGCCGGATCAGATGATTCTCTGATATTTGTGATTCCTCGAGGAATAACTGCACAGATACATTGACAATAAAACAAAAAAACATCGATACTTTATTTCGCAAATGTGTGCTACTGAAAAAAAAAAACAAAAAAAAAACAACAGAAGTACGATCAAGTCTGTGTTAAAAAAACATGACACTTCACCTTCTGTATATCAGGATTACGTAATCTTATTATAGTGAACACACATGTACTTTCCCAGGTTCTCCTCGTTGATCCACGCTCATTCATTCCTGTTAATGACCCTGGGCTTCGAGAATGCCCTCTCAACGTTAACACTGGACACTGGCAGAGGAGATGAAGCGCTGCCTGATCCAAAATCGGCCAATCAACCAAATGAGACTGTCAAAAGAGACACGGTGCGACGTTTTGAAGCACAACATATTTCGTGTACCCACTAAACTCTGGCTGCAGATCTTGCATGAAGCTAAAAACCTTATACTAGCCCACACCCGAACTTTTTTTTAGGACCAGGAACTTGACACTCTAAGCCCGATCACAGAAACGACACAAATTTCCGCGAAGGCCAATCCAAGACCTCTGTTGCTGCATATTGAACCTTGAGGACGCCAATCACGAAGAATTTGGGAGAATGGATTCGGCTTACTTTTATTGGTTTTTATCGGTTTAAACCGAAAACACCGAACCTAAGAACTGAGCTTTTTCAGTTAAAACCGAATTTCCGACAATTAATTCGGCGTACTTTTATCTGTTTAAACCGAAAACTCCGAACCCTACTTATAAGTAAATACAGGATAAAAAAATAAAGAGGCTACATTTTATTCTGTTGAAAGTAATATATCACGTGACCTTAAAAATTCTTAGACAATTCATCAATTTTTTACTGTTTTCAAAGTGTCTTGCGTCATAAAAATAGTACCAATAGATATATTTATAGTAATGTTTTCCCGGAGTCACGCACACGTGTGGGCGGCGTGCGTGCGGGGCCTTAGCCCATGCGTACATCGCTGCCGAGGCGAGGCGGTAAGGCTGGTGAGGTTTCGTCGCGTGTGTGGTTGGCTCGGTTCGAGACGTTTTAGTGGGAGCTTATGTGCATCGTAGGCACAAGTGCGAGCCCACCGTTCCGTACGTTCTTGAATTGCGCGCACGCTCGCAATCTCACAAAAATTGTGAGAGAAGGGAAAACATGCACTAGTCCCTATATTAACAAACATACTGACAGCATTCGATCGAGAACACTGGGTAAAAGATTCCAGAAATAGTTTATTCCATGGCAAATAAAACAGGAGCCGATGCACAGATGCCACTCGTCCACGAGATCACCGCTGAGCACGAAGCCTTTCTTGCGCAAGAACTCCTGCAGGAGCCAGTTCACGTCTCTGTGCCGATCATTCAACGGCTGAATCTCGGCACTCTGACTATTCTGACGCTCCAACGAAGGACACCCGTTCTCCCTCCTCGGAAGGACGGAAGAAAAGCGATCTGCATCGTCTGAGTGCGTTCCAAGAGCTGAGCGGCCAGCCGACGGTATTTGTCAACGTACGCGCTGGCACAAACATGCGCTAGCGTTTGTGCCAGCGCGTGGCAGAAACGCTAGTGGAGGTTTGTGCCGAAATCGAGCAGGGTATCAGACACCTTGGAAAGCAAAGCCTCGATCCTAATGCCACTAAACGCCCGCACTTCGATAGCCACCCGGTTATTCGATGGGAAAAACTGGGACATGTATTTCACCATCGAATCCCCGACAATTTAAACTCGAGGCATATCAGAAGCGCGACCGCGCTAATACACAAAGGGCCAAACTCCTTGACCAAGAGAACAAAACAAAACAAAAAAAAATGTTTCAGGGAAAGTC
Source organism: Ixodes scapularis (assembly GCF_016920785.2). Lineage (NCBI taxonomy): Eukaryota > Metazoa > Arthropoda > Arachnida > Ixodida > Ixodidae > Ixodes > Ixodes scapularis. Next base: position 19,699,272 of record NW_024609835.1, read on the forward strand.
AAACCCGCTTGCGGATGACGAGGCAGGAACAGCGGTCCGCGCACGGCAGGAACGCAAGGAGGAATGGCCGCCGAGCACATGGCAAAACAATGGGAGGCAAGACCGTGGGTTGATTGCCGCGTGGACGTAGAGAAGACGGGAGAACTGCCTCCGTCCACGCAGGAAGTGACGTAGTGCGTGGATGGAGCCTTATCTCCTCTCGACGTGGTAACATCCCCGCGCGTGGATGATAGACTCCCAGCACGGCCACCTTCTCCCTCACCCTTTCTCTCTCGCTTTCTCTTTGCCTCACCCACCTGAGTTGGTAACAGGTAACTCGTAATATTTGAGAAAAAAAAAGTACTAAGTGCGCGTCTTCATTGTTAAATATAATAAAATACTTAAAACGAATGTTTTTGTAGTCACTTAAATATCGGATGTTGCAGAGGATGAAATGATATACCTGATTTCAAGAGTTTCTGGCGTCACGATCCATCGCTCAAGGGCTTCGGGTAGTCTTTTCTTGTTTGCTCCAACAGGTATACGACTCTCTGGTATAAGATAAAAGTCGAACTTGGTGGTGGCTTTATTCCATTACAGAGGACAAGTTATACTCCAAAACGAGTAGCTTGAAAGACAACGTGAATATTATAAAGAACATTATTATCCAATTCAGGATGTTTACGGAGCACAAGCATGAACGTATTAGGGAACTCGCTCAGGATTACTTTCTGACGAAATATCTCGCAGTTCAAGAGCCTAGACTACAGCGGACTAGGACCTTTCCGAGACCCTCATTGTCGCAGGAAGAAAGGAGCTTCGGAAGGAAATAGCATCGCATTATCCAGGTCCTCGTAACCCCCAGCATCTCCTAAGAAACATCAGCTGATAAAACACCGTACGCCCAATTGTCTGGGTATACACTGCAAAAAAGTGCTGAGAAACAAGAAAAAGGTTTTACACGTCATACTGAGAAAAAAAAAATTGGTCTTTGAACTTGAGCGAAAATCCGCCAAGAGTGAAAGGTAATCCCTGTTGCCGGGGGGTTTGTTGCGACGAGTTAGCAACAGTAGGAGACAGCTGAGCGTATAAAACAACATATAAAACACAAACTAATGCGTGCTTTTAGTGTACCATCGAAGAACTATTTCGAAAAAAGGGTCGAGAGGGCGACTTCACAATCGTGAGGGTGTCCTAAGCCATAAAAGAGAGAGAGAGAGAAAGATAAAGAAGGATACAGAGACAGACAAAAATGGCTTGCAACACGCATTTCGGTACAGGGTCTGAGTTGGAATTGCAGTGCTTTGAAATCAAGGAGCCATGCATCCATTTGAGAAGACTCGGTTTTGCTCCTGTCGTAATGTGGAGCATCAAACTTTGTTTTTACCAATTTTCCCTGTCTATCTTTGCTGTTTAGCAAAGAAGGTCGTGAGTTCACTACAAATACCAAAAAAATTTAAAGTGGTGCTAAAATATTATTACAGCGAACATTAATTTAATGTGTGAAGCAGGCATCACTCGATCCCGTTCTCAGGCGCACAGACACACACACACACACGCACATACACGCACACACACACACACACATACGAATATTTACACGCACTCACGCGCGCACACTCACGCACACACACGCGCGCGCACACACAGACACACCAAATGGACATACTTTCTAAAAATATGCGTGTAGCTTAAATGATATAGCAATAGGAAACATGTCGAATCACTCAATTTCCAATAGGTCTTGACTTGCCTTTGTGGCTTAAATAGAAATGCGCATGTTACAGAAATAATTCACCGACTATACTTTACTCGTTATCCGTTTGAATAGATTTAAAAAAACAGAAAAAAACACCTAACGTGTTTTTTTTGCCTTAAAAGAAACTCGATGCTACTCTTGTTTTTTTTTTTTTTTAATTTGATTATTTGGTGGTCAAAGTGAAACCAGGATATACAAATGTAGGTACAAAAAAAAAAACAAATCCAATTGCGTGAAAGCTCAGCCGACAAATGTCTCGTTGATTCCGCTTTTGTTTAGGCTTCCGAGAACAGCAATTATCACAAAGAATAGGATGGATTTCACGCGCCTAGATATAAGAATAGTTTCTCTAAGTTTTGTTTTTTCTAGTTTTTTTTTTGTTGTTGTTTTAATTGCGACGCAGACTCGGCACCAGTTGTCATGAGGAGAAGCTCTCTACCGTACACGGTCTTCAGATAAGGAACGAACTAAATACTGTGAATCTTTGCTTTGTCAGAAGGTAGCTAAATTAGAATACTCGCTCATAATTCGCATAAAGTAAATAATATATTGCTTTGTTACGAAAGAAACATCAAGCACTGGCCCCATTGTTAGTATAAATATTTAAATTAGCATTGTCAACCGGTCAATTTCCAAATATATCGAAACTTGCAAACGTTTCTTTTCTGCACAAGGGAGGTGATAAAAATGCAGTTACAAATTACAGACCGATTTCTATCTTGGCCATATTTTCAAAGGAACTAGATTAAATTATTTTGCGACGTTTAGACGATTTTCTGAAATAAATATGCAGTGCTAAAGGAATTCCACTTTGGATGTCGCAAGGGAAAGTCTACGGAATTCGCTCTATTCTCAAAAAAGAGCCTTATAGTACCTAAAAATATAGAACGAAAACTGTGGACACTAGGACTTTTTATCTTCCTCAGTAAAGCTTTCGACTGTCTTACTTATATTACGCTCCTTAACCAACTCCCATGTTACGGTGTTAAGTTATCACGTATTCATTTGGTTTAGAACAGCGCCAAACAGTGTGTCTCAGTGAATGATTGTGTTTTTTTATTTTTCACAATTGAAGGCAGGTGCTCCTAAGGCCAGTATACTTGGCGCGGTGTTGGTCAATGTTTATAATAGTGATTTAGGAAGTATTTGCCAACAAGCACATGTTATCATATATGCGGACGATATTAGTATTTTTCAGTCTACGACGAAAATAATTAAACTGATAGCTGACGCAAAGGCTGTCTTAAAAAAAATTCCCATAATGCACAAAACAAAATAGCTGGAATTAAATTCTGCCAAGTCAAAAATATTCTATTTAGATTCATCAATAGGAACATTGTTAAAAGTTGTACTGAGAACGTTTTTAGATCCTAGATTGAAATAGGAAACCATCACAAAACTCTGGGTATAATTTGTTTTCGGAACATATGTACTGTTGCCATAATCGGTCATTGTTGTTTTTGTTTGCCTACGAATATTAAGGTTCAAATTTAGCACGTTTTGTTTGGTTCCCAAATTAACTATTAACATTTCGTTTGGGCTCCCACGACTGAAACACATAACAATATAAACACTGTTGATGGCAGTTCAGGTACGATTAATAGTGACATAACTTATAAGCGACCATTTACCTGTATTTTTATGCTTTCAAACTCACCAATTATCTAGCGGTGCTAGTAAACATTTCACTTTTCAACCTCTGGTAGACCACAAACTGCGATGTTTTCAATATAAAGTCATGGAAACTGACTAGGGCACCATATTCTTGAAACAGTGCGTGAAGATCGCATATGATGAGTTTTTAAGCCTTGAACGCGGTCTATTGAAGCCGATCAGTTGTCGAACGGTTTCCTGAAGGGGAAAAGGGGGTGGAGGTGGGGGGGGGGGGGGGGGTAACAGACGCCTCAGACGGATACGACGTAACTGGCAAAGCATTCCCCGTATCTATTTTGCTCATGTAATGAATGCGCTTTCACCGAAAATTAAAGATTTCTTTTCTAAGAAACATTGGTGAGTCTCGCTTTTTTTTTTTCAGAGACACAGGCACACACAGAAAAACAAACAATCATAAATCCGCTCGTTTTACTGCACCGGCTAAGTTACTGATCTATAATTGAGAGACAAGTCTCCCGTTGGGGAAGACTGAATCCAGGGTGTATAGACATGCAGACAACACAATTTAGATCCGTTGCTGAGTATGGTCTGCAATGGCGCCTACAGTAAGAGCCGCACAAGAAGGTCCCAGTTTCGTTCGTCGGCGTCTTAGAAACCAAGCGGTCAAGATGCGCAGACGGCTGTGAGATTGGCTAGTAATGCGCAGCCAGAGAGAAGAGTGAGCCACGGCTTGCCTGGATTCGGAAATTGAGTGCATGATGGCCGGAAGTTTGGGCCTGCCAATCTCTTCCTCCTCTTTCTGATTTTATCATGTGGCGTTTATTTTTTGCTCGCATCGGGCCTAATTTTGTTTTTCTTCTTTTTGGTGGGTCCCTCGTGCTTATGCGATCAAGTATCTGCTGTTTTTTCTTAGAACCATAAGTGGGCGTTTGCGGAAGGTGCATCATCCTGGATATCTCTCCCGCGGTTGATTTTCTGGATCCTTTTATTTTTATTTAGAAAATTGTTGTTTGAAACTGTGGTAGTATAATACACGACACAAAAATAAAATCGCCAGAAAAGTAAGTGCGCTAGCGCCGTGAAGAAGGTTTTATTTGATTTTTTTCCCATATCTTGATGATATATCTATGTTATTTGCAAGCTGCCGCGTCAAACTTTTATTGTTCGTGTTCATGTTTTTGATTTTAGTAACGGAACTATTTCAACATTATTATTTACAGTAGACTAATTCACAGTTGCCGGCTCTTTTTGTATGTCTGTTGCGCTTGTGTAAAGCCTGTTTTTTTTTCACATTTACGACGGTTGGGTTCCAAACAACCAAAAAGACAGTAACGACCAGGACACCAAAACAACCGGGACTCACGATTGCTACGAGAAGCTCCCATTTCGCACCGCTTGCCCCATTGTGTGCGGCGACCGCCTACCTGTCCCGGGGACCTTGTCGTTACTGTCGTTTCGGTTGCTGCGAACACAACCGTCGCAAATATTGTGAATCAGCCATTATTCCCCACTTGCAACGCCGAAAAGGCGGTGGGGGCACCGGAGAAACAAAAACATCAATTAGTGTTGGTGAGCGAAAAACATTGGTGATTTCAGTGGACTCTGTTTTATGAGGCCTGAACTTTCGTAAAACCTAAAACACCAATAAGAAGAAAAAAAAAAAAGAGATAAAATGAGAGGGTAATTTTACGTTATTTCAAGCCGAGGCAGATTTTTTTTTTTTTCTACAGTGTTCGGGCGTTTTTAAATTGCATCCCATGGTGCACTAAACTTTCAGTGGTTCCAACTGCTTGACCGGGGTCATGTGCTTTATTGGCGGCGTTTGCAATACGAGTTTCGCTAGGAGGTGACAACGCGGCGCATGCCCGCTTGCGACCAACATTCTTAGATTACGGTCCGCTGGGAAACTGCCCGGAGGCGGCGGCTCCATTTGTAGTGCGCTTAAAAGGGCGCATCAAAGGCTCCGTTAGTGCGGTACGTGGAACACAGTAACGGTTTGCTAAAAGTCCCTATTGTTCCTTATGAACGACCTACTTTACTAACCTGACGCGCGAGCAGAGAATTCAGTTATGTGACCGATATGCTTTCAGGCGTGCCCAGAGAGAAAGAGAAAAGAGCGAAAACCACGGATAGGTGCACTTCGTGGCGAGAAAAGATTGTATAATATGCTAACATATTACTCTTTGCTTTGGTGCGCGCGTTCTCTTGAAATACACTTTGCTTATCAATAATTATTTGCTTTACAAGTCCTGCAGCGGCTTGGTTAACCGCGAGCCTTTCAGAGCAGGAGGCTAGCAGACGACGCGCGACGGACCGAGCCTGTCGGAACCACAGCGCCACCACTTCGCCGGCCACTGCGGAGCGCGCTCCGTTGCCGTAATGCGTCCGTGCTCTTTCCCAAACTGACCCTAATCTACAAACGTTGCTTGCGACTAATCCGAGCAGGATGGTATCCGCCATTGAAGGAGCGGTGCAACGATATTCAATTGGAATGTTTTTCACTTTACACGACCTTACCGGTACTAGTGGGACTCAAGGATACTTGCACGCAACGCCACTGGCCACGAAACTCCTTTGTTGCGGTGTAATTTCAAGGACAAAAGCGATCATTTTCATTCAATCTCTTCTTTGCAAAATTTGATGACGTAACCCGGGGTTCGCAGTATACCCCAATGACGATATTTGAATGCCATTCATAGGTTGGACTCGAGCACTGCGTTGGCACTTGATTTGGGCTCGTGATAATTACTAGCTCAAGAAGCATTCGTGTAGTGGCCCGTCTCCAATCGCTGCAACGACGACTATAGCCGAGCCATAACCATGTCTGGAACTCAGCGCGTGTCCTGTGCTTTGCCAACCCCAGCGCGTGGCTATGATCAACATTGGCGGCATATAATTGGCTCCAGATACCGTGGCCGCTTGTTCTGGCTGCGAGTTGACGGGTAACGCTGTTTGGGATTTTTTTTTTTTCTGGGGCTTCTATTGAGTGGGGTGAAAAACGAACGCGTGTTTCATAGGTCATTAACGTCAGAGGTCCGTTCTAAGCGGTATTTGCGCGAAGTACAAAAATTGTTTCATCGCCCCTTTAAATTGTAAACGCTCTCCAAGATCCGAGTTGCTCCCTCACTTAAAGTCTAGGCTCTCTACGCATCCCATTAAGCAGACGAGCGTGCACAAAGGGGAACACTGCCATGAGCTCTCTTGTGTTGTTGTCACTCGGCGAACACTGTCTGGCTCTAATGAATTCATCCGCTGAATAATCGATGGGAATGAATTACTTTCTTTCCTAGACGGCTCGTGCTCGCTCTCGTATCTTCTATTTGATCGCTCTTTTTGTTTTAGTTTTATCCCCGAAGCGAGGAAAATCAGCGTAAGTAGAACAGTCTTGAGGTACCCGGCGATTCTATGCTCGTCATCGGCAGGGGGACCCGTCGCGTTACTTACCGCGTTAAATATTAATATCTGATGGCGCTGGCTCGTGTCACGTATTCTTTTGTGCTTTCAGAAGCTTTAGGGAGGGGGACGGTGAGTAGGGGAGGGGGGGGGGGGGAATCAGGTACCATCATCGTTTTGTTTAGTGTTGCAGTATCATCTTGCAGTAAGCTGAGAAGCACCGCGTTAGGGACAATGTCTCGAGGGAAATCAGGCTTGCAACTTTGGAAAGTTAGACTCTCTAGTTGTCAAACTAAGAAAAAAATAATACATGGCCCAATGCAAACGAAGATCGGCATCATGCTTGAATTATCCTCCTGTTTCACTTACGAAAAATGTGCGTCCTTTTATCATTAAGACAGCCTGACCATTGGAACAGTCATTTAGTGGCCCTTCTCCTTGGTTAAATCGACCAAAACGAGACAAAGATTGGTGGTTGTAGTGCACCGCAGGAGCTTGTGAGAGCTTCTTGCTCATTTCGCAATAAGGGTATCTTTTCTTATTTTTATAATGCTAGATCAATATAAGCTCATGGCGTTTCCCGCGGCCTTGTGAAATGCCTTAAAAGAAGCACCCTATTCCGCAATTCTTGTGTAATCCTGTTGTTGCAATGAACAATTCGGCAGTGAAGTATGCAGGAGCTGTACGGCGCATGGATATCTTTCGCCTCTGTCCGATATGTGGAACACAAAAATGATATGACCTTTAATTTGGGTACTTTTGGTTTGAATCCTATTCCAGCCGGGTCCGTAATCTCGTGGGCTCAAACAAAACATTTATTGTTTTATTCTTTTAATCGCCGCCAACCTCGACCATTGCTTAATCATGGCATCTCCCGCAGCACTTCAGCAACCCTATACTCAACGTTGGTCGTCCCAGGATCACTCACTTCCCTTTCAACCCCCCCCCCCCCCTTCCCCAAGAAAAAATAATAATAATTTTGTTATTTTGCTTTTGATGCGAAAACAAACGCTGCAACAGTCGTTCGGTCTTGCTTTTTGTAGGCGCTGTCACGTCTAATAAATCCAGATTTGATCTTTTGGAAGCTCTGAATCTCGGCGATGTCTGAGCGCCGAAACTGAATTCATCCCAAATTCTTCACAAATACATTCGTAAAGAAAAGAAAAACAGGGTTGCGTTTTTGACGTAGAAAAGAACTCAGGAAAATCTCAGACGTGACAGCGAAGGATTTCCCTTGTCTCGCCAGCAGGGGCGGTACGCCCCTGCTGGCGAGTTACGAACTAGTGACCTGCGTGCGAGTTTGGCCTCCAGCCATCTCCCGCTTGCTGACGGTGAAGCTGCGCTTCTTGCGCCTTTAAAGGCCGACGTTCACTTCGCGGTTTCGAGTTTGTCCCCGCCACCTCCTTTCCTGTATCCTCTCCGCTTTTTACCTTTCCCCAACTTGGTTCCCCTCGCATTTTAGGGGAGGGAAGCGCTAAATGATTATCTTCCCCGCAGAAAACCGAGGTTTTTCGTCGGCCTTTGAGGCAGCGATGAAGAATACGCAGAAGCAATCAGCTGACAGATTCATCTCACGCTGGTCTTCAGCCGCAGTATCACTGCTCACACATTACACATTAGATAGGGAGTTTGTACAGACGTGATGACAATTATCAGCGCGCACCCCTTAAAAACCGATGACCAGTTCGCACTTTCCACTTTTCCCCCGATTCCTCCTCTCCCTTTCCTACCCAATCTACCGTTGCCTGTTTCCTCTTCCCTCATGGTGAGGAGGAGCTTCTGCCTTGCACAATCTCGATTCTCGTCGTCGGCCTTTAAACATGTTTGAAACAAGTTTAATTTATGCGTATTCGTGCTTCGAACATGACTGCTGACATGATTCGTATGACCGATGAGACTTTCATACAAGGAACAAACCCGCCTCAGGCACATTCAACAGACTGTCTTTTGTATAATGCATTTTTTTTTATAATGTAAACACTGAAAATAATTCCCAGGGATCGCCCCGAATATATCAAGCTTTAGAACTGAGTATTTGCAGGAAAAAAAAATGTTTAGAAAGCATGATTTTCAACGCCCGCCCGATTCTATGACGTGGTGAGCAACGAGTTACACTCCTTTACTTTTTGGATGACTTCAAGGAGAGGGTGTTGTTTAACATTCTCTCTTTCTCTCTCATCGTTCATGTGCAGGCGCACGTGCCATCCGGCCAACCGCGAGAGTATTTCGCGAAACCTTTCTTCGCATGCAGACGACGCGCTTACTTTTCCGTTCCCATCTTTTTATCGGTGTTAGTGGGTCTAAAATGATTTTTCTTAATAATTAAGGAATCAAATGACGTGTAGCAACGCTTGGTGAGCGATGTGCGGAGCAATATCGCAAAGGTGCTGCGTGACAAGTTATCCGAGAGGTTATCCGGCCCCGAAAAAAACAAGTCGTCCCAGCCGTCCTCGACTTCACCGTCGTGCCATGTGCACGACGGGGAAGTCGTGCACATGGCACGACTCCCTCAACGCCCTCAGCATTGCCGCCGGTTCCGCCATGTACAAAGGAAGAAGATAAAGCTAGGAGACGGCCGACGTTTCGGTATCAACACTTCCGGTCACTGATTTTTTTTTTTTCAAAGTATACATTTTATTGCTTTTGGAATCGCCGCAAAACCTGTTTATGAATGCAAATAATGATTATTACAGACATGCGACTTGCGACACCTGTCAACGTTCTCAAAAATGCCTTCGCCAATTATGTCACCCAAAAACGAAGCGAGGACGAGCTCAAACTGGGGGAGGAGGACACAAACTTTAAAGGACTCTTTCATTCGCCAGATATTTTGTTTTCGGGATGATTTTGTGTGTGTGTGTGTGTGTGTGTGTGTGTGTATGTTTCATTACGCGTTTTCGAAGCGTTCGAGACGTTAAAAAAAAGATATATCGATGTTGGAGCTGTCAGTGGGCCTTTAAATCTCGACACAGCCTAAATTAAGGGCTGATGAGACCAATCTTAGCGTCAAAAAGGAATCATTGCGGTGTTCTATCATCGCTGCATCAATTATAAACAAAAGATGCATATTGACTTGCACTTTTGACACAGCTTGATTGGTCCTATTAGCTCGTTGCGTCGGCTTGCATTGCGTCTTTACTTAAAGGGCAATTCCGGTCAATATTTTCGAATTTGGAATTACCCGTTTTCAGCTCAGGCAGTGTCCCTGAATCACAAGCTATACTTTTTTCTTTCTTCTCGACAAATACGGACAAAGACAAATACAGCGGTATTTGTCTTTCGCTTTGACGTAATATTTCGGCTGTGGTCATATCCAGTCGCTAAAGCGATACCAGTCACTTTTTTTGGTTTAGTTTTTTACCCGAGTGGCATAGCAGCTCAATCAGTACCCGCCCAATCAAACCAGAATTTAAGGAGAAAAAAAAAAAAGAGAAAGCCGCTTTAAGGTTCAAAGCACGAAGGGATCACACGAAAATACTAACTACTTAAGCTGGTGTCACACTGCTTATGCATCATACAGAAGACGGTCTGCATACAGATTTGGACGCGAATCAGTGCGCGGTCTGTGCTTAGAATGCCCCATGGCAATGAGTTCAAGGAGAAACTATGCACGCGACAATCGAACCCGGCTTTACTGCATTGCAGCAGCTCCATTTTTTTTTCATTGTCAAAACTATTATTGCTATCTATAGAACGCGTGAGTCATACCCCCGTTGGCTAGAATAGTTTGTCTTCATTGCGGTCCATAACCACATGTTAACATTTATGTACCTGTTGTTTCTTGACCAAGCCACTCAGTTGAAAGTCACTCCGTCTCCCATCTCTGCCTCCATTTCGTCAAGGTTTTATGGCTTAGAACATTATGAAGATATATGTCTTATCGCAAGAGCTTCACTACCACCCGAATGGTGCGTTTGCTCTTGCGGATTCTCGGGCGGTTTCGCGCAGGCGGAAAGTGGATTTTGGAGCCGGGTGGCGAAATTGAATCGACGCTGACAGAAAATCTCTATCATTTCGGGACCCATATCCCTATTAACCGCCAGCGACGAGTCCGTTTCGTCACCCGGCTCCAAACTCCACTTTTCGCCAGCGCGGATCCGCCCTAGAATCCGCAAGCGTAAACGCGCCATAATGGTACGTTTACACTTGCGGACCCGCCAGCGAATCCACCCAGCTTTTGCCGCTGGGGCGAAACGCTGGACGGAAAACGCGACGGGGAGCCGTATAGGTCCGGGACCATATTTCTGACGCCGAACGAGGCGTTTCGCTGACCGGAAGTGACATTCTTGCGCAGCGCGACGCTCCCTACGCCATGAGTACGCGTTCTTCCGGGAGCAGCAACGCCCGGGAGAGACAGCCGAGATGGGAACTCTCGCGCCTTCTCGACGTATTTGACGGTATGTTACGAGAACCGCTGCCGCAGCCAGCGCCACCGCCGCCGCTCGAAGGAAATAGATGTAAACGCCACTCGCTCGTCGCCGCCGCCGCCGGGAGCGGATTTCTTCTCAGGTGTAAACGTACCATAAGGCTGCATTCACACTGGCGATCGAATCGCAACCGCGAAGCGGGTCCGCTGGGTTCCACCATCAAATGCGCGTGAATTTGTATTGCATCTTTAAGCAACCGCGTTCGCGACCCCTTTGTGGTTGCCACTGAACCGCCAGTGTGAGTGCGTCGTGAGCGCTCTATCCAGTTCTTGTACATGTTGATTTACTTCCAGTACATCGCCACGTCCAACTGAGACAGACGGAACGCCCCAAAAGCGCAGTCACCTGACTTGAAACATTGACCGTTCATTTGTACCGCGAAACCAAAGCATCCGTTACACTCTCATCTGGGGCCCGGGCGGGAGAGGGGGGGTGACTGGACTGACGGCGGGACACGTGAGTGTTTGTCAGCGGCGTGGTCGGTCCCCTAGCAACCGGGGGCCTGTCCTCGCGTGTCTCCCTCCGGACGCACGAAGCGGGGGACCCCGGCTCGAAAAGGGGGAGGGCGACACACCTGGCGCCGTGTTGCCTCTGCGGTGACGGCTTGTTTCTTATTGATCGCTTGTAGGGCAATCTTTTTAGGAGCACCTGGGTTCGTTCCCCTCGTCGGCGCCTTTTCTCTCGCGGAGGGATTAAGAAGGACCCCGACGAAGGAAGGAGCACCGCGAGGAGGACGCCCGCCAACGTTTCCCTTTCTCTGCTCACACCTTGCGGGCTGCGCTCTTGAATTGCCATTATTCGGGTGTCGGGACAGTATTCGGGTGTCGGAGAACAGTTTTACGAAAGGGCAGTACTGCAGTTCGCTACCCAGCGCGCCGGATGACTAATCCAAATCATACTTACTTCCGGTTGCAGCCTTCCGCATTGGGGACGTTACCGGCCAGAAATCGAGGGGTCCAAAAGTACAGACCCAAAATACAAAACGGACACGGTAAATGTGCACCACGCACCATTAAGGAATATGGAATGTCTGACGGCCTGTTGTGACGTTTCATTGGCTGCATCTAGCCGCTTTCAAATTTCTAGCTTAAAACAATAACTTGCTTTTTTTAGAGATTGTTTGTAACACAGAAGAACCGTGGATTTTAGTTGGTAAGAACGCTTTGGCAGTTGCGAGTCGTAGCGGTCACCCGACAGGCTGGCAACACGCGAGAAGCCTTGAGTGATGGAACCTGAGCTTGTGATCGGCAAGTAATTTTTTCGAATTTCTTGTTTGTTTCGAATGAAATATCTCGGGAGCCGCTATCGGTCCCCACCCCCCGCAAAGTTCGTTCTTTTATTTTCCCAGCTACAAAGTAGTCGCTTTTGCTTCAAATTCCTCGCGTGCCAATGAAGAAAGAATTGTCACTTTAGTTTAGGTTTTTCGGATTCGTGGAACAAAAAAATGATCATTACATCCACGTGAATTCAATCGAGTTTGCGCGGTACATTATGTGCCTGTCTGGCCTCCAAGCAGCACCTCCTACACAAAACAGCCCAAGTGCTGAATTTGCCTGCGCCAGTCGAAGAGGCGAACGTATAGTGCACTGATTGCGCACGAGTGCTACGTCAACGTTCGGCAGGAACCTGTGTTTAATCAGCGGCAACCCGAGTCCCAGCAGAACGATGACATCGCAGTCGTGTCCAAGCTGCACCCTACGCTCGCCTCTTTGAGTGACGCGAAAAACTTCAGCACTTAGGCTTCCTTGTCGAGGAGGTGTTGCCGAAAGTGCTAACAAAATGGCTGCCCGGGCACGTTTTTGAAAAAAAAAAAAAAAAAACAAAAAACTTCTAAAGTAACACACTAGGGCCCATTCCTGTTTCTCTATACCGGCCCTCCTGCTTTATCAAACAGGGGAGCATTGTGAGGTGTTTGCAAGTACGGCCTCTGAGCGCGGCCATCTTGGTTCTGTTATGGGTAGATAGTCTGGTAGTCAAGCATTTCTGAGGCGTGCCCACGGCCTACGCAGTGCTTGACTATCAGACGATCTACTCACACCAACAGCAAGATGGCGGCGCCCAGATGCCGAACTTGTAAACGTCTATAGAGGTGCAAATATTCCAAAAATTTACAAGCCGGAATTTGTTTCTCGGGATCTTTTGGAAACATTTGGAAATTTGCCTCTGCCACAGTAATCCGGCAATCTTTTGAAAGATATTGACATAGATCAACAACGGCAAAAGTTTTTAGGAAAGCTTTGTCAAATTAGCATATCTTTGACTACGCACGTGGAAATAGCGATTCGTTTCATCATACTTAATGATTTATTTTGGTTACTATAACGGTTAACTTGCAGGAAGCGTTCGGAGATTATGACGTTATATTATACAAACGTGTGTATAAGGTGGAGCAGACGGGGAATCTCGATGGCGTGTTCTAGAAGTCCCATTGTTGTCGTTGACTTAGGGCGTGACAATGTATTAAGCGAAAAATATACGATGGATGACATTAAATAAACTTGGTTCTTCACGTGCATGCACACACTACAGAACAAATCTCAAGCAGAACTAAGTTACCATTCCTCTGTTTTAAAGCTTTTGAAGCTTTATTTTGATGTACTTTTAACATTTATAGCCATACTGCCACTCAATTCATACTGAACAGCAGAACTTTGGTGTATGTTTTTAGGGCAAAGCAAACAGTTTGACAACGGATACAGGCAGCAGGCAACCACAAGTGCTTGTGTTTTCTCCCATCTCATCCTGCTCCGTTTCCTCACCGATTCTTTTCCTTTTAATGAACTAGGGAATATAAGATGGTTTAGTTTGTTTAGTTTTCCAACTGTGGATGAAATGACGTACTATTAATTATTATTGGTGTTGACGTACTGTGTATATGTCAATTTTACTTTATGTCGAAGATATTTGCATTACAGGTTCGCTAATAATTGAAATTATTTGGGTCTCGGCCTTTTTCTGTTTGCTGTTTTTCGCTTTTTATGAAAAAAACAACAACAAAAAACAAGTTTGTTTCTTTTTAATTTTTTTTTTGTCTTTTCTGAGCCCTCCACGTCAGATTTGTATGACAGAGCGTGAACTTCATCTCGTGAAAAATAAATAAAATAAAGCGTTAGATAATAGAGTTTTTGAACAGCGTAGCCAAAAACTTTGCGTACGCAGGGATAAAATCGTCACAACTGCGAATGCGCCGATCGCGAACTCGTTTTGATTTGGTGCATGGCGCCGACGTTAAATAAATGTGTAAACAAAACCTTTGCGTACTCAGAGAAATAGCGTCCTCAACAACGCGCCAATCGAAAGCGGCGACGACGCCATTTTTTTTTTTTAGTACGGAAAACCTTTACGATTCGAAAACTCGCTAATAGAGCGTTTTGGATTTTTTGATCCTAGACTTTTGCATACGCTATACTCAAACTCGCGAATAAATTTGTTATTCCGTGCATTCAAGCCTTCCCGAAGGGCAGATAGAAACCATTCTGTGTACGAGAATTGGCTGAGTTCTTCCTGTAACGCTGGACAGTGTTGTTTCCGACAAAAGTTATTTTCTTCTTGCCCACTTTATAAAAAAGAAAAAAAAAAAGAAATATAATGCGTGATGTTTTAAAGTTTTTTGAACTAGTAATTTGTATGACCTCTCATTGTCAATAGTTGTGCAATAATACCGTCTGAACGATAATATCGCCTCAGTTATGCCAAAGGTTCGCGCATCGGACAGTCTCGTCACTGCAGCATCGGCCGTATCGCACAAAGGCAGACGGATCCCCAAGTCACGTACGAGGAGATGCCTTTGTCCATCCACAAAAGCGAAAAGCGCACAATAGAATACATTATCGCTCTCGGTACTTTTCCCGCTGAATGTCTGTGCGTAGGAATGCTCACGCAGACACAGACGCTTTTTCTGAGAAAATCGACGACCGGATTAACAGTTTTGGAAGCGGGTCAGCAGCGTAAACATTGGAAAGAAAACGAACTTTTAGCTTTCTTTCTTAGTGCTCGTATACAATTTCTTGTTTTTTTTTTAAATATTTTTTACAACTTAATCTTCGTTCGCAAACGTCCTGCATTGTGATCTTATTCGTAATTGTGCGATTGAAATTTTGTGACTTGACTCGTGATTTCCGGATCATAAAAAAAAAAAAAAAAAGGTTTATCTCGTGGGACTTTCGCGCACAAAAGTTTCTTTAAGAGATATGCATATGTGTTTGCACAGCTGAGCGGGAGCACACATGGTAATAATGCGTTTTCTATTTTATTTTTGGCAACCGTTGCGTGGGAAATGGCACACCATTCTCGTCGCAAGTTTACTCAGCGACTCTCTTTGAACGTCGGCCTGCAGGCTATATATGCTAATTAAAAACAGCGCGAAGATGGACGACAGACGAGTAAGTGCATGCACACAGAGCGCTGCTTGTCTGCATCTACTCGCCCCTCGTCCATCTTCGCGCTGTTTTTAATTAGCACAAATGCAGAACCAACTCGCCCAAGTTTGAACGATACTACAATTTCTATATTCTAGTCGCACTTTCGAGTGTCTCTGATGCGTGCGAAGGTCACCCAAATCGCTCTATTCGTCTGCTTTTTATGTACATGGAAGGAAATTAATCCAAAATTGCAGGTTGTGATACTTGTCATGGTAACGTCGCATGGACAAAACACAAATGTGTAGTTTCTCTCAAAGCTGAAGCCTGGTTTCACGCCTGCCAATCCGTGTGCTAAGTTCGCGTAAATTGCTGTCATTGGGAAATAAGTACACGAAAGGTGTTTTCGGAACGACCTTATTCGAACATCAAACACGCATTATCTTTTAACTGTTTTGCATTTCTTCCGGCACGCGGTCAGTATGTCGATCCGACAGAGAAAGTTATGCTCGTTGTCACATAAAAATAGAAATACGCGTTACGAATGAGCTCAGCGAAGTAGTTCTTAGTAGATTTAGTTGTCGAAAGAAGAAGCAATCTTTCTGACGTTTGAAGCGTATACGTCTTCATAAAATAACATAAATCTACATATATGTTAATTCAATATATGATGGGGAAATTCAATACCGTTCTGCGAGGATCAGGACTTCTTTTAGCTACGGTTCTTAAGGTGAATACGAATATAGACGAGTCGGTTCTGTTCATCCGCCTGTTTCTGCGGCTCCTGATTTTAGTTCGCTGTTCAGATATAAATCCGCGAGACAGAATCGACGTCGCTGAAAACTACCACAATAGTTATCCTTATGTTAGGAAGCTGGGAAAGCAAAAAAAGGATGCATGACGTTTTGATCTTCATCTTGAACGCATGTGAATTTTGTTGTCGCAAAGCAAGACAATTCATTCCTTGTCCTTACTTTTCGGCGCAGGTTCGCACCCTCTTCGTGAGCGGCTTACCCATGGACGCAAAACCCAGGGAGTTATACCTACTATTTCGTGCCTATAAGGTGAGTCGATTTTCGGACGTCGAAGTTGGTGGGACGGTGGTTTCCCTTCTTCCATGTTTTTACCCCCTTTACGCCCCACCGTAGCAAGTATTGAAACGAATAATTGTGCTTTTTTTCTCTTGCAGGGTTATGAAGGGTCGTTGCTGAAAGTTACTCAGAAAAACGGGAAGACATCGTCGGTAAGTCCTGTGAAATTCTTCATTTTCAATCCGCTTAGACGACAGGTAGTTTCTTTGTTTTAAGAATGTATATCATTAAGGGGGCCTCTAAAGATTTGTTAGTGCATTCCTACAGTTTGTGACAGGTTACGAGTTCAGGGGCAGCTCTTCCCAGCTCTTTCCACTTGAGCAGATGGAGCGCTGAAGAGTGATCAACCTTCTTTCCAGCGCGCCCTCTGCTAAAGTGGAAAGAGCTGGGAGGAGCGCCCCATGATCCCTTAACATGTCACAGACGATAGATGTTTACATGCACTCTATCTACAAGGTAAGGCCCAAACTATCAATAAATAAAAAAACTGAGGCTCGATCGAAAGCAGGTGCTGGTTTTCGGTCGCTACTCAACACGTGTGATGACGACCTGAAACTTGGAATATTTAAGAAGAAAAAGTTCGTATGCGCCTAGTCTTCATTAATAAAAATAATAGGGTCTGAATAATAGAATCTCTATGATGCCACGTTTCCCAGTGCTCTCCTGTTCTGGCTTCGTGTTTCCTTTTTTTCTTTTCTCTGGAAATAGACACGCGTTTTTGTACAAAAATAACTGAATGTGGTGTCTCGACCTAATGTCCCAGCGCTTTTAACGAATAATATTTATTATCCGAGGGCAGAGGCCTTTGAATGCCACAAAGAGAGTACTGGGGGTGCTAGTCGAGCGTGAAAAACCTTACGATCTAATCTTTAAAACACGAAGAAGTAAAAAAAAAAAGGAACACGCAACATAATTAACCATGCCTTAGTGTTTAAAATATCATGTTTCCCAACCAGCTCGCTTGCATACATTCGCTTCTTGCGCGCAAATAATGTTACTTTCGCCCCTCACCAACGCTCTCCAATTTTCGATTACTTAGTCGCAGTATTGCGTAACTGGATTTTTAAGTGATGTGAAGATTCCTAATTTGCTGCAAGACAGTCGAGACTTGTAACAGCAGTGGTAGGTAGGTTCATTCTTTTAAACATGATCAGGTTTTTTTCATTTTTTCTCTCTATTTTTGCACAGTTATAATATAAAGTTGGGTTCGCGTACTAATGGTCACGCTTTCACTGAAATATAAGACGATATTATTTTTCTGAATTTGATAGAGGTTGGTAGCTTTCTAATAAGTTTCATAAGCCACCAACCTCGTACAAATGGTACAAATCACTTTATGCAGGCGTACACATTACACTCACAAACACAGTATTTCGGGATTGAAACTAAAACAATATTTAAGTAAGTATAAAGTCCACATTATGTGTTTGAACATTCAAGAAAAAAGAGCGCGAATGCGTATCGGTGAATAATTCGAGGTTTATATTTATAAAGCTGTTGGGGGAATCTTCCAATATAGACTGTTTGGAGACATGTAAATTAGTATATTTTATTCGGATGAAGCTAGTTCCGTTAGAATTGGAGTTCCCTTTCCAATTTCGTTTTTGATATTGACGGATATATGCTATAATCACGTAAGTTACGAATTTTTATTTTTCCGAAAATTATTGATCATGGTCTCAGTGTGAGAATTGATCATAAGGGGCATTGTAGATAGCTCTCAAGACTTTTTTTTTTTTTTTTTGTTCCGAAGATTGTAAAATTTACCAATATTGACTCCCGTGGTTGTACCCGTAACAAGGCCGCAATAACTTACGTGGGGACAAAATAAAGCATTATACATAATTATTCCAACGGCAAGCGTGCAGCCGATCTTTCTTCTCTTCTGTTAGACTAATTCGAGAAAGACCGCTGATTAGTGTTCCGAATAGATTATGATTCATTATACTTCTAGAAACGTCTCAAAACTATCGTCGACATTAAACGTGAGTCTGTATACATTGTTTTAAACAAGGTCCGACCGCAGTCAACGCTGTGCGGAGAGCAAGTCGTCTGCTTCTTGCGCAGGATGTTGTGGTGACGTCAGGAAGACGCTGAGCTTTGATTGGCTGTGACTGACGGATAGTGGACAGACCTCGAGGCAGCTTGCTTTGAGGTCTACACTCTAAAAAAAAGCCCGTGCATCTGCTCTCACGCACAGCACTCAGAGAGCCAATCACCGCAACTTACAGAGGCAGCTCAGCGAATGGCAATGCCGAAACATCTGTTTAGAGCAAAAAACGCAGTCTGAGTTGTGACATTAAGTAATGCGAAACGTCACGCTTGCATTGCTTAATGTCACAATGCAGTCTGCCTTTTTTGGTCTAAACAGATGTTTCGGCATTGCCATTCGCTGAGCTGCCTCCGTAAGTTGCGGTGATTGGCTCTCTGAGTGCTGTACGTGAAAGCAGACGTACGGGCTTTTTTTAGAGTGTAGACCTCAAAGCAAGCTGCCTCAAGGTCTGCCCACTATCCGTCAGTCACAGCCAATCAAAGCTCAGCGTTCTGACGTCATCGCAGCTAGTGCAAAAGGAGCAGACGAACCTGCGCTCCTCATGCGATCCAATGGAGCCAATCGACCAGCTCTAAAAGTTAATCGTATAACGGCGCTCCTTGTGTTTGTGTGTTTACTATCGCCGGCTAAGCAGACCACGAGCAGAAAAACGTGCAGTATTGCGCCGCATTCACTGCGTGTGATTGGTGGAGCCGATCAAAGCAAACTCAAGACGACAACGAGCGCCATGACGATGCAGTTTTGCCGCTGCTTGATTGGCTGTATCGGGTCGTCACGTCAGTTGCGGTCAGATCCGGTGTAAAATAGAGTATAAGCTAAAAAAAAAATAGTAGCAATGAAAGAAGAACTGAAAAGCGAGGAAGCTTCTGTTGCCTTCCTTTAGCGCAGTACAACCTGTTTCTAGTTACTCTTTTTCACCGCAGTCTGAAATCATGTCTTAAATTTCATCCGTTCGCATGTGACAACCTTATATTCAAGTATTAAGGTTTTAGTGTTCTCGGCTGTAAAGAATCGTTTTGCAGTTTGCGGGATCTTAGCAGCTTGTACGCGTAGGGACAGTGTGCCAGACGACAGTTCGAACCTCATGCTACAGCGTTTTCTATTTTTTCTTCCTTCCAGCCCGTGGGGTTCGTCACATTCTCCTCTCGGGCGGGAGCCGAGGCCGCGAAACAAGAACTTCAGGTGACTTTCAACTTCTTCCCACGGAGCATGCGGGCTCATATATACTGGCAGGGGTGGACATCCGAGCCAACCAGGGATTGTGGCGATAGTTAAAAAAATGTTATTGCTACTACACTGTAAAAAAAAAAAAAAAAAATGCTTGGATTGCGTAATGCCACCGAGCAGACTTCATTTTGTGGTTTAAACAGATGTTCCGCCTCCTTATTCACTGAGCTGATATCGTAGATCGCAGAGATTGGCTCTTCGAGTGTTTTACGGGTAAGTAGACGTGCAGGAATTTTCAGAGTGTACCACTACCGCAACTAAACTCTTTATTACACTGCGTTGAAAAAAAGCCTGGGAGCTATACTTTTTCTTGTGATAAACAAGATTACATAAATCCAGAAAGCCGTTTAGGTGTGTGTGTTTGTGTTTGCACCGCATAAAGGAGTCACGGCGGTACGCTTTGCATGCTGTCACCTTAATTAACATAGGCAAATCGCAAGGGCTATAAACGCGAGCTCTCGGCGTTTGACAATAGTTTGGCTGTACGAGCCCTTGTGCAAACGGAGCCAACAGCCCAAGCCATCTACTTGCTCACGTACAATTTGCCATTAGTGCCTATCAAAGTAGGACGAAATGTTACACCTTAGTGCAATGAAGTCCCAGCGAGTAGCTCACGAGCAATTCTATGAACATCTGATCGGAAGGGCTGCATCCTCTGTCGGCGGCAGATGTAAGCATGGCCTCCGAGATCCAACGCGCGCCGTATTTCAGAGGCCACGATGTAAGCCGGTTATTTGGCACCGCGGATCCCAGATGACACCAGCTGTCCTGTCAAAGGGACAAGAATTTTCGCTAGCTTCCACGAGGAGCTGCTTACCCAGAGTGATTCTCTATACAGAAATTCATGCTCCTGACATCAAGCTAAGGTGGTGCTGCTTTTGAAAATCTTTCATATCGCATGACGCTGTGGAAGCTACTGGTGCGTGCACGCAGCTTGATCCAACAACTCCCTCGCGCAAGACTCTCCACAACGCCAAGGGCTTGTGACCGTAGCTGTGGCAGCGTGGTTTCACATGACACCGGGTGAAACCGCTAGAGTGGTGATGACGTCGGCGTAAATTGTCGTCATCATCACTCTAGTGGTTTGTAAGTCGAGGTGCCAAGTAACCGTTTTTTTTTTTGCTTCCGTCGCAGGAATCCGGCGAGGTATAAAAATGCTGGACGTGACGATATCGCGTCTGATTTTTAAAATCTTGGCTCCCCGTGTTTCCGTTGAGGTTACGTTCGGGTAAGGTACAGAGTTCAGGCCGTGTATGCTCAGTGAAGGAAAAAAGTGTGAAACTCCACTACGGCTTCTCACCTCAGCCCCGGGTATGTGATTTACATGATTATTCACAGGTACCAGAAAAAAAAGAAAGAAAAAAGATAACTTCGCGAAGAATACTTCAAATTAAAAATATTGAGAGTATAAGATGAGAGGTCTGTGAATTAGGGTTTTAAAAGAATAGCACGGTGTCGTCTCTAGTCTAGACGACTTTCAACGCTCCACGGCAAAGCGCTGGCCAACGTATCTCCAGGTGGCAGGTTGGAATCCCGGCCGAAGTGCCCGTAATATCAAGGAGGCCTATTGCTAAGAAGGTGCCGTGTAATCGGGTTTTGTAGGGTCGTGAAAAGAACCCCGAGTGGTATGAAATTAATCCTTTAATCCTCAGACCTGCGCTGGGGCGTGTCAATTAAATGGCCGTCGTTGGTTTAGCACATAAAAGTCCCAAATTTGACTTCATCCCTAGCCTCTTACGAGGACTAATCACTCCCTTGCATTCTGCGAGGTTACGAATGGCGTCTTAGCCACAGAGAACTGAGTCGTTGTATCTTGCTGCAGCTGGATTAATCCTTTCGAAATCGAGAGTCTCATAGTGCAGAGAAGTGCGAAACGAGACACTAGACGAAAAAAAGTGATCTCTAGAGTTTAGCCTGCTTATGTAAATAAAAATAAATAAAAAACGAAAGACGAAAAGCAAATTATAGCCTCACACAAAGTGAGTATATCCTGAGCTGCAGTTCGTTCCTTCTCGTCTATTTTTTCCCGGGCTCATCGCGGCGTGAGCTGATCGCTGGAGCGAACCGCATATTTGTTCCCTTGCCGCATTGCCGCTCGCGAGTCAAGACGAAGCGTGCGCGTGCGGCGGCGGGTACCCGGATATTTCACTGTCACCGCATGGACGAAGATAACAGGAGGGAACGCGGTTCGAAGCATAGCGGAAGAGCGGCGCGTTCTCTCCCGCCCCGGGTTCCCCCAGCGACGCGCCTGAACAAGATCCAGCGTACCTTCTCGCTGCTGCACCTCAGAACGTCTGGCAGGTATCGCGCTAAAGTAGAAACAGTCCAAACACGAACGTCTGGTAGCTAAAAAAAAAACTAGAAAAACGGGAACGAAACCACCGTTATTTCTCCACCCTTTTAAAAGCCAGTGTAAAAAAGAAAAAAAAAAATGGAAGAAAGTCAGCAATGCAGGGGAGGGTGGAAAACGTTGACACCGCCGTAAATCAGCCGCTTCCATTTTCTGTCGTGCCTTGCTCGTTTCCTTTTACCTGCACTAAGGCGATCCTGCTGAACGAAAATGAATGACTTCCAGCGTGATACCTGGTGCACTTCGATTTTTCCCCGGCTCCCATCGCGCAGCCACGTGCTCGCGCTGGCTCAGAAAAAAGTGGTCTCCCTCCCTCTGTCTTTACGAACCCCTTTCCCACTCTTTCTCTCTCTCTCTTACTTTCCCCTTCTCGTCTCTTTCATTTGCACTTGTCTGACGCCTGTCGCCCTCTGGTGCTTATTGTAGGCACCCGCCTAGCGAAAATTCCGCCAGATGGTGCGATCACACTAGTGTGTCTAGATTTTAGAGTGTTTCCATCTGCTCGATGTGGGGTTTATGGTCCGCGTTTGTAGTACAAGCTGCGAGGATGTGGTAAAAACGTTGACCGTCTGTGAGCATGTCCGCTTCTGCGCCCGCTTTCCTTGTCACCACACGACAACGCGGCGCATGCCCACTTGGGACCAATATGCCCAGGAAGCCCTCGACATTGAATTGCAAAACGCTCTCCGTGGTTTGAGTTGCTCCCTCTCTTCTATCTAGGCTCTCATGCCTACAGCTTTGTGCCGTGGCGCCATCTTCCGAGAAGGGCGCGATTTAACCGTTGCCCTTGTAGAAAGGTGGGATTCTTCATTTTAGGGGTTTGACAGATTAGAGCACACTAGGGGTTCGGGGAGAGCTCTGACGGATCCCAGGTTTTTTTAGGAGAGGAAGGTGAGAAGGTGGTCCTGTGAATAAAAAGAAGCGTCGCTTTCTTTGATTTGTATTTATATATGTAATACCGGTTATTTAATCGCTGTGTAATCACAGTTTCGAAAGTCAAGGGCTGCGATCAGCGATCATGATCTGAGGCACGCGTGTTGAGCGTATAAAACCCGAAGGGGCAGTGAACCTTCCCCTGGCGCACAGCTGTTCTGATTTCTACTTGAAGAAATATCAAAATATCACAATCTATATTTATTTACCCCCTCCCCCCCCCCCCCCCTTTGCGCGCACACACACACACAACTTTTTTTTTAATGGCACAACGCTGTCGGGTGTTTAGTACAAGTTTGGTTGAGTTGATAATTCACAGAAATATGTTTGACCTATTTTTATCGCGATGGCAATTTCAAAATTAACTAGCGTAGCAGACGTCGAGGCTAGCAACTTCGCAAACACGAACCTAAAGTGAGTAGGGGAAGCATTTTATGTTCGTGAAACTATCTGAGTGACTAGACTGAGCAAGCAATAGAGCTTCGTGTTCAAAGTAGTTGGTTTAGAATACAAATAGTTTGAGATATAGATGTGTCGTGGGACAGGAGCAGCTGAGAACGTTTCGGCAAGCTTTTGGTGTGCTAATGAAAATGAAGGCATGTATAAGCCTTTACGATATCGTGTACATACATGTTGTAGCTTTCATATACCTGTGTTGTCCATATTTATTTCACACCGTCATTATCTTACTTGCACACGCACATAAACATTCTATGTTCTGTTTAGTCAGCTCGGTTTTTTTTACTCTCAGAATCAATTTAGTAACTTATGTCTTGAAAAAAAAGGAAAAAAAAAAGAATAGAAACCTGTTGAACCAGGGGAGCAAAAAAATATAGAAGAGACGCTTTACTCTTCAAGAGTGGCACTTTCGCTGGTTTAGTGCAATAGTAACTGGAAGCAAGCTATCCAGGATTTCTCATAGCATTCCTTACGTGTAATTAGACTTGAAAAGTAATCCGTTACAAGTAACGGATTACTTATAATATGCACTTTTTCAAGTCTGTTTGTAACTGACACTTTATTTTTTGTTGCGGCAGCAGTGGTAATGTAATTTCGTTATAAATCTTGGTAACGAATTACTTTATTTACTCGCTACTTCTTTTTAAAAAATATGATCATAACACAAAAACTGGAGCAAATGAGCAGGCAATTGAGCAGCATAAAGATAACAAGTTCAACAAAATAAAACAGATCATGAAGAGGAGAATAACCAAAAAAAAGACACGATTTTCTGTGGTGACCGGTCTCTACCCACTAGAAAAACGTTCAAGGCAAACTATACGAATATTCGAAAAGCAAAGGTCAAGAAGACAACACCGAGTACGCGTTGTACTTTTGGTCTTCTTGCGGAGGAAAGCGCTGCTACTGAACATGCCCACCGCTAGCTTTGTCTGCAGAATTTCCGGGATCATTTTTCGTCGCCGTAACTTAGTAGAATTGCATGTATGGTTGCAGCTTTCGCTGCCTTATCAGTTTACAGGTGGACGGAGTGCACCTGCCGTATATCCTTTTTCTTAAATACAATATTTTATTTTTACACTGACCACCATAATGCGAGAGCATGAGAAATGAAAAGTAGTGTTGCAGAACATTGTTGAAAACATCAAAATTCTTTCTGTTGTGTTCTTGATACTAGTACGGGAAAAATAACGAGAAAGTAGTTGTAACGTAACGAGGTGAAGTAGCCCGCTACTTGTCAACGAAAGTAATTCGTAACACCAATATATCACATTTGTGGCTCGGTAATTTGTAATTGTAATCTATTACAATTTTCGAGTAACGTGCAGAAGTCTGCGTGGAATGCCATCAATATTTGGACAAATAATGTGCCAATATCGCTCAAACGCACAAATAGAAGAAGGCGAACCGAAAAGAAAACACACAAAAAGGTTGTAGCCCTATCGAATAACTTGACACATAAGAAAGCTCTGCAAGGCTATGTAATGCAAGGATACACAAAAAGATGTACTGAAGGCTTTGGGAGCCCTGCCTGTCTTTCGCATCGTCTATACACAATCGCCGTTTGCTCTTTCAAGGGCTTCACCCACTAACGTAATTTCTTTTGAACGTTACTTTTCGGTGATTACCATAGCAGCCCCGAGAAAGTAAACAAAAGCAGTGCTGTCGAGGATGCGGGAAATTTGTTTTTATACAGATAAATGTTTACACTGGCCACAAAGATAAATAACACTTTTCAACGCCGGTTTTGTAACGTCTATCCCACGTTCTCCCCTACCCGTCCTCGTTTAAGTCTTTCTTGCGCTGGAGTACAGCTTCAATGTCACCTGGCTAGGACCCTTTGGACTAAAATTTGAAATTTTATATACTAAAGAACATTCGATAAGATGCCTCTTCGCCAGGTTCTGTTGCTCGTCGCTGATAATGAGTGAAATAAGCCTTGCTCTTTCGTGGAATGCAGTCAAACATCCATTTCATCCTTAAACCACACTTAATACGCTGATGCCTAATTAATAATTACGACTACGTTATTTGAGCGCGCCTTCCAATAACAACCAATTTTGTACTGTTTATTTTTTTTTAATATTCGTACTAATGTTATTTGTTCTTTATCCAGCAAGGCTCACGCGTCCGATAACGTAAGTTCGTCTTCTCTCTTGCAGTAGAGGGAGTCAGTTCTACAAACTTTATTTCCTAACAGGTACGCGACGCAGAGCGCCGCATGGGACTCCGATCTCGCTCGCTCACTTACTTAAGTTAGCCCGTGGCCGGGAGGGGAAGGCCGCTTGGACGCCAAGGGAGAGTCTCCATCCCTCATTAACGTTTCCTACCGGAGAAGTTATTTTCGCATGTTTAATGAGTGCTTCAATTATGCAACGGAATATAGACGCCGTCGACTAATGAACCTCGTCCGGGTGCAACCGAGCGCCCGTTCGACTGGCCATTACAGAGTGCGTGGCTCCGCTGAAACGGGGAAACTGCAAGGTCCGTCAGGGGCCCCCCGTGTGCACTTCTCCCTCAACTGCGGCGCCTCTTCAGTTTGGGAGGACCAATATCTTTTATTTGACTCACTTCTCTAGAGATCCCGTGTTCCCTTCGTTTCCAACGTCACAGTGGAGTGTACTAAGGTAGTGTATATTAACCCGGACCGTCCACTAATGTGCGTGGCGTAGACGCGTTACACATACACCAAGTTTGACAAGTTATGCCAAGTTCAGAGTTTGCTTGAGCCTCAGCTTCCGCGTACGTTAACGAACAGCGGCGCAGAAATTAGGTTCCTGCCACTGCCTATGCAGGCATTTCTACGTCCTAAGAGCACCCACCAACCAGCCGTTTATAGAAAACCTTGACATTTAAAAAAGCGTCTTCACAACAGCCGCTACAGCTTTTTGTCCCGTAGGTACGACTACTACGACATTACGACTTCTCATGGGGATTCGGGCTTGGTAATCACACTTCCAAATTTAGTACCCTTAAAATCAGTAGGGGACGGCAGTGAGGAGGCGAGGGGGAAAGCTGTGTTGTTAGCAGGGTTGAGGACCAAACTGAAAAAGTACGCGCGCGCCGCAACTTCCGAGTCTTTTGAGAGAAGTGTACGCTTCTTTTTTTGTCACTCTGTTTTTGCCATATCCTTTTTGGTTACGGTTAAGCCGGGGTCACACTGCTCATTCATCATACAAAAGACAGTCTGCAAACAGGAATCACCGTTATATCCGTGGTTTGTATGCCGCGTGCCAAGTTTATCCTTAAACTCATTGCCAGGCGGCATTCAAAGCACAGATCTCGCGGTGACTCGCGTTCGAATCTGTGTGCAGATTGCATTTTGTGTGATGTCTGAGCAGTGTGACCCTGCTTTAGTTTTCCCGCCAGGGGAATCACCTTGCGGTTGTCTTTGTCGTTGTTCAGAGTTGGTGACAGAGCGGCGCCGTATCTCTTGCCCTCTTGCTGTTGCAGCAGGGTGTCCGGTTCGACCCCGATCTGCCGCAGACGATTCGGCTGGAGTTTGCCAAGAGCAACACAAAGGTTAGCAAACCGAAACAACAGTCTCCTCCTGCCGCAGCCACGCACCCGACACTTCTGCACCCTATTACGGGACGTAAGTAACCAATACGGACGCACTACCGCATTCACAACTTCTCTCTCTCTCTCTCTTTCTCTTCTGTCTGGGAGTTTGTGAATCCGGGCCAGGAGATAGCGCGCAATGGACTCCGTCTCGAAACCTATCCGAAGATACGAATTCCCTTTTGCGATCTTCGTCACCACGCACTCTCATAAGACCTTGAGTGTCTATTGCACCCCTCATTGCGCTGGGAGCACCAAGTTCGTCTTTCTTTGATCAGTTGACGAATTACTCTGTAGCATGCACCATTTTAGTGGAAAAGGGAAGGGACGATGTTCGGACAGTGTGGCTTGCCTTTCACATTGGACAAATTGGTTAAGGAAAGTGCAATGAATAGGGCTCCGAATTTATTGTAGGGATGTGTGTATGGAAGTGCTTCTGAGAGTGGTAAGAGACTGAAACATGAGCGAGTCTCGAGCATATGGGACTGAGCTGCTTTATGTATATTACTTAACGAGGTGGTGTCCTTTGTCTATCTCCTTACCCGGAACCTGTTCATGACGTTATGTATCACTTTCCTCTTCCCAGGTGCATATATAGGGCGAGAAATTGTTGACTCAAAACTGCGCCCAATACGCCATAACGTGCTATGTAATTCAATGTAATCTCTCAATACAATGTAATACCACGTAACAAATAAGTGAAAGTGTAGGTGGCCCGAAAAATGCAATGTTTTGACATATCAGGCTGAATTTAGCGTCCCGTAACTTTCTAGCATGAATTTTTATGATAAACTTGAAACTTTCGCGAGGAATTTGCAATCTTCACTGGCCACACACTTGCAAAATTATCATGTATTGAATGCTACGTGAGTGGCCGCATTGTTGATTAATTACGCGGCAACGAGATACCTCTCATCTACATCGAGAAACAGTATTCTTGCATTTCGAATCCAGCAGCTGCCTTAACTGGATAATAATTTTAAGATGTTTAAGATATCTAGGTTGTGTCGTTGTGAATAGTAGCCAGCATTTTGCACCTATTTGACAGCTCAGAGTGCGATTGCGACGTTTCGAGTCAACAACTTGTCTCCCGAATGTGTGCTATCACTGCAGAGTCTATCCGTTCTTTGTTCTTCAATTGTCTTGTGTCTGTGCACCACCAAAGAAACTGCACAACAACTTTGGATAGAAATTCACTGAATTGGCATTGCGAAAGTTATAAAGCGAATATTATTCTCCTTGCACGTGATGTTTAGGACATCGTGCATATCAAGCAACAAAAGAAAGATGTGCAACCACCGCTGGTGCAACGCTTGTGCTTGTTCCTTTGGAAGTGTATGTGCAGGGCACGGCAGTATGGACTTTAAGTATTACCGCAGCAGTAAAATGTACGGATATCACTTTTTTTATTATTAATACAGTGTAATTCAGTATAAAAAATAAAATAAACATGCATGTTTTTTTAAGATTTTTTTATAGCGTTTATATTCATTCTTTCAAAGTATACTTCGAGAAACGAAACGGTCGAAATGCATAAAAAGCGCCACGTTTACAACACGATGTATTTAGTGTGATGTAAATTTTTTTCAAATGATCAAATCCTTAGTTAAATTTTGTTAACACAAAATTATAGTTTTTTTTTCTTTTGCCAAATAAAAAAAAAATGTAAATGATAAATAAAACCGAGGATATATTTTGAATGGCTTTTTGCTTTTCTTTTATGTTTTATACTACGAGCACGAAGTCACAAATATTGTAGATATTTATGTAGAAGTGTCCAAATACCTTAATTGACTGCACTAATTTCACATCAGCTCGAGCGCCATTAAGGTGCTACCATATGTTTTGTTATTGGCTTAGACTGTATAATTACGGTTTTGCATCGCTTGTACAACGACACGAATGGATGGAATGCTGACACATTGTCTCGCAGTACTTCAAAGTGTCCACTGCTAGTGACCACTCTAATGTCATTTTTTCAGCGCATCATTACCAAAGCCTTAACTCTCCATGAGCACAATAAATGAAATAGTTGAATTGAACTGAATCGAAAAACTGCCGCACAGGATATGCATACCGAACGTCAAGACTGTTCTAGAAACATGTTTACTGCTCAGTGTCCTCAAAGTCCGTATTGCCGTGACTTGCATCTACGCTTATTGAATCATCCTGTCTGTCCGATAAAATATTTTGGAATTCGTCATTCTACATCTGTCCGCTTTACACTGCTCTGGCGCACGGGCAGGAATGGCACATCTGGGCTTGCACACGATAAAAGACTCTTGCATCGCAAATATATTTCTGCACACGTGGGCTGCCACAAATTTGATGTGTCACTTTGTAGTGGCGTTTCTGTTTTTGACACAGTTAACCGTTTCTATTTCATTTGTATATACTAATAAGTACTTATTTTTCAACATTTTAGTATTAGTTATGTCGATTAGTGCATAGTTCTTGAACTTTTAGCGAAATGAAGCATAACCCCCAAAAAAGAGTTATTGGAGCAAGAGGCTTTCCTTTTTTAGCAAAATATTGTCAGGTGTTATTAATATCATGCCCTGCACAATTCACTTTATTTACACTACACGACGATGCAACTACGTCGCAGGTATCACGCCTGATAACACACAAGCACCCTTCAATGACCACACTTTCCTTCCCGAAACATTTTCACGCCCCATACCCTACGGTAAAAAATTAGGTTTGGTAGTAGTTGTTTAGTGGGCAAATTTTATAAAAAAAGGTACCTATGTCAGAATCAGAGAATCGCAGAGCATAATATATACTTTTAGAGAGCAAGAACATTTGTAGTCTGCAAGCTGGTAGAGACTCAAGCCTGTAGAATTGTCGCCATGTTAAATCAAACCTTTTCGGCGAAAAAAAAATTGTAACAAAATGCACAAATAATATTGATGTATTTAAAGCCAGTGGTCACGTGTGGAAAAACCTTATTTAGATTTACATCATTAAAACAGGTGTTACATATACGTTCAAGTTCAGAACAATAGGCGCGGGTTCAAAATTAAAAATAAAACACACATCCTTCTTTTTAAAGATTATTTTTAAACTGAAAACGTTTTTGATTGTATATTTAGAATAATAAATACAAGTACACCATTATAAAAAAAATAATAATTTGGGTTGGTATGGGTTCAACACAAGCTACACCACACAGTGATATAGCGATTCAGAAGCTTACATTGTATGGAGAGCTGCATGCATACTTTTTTATTGAGTGTCGTCGGGACGTTCCTCTTTCGTCTAGCTGCGTCTCGTACATGCTTCATGATTCTGTTAGTTTTTTTTTTAAATCTGACTTTTTTAAGGGCTTATCTATAGAATTACAATGGAATGGGACAAAGAATCTGTCTATAATTAATTGATATGTTGATATTGATGATGATTAAGAGGGCTTAACGATGCAATAACGGGAGAGTTCGTACTATGACAAGGTTGCTGTGTACATTTCGCCTGTGAGTTAAACGAAATTTTTCTTAATTTGATTATTAGTTTCTTTTTTGTGTGTGAGAACGCAGGCGCAGTGTTTAGGTCTACATTTAAACCTGTGGTACTCTCAGACTCAGGATATTATTCTGAGCCGCCCGAATTCGAGGAAGACTCCAGGTTACAGTGTTCTCGTTTTACATCAGTGCTCATCGAGAAACCTTCAAATTCGGGAGGTACATACGTAACAGAGGTTTCCCTTTATATAGACCTTTCCAAAAATCGCCTTCTGCGCGCTGTCACCTCTGTCTGCTGGGCTGTGCAACGCCTTTTGACCATGCGCTGCAGCTCTGCTGTGCGGTATATCAGACGCTGCGCATGCGTCCAAAGCTCAGTGACTCGTCATTTTTCGCCCGGGTGATAATTGATGAAAAGATCTATATGTCGCAACCGGTATATGGCCTATTCACTACACTCTCAGAAGATTATGTATGGCTACCGCCGCCGAGATTCACTGGAAACGCCAATCAATGGCATTCTTTTAAACATTCTACGCAATGATAAGGCCTGGTTGCATCACATCCCCAATGGGCGCTTAGACTGAGTGGAAAATGGGCGTTCATAATCTGTGCTACCAGGACTGCATGGCCAGTGGAGTATACGTCCTAAAGAAGACCGATGATTAGGTTTCCAAGGTCACCAAACGTACGTTGCTCTGCAGTGTTCACCCAGAAACTTCTGAGAGCGTGTAAAGAATGTCTGTTGCTGAGTCAGTATTTTCTCGCAGTTTACTCAGTGCGCGCAAAAGTGTCTGGCTGAAAATGAAAATGGCCGCGCTGATGGCTATGCGTTGGCGCTGTGTGCGGGACGTTCCAGAAGAGATCGGAGCTGCCCTGCTGCCTGGAGCTCATGATGGTTGGCCACATCACCCGCTCTCCTACGCCGAAGTGCCCGTTACCACTACGCTGCACACTGCGGCTCTCATGCACCCCGCTCTTCATGCTCAGTTGCCCGTGAGTGACGCCGCGGTTATCCACCTTTTCTCTCTCTGCTGGGACAGTGCTTGTTTTGGTGCGTTCCTTGCCGCCAGTACGGTAGAGGGGATGCTGTGTGCACAGAGTCCAGATAGTTCAGGGAGACTTTGAAGCTGCGCTTGGGGAAAGCAAACAAACCGCTGCTGTCTTTGATTGTAGTGTGTTATGTCTTTGCTTTAATGGTGCATTTTCCAGCGCCAGGCTTTCTGGAAAGCAGATATCAAATTACAGCATTGCACGATAAGATAATATTTTGGAAATGCTTTTTATGCGTGAAAAATGTTCAATTAGAATCTGAAAGGACATGTTTTCTGCGTCGAAGTACGCAGATTCCTGTTATATCGTCGAGAAAATGCATGTTTGAGAATAGACGCGGAAGCTGGCGCCATTGTTGTTTTAAATGTATGACGTCGATGTACACAACTCGCATGAGGTGATGTTTCGCTATTCGAAATATATGCACCGTCACACATGTGCACCATCAGCGGAGGGCGGTTTCTGAAAGAACATCATAAAAAATAATGAACGAACTCTGCTTCTGGAGACGCATGCTGAATACTCAAGCCTTCCAAAGATGGCGCTGGTAAGCGCGAGTTTACTGCCGCTACCTCTGTTGGGACCGTTATGCGTCCTTACTTTACGGTTCTGTGTAATGTCTAATGCACTCGGCCATTCAAAGTCTAAGTATGTTTAGTATGCGTGAAATGTAATATATAATCCTAATTTCCCAGCTGGATGAAAAAAAAAAGTTCAAAAATCTTTTTGATCGTGTACCGAGTGAATCAGGCAGTGATGTTGTTCCTCGTTTACTCTCGTAGAAGTTTCGTATTGCAAGGTTTCCCTGAATGCATGCGAGCATTATTGCTTACAGCGGGCGCTTCACGGATGCGTTACGAGAATGCCATTTGTCTCTTGCATTTCTTTCTTTGTTGTTTCTTTCTACAGCATGATGCTTACCTTCAGTATCACGGAGCTGCTGAATGCGGAGGACGAGATTATACCCTTCATTTAGTTGTACGAGTCCTTGAAATAATTTCATATTCTTAGAGTGACTTAAATGGTGCTTAGAACAGAGCTTGGCATTGGTATTGACAACCGTTGAAGCCTCCTAGAACAACTGGCAAGCGGCTTCCTCCGGCAAAAAAACGCTGCCTAAGTTTAGTGTTTTTTTTTTCTCTCAGTCTCTTCCTTACATGTGCACATTCACAAAACGCGCTTGACGGTGCTATACTCCGGAAATTCA
Source organism: Ixodes scapularis (assembly GCF_016920785.2). Classification (NCBI taxonomy): domain Eukaryota; kingdom Metazoa; phylum Arthropoda; class Arachnida; order Ixodida; family Ixodidae; genus Ixodes; species Ixodes scapularis. Next base: position 19,732,197 of record NW_024609835.1, read on the forward strand.
TATTGCAGGTTTTGATGTGACGTGTTCATCAGCACATTAGCACACTTTGTAGATTGCGAGCACATTACAGCTGCTTCGTAGAAGGCGAGCTCGTGTCCAACTTTCATAATTAACTCCAAAGTAAAAAAAAAGGCAACTACACAACGCCTCAAGTTATTGAATGATTTTGCGTGGGGCTCGCTTTTTTGTTTTGTTTTATCCTTAGGTTAAATATTTATTAAGAAAAAGTTATTTAGTGGAACTTGGCCGTTATGCTGCTGCTCCCATGAGGCTACTCTTTACTTGAGAAAGAAACACCATGTCTATATTGATACATTTATAAGTTTGCCAAAATTTATCTTAACAAAAAGCAATCCGCAGTTTTTCGCGGAGGCACGCCAGAATACATTTGTTTTTTTGACACGTAGAACCTTAAAATGTAATCAGTGTGAAATATGTTAATTATGACTTGTCGCGTTTATTGTCTCCGCAACTATAGGTTGCCAAATGAGCACACCACGTACTGCCTAACCGGAAGCTCTCTCCCTGTGTTAGATGGCCTCTTAATATTTCGTGTTGAATATTGACCAGCTCGGTGCAATCTTCTTGCCTATTTTGTTTCGTTTTGTTAACTCTAACAAAATATTCCCTTGTCAAGTGAGACTAGCAGTGCATGCCACTTCAGTTGACTGTTTAATAATTTTTCGATCTTGAGGATTCAACCTAGTTAGCATAAGTGTTTTGTTTTAATTTGTTTACTCCCTCGAAAGCCACACTTGCAAATGAGATCGCCTGCATATTGCTCCTTCAATGCATTCTCTTAGTCAATCATTCCCTTAGCCAATGAGCCAATCAATTCAGCCAATGTAAAGGGATCGCGATATCGCGCCCCAATGGTTACGCAGTGCGAGTGGCAACAAAGGGGCTCTCAGCGAGACTAATGTTATAGGATCCAAAGCTTGGAGCTAGAAGTGCTTTTTGCGAAGAGTCTAATTTCGTCCGAATTCGGCGCTGAGATTACTTCGCAGAATGGTACCTAGAAAATGTTTACAATTTAAGAGAAGATGTGGTCATGCGACGTAGTTCTTTGTATGAACATCGAGCACGCTGTTTTCAGGAGTGAACAAGTCATCCGAGTTAAAAGACCCTGGAAACCTATCATGTACAAAACTTGAGACGGTACCACTGAAACTACTTACCTCTGCAACGCCAACACTGCCAGATATAGCGAAACAATGTTGCATGAGTGCTAAACTCAGCACTGTTTCCAGCGCTGTATCAACACTGTGTTTTATGTCTGAACCGAGCTATTCATCGTCCTTTTTGTTGGCTGAACTGAAGAAGCACCGCGGGACAGGATATATGCGGATGCTTCTGAACGTGCAGGCTTGTCGAAGAATAATAGCAAAAAGCCGGTAGCGGAAACCTCTGTCGTTTGGTTCTCCAATTTTTTTAATTACACTCAAAAAAAAAAAAAAAAAAACGGGGGGGGGGGGAGTACATAAAATACATAAAATATATTAAAGTTACAAAAATGTAACCATAACGGCAAAAGAAAATACATTATACAATAACAAACTCAAACGCTTTTGTCGTCTCCGGCTATGGGCGTAAGCATCGGTCTTGCCGAGAGTCTAAGGGTCTCTAGCGAGCGTGCACGCGCAGTGTGGTGTCACGCCACGCCTTTGTGTGTTGCCGCGCAGTGTGACGTTGTGCGCGTGAACTCAGGCCAAGGTGCTTCGCTCTCGACGCAGTCAGGGGCGCGGACGGTCGGTGACCCGTGGTGGATGGGTTCGCAGCCTCCGCTGACGGTTCCTCACCCGCTGTCCCACGCCGCGCTAGCCGGGAGCGCCGCAGCCATGCACGCCACCATTCCGCCGCCCCACCTGGTGGCCAGCCCCGCGCTAGCCTCGCCCGTGGGCTCGACCTCGTCGACGGCCGCCACTCCGCCTTGCTCCACCCTGTTCGTCGCAAACCTGGGCCAGTTCGTCTCCGAGCAGGAGCTCAAGGACCTCTTCGGAAGGTGAGCATCCCAGTGCGCGGTGGTCGAGCAAGGGCTGAACGCCGCCGGAGGACGGACGCGCTGCCTGTAGAGGGCGCTGTTAACAACTTCCGCTCTGGGCCGTGTTTGGAAAGAGCTTGGCCATCCAATGGGATCACCAGCACGCGAATAAGGGAGCGCCATTTGCGAAGTGCCGGTCGGGTGTTTTGAAAGACACATCTCATTACCGACAAGCTGCAAATAAACCTTTGGCAAGAGTAGGGCGAGCTATTTAAGCCCTCCACTGTATCATTTAACAAGGGGTTTTAGGATAGTGGGTTCCAATGCTCCCCCAAGCTGCTAGGGGGTTGCACTGAGTATGCACAGGACTTCTCTGCATTTCTGCACCCTAAGCTTCAAGGAGGACCCAAAGCGTTGGGGTCCCGTATTGCGAAACTCCCTGATTTTTATGTCGTTGAAAGCGAATTTTAAAACTCTCAATAACCAAAAGATGGCGCACGTGATGGTCGGGTCACTGGTGTTATCAATTGTAGAATAAACGAGCGCAGCTTTCGCCTGCTGGTTGGCTCGAGGCTTGGGCTTTAAACGCCCTTTTCACGCAATTTTTGCTTTTCGAACAGCACTTCTTTTTTTTTTTTATTTATTTATGTTTTTTGGGGAAAGGGGGGGGGGGTGCCCTGTTAAGGGTAATCAGATGTTTTGTTTACATGTAGTTAAGACTATATACGGCTGTGAAAATAGGGTAGTCAGCCCCACCAATGCTTTGGCTACCCCCCTGATCCTTCCGTGGACCGAACTTTCTCTATAACTGACGTTGCATCCATACATGGCGCATCGAGTATCTGAGGGGACTTTGTTAGCGGTAGCTCACGAACGGGGGCCAATTCGTACTCTCGAGCACGACATTTTGGGCACTCTGAAAACTCGGATGAAACACACTGGTGCGGAAAGCGCTCTTTCTGAATCGGATCCTGGCTTTTCGCAAAGTGTCTTTGGGAGTACCTCTTATGTGGCACTGAACGTACGAAACTGCCGCCGATTGTTTGTTATTGCTACCGCAGTCAGCCATGTAACATGTCAGGTCGACATTTTTTCAATGTTTAGTGCAGATTGTCCAGCTTGACCGGGCAAGAAATGCGGCTTTTAAATAAAGTTTAGCTTCAGTGCTGATGACCTTATCAAAATTGTTTTTATGGTGAACACGAGACTGGCGAACAGCAGCGAGAGAAGGGTCAAAGCAGGCATAAATCTCAACATAATTTTTTGTCCTGACTATTATTTTTCAACTGACTCACCTTGCCCGTAAATCATTGACCAGGTGGCCACCACGATGGTCGTAACGTGTCGTACGTATTAAACTTTTAAGTCGCACCGCGGGCATTTGAATCAAGTCGCGACACTCATCGCTGCGCCATCTAGTGTGATGATAAAATTTTTTTAAAAGCATATGGCAGAGTGATGCAGCAGAATGAACTGGGAGACGCCAGTACCTTTTCCGCTCAAATGTGTTCCATCACGAGCATCTGTTTAAAATGCATCAAAATATTTTTGAACATTGATGTGGAAGAGAGGTAGAAGCAAAATCCCGGGATACCTGACGAAGCCTCTGCTTCCTACAAATTTACTAGTGCGGGTTATCCAGCAGTCAATCACACGCACACACATACTCAGGAGGAACGCATAAAATGAGAAACAGAATGGGAAGTGCTGACATTCATCATAAATTTAAAAAAAACAAAAAACAAGAACATTCCAGTGTTTAACACCGCATTGCTTTGTGAAAACGTTTTTTTTTTAATTCACAAACTATATCACTCGCCATTGTCAATTCTCTAGGCATTTCCCCTGAAAATTTGAAGTGAAGTCTGCAAATTTATTCGGTGGTCAATTGGATTTGAAAGGCCTGTGGACAATACACATTCGCAGGGAACTGTACTATAGATGCAGCTCCCGTGTTTGATAAATTCTAGCGGCAGATAAATTGTTCCATGATTGGAGTGGTCGCCCCTGTAAGTGAAACAATCACGTGGTGGTTAATTAAAAAAAAATGTTAGATACCTTCGCTACTGAGCATAAGAAAAGTTCTTTAACATTCACACTTTGAGTCAACTGAAGCCGGTGTCACACAGCTCATACATCATGCGAAAATAAAGACTGCCAACACAAGTCAGCGCAATATCCGTCGGACGAATGCCGCGTGCCAAGTTTTCTCCTTGAACTCGCTTCGAATGCAGCATTTCCATGCTGCATTCGAAACACGGATCTTGCGGTAGCTCGCGTTCAAATCTGTATGCAGACCGTTTTTTTGTGTGATAGTATAAGCAATGTGACCCCGGCTTAAAGGTCTACCAAGGTATTTGGCTGGTCATGGAACCGAGGCTTTTGCACTCACATGATTTCTAGCTGAACTTTAACACTGATATGGCGATTAAAGGGCCCTCCGGGGCCACTCCAAGGGTCATAGCTATGCTTCGCGGGACGTCTGGGCAGAGCCTTGTTCTGTGCGGATTATGGGCTCATTCGCAATCTGAACGTACGACTTCTAGAAATTTTGAAAGAAAGGATTCCCACATTCAGCAGTACCCCTTGGATCGAGCTTGAGGTGTGCTTAAACTTAAGTTAACCTTGTACTTTAGGTATAAACATTGCGGACATACAACTCTCTTATATAAAGATATACCTAAAATATTATGTTACGCGTGTATTATGAGAGCGTAACTTGCGTGCATTCATTTCCAAGAATATTTTGCGACAAGTCACTCGAAGCACGCAACACAATATAAGACCTTAAGAAGCGAAAGATTTTTTTGTGGATGCCCTTCCGTATCTCATAACTGTAAGGTTATCGGTTTTATTTTAGAGGGCCTCGCGAAGATGGCTTGACATTTTTCTTTCTGATTCTTTTTCTGTTTTTGCGTTCCTCCTGCCTTTTTTTTCAAGTACCGGAGGAGCCTGACCTTGGAATGAATTCCTAATCTCACTAGCCTAACGTACACATTTCCGTTATAATATTTTCAGTATATAATAAATATGCGCCTCTATTATTTATGTTTTACATCGGAACTAAATTTATTAACTTTCTGGGGCGTGTACAAAGCAGATTCTCTTCCAGTAAGATTTTGCGTATTAAAACTGAGAAAGATCTTGTAACGAATCGTTGAATACATCTTCACAAAATGCAAGGCTACACTTTACGTGCATTCAACAATTTGAATAGTTTTGGAGAGCCATGTTTCTGCCATGGCTGGGTAACAAAAGCTTGTCTCAAATTATTTGGTTTTTTGTTTCTGTGGTTGCTGAAGAATCAAAATGAACGTAAAAATAAATCTGAGTTCTTTACTTTCTTTTGCTGCTTAAAGGCCTTTTAATTCAACATTCCTTAAAGCTAAAGGGAATAAAACCGTTTTTAAACTCGACGCTTCAAAACTCGAGCTAGATAATCTTTACTTTCACTGGTATCAGATATTAATCTTTACCCTACATGGTAACAATATTTTAATTAGTATAGCTTTTTCTTCGCGATTAGTCGGATAAAAGTAAAATTATTATGCGGAAATATTAGAATTTTTGTGTTTTATTGGAGGATTAAAATGGCACGTAATAGAAAAACGAAGTACCTCTGGTAGAACGTGTTTAATTTTTGTATATGTATGCGCTATGTATTGGATCACCAGACGAGTATGTTTTAGAATATTTATGGTATATTTTTATAGTTAGCGAAGGGACTTTGTATATTCTCGGAAGCAATGCCCTTTTGGGACATTATCGATTGGCGTATCCCTAAGAACGCATGATAATTATCAACAATATATCCAAGTGATTTGAAATTTTGGCACATCAAGTTGGCCACTAATCAGCATGTTCATGAAAACTAGAAGGATGGAAGGAAAGGAATTGGCGTTTTTCGATACCCCATGCGATCCTCAATACTTTTTCACATTTAGGCAGTGTACTGGTAAGGTAAACTAAAAAAAAGTTGTGAGATATATCTTGAAAAGAAGGCATAATATTATCATACTTTGTATATATTGGCAACATGAAATACTTCAAAAGGTATTTTTTACTATTAAAGTTAAAAGATGCGAATCCCTTCCATCTTGTAGTGCCAAAGGGAAGTACGGCTTCTTGATCTTGCCTTTGCTGGGACGGCCCCAAATAACTATCAATACAATCCAAGTAGAAACGCTTGGAGAACACAAGCGTTCAGCGCAATGACTGGAGAGATTCTTTGAACTATATTGATCATAAAAGAATATAATTTACACCTCTGACTTCACAAATCTAGCATAGTGTTTCTATTGAGGCGTCATAAAAACACGTTTTCATATAGCATTTGGGCAACTATTTTATTCAAATAAATATGAGGAAGGTTACTCCCCTAGTGTCCTGTATGAGCTACGCTTTACGCTATAGGCGTAGAAATATTTCTTCATAGCTTTTTTTATAAATAAATGCCATCAAGAGTTCCCAATAGCTCTTCATTTGTTGTGATACTGGAGACTGTAATCAAGATGTTCTAATGTAGGTTCTCAGTATAAATATACGAGCCGTTATTTTGATACAGCAATCAACTACAAAAACACTTAGGCGGATACTTCAACCCGATAGATGTTGACTCCGCATGGATGCCCGGTCTTTTATGACGTGTAAGCTGCGCTTCTTATTCTATCTTGGCATCTTGATTTTTCGCAGACAACGTAAATTAATTGGTGGTCATAACTGTTTCGCTTGTAATATTGCGGCACTGCGCCGTTATTTTTTCTTATTCTTCTTTTTGTTCCTTTGCGCGTGAACGTTGCTCGTTAGTCAGTCCTTTCGCCAGGTCCATAGCTTTCTGCGGGCAAATGCTTACTAGAAGGGAGCACTTACTGGACGGAAACCGGCTGTTTGCTTGCGTAGTATTGTGAATCACTTCGAATTTCGGTTGACCATCAGCCTTCAAGAAAATACTTTACAATATCGATTTCATAAGTGTTGTATTCGAATGAACATCGATCTCCGGAGTTTCAATCGAAGTTGAAAGCTCTGTATGTGCTATGTGTGGAAATATGTGTGTGCCGTAATTAACCTCTCACAATGCTTGCCACGGAACGTCCTAACCATTGAATACTATATTCCTCTGCTGTGTGACTAACTGTAGTACTGTGCACTGCTAAACTGCACGTCAGTATACCTAACATTTGGTACGTTGTCATGAAGTGTGCCTTGCATATTCGGTACTCTGTGTGCATGTACATATAACATAGTCTGCATGCTTTTCCCTCTGTCGGATGCTTACTTTGAGTTACGACTCGGATGTTAGGGTTGACACAGGGTCACCATTTTTGAACACTTGCGCTACATAAAAATATCAAGGAATTTATTCTAAATATTTGCGAGGCGGCTTAGGAATGCCAAAGTTATTGCGTGTAAGGAAGAATATCAAAGTGAGATAATATCTGCGGGCAAAAGGTTAGAGCTATCTAAAATCATTCATGCTATGATGCAGAACGAACAATATTCTAACCGAAAATTCTGAGCTCGTCATTTAACGATATTTTAACCAGTTCTATATTGTAAAGTTCGTGGCTTTTCTTACGTCGATTTGCATAAAACACTATCGTCCAAAGTATTCACGTTTCAAAAGAATAGCCACAATCTCAGAGGTTTCTGCAAGACTTTTTTCCGGTAATGAGCTCGGACCCCAATTGTTGTTCTTGCTGTATTCAGTTTAGCGAATGCCGTGCCTGAGCGGTATCCCGCCTCAATGGTGATGCAGTGTCGGTAATAAAGGCCGTGCGACGCTTTTCCCACCGAGACACTTAGCGATTGCGACATAGTATTATTACGCTGTCTCATTGGCCGAACTGATGAAAGGAAGAATATCGACTGGTGTTCATAAGCGTCTCGCGGTGCAGTATTGATATCAAAGTCTTCTGAGCGTGTGCGTTGCAAAATTTTACTAAATTCGGGATTGGTACCACAATCCCCGAGATTTGTCAGTGATGCTGCACCTAAACCCGAAAACAAATGTATAAAAAATCTAAGCCCTAGGTAGAAGAATGAAACGTGAGATCAACACATACAGGCTCTATATCTCACAAGAAACTGCCCACAGCACCAAAGTCAGGGACGATCTGCACTCACGCCAACCGTTATTTTCCAATTTCAGTTTCCCGGGTTTTTGCCGATTGCGTATGCACAATAAAGGTGGTGCTCCTGTAGCTTTTGTCGAATATCAAGTAAGTACCGACTCTGCACGCGTTTTCAGAGCTGACGCAGTCGAACGATTAGAAAAAAGGCTGTCGATGAGAAAAATCAAAAGCGGTTCAGAACAAAACGACTTTAGATGTTGATGAGAAAGACAGAGACATCCATGGTCCCCGTGTTTGCCTGTCTCTTGGCAAGTCGTGTCTGCCTGCTTTCGTGACGAATGCCCTTTCTCTCCGTTCTCCCATGACGCTCCTTTTTTATAACGTGCCTTGCATGCTGCTTGCCTGTTTCCCCTAACGTCCCCATTTGTAGTACGTTCGCTTGACGTGTCTCCTTCGTCTAGACTCACTGGATCGGCAAACACGGTATCGTGGGTGTGCTCAGGAGGGTTTGTATTATGTATTCGGTCCATCGTCCTTTTTATTGTCTTGGGTGAGATGGCCACCAGAAATCGGCTACACCAGGAGCCCATCTTACTTTCCGGGCAGAGGGGGTTTCCGCTTTTTATTCAGAGTAGGTCAATTTACCTCTACGACACCTACGACCACACAGCTTGAGTACTAAAAGTTGGAAAGTTCAGCACAATAGCATTATTGCTTCTTGGGGTCTATGTTACATTACGTAAGCTTCTAATGACACTTTTTGGAGGACAACTGTATCGATAAAACATGTAGTAATATCCTTGTGGAACATTACCAGTTTGATTGGAAACAAGAGGACTTTTGAAATCTAACTGAGGTGGTTTGGCTTGTTAACCTTTAATTTTCGAGGTTAATATTTACGCCCAGCCATCACCCACAAGGCGAGGTAAAGATTATTATGCACATGTCATGATATGTCTCACCACCACAAGCGCGTCTGTAAATCTCGCATTTTCGCTTTTTGACAGTGTCTACACGATAGAAATATTAGGAAAAGAACAACAAACAAACTGTATAACGCACAATATATTCTTGTATCAATAGGATCACTAAACTGAACTTGATTTGGCTTGAATTTCTTGGCGTTTCAAGCTTGTTCCTCCCCTTAATGCAAAAGGTCCTTCAGCTTTGTTGTCGTATTATGAAGCCCATTAGTAAGGCCCTTTACTCTTAGAATCCAGGCCCGTATATACAAAGCTAAATTAGTCCGTGCATTTTTTTTTTCATTCGTCTTTGGTATGTAACGGTGTTATAGACCTGCGTATTTTCAAACGTTTATTTTTGCCATTCTACACTAATGCTGTACGTGTCGCCAAACATTAAGAATATGTTCACTTATTTTGAGCCTACGCGTAAAAATAAAACTTTTTTTATATCATATTCTATTAGTAGACTAGACAAGACTAAACGTAATTCCGCCTTGCGATGTACCACGCTCGACGCTCCACCGTAGCCGATTCGTAGCTCGGAGGGTGTCACGTGAATCTTCTGTTGGGCGGAGCGACGCACAGAGTATGAAGTCACGTGGCACGTGTGGAACAATGGATTGACTAAGGTGGCTCGTAGTCTCCCTTAATATACACAGAATGGGAAACCAGAGCATAGAATAAAAAATGTTGCTCCCAAGAAAAAAAAACACATACTTTTTTAAATGTAACGCCTGCTTAAAAACTTTGTACACCGAACTTAGAAGTAATTTAAAATGACGGAGACTCGCGTGGTCATATTGGCGTTTGCTGTTGTATGTCAACCAAAAAATAAATAATTACCGTTCTTCTACATGTTCTAAAGAATTCAAAGTAATTCCGATACGACGTTTGTTTTATTTTTTTATTACCTTCCTGTATATTGATGTTCGATGCGCCTCGAACTTACCTCATGTTGTTATCAAGGGCAGCCTTATCTCAAGATTTCGGTTTCAATTAAAAATATATTTTTTGGGGGATCCATCACAAAACATATCAGAGTGTGTCTAAGTCAACAGTAGGTACTTGGATTAAAGAGGGGCGAATATAATTTCTTGAGTTGCTAAGGCGCTTAACAATGACCAGTCCGTACGTGGTGTCGTCAATTCAAGCCGCTGCAGCCGTTAAAACGACAACTGATAATATTCTTTGTCACGGGACGGATTGAAACCAAATACGTATGTTTTCGATTGGACGAGCATTATATGCTGCGTTGACGTGCTACAAAAATGGTTCAGATTCGTAGGAAAAGAGGGGTAGGGTTCTAATCATCCTTTAGCGTTTATTGTTACTGGTGAACAAGCTCTCCAAAAGCTCTTGGAATCTGAATTGATGGGTCATGCAATTGCCCATGGAATTGCGACACAGAGAGACAGCCTCTTCTCTTCACGTTCATACTGCGTTCGGCTCTTTCCTGCTTGAAACGATTTCATAAGCGACTACGCTTCCAGTGGGCAAGTGTGCTCACGTAGCACACCTCGTCTACGCAAAAGCTTGCGCCTAAGCCATGGTGAATTCCGTTACCGCTCCTTCCGGTATCTATTCGCATTCTCCAACGATTGGAGGGGGCGCAGGCGTTCAACCGAATCACGCCTTTATTCTGCCACCCTCCCTGGTGAATAAATTGGCAATATATTCAAAATCGCAGTTATTTTCACAGGGCTGGTATTTACGGACATTTAAGAATAAGGTCTTATACTGGGAGTGATACTTATCGTGTGAATGAGGCAAACGCTTCTTTGAGCGTGACAGATGTTTCGACCAATGCCAGGTGGTTTGTTGCGGAAAAACAAAGTGTAGCTCATACCTCACGCATTCCTAGATTTCTACACTGTGAATGCGGCGTGGTTTGAACATCGCTACACGTAGGAGTTTTGGCTGTCTTTGTTCTGTCGCAGAACAGAAGCAGACGGCTGGAGAACACTGGACGACAGGTCTGCTGCAATGAAACGCCTTTATTGGCAATCGCTTAGTGTTGTTCGATGAAATCTTCGTGGTGGGGAATAGCTACGTCGCTGGAGAATGTGAATATGAGCGGATATTAAGCGGATCTGAAGTTTTGTGTTTCCTCATTGCGGAGCACGCCGTGGACTCTGTAATAGGAATACTATGCTGCGAAGTGACACATCTATGGAACAGTACCACAAGTAGCCTCATTCCTAGACACGACGACTTTCTCGCTGTATGCACAGCAAATCTCACTAGGACTGTTTTCTATTATGTTGTCGAGGCCAGCTTTAATCTCGTAACACATGATTCTAACCGGCGATGACGGACGACTAACCGCACAAGGGGCAAACAAACACGTCTTGTCCTCTTTGTTGTCCGCAGTCTCCAGTTAGAATTATGTGTAACGTCAACCAGCTCGCGCGTTTAGTAACCTTGCCATTAATATCCTGCTGGCAAAAAGGAAACAAAAGTCACCGAATGATTGTTCACAGGTAGATTCCTTCTCTCCGTTCTCGTAGGGCTGCCACACTATAAACAGATGACTTCGGCTTTTCTAAGGGGCACACTGATGAATTCCTGCCTGCATTGAGGAAATCGAAAACGAATCATTGGTTTTCCCTTAATCATCTTAGCCACTGAGAAGGGCGAACAAGTCGCGTTCCCATTTGTCGTGTTCTATAGAGCACAGAACAACTTCCTCTTCTTTTGCCACTCAAGCGATAACTATTCAAGTACGATACTGGTCACCCTTCTTATCAGCTGAGCCGATTAAGAGAAATACAGTGATCAATGTTCCGAGTGCATTTTGCTTCCGTATACCCTTAAAGATTTTTGAGAGTGTACTGTATAAAGTTTGAAGCGTTTGCGCTTAAAAGGAAGACGCATTTACCGAAACAGCGACCCTGGTGGCTGATCTCTAATTCAGACAAGTTAAGGCGAAAATTAAACGAGACTACGCATGCCTCATCGACAATTGTAACAGCGCACTAACAAACGCGATTCGAAACCGATACCATGGAGTTTATCTGCTTAACGGACTCATTCTATCCGTTCTAAGAAACAAAACGAAAATGGCGCCATTTTGACTTCCAAAATTGGGTCTGAAACGTGCATCCTGGCTGTCCTGCCGTTGTGTTTTTTGGACTCTATTTAGCCATGACACGAAATTTACATTCTTAACCTCAGGATTTGTTGATGATTGTTGATATTGCTATGGCTTCCATGGAGTGCTAAGAAAAAAAGTTCTTTCTACTTTATAACATCCGTCTTCTGCGTCCAACATGTGGTAGGCAAAAGAGAGCATATTATATCAGAGATACTATAGTAAGGGTGCAGGCCATCTGGTGAATGTTAGCCATATTGAATAACCTGAGACTGGGGCAGCAGTGAACAAATAAGTCGAAGGAACAGAAAAGCACAGGACGACGTCACAAACTCAGCTCATTAGAGATGACCCTTTTGTGTTGTTGGTGGCTGACTGTGGGCTATATAAGGAGGTGGACTAAATAAGCCTGTTAGCTGAGTTTGAGACGTCGTTTTGTCCTTTTCTGTTCCTTCGACATTATTAGTTCACTTTTGCCCCAGTCTCAGGTTATTCAACATGGTTAATATTATATCAGTATGCTTTTCAAGGGCATAAAGAACATTCGAGACCTAATTAACTATGAACGTATTTCGTTGCATGAAATAAAAATAACAAAGTCTTATTAATAAAGCTACTAAAACGTTGGGTGCCCCGAAATTTAAGGAAATAGGGATAAACACCCATTTGTGCCAACCTTAGCAGTCGATAAACACTTGCTCGGCTTAAGCTTTGGTATTGGGTGTTGGACTGCAACACAAGGGAACCGATTCGATGCCATTATATTTTTAAATAAATATTGTTTAAAATGAAGTCCTATTACATATTCTCAAATGAGAGACAACAGGAGGGAGCAAGAAACGGCAGTGTTTCGATTCGAGATGAAGAATTAATATTGTTTTAAAGAAAGGCAACACGTATGCATGTTTCTGCTGTCGTACTTTGCACAATAAACTGTTGCGGAAGTTTAACTGAAAAAATTGCTAAAACGTGAGCGAACTGGCGCAAGTTTCAAAGATTGGCCTAAAAAGGATCCTTCTTCCTTTCACAGTCTACACTTTTATAAGACTCAAAGTTCACGCTTACACGAGACTCACTAAAACTACCAATCGTAGGTTACTCTTAGATCAGCGTATCTAACGAGAAGAGCGAGCGGTATAGCGCCCGCATGGTCATTCCATCTCAGTGGAAAAAAAGGCGTCCCCCAATCTTGTCTCTGAAACTGTATTAGTTTTGAAGCATTATTACTTTTGACTTTATGATTGAGTAAACTCATTAAATAAAGAACAATGATTGGCGATTCGAGGGCATCGGTCTAGAGTATATTTTCAGTAGTTTCAACAACTTATGGCTCAATATGCAAGCTCGAAGTTCAGTCTCGCGCAACTGGGTTCACTTTCTAGGAACAGCGTTTAGGCTAAGTTCTTGTGAACGAAAGCCTGCCAAGTCTGGAGCACGCGAGCGCTTGAGAAGCGGCTACACGTGCCACCTCTCTCGTGTGCTAGTCGTGGCAGTTCTTTTCTTCACACGATCTTAGCTAAGACTATTTCTAGCAAGCCAGCCCTGGTATCGGATTTTTAGAATGGTATTGCATGCGATTTCAGAGCGTCCTATACACAGTCCTAGCAGAGAAAACAGCCGCCTTCAGTGAAACAAGTCACATTCGGTCGCCGGGGAGTTAAGTGCCTCTTCCTTTGACAGAAGCGAAGTGTGCATGCATCGAAACGTGTGCGAGCGATGCGCGGGCCCTGACTAAACCTGAGGTCATGTTGTTGTTGTTGTCTGTTTGCAGGACGTCCGCCTTGCAACACATGCTATGAATGCCTTGCAGGGATGCGTACTGTTCTCCTCAGATCGGGGTGGAGTCCGTATTGAGTTCGCCAAAAACAAGATGGGAGAGGTGAGAAGGAGACGCCACGCTCCCCATCCCCCTTTTCGGGGAACCTTGCTAAAGGCCACCCTCCCTCCCCGCTCGCCGAAAACAAACAACAGGTCACGGGGGCTCTCGCATCGCATCGTTACGCTAGGTACGCTACGCATTGTCAGAATATGAGACTGCACGTTGGTACTGCATATCCTGACGATCATTCTGTAAGAATTCAGCCGACACTTTCAGAAGTCGCTGTTTGTACAAATACTAAAAAAAAAAAAAAAAAAAAAAAAAAAAAAAAACGTTATTGCACGTGTCCCTTCTCGCGGAGCGCGGTGCGGGTCATTCATTGCGATCCATTGATTGCATCTAGCGGTGGACGAGATTCAAAAGGCGATTTGCTTGAAAAATTAATTTGAGCAGAGACAATAAGAATCAGTTTACGTAAATCATGTTCAAACGCCAAACCATATCTTTGCGCCTACTTACTCAACGCGCTCTCGAGCTCGCGATGATTGGCACGCCACTCAGTTTACGGTCAAGCTGACTGGCAGACGTATGTATGTTTGAGCGCACTGCATAGGGATCCTACCGGAATACCAATATTTGATCTTCCTTGAATCAGTTAGGTGGCTGTGGAGAGAGATTGGTACCGTGTTTTTGATAGCAATAAAATTTCACTGGGGAATAAAGTGGGCGCCTTCTTTGCTGTTGAGACTGTGTGACTTTTGAGGCGCGATTTCCCTCTGCCCTTCTCCTCAGCTAAGCTAACGATAAGAAGAACAACAATTAGTGTTCCTAGTGCAATGCTGGGAGGTGTACAACAGTACCTTCTGACGGCGTGTGTCTTTCAGAAATGGCAGGTGGCATTCGTTTTTATGCGGTAGACGCCCCGAGCAAAGCCACTTTATTAATAATATTTCTAAACATTTATGTGAACCATTGGTGCGTCTCATATTAAATGGCGGTAAAATCACTGCATCAGCGGAACAGAGATGAAACAACCATTTTGTTTTCTGTACATTTTAGAACGCGTCTTTTTTTCAAGCAATGCGAGAGCCCCAGTAAAATTCTTCCTTGACTAACTCGGTGGTTTGGCCCTTGTCTATTTTTTTTTAGATCCCACACGCTCTGCCTGTTTGAGACTGCTGAAATACTATCATGAACACCAATCTAGTCAATACTACTTCATTTGGTATTGCGCCTAATAATTTGATAAGCCTTTCTCTTTATGACATTTGACATAACGTCGCTGAGGCTAACTAATTGATTAGTTGTCACTGTAAGTACTGTATGTAGCATGCCTTCTACGTTCAATTGGAATAGAAATTTTATTGTCCACGGGAACATTATATTTCTATGCGCATAGGACGCTGGGAATACCGGGAGTTGGATGACTTCTTGATGTTTGTTTCACTCAATGCAAGAAAACCAACTTTGTTTTCTTTGTTCTTGCCTGTTTTATGGTGCCATAATATCACTGGAGCTAAAGTATTTAGTGCCTTTATTTAAGTAACCGTATTTATGTTTTTTAGAAAAAAAATTGAATGCAGAGAAAATGAATGACAGGATAAATGAATCCCCGAATCTATGAGGGCCGCAATTAGCGTGCTCAATGCGCTCGGTACCGTGCTGATAAGCTCTGCCTTTTCCGTGCTCCGGTGACGGGACCTCTGTGAACCCGTTTGCCACTTAATTTGTAGCGATAACCAAGTTTGATGTTGCTGCACACGTCTATGTTACACACAGAACAGTATGCATCTGTACCGGTTTAGTGGTAAGCCTTATAAGCTTCGACTGTCTTAATTTATGACCGTTGCCTGCAGCCCGTTCTCCGGCTCAAGCCTGCTTCTCGTGTTCTACTCACGTCGTCTTCCTTTCGCGCTACACATGTGTTCATACGTTTAGGTTTTGATTACCCAGCTGGAAATGACAGAGTAATTAATTTGTAAAAACATATTTTCAATTAAAAACTCGCTACAAAATGTTTGATTTCTATAGTTTTCGTTAACAATAATACAGAAAGCCGGGAAACCAAAACAATCGTATTTTGAGTATGTAGTTTCAGTGCATTTTGTATCAAGCGTAGTAGACTTCTTGGGTTTCATATCTGACAGAGCTTAGAAACAAGTTGTATGTCGGCCAATAGATGCTGAAGTAACTTTGGGGCTTCACATTGAAAACAACTATGATTGTCAGCGACGCAAATATTTGCTAACATACTATACTTAACTGAATAAAAGCAGGTTAAGATATCAAATCCGTATGCAAGCAGTAATAAAAGTTCATAAAAAAGGCACGACTGCTGAAAATTGAGGGAAAACATATCGCTCAAATTACTCTTGGTGAATGAGCTCCACGTTGCACTCGAGACGTATAATAAAAATATTGGCAAGAAAGGTTTATGCTTGCGAAAATATTATATTTTGTAGAGGAAATTTGTAAACGCCTTCATTTACTGCACCAAGCCCACATTCCCACTCGAACACAACATTCTTTGTGAGATTCGTGTTATGTCACAAGAAACTCGGGATCATTTAAGTTTACCAAGAATTAGTGTTGACTCAGAAGAAACTTTTTAGGACTTTAATATTTTGACTAAATACGCAATTTTATTATCTGTGCAACTATAACACTCATGTTTTAGTGGACGGCCATCCCAAGAGTTAAACTCGGCGAGCAACAATGTTTTACAACAATGAGTTAGGAGCTGTTCTCCCAGCGATATGAGAATTTAGGTAGGGCCTTTTGGTGAGGGTATGTGACAAAATTAAACATTATTTTGTTGATCTCTAGCTTGCAACGCAATACTATTGACGAATGAAGGGTGCTAGTGTAATTTCAAATTTCGAAAAATTTTCCTCTTATGCTAAGCACTTTTCGCATTTTAAACACTGTTTTTAAAACGCGTATTAAGACGCCTTTTAAAGCTTAGTGGAAGCATACCTATAAAACTGCCTATTGGAACGATTTGGAATCTACTTAAAAGAAGAGATATGATAAAATTAATTTCTAGGAACCTATTGTTAAAAAAAGAATCAGGCAAAGAAACACACAGAAAGGGCGCTGTGTGTTTCTTCGTCCTGGTCTTACGTCTTTTTTTTTTGCACTGTTCCCACCAAACAATGTGTACCACCAACTAGCCCCACATATACCTTGTTCCAGGAATCTACAGTCAAAGAGGAAAATGACATAGAGTTTCTCAAATTTTACAAAAAAAGTTTTATACAAGTGGTCGCTAATGGGCATTATACATATGCCCTCAAATTTGTGTTTCTTGTGCCTGGTAATTTGTGCCTTGTAATACATTTATATATTTCTATTTTTATTTTTATACACCAAATTCAAGCTAATTAGATTTTTTTTAAATTTTAAGCTCTGACAAAGTGTAATGTAAACAATAACCATGTTTTCTTAAATTGATAAATATACATCACGTGAGACCTTTGAAGGGACCCATAAGAGACTCTTTTACAGGGTGTCACAAAAGAAAATTTACACGGTCTTTTTTACCGCAAAAATAAACCAAGCATCGCCGAACGCTCATTTTCCACCCAAAGGTAGCGCTAGAGATCACAACCAGATGCCAAAGTTTCAGCCCGATTCAATAACCTAATCAAAAGTTATAAGTGATTTTCTGAAAAGTTCAATGGGGAAATGGCGGCCGACGGAGTTTTCAAACACATGGGGCTCTATGGCACCAGAAACCGAAAACGGGCAAAAATAGCCTCCATTTTCCCATTGAAACTTTCAGAAAATCACTTATAACTTTTGATTGAGTTATCGGATCGGGTTGAAACTTTGGCATCTGGTTGTAACCTCTAGCTCTACCTTTGGGCGGAGAATGAGCCTTCGGCGATGCCTAGTTTATTTTTGCGGTAAATAAGACCGTGTAAATTATGTTTTGTTACACCCTGTATTATTGATGTCTTGATGCCTGAGCAAACGCAGCAAGCACAATACACCTCTCTACATAAGACATAGGTGGGAGAGTCGCAACATTTCTACAAAAGCAAAGCCCCAAGATGTGACTCTTTGTGTCTGTTCTGCGTGTGTCGGTGTTTTTGCACTTTAAATATTGTTAAACATTGTTCTGTTCATGACCGGCTAATGAACGCCAAGCATTAGCTGCATTGAACTTATATTTTGAACTGAGTACTGTATCGCGAATTTTATTGATTCTGATTGTTTTTGTCTTTGTAGGTTTCCCGTGAATGAGGATCTTGAAAGATCAAGGAAAAGATACAAGATGTTTTAGACGAGTCTGTATGTATACATCTTAGACATACACATGTATACATGTAAACGCCCATAGTTACAACAACTAAATGTTTGATTTAAAATTGTTTTCCTCGCGCCTTTGAATAGTAGGTATGTTTTGACTGTGAACTTCAAGTGTGCTGCTGCCTTCAATTGTGCAACTTTGAAAACAGACACACAAACACTATGTGCGCATTGTGTAGAGCTGGTACCTGTTTATGCGCCTACATGACATCAAGATATACAATCCACCAGTAATTGAGTGATAGGTGCCGTCACTCTGTATTTGT
Organism: Ixodes scapularis; assembly: GCF_016920785.2. Taxonomy (NCBI): domain Eukaryota; kingdom Metazoa; phylum Arthropoda; class Arachnida; order Ixodida; family Ixodidae; genus Ixodes; species Ixodes scapularis. The sequence continues at coordinate 19,750,707 of NW_024609835.1, forward strand.
CGTTTCAAGGTTTTAGTATTAATTTAGTAAGGTGCATCATTCCGCCTTTACTAGAGGGCATTAAATTGTTCCAATTTGTGATTTATTTGAACCAAAAGGATTTAACTCAAACTGAGTCACCTGAGATGTTGAGCGCTACACGTTGTGGAGATGCATTCGGTTTTTTGTATTTTTCTCTGTCTTCACATGAAGTATATTCCAAATGTGTTAAGACTACAACAGTTTTGGGGAATTTTAGGAATGAAATGTTCGTGCCTCACTTATTGCCCTTTTTTAAACATCCTGTTCCAGACGAAATATATTTTAGTCTCCATCATTCCCCGAGTTAGTATTCATTCTTTTAATAATTATTTTGGAAAAATAGATTCCGTGTTTCCCAAAGAATTTGCAGGTCGTAAAATTGTACATGTTTATTTTGTGCGATTTTCATAGACGCATTGATTGCCAAAGATATCTATTGCATTTTAATATTTTGATAGCCTTAATTTGAATTTATTAGTGCTAGTCATAATGTACAAATAATATCTCTGATATTTATAAACAACCAAATTTCTTTTCGACTCTGTCATTTCATGGATGTTTCATAGGTCTCCAAAGAAAATGCTTTGTATTGTGAGTTCTGTCATTTCATTTTTTCTTGTTATTTTCTGTTTTATTGATTGTATGTTTCAGTCAAATCTATATGCTAATATAATCTCTTATGCCGTTTGATAATTTATATTAGATAGTATGGGTTGGGGTTCTTGTTACATTCCATTTATAAACTCTGCCATTGACTTTGATTTGTCGCCTGGTGAACATAAGTAATAACATATATATAATGTTCCTGAAGCTTTTATTCTAGCGTTTGACCTCTATTTATGCCTATTTTTGGCGCTTTTCAAGGTGTATTATTTTTTCAATTTTTATAATACACTTGTTATTTTTGACAACATTCCGGAATTTTTGAAGTTTCATATTCTTTGAGATTTTGAAAGTTCGCTTGCTTTTTTCAGAGGTTGTGCTGATTTATTTGCTGCTTTTTGCTTGTTTTCATGTTAAACATAACCTTCCTTGTTTTTGTGTATTTTAAGCTACTAAATAATTTATGTACTTCCTAATCGACGTTGTGTCCATTCATTGTGCCTATTTTATTATGTTTCTTGGAATATATGCAATGAAAGTTGTTTTCTTATAAACTAATATCTTGGAAAATGCTTTTACTAAATTATTGGGAGAAAACGCATAGCAACTTGCTCACATCTGTTAAATCCTCTTCAATTTGTTTAAAAAATTTCACATTAAGATTCACTAGTATTTCTTTTCTGTATCAGGCAACCTTATATAATACATATCAAGATTTAAATATTTTGCCCGGTTTTTAAACAACTATTGAAATAAAAAAGAATATTTCCCAGCCAATCCGAGAACGTTATGGGTTTTTGTGGGTGGGTATTAATGCATATATGGTAACGAAAACGCATGTGTCGGCAGGTAAAAGTTCTGCGTGGCGCTGTTACATAACCAGAAGCTGAAATCCTATTTTTCACATCCTTTGATAATCCGTTTTTCTCAATGTTTTAGCATAGAATTATTCTGTTACTGATTTTATGGAAATATCTCCGCTGTCGTGGTTACAAAACTTACGCTCTTTTCCGCCTTCTGCTATTCACAATTGTGGATTGTTGCACTGACAGTCGTAATTCATAATCAAGCTTCACAATGTCATCTATACTGTTTTTCGCTTAAATCTCACTCAGAATCTCGAGTGAAGGTGAAGCTAGCTCTTTGTGTAGTGGTGTGATTTGAGAAGTGAGCTGAGATTGCATTTAACAAGTAAATACGTTTGCTCAACAATCGCACATCTTAGCATGACGCTGATGTTTGGAGCTGTGTCTTAGAATTGTCCATTGGGTTCAGATTAATTTGGTTCATCGATTATTTTATATAGTAGAGGCACTACCATTTCCTGCATGCAGTGGCTAGTAATAGGCAGGTTTTCAAAGCACACATTGATTGACTGCTATACCCTCACTCCTGCATTTTAGTCTTTAGACTCAGTATACACTATAGTCATGTAAAAATATAAATTGAAGGTTCATTGTAAAGTATCTGATGGCATTGTTTTTGACAAGACCGTTGCCTCACAAATAGGATATCTTAAAAACTGAATTTCACAGTTTGAAAATAAATATTTGAGCATCAGAGGCTGAGTACTGATTTACCCGCAAGATTTAGTGTAATTTTTTTACTTTAATATATGTATATATTGATTAAAAGAGCCATACACAGTGCATGCCATATTAATTAACATGAATATTGACCTCCAGTTCAGTAATAAAAAAGAAGTAAGACGTTCTCCAAATAAGATGGATAACCCATTCGTGATACTGTAAGATAAGTTTTTGCATGAATACGGGCGTTTCACTGAACTTTTAAAGTATGCAGCTATGCAACTATATTGTTCGCTATTGTGAAACATAAAATATGCACACTTTACAGACTTTTATTGTGGCGCATGAAGTTACCAAGATATGCAGATAAGGTTTACTACTAAAAAGCGCATAATAATGCTAAAGTTTTTGTTACTCATTCAAACACCGAACGTTGCTAGAAGAGTTCGTTTACTGAATAATGAAGTGAACATCACATCTAAACATTAAGGAAGCTTCTAAGCTCCACGGTTCTATTTGAAAAAAATCGTCACTTACCCGAATAATTGTGAGGATAATTTAAACGAGCATATAACACGGTGTGTGACCTCCGACTGGAAATCGGCAAACTTTTTTTCCGCCCATCGTTTCTCAGTTTTAAAGATGGCACATACATACATAACCACTGGGTTTGTTTTGAATGAACTGAAATATGAAGCTGTAGAGGGAAACTGATTACTTAAAACAAATTTGGCAATATTCAAATCACTCATCTGTCTTTTGAATTCATGATAGAAGTTACTGTCAATCGGTTTTCAAGGACAAATTGCAAAGGAGTGTGCAGTTTTGTTTTCTTCGGCACACTTTTATTCCTGCCGCACGTTCTATTTTTCTTCTTCTCGAAGGCCAGTTAATATAAAAGCTATTTAAATTTATTAAATATTACTTTTAAAATAGTAAAGTTATCATACGTGCAGTGTATGTTAGTTGTCCCCTGTGGTATGAAATTAAAATATACTAGAGTAAAACAAAACAAAAATATCTTTTTAGCCGTCATGCATATTTTCTTTGTGAGAGAAATATGCAATCTTATCTTTGAAATCGACAAACCAAGGTGCAGCAGGTTTCGTGGGACCATTTCTTCAGCATGAATTAATACGGGCGCATTATTACAGGAGAACATGAGGGCAGAGCTAGTTCCATTTTCGATTAATTGTGCTGGATATTGGAGCTTGGCATTAATGCTGATTGATAGCGAGAACACGCATGAGTTCGGGGTGTGGTTCGTTTTGTATATCCGCTTATTCGAATGCTCCAACTTCAATATCTTTAGATAAGCGCTGACCTTTATATATGCATTTGTGGAAAGAAATCCATGTAAATGAGTGTCTTACAGAGCGACTAAATGTTCTTCTTAGTAGCAGGTGAAAGCATCTACTATACCGCCTTCGGTAATATCATATAAATAGAATAAATTTATTTTAGATACAACATCCTTCTAATCATGAGAGAAGGAACGTAAGCGCTGCCTTTAAATGAGATTTACTGATCTCAAAAAGGCTTATAATTACGTTTTTTTACGATGAGCGACTGTTGACCTCTTGGCAATGTAGGTAATTTTTCTTTGAATCTAAGAGAAAAAAAAGACACATTTTCAAAAATTCGTTTATATGAATATGATTTTACTAATTATGAACCAACTAGCCCGCTATTCACAAATGTTGCGTCTTTATTATATTCTTGAAGATATTATGCCGCCAAAGACTTTAGAGAGCGTGATGAACTGCCTGTTAGGCGGAATACAGCGCTAATTTTAAATTGGGTTGGGGATGCGGGCTAGTTGGTTCATACTTAGTAAAATCAACACAACGCACAAAAAAAAAAAAAAAAAAAAACGATAACGAAGTAAACGAGGTCGACGAAGAAGGCTTGTCTACACTCTTGTACTTCGTCTTCGTTTTTTGTGTGCTGTGTTGATTTTACTAGGTTAATTTTGAACATTTGTCTTTTGGCTGAGAATGTTTTCACAATTAACAACTAATATTTGGCCAGATTGAAGATAACGTATGAAAGAAACGGAACATCTAGAAACACTGTCATGAGCCAAGTTAAAAGCACCTATTGAGCGGTGAGCTTGGTTTCGTTCTTACCGTAAAAAATAATAAGCAGTCGCATTTTTTTTCTAATGCAAGTATCGTCTGAAGTGAGATTGCCATAATTTGGTAGGAATTAATCTAACATCTGCTAAATTAAAATACACCATTGTAAAGAAAATGAGTTCTGAGCATCTTGGTGACGATCTGACTTGAGCAGTTTGGGAGTGGGGCTCATTAGATTTGTCGTTTTTACTACACATCTTTTTTTTTGTAACGGCAAACTGCCTTAATGCCGATTTAGGCGATTGTTTCGTCATATCAGCCTTGAATTTCTAATTTGTTTTCCACCCGTGGCGTATTTCAACTGATGATAATAACAATCGTTGTTGATTTGCGTTTAGCCAATGAAACACAAGTCCCAAATAAAAAAGTCACGCCAAGGATTCGTTGACGATTACCTATTCTATTCTTAATAAAACGAAACTTACGCTGACATCATTTTCTTCGATAGACTGCTAACGTTATAAAGAAAAAGGAATCTGTCAAATAGAACTTAACATTTGATGCAGTATTTCAGTAGGTCTTAAGATGCATATCAGAGATGAATTGTCATTGGATAATATGTAATGCCTGCTTTAGAGAGATTTGTGTCACAATATGCAGCCAGGAATCTCTTGAATGTTTCTTTCAACTTAGAAATTAGTTGTAAGGTAAAAAAATGTAAGTCTGAACGTTTTGTGCGTATTTCAAACAAGATAGAATGACTCCCAATAACATTTTCTATCAGATTTTCTAAATAAATCTAGTGCCCCACAAGTAATACTGTAAATTTGTTCCCGAATTGTAGGCGGTAAATTGGGAACTTGACTATGGTTTCTTTCCAGAAGCAATAGCTAGAACAGAACCCATAATAGGTCCAGAGATAAGAACCTCGCTTCTATTCTGTTATATAAATGCAACGCCGCGGATAATCAGAACAAACACGCAACGCGCTTTATAAACTTTCAATAACTACATGTTTACATAAACAATGTTTGAGCACAAATAAATTAAATTATAAAAGTAACTCCAGAAAAATAAGGAAGACGCAACATTAAAATACTCAGCATGTTTGTTCTCTGAAGCTGCAGGAGAATCTCATGTGCTTAATTCAACTAAGAAGTTTTATCCGTCAAGGCTAGATGAAGACGTTGCCTCTATTTTTTGTCGTTCTGACCCATATTCAAATTTCATGTTGTTGAAAAGATATCGGTGGTCGTTTTGTGAAAGTAGAGTGAGTTTTATATAATATTTGTCATTCATGTGAAGAGATCATTTTGATCTCACCTTCGACCAGATGCAAGTATGGATCTGTGCGTATATACATTTAGAGTGAATAAACGGCTAATGAGCCTGAGAATGACACATATCATCAATGCACACGATGGGGTGGGCCCGCGTTAGTAATAACGTTGTGTGCAATTACTCGTCAATAAAAATATATTTCTTAATGTCAGAAACATTGATATTTTGCATGTAAGCATCTCTTTATTTAATTGTGTAAAATGTAGAAGGTGTAAATTTTTAAAGTGAACGACCTCGAATATCACAGACTCTTGAAAATCAAAATTGTAGTGTTGGTCTACGTCCTAACGAGCTCTACCGATATCTTCAGACAGTTTGTTCTACAGCGAGAGGTAGCGCACTTGTTATGGTACTACACTCCACATGGTTGCTTGGTGGTTGTGTCAAACCCGTATTCAGCTCGATATCAGGCATAACTTTTTTTTCCCTTTTTTACTTTCAACATTGCTCTTTGCTAAAAACCCGCAAAAGGTATAGTTGCGTACACCAAACCAAATATATTTTCAAAAGTGTCCCGAGCTTTAACCAGATTATCAGATGCTTTAGGTTTTCGTACATAAGCAGTTCATGAGAACTGCCCAAGGAGCACCCCGTAGAAATGTTTTCGGTCCTTGAGTGAACGTGCATTCTTCGAGTTTGATCGTGCCGCAATATCTACGTGTCTTAGGAGTATACGGCCGCATTTCTTGTTCAGACGCATTAGTGGGTGTGAATCTCTTGTGTTTGTGTGCAAGTCAATCATAAGCAGATGCATATCGTGAAGTTGACGCCTTATAAAAGTTGATTACACCGTGATGACTTTTGACAGTTTGCTAAGTTGTACGTCATCAGAAACGATTCCGTCCAATGCGGCTTCCAACCTTTTTGGGTTGAGCCGTTTCACCTGCCTCTATGATGTTACGTCTCTGTCATAAGCGCTGTACTGTTTCTCAATATTCCTTTGTAATCCCTTTCTGCTGACTCAGTAATAACTAGGATGATGTTGAAATGATAGTGACTATACAAACGGAATCAGGTGATGCCGCGAACGAGTCTGGTTTTCATGTACGTGTTTGTAAAGTATTGACTAACCGCGTACTTTGCTATATAAGGTCCATAGTAAAAAGTGTACATCCTTTTTGTGAAAGCAGTACGTCTTTTTAGGGTCATTCTTCCCATCGTTTGTTGCTGTAGCGTTATTGTGAACAGATTATATCTTTGTGGCAGTGGCATCAAGAGAAGGGCAGCATATTCTTCCCTTGGAGATAAGGCTCAACCCTGTGCCATGTTGCTATCTTGGTCTTTCACGAGAACTGTGCGGCTTTGAAGCGGAGCTGAACTATTATTCAAAGCGTGAGACCATTGAGCATGCGAAGGTGACATTTGTCTTTAAGGTCTTGACCTCGCACACTGTTTATTTCTGCTAAAACTTTCTGCTCTACCTATTAATTTTTTGACATACGAGTCTTGATTGTCTGGACTGTTGGAGTATTTGCTGATGTGTCTGCAATTACTACAAACCTCAATTCTTTATTACAGGACAGGCTTGTTCACACAATTGTACACCCAGGTTACTTGCGCTGTATAGAATGGCGCAGATATTGAACCCTGATTATTAAGCAAACCCATCAAGGGTAACATTATCATTGGTACTTTGCATGTGTATTGCGAACTGTAGTAGGTACGTCAAGAATGAGAGACGCATTGGTTGTCCTTTGGCATGCAAATCTTAAAAATTATAAATGCTTTCGTTTGAAACATGTAAAAAACATCGTTACCAATTATAAATGTTATAATTTTATTCGATTGTGTCTCATAACAAGTGTGAAAGGCTTTTCTTTATTAATCTAAACATAACATCTATTATATTGTCTCGACTCAAAAGCTTTTTTCTACCGGTAAAGTCATTATTGTGTGGTATGTTATAAGGTATGTTAGATAGCAGACACCATTCAATTTTTTTTAGACAAAACACTATAATGGAATCGTACAAAAACCGTACATTGATTTGAAAGTTGGTTGTAACAACATGTTGTTTAGTGAAAACTTTAGGTGCTTCTGAATAAAGATATCAATAAAAAGGAAATGTGTTCTTCCCTTAGTGCGTGCTAAGGAGTGTCTTCTTAAAGGTAAGTGTGGCGGCAGGGCGATCGGGGAACTTACGAACGAAGAAGACAGAGAGGCGCCTGATGGGAGACCAGCGCCTTGACGAGTTAGCAGTGTGAGTATTTATGATTTCGTGCAGGTCGCCTTGGGACCAGCTGTCCATATGTTACAAGAATGGGCAGTTCTAATTTGAAACCTGCCGAAGACCGAGATTTCAGCAAACAGTTGCACAATTTTTAATTCGACCCTCTCGGCCACTTTATCTGAGGGCTTTGAGGTATGCACTCTAAAGGCACGAACTGTAAATCTGGACCAACTAAAGTGAAATAAATATCACCGAAAATGTTTTAAGAACTATTGTCTCAGATAAAAGGTAGGCTGCGGTTTAAGGGGCCGTTTCGTAGATTTCAGGATAAGTCAGAACGCATTCAATCACCAGAAAGGAAGACACTCAAGTAGACACAAAAAACGGCAATACATAACCATAAACAAAATAGCAGGGCTGGCGATAAAAGCCACATAAAATCTCGACCAATGCCGTAATGCAGCATTCCGCGAAATTTAATTGGCTCAATTATTTCATTGGCTCGAAATTAAAATTGAAATTCAATTGGCTCGAAATTTAATTGGCTCAATGCCTTCGGGCTTTAGGCTACCAATAAATGAAATAATATGAATGAAAAATTGACATATAACTTCGGTGGGACTCTCACTTCAAGTAAAATTAAATAAAATAGAAAATTTTGAACTCAAATATTTTACTCAAAGACAGAGACCTTTCTCGTTGGACGTCAAAAGTATAGCCAAAAAAATAATGCCATTCTCAATCATAACCATCTGCCTAAAAGAACGAAGGACTTCTCAATTTGAATTAGTGAGGTCGGAGTATTCTTGCCCGTTTTTCTTCAGGAAGCACGAACAGCTAATTGAAGCAAAGGTTTTTTTTATTTAAAGTGCCATCTTCACTTGCTCGTACTAGCGTGCCTCAGACACTGTACTTTGCCGTCACCATAGTTTCCAAAGATGCAGTTCGGGATGCACAAGACATGTTCTAATTCTAATTCCAATTAAAAAAAAAAAGAAAGTCTAAATGGTAATATATTTTTGCTAAATATTTATAGCGGTTCGATAGCATGTCGATACAATACTCCGATGTCATGGGGAGACTATTTGTGAAGAAAAACGCTCCCAAATTTTTTCCCTCATATTACGATCAGCTTGATTTGAATCGCATAAGCCCAAAGTAACACTATGACCCAGTATGAAATTTATTTTTAGAATACATAGAGAAAAAGGTTCAGGTAGGTTGGTGAACTCTTTATGATGATTGACAAAATACAGCTGGCACATTTCAGACTTCCGTTTCCAGTCGGCGATAAGCGGAGGAAAAGCAGGGATATACTGGTTTTTATTTTAGAGTAAGAGTCAGCGTTGAAAGTTATGTTGAACTTTAGCGTAAGGCTGGTGTTTAACTTTGACATACGTGGACGCAGTGTTTTGTTGCAGGTAGGAGTGTTAGGTAATTTCGTGGACGATCACACTGACTCATCACTAGCGTCTAGAGTTTGCCGCAGGCCGATTCAGGGCCGACCATCCGTACACACGACAGCCCCGTTCTGCCGTACAGCCCGAGGCACTGCAGGCACTCAAAGCGACCTGCCGAGGAGGGGCCTCCGCGACGGTACACGGGATAGGGACCAAGGCAGGCGTTTTTGGAGAGACGAGCACGACAGTCATCAATACATTGCAGCCACGAACAAATGCGCTTAAAAAAGGAGAGAAATAAGCGTAAAAGACTTATAGTACGCATCTTAAAATATCGTCAAACAGCCCAATCTGCCCGTACATTCATTGATTTTAGCAAAAGCACTGTTAAACTTGTGTATTAAGTACGACTCCCGTGTCTCACGCTTATAATAAGTTAAGAAGCCGGAGTGAAAAACGGCGACTGTTAGTCTGCGAAAGCTCTACCCGGCTGTGTTTACGTGCCGCGACAATGGGAGTGAAGGTTTTGAGGCGACGTGGGCTTTGTGATGATTAAATCGGTTTCAAAAGAGATCCGATGTTTGACCAATGTATTGTTCTCCACACTCCTTCATTCGAGAAGGTAGAGAACGATCCAAAAACCACGGTTAGGATTGCCAATAATTGTAAATTTTAGTTGCGATTATTTTGCAAGGTTGACTAACTTCTCCAATGCACGGAGTATCGAAAATAATATATTGTCCAAACAGCGGATCTTGACGAAGGTCGGAACCCGGCCGACAGGTTGAAACAAATTCCTCCATGGTCATTTGACTGAAGGTCCTCTATCACATTTTTCCGACGCCATTGGCACCTACATCATTAAGACCGTGTTATATAAATATATACATATACCATATTTTCCGAGCTATAATCCACGGACTATATATGTTTAAAATTTTAAAGTTTAGGTCTTGTGGACTATCTACGCTTGCGGACAGTACAGCAATTTTGTTTTTTAGATCGCTCACTATGGCTTTTTCAAGCCTTTTCGTGAGCTAAAAAAGCACACATTTAGAAAGGAGTGCCGTGTATAAGAAGATTTTGTTGTTGACTAAGCACCAGATGTGCACTATGCACGGCACGCGGACTATCTAAACAAACGCTTTTATTTTTGGCCGCAAAGTTGCCCCTACTAGAAAACCAAAGTCAGAGGCGACGCTGGTTTTGCCTCTTGACTAATTGGTAGTGAGCCAAGCCTCCTCCTCCCCTTTAATATTATTTGTTCTTGTGAAAAGGAAGTTCGTGTTGTTACTGTTTACTTTTCAGGACTACAGAAAAGTCGTGCCAGTTCCCTCAATCGTCATTCTTAAGAATAGAGGCCTCTTCTTGAAACGTCAGTAAAGCTTTCCTGTTTTTGTTCAGTGCATAGATCTTTATTGTGTATAAATATATATAGAGAGATTAATGATATACCGTATTTTATATATATTGGCATTATGCAGTATACATATATATAAACAACGTATATATAGGGTAACCCAAGTCACCAGGTTTGATCTAAAATGGACTGTAGAAATCGACGCCGGAACGTAGATATCTAAACGTTTCGTCAAAGGCGTATTTCACAGGTTGGTTTTTTGTTCTAAAATTACAAAACGTAGTTCTCTTTTTGTAAAAAATAGGGCCAAAAAACTAGCCAGGATCTACGGCGGGCGGCGCCACAGGCGACCAAGTCGAGTAGCTGGGTATGTTTGGTTTTCGTATTGATAGATGGCGCCAGGAGCACCGTCCGATGGTGTAGCCGACAAGCGAAAGAAAGCAGACGACAGGTAGACGAAATCCGGTGCCAGCAAAAGGGTCATCGTTATGCAGACGCGTTTTTTTTTACTTTTGCTTTTGTTGTCCGCATTTATTCTTTTAAAAACATGTATAATTCAAGACTATTATGTTGATTGTCATACACCACGGTGGACGCCAGCCGTCGCGATAAGGGGGTAGTGCCATCTATCAATACAAACGCCAAACACACCCCGCTTCTCGACTTAGTTGTCTGCGTCACCGCCCGCCGTAGACCCTGGCAAGTTTGTTGGCCTTACTTTTTACAGGAAGAGAGTTACGCTTTCTATTAAAACTGCAAGTTGGGCTAGTTGGTACTTATGCATGGTGGTAAATACACAGAAAAACACGTACAAAGAAATAAGCACACAGGACGAGGTGTATTTACCACCATTCGCTTTGTAATTTTACAAGAAAAACCGACCTGTGAAACAAAAATTTTAGATTGATGCGGCAGGCGTCGAGTTTTACTGTCCAAATATCCATTATAGATTGAGCCTGCTAACTTGGGTCACCCTAAATACGGATGATTTCTTCCCAACTCGAGCAGGCTAAAAGTGTGCCATTTTTTTTAATACGAAAGTGTTCCAAACGGCACATAAACTCCTCTCTCTCTCTCAATGGGGCCAAGCTTGTCGTCTGTAGCAGCGATCTGATGGATAGGCTCCCATTGGCTGCCGCGTGGCGTTGTTCCAAGGACCGCCATCGGAGACGCTCTCATTATGGCGGCGCAAGAGCCGTATTCGCAACTCCAGCGCGCCGCTCGCCCTCTCGCGGACGAACGGAGAACCAGAGGAGCGGGGACAGCGGCGGCGGAGGCGGCGGCGGCGGCGGCGGCGGCGGCAGCGCGGAAACGGTGGCAGGGACTGTCGGCCTTGTTGCGTGAAGCCGTTTGAACGAAAAAAGGGAACGCGTCAAAAAAGGAATTCTTGTGCTCCGCCTTGCAACAGCCTTGCACGAAGGACCGGGATGTCTAATTTTATTAGGGACTTTTCGTGTATTGCATACGTTGCGGATTTCTGGTCTTGTGCATGGCCACCAGCTCAATCTGTACTCAACGTGACGAAAAACGCTCCCACTAATAATGAAGAACTCTAAAGTACGGTCTACGGAAAGTATTATTTGCCATATGTGGGAGAAAACTCGTCGCGCAACGGGTATGTCGATCAATACAAATCGGGAAGGGGTTCGCGTTTTAAGGCCCTTACAAGGAACATGACCATTTATTCCAAGCACTTCAAAAAGACAGAATACCAGTACTTGCTTTCAGGTGATTACAAAGCAAATAAAGGAAGGCTAGAAACATTTTAAGCGGTTCTGTGTTAGGCAGCCGTTTGTGACGAGAGCTTAGAACGCGCAGTTTTGGCCAGAGGGACCGCAATGTTGCACATAACGCGGTGCAAAAAATGTACGGTATATTAAAATAATTATTTTTGATAAAGCGATAAATAAAACTCCTAAACACGCCGGTTATGATAATAGGCCGTTTTTGCAGAGCGTACGACACCCCTAAACTTCGTTTGGACGTACAGCGCACTGACGTTCAACCAGTGCTACCAACTTTCACGAGCGACTTGTTAGCCGAGTTGTGCAACTTTTTAAAATAACCCAAGTAAGTGTGAATGACTGTAAAAAATAATAATAATCGGGGTTCTCTTGGCCCTACTGCAAAACCTCGTTTTTTTTTCTTTTTTCGGTACTCTTTGATGCGTACTTTAGCTATTTAATATCTTATAATGCACCGTCATCAAGCCTCTGGTAAAAGTTGGGGCCGTCAGTTTGACGTCAATGGGCTGCACGGCCAACTGAAGTTTTGGAGTGTCGTATATGTGCCAAGGGGTGTATGGACTACAACATTTTTTTTTTTTAGAATGATGAGCACGGCAACGCTTCTGGCGCCCACTGAAAATTGCATTTCAAAGGCACAGCGCGAGCTTGCGGTTGTAATGCTGCACCGCAGGGTAGCCTGCGGTAAAAAACTTTTTATCAATAACTATAGAGCAGTTTGATTACGTGTTGCAATACACAAACACCGAGACGGCGAGCAGCGAGTTGTGAGCCTGTGACGCGAAGACACCAATACTGTGAACGCTACTCTTCCGAAGCTTGACGGTCAGCGTTCTCGGCTCTTTTTTTAGAGAACTAATGGCCAGGCAAAGCCGCCAACATATCTTCATCGCCCTCAAAAATATTCTGCCACAAACAGTAACCTGGCCGGTACCTAAAACACGCTCGCTCACCCCAAAGCATCGCAATTTGAGGTTTCTGCAACTTTTAAATAACAGCCTGCTCGTATTCCTAACGTGCATCAGCATCTACGTCACCTGTAATATGATCCCTTCATAACCGCTTCGCATTTGTAGACCAATAAATAATTTTTAGGGCGCTGAACAGCGTCAGCGCGAGCGGGCGCGCGGGATATCCTGGAGAATCTATCCCCGTCTCTTCCGCCATCTTGGAACTGCCGCCCCGCCACCTATAGGGCGTTGGAGTTGCGAATATGGGGAGAGTTTGACGAACCTATGATCTCGCCGCCGAAACGCCCCCCCCCCCCCCCCCCCCCTTTTCCGAATGAGCCAATCAGCCCGCGGCGCCGAGCGAGAGGCATGAGCGCTTGCGCGCGAGCTCCAGGCTGCTGCCCGGTGAGCGGGGATGGCCATTTTCGCTCCTTCACCCTGTGGAATGCATGAGATCGACAACCCAGTTTCGTTTTTTTTTTCTTTTTTTTGGCAGGATTTGGCGAGAAAATTATATAGTGTTATTCCTCGGTGGCTTAAAAAGCTAACGAATGAAGTTTCTCCACGTTCGAACGCAAACTTTTATTCATGCGTAAAAGAAATAAGCCCGTAGCAGACGGAGCGTAGCCTCAACGGTGCTCTGCGCCTACGGCGTATTGCGGCAAAATGGCGGTCGTCTCCTCTTTGCTTCCTTATTTCTCTCTCGCCCTTTCGGTGTCCTCCTTCCTTTCCTACACTTTTCTCCTCTACAGCGCCTTCGTCCTCACCCAATCAGGGCGGTGCGGTCGCCGAGCCCTGATTGGGTGAGGTGTACCGTGACGTCAGGGGGAGGACTCCGCTCCGCGATCTCGCATCGGCTCGCTTCTCAGCACCGGTTTCCTGGTTTGGCGTTGTATGCCGCAAGCCCTTCAAGGAGCTGGACCTTGTTTACCCGGTATACAAGACGTTGAGTTAGGCCGATATTGAAGTGCTTCCGTACGTTTTATAAGCCTGCTTGTCCCTTTTACCTTTAAAATTTTGTTACAAATCCCGAAAGCTATCGGCGTAGGCAATTCCGCCGATGAAACTCTCCGTCTGTCCAAACGACACAAGGCAGTCTTGCGAAGAGTTGGTGAAGCGGTGGCGCAGGTGTTTCAGACGCTGGAATTCTGTTCCTTGCAAGTTCATGATTTAGGACGATGTTACATCCCGCTTCCAAGGCATTTTAAGTGGCATTTATATCATGGGCCTTTGGGTGGTATGCAAATTAGCTCGCGACCCCGACTCTGCGCTGCCACTCTGCATGCGCTGGTTCGCAGATGCTTTAAAGGCCGTACGTCTGATGATGTTTGAAGTGCTCGTGGAACAGGGTTGTTTTACATAAATATAGCTTCTTCGTGAATTAATTATATAGTTTATACACGTACGCAGGCATATTTCTTAGAAGATGCACAATTATTGGAAATTAGTTTGTATGGTATAGCAGCAAAAACGGCCGAATTGCCCCCAGTTGCCTGTATGATATGTACTGAACTGCCCAAAATATGCACAGCAATAGTGCCGTAATTTGGCATGTTTATACTTTTCACTGACATTCTTTATTCCAGCCTTGGGTATTCGAAAAAAACACCATTCAGTGTGAATTGTCGTTTCCCAATGAAAGGAGACACTGCTGCAGGTCCCCCAAAAGCTTCCTCAGCCTCCAAACTCCCTACAGCTGGACTTTTTGACAGCAGAGGAAATCAGGAGTAAAAGTAAGCATTCGAATGTCTGTCCAGTGGTAGATGCATCACTCGTAGCAGAAGATGTGGACCCTGTGAAGGGCGACAGTCTGCGTGAGAAAAGCTTCTGGTGTTTTAGCTTCCGGACAATTAGATTTAAGTAAAATCTCAATTTTAGGGCTTAAGAGACTAATAACGAGCTAGACACCTTCGCTTACGTTTCGTATACATTACTTGAGGGTTGATATAAATAAGCCCACAAATACCACCCGTGTAGTCCATTGAAATACTATGCGAATCCAGCAAAGGTCAAATGCGAGCAACGTATGTAATAAATGTTCGTTGTTTTTTTTTACTTTGCCCCTGCACTTGGGCTCTCTTACTTGTGATTCTCTCCCCATGGCCCAGACTGTATTTAGCATGTTGCTCGAGAAACATGCAGCTCTTCTGCTTCGGCGATCTCGTTTAAAAACCGATTAAAAAAAAATAGTCACATAACCTGCCAATTCTTTCAGACAATCAGCAACAGTTATTGTGCGAGATGTATATCTATAGTGATGCTCCTGCAATTGTGGCAATATTTCTTTATTTTCATATACGAGCTGTGATTCATGCGTTGCCTGCCCTGTCAACCATGCTTAAAATGTTGGTTGAAGTTTCGCCTGTAGCTACAGGCCATACCTCCATAAAGGCGCATATAAAACTTTACACTTCCAACGAAAAACACGCAAAAACAATTTAATAGAAACGAGTGCGCCGACAGCTAGCGTCGTCACAGCCTCCACAGGGCGAACGGGGCGAGTCGGGGGAAAAATTCTCTCCTCGCCATGACGTCACCCCGGTTCGCCGTAAGGGGGCGCCACGCGAACTTCTCGGGGCTAATACGGCTCTGGGCGGCGCAGCGGTCCGGCCGCCGGTAAGAGGGATCGGCTGGTCGCAGAGCCAGCAGAGCCCGCACGGGCAGACTCCGGAGTGGCTGCACGGCTGAGCTCAGCGCGGTGCGGCCAGTTGACGACAGCGCGCGCTCGGCCGTCGGGTAGCACAAACGGATCGCGATCCAAAGCGTCTCAGCCGGCAAGAGGACGACGCACTTCGACAATTCGAGGGGGAAGCAAAACGTCGAAGGCGGCAAGCTTTCGGACTCACAACTCATAAGAAATGCTTCGCTGTCCTCGGACTTTTTTTTTTTTTAATATATGTTTCGGGGGCATTTCTAAATGAGAGTAGGACATAAACCGCAAGTATGCCGTAATTTTCGGTTCTCGATCAATGGAGCGTAAAAAAATGGTGCGGCGGAATTTTTTTTTCTGCCGTCGCGGGTTGTATGTTTGACACCCTTTCCTGCCGTTAAATGTTTCCTCGTCATAAAAAAAAACTAATCCATTATTTAGTAGGTACTATGAAGGCAACGTGGTATAAATTATATTTTATGTGTTTTTAATTTTGTTTACCAAAATTTGAAAGCCAATACGTGGTCAACTTTCACATGCCCCTGTGCTGGTTAGATTTGACGTATATTTTCTTCCTTTAGAGCTATGAAAAGCCCCCAAAAAGCTGATTATAGATATAATAATATAGTTCAGATCGGCAGACAAGCCATTTTGCTAACGTCGCGTAAGCATTGTATGAAAAACAGAAGTTGCAAGTTTTGTTAACATTCTCAATAAAACTTTTTTTTTAATTTTTAGTTTTTAAATACTTTTAGACAGAATAGCCGACTATATAAAAAAACTCAATCGATAAAAGTCATAATTTGGTAGTATGTCCTCTATTTGAGCCGCTATCTTGTGAAATGTGTGTCCCTTTGGATAATCAGCAGGCATCCTCACCGACCTTGTGCGTCTATGATTTCGAATAGACATTCCTATTTTTGTATACGTTTTGAGACACGAACGTAAAGTAGGTAAGCAACGAGCGACTTGACGTCGCGGTGTAAGCTGAAAGAGGCATTTACAGAGTCAACGCCGCGCAAACCCTCCGTAACTTGATCTGTTTCCCAGCAGCGAGCGCGCGCACCTTGGCCCGTAGTGACCATACGCTTTGTTCTAATATAGTTCTAATACGCGGCTGTGCTTAGGCGTCTAGCTTATACGCGACGGATAGTATGCTTTATAATTACTTCTGCAAGCAACAGACTAAAAACGCGTATGACCACACCAGTTGCTTCGAGGTTAGCCCAGGGATAACCATTTATCAACTCAGTTCCCGCCACTGAAGTGAAAAGTATGCACCAGCGGATGTGCTTACGGAAAAAAGGGATGGTAAATCTAGTATTCCACCAGTCACTTCAAGAGCTTGTTTTTTCTTGCGGTGGTCGGTGCGTCTATTCAGTTTACCGGCATTCTGCAGCCATCTAGGCAACCAACTAGGCCATCAAACTATATTGCTAGGCAACCAATTTCTCAAGGTTTTCTTAGCACCAACCAAATGCTGGGAGCCCAAATAAAGAATGAACATCCCAAAACCAACCACATGAGGCAAAACACGTTTCGAAAGAAGCTCACAACAGTAGCTTCGAAGACAGAGCAGCTTTATACAAGGAGCAAAACCACCTCCGAAGTAAACATCTCAAAAGTAGACATGCTCAAGATTAAATATCTTTATCACGGGGTTCTATAAACTAAGTATACCGTTACAGCGTTCACGTTCACCCCACTTTGGGGCCACCCGACTCCGCTAGAAACCATGAGCTTTGCTGAGGAGACGAGCGAACCCTCGGAGAAGGTAAGAACATAAAGTAAAGCTAAACTAGACAAGCGCGCGAGCACTACTACGCGACACTATGTTTATTCGATGTACCCCTTCCGGATAGATCTAGTTAACCACGTCGCAGAGAAACGGCTCACCTTCACTCGGTGTTCGCCAGAGCAGCTGTGCTTAGAAATTGTTCCGAAAGCATTTGCACCATGGCTGACAAATTCAGCGCAGACAAGCTGATTTTCGCCGGTTATTCCCTAAGGCGCAAACGCCCAATTATTTGCGGGCGTTATGTTCGTAAAGTATCGGACCTGACCCTCAGCTTGCTTAAGTGGGTGGGGCCAATGGGGAGAGCTGAGCGCCTGAGCTCTGAGGACGTCCTCTGCAGTCACAAGTTCAAAATGTTCGACACTTTATTTGAAGAGCTTCATCGAGGATAAAAAGTGCAGACATCGACCTCATTGTCGCCATCTCTGTCGCAAGCAGACTCATCATTCAATAGTGAAAAATTTCTGGTTCAAGGGTCACCGAAACAACCAACGTTTCTCAAGTAAGTGTCACTCCTTTGAAGCTTCCTTACAGCATGAGTCCTCGAAGACGGACGTTCTACGTAAAGCGAAAACAAATTGAGGCTACAGATAGATTCAAAAAGAAAATTGAACGCAAGCTGAGTGATGTCTGCGAGGAGTACATAGATGTTGAGCATATTGTGCCGTGTTTCTCGTGCACTGAATGGATGAGCTATTTGCGAGCTGCCTATGTGAAGTGCACGTCACTGCAAGAGCATTACCGTCTGTGATCCCTCTTGCCATCTGATATTCCAAAGAAAGATGATTTCAGAAATATCGCCGAAGCAACAAAGTACGTTTTAAACAAGTCAAGGAAGCTCAAGAGGGAAAGGCGAGTCTGGTCGACATGTGACTCTATGAGGGACATCCTCTGGACAAAGATGATTTCGCACAGGCAATATCTTATTACACAAATAATGGCATTGACTGCACATGGCAAAGCCCAAACAAGGAGGATGTCGTACGAGTTGTCATTCATAACGAAAAACGTTTTTTTGCGATGTGGTTTATGACCCGATACACCAAAGAAACTGAGAGAGAGTTCAAGACGACCCACCTGGACTCCGAAATGGCCCTAACTAATTGTATTCTTTTCGTCCAAAGTGTGTTCAAAAACGCCCAGTTCGTGACGAATGTGTATGTATTCACTGCGCGAACTTTGCTCTTTGATTAACGTCTCTAAAGAATGCAACAAGGAGAATTATTTCTTTTGAAGACCTTCAGAAACTCTTCTTCTCCAAGACTCCTTCGCAAGATTGCGTTTTACTTAAATGTGATCTTTCTTTCGGAAGAAAAAGCGGCATCTCTGGCTAAGCTAAGCATCAAACTTGAAGACGAACTGAAACTTGACTTTTGGACGTATAACGGCGAGTTGATAAAAAAAAAAAAAAAATTTGGATGCTTTGATTTTTTTGACGAGTTCGAAAAGTGGACTAGGATATACATGCCTCACTTATTTACCAGACGGGCCCAAAGAATAGCCAAATGACTGGAAATAGCACATTGAAAGCCACGTGCTCTCATTTTGCACTTTCATTTCGCTGAAAACTATAATGTTGTAATTCAGCGCGCCGTACAACGACATGATTAAAAGAGCAAAATGGTTTCAATCTTTGCCTGCGTGGCTACAGGGAACGCTCAGCTTTGGCGTAAAGAGTGACGACATCGCTCATGATTCGAGCCATGCGCCCTTCGCGCTCAACATAGACGAAGAGCGGCTAGAGGAACTATCGCCTATTGCCTAGAAGATTAAACGAAGGATTAATCCTCCAACGAATGGAAGCCAGAGAAAGGTAAACGAACGTCTCGGAATGAGACAAACTTACCTGTTCAACCTTTGTTCGAGGAGCGATATGTTCCTTGCTTGATGAGGGGACAAAATATATTGTTGTAAATATTAAGAAATGAAGGAGTACACACAAGTAAAACGTAACAAAATCGGAAACAAAAATCGAAATAAATGTGGGAAATATGGTCGGAGGAACAGGTGAAATGTTTTTTTCCAATTGGATATCTCGAAATGTAAGTTTTTCGGATAAATAAAATTTTTAATATTTGTTCCAGCACGCGGTTTAGGTTTATTAAAAAACGCGGTACCCTAGCTATAGAAAACAACTGTGAAGGTAGGCTTGCTCGATTTGCCTACACCCACCCATAGATGCACGTAAAGTGTTACCGGTAACGAGTTACTTCTACCTAGATACTTTTTTCGATAACGAGTAACGTACTTAGTTATTTCTTTTAGTAAAGGAATGAGTAACGTACTTAGTTACTTTAAGGCTAAGTTAGAAAGAACGGTATTTCGTTTCTTTTGAGGAGTAACAAATAGAACACCGTTTAAATAGCCTAATTTTAATTCTAACCTGGGTATGCGTCTATTGCAAAAAAGGCAGATGGCGCAACCCGAAAAACAGCCACACAGTATGACAGTACAGCAACGTTTATCGCTGAACTCGTCAGTTGAACTCTACGGCTGGGAATGGCCTTCACCCAGCGAACACAATAAGGTTCGTTGGTTGAACCTTCCAGAATCGTACACAGACCGAATGTAAACCCAGAGGTTGCAAAAATGTGAAGGCACATAACTGCATTGTCAACTTCGAACGGTAGCAGCAGAAGGAAAAAAAAAAAAAGGGAATCTAGACTAGGGCGTACTCCAGGGGATGTCGAGGGAGGCGAATCACCAGGACAAGACAACTATTTGTTATCTTTGGTGTGAAACATCTTTCCTCTCACTTACACATCCAGATTGAATTCTGGAATATCCGGGTTGGGGGCGTTGTCAACAAAAGGAGCGACAGTAATGGTTCCTGTTGTTGAGAACGTGAATGGTCAGACACTGCCACGTGACCATCTTTTTTTTATATAAAATGAATAAGTTATTTTAAAAAAACAGTTGTGTATTTGGTCGCCAAAGTAGCGCGAAAACTAACTCGTTACTTTTGAAAATCAGTGACGAATAACGTATTTAGTTACTTTTTGGGCGAGTAAAGGCCCCTCCAGACTCGAATCGTATAGCGAGCACGACCCCCGACGTTTGTCGGGATGGGATGCCGTGTTGCGGGGAACAGAACGACGGAAACCTGGGCTCGCCCTCTCCAATCCGGTTTGAAAGAGGGCGATTTGAAACCGGTTGGGAGAGGGCTAGCCCAGGCTTTCGTCAATCTCTCCCCGGCAACACGGCTTTGGTTTTCATCCTGACAGAAGTCGGGAGTCGTGCTCGCTCCACGATTTAGGTTTGGACAAGCCTTAAAGGGGCACTGAAACGTCAAAATATTTATTATTATGCGAAGCGATTGAAATTGATGCCTGGACATTACCCTCGAAATTCTAAACTTGGGAATTCAGTATTTTTCAAGTAAAAAATCAATTTCTAAATGCCGAATTTGAAGTTGACACGAGATCCGCGCCAGTGTAGTGACGTCAAAGATTGAGGGGCCCTGCGAGTCGAGTTTCATTCGCGCTTCCGCCCCTTTGCTCCGAAACGCCGTTGCGTTGCCGCCCAATGTCGCCGCGACCCGAAGCGAGGAGGTGAGGAACGGGAGAGAATCAAGGGAACCGGCGTACCGGGAAACCGGTTTCCTGTGTGCTTGCCGTGCTGGCAGTGCTGCCTATCGCTGCAAGCAGAAGACGGAGTCACAACCGAAACTACGATACACAGACGCCAATCCCAGTTGTTTTGACCGCTTGACGATTTCCTTTTCAATGTCTCAGAGGTCGTCGGGCACCTAAAAAAGACCACTTCGTCCGATTCCCCGAGTCAGCGATCATCCTCTGCCATGTGCGTCGAGCGCCGCCATGTTTTCCGAGGGAGGATACAAATCCAGGAGGCGACATCACGCCGGACTCCGATTTTTGGTATTTCAAAAAGAAGGGCCGTAATGCGTTCGCAATTGCGTTAGAAAACATGCTTTACGATTGCCGTTATTAAATGTTATAGAAATGTCGCCTATAAAGCTTCTAAATTTCATGATTTTGGACGTCACAAATTAAAAAAACCGAGGAGGGGAGGAGCGGGAGAGAAAAACGCTAAAAGTAAAAAGACGCGAGCGCGTGAAAATAACTTTTTTTTTTTGCGATGCGGTATTTTTTTTGTGTGTCTATGACAGAAACTTTACAATTTTAGACAATAAAAAAATACGATCTTTGGGGTCAGTGCCCCTTTAACGAGTAGCGATATTTAGTTACTTTTTTTAGGTAACGTGTACATGCGTGCGCCCACCAGAAACGGTGTAGAAACGTCTAGGGCTGTGCAGGGAGCAGTACTTCAGGCATGTGTAAAAATGGGTAGGTTTTGTAAATAGAATGTGGCAGTGGTGCAGTTGAATCGAATCAGTCCAATCATGAAGAAGGTATGAACACAGCGATATCCCATTTCTTAACACTTTTTCTTTATTGCGAACTTTATTAACACCCTCTTTGGCCAAACCCAGTCTTTACAGTTTTACGTCCGGCTCAGGAGTAGTTCTCGGGTAAAGTTTCAGAGCAGAGCACAGCCCTTCCCCAGACCTTCCAGGCTGTTGCACATACTATTTGAAAATGTTCCTCGCAAGATGCGAAAGTACGTCACCTATCTATGCTGGAACGGAAACTAAATGATGCAGAAAACTGCATCGGGCACTGATTGGCTATTCTTTCGGGTCACATGACATCACGTTGAAATGTAGTTTTCTCTATGCAGTTCGAGCTATGCTCGTAAAATGATGCAGTTGGCGGAGATGTTAAAATGTCGTCACGATGCACTTTGACGATCCAGTTAACTGAGTGGTCGAGACGAAGCCGAAGATCGTTCTGCATAGTAAATGAAGGCGACCCTAACATTTGGATATCTACTGTTGGGTTCGCCAGCGGAGCGAGTTTTTAGAGATCACCGGGATGTTTTCGAGACGAGCGATGCGAGCTTTGTGGGAGATTACCGGCTGACCAAAGGGGTGACTCGCTGGCTGTGCGATCAGCTTCGCGGAAAGCTCCAGCGACGTCGCGAAGGGCCCCGTGTGCTGACGGTCGAACAACAAGTCCTCGCAGCTGTACGCTTCTACGCCGCTGGCGGCTTCCAGGGAACCGTCATGAGCGACGAAAACATTGGTGTTCACCAGTGCTCTGTGAGTCGCAAACTTGTTGATCTCGCCATCGCTATCATCGATTGCCTCGGATCGAAGTGGCTGTGTTTCCAGCGAACTGAAGCAGAGAACTCGCTCACAAAAAGGAAGTTCTTCGAGCGATGCAAGTTCAGTGGCGTGATCGATAAATATTCTAAATACTCTTACACGATTCAAACCCTACCAAAAAATCCGGTATAACTTTTTGCTATCCGGATTATGGAACCAGAAATCTATCTGGATTCTATCTGAACTCTATCTGGAATTTAAGTTTTCAGAAATTATTCCTTTGTCTGCAATCTGGATTTCGGGTTTCCAGTAACAAATTTCCGGTTCCATATTCCGGATAATGAAAAGTTATACCGGATTTTTCGGTAGGGAAACGATTGTGTTTTCATTTGAGTGGACCCAATATAAGCGATTTGGCTGAGCGAAGAGCCAAGCATAGTTGGCTCATACTTCAGGTAGAGAAAGAGAGAGATATACTTTATTTTAAAGCAACTACTTCAGGTAATGCCAGCTGAACTAGAATAAACACACACATAAAGAAAAGACCATACACACTGTGGGACTAACAACTGATTTTCTTTTTCCTCCCCTTCTACTATGAGCCCAACTTGAGGGAGATGTTCTCTTTTCTTCTGTGCTTCCTACTTCACCGAAAATTTAACTCCCGAAGGAACGTTTTTTTTTTTTTTTGCTCCTGCATCACGAGAGAAGTTGCACTAACGCAGTCAAAGTCAAAAAGTCAAATTTGTTGTTAGTTGTTAACACAGCATGAGGTTAGTCTGCCTGAACATGGTGACATTGTTACCCACTGTAGATAAGCAGTTTAGCCAGTGCAGTATGACCGCTAGCCTGGGGTCTTTAACGTGAGTCACGGAGTATTCATACACGACCGCACGCCGATACGATGCTCATCCAGATCGAAACGGGCAGGGGCGGGGATTGAACCCAGGGTCCCTGGGCTATGCAGCGCGAGCTTTCGCTCCACGTGCTCCGGCTGGTGTGCGCTAGCCCACTCGGCGATCCTCCGAAATTCCCTGTAGGAAAAAAAACCCGATGTAGTTTCAACTGAATCGCCGGTTTGTCGACGTCACCGGACAGGTCACGGTGCAGTTTTCTTCCGATGTAGTTTGTTGGCGATGGAGATTAGGCTCCTCCTACGGGCGACGTCACGACGCAGTTTCTCCACCGCTTTTTCCAGCATAAACAAACTGTCCAATCATTCGCTCCACGTAGCTTTGGATTTTCGCATTGCCCTCGTCTTTGCTTCGTCCTCCAGAGAGAGCTACTATCCTCCTCCAAGGAAAGGTGGGATGTTGAGGGTGGCCCCTACAGCTTCTACCTCTTCTGTGATTGAAAACCCATTCTCTACAATGAGAGAGTCTCCGGGTTCAAGGAGGGCACAAAGCCCGGAAGCTGCTGTCAGGGCCTTGTCGGAAAGGCGACCAGGGACGAAGTCGCCAACAAACGACCCAACCTTTTGGGGGTGATGCCCAGCAATCCTTTCACGGTGTTGTGGGACATGTAAGTTAAGTGATAGTCATTCTGCACCCTGAAATCGCTCGGTGTCGCAACAAAGAGTTCGGTACAATTCAGGATTACCTTGTCGATGGGTACGCTTGACTGAAGCACTCAGGCATGTACTTTGTCATTATCTGTCGGGAGGGCTTCTTGTTCACTTACGGAAGGTAGTCCACCAGGAAACCAATCTAGAAGATCCATATCCGACTGACGGTGCCCACGTGCACACCGAACCAGTATGCCAGGTTCCTCAGCCCATCCCTCAGGCGGGGATGGTCCTTCAGGGATGGTCCTTTAAAACCCATTCCTCAGGTGGGACAACACAAACAGCAGCTGGACGTCTATAGAAAGAAAGAGAGAGAGAGGGGCCATTCTGTGGTGCTTGGCTTAGCTTGTGGGCCCCATATCCCGTTCGCTCGAACTTCGAAAACGCAAGAAACTTCTCCAGTGAGTCGAAGCCTGTGTAAAAGGTCAGTTTGTGGCTGTCCTTCTGCACATCCGTAAGGGTGAAACTGGGAGGAAGGGTAGTAGCTTCAATGACTTGCTCAACTTCAACGCAGATATTCAGAAGGTGGGCCACTTTGTGCCGCAGAGCATCGTTCCTTCCTCGTAGGCAGTCGTTGAGTTTGCGCAATCTCTTGTTCTCAGACGACAGATCCTGCCCCTATCTGATGCGGTCACGTCACCCCTGGCCTGTAATACACGTCCGGCTGTTCTGGTAGTCTGTAAAATGACGAGATAGTAGAATACATATCAAGTTATGGTTTTGGCAGAGTAGAAAAACGATAGATTATACATTGACACTGTGAATGCCTTGGCACTGGAAAATTGCAATCCAATATTTTAGAAAGCATCATCCGCGCATGTGCAGCCGCTGGTTCGGGACTTTTGAGGATCATAATGTGTGATTGCGTGCTCGAGCGAAAAAAGCCGTTGCCTCCACCGAAGAAAAAATAGATCCTGTTTCCTAGATGCAGCGACCTGTAAGTGATTGCACCCCCCCCCCCCCCCTCCCGCCGTCTTATCTGCAGCTTATCTTTCGCCCTGAAGTTCCTACAAAGAAGCTTCCTCCATTCCTTCTTGTGGGACTCACATTTTCATACCAATGCACTCCGATCCAGGTTTTCGACAAAGGGCATCAGTCATTTCTAAAACGGATGATTAACATGCAGTACAAAAGAGCATCTCATAATAAAGAAACCAAGAGGCAATAATGGGTTTTAATGTGCAGTTTAGAAAAGCATACTGACACACAAAATAATTCGCACAAAATCCCACTCAGCCAGATACTCCATTGCCTTAGAGGAATAGTACCACGTTTTTTTATAGTCACGGGAATCACAAAGTTTAAGAAGCTCAGGAATAATCCCTGGGTCACGATAGTTGAGTGCAGTCATTTTCTTCGCCTTGAGATACCGATTTCAAAGTGGGGACACGTACTTTTGTTTATCCATTGTTTCCTACGAGGCAAGCGGCAATTATCTGGTGTCCACAAAAAAAAAAACAAAAAACAACAACACTATCTTTACTTTCGATAAGGAGCACGAGCAAGGCTATGCTCTTAGCGTTCGGAGTTTACTTCAATGCACGCGCGCGATCGCTGCACCGGAGCCTCCCGGGGCTTCGAGTTAGTGTCCGCAGAATTCTTCCTGCTCCAAGTAAGTGGAAAACAAAATCGTAGTTCCGCATTTCTCAGGTAGCACCAGTGACTATCGGATCTCGAGGCAAATAGCATGAAAACAGGCACTGTGTGAGAACTCGATTCTGCTTCGCTTACAATCAATAGACAGTTTTAGTGGACCGTACGCTATAGCTTTGCGTACGCAAGGAGATTGCGGGTCGTGAGAGCGCATGCACAGAACGCAATAGAAGGGCTAGCGTATTGCGTACGCACGCAACGCTGGGGATTTTGCTTTGCTGGCTAGCGGGCCTTGCGGGACGCTCTCGAGAGATCTCGGACCCAACGAGAGTGCCAGTTTCAAGATGGCGGTTGCCTCGACTGGCGCAGCAAGGGCGACGTGGTGTTTTCGAAGTTCTGTTTTATGTGAAATTGCGTGGGGAATCTTGCTCCCGTGAAAGAACCTGGTTGGACTCGGTTTATTGACGGACCACGTTTCGGCCGGAGTCCGGCCTTCCTGACGAAGGCCGGACTCCGGCCGAAACGTCGTAGATTAAATCGTCCGTTGTTGCTGTTTTCACTAAGGGTTCTTTTCTTCTTCTCTACCCACGCCTTCGGCCCCCCGCCACCATGCCCGTTGTATGTATGTATGTATGTATATACATATATATATATATATATATATATATATATATATATATATATATATATATATATATATATATATATATATGTAAATATATCGTTTTTGTGTATAAAGACACAGAAGCAGCTATTACACGCACAGTACGCCACAAACACATAAGACAAAAAAAAACATAGTCATGTGGTCCGCATAAATTCAGACGCTTGCAAATAAATCTTAAAAACACGAAGGGGGTTAATTAGGCGGTGCATTTGTTTGATCATCATCATCATTTATTTTCCTTGAGGACCCATGGGGCATTATACGAGGGGGTGGCAAAACAACAAAAGCAAGTAGATCAGTAAACACAATTATAACACTGTAAATGTTAAAGTGGCCAACTTAATTCAAACTTACATACAAGCACGACACTTTTTTGCTGACCATAAAGGAGCTACCTTTTTTATCCTGCCGTTGAAAGAAAGAGCTATTCTTCTTGGCCGTATTTGATCAAAAGAAAAAAAAAAGAGGTAGGAACAATAACTGAAATCAGTTTTATCTCAAGCTTTAGTCCTGCTCAGCCAAGTGCCAAAAGTGTAACAGGTAGATTAATGCACGGCGTTGTTTTTTAAGCGCTTCTTTTTTATAAATGCGTCCGCCGAAAAATGAGCTAAAAAGAGACAGCGCTCTTTTGTTCTCTTGTGACATTTTTGGCAAATTGGTGTACGATGCCCATCTTTTGTAC
Source organism: Ixodes scapularis (assembly GCF_016920785.2). Lineage (NCBI taxonomy): Eukaryota > Metazoa > Arthropoda > Arachnida > Ixodida > Ixodidae > Ixodes > Ixodes scapularis. Next base: position 19,777,983 of record NW_024609835.1, read on the forward strand.
CTTAAATGAATAATAATAACATATACTAAGAACTTACGTTCACCAGACTTCGCAGTAGTTAGGTAAAGAACTTCCGAACCAAAACCATACTTGTGATCTGTTGGGAACAGTATCAGAGAAACATTTGGCGTCTTATTAAGTTTGCCAGACCATCTTGCAGAGCAGTACCCTCCAGGCACGATTCACACTTCGTCTGTGACCAGACGCGTCACCGTGACTTTCTTCACGCAAACCAAAACTAAGCGGACCGACACTGCCGACCCGTCACTGCCGTCACCGTACAACCAGCAGAACTCCGGCGCATCCGAAACCGACGAGACAATGAAGAATTGTAGTAGACCGTTTTTGCAGCCCGCTAGGCACGCAGATAACGCTCCGTAATCAGCCACAAGACCTTAAACTACGCAGACAAGGCTGGCGGCGCACATGCGCAGCTATGGCGTTTTCTTCACGGATACCGTAGCGGAGGAGAAAAACGGTCTACTACAATTCCCTAATGACCCTGTAATGCATTACGCTCGCTTCACAGTATAGAAAGGCGAGAAAACGTCACGTTTTGCAGCGGACACTTTTGTAGGGGTAGTTCCATAAGCACGGCAGTGCTGGTCACTGATCTCTATTGTAGTAGGCTCGATCGCACACCGGAGGCCCGTAGGTGTCGCCACCGGCGGCCATTGCTTGACACCAGGCAATACACGCAAGTCTATGGGAGAAACGCACAAAAGTAAGAATATTGAAGCATGTGCGCTGTGCTCGGAGGCGAGTATCTTTGTGGTGTGCTGCGATCTTTATGTCGGGTGCTTTTCAAATGGTAAAATCCGTATTTGTCAATTGTTCGGTGGCTGATTAAAAAATTTAAACGTACCGGAGGACCTACGGCTGAGCTGGCAAGCTTGCTATCGTAGTGGAGTGAACAAAGGAACTTGCCGTCAACGAGACCGTCCTCGGAGAAGCCCAGAAGTTGATGAATGACAACGAAGTTCCATCTCTACAGCAACTTTCCGGGAGTGAGCGAAATTCAGCGTAGCAAAACCTTCCAGCTTGTCGTCTGCTAAACCCAACTCAACGAAACCGCCAATGACTACGCGGTAACTCAAGGTAACTATCGCCTCATTGAGCTGCACTACATTGTTCGCCCTGCGGAGTCACTCTTGACCACAAAATATTTATCTTTCAGAACTGCGAGGGCTCTCAGTTTTGATGTTTGCACGCAAGCTATTTGACAGGCTTATCGAAAAGCAGCCAAAAAGTTTCAGTGCCGACAACAACTTAGAAACGGAGGAAACGGCGCTTTTTCTCGTTCTTCCCTCAGAGTCCCATGCTTCGGCTGGTGTCAATCAATGGCTTCCGGTGACGACACTCGGCCCCAGCCGAAGAGGCCGCGGTCCCCGATCCAGCCTACTGCAATAGAGATGAGTGGTGCTGGCCTCTACGGTATTCTTCCGAATGCCGGCAGCTGCGTTCGCCGGGCCAGGCCCGCACCGCCGCGCCTCTACCGGCGTCCGGGTCGCTGCTTGCGCTGCGCCGCCATGGAGAAGGCTGCTCTGGTGGTGTCCATTCGAACTATGCCGTGCCAGAATCAATGGGAGCCTCGTTACTTGAAACTATGACGCGCGGCAGCCAATAGGAGCCTTCGATTCCGGCGTACTTCGATTTTTAGGAGAGGGGAGTATGGCGCACCGTGCATTCACGAGGGCGCCCATCAAACCATTCTGCCAATATTGTCCGCGAGGCAGCTATGTAGCTGCCTCGCCTCAGGCACGATCACATGGTCCTTTCGCCGCGGGGTCGACCGGGATCTCGAATTTGGCTTCCGACGTGCAGCTTTCTCTCCTAGCCACTGGATGGCGCTGCAGGCGCCCCGTGGCGGGCGAGGAGAAACCTCTTCGCCCATCGATCGAGATATACTCGGTGGGCCAGGGAGCGAGAGGCCTCTTAGAACTTCGGACGAGACCGAGACGAGGGCAGGTGGGTGGCGACCGGATCTAAGATATCGCGGGACACGAGGCCTGGGGGGCCCTCCTTGCGTTTAGCTTTGTGCTTAACGTGTGTTTGTAAATATTTGTGTAATGTCGCGTGTATTTGTAGTTTAGATTGAGTGTTTTGTAGCTTTGCGTTTTGTTGTACCAAAAAACGGGGAGCGGAATCCTGCTCCCGTGAAAGAACCTGGTTGAACTCGGTTTGTTGACGGACCACGTGGCAAATGGCGAATCGGCGGCGGTACGCGATTTCCTACAAGAGCAAGCTTCAAGCCTAAACATTGCAAAACCTTACCCATGCTTGTCTCATACTTAGAATATAACCCGGTGAAACACTTCTTCAAATTTCCCAATAAAAGTGATAAAGAGCGATTAGTCTCGGATGTCTGTCGAGGTGAGAACTGAGCAACTGCCGTTGACCAGAGGGCCCGACCGAAATTTCACTGAAGACTGGTAAACCTGTTAGTCCATATTGCATGCCATAAAAGCTCATGTGCTGTGAATTGAATGGGTCCGAAAGGAAATAGCAAGCACCCATTATGAACAGTTAGAGGGGTAGTGCATTGATTTAAATGTTGAAAGCATTTGCAGTTTGCATTTTTTATATTGTTTAATGATACACAAGTGAGAAAAAGGCGTCCCCTTCCCCCAAAATACTGTAATTCCGCTGTGTGATTGCAAAGAAAAAAGTGCGGGGACACCTAAGCACTTTTTATGAGTTGCGAATGCGAAAGCATGAATGTCGTTCTTCCGTTCCCTTAGTTCGGCTGCGGTGTTGTGGCGTGGACGGCTAAGCGCGCGCTCTCGTGAAGTGGCCACACCACGCTGAGCTCGGTCGTGCAGCCGCTCAGGAGTTTGCTCGAGCGGGCTGTGCGGCCAGGCCAGGCTCACGCAGCCGTAGCCTTGGCTATTGAAATGGGCTCGAGGAGCAAGGAAGAGAGGGGGAGGAAAAGAGGAGACAAGAAGAGAGGGTACGCCACGGTAGAAGGTGGACGGAAAGAGAAAGGATTTGGCAGGGACTAACTTAATGAGTGCACCACGCTTGCCCTCAGGGGCGCATTTAGTCGGATGAATACGGTGGATGGGTGGATAGACTAATACGGCTGGCTCCTTTGAATCGGGCGTTGACTCACGCCACCTGGCCAGTGTCCTGCGGCGAACGGGTGGCCATGGTGGCTTGCGCCCGTCCGCTTCCCTTTCTCCAGTATTTTTTTCTTCTATTCGTTTATATATATATGTATAGAAGAAGAAAAGAACCCTTAGTGAAAACAGCAACAACGGACGATTTAATCTTCGACGTTTCGGCCGGACTCCGGCCTTCGTCAGGTGTAGCCCAAAAGTAGCCAAATGCAAGAGATATATGTAGCCCAAAAGTAGCCATTTTCTGCAGAGCCCAAATAATTGTGCGCTTAAATGTGCGATCTCAATTCGAAGGCACTGCGTCTACATATCTAGAGTTTAGGAGCCGCTTGCAAGATCTACGACATCTTGAAATGTATTGAACGTTTTAGTTCAAACACAAGCGTACAAAAATTTTCCACACGCGTTTCTACAGTCCCATTGTTATGAAGCACACGCTCGCGCCCGGCTTACCCGCCTCATACATGATTTCCGCGTTAAAACGAGCAAGACCTTCTTCAGTAGGGTTGATGTCCTTACAGAACTCGTTCTTCCTACGGAAAGCTAATTTACGTAGAGGACGTTTTGAAGATTTGGAAGGGACATGTTCTGCCTTAGGAGTGACTTTGTGAGGGACATGTGACTGAATACTCTCTCCACGGCGGCATTAGACATGCGCAGTGTCGGGAGCGCGATGGCAAGCTCCGATAGCAACGGAAACAGGGCTGCTCCTGCGCATTGATCTTGGCCTTGTTCGGAATATTAATTCTCCCAAATTTGTTGTCTTTTGTTATGGCTCATTGTGCTTTAAGAAACTTTCATGTTTCGGGGAAAAGCCTCCTTCGTTATATCCGGTACAACAGGCGTTGTCGGGCGACATCAAGTTCTGCAGGATGTCTTGAGTTGCCTTTAGTATCATTTTTCCTCAGATGATGCGCTTTCTGTAGGATGATGGTGGGTAACTCGAGGAAATAAGAGACGCTAGTAGGAAGCAGAAAGAACTTGGGAGCATAAAATAAGCCACAATTACTACAAAAGCGATGTCGTCGGAGCTGAATTTATGTCACGGTAGCTCACTTGAGCTAATAGGTTCTGGCATCACGCCCACGAACCTTCACGCAAAAAAATCCCTGAAAGCGGGAATCCAGAAAGGGGGGACTCTCGCGTTATGTCCATGCTGAGGTGTCTTTTGTACAACTACTCTTAACCAAGAAGAAAAAAAAAAGTGCCGCGTTAAAATTTGAAATAGCCCAAAAATAGCCACATAGCCAACCGACAAATATCGAAGCCAAATGCATGACAAAGTAGCCCAACCTGGCAACCCTGGCCGGCAGGGGGACAGGCAGCCCCGGCGATGATGACGCTTCCCCGGCATTGTTGTCCTCCTCGTGGGCCGCGCCATGACTCACACCCGCCAGGTACTGGAATGCAACCTGCGCTCTGCCCCCATCTCCCGTTTCTTTCCCCAAGAGAACCTTGGAAATTCCAAGCAAGGTCGAGCCGTCCAACTGAGGACACTCGACCAATCCCTGGGTGCTCAAGGACCCAGATATATAAAAAAAGGCAGAAACAAAGGTGTCTTTTCTGCCGTGAGCCACGTGCATCGGACTGGCTCGGCTTGCGAAGTTATTGTGAAAATAGTGTCACTACTCCGCTTAATGTGAACACGGATGTCCACATACCAAGCTGACTCGCGTCACCCCAGAAAATGGATTTGTTGACTATTCAAAGAGGCAAAATTCTTTGTAGCTGCTTTTGCTAACGATGCCTAATCGCTTCGATTTGCGGGCACAATGAAATGTCAAATGCGCCACCCTGTCCTTTCTTGTGATATTGAAACGGTGCAGGGCTGCAATCGGGCAGGCTCGCCAACATTGTTATTTTCCAAACATGTTAGATTTTACCTTAGGCTAAAACACAAATTCCTGTGGCCAGGTATGGCACAGCGACCTGACTTCGAGAAGTCTTGGAGCCGCGTGCTGTCCTGGCCAACGCTAACTAGGAGAGCACCGAATGCAACTCCCAGCCGCACAGGACAGCCACCTTGAACTGCAATGTTCGTAAAGGCCAAGCGCCGTAGCTAGAGTTTATTCGCATCAACAAGAAGAGAAACCGATCCCAAATAAAAAACCCGTGCCAACAGCAATACGAGACTGGTTACGGTACACACGTCGGCAACAACACGAGTTGCTTGACATGGCGGGTACGCTGCCCGGCGGCCAAAGCCCGTCTGCAACAAAACAAGTTGCTTCGCAACGTTAGTGGCAAGCGTACCGCCCAGCGAACGCACCGCCCGACTCCGCAGAGTTCGCGAAAGTAGTTTCATCTATTCACGTATTTACACCCCGGATCGTTCTGCTGAGCATCAAAAACTCATCGGTGCTACGGTCGATTCCCAACGAACACCTCGAGTGCCGTGGTTCACGATATCGTCCAGTGACCGCATGGCGGTCAACTTATGACACGCAATTACGGAGCGGTTTCTACCGCGTTTTCGGGATGCTGTTCAACCTCTCTCGCGTGTCCGGTAGCGCTGGTTAAACGTCTCCTAAACTCCGCAACGTTTTCGACGTCGCTTCTTTTTTTTTTTTCGAAGTCACAGGTTCCTAACGATGTCCTTACGTGCGACGCTCATTGACTCTTGCCTGCATCACTCGCGGGTGATCGGGAAACCTTAAAAGTTAGTTCACCGAAAACTGTTCTGACGCCAATCCTGTTCCCTCGAAGGAGACGGAAAGGCTTGGGAGAAAAATGAAAGGACTCACTGAGTAGTTCTCCGTGGATGGTCGATCTCGCTTCTGGATCCGGGAAAGTCCCGCCGTCGACGTGTTGACTGCTGGTCCGTTGTCGCAGCGTAGAGGGGCACCATCGGCGGTCTAGGCACCCGCGCTGCGTGTTCTAGCAGTGGCGGATGCCAGCACAGCGCATTTTCTCGCTCCGAGATACGCTTTTAGTTTGTGCGCTGGGTGGGCCCCGCTCTGGGTGGGCCCCGCCAGCCGTCTCGAAGGCAAAAAGCTGCACTTGCTTCTTTGAAGAAGTGAAGAAGAGAACGTTCGAGACGTTCTCTTCTTCACTTGTCTCTGTCCCTTCTACTTTTAAGTTTCTGTTTCATACCCCAGTCTCGGTTTAAGTTCCATCACGGTAAATATCCACCAGCTCGCCTGTACTTTAACCGTTTTTTCATTACTTGCTTCTTGTTGCGTCACCATACTTTGTTCCAGAACGGGGTTGACCCCGAAAAGCGCAGGTGCGCTCTGCCCAGCGAAGTCGGCTGCCGTTGTCCCGATGGGAAATGTCTTGGACGCATTCCGGGCGTTGAGTCACCTCCGCGTGGGAGGGCGTTCGGCCGAGACACTTATTCAATGTGTCTTTGCGTGGCTGACGCGGCCACTAAGCCATTGAGTGGCATCGGGTGTTGGGCGTTCGCCTCTCCCTTTGTCCACCTGCTTGATCCTTGGCCGGAAATTGGCGTGGTTCGCTGTCATTGCGAAAGTGCTGCTTTGTTTGCAGTCGCCGGACAGGCCGCACGTTGGGGCGCCAAATGTGGGATTCGACTTGCCTTACTGCACCACGAGGTCGATCCCACTCCCTAGCTCGATGTTGAGGACTGCTACGGCCGGGTCCGTCAGGAGGCTGCCGTGGACTCCGAGGAGAGGATTCAGTCCAAAACACAAAAATACTGAAGAAGCTGGTTTATTTGGCTCCTGTGCCACCAAGCTGTGCCCGTCGGCCAAACTAATAAAAGAACAGAAAAAGGTCGGCGCGTTCGTATTAGACAGATTCACCTGGAGGGGGCCCACGCTGCCGTATTAGGCAGATTCGTCGAAAGGGGAAAGCTCCAAAAAGAACGAGGCTCTGTGGCCCAGAGCCTTCTCCGACGAGACCCAGGGCCGCCGTTCGCGGCCGCTTTTCTAAACAGCGGATAGTGGACGCTCCCGGGATACGTGGCGCGGCTTATCCCGCAGATGGGCCGCGTCCACAATCATTTCCGAACGGTGCGCCGGAGGCACTTTCACCCAAAAGGGCGAGGGTAGACAACGGAATCGAGCATGCCGGCCGCATCGCGGCGGTCGCCTATTGTTCACTGCTACCCAGCGGTAGCCCGCGCAGAATCACCGGGAAGCAATGGAGACGAAGAGCGCAGCGGACAGCGTGCCCGCCGTGATTGCGACGGCATTTAAGGCAGTTATGAATCTGGAAAGTTTCTTCGGTAGCCAGTGCCGCCGGCGCAGAATCACCGGAAAGTAATGGCGACAAACAGCACAGCGGACAGTGTCCCCGACACGAATCCGGAATACTTCTTCGGTAGCACGTGCAGAGTCATCGGGGGAAGCAATGGCGACGAGCAGCACAACGGACAGTGTTCCCGTGGTGATTACGACGGGGTTTAAGGCGATTACGAATCCAGAAAGCTTCTTCCGTGGTGCCAGTATTACGAAAGGAAAACTCCTTCGTGAATCTGGCCGCGTGTACGACGTGAAGGAGGTCCGTTTCGACGGACAAGTGGATGTCACGGCGCGCCGTACTCCGCAGACAAAATCGAGCGCGCCCGCAAAAAAAAAAAAAAAACTTCCAAGCCTCGCGTAATTAGGTGAGAGAGCTTTCTTGGTTCGCGTTGAGTGGACTGCGCTAATTATGTATGTTTATTACTTTCTAAATCAGCTTGACAATAACTGGGCGATTGTTTTCTCGCCGTTCCGCGATTCTAACTACTATCTTCCTGTAGGCTGATGGAAACATCCGAGGGTGGGCGACCGCATTCCGCTTCCCGATTGCGCTGATGTATTTGCTACATATTTTAGAGTTTGCCGTAGGCGTCCATGCTGTTCCATTGTCGCTAGAATATAAAAAAGTTAATTGTATTATTCGTCAGCAGCTTAAAGCAAAACGGGAACTACAAGGCAAGGGATGCCACTTACCTGCATCGACGCACAAGTCGCACCCGAGTCGAGCGGCACTCTGCCTCATACGGCTTCAAAAGGAAGCCGTAGAACTTCGTGCCGTGCGCACCTTTGTACGTACTGTTGCAGCCGATCACGATTCAATTGTTGTGGCTTTCTTGGTGCGGAATAGATATCTTGTATATTACATCGCTAACCCGCTACAACGCACAACCAACGCAGCGACTGGCAGAAGATCCCCGGTGCAGAGGATCCGTTTGCCGCTAGGGGCGCCCTGGTCAGGGCTTGAATTAGATCCGCACGGTTCGTATGCCCTCTTCGAGAAATGCAGCCTTGCCACCGTATCCGGGATGACGTCGCCATAACGCTCGCACGGCCTGCGTGTGCTAGGCCTGGATAGGGAGACGGGAAACACGTGGTTCCCACAAGTTGATATGCCGTCGGTTCACTCCATGGGACAGTTAATGGTTTCGCTGCTCGCACGTGCGGCGGTTATGGAAACTACGGTGGTATGTCACTGGGATACACGCGGAAGTCAACAAAACCTGTACCGACTCCTCCTACACCTGCCGGCAGCCCTGTGGCGAACCGTCTTTCGTGTCGCTCTCTCGCCGCGACGTTCGGCAATTCTAATCGTTGAAAGGTCGACAATGGAGCTTTTTCCAGTAACGAGCGCCTTCTGGATAGTTGTCTTCGAACTACAAATGAGGTCGTTGAAAGGTCGACAATGGAGCTTTTTCCAGTAACGAGCGCCTTCTGGATAGTTGTCTTCGAACTACAAATGAGGGGCAGCCCAACTTGCCTCCGCCCGTCAGAATACATTGGCTGAATATGTTTGTGGACCGGAACTTTGCCCTGCCAACATGTTGACAGCGGGAAACAAGACCAGGGGACGGGACGTATGCATGCGCAGACGCTTACTGGAAAACGGTCAATTGCGGAGAGAGCTAATGGAGTTTCTTTTTGAAGAGACAAGCTAACGGCAAGCTAAGTGGTCATCCAGAGACGTCTCTCAAAAGACGGCACGAAAGTTGAGGGGCACTTTGACCTTTCATCTGTTTAGTTTTTAAATAAATACTAGCGCACACAGGAAAACCTGGATTTCTGTTCTTCGTCTTATAGGTAACACAGATTAATTATCGCAGTTTATTTGTCCAAGTGCGAAACTCGCTGCACCGGCCGTTTTGACGCACACTGTTAGACCACTCGAGTCACAGAAGAATAGAGGAAATAAGAGACAACGTTTTTCAACCATGTTTTATGAATGTCGGTTGGCCGGAGGAACTTTTTGTGATGCGAGATGACAAAATTATAAAAATTTAGGCTTTTTCCGGGGATGGCGACATTGGTGGAACATAGCACAAACAAGCAAGCGCTGATCTTTCCTGCTTATATCTTAGAGTTAAAAGGCTGTCATTTAAACGACTACCGTACGGTGGAGCATGCACATTCAGGTCACTAATTCAAGCGGTAAATTTTTAGAGCGCAGCTCTTAGGCGCCCGTTCCCGGATTTCACAGCGTCGGCGTCGCTGTCGGCGTTACCGCACTAAATTTAGCGGGAAATTGACGGCACGGGACCTCAACACGGATTCCATTCTCCGCTACACTTAGCGGGAAAAATGCGTCACATGACTTGGTGTCACGTCACCTATGAACAAGTTCAGTTTCTACGCTCGATTTAGCGGAAATATTGACGTCACTTGACCTCCACAACAAATCAGTTCCCCGCTAAATTTGGCGGGAAAATCGACGTCACGTGACCTCACCCCCAATTCACTTTCCCAGCTATATTTAGCGGGGATAATGTCGTCACATGACTTGGTGTCCCGTCACCTATGAACGAGTCCCGCTTCTACGCTAAATATAGCGGAACAATTGACGTCACGTGACCTCAACAGCAATTCCCCGCTAAATATAGCGGGAAAATTGACGTTACGTGACTTCAAGACCAATTGAGGTTCTCTGCTCATTTAGCGGGAGAAATGACGTCACGTGACGTTGCATCACGGCATCTATGAACAAATTCAGTTTGTCCCCTAGATTTAGCGGCAAAATTGACGTCACATGACCTCAAAAAGGAATTCAATTCCCAGCTAAATTTAGCCAGGAATTGATTTGCTGTTGAGGTTGCGTCCCTGGTGGAAAATCTCGATGATGGAAAGACGATGGAAAAGGCTCCTACAAGCGTAACCGTAATATGGGACATCCTATACAAGCGGAGAGGCGGAACGATACAGGTGGGGAGCCATACAAGCGTGTCGTCTTATGGGACATCCTATACCAGCGTAGTGGATTGCGGCGGAACCTTGGAGGCGGACGGAACCATATATGCGTAACGTAATGTGGGACATCCTATACCAGCGAAAAGGCGATACCAGCATGGCGGACCCATATGGCTCCACCATGCTGGTATCGCCTTTTCACTGTTGCGCAGGACGATTTAGTTTGATGCTTTACATATATGTTTAGAAAGGTCCTGAAAGTTAAATTAATGTTGTTTGTGCGGGCGAGTTGTACGGCCAGGCGTACGTAGTATAGGGACCTAATCGTAACGATCAGACAGATAATTAAATACAATTTGTTAATCAACTTTTTAATTAGTGAAAATGTACATATGGTTTTAATTAGCAACTTGCTGAGTCATTGAAAACCACAAAATCAACTATTTTTAGATGGGTATAATGCAGGGGTAGCATTTTACCCGTTCTTTACAAACGCTTGATTTGGACGAGTTTCTAGGTTTCAGTTTCTTATCGGAGCGCATCTCTGCGCCCACGGTCCTGTTCCCCAGGGGCTTAGACGCGCAACACATGTGCAACTTGCTTCCCCCTATCCTACGAGGGACGCGAGGAGGTGGCTTTGCACTGCGGCCACCGGGCGGCAGGATCTCAGGCGCAAAGATGCGCTCTGGTACGAAACCGAAGTCTGGAAACGCGTCCAAATCGACTATTTTTTTAGAACGCCATTAAATGCTGTTCTTGTCTTATATCTTCACAAAGAAAGTTGATTTTTTGTGTTTTGATGATACTTAACAAGTTTCTAATTGAAACCATGGATCTATTTTCACAAATTAAAATTTTAAGAAACATATTATACTTAAAGGGAAGCTGAAGCGGTTTTTCATTTGAGGAAAAAAATAAAATATTCCTTTTGACCTCCAGGATATCAAATATCAAAATTATTTCTCAATTGTGTTCATCGAGGCTACATAAAATCATTTTTAAAGTACTGCTGGAGGCACCTCCCTGGAGAGCGACGTCACAAAAGCAGCTTTCGAAATCTTTGCTCACGCTTCTTCAGTGCCTATCAAAGCTATGCGCGCACATGATATTTTTTAAAAGGGCAGAAAAATATGTCACGACTGGTGCCAGTGCGGGAGAATATACCTAGAAAACTAGCGATTGGACGCGCGGTCTTCTTACGATGTCACTATTGGTAGGATGTTTTTTTGTGTTTTCTCACGTTTAATAATATCTTTGTGGAAAACGAACAGGATATTCAGATTCGCGGGATAAAACTACGCTAGAATGAACCTCCATCTAGTTTTCTGAAAGAAGTCTGGCACTTCTCTGTAATAAGCCGACTGATCATTACGAATTAGCCTTTTATACTATGCCGCGCTGGCCATATAACTCACGTGCACAGACCGCGTAAATGTCGCTTTTACAACTTTCTTTTAAAAAATCTGTAAAACAAAAAAAAAAGCACCCTGTAGAATGTCCCCCGATACGATACGATTGTATGGTTCCTTCCCCGCTTGTATCGTTCAAGAAGGACTTGCGAACATCCAGCCTTTCAATGGAATGCTGGATGTCAGCGAGTCTCTACACCAGTGAGTGGTTTCAAACAAGCATGATGTTTGCACACGAGTAAGCTCTTATCCGAGGCCCTCCAGGAGCACTAAAAGCAAAGGCGAAATGTAGTGACCTGGTAAATTTGGTTGCAGGTATTTATTTTTAGAAGAATCGCATGGAGCAAAGTTCAACTTTGCTCAAAGAAGATAATTATAAATTCAATACTGAACCCCAGGTAGCACACCATGTCGGCCGATACTGGGATTACGTCGGCCAGTACCGGGAGCTGTACGGCGGATCCCGGCCAGGGACGCCGGTGAGAAACCGACGCCGGCCGATATCGGGGACTTGTTGTCTAAACTGGCCAGCACCAGCCGGAAAGTTCCCGATACCGGCCGACATCGTTTTCTTGCTGTAGTCACCGGCCAGTCTAGCCATGGAGTTTCCGGTGACTGGCCGACATCGTTTTCTTGTTGTAGTCACCGGCCAGTCTAGCCATGGAGTTTCCGGTGACTGGCCGATATCGTTTTCTTGCTGTAGTCACTGGCCAGTCTAGCCATGGAGTTTCCGGTGACTGGCCGACATCGTTTTCTTGCTGTAGTCAGCGGCCAGTCTAGCCGTGGAGTCTCCGCTGACTGGCCGACATCGTTTTCTTGCTGCTTTCACAGGCCATTCGAGCCATGCAAGTTTTGATATGTAACCGACATGGCTTTTTCGCTGATATGGAAACTATATGATGGTTACAAATGACCGTTAGGTTGGGTATGTCTTCAATATGCTAAAAGGTGACACCTAATATTATCCTTGGCCTAGTATTAACGCCGCGTCATCCTTAAACCACTTAACAAAGGCTTATTTCAGTTTTGTTAAAAAAGACGGGATCAAACATGGCTGTGGAATGAAAATTTAATTTGGTTTACATCTATTAATTTTTTAGAGAACAGCTCTTAGGCGCCCGTTTCCGGCTTGAGCGGCATCGCCGTCGCAGTCGCCGTCGGCGTAACCGCGCGTTGCATTATGGGAAACGTCCCATAATGACGGCGTGTGTGACGTCACGAGGGTCCCGCGCGTTGCATTATGGGAAGCGTCCCATGATGCAACGCGCGGTCGGCGACGGCGACGCCAACATCGCCGTTGGCGTAACCGCGCGTTGGGTTATGGGAAACGTCGCATAATGCAACGCGCCGTCTCATTTGTGACCCGCGCATTGCATTATGGGAAGCGTCTCATGATGCAACGCGCGGGCCGGCGACGCCAACGTCGCCGTCGGCGTAACTACGCGTTGAGTCATGGGAAACGTTCTACAATGCAATGTGCAGTCGCATTCGTGACCCGCGCATTGCATTATGGGGCGTTTCCTATAATGACGTCACAATTGACGTCACGTGTGACGTCACAAGGGTCCCGCACGTTGCATTATGAAAAAAGTCCAATGATGCAACGCGCGGGTCACTCGTGACCTGCGCGTTGCATCGTGGTGGCGAAACTTGCTTTCGATGAGTTGGGCATTTTTACTGCGGCACTGCGCTTCCACATGTTCTCAACGACAAGTCTCAGGGCTTACACCGGGTTTCAAAGAGCTTCTTCGACGAATGGCTACGAACGAGTAGAAAACGTGTCTTCAGCATGTTGCCGCCAGCCTCCGCAACGCTCCAAAAACGCGATTTTTCAACATGCAAAATCGCCGATCGGTGGCTTCACTCTCGAGCTGCAGCTGCAGCGACCAAGCGGGGATGCGCGATCCAGCCCTTCGCCCAGGCAGATGCCGAGCGCTCCGCGCAAGCGGTCGTTGAGCGATCGGCCTCAGTAAGCGATCCACCCAGTTGCACGCGCTGCCACCGCTTTCATAGCGTCTGCCCTCGCTTTTTAACAGTTTCGGTTCCCATTGCTATCTTGCTGAAAGCATGAAGTTCTGATCGGAACTTCATGCTTTGACAAAAATGTTGATTGTTACTACTTTATTAACGGTGACCCCGACGTTGAGGCAGTATTTATTTTTCTTTACAGTTGTATAAACCCGATGAAGACAAATACAAGTGCTTTTGTACGAGCCGCAGGATGCAATAGGCCCTTTGCAAAAATCCCAAAAGCCCGCGCGCGCCGCGCTTCAAATAATGGGAGTCCTCGGTACGCCCCTCCTCCGGCTTCCACGTGGCATACGCGAGAAGGCACAGGTTACCACGGCAACAAAGCAGCCGAGTTGGGCCGTTGGTTGGGCGATCGACGATCCGACGGCTGCCCCTTTCGTATCCCTCTTCTTTGTACCGGCTCTGTCGTCTGCTGCACCATCGCTTTGTCGAACCTGGTCGAAACCTGCCATGGTTGCGGTGCAAACTAGATGGATTTGGTGACACTTCAATACGTGAAGGTAAGTTCCGACGAATAACGTATTGGAATGAGTTCACCTGTCGCGATGCCTTTACGCTGCCACAGATACGGTACGCCGGCAACGACGTACGACTAGGCGGGATGGCTGCAACGGCTGCTGGCGGTAGCTGCCGGGACGCGCGCGCAGTCGCGGAGGCGCAACGAGAAAGCGCGTGCGCGTGATCTGTACCGAGGGTTCCCAAAATTTCCTGCCGTCGTGGCGCTGTAAGCTTTGCAAAGGGTCTATTAAGCAATACCAAACACGTACGCCGTAAAGCGACCGTCATCTCCGAAGGCGAGTTCCATCTGAGGGGAATTTGTCGTATTGTCTGCTAGCAAACGACATACCTAGCTCTTCATCCGAATAGGTGCGCACAACGTCTTCGACGTAACGCCATATCTTGGGCCTCTTCGCAGGCAAGGCGAATGAGTCGGCGAAGATGTGATTAAATTAAAATGAAGTTTGGTGTTCAACAAGGATCTACACTAGATCCCTTCTCGCCGAGAACGGCTGCCTCGTCGTCACTCGAGATGGAGCTAAGCTGGTATCTTCGTCGCTGTCGCTGATTTCGCTACTACTGCGTTTTCTAATACCCTTGTTACACGGGCACATTTAACTGCAGTTACGCTAAGCCGCAGATAGCGCACAATACTTGCGGACAACATTCTGCGGCTATTCAGTCAAAGCTATGGGCGAACGTGCACTTGAGCATCTTGAGCAGCTATCGAAGCAGTGCGCGCGCGCTCTTCACTTCTTCTGATATAGCTGTCAGAGAGTATAGTGCGGTATCTGTGGTGCCGCGAAACAGCAGTTAAGCAGAGTTAACCGCGGTTAAGTGTGCCCGTGTAACAGGGGTATTAGACCTCCTGAAATTAACTGCAGCGATGTCAGCGCCGCAGTATGCTCGAGCCAGTCGGTCATGACAAGAGTAACGAAAGCAAGCACAGCAAGAGAGCCCACCCAGCAATCGAAACAAAAAAACAGCGAAACTCCTTTATTCCCCCGCGGCAACGTTGATAACGAAACTGAAATGTTGCGAGTGGCTACAGATCGTACTCCCCCGAAAAAGGCTGCGCGGAGAACTACTCCGGGTCCGAGCGGTCTGTCCTAGAGCACTATATAGCTCCTTCGGAGCAGAGTAGCGCAATCTAGAACGCCGTCTCTCGGCGACTAGCGGCGAACGCCCGGAGGTTCCAACTGCGGTCAGAAATGCATGGAGAACGTGAGAAAATCGTTGTTTCTTCAGTTTTGTGGGGATGTACGGAATGGCAATCATTTTTGACATAATAATGAAACATTTTAGAATAATTTGCGATAAGTTTTGTGCCATACAAGGACGTAACTTTTTTTTAAAAATTGCCTGAGCGGCATCATGCAGCAGACGACACGGCGACGTCACACCATTCACGTGATCCGCTCCGGCCAACCCGAAAAGCCCATCTCCGCTGCGAGCAAAAATCGTCTGCTTCAAACGCCATTGCCTTGGAAATTGCCTTCTCAAAATTTGCACACGCATCCGATATTATTAAAACTTTGATAAAGTGTTTAGCGCTTTACTAACTTCACGACAGGCTAGTTTTGAAAAGTGTGAACTCGCTGTTAATTTTTTAATCAGCCGTGTTATGTCGATTTCCATGTATTCTCCCATAGGGCGGGTCGCCTCCTGGAACCCTGAGTACCACGTGACTCGCGCCGAGCCGCTCTGTCGGCCATGTTGTCGGCAAAACACGGGGTTCAAAGGATTGCGCTACTCTGCTCCGTAGGAGCTATATAGTGCTCTAGTCTGTCCGAGGAAGACACAGTTCAGGCGGCACATTCGTTTCTTACATCTTTCTGCATGATCACAATCAAAACATCACGTGCACCCTATATTCAACCAGAAAGGGTCACTACATTTAACTCTTACGCGCTTATTAAAACCAGATCTGCTTCTCGCTACTACTGCTAGGGGATTCTATGGACTACTTCCATAAACCCCTGCGTGCAACACGGCGCACGTTGCTCTTTGGAAACTAGTTGGCCAGGGAGGAGAGTGGCATGGTTTCGGTTTCGATCGGCAGCGTGGACTATTAACGGCCGTGATCTCACGTTTTTTGGTCACGAGAGCATCATTTTTGGTCTCTAAACTAACCTAAATGGCCAGACTTCGAATCTATAGCACAAGCCCGAGACGTATAGCTTGTCTTCACACATGCTTGTTGCATTTTTGTACACTATCGAGCCTTTCTGTTTGCGTTTCGAGATATATGTGAACGAGCCAGTGCTGGAAATCTCGACGCTGCGTAGCTCGGGTATCTTGCTTGTCTACGAGTCAACAAGCTGTAACGACCAATAAGTTTGCATACATCAAACTCGACCCTTTACATCTGGTCAGGAAGTTTGTTTTGTGCGTCCATAGACGAAATATTATTTTTTGCAACTACTCTTTTTCTTAATACGCCTAAGTACGTGAGGTAAAACTTGGAGGCGCCATTGAAAAGCTCAATTTGAACACACATCTTATCTCTTATCTGTACTGACCCTCAGCACTGCACGAAGCTAAGTCCCCACCCGCTTGCATTCCACTAATATTCAACATCGCGTACGCACATAAAATTTTTCTGCAATCATATGGGCACATTCCCACACACAAACCGTTTTAAGAAAGCAAAAGTCGAGCAATTGTGTGAAGAATGTCGCACCGTTCGCTGGAAGTGCGTCGGACGGGCGTGAACCTCTATGCGGTGTGCCAAAGGAACGAAATTATTCAAAGCGCATTTGACGGTTGCTAATGGCCGTAATATTTATATGTTTGCTTTCTTCCTGGCTGAGTATGCCGAGATAATTTCAAACACACCGTTCAGACACAGATCTTGGGCGTCAGTAAAAGCTCGTCCAAAAAGGCTTAGCGAAGAGTAGGAGACGCTTGTTAGAGCCTCTGTCGTAGCTAGCCGACCTCAGCGTTTGCGAAAACCTAATTTCCTATCAGCGTAAAATTTGAGTGGGCGATATATGATGACACGAGGAAGACATCATAGTAATTTGTGTGCAGTAATTTGTGTGCAAGGAAATTGCCCCAGTTTTCGTTTTGTTTTGTTCGAGAATGAATGTATTGTACATTCGTGAAAAGTCAGATAATCGAAAACTCAAGCGGCGCATTCGGTCACGGCGTGATAGCATGAAAGGAAGCTGCTCAATCGAAACCGAAACTGAGTGGCCAACTAGTTCCCAGAGGGCACTTCGTCGAAGCGTCGTGTATTTCTTCGTGCCCCCGTTTTTTTTTGTTTTTTTTTTATAATAGAGTAGCACAGTAGCACAATTATATATTTGCGACTTCGTGTTTAGACTAGAACAGACCTCATCCAGCATCGAGCCAGCTGTTGATGGACTTTTGCTAGAAAGCCAATCCAGCATCCAATCCAAAGCCGGACAAGGTGAGCGAAAACAAATGGCGAGCGCGAGCGGGACGTTGTCGTGGTTCGCGGCATGGTTCAGGTACGGTGGCTCCAGGGTTGAAAAATTGTATGTGACCGTGGTGGCGAGTGAAAGCGCTGCATGTAAATCCATGCGAGGCAGAAGTCGCTTGAAGTTACCGCCTGTGCTTTGATTTTGATGTTCGTGTTCTGTCGGTTTCGTCGTATGTAGGCCTAGTGAACCAACTTCCGCTCAACAACGCTTTCTGGTGGTTGACTCGACGGTGTTGACGGCCCTTCGCCGTATCCCGACGATCGTTTCGTCGGCATGTCCCGCAAGACAGAGTAGCCGTCAAGTAAGAGAAAGTACGAGCAGCAGGAAAGGGATGCGGCCGCGTATTATTTCGTAGTGGCGAGCGGCGGCACTTTTCTGTTTACGTTCGCGCACGTTTTTGCATCGGCTTCTGCCCGTTCGTAGTGTAGATGCCCTTTGCCTTTCGTTGCATCGCGCTGTTTCCACGCTTCGAGTCGCACTTTCGGGGCTCCCGGCCGAGTATGGACGAGTGTCGCGCCGCTAGCCCGGCGAGACGGCGATCGGTCGGCGTGGCCCCCGTGTGTTGTTGTAAGCGTTGAAGTAAAATTAAGGAGGGGGGGGGGGGGGGGGGGGGGATAGAGTCAATCGTGTACGCGCGCTAGGCGCATTTGTCACTGACTTGGGGTAGGGTGAGGGGAGAAAAGTGGGGGAGAAGATAGAAGTAGGAGTCGGGCGTCAGGAGCGTCGTCTCACCGTCCCGCTAGCTCGTCATCCCATCGTCGCGCTTAATCCGTGAGTGAGTGAGTGAGTGAGTGTGTGTGTGTGTGTGTGTGTGTATGTATGTGTGTGTGTGCGCGCGCGTGCGTGCGTGTGTGTGTGTGTGTGTGTGTGTGTGTGGGGGGGGGGGGGGGGGTTTAGCACTGGTGGCTGGCACCGCGCGGTGTCCGGTGATCAAGGCGGTCTCCGGGGGCGACCGCGCCGTGTTGGTGGAGGCATGCTAGCTCGCCGAGACGCTGCTGGCGGGGCATCGGGTTGTGCCGTCCGCGAGACGCTTGTCCGTTATTTTATTTATCCTTGCATCAGGTTTTAGATTATGACGGTAACCTTGCATTGTTTGCCATACTTCGCAAAGTCGTAACAATTTTTCTGCAGGCGACTCCTAGAGCCGCTCGTCAAATTTTGCGGCACGCAATACAACTTCTTTTTTTTTTTTTCGACACAACATTTTTTTTTGCATTATAACTTAGCGGTATATCGAAACTTTCTGCTCGTAGCGCAATCACACCAATGCTGAAAAATTCCGCACGTACTGGCTAACCGTCATCATCGTAAGCTCGGCTCGTTTTTCCGAGTTCACATCTAACAAAACTAGGTTCCTTCTATGAAAATACGGTGGACCGTTAAATACCGGGCAAGCGCGCACTCAAACTTTGGAAATAATCGCAAAAAAATGGGGGATGGGTGCTTGTCCGGTCGTCAATTTTACATATAAATGTACTGTGCGTATTTCCTCAGATCTCAAAAATTTGGTAATGGGCGCTTAATGTGGAATGGGCGGATGCACGGTATTCTACGGTATGTCCAGGCAGTTAGCAGCATCCTACGCCTTGGTAAGCACAACCGCGCGTTGTGCAGTCCACCACCGGCATGGCACAGGGCCCCGTCCTTACCTAGCTTGTCGTCTTATGCAAGGAATGTATACTTCGTTCGCCCCTATGCTGAGACTAGAATCTCCGCCTTCAGTGCGAGCTCGCTGGCTTCTGCAGTGCTTTGGTTTTGCGTGCCTGCATGATCGCACTTGTGTTAGCAAGGGCAGAAAGCTTGCGTTGAAGGCGGAGCTTCTAGTCTCAGCTTAAAAATGAACGGAGTATACACCTTTCCAAAAAACACTCGACCCCAGGGGCAACAAACCGTTTTCGAGCCCAGTCACTGAGTTTGAGGCTAGACTGTCACCGGCGTCCCTCCTAACCCTAACCGAGTGGACTGTGATTTCAATAGGCGCAGCCTGCGTAGGCGCAGTTTCAAACGCTGCTGGCGGCTAACTTTTCGTCTTTTCGCGCTATATTTTGTGTTTCATGGTACATGTATTCTCCCGAGGACATTAAGAAAGCATTGTGCCACACTGGAAAAAAAAAAGTAACAAAAAAAAAAAACTGTTAACTATTTTTGTTGGGTACGCGACGGGTTTTTGCGCGACAGAGCGAATGCGACTGGAATGTATAGTTCTAGTTATTTTTTTCTTTTTCTTAGGATAATTGTTGACGGCGCCGCGGGATTCGCCGCATGTGAAACGACAAAGCGCTTTGCTGACAAAAATAAATTGCAACAGAAGAGGGCCGAAAGGCATGCATTTTTCACGCTCACAAATATTGTGTTTACCGATGGACAGGACACAGACATACAATTGAGGAAGTTTTAGCATTAGAACAATATATCGTACGTACCACACAATGCAGCGTTATCCGAAAAGAATTTATTTGAGAAAGATGTCAAATAACACAGTCACAGTCGACGATCGGACGGAATCCGAGATGACTTCGTTAAGGGGCACGTTTTGGGGAGAGCTTTCTTTTTTCACAACCGCACCAAGGCAAAGAAACAAACGCGACTGACCCGCTTCACATCCCAACCCGGACAACTATTTTTGGAGATGACTGCGGATTCTTCGCGGATTATCTCTGGGAGGGGGGAGAACATTGTTCGCAAAATCACGTCGAGGGTCGTTCGACGTCCTTCACCTCCTTCGTTTCCCGTGAATGTCGAGCAGAAAAGCTTGAATGGCAGGCACTTACCAGCCTTATTTCTCACAAGGGAAGATAACACAAAAAGGGTACGCAGCACGCACAAAAAGAATTAAGTGGAAATTTTCAAGAGGTGTGAGAAAACGTCGAATGCAAAACCGCAAAAACGTAGGTAGAGAACCGCGCTGAGCGGGTCTTCACAGTCCCAGAGAGTGGCAGAAAATTTCTAGCTGATAGAGGGCGCGAGAGTCGCATCAGCCGCATCAGCATCAGCAACATGGCGGCGGCCTAGGAGTGTTTTTTGGAAAGGTGTATAGTCGAAACGCCATTGCCATTGCTTGAAAAACTGGATGTAAATAAGCTATTTGCACGAAACCTCGGTATCACGAAACCGTTGCAAGTAAAAAGCTACAAAGCATGGTGTAAACAGACCTTTACGCGAAATGAGCACCGTTTTTCTCTTTTACTGCTACTTTTATTATTTGGCGTTACCGGAATGCGACGCCGTCGTGTTTCATTGTGGCCGTGCATGGGGATATAGCCATGGAGTTATTATAATATATGCTAAAGGTTGCGAAGACCTGACAGTGTGAAGTAACTTGAATGAACATCATGTCTGAGCACGCCTTTTATTCTAGTGAGGAGGAGTACTGTTCATCGAAGAGAATGACGAAATAACGGTGGCGCCCGTCCCTCTGTTGTGGTTTGACGTGAGTATGAAACAACGGCGTGAGGCCAAGCAAAATGTTTGGGGCGGACATCTTGTCTCGTGTGCGAGCGTACCGAGCACCAGACCCTGACTGGCCTTCGTTCAGAGCATCAAGTTTGCAGAAATGCAGTAAGTATTATTTTGTACTGTTCCTTTTCACCTAAAGTCCTGATAATGTGCTAGCACACGTTTTTGATCTGCCCTCTGTTAGCATGCTTGACCAGATTAGCTTGCGTGCAGTTGCTCAATTTAGTTAGCTCCAAAATCTTCGTAGTGACACATGCACAATTACAGTGGTGACTGAGTCCTTCAATACGCTACTGGGCACAAAACTTTCTCGTAATGCTTTGGGAAAGCATTGCATGCTGCCAAGAACGGCCGTGGTGCTGTCCTACTCTGGAGAGGCTCGACGGACAGCGTAGAGGCTTGTTTTTAGGTGCAGCAAGTTCGCTTCGGCGCCGTGCTGTGCAGCTTCTGTTTGTACCTTGAAATGTTGTACTAATGGCCCGATTTTGGTGTTTTGTGAAATTGAGATCTCGGGAGGCTTGTACTGAGGGAGCTGACCTTTCTTTAACAGACACGTCGCCTGCTAACGTGAGTAAAGAGGGAGGGCTTGTGTGCCCTAGAGTGTCATTTGCTGCGGGAAACAAGACGCCGTTGCGTCGTCTGCTACCAGAACCGAGGAAAGGTGGATCATCTGTTACACGCTGTATGCTGCAAGTGAAACGATAGAAAAAAAGTTGCATTGGGAACTTCTGCTATTTAACAAGGGGCGCAATTGATGACCTGTGCTTTACTTGGAAGTGCCAATTCATTCTAAAGCGTCATATGCCTAGGTGCGAGGTATCATGTGACCACAGAGCAGCCGCTTGCAGCCAATTTCGTTTTCTATACCAGGGCAAGTGTTCTTAACGGGATTCTCTCCCATTCTTAGACGGTTGATAGTTTAAAAAAAAAGGCCGTCCTGAAAGCCCAGAAAATGGCAGTTCCAACAAGGGTACACGCACCAAGCTAGGCCTAATAGGCACGGACCTATATATCAGATTTTTGAACTGGTGCTTATCGCAGCCAAGCGCAGCGCGTCTTGCGTGCGTCGCCGACGAGTCAGTATTGTTATTTCCTTTGATTGTCAAAAAACATCATAAAACTTTGTGGAAGCATTTATTTTGACCGTACAAGCCAAAACTGTGAAGTTCTGAAAACGTTTCAGAAAGTTTATTTGATTAACACATTTTTTTTTATTAAATTTATAAATATTGCATACAAAAAATAATTTATCTTAAATTTTTACAAAAATTTGAAACACTCACTGTGTCTGGCAACCGTTCCAAAGCTACCCAAACCATCCGAAACACCTGAAGGTTCAAGCGTTCTTCTGAAACTTCCCGAAACCCAAGTTTCTGAAAAAGTTTCTTCGCATCATCAGTGCATAGTGTTGATCAGCAAAATGGATAATGCTTTCTTATGCTTTGGTTATCTTGCAGCCTTCGACGCTCAGCTGCTTAGGCCGTGATAGACCTGCACATCCAGAATGGGC
The DNA here is from genome assembly GCF_016920785.2 of Ixodes scapularis. Classification (NCBI taxonomy): domain Eukaryota; kingdom Metazoa; phylum Arthropoda; class Arachnida; order Ixodida; family Ixodidae; genus Ixodes; species Ixodes scapularis. The sequence goes on from NW_024609835.1 coordinate 19,800,558, forward strand.
ACCTACAGCAGCAGAACAGGGAACTGCAAGTCTGTTGGGCAGGTGCTCGGGCACGTGGTGTCTTTCAAGCACCAGGGAGAGCAAGCGAGGCCCGGGGAACAGGCGACGCCCCAGGAACTGGCCAGGCCTGAACCACCCGAGCTGTTCCTGATGCCTCTCCGCAACATGGAACAGCTTAGTGCTGCAGAAGCGCAGCTGAAGAACTTCACCAACAGGACACTGCCGGTATTTATGTGTCCTCTTTTTCACAATATTGACGGGCATAAGGCTACGATTCTTACTTTGTGGTTTAACTTGGGTTATCTGAAGATTTATGCAAATGGGGTTGGAATGTGGACTGAAGCCTTTTACCGTAATATTTCAAATGGATGCCCACCCAAACTATGTTTTAAGCACGGTCGGTGGCAAATTAAAAATGAGTAAGTTGCCCTACCTTCATTACGGCCTTCTGTTATTTATAACAGCAGAGTGCATGCACAGCCAATGCACAATGGAAGGCTATTTATTGTAAGGGGTACCCTTAAACTGAACCGTGCGATAGAATTGTGTCAAGGTGACGCAACGCCAGTTGCACGTTTTGTAAGTCAGCTTTAGTAGCCTGCGTAAACTTTTTGCAATTGTTAAACTGCGTTTCATAGAGGCTACTGAAGGGAGAAATGATGGACGGTGGCCACCAAAAATTAAATATTTGTGCATCATTACATTTTTGAACAGATCTTTCCACTCGAAGGTCGTGTAGACAAGAGGCCTTCATGTGCAACCTCATTGAACGGCATTTTATGTCTTTTTCAACTGCCGCTTCTTGAAATATTTTTAAGTAAAGCATTTCACAACGGGGGAAGTAAAATCGCCCAACATATCTGCCTTTGGGTGCTTACAATATGTCGGCCTGCAAATAATCATAAATCATGCTGATTTGCTACGACACTTCTGCCCGTTTTATCCTTAGAAGTTAAATTCCGCACCTGCAACAACTCTCGCCGTGAGTATGTGTGCGGAGCATGCACAAACCTGCCTGCGTGCTTTTTGTGTTTAATGCTTGCTTGACAGAAGGGTCGAGATGCTGTAGTATATATTGGGCTTCTTTTGGTTTTGTTCCTGTTCTCACTTGAGGCTATAATCAAGAGATCTAAATATTTAGGGCAATAAATTCATTTGTGCTTTCGGCATCTGCTACAGAAGTAAAGGTACATGCTTGAAAATAACTTTTAGCCTGGTCTAAAATCGCTTTTGAGCGTGCCCACCATATGCGTCTGCCCAAACAAATTTGTAAGGGGTTGCCAGATAAATCTTAATTAATTCCATCTTTACTTTACATTAGTAGTGCATTTCCAAAATGAGATGTTAACCAGTCCTAACCGAAGGTCACCCTATGAGAGGAAATCAAATTTTCCAAGGTGAAAGAGTAACTGTCATTGCATCCGCCACTTTATTCAGGGCGTGTGAGTGCATGCGTAGCTGTGTCTCCAGGCATAGCATACGGTAGTCGCACAAGCGATTATTACACGAGGCGAGCTTGAGCTGAGTAAGTTAGTTCATTGGCCTACAGGGCCACAACTGAGTCAGCACTAAACAAAAATATGGAAAGGTAACTACTCATACTGTGCTGCTGTTGCCATTTTTTGCAACTATGATGACGGTTTTGGTCAATTCCTGCCTTTTTATGCCTTTTTCAATTCCAGTCTTCGTAAAGTCGTAAAATAGGTGATAAATTTGTAGGGTGACTAGCCGGCAGCTAGACTAAGCTTTAACAAAGTCAAGGTGCGCAGGGTCTTGAATGCACTGTTTTGAGAACCACATACATTATTAAAATTACTGAGTGGATGCTGATGGGCAAAGAGGATCCATCAAACCGTTTGCACAATTTGAACGTTGCAACGAATTTGACTGACTAATGAGATTTAGCGGAGTATGGAGGGGAATATTTTAATCTTTCTGGTTTCGTCTAAGACAGGTAGAGATGCCATATATTCTAATATTTTTATTCTCTCTCTAGTAAACATTGTAACATTTTGATGCATGTATAGTGTGGCTTGCTGCATTTACCTGGGCATTCACATTCTCTTACTTGAGACATGTTCATACCATTGTATCTGCATATAAATAACTTTATTGACATATTGAGAACACATTTTGTCTTTCTAGGAGGAGCAGCTCGTGTCTCTAGGAGACAGCAAGAACCTGCAGAAGGTGGTACGAGAGATGGTGGGACACCTGTTCTCAAAGCAAGTCCAGGAGCAGTTCTCTGGCCCTTCTGGGCTACCAAGGAAAGTCAAGGTTCAAGGACGCCATGATGTGTAAGGTGGTCATGGGTAATGCATATTCTTTACTAGCTATTAAATTGATGGTATCTCTATTGGAGCTCAATAGACAAGCACAATCTTTGAAATATGTTGACAGTTAAAGAGAAAATGAAACACTTTTTGACAAAAAAACGAGTTATAGGTGACTTCTGGCGTATTTTTGTCCTGTGAATCTGAATATCGCTTTCCTTTTCCCCGAAGGTGTAACTAGACGCGAGAAAACACGAAAAACCTCAGAGCAGTCGTGACGTCGTACTAGGATCTTTGGGGCGCCAAGCTTGTGTCGCTTGTGTGGGCGGCGCGTGCAATTGCAAGCTTGCCAGTTGTATTTTTCCACACTGATGCCAGTTGTGGCGTCTATTTCTGATCTTTTTACAAATACAAGAGTTCACGTGCATAGGTTTGACAGGAGCTGAAGATGGGCGAGAGCAGAAATTCCGAAAACTCTCAGCATGACGTCACGCCCCGGGAAGGAGGGGCTTCAGCTGTACTTTAGAAATTAATTTCTGCAGCCTCCGTGCACCAGATTGAAAAAATGAACTCGATATTCGTGAGCCTGGATGCCATATCAAGACGATTTTGGTGTTCTTCCTCAAATACAGAACAGCTTCAGTTTCTTGTTAAGTCTTGCAATATGCAAAATTTAAGTCGTCAATTCCTGTCGTTATTTTTTTTTTTTAATTTGATTTGCATTTTCTATTATGAATATCTCCTGTGTTACCATTGTCGGAACCTTCATACTGAAAAGCAGCGTCTTGAAGGAACTGTGAAAAAAGGTGTTTGTTGCTCTTGTCTTGTTATCCTGTTAGTTTCCAGGTTGAAAATCTAATGACGACCATTTAGAGGCCTTGGTCTGTAGAGTGTCAGTTGGGGAAGTTTTGCTCTTTTTTTAACCACTCATCTCTGCACCCCACCCCTTCTCGCCCCCCGCCCCGTCTCGCCCCCCATTTCAGATTAATAGGATGTTGCGTGAAATAGCCATATGCCTCCATAGAATCTGCACCTTAGCGTGGTAGCCAAACCCACAATCTCCACCTCTGTGGTGCTCTCTTTCTGTCACCTTTGAATTGCAGGCTAAGTGAGGGACCTATATTTACACAAAGTAAACGCTCACAAGCTGCAGTGTGTGAACAGCACCTTGTGTGTAGCTAATATGCAAGATATTGGCTTCCCCTATCCCTCAACTAATCTGTGTGATCTGACAATTCTCTTTACAGGTGCCATACAAAGTTGCACTCGTGCAGCGTGGACGCGGTGCAGAAGTGGCTGACGGGCAGGGAGGCGGGCAAGGGCAATTGAGTTAAAAAGACGGACACTCCACTGGTGGTTCCAACCGCCCTTGACGATGAGGGACACACTGGCTGAGGAGCTAGCTGCTATGGATGCACGAGTCACAATAAAGAATGTCACGGTAAAAAAAAATTTGTATGTTCCCTTCTTGTACTACCCACAATATGCATCTGGGCGACAGATGAATGGGACATGTCGTCTCAACGAGTATACAATAATTGCCATGAGTATACTGTATACATGGAGAAAGTCAATTGTTCACACAGATTTGTTTCTTAAAATTGCACAAATACTAAACCGGCTTTTTTCAGTTCAAGTCCAAAAAACATGTTAAAAACGGTCAGCACCTATAAAAGATATGAAAACCAATAAAATAGTTTGGACTGAGAAATTTAGCATTTCCACATGTAAGTCAATTTGATCTACTGAGAAGTTAGCTGTCCAAAAATGCAGTAAAATGTCATTCCTGGGCTTTAAAGCCTGACACAGCTAGATGCTGCTGGTTCTATGGTGGGTACACTGAATGACGCATACGCTGGTGCTGATCCGCAATTTCGCAGGCAATGACCCGCAATTACGCTGGCACTGATCTGTTTTTACGCTGGGACTAATCCGCAATTGGACTGGCTCTGACCCGGAAACACGCTGGCACACTGATGGTTTCCTACCGTACCACCGGTTCCATGCCGGGGATCTGTGTCGGGAGCTCGCTGGGAACTTCCCGTATTCCCGGCATCCCGGTTTCCCAATAAGTTCCCGGTACCGGCCGGATTCCGGCATTGGGCCCGGCCAATGTCGCCCCTTGGGGCGTTTCCGGTACTGGCCGGTATTGGTATCCCGGCAGGCCAATACCGCCCCATCCCCAACCCGGCATGTTGTGCTACTTGGGACAATGGTGTCCCTTGAGCTGTCAGACCAAACTCCCACTCTTGCCCCTCAGGAGTTCCTAACTTGTGCGTAGAGGATCAGCACAACCCAGATTTGTGCTGCGAGCGCACCTGCAATATAAAAGTTCAATAAACATGAGATGAAAAATGAGACGTTTACAGTTCTATGTAATGTGAAATTAGAGCACAGATCTTGAAAAGGAGGATGGGAGGGTATGCCCCTCCTCCTCTTCTGCTCCCTCCCATTTAGCGGGAAATTTCCCTTTAGTTTAGCGGGAAAATTTCCCCACTAAATTTAGCGGGTTAAGTTGCGCACTAAATTTAGAGCGGAAATTGGTGTCACGTGACCTCAACGCCAATGCAGTTTTTCCTCTAAAAGTAGCGGGGAAAATGACGTCGCATGACCGTATCACATCATCCATAAAAAAATTCAGTTTCTCAGCTCGACTTAGCGGAAATATTAACGTCACATGACCTCAACATTAATTCAATTTCCTGCCGAGTTTAGTGGGGCGGTTACGCCGACAGCGACGCCGCGAAATGCGGAAACAGGTGCCTAAGAGCTGTGCTCAAAAAACTGAATGCTTCAGGTGAAATAAAGTGAAAATTACAGATACGACAAAGAAAAGAGAATCTAAGATGCCGTTCTCAGATCTTTCCTTTTGTCCGTTCTCAAATGTTTTGATTTCAAGAAATGTTTATCTCTTTATTCATACCCAGGGAACCCCTCCCAGTTTCAGCATGAATGCAATAAATCAATGCAGACTAGACCTTGTGAACTATAATGCACATGAAAATGAATGTTTGCCACATAGTCATGTATGAGTCGGTGGCTCAGATCTCTAAACACATTTGTAGTGAGGAAAATTCTTGAATAAAACTTCTAGCCTTCGATTTCAACAATTTGAACTTCCATAAGGAACACTGTATGGCAGATTTTTTTTTGTGACACATCAGAAACGGTACAGCACTCTCATCTTTGCATACCTAACAAGAATTTGAATTTTTTTAGCATGGCATCTGCTATTCTAATGCCCCATACAGCCCCCTTTAAAAAAAATTCCTTTGTAGAGCTTTCTATTGGTTCTTACTTAACTAGCACGACAGATGCGGTACCTTGAATTCTCACTCGGCATCAACAGTTTTATATATTGATGTGGTAGTGAAGGACAAGATGTATGAGCTTGAGTACGGCAGAACAAGCACAGATGTTTGAAAAAAGTACTGTCGAAAACTCAAATGTCAAAATAAAAATTAGGTAGAATGTGGATACAATTATGGATATGGTCATGAATAGAGTTAGCAGATCCAATATAAAGAATATGTGTTAGACGCACGCTCCAAGGAACCTGTTGCATCTATATTCATTCAAATTACTTCGCAGAACCCAGCGCTGAAGTCTCAGGTGGGAGTTCGCTCAATGAGTCTACCGAAAATGAGTGTAGACGGAAAAAGCAGTTTGATCTGCGACAATGAGCATTACATAAGTGACATTTCATTATTACTGTTACAGTGCCGAATGTTTCAAACTGTCAGTCGCGTCATTCTGTGAGTTCCCTCCGTACATTACAGGGTTTGGCTCTATCGAATGCTTTACGAGAAAAATTATGAACTGGAAATGTCTAGAGTAGTTCTAGAAAAACTATTTCCAGAATCTTATCTCAGCATCGTAAAGAATATAAAACGTTTCCAGACACAAGGTTAGTGCAGGCGTTGAATAAACTAAATACTTCGTTTTGCGAAACCATCTTTCCGTAGTAAACGTATAAAGTTCCCCTAGGTAGAGCTCGTCATTACGAATGATTGTGCCCATTGCGTACCATAAAAATTTAATTTGCGACCTACAATATTTACAGGCTCAACCAACTCTGAATAAGTGGACCACTTGGCATTAAAGATTGGTCTCACCATGACTGTCTGCAAACATCTGCATAATAATTTCCATGAACCTATATATATCAAGAATATATTTTGTGCGAGCTGTTTAAGACACAATAGCACTTTTTAACACTAATAGAAAGCCTGTAGTGGGCCACAACCTAAGCAGTTTTCACTTCATTATGAAGAGCAATTACACATATGTGAACCATGAATATAGGCCTGCAGTGAATTGTTTTCTTAAGTTGAACGTGCTATGCTCTGTTTACTATATAAATTTTTGCAGAGCTGACAATATGCGAGTTCCTGCTTTTTTTATATTTCACGTCTCCCGACTGCTGGGTGTGGTAGGTACATAAGATTGATGACACCAACGTAACACAATGATTATTTTAAGAATTTGTTTGGGTATAGCACGAGCAAAGCGATCTGCGGGAAGTTATTTCTGTGACACCGTCGAACCTACATCCGAGGGAAGTTCACATGTAAATCATGTCTGAAGACTCCTTTTTGTAATTAAAACTCCATCCAACCCGATTTGAATATGTCTTTTGCATTTTAGGCTTAGTAGTGCTTTTGCTGTTCTATTAATAGGTAAAAAGAATGCTTATTTCAAGTGGCATACCTAACACTTGGTGGCACGAGGACTCCCCTGTCGTAACGCTGATCGAAAGTCACAGGCAGGGAGATACTGCGATGCTCTTGTTGCTGGGATTACCTCCCCCATGGTCCTGGCCAGACCACAGAAGAAGATTGAGTCCAAGCTTGTGGCCACTAGGATCTCCAGATCTTGAGGCCACCCAAGTAGTTGAAAATAAAAACAAATCACAATCAAGTACTTGGCAGAGCTACATTAGAATGGCTAGCATATTCTTTCGTGATCAGCACATAGATCCCTTTATTTTAGTCATAGTCACCCCCCAGGACAAGGCCACGTAGGCCTTAAAATGATGGGTACCGGATTAGGGCGAATGATCAAATGCATTCATTGAACAATCTTTCGCCCCAACTAGAGATTTCTGTCAAATATTTCCATTCAACTGTAAAAGAATATAAAAAAAACCTACTGCAATGCAGAGCCGTATAGTGGGTGAGTTTAGCCAGTGGGTGTGGCGACGAAGGCGCCGGAGAGGAGGAAAGGGAGAACGCCGAAGGAGGGAGAGAGAAGGCAGCAAAGAGACAAAGAGGAGACGACCGCCATTTTGACGCAAAGCTGTCGACACGGAGCACTGTTGAGGCTACGCGTCGTCTGCTACAGGCTTATTTCTTTTTTTTTTTTTTTTTGCCTGAATAAAAGTTGACGCTCAAACATGGTGGGGGGGGGGGGGTACTTCTTTCTTTCGGTTTTTAAGCCACCGAGGAATAACACTATATCATTTTATTGGCAGAGCCTGCCAAATAAAGGGAAAGAACCGAAATTTGGATATCGATCCCATGCCGGGCGAATGGTGAATGAATAAAAATGGCGGCCCTCCCCACTCAGCTGGGAGCAGCCTAGAGTTCACGCGCATGCGCTCACGCCTCTCGCTCTGTGCCGCGGACTGATTAGCTCACTCGGAAGGGAGACGTTACGGCAGCGAAATCATAGACAGCCAGACTCTCCCCATATATGGCTCTGCTGCAATGGAAAGATTTTCCTACCCTCGTGCTCAACGAGTGTCGACTGGGAACACAACTCCAGTTCATACACTCGCTGAACATGAGGGTAGAGTGTACCAGCGGAGGGCAGGTGCCTGGATAGAAAGAGTTTAGTTAACGCATTAAGACGCTAACGAATAAAGATGGGTACTACTCTGAGCAAAATACCAAAAAAGCGTGGATCTCGGCTTGACACTAACAGCGGCACACAGTATCTATTTTATTGACAAAGGTGTACTAAATCATTATTTTCAGCTACCTAATCAAACTAAATATTCTTCCCGGCTTGCTTCTTAGGAAAATCTCTAAATTTGCAAGAACTATTAAGACAGCGGCTAAAAAAAAGCAATGGCAAAACCAACAATCGAATTCGCCTGTTCTCCAGTAGCACAACATCTATGGCAGACAGACCTGCAAAATGAGCAAGCAGTTTAAAAAACAGAGTATATCCTATGTATAATTTTTTTTCATGCTGCAAAGCAAGCGCTGGAAGGAGGTTTCACGACATTAACGAAATTTCTTGCAATCAGTTGAGAACAAGTAAAAGCAGTGAACTTGTCCTTGCCCCTGGCATAACGTTTTAGTGTTGCCCATGGAAACTCACATAAATTGGTAAATAAAAACAAAAAAGACTAACCTTCATAAAAAATCTGTAACTTTGGCAAAGAAAAGTTACCTTGAACAAAATATGTGCGAAACAGTTGTACAGCGTCCATTTGTGTGCTTAACCAATTTTGAGGCAAATCGGCGACAATGAAAACAAGACGTTTGAGTACAATTAAGGGAAACACAGAAAGGATGCATACCTACAACAAAAAAATTTAGAACGACCACGGGCAGGAAACTCTGGTGAGGCTCTCGGAGCGACTCCCTGCAATGGGCCTGCGCAGACCACAGAACAAGATCGGTCAGAACTTGCAGCCATAAGGTGCTTCATGCCATGAAGTTACAGAAGCGGGTGCAATTGAAAGCAAAGTGCATTTCATTTCTCTGCAGAACGAAGAGTTTAATAGCTAGTATGCATTCATAAGGTTATACAGTCATGAATGCACACTTTTGAATGCAGCACTATGTCACCAACTTGTTAACCATGCCGGGCAACACTAAAAACCGAGAGCATTATTCCAAACTATCTCAGCTTAAAGTTAACCACGACAGAAGCTTCAAGCCATCCTTGCAAATTCAGTGTACAAAGCAAGCCATGTGACCTTCTAGTTGGACGCCATGGTACGTCGAGCTTATAATCATGTGTCATGCTGTTTTTGCTGCAATGGCTTGTAGTGTCAAAAGTGGTCCAGTTTAAAGAGACGCAAAGTAGACGTTTGTGAGTGGGGCCCTCACCTAGTCTGCAGCTACATTGCGAAATAGGACGTTCCAACCGGGATGTTTGCTGCCTGTAACCACACGACCAGCTTGTGCCCAGCGGTTCTTCGAGCTGAGTACATGTCCTCGACAGTGCCATTATTTGACAAGCATTTTTATGCAGTGCCATTATTTGACAAGCACTTAGGATACCTAACTGAATACTGATATATCAACTAAATGCAAAAGAATTACCTGGCAGGCAATACATTTTTCAAGAGGCTGGGTCGACTCCGCATTAAGTTGAAGAAGTCGATGCGTAATAGGACAATACAAACAAAATATGCCTTGGAATTCCTTTTGAACCCCCAAAATGGTGTGTTTTTGAAGGTAAGATACACAATGTTCTTGATTCAGAAAGTGCCTCAGCTGTACAAATGCATGTGCAATAAGGGCACTCGCCAAGCCTATTCTACTCAGCTCTGTGCAGGTTAAGCTAAGTTAGAGTATAGAAGTACACGCTCACTGACACCATGAGAAAGGCAGGAAGAAGTCTCCGTTGTTCCACCTCCAGCCCGTCTGCTACCTTCGATGACGTTTCAGCGCCTGATGAGCCTGGAGCGAGCACATCTGTCCAAAGCGGGGTGAAAAGCACAAGCACGTGATGGAGGACTACCAGCCATTCTCTTTTTGTCATCGGCTATACTACATATTTTTAGTAAGACATATTTTTAAGTGAGAAAAAGTATTGCAAATATGCAGTCCACCTGAAAGATAGCAACAGTTGCCATTCACCATTTTCCAAATAAGTGCTCCCGCCTATCGGAACATCTACACATCTGGTGCGTGAGTGGGTTCAGGACTGAGAGGCTAGAAAACGAAGCGCTCTGCAAGGCTTGTCTGGCCCCGCCAACCATGCGGGTACCATTCGTCGCAAATCCCCGATTTCTAGACAAAATGATTTAGAATGAGCAAATCTTGTCTACGCCCGAGGTAGAACATCGAATTGTGATTCCCCCATATTGTGCGAACCATCCTTCAAACTGCAATACCACCTGCAGATGAACTATGTTGTGCTGCGGCACGCGTCCATGCTGCCTGCTTCAGAGGAAAACCACTGCTCGTGTTGAAGACGCCATCCCACAATGTACAGGCAACAATGTTTAACAAACTAAAATAAAATTTATAGCATTCAATAGACACAGATAGGCTCACAATGTGTCGACACCATGATTTTTGTTTATAGTTTTACTCTTGCATACAAACAAAAGTGACTTCCTCTTTCCTCCGATGTACAGTAAAACCACCTTATCTTCGTGGCCCCTATTTCTTCTCGAATCGGTCACAGAGGACATAATCGCAGCCACTCAATTCCGCAAAATTAAAGGTGCACTAACATTAAGGGGTTTACTTTTCTTCCGTGTGTCAGATGATGTTAACATTTCAAGAAGGCTTAAGGTATTGGTTTAAGAAAAAAATTGACCTATGAAAAAAATGCCTTTTTCCAGGTTAGGCACGCGAGGTTCTTTTGCACTACCTATAAGGTGGCAAGTTTGTTTCGGCAGAGCTTTTGGTAAACCCGAGTCACAAAAGTAGCTATACTTGGCGTCAACTATTTTGTGCTGCATTATAAAGCTAGAGTAATTTCTGCAGTGCTTCAGCACAGCACTGTTTGTTGCGAGAGTATATGCGGTTTAGTGTTGCATCCCATTTGCATGATCTAGAGAAACCAGCGCTGACAGAGTTGGAGCACTCCAAATAATAACAGCCGACTGTAGAAGCACTGAGAGATGCACACATGCGAACTGTGCATTTCTTACAAGTGGATTCTCGCAAAGGTAAAAACAAGATGTATACTTACGGCGGCCATACTTGCCTTTCCGAAGCACGACCACTTTTCCCTCGGTAGCTCCATCCAGTAAGAAGCACCACACTCTAAAAAACGCCCGTTCGTCTGCTTTCCCGCAGAACACAGGGAGAGCCAATCACCAGAAATTACGGAGGCAGCTGAGCGAATGACGATGCCGAAACATATGTTTAGACCAAAAAACGCAGTCTGAGTTGTGACATTAAGCAATGCAAGCGTGACGTTTTGCATTGCTTAATGTCACAACTCAGACTGCGTTTTTTGGTCTAAACATATGTTTCGGCATCATCATTCGCCAAGCTGCCTCTGTAAGTTGCGGTGATTGGCTCCCCGAGTGTTGTGCGGGAAAGCAAACGCACGGGCTTTTTTTAGAGTGCAGCAACACGCTTATGAGACGCCGCCGACTCCTGGATTGAATGACGACCCGCCTGTGGCCTTGGAAGGAGATCCGGAACACTGCTTTAGGCCAGATGTTGTATCTGGTGGGGCAGGGACTAAAAGCAAAAATTAACAAATTTATCTGAAGCGCTACATTCCTATAGGATAGCAGTATTTGTTTTAGGCCAGTGATGCGTTTTAATTAAACCCAAATGGTTGGTTTATATGATGAACCAGCAGCCCCTATTTTGCTTATGTGTAACGCAGTCTCTAACGTTACGACCGACGGAACCCGAAATAAAAATTAGTTACGCCCAACGTAACTGTCAAGCATTCGGTTTACGTCCGACGTAACCCAAAATAAAAATTAAAGTTACCGTATTTACTCGAAAATAGGTCGAACCCCATTTGTTCGACCGACCGAGAATAAAAAAAAGAATTCAAATATAGGTCGACCATATTTTTTTTATTTTTAAGAACAGGGGAAATTTTGGGCAAAAGAAACAAACCTTTGTTTACATCACTCACAGCTAAATCACGGGGCGATGCCAAAAACTTAATCACCGTCAGAACTTCTGAACATGTCATCGTCGTCCGAAGCTTCGTCAGCTTGGTAGACATCCTCGCAAATTCGCAACAATACTTCACTGACATCGTTGTAAAATGACAAGAAGAAACGAAAGAAGGTGCGAAGCGACGAAAGACAAACTACAAAGACGCAAGCAAAGCCGCCGTGTCGCCATGAGCAACTCGCGAGCCGAGCGAAAAACACTTTAAACAAACGTTGCTAAGCGGAAAAAAATTAATAGTGCGCGCAGTATCTACGCTAGCAAGATGTGCTACAGTGAAGATACAATGTGCGACACTGTTAGCGCGAACATGACATAGCTTTTTCACTTTGAAAGGATATCGGCGCGCACCAACTATTACCCTATTACTGCCTTAGTTCGCTAAGTAACTGTTTAAAGTTTCGTAAACCTTAGATGCAACTATGGCGCGGGAATATCTGCCTTCGCGATTGAAAAACACAATAGTCATGTCTCGCTAACATGGCCGATCGTTTCGGTCACGCCGCTATATAGGTCATAATTTCGGGGACTGATATGTGTCTCCATACAATTCTAACTCGTCACGTTAAATAAAGAAACCCGAAGTATGTACTATGGACAGCTAACTTGCGAACGAAATGAATAAATATATGTTTTATCTTTTTATTGTGGTCCCTGTAAAGGCAAACGCAAAAAAGGGGGGGGGGGAATCATATTAGGAGGCAAAAAAAAAAAAGTAGTAAAGCTCTCGGTTACGGAATTTACCCAGACCTGCAGCATTGTCAGATATGACAATGGTGACTCAATGGTTATAATTTTCAGGGGTTTCCAGCCTGAATCACTTGCAGTTCTTTCCCTTTCCCAGTTGCAGGTGACAAAAATAAACAACATACCACCTTCATTGTTTATTCTTTGTGATCTTGGCAGTGATTCAAGATTATGGATGACCAACATTACGGACAATTGTTTTGGAAACTGGAAATGTCAATATTAAAGAGAAAATATTGTAACAGCAAACAGAAATGTCTGTTTCCGTAGCATGAAAACACAATAATCATAATTTCTGATATGTGTTACATAGAAGCAAACCCAGTGTGAAGTAAATATGCAGACTTGCTGGAGAATTGTATGCGAACAGCCCTATCGGTGAGGTATGTCTAAGAAGAATTTAAATGGGTATTGGTTGTGGAATCTCAAATACCAACCTGAACGTATATTACGATAAAAACATAAATTCTTCAACCTGTGTAATAAGACAGTAATGCAAAATTTTAGTGGATCAGATATTGTCCACCAAAACTTGAGATCTTAAAGGGTGAAACTCTCCAAGTACGTAGTTTGAATTCTAGCTGCGAAAGGTCCTGGAATCACTGGTTGGAAGCAACAGATAATAATAATAATAATAATTTTTATTTGCACGAGAAAGTTTGCTCACTCAGCGGCGTGCAAGGCTAGGCAGAAAGGTTATTACCCCTACGCATGTGCGCCTGCTAGCCAGCCCCCTGCCCTGCCACCTAAAAAAGAAGTGCCAAGAGGTTGTTGGCCACCAGCAGGTTAACGTGTCTAAACAAAGTGGATGCTCAGAGGCTTCTGTTAGTCTATTATCTTGCTCTATAAAAATCGTGCAAGGAGAAACCTGCTGACGCAGTAGACAACATTGTCTCTCGAAGGTCTCAAGAAGCACAGCCAAAAGATTTCATGCCTAGTTGAAAGCTCGTGTCATTCTTACTGGTCCATGTAAATAAACAGTCAACACAATGAATTGTAATTCGGGCAAACTTATTTGTTGCTTACTTACAGGCCTGAACCATAATCTTTAGAGACTTAAAAGGGCACTGACACCCCAAAGGTCGTATTTATTTTTATTGTCTAAAACGATGCAAGTTGTAGCCATAGACACGCAAAAAAAACCGCATCGCGAAAAAAAATTTTCCCGCGCGCACACGCGCCTTTTTATTTTTGGCGTTTGATTTTCCCGCCTCTTGCCTCCTCGCTTCTTTTGATCGGTGACGTCAAAAATCAGGAAATTTAGAAGCTTTGTAGGCGGCATCTTTATAACATTTAATGACGGCAATCCTAAAACATGTTTTTTAACGCAATTGCGAACGCACTACGGCCCTTCTTTTTGAAATACCAAAAATCGGGAGTTCGTTGTGGTGCCGTCTCCTGGATTTGTATCCTCCAACGGAAAACAGGCGACACCGCTCAAAACCGGCCCGCCGCAACGCCGGCGCCAGCCGGCGCTCGCTCCTTTCCTCCTCGCTTTGGGTCGCCATGGCAACAGCAGGGAGTGGTGACAGGAAAGGGGACTCTCAGGTCTCCGCAATTTTTGACGTTAAGGCACCGGCGCCGAACGCGCGGGAACTTCGAATTCGGCATTTGGAAATTGTTTTTTTACTTTTCAAATACTGAATTCCCAAATTTCAAATTTTGAGGGTAATGTCCCGGCATCGTTTTCGACCGTTTCGGATAATGAAAAAAATATGATTTTGATGTGTCAGTGCCCCTTTAATAATGTGTAGACCTAGCTCTCTGTAGACCACTTTGGCATTTCTCATTTCTCTTGGCCTCTTGATGAGCTTCCGATACCTGTCGCTTGCGCCGTCAAGTTGAACCACGAGTTGAACTAGGTTTTGTTGGTGTGGCCACCGAGATTTTATGATGCCCATGCGATGGACAAGCCACTTCATTGTTCTTTCTCATTTTTCCTGTATGTGTGTTCTCTATCCTCTCAAGATCTGCACAGGACAATGTAAAAACACATTAGTTTGTCTCGTCACAACACACACACTTGCAGAAGAGAAACAGGGCTATGAAACATTGCATAGTGCTGCTCCTACTATCCTTTTGCTTTTGTTATAATCCTTTTTGCCCCAGCCACTCTTGCTTTACATTACAGTTGATCGTAGATTAGACTGCATATATCACTATAACAGAACCTAGCATGCTGATGGTTACATATTCAGCTTGATGCGCTGGCCAGCAATCAAGTGCACTTCACAAAAAGGTTACCACGGACACTACCTTTTGTCTATTGGGGTTCCCTGTCCCTGAGGCTTGTTGGAGTGATTTTCATGTCTTGAGAATCTGTGTGGATACACAAAAAAAGAACACATAATGCAAATGATGGAATGTTATGTGCAACAAGCGAAAAAAAAAAATGCCTAACGCGAGTTTTAGTTGTTTTGAGAGGAGTGCGTTGGGAGGTGTAAAAACATTCGAAAGAATTACACATGGAACGACGGATAGAACATCTCGCGATCAAGCTCTGCTGTCTACATTCCGCCCTTCTATGCGTAAATCTTTCAAGATTTTAAAAGTGTCTTTAAAATTAAATTATGTTACTATCCATCTTTCTATTTATTGCTGAACGAAAGAAAACGTTACAAATCTAGTCGCAGGGCTGTAAAAAAATCTACACGAGATAAATTAATAAAAACGGGAAGATATTATAAGATGAACTCTGAAATATTACAAAAAAAAACAGCGAGAATATTCGTATATAGACTACAATTTACTCGACGGGGATCTACACTGCTGTGCACGATATTGACGAGACGTAGATGAGGTGATATTTCGCAAACAGTAGTCTACAGATCATAAAATATTTGCAGGACGGTCTTCATCCACAAAACCACGTGCGAACGTTCGCCGGAATGTGTGCTTCGCAATGAAATCACGGTGACATTTTGTAAATTTTAAAAATGAAACCATATATTCAATTACCTAAAAGAGTACAAAACCCTCAAATGGTGCAATTTGTGGCTGGAAGATCAGCTTAGGAAAAGTTTTAATCGGGGTGAAAACTTTCAAACTCACCGTCGTCAGTTGGGATTCGAACGAACGGGTGCTTCCTGTTCCCGCGGCTGCTTGGGCAGGACTTTGCGTAACCGCACGAATGAGGTGGTTCAAAGACACGAAAAGCTTTCCAGTTGCCCGAAAGTGCGAGGCTCGCGCAATGCGATGATCGACGCGCCGACGCTTGACGCACCGAAGGCGAGGGAAGGCAAGCGAAAGCACCGAGCAGACCCACGGACGCCTCCACAACTGTCCACCGGTTTCAGAACGCGCAGAGCGCAAGCGCGCATGCGCACAGGCAGCGGTTTCGTTTTAGAAACGCAAAAAACAGAAAAAAAGCAAAATTTCGAGAGTGTGATGTTGACATGAACTTTTAAAAAAATATGTTATATTTTTACGAATACGTAATTTCTGTTTAGTGAAATAATATCCAGTCATAACTACAGTTGAATAAAGTTTGATTCATTATTGTTTTGTTTAGTTTTTAGTAATGAGCGTCTCCGACCACGCGAGTGCTGCTGTACACCTCTATGGTGGCGCCATCCGTGTTCGGGCCGCAAAACTCGCTCTGTGTCCGGAGGTTGACCTCCGTTTACGTGGGCTGAATGAATGCGCACTCGCCATCTCGATCCACCTCTGTCTAGCGACTTTAATGCGTTGCGCTTTCTTTGCGCGTTATGCCGTTTACAGGACCGCATATTGAACGCGGCAACTGGATTCAATACGACTAAGTCGCATTCATGTAAACGCGGCTTATGTTCTTTTTCGACATGTATGGTGTATGTAACGATACCGCTGGTAAACGATGGACGTTTTGTTGGAAAGATGGCGGTCGTCTACGTCATCGGACGCAAAATTATACCAGCCACACCGAATCATATCGGCAAGCAAACTGGCTGCCAGTATAGAAAGACCCGGAGCGAAAGTGCTGGAACTTACCTTTTAGCCAGGAGTATGGGTTGTCGAATGATATGCATGATACTCTTGAATTTAGGGATTGTTTCAGCTATTTCAAATGTAATTATATGTTGATATTTTTAGGGAAATGAGCTTGCAGCCTGTCAGTTTGGTAAGGCAAGCTGAAACTGCTGTGGCGGAAGCTTCTGCTGTATGTGATCCGAGCTGCGATACGGTAGGCGGAAAGCCATGGTAGTAGGAAAGATTGCATGTTTTATCTTTACTGAAAATCATGCTGGCTGAAGTTTTCAGTTAATGACATAGTTAAGGATAGGGAGCTTTTTGGCTGGACCATACGATTGTGCAGGTAGATATATCATTTGTGTTTGTTGGTATTTTAATGAACGTTAAAGTTTTCAGGCTTGCAGGGGCGCTGCAATAGCTAAATTTCGCACCTACAGCTGAGGCACCAGATGCCCACTGACGCTGACTAACTACTGGCTGCTAAACACACACACACACAACATAATTATTTTAGGGCTACAAAGTGATGTGATTGGAAAAATATGTACACATTGCATCACTTTCCACATGAAAATTTAGTGCAACTAAATTCAGGTGAAGGGGATCCATTCACGAAGAGGAAGATCGAACCAACAGGGAGCGAGGAGCTAGGGGCGAGGGTTGAACGACGGAGTTTGGCGTGTCCCGTGCAAGTCGACTGCAACAATCATCCATATGACTGTTTCAGCGACAACCGGACAAACTCTGTAGTGACCCGAGGCACTTGCGGCAATAACGGCGGCGACCCCTGATATCTGAAGACGACAAGCTGCAATGAGAATTCACCCGCAACCAATAGCAGCAACTCTTGGCAGTTACTCTAAGGAACCCGCCCAACTATCCTCACGTCTGACAGACGCCCGAGGCATGGCCATTTTAAGGTCGGTCGGTGTCCGCAAGAGTTTGAATCCAGGTGCGACTTTTGGACAATTTGGATTGGACGACCAAACAGGTGAACAGCTGGTTCGCCGGACCTTCGGGATGGTGGCAAGACCAGTGACGATAATCGGAAAATCAAGTCCACACAAACTGAGTAGGACTTGGGATCATTTGCACGATTTTATATATTTTGACCGTTTACTAAATATACCACTTTAAATCCTAGAACGGTCCAGCCAACTTCTTTTTTATTTGGATATGTTGACGAAAGGGTCACCCTTCGTGTTAAAAGGATGCTTTATGCCTGAAAGGGTGCCTAGGTAGGTTAAAATATTTAAAAAAATATGGTTGCATTGTTTCAGGAGGTATGCAGTTAATGCACAGTATTCCAGAAAAAAAGTTTCGTAAAAAATGTTTTGGTACTTTACAAGAACTGCAAAAGCTTTAATAAGTATCCTTTAAGTGTGACTATTCTATTTTTCGCATACAACCGTGTTTGGGTCAGTTGCATGCGATCCCGTGCGACTCCGCGGTACAGATTCGGAGCTGCAGTCTACGGCAGTGCGGAACCCTTCCGACATGTCTCGGAGTTGAGCGAGGTTGGCTGATACCGTAGACTTTTTCTCGGATGTGTGCTACTCGCGGCCGAGCACCATTCAAATGAACTGCTTGCGTGGAACTGGTTCAGCTGGCATTGTGCTTTTCGAGCACGGAATTTCACGTTATAAGTGCAAAGGACAGTCTATCGTCTTTTCTCCTGTGGGGTTTAACGGTTTCACTAGCTATGCGGACAAACAGTATCGCCTCCATCGAACTCACACGGGCATTCTTGAGTACGTCGTATTTCTTCGCGCGAAGATGCTCAATGCTATAAAAGCTATGACATAAGGAAACCAGAAACCAATAATCATCGGTCCTCTAATCCCATTTAGCCATCAAGTAGAGCGTGCGTTATTGTTAGCGCACTTTTACGTAGTTTTTGCGACATTAAGACATCCGTCCTGCTTTCCGCTTAGAGACCAGTTTACACCGGCCCGTTTGCTTATCTGTACGTTATGTTACGAAAGCATAAGTCAGCTTAGTTCTAGAGTCACGACGACATCCGTGCTTTGTATGAAGCGTAGCAACAGATTGAAGCAGCTTTGTACGTAATCTACGAAGCACGGGCGTCTTGTAGGAAAACGTAAGAAGGCACCTTTGTGTGAATGGGCCATTCACAGAGGAGCACTTGCTTTCCACAGGAGCGACCATGTGTGAATGGGCCTCAAGGCTCATTTACCAAGGAGAGTTTCTTTGTGTTTCCTTACGTTACGTAGGAGTCACCGGAGCACCCGTGCCTCGAATCTCCCGTTCAGGTCAAATCTTTTAGTTGGTTGTCACTTTTCATACGCAGCAGAGATATCTTAATGTCTCTCCCAGTTACCCGATGTAAGCTTTCGTTACATAACGCAATTAAGAAAACGATGCTGTGCGATCACCCCCGTAGTTTAAACAATAAGTGAAAAATTGGTAATCTATGAACAAAGAAAAACACGGTGCGCTAAACACTCATGGACTTTTTAAAGTTAAGTTATCGGAGTAGAAATTACGGTGCAATTTTTCTGCATTTCAAGATATCCTAGGCCTGCGTGAAGCTAAAACAGCACCGCAGTTCGGTGTGGCGGTCCAGTTTGTACCGACGAACAAGCAACGCAATCCGGTAGGCGCTATAGGACCGTGATAATGGGCGGAGCGACCGAAAGACACACCCGTCTTTTTTAACCTGTCACAAACTGCGAAGCTTAGTCAATCCAGCCAGGCGGAGAGATGGGACCCTGGGCACCCTACTTGTTCGCCTGCGAATGGGACAACCCAATTTAAACGCTTACTCAATTGTCATCGTAGCGTCACGTACAAGTAAACTTTCGCCACCGGCGATACGCCGAGGGACATCAGCGCAAGTCGCCCTCCATACGCAGCTGACCGCTAAGTTGACAGTACAGCTTTAGCTGGGGGGCTTACCGACCAATACCAACTCCGGGTTTACCGCACGGGGCTACTCCACTTTTGGATGCCTGGCCCCTTTCTTTGTCGTCGCAGTTATGATGTCGAGATGCCGACCCACAATTGACACTGTATAATTCATCTTACACTGTCAAAGTTATCTGTCTGCATCTGCATCATGAGGCACCTGGAAGAGTAGTCATTGATTTTTGTAAATTCAGTTCAACCAATCGATTGGTGGCGTGTTTTAATCGGCATGTTGTGATTGGCAAAAAATAGAGGATCCTTTTTTTTTTTTACCAACGTGACTGTCGTCACCAATGGGGTGGCTAAATTCCTGCCAACCCTTCTCACTAATTCAACCCATTAAAAAGACCAATTATAGGCGTGCCGGGTGCGTCGTAGGGCAGTATGCGTGCATGAGCTTCCGAGAATGCACAGTTTAAGTCTAATCGTTGTTTGTGCGTCACTATAATCACTGTCAATTTAAGAAACGCAGGGTGGAACCTATTATGTTTACACATTTTGCTTTTTGAATTGTTCTTCGGCCTACCTATCAGCTAAAGCCGTAAATTGAGTCGCTGCGAAGTAACACTCAAACCGTCTTAAAGAAAACATTTATACGTTTCATAAACCACTTACAATTATGAAGATGTAATAGAACATTTTGTGCATTATTGCGAGCGACAAACAAGGAAACGTTAAAAATGCTCCGGCTTATTTCGCTAGAGTGATAGTAGGTCGCTTAGA
Organism: Ixodes scapularis; assembly: GCF_016920785.2. Taxonomy (NCBI): domain Eukaryota; kingdom Metazoa; phylum Arthropoda; class Arachnida; order Ixodida; family Ixodidae; genus Ixodes; species Ixodes scapularis. The sequence goes on from NW_024609835.1 coordinate 19,821,019, forward strand.
CGTCCGTGTTTGTTGTCCAACAGGAGTTATCAAAGATGCTGAGATGAAGACGGCGTGCGTGACGCCTGGAAGCTTATTGTTCCATCGCGTCGGTAGCTTTCACTGCACTGTCCATGATCTGGAGCTAACGTCCGGCCCCTCTTCGGCCTGCTCGGCGAACCGAGGCCAACGTTCGCATCCCAAAGAGGGGCCGGAGGCTAGTGCCTGTGCAGAGAATGCGGTGCACCAGCGCAGCGCCTCTTTCTCCGAACGAGAGCCCTTGGGAAAATAAAAAGGGCCTCGCAATCAAACCGAACGGACACTGGCGTTAGGGCCCCGATAAACGGAGAACAGTGGACTTGCAGAGAAAGTCACGTCTGACCCTAATTAGGTCCGGTCGAAAGCTTCCGTAATCGAGTTTGGTGCGACGCCGCCGGGACTCGCGGTCGGCGCGTGGTTGCGACTGAAGCGTGGGAGTTTCGTTTCAGCTTTAGAATTCTCTGGTAGATGCGCAGCCTGTATTCGTTGAAAAAGAAATAAAATATTTTCGACCTGCCACTTGTTTTGCGAATCGCTAATCCGATTTCAAGATGGCCTTGGATTGACAATGCGGCATCTTTTCAATGTGGTTCCGTTTCTCCCTTCCCAGGCAGTTCCTGCTTTTGTACAGCGATGCGAAATTACAATCACTCGTCACCCATTAATTGATCCCAGTTTTGTAATACACCCCCATTGGTTATGTATCAAGCATGTTTAAAATTGATCACAAATATAAAGGGACATTTTAATCCTGTTTAATCATTACCAACTCGCCCAACTACCCTACCCACCTTTCTATTGTTATATATTTTTCACTGACAAAAACAAAAAGCCTTTGCCTGGGACTGCCCGAATATCGGAGCCCATGATAACTACGGCTTTTATCATTGGTCGACCAAATATTGAGGAGATCAATGAGGGATGTTTATTGGTAAGTAGAGTTTTGATTCGGAAATCACCCACTTGCAAGGATAGCAACAAAAAGGCGCTTTGGTTCAACACACGAGCATTCTCTATGTAGTCGCTGCAAAGTGCGTGTAGACGTCAACTCGAACAAGATTGTCAAGAAAGGGACACGTGGCTTTATTGCAGAACGTTTTATTCACCTACGTTGGCGAAATGACCACTAGAAAAAATCCAAACAACTTATTGTCGTCCAGAATTCTGTTGCCCTGCATCGTAATTTTTGTTTTCGCTACCTCGGTCACATATTTGCATTTAGACGCGTATACGGTGCGACAGGACCAGCAAATATATTTTTCTTTATTCATCGTGACGTCCTTCAGCGCGGACTGCGGCGGCTGCCGGCCTTGAAGGCCGCTATCGGGGGCCGAGCGAGTCCCGTGCCACAAGGCGAAATTACTTTGGGCGCTCCCCCGCCGCGTTAAGTGTCACGTAATTGCGCGCCGTAATTCGATCGAGATCCTTCTTTATTTCGGGCGTTCATCCGTTCAACGCCGACTCCGTCTCGCGGCGTTGGGCCGTTCCCCAAGAACGCTCTATTTGATTGTAGCCTTATTTACAGCCCGGACCGGCAGCTCCCCCTAGCGCGGGCACCTTATATTTTCTTTCCTATTCGGGCACGTGCTCGGGACTAACAAATCAGTTTCGGAATTCCCACGACGCCCCAGAAGAAGTGGCGACGTGGCATGGGGCGAAGGCGGAGAGGAACAGCGTGCTTCGTCGCTGGAACCACAGAGTACTGGCTCCTTTGTAGGCGTTGGGGCCGCATCAGCCCTTCGCCCTTTCGTCCCTGCCTTCCCCACGACGCCCCGGAGGCTCCAGAAAGCTCCCCCCTAGCCGTGTAGTGTCAACATGCTCCCCGAGTTGGCGGAGAACGCTAGTGAAGACAGAGCGAGTGTTGAACCAACCGGACATCAGCCTTGAGCCACGTGACTTTCATGGTCCGCGTTGAAGTATCCAGAGAGCGCATTCACGCGGTCCGGTGCCGGTAGTTGATTGGTTTAGACGACTGAAAGTTTTTAGCAAACCGTCATCCTCACGGGTGAATGTGGTACAGGCTCGGACACATTGAGCACCCTGTTTCCTTCACGGACGTAATGAGCAGAGGAAACAATTGGTTCTTTTGCTTTATTTCTAGACTGTCTTTTTCTTCTACCGTGTCACCCCCCCCCCCCCCCCCCCCCCCCCATGGCTGCCTGTGCGCTTTCTGCATCCGAAATTGCGTGGCCGCTGAATCCCGGGGCGGTGTTGTCGAGGGCGGACGTCCAGACACGCGTAGCTCATTCTCGCGAAGAGAACCGCCCACTCCGAGTGAAACAGCTCCTCCCTTTTTCATCATCAATGGACCCCGTGATCCCGCTGAACCGTTCCGCGGCTTATAAAAGGACTGGGCCGGAGCTGGAGCTCTGCAACCCTGACGGAAGTACTGCGCTTATCCACACGGACTGAATTTCATCGAACCACCTGACAATTTTAAGGTGAGTAAGGCATGTCGAGCTCCCATTCTGCAATCATTGGCGTAGAAACTACCGTAAATGGTTTAACGGGATACCCTATCTTTGTGCCTACTGCGATTACACTACTATAAAAATGAGCACATCGTCCTTGTTACACAATAATTGTAATACAGGTGAGGCGAATTTAGAGTTCAACGTTTTAATATGACTAGGAATGGACCAATCGTTTCTGGTCTTCGATACGAGTATAGACGCCACGATTTTGTGTAATCGTGGATAGAAGGAAAAAGGCACCTTGAGTAGAAAAAGGACCTGAACCAATACCTTGTACCTGCCGTACTTTGTTTAGTCGTTTTTCATGGAAGCAGTGGGAATAACCCCTAACTTCATGGGAAGACGTTCGTCCTGGCAAAGCTGAGTTGCCCCACTATACAGTGCTATCTAAATAAAGCTAACACACTTACCCTCCATAAAACTAAAAATCACGACTGTCTCCCATGGTTGTCATGAACTGCCTGAAACAAGATAATTTGTCCACGATAGGAATTCACTCAAAAGTAAATGGTATAAAAAAAAAAACTGCTTACGTCGGTAGAAATAGTACCACAAGTTCACTCTTTGCCGTTCGCGGTTTCATTGTGTAGAAAATATTGTGGTTCTGCTAAAGAAGTGTACTTTCTTGTCCCTCAGAAGTCCGCAAAATGAATTCCTGGAAAGCCTTCTTTATGTTTGGCACGCTTTTGGTGATGGCGGTCATGATGAACATGGCATGCGCAGCCTACAGGAAGCCACCTTTCAACGGCAGCATATTCGGCAAGAGGTCCAGGGGTGAGCAGTCTATATAGTTGTGTTATTTTCTTATAGTTGGCTCAACTAGGTGACTAAACGTAAGTCTGCACTTAAAAAAAAAAAGGGTTTAGCCTTAGCCCCTTGTCATATAAACGACACCACAAGACTTCAGTTCGACGTACTGATGTCGAACTGACGGCGCCAACGTTTACAAGAGGGTTGTTGACGGTGCGATGTAACATATTAAACAACTAAAGTACGCATCAAAGACTACAGATAACAAACTCTGAAGCTCTGCAGTAGGGCCACGACAACGCCGATTACGTTGTTTATCGTCAGTCACACTTACATTAGCTATTTTAATAAGTTGCACAACTCGGTTATCAGGCCGCTCGTGAAAGTTGGTAGCGTCGGTTTAACGTCGGTGCGCAATACGTCTAACTGAAGTTTTGGGGTGTCGTATATGTGACAAGGGGCGGAAGGTCTCCACCCTTTTTTTTAGTGTGCATTAGCTTGTAGCAGGTGTAGTTATCCTATTGAACGAGATATTGACGGTAAGTCTAAAATGTTGAATCGAAAGAAGATGGCTAATTTTTAATCATATTTTTTACAATCCTTTCTTACTCCAAGCGAAAGTGAGAACACGGATTCAGGAAATAAAACATAAAAAAACAAGCGTCTTGCTCAAAGCATTTCTGGCAGAGGGATAGGCTTTGAAATTGCTAACTCCGCTCCAGAGCGCCGACCGTATAGGCACAACCTCAGCCTTTGTTAAAGCCACAACATCCGGAGAGAGGTACAGAAGATGTTCCACTTAAAGCGAGAGTACCTTTTAATATCAGAATGAAGAAAATGAATCAAAATAATGTAATTGTGACTTATAACTTCAATATCTAATCACGAATCATGCCTGCTGTATCCAGAATATTTCAGCATTTGTGCCTTCATTGGGTTATTCAAGCGCCTACTAAGACTGACAAATAACTATTCCTTTAAACCGCGTAGATCAAATTAACACTAAGATTTTGGTGGTGTTTATAAATAATAAAACATCTGACTCCTCTCATGCAGCTAAGCTGTCGTGTTAAATTAATAATGAAGTAGGTGATAAAAAGATTTGGTCTGTTTGCCGTAACCTCTGCCGCAAGTTCGGTAGATATCCAGTTCCACACGGGAGCTGTTTGTTCGTATCGACGAACCCTACAGCATGTAGATTGTGTTCTCGTTCTGCGGTCGATTGTTTCACTGTGTCCTTTTCCACGTGAACAACTCCTTAGTCGACGTAGGAAGCTTAAGTGAAATTTGGTTACATAGGAAGCCAAAAACATAGACTGTGAAAAACATTGAAAGGTTATATTTCAAAAGCTATTGGTGAGATTTGAGTGAGACGTAACTTTGTAATAGATGTACTCTACCTTGGGGTTAAGCATCAAAGTTCATAGTTAGCTGGGTTCAAGGGACAAAAATAAAAGGTCGCTTGCGTTTTGTGCATGGACTCAACGTATACAAAACATTTATAGGGGGAGCGTACGTTCTTTCGTTGTACGTTCCCTTACAAGAAGGGCAGGGTTGATCGGTCAAAGACGCATTATACTTTAGGAAAATGGTCAAACTCTTCTCTCCTTTATATTAGGGCCGAGATAGGGACGAGAGGTTTTGTCAATACACTTATGGGCAGCAGGGAGTAAAAGGGTGTCGTTCACAAGGATCTTTATCAGTTTAATGCAGTTTCAAGTTGATTTGCTAATTTTGACAGATAATTATCTTGAAGTATCTCAAGATTTAGGAGAGTCATCGTGACAACTTTTATACCTTTTTCTGTTTTTTCTTGTAAGATGCCATTTTTTCCTCTTAACTGATGTTTAATGTCATAAATAGTCTCTGGAGCTGGTAAGGTTGTCATGCCATTGCGAACTCACATTCTACAAATTTTTATTTTTGGGCCTAACCTTACATTTTCGGTTCGTTTATTGTAGAATTTATATTCGTTTCTATAACTTGTGTGTATCAGGTAGCACACACACAGGAAAAAATCCGTCGTATATAACGAAGATCTAGGGCTACAAATAAACGTTGACGTCGTAAGAAGTTGACCGTGCGTGAGCATGAGCCGTCGAATGATCCCCTTCTACGCTGTATTTAAACATAAAAAAACAATCTCTGTTTATTCAAGAGTGACTACTTCACTTAAGTGATTTAAATTCGCATTGGGGGGGGGGGGGGCAACTATATAGGGAGATGCCAAACATTTGTAGTATATACGTAACCCTTGATGAATGAAACAGAATACATACTCAATGGGCTCTCAAAACTTTGAAGATGATTCACTTGTGTAGTATCTCCCAATATATAAAAATTTGAATCAGGCAGCAAACATGTGACAGACGAAGAGATCGTAAATCAAATCCTCAACAACACGTGTTGAATAAACTTGTTTTTTGTTTTCGATTAGAGAAATGATAAAGTGACCTTCTAATAGACACGCATAAATACTTTAGTAAAGGTACCATATTAAGTTCGCGAAGAAACTCGTTTATGTATAAAGAAATCAATTGGTCTGAGCTGAAGATAAAAACATATAACTAAAAAACACGACTTCCCAGGTAGCACAGTTCGTTGGGCCAAATTATGATGTTAGTATGGGAGCGTAAAGCACTAGAAAAAAAAACACGAAGAAGCCGAGGCAGTCACAACTTGACCTTTTTTGCCGGAGTCTGAGCACCTTGGTCCCAGTTTCCGGAACAAGTACCAAAGTTAAGCCTCACTGCAGGTAGTTTGGTCATCATCTGGAATGTTTAGGTCTAAATCGCCAAAACAAGAGTTATTCTTCACTTCCTGTTGTTCAGTTTCCAAACATTCCATGCTGCAGCTTTGGGTCTAAATTTCCAAACAAGTGCGATATCACGGGTGTAGGAAGCTTCTGCATGTGACATTACGGTATCAAAGGTGAAGCCAGAAGTGTGGAGCGACACGCCCCCAACGACGACCAAAACCAGAGCTGTTTTAATCATCGTTGGGGTTGTGTCCTTCCACACTTCTGCCCATCTCTGATGGTGTCATGTCACCCCCAGAAGCTTCCTACCTCCATATATTATGGGTTGCAAGGTGGAGGTATGACTATTTCAGTCACGAAAGTAGGAAGCTTCTGGTGGCGACATGACGCCATCAAAGGTGAAGCCAGAAGTGTGGAGCGACACGCCCTAACGATGGCCAAAACCACAGCTGTTTTGGTCATCGTTGCGGACATGTCCCTCCACACTTCTGGCTTTACCTCTGATGGCGTCATGTCGCCCCCAAACGCTTCCTACCTCCATGTATTATGGACTAGAAGGTGAAGGTGTAACTATTTCAGTCATGAAGGTAGGAAGCTTCTGGTGGCGAAATGACTCCATCAAAGGTGAAGCCAGAAGTGTGGAGGGTCACGTCCGCAACAATGACCAAAACAGCTGTGGTTCTGGCCATCGTTGGGGGAGTAACGCTCCCCACTTGTGGCTTCACCTCTGAGGGCGTCATGTCACCCCCGGAAGATTCCTTTCTCCATGCGCCAAATTTAGGCTTCAGTGCTGGTTTTTAGGCTTGTACGTGGCATCTTTGGCTAAACTCTGGCATTTTGGCAATTATGTGGCGAACGAGAAAAAAGCGATTGAAGCACATCAAAATATGTACTTTGACGCTGACTAACGCCTTGGAGTGAAATCGTATAAAACTCGTGTTACGCCCTTGAATTGCCAAGCTTATGCAAAGTTAGGCGTTTCTTAGGCGTGCTACCTGCTTTTGCGCGGATATTAAAATATATATTTTTTTATTCGTAGACCATAGATAAGGATACTTCTATCAATGTAATGCTACGATAAATAAAACTGCAGTTGGGCAAATCCTTAGATTCGAAAAGCGCGAAAAAAAAATAAAGGACAACTGGAAGAATTTGTCGAAATGATACGCTACTGTCAAGTGAATTTTTATTTAAAAAATTTACATATAAAAATCCCCATGCGGAGCATGCGCTCACATTCAAACGACTCGCAAGTTGAATTCATATTTCTTATGGGATAAAAGGGGAGACAATATGCTGATACATGCTTTATAGCCCTTCACGCTGATCTTAAGAGCCTCGAAGTTTTGTCGATCCGGTTTTGTTTTATTCCTTTCCAATATTTGCGTTCGTCTAGCTCAAGAGAAGATAGGCAGATGGGCACAATTTTTTGGGAAGGCATAAAACAAAAACAAAAAAAAAAAGAAACCTTCGAGGGTTTTGAAATCAGGATGAATGGCGAAAAATTATGTATCAGCACATCTTAAATTCTTTTATAAACAAAAAATGAATTAATCTCGCGAGAAGTTGGATTGTGAGCGAATGGTTCGCTTGGGAGAGTGTATATGCTCGTATTTTCCGAATAAAACTTCAGTTGACAGTAGAGCATAGTTTTGCGCAATTCTATCCTTTTCTCAAATTTCTTTGGCGCTTTTCTAATGTAATACTTTTATTTCGTTCACGTTATACGTCGTTCAGCGCCTCCATAACATTAACGTCAAAATAATAACAAAATAACAAAACTTCGGGAAGAGAAATTAAAGGCGCCATTTTTCATTTTATTCACAAAGAAAACGGGTGGAACGGGGAAAAAACGGGGAACAACTTTGCTTCGGTTTGTTGCTAGTTCGCCCGTTTTTGAACATTTCCGCTGCTCTTGTAAGCGATAACCCCGTTATCGCAAGAGCCTTCGCAGTAGTTTCCTGTTTGCACTTGGGTGCACGACCCCGTCTCTGATCACCGAGTTGGTCAACTACTACATTCGCAGGTCTTGGACTTCAACAATACGTCTCGGTAGAGTTGCTAAAACTTAATACCTTCCATTTGGCTCAGCCTCTGAATATGCAACGCTGAAGCAAAGCAAATTATTGTGTGTATGTTTATACAGCCGGAAGTTAGTCTGCCTTAGTGGGCGTCTGGTGTCTCAGCTGTAGATGAGCAATTTAGCCAGTGTGGTAGGACCGCTAACCTGGGGCCTTTAACGTGCATCACGCAGTAGTGATACACGACCGCACGCCGGTACGATGCTCATCCAGATCGAAACAGGCAGGGGCGGGGATTGAACCCGTTTAACGCTGAAAAGATATGTTCTTCTTGGGAGAGCAGTACATTTGAAACATTTGAATGACGGCCGGTTAGGTTGTCCCTCCTTTCACGTTAAATGTGTCATAGGCTTCCATGACCTGTTCTCCCACTACATACAGCAGCAACAAGATCGTCTGTTTGTTCTTTCTTTTACAGGTCGGTTTTGTTGATATCATAATTTTCAGACGTTGTTTTAAACGTCTCAATATTTAACGATATTTCCTGAAAAGTGGTGCTGGACCAATGCTTTTCGACCCGAATTTCAGAGACGGTTATCGTAATAATGCAGCACCATACGCTCGAAGTAATTTATTTTAAATCATTCAAGAGAAACTCGTGCAAATAAGGTGTGTTTGTGGACAACTTCAAAGCCTCTGGCTACACTAACGGTACTTATTGGTTGTAAAAACTAAAACGATACGGCCTTTGTGGGAACTGTTTTGTTCCTTATAATTCCATCTTGAATGTCACCATCGACATGTAATGATTGATGGTTATGAATTCAAACTCAAATCTATTTTTGGTAGCCTATTACAAGAAAGTATACCCTTCTATGTAACTTTTATAGCATTTATGTTACAAATGTTAATAGTGAAACAAGCTTTGGGATATACTCTGATGATATGTTTGTTTCTAAGCAGCCGCAACCCCTCAGAACCCATGTGCAAAGGTTGTACGTGGCTTTTCGAAGGGCATGCTTGCAGCGCCGCCAACATTTTATTCATAAATGCTACAAAAACAAGTTATTTTGTTCCTTCCAAAATAGTCAATCTTAGGCACAAATTTATTATAAAAATTTGATCAACTAATTTAGAACTTGTCTGCGTAATAAAAAGTCTTTCTGTACTCATCCAGTAACGTATATTCTGAACCAACACCGTTTGGAACGGTGATGCAGAGGCGGTATCGGTTAAGTTACCAACGCAGTTAACATTCTGTGGTTATACGTGGCGCTTCTTCTTACAACCAAAAAAGTAAAGTTAATTTATGATTAGGTTCTTGTGTTTTTGTGGTTTTTTCCTTCGAAATTATGAATGTACTTTTATTTTCGGAGTTTATTTCTTCAGACAGATTCAGTGTATTTCCCTGTCAGCTTTTGGTATCAAACTAGAAATCTGTGTGTATATGTGCACATGTTAGAGAAAGGAGCACAATGGAATTAGATTCCCTAACTGCTAGTAAATGTAGTCGTGTCTGAATACTTGGAAAACTTCCCCGCAAAGATAAGAAAAAAAATAATGAAATAAGAGATGTGGTTTCCGAAGAAGGGAAGCAGCTTAGCGAACCGTTAAATGGGGGCAGTGTCGCGTGTCAACACAAAAAAAAAAAGTTATAGATAGATATGTTCTCTCTCTGAAGCTTGGGGATCTTTTTTCAAATACAAGGGCAGCTCTTAATTAGGGGTTTTCGGTTTGCCCCGATTTCGATTAAACACGGACCCTTACTTAAAACTCTGCGCTATCGCCAGATTAATGCTACTGTGCATTTGTTGGCGTCACAACATTGCGCAGAGTTGGTTTTCTGTTGACACGTTTTTGTCTAGACAGCCGGTATTAAATCGCAGTAGGAGATAACGCGCTTATATAGCAAGGGGTATTTGTCAAGAACGAAGCGGCAAAGGAAATTACCGTACACTCTCGGGAGTTCCTGCAACTATACTGGATATCAACGTACTCGCAATACTTGTCTTTGACTTTTTCATCAGTTTAGCCGACGAAAGACCGCAAGAACCACGCTCGAACGGTCGTCAAGTGTCAGTGATGAAAGATCGTTCGTTTCTTTTGCCATTCTGACTGCATGGACACTTGCGAACTCAACCGAGTGAAGACCAAGGATGGGTGCGGCAAGTGCAAGCCAGTGAAATCTACACTCAGGAACTTCAGAGAGCATACACGTTCGCCAATCGCCGGGTCAAAAGGCGCTGGTAGACATCGGTGTTCAAGAGCGAGTTCAACCAATCGCGACTGATAGAACGTACCGTGGAGAATGCCTTCTCGCACAAAACTAGACGGCGACTCGACCAGCTGCATACAAATGGCATGATATAGTTTGATATAGTCTGGCACTCTCTTTCTCTCTCTCTCTCTCTCTCATCCCTCCGCTCTATAGAGGCGCCGTGGAAGGAAAGGTGTGTGTCTATTCTCAGGTGGGAGTTAGGCGGGTTCTGAATACGCGGTTGCGTTCCGAAACCGCCATGTTTTGGACCCCTTCGCACACCGTTTTACTTTCAGTCCGACTGCAGACGGCGCAACGAACCGTATCCCAGACCCAGTCAACCGGTTTCTTAACAGCATTCTGTCTGGTGGTCCCTCCAGTTTTTTTGAAAACGAAGATTTGATTTGGGTTGATTTCGTGGAGCCAATCAGGCCGCACCAAAAGTGCATCTTGGCGGCGCTCACTGTCTTTGTGTGTTTGCTATGAACGACTAAATCAATCACGCGGGGTGATTGCGTTGAGATCTTGGGCTTTTATGTGTGTGTGTGTGACTGCTTTCGCCCGATATCCAAAAAAACATGAAGACAGCAAGGACCGTGAAGATGCACTTTTGGCGCTGCGTGATGGGCTGAATCAAATTGTAGCATCGGCTGCGGCCGCACTTAGATTAAAACGGAGTAAGAGTCATGGTGTATCCACCTTGTGTTTGCAGCTGCCAAAGAGCGTTCAGCAACAACGATTTCAACAGGACGTCACAGTGGTGGCCTTCCTGGTATTAAGATGAATAAAAAATACTTATCCGAACATTCTTATATACACGTTTTAAAGTGTGTGCGTGTGTCTGTGTAATTTGAGAAAATTAATTCGCGGCGTTAGAGAGCAAGCTTAGCTCACAAAATCTAATTCTCTACGAATATAGGCATAAATGTTCATAGTTTACTGCACGTCACGTCAAGAGAGAGCCTAAGTTTATTACCCCCAAAATATTTGTATAGTGGTTCATGAGAAGTCAGAAGGCTGCAGCGGATACTTCGCAGGAAGGTTTAGTACAGTACTTGCTTATTAAGCTGCATCTATCATTCTCCGAGGAAGCTAGCTCTTGCAGTGAAACGTCGACTACCAGACATATGCTTCAAGAGGTTGGTATCGCAAGATGTTCCTATCAGCATGACTACTTTGGTGATTTGATTCTAACGTGTTTTTTTGAGGACATTACTTTGGCAGCGACTGAAGTGTCAAGAGGGCCTTTAGCATTAATATGTTGGATTTTCTTTTTGGGGGTGTCTTTTTTTAGCAGACCTGAACAACGCAGATGTGAAATACGCAATGTGTGAAGCTGTCTGGGATACGTGTACGCAGTGGTTTCCCATCACCCAGGATGGCGCGCAGTAGCGACAAATAAAGACGTACGTATTCTTATACAATCCTCCCTTTTTACATATGGTATGTCAAGGAGCTCCTGCATGTTTACTAACACGTGATGCGTTCGGAGACCCAATAATTGTAGTTTTTAGTCTGCTGAGCCAACGCAAAAGATGTTCTCTATCATATTCCGTTTGGCCATGCGGTATCGGTGGCAAAACCTTTGGGACCTCTTTGTTACTGAGATGTTATGACCACAGGGGTGCCGTTCGGTTCTCCGATTTCATCCGTTGAACTGTGATGTCGCTGCTCTGTTGCAGGTTGCCCTCCAGTTTGACTTTTCACGAAACTTTAGCGATCATCCCAGATACCACATTAAGTGGGGCCTACGTTGGCCTCACGTGGGAAAAGTGGGCTTCGGCAGCCCCTGCAATACCCCATACATCAACTTGGGGCCCCGCGGACCCCAAGTTGATGCCCAATTCGAACTTCCTGTGCAATACTGCCGCGGATTCGCCTTTGTTATGCGAGGGCAAAGTTAGCGTAGTTTTGGGCATACATAATGACAAATACACAGCGCAAAAGGACTAAAAGAGAAGAGACACACCAGATAGTTTTGGGCAAAGCGAGGGCATGCGACATGGGCTTTCGGCGCGGTACTCCCGTGGATCCCACTTTGGCTACGCGTGTCTAACTTAAGCTACCCGCGCAATGGCCCCGTCGGTCCTACCTCGGCCCTGCAGGGACAGAGGTAGCACTGAGGTCGGCTCCAGGAGAGCACCGCGTGGGAATGCACAACTGGGCAGGCTGTTTGCGTTTATATGGTATCTGAAATGTTACTAACAAGTGCACCAATGTATAGGCTTTGGCTGTTTTTGGGCACTCAAAATAAACAAACAAAGAAACAAACAAACAAACGAACAAACAAACAATGCCCCGCGAGTCCAGCCTCGGCTATGAAGGGGCAGAGTTAGCAAGAGGTGGGCTCCACGAGGGTAACGTGTGGGCATGCTCAACTGGAACTTTATGTGCGATTTCCAAAATTACACAAATTTCCGCTCATATACTAAGATTATTTTGTGCGCGTTCTGGAAATTTAACATAGAGAATCGGTTTAATTTGATGCTAAATTACCGAGGATTTTAATAAAAGGCGTGAGAGCAAAATGTTGGGTTTTCAAAGCTTTATTCCTAACTTACTATTCGGCGTGTATCTAGAGAAAGCCATTTTAGATTGTTGGCGACCTAGCGATCCACAAACTTAGACCAGGTTACCCGCATGTTAAATTGTCTCCCGAGATTTCCACTGCGAGGTGGCGAAGCGCAAACGGTCACGTGAGCGGCGCTCCGCCGCTTATGGAAGACCCCGTGCATACTTCTGCGCCGGCCTTTTATCAGTGACGGAGCGACGCTCGCGTGGCCGAATACTCTTCGCCACCTCGCGGTAGAAATAATGACAGGCGATTTAACACGCGGAAAACCTGTTCGAAGACCGTGGATCACCAGTTTGCCCCTAAGGTTGGGTGGGATAGTTTACTAAGTATATTGAGCTTGAAATTGAATTCTAAACATGCTTATTGAAATGCCGTTATCTGTTCTCAAATGTGGTTCCTGTAGCAGACTCAAACTGGTTATGAATCTCAATCACCTGAGTAACGAAAAAAGAGAAAAAAAATTAAAATACGCAGAGCTTTGTTTCATTTTCTACACTCTAAGAAGTGCCTTCGCGTCCACTTACCCGCAAAGCACTCGAAGAGCCCATCTCTGAGATCTACAAAATCAGCTCGGCGATTGATGAGACAGAACATCCGTTTAGACTTAAAAATGAAGTCTGCGCTGTGGCATTGCGCAATGCCACAGCACGCCACTTGCAGTGCCTAATGCCACAGCGCAGACTTAATTCTGAAGTTTAAACAGATCTTCCGCGTCATCATACGCTGAGCGGCTTTCGTAGATCACAGAGATAGGCCTTTCGAGTGTTTTGCGGGTAAGTAGACGCGCAGGCATTTCTTGGAGTGCAGACTTGAAATGCCCAATTTTCGGTTGTATTGCTCGCGACGTTCTATACATTTTTCAAAGTATAGAAATTTACGTAATGATTAAAATGATGATACCTTCTCAGTAGGCCCAAGAGGAAAGTGAGGCATGCTCAAATTAGGATGAGTTGCAATACCCCGCATCTTAAGAGAATGATGAAATTACTCCGAACAGATAGATGCTCCTTGAGGGACCTCATGTTTGCTGCCCACGTAGGCCCAATGCGGGTCCCATGAGGGAAACCTTTGTGGGCTGTGCACCTAAGCCTCTTGTGGACCCCACGAGGCCCACAGGCCTCGTGGGGCCCACAGGAGGCAGCGGCAGCCAACATGGCCCCACGAGGCCCACAGGCCTCGTCGGCCCATGTGGGCTGCCACTGTAGAACGACCCACTGTGGGTCCCACGAAGGGAGCCAACCTGGGCAGTCCAAGTATGCCCCCTGAGGGCCCCCCGAGGCAGCCCAGATGGACTGTCCACGTGGGCCCCAGTGGGGCCCGACTTGCAAAACCTACGTGGGACCCACGTCGGCCCCCTTTCAAAATCTAGTTGTCGTTACATGTGATGTGTCGGGACGCTGCGGCGACAGTGACTTTCGCGTACTCTTGTACGTTTTGACGAAACATTTAAGACCAACCTCCGGGATCGCGACATCCGATAGCATCACACGCCTGCCCTTGCTACGTAATTTATTCCCACTGCGGGACCACTTTTTCTTTATAGAAGGTGTAGGATGCTAAGCACACTGGAGCAAAATGCGCTTTAGGCACCATAGTGGAACTGACTAAAGCAGCTTCCGCCCTGCTTACTATAGAAGAAACCATTTTTGGCCAATCTTGTGCAGGGAGATATAATACGGAGAACTTTTGGGCGAGAAGAAAGAATAAATGTTGTGGCATGGGGATTGAATTGTTCGAATAATCTTTTATTTTTCCATGTCTCAGGATTTAGATTACGATTTATACTAACCAGCTGGCTTGCATACTTTCGCTTGCTGAACAATCTTGCTTTTTTTATAGTTTGCTTGCTGTGCACTTCTTTAGGTTGTGCTCGGAGCACTGATATGGCTGATATTGCAACTGCTTCGCAGTGCAGTATCGCTGAAAGAGCTTGGGAAGGTATAACCAGACTAAATTGAATAAACGAGCCTCAGTAGCAACCTAAAAGCCCGAAAACGGTACTGCTAAACGCACGTTTCTTTTTCCAGGAAATAGGGCCACATGTTTGGCGTAGAACCATCTCCACTCTTCCCTGACTCCCAGTAGACTCCCTGGAGACGATCGCTCTGTGGCCTCGTGAACCCGCACAGTTCTTCTTGAGAAGCAAGACTTCTCCCTGGAGGCACCTCCATGTCAACAAAACTAGTTAGAATGTAGAGCCAAGGAAATAAAGAAAAAAGCATTTAGTGTGCCTCAGGCTCGTATATTTCAGCTTAGGTGGGCCGCCAATTCTTCCAGATTGAAAATCGATTAAAAAGGCGTGGGTCTAATTTTATGGCAAATTCACGCGTTCAGTTTGAGAATAGAGAGTGAAAGCCATATATGGCGATTTGTGCGAGTAATGGTAGTTAGGGGCCTTTTTAATAGATTGTATACGTCAACAGAAAATACATGCAGTTTATTTGCTGGGTTTTACGCTTAGTTTACATTGAGGGCATTAATTAGTTAATAAGGGGCTAATATAGCAGAAAATTATTGGTCACAGGCTTCAAATACGCGTTTACATTGCCAGACTGCAATTTTATTTCCTTCGATAATCCTCTAATTTTGTACTAAGGGGTAACTCAAGCACTAAGGGTTATTACAAAAGAACTATTGTAACTATCTTAGCTTTTACTACGAACAAAACCGTAGTATGATTTCTTCATAAATACTACAGAAATTCGAATCCTGCTTACAAATTTATATCTCAAGTTCAAATCACAGTCGAGAAACAGTGTTCCTCATCAGACAAGCGACAACATTTGGGCACCGACATAGTTTTTTGTTTCAATGTATCAACAAGTCTGTTTTAAACACTTTTATTTTTGAACTGAAACCTCAGGGTCAGTAAACGAAACTGCGGATGTCCTTGTCGTTATAAATTTGCGCTCAGGCACCCGAGGAAACAAAATGGTTATTTCGAAAACTGACACTGAAATCAGACCCATTCGCAAAACACCCACTGCAGACAGCGGTAGTTCTTTGATCGGATTATTATCCCGACGGCGACAATACAGTATTTTAGGGGGGACTTAGAATCCTAGTGAAAAAAGTCATTTGTATGAGAAATTTCTTGTGTCCAATAAACACATATCAATCATACAAGATATATAAGAACATAAAAGAATTATACACGAACTATATAAGAACTATATAAGATATCTAAGAACCATATATGACACTTGTAAGAAACTATTCACTAGTCTCTTATAAGGTGCATGTATGTTCTTATATATCTGATATAGTCCTTATATAGTTCTTATTTGGTTTTCATATTGTTCTTCTATGTTCTAATATATCTTGTATGATTCATTTGCGTTTATTGGACAACAAATTTCTCATAGAAATGAGAATTTTCAATAGGGAAATTTGCTTTAAAAAAATAAAGAAGCCGGGAAATTTACACTAAAGTGGTTTGTGCAGGTGAGTGTTACGGGAAGGGGGACATAAAATAGAAGGCTAATAGTGGCTATGAGTCGGACAATGAATTAAACCTTGTTAAATAACTGTTCATTTCGTCAAGATACACATATGGTTTAAATTGGAAATTTTCTGAGCGTCAGTGAAAACCACTACGCAAGTAAATTATAGAAAAATTGGAGGCACGTGCGAAGCGCGGTGGTCGGCTAAAGATACCGCTCGTACAACGGGCGTAATGGTGAAAGTGCAGGAACAATGATGATTAAAATCTGAAAAACCTCGTGGGCACGTTTTCGCAACATTTATAGTTTCGCGTCTGTTGGACTAATGGCCATTCTTGTACACTTACCAAAAAGAAAATTGTTCGATTACAATTACAAATATTCTGGTTAAAATATATTGAACTATATCACTCGTATACTTAACAAAAAAAAGTGATTGGCCATTACTTCAAGGATGTAACAGTTTGTTCCCCGATTACTTAAGATCCTCAAAATGCCACATTTTTCTGGCAGTTTAGAAACAGGCCCTGTCTATTATTGGATTATGATCACCGGATAACAACTACTATTATTTTCCTTACTCTACCCTTTTGGTAGACCATTCCCCTGTCAGAGGCTTGGTTAGGGAAACTTCATGGTAGAAAACTAGTGAACATTAAGGGCGCCATTTTTGGAAAAGGGAAGGGAAACACGTCTTTGTATACCAACTTGGGGGCGGAAGATAAGTCACAACGGACGAAGGAACGATGTTCCGGGAGCACAATCTAGGTCACAGTAGATGAAGGGAGCAAACACGATCTAGCTTCGTCGCTCGGAAGAAAGTTTGCACTCGCGTGTGACAGGCCCCAGCAACTGTACGCCAAAGTTGTGCCTATCTCAAATACTCTACTCGAGATACTCTATTTCAAATACTTTTTGAAGTATCTTGGTATCTTGCAAATACTTTTGATCGAGAGTATTTAATACTCTATTTTAAACACATTTCTCAGTATCTTGGTATCTTGCAAATACTTTTGATCGAGAGTATTCAATACTCTCTTTTAAACACATTTCTCAGTATCTTGGTATCTTGCAAATACTTTTGATCGAGAGTATTTAATACTCTATTTTAAACACATTTCTCAGTATCTTGTACTCATTATCTCAAATACATTTTTGACATTCCGCCATCTTCCGAGTTTTTTGGTGTGAAGTGGAGTGGGCGTAACGCGAGCAAACGTGAACATTCTTTCGAGCAACCAAGTCCTATTCCTAGCACCGATTACCTACGGGGACATTTGTTGAAGAACCCCTTTGGTTGAACTCGTAAGAAAAACATTGCTTTTTTGCCAATTGTGACTCATATTTCAGCCCAAAGTTCGTACAATGAAGGTTTTTCCCCGCGCCTCCCCAAAGGCGCTTTTTGTTTCCAAGAGTTTCCCCCACAAAAACCTCAAACAAAAGGGGTGGTTTTAAGGAAGTTAGGATTCAACGCCGCACGGAGACCGGGAAACGACCTACGACAACAATGCAGACTTGAGCTTCAAGAAAACAAATAAAAAAATTAGAAGAGGACCGAAGAAAAATTTTTTTTTTGTTTTGCTTGTATATTTGATCCCCCTACCGCAAAACGTCTGGGCTTCCTTCTGTTTATTTTCTTTTTTCGTCTGTCCATCGCTTAATTCTCTCGTGAACAATGTCTGTAAGCGAACATTGATAAGCGGAGAACAAGACAGGAAACGAACTAAAAGCTGGATGACCTCTCAAAATCCCAACAAAGCTCCCCCAACGCTGAGTGCCTTTCTGAACGCAACCAACTTGTAGAAGGTGCGACCATTGCCGATAGCTTTTATGTGGGTTCTCTTTGTTATTCATTCACTCATATCCGTAATCCCAAGTTCGTTTGTAGTGAACTCCTCATATAGGGAATATGGATTGTAGTTAACCGATGCGTCTAGGGTCCGTCACGAGCCAACGATCGATAAAAACTGGCCAGACGTCAGGACAACTCGATTGTTACCGAGCTGTCCTTTCGTACAGCTCGGTAACAATCGCTTCAATCTTTGTTGTGCGCAAGATTTAGATCGGGTAACGTGGACATTTTGTTGCAATTTTTTTTAGGATTGTTGTTTCTATTTAATCATAAGGTTGGAAACCGAGAGGGCTTGAAAATAGTAATGGCTACAAGTAATTGTACTACTTCTAAACGTAATCAAATCACTTTTGCAAAAACTATCTAATAAAAGTAACCACATGAATACAAAATTACTGGTAATTGTAATCGATTGCAAGTAATTTATATACTTGAATTGAGTACCGTTCATGTCTGTCGGAGATTACGACTGCACTTCCCACGCGGCTCAAATCTTTGAAAAAAATTTTAGTGAGTGGTTTTCAACGATGCTTAGAAAGTTTACGATTGGTAGCATATCTTTATCTTCAAGAATTAGAAAGTTAATTAACGAGTTATAGGTAATTAACCGAAACATTGTGGCGCTTATCCCCCTATAGTATGTCCCCAGATCGCACAACTCCCCCCCAATGACCGCTTAATGTAGCCTTTCACGGTTTTTCAATACAAATTTCTAAAACCAAAGAAACACTAAACCTAGAGAAATTGTTTTTTTTCCTAGCTGGTTAGGACATGCATGTCTCATAAGGACGGGTAGTCGAGAAAAAAAATTGTCTAATATCTAGGCTACAATAGGAACACTTCGATTACTGGGCGAAACCGAAATTGCACCCCCTGCGGAATCATGACGATGACGTTTGTCTCCACGCAGTGTGCACACCGAGGTCAGCGACCTCAGAGCGCACATCAGTTGGGTGCAAACGCTATCATCATGATCCCACAGGGGTGAAATTTTGGATTCGCCCTCAAATAAAAAAAAATCGTATTGGAGGGTAAATATCGGGCAATCAGAGTTTTTTTTTCCGACGAACATTCATTTGAGACATGCCTGTCCTAAACAGACAAAATTCTTTTTTTCAAAAGTCAGCGTTTAGAAGCAGACAAAAAAACGCCCTTTGTGTTTTACACGAGACATTTCATCTTAAAAGGGTTTCAACATCAGCGCTCTGTCTGTTTGCATCTACAAGTTCTTCGTCCGTCTTCGCGCTGGTTTTTAATTTGAGAATGCAGAACCGACTCGCCCGAGTTTTAACGATACTAGAAGAGGGTCTTCGTCAGCTGCAAGTTTGGTGGTGGAGTATTTTGTTCGAAACCAGCGCCACCGTCACCGGCAGCATAACTGAGGAGCGATTGCGGCGCCAGCAGATAAAAACGCCAAACACCGAATGGCACGAACAAACTAGGCCACGCCCAATGTTTCTAAAGCTGTGAGCGGCTGCACGCTCTGAGACGTACTTAAATATGTATAGTTTGCCTCACCTTAAATCCTACCGGAGCCGATGCAACGACGCGACGGAGCCAATGAAGCAGCGCCAAAAGTTCATCGTCACGTCGCTTATCGTCTTTATTTGTCAGCTTGTCAGCTCGCAAAAGGTATAAAGAATGGGCTTTTAAACATGCAGCGTCCCTCGTGACAGGCGGTGGTTTCGTGATCGTACCAAAAATTTACTTGGAGTCAAAGCCCTCATAGCTATTGATTCTGTTTTTCAAAGCCACACTGACATCTCATTAATCAAGATAAATTGTGAATCGAAGAGAATGCCAAGCGCTAGAACTAAAACAGCCTTTCCAACGTTCAACCCCAGTAGAAACCAAAGCCCGGAATTGCTCTACGGCGCAAAAAGACGGAAAGTAGATTGCCCCTTGCGAGTTATCTTTTCTGAAAAGGGAACGTTGCAAAATTCTTTCACCCTTAACTTTGCGAGAAAGGGTAAATTTTCTAACTGCCGACGACCAGTTCTTACTGAAAGATTAAAAAAAAGTTCGCATGCTGTGAAAGTGTTTCGGTTAGTTGATGAGTTTTTAATCTTCATAGATTGAAATAACATGAATTTTCGCAGCATAGTGACTAACGTACTCTCCACTTTGAGAAAGAGCTTAAAACCTTCAGAGTTAAGCCATGAGCTTCCTGCAGAAGATTCTTTAAGATTTTGGACCTCCGTCTATTTTCTCTGTCCCATCAAGTTTGTTTGACATACGAACTAGAGAAAAGAAACCATTCGTTCAACCCCGGTTAGTGTATTCGAAGTTAGTTAAATTATGCAGATATCAGCTATTTCTCAGAAACGCTATCACTAAGTCCTGCCAGTAATAGGCTAAATATAACTTTGATAAACAAATCTCTAGGTTCCGACCAGGGAGATACCCTGATTCTGTGCTAACCTCAGTCACTGAGATCCATCTAGAATTAAGGAAACAGAGTGAAGGAACCATTCACCGAATAAAAGATCAGAACAAAAGAACTGTAGTTATTCCTTACATCCACTAGGTATCAAGTGGTCTTAAGAGGATTGGAAACCGGATAAACTTAACGGTATCCTTCTAAGCACCTTACACGCTTCCTAGCTTCTAGAAAAAAGTCCATCCGTCCTCATATGAAAAGCAAACTGCACAAAAAAACCATAATGCCCATATTATTAGAAAAAGTACTTTATTCTTTGGCGCTCCTCATTGGCAAACAGTAAATCGGCCAAACAGGAAGATGTATAAATCACAGAGTAAGAGAACATAAATATAACATCAACAGAGTCATATCCGGAAATTTAGATGTGCATTACGGTACTATGGATGCACAGCTGACTTAGAAAAATATAAACTAATTGCCAGAAGCGGTGATCAGATCACGAGAGAAATTATTGAAGCAGAAAAATTCGCGCTACACGGATGGAATCGCGTCACCTTCTCTTCACTAACGTTATCAGGGAAGGAATATTTAGCAGGACATTTTTTGAGAGGATTTATTTTTTTCACGTGCTTGTATGTATGTATCTATATCTGTTTATAAAGATCTATGTACTGATCTAGCGCACGTACTAGTTCCTCCCAATTCACTCTAAAAAAGCCTGCGCGTCCACTTACCCGCAAAACACTCGAAAAGCCAATCTCTGCGATGTGCGAAATCAGCTCAGCTAATGATGAGGCGGAACATCCGTTTAGACCTAAAAATGAAATCTGTGCTGTGGCATTACGTAATGCAAAGCGCAATGCTTGCATTGCGTAAGGCCACAGCGGAGGCCTAATTTTTAGGTCTAAACAGATGCTCCGCCTCATCATACGCTGAGCTGATTTCGTAGATCACAGAGATAGGCCCATCGAGTGTTTCGCGGGTAAGTAGACGCGCAGGCATTTCTAAGAGCGGGGTATTGTCACGAATGACGAGGTGACGAAACAAAGGAATAATTGAGAAAACTGAAACGTTTAATGCGGCGAACTTGTGCCCAAAACAAAAAGGGTAACAGAAGATAACAGCAGAGCGTCGCGGGCGTCGAAGTCGGCGTAGCAGCAGAGTTGAACGCTGGGGCGATACTGATTGCGGCTTGCCACGCGAAGCATCCTAGAACGTTCGGCGCGTAGAACATTCGGAGCCCGATCAGACGAGAAGGTTCTCCAACTCACGGGAACGCAACGCTGAAAGAATAAATAAAAAAAAAACGTTCCGCTCGCTGAAATTGAACCCAGACATTCCGCGTGACAGTCAAGCGGGGCCACCATTGGGCCACGCACGCGATCGCTCGGCGATGCGCGTGGCAGTACAGAGAAACAAGAACGAATGAGTTATAACGCTTGTTGCAAGTTCGTTCGTCTTTTGTGTCTCTCTTGTGTCCCTTGTTTCTTGTTAATTATTTTTATACAGCATGAAACTCCAACTCCACCAAGCCTCTATAACGACGAACTATAGATGTGCGCAATATTTTAGTGGCATGTTGACCATGGGGGGCAGCCGTCAGCACCATAACTAAAGCGTTCGTAAAAAAAAAATGAAACTATTGAATATTTATATTGTTATTCTTATGAGAACAAAATATAGCATTTCTAATGCCAAATAAAATTTGAGTGGTTTACGCGCCAAACCAACAAATGGCATCTGGCACACCCCACCGGAGAAGTTAGGATTAATTTTGACCATATGGGGATGTTATGATGTCCAGCCGAAATCTCGGTTACTCGGCACTTTCTCTGCAATGAGCCTGCGAAGATTTTCTTCACCTTAAATCTTACCGCCTCAGGCGTTCCTCAACGGGCGATTCGGAAACCGGAGCTTTACCTTGGTGCCAGAGAGGCCTATCCATTTCTAATGCCAGAACTGGACCGACTTGCACCTACGCACAAAAAAAAAAACCGTGTTTCTTGGTCGTAGCGCCTTTCCCCCTTTGTCACGCCTTAGCTCTCTCACCAGCACCTCTCGTAGGCAAAAAAAGACAAAGTGTCCAGTTTCAGGCGTGACTTAAAGAAGGTCACCGCGGAGCCCAGACTGGACGCGAGTGTTGCGTCAGTGTTAGGCCGAGGCTCGTGTCCAATCAGAGAGACGCACGAGCCCCAGTCGAACGCTGATGTAGAACTCTTGTTGGCCATCTTTCGGTGATGCCAAAAATCTAGCGCTGCGGTTCGTAATCTTGGAGGCGTGGCTTTCACGGAACAGGTGTCTGTATCACTCCGCTAAAATCTGGACCTGAAATATTCTTTTTTTTTTTAATAAAAGAAAAAAAGAGGTTATCTGTCTTCATCGTCCACGTTTCTTATGCGAGTGTGGGTGACGTCGAAAGTGTCTGGGTGACGCATCGAAAGTGTATGGGTGACACAGAATTGATAGTAACTATCAAAACGGGGTGCTACCTGAGGTATGGGAGCCATTTGTGGGTGCAAATGTGCCAAATTAATTGGCAGTGACTATTTTTACGTCCACCCCCAAAATACTTCAAGCGTTATTTTGACGTACGTCACTTCCGCAAAACCTCAAAATACTGGCTTTATTACTTCCACGTCCGCCGCCAGTGCAGGCCTTGGCAGCCGTCGCAGTCGTCGCGGTGGTACTGGTAGCGTCCGACGTGTTCGCCGTTTCGTGGTTTCGTGCATTCGCCAGTTTCGTTCTTTTAGTTTCTGATGTCGGTCGGTGCTGTGTTGATGTGTTGACGGAGCCATGTGTCGCTGTGTCTCGTGGTCGTGACGTCTCGCTTTGTATCTGGCTCTTGCCCTGTTTTTAACTGGGTTTCATGAGTATGTTGTTTAGTATAGATTTCGTTTTTTGTTGTGTATTACCAGCGTGTTAACCAGAAAACGATCGGAATGTTAAATTAAATGATGTAAATGCAACCATTGCCTCCTTTATTTTCCTTGACCGGCGCGAATTAACCAACAAAGAAGGTTCTGACGCACCGAACGAAGAGTTCTCAGATTGCAGTCTGAGACGTGGTTGTGCGAGATACAGGCATTTTCCGCCAGCAAATGTCGTCAATCACCTACAAATTTGATGGCACGACATTCAGATCCTTTGTCTCTATCAACCACGTAAAATAAATTATGAAAAGCAAGGTTACAGCATCCAGTAATCTTTAGCACAACCAAGCAAACATTACGTGCGGCCTGACAGCTGATGTTGTACATCGAGAAAGGTTTTTGCATTCCCCATGACATAAAAGCTTATAAAAACTGCAGTCGACTGCACAACATTTGGTTACTGAAAATGCGTGTGGAACTGCAACGCCACATGCAAGCAAGATCATATTATGACAAACGCCACTATCAATCGCTTTCCAATCCGGACCCCAAAACTCCAGAGTTCAAAGTTTGAAATGTCAAAATATTGAGAGAAAAAATATTTTGACGATGTACATGAAGATTATGTTCAAATATGTTCACGTTTTTATAAAGTTGCGTCACATGCGTCAAAATGGTACACGGACCGTTCTTCTCAAAACAATTCGTAAGCGGGCAACTCGTACCAGAGCTATTCGTCACATAGGGTGATTTTTCATAGGGTCATTTTTCACCGGGACAACTCGTCGAAACACCGGAGATAACGTTTGAAGACCCTGTTGCCGGCGTACTACTTATTTTAGCGTTCGGTCGCTTTTGTTCCTCAGCTTCTAGTAGCGTCCTCTTTTGAAAGTTTAGACTTTTGTTTCTTTTTCGGTTGGTACACATTTTAGTTCACCTTGGAACCATAGAATACACAACTTTCAGGATCGCGACACAGCTACTGCGCATACGCAGCACGGAAATAACCTAACTCGTCCACGTGCGCGATACAGACTACGTATGCGCGGCGCAGACTGCACATGCGCAACCAAAACGTTTTACGTAACACCACACAATTGCTTAGCAATTTGCCATTATTATTTTTTCATTAGTGACTAGGGACTTTTTAAGATTCTGGTCGACAAAACATAATTAATCAGTGTGTATTAGAAAGTAGTAAAAGTCTGATTTTTGTGTAGAAAAAAAAAAGAAAGGGGTGGTTGGCAATTGCACTCACTTGGAAGAACTATGATCGGTAAACCTCATAGGTGCTGCAAATAAAATAAATATCTGTTATTAGTTTGACGAATTGCCATAGTGACCAACTGCCCCATGACGAATTGTCCTATGTGACGAATAGCCCTGCTAGCAGTTGACGTGCGACGAGTTTTCATTCGACGAACGGTCCTAGAGCCCGTAAAAATAATAGTTCCAATTATTTATCACATGCACGTTGAAATAGTCACAGCCAAAATTAATTTTAAGCGAACGACGCGGTTCTCTGCCTTGAGGATATTCACTAACGCGCGTTTACTTCGAAATCCATTGGCGGTGATTAACCCAAATGATTCAGGAAAAAGAAAACACAAACAAAAGCCAAGCAAATCGAAGACAGCTCCTTTCGTAATGCAAAATAAATAGTTTAAAAAAGTATTACCACATAAAAAAGAAATAGGTCACACCGAGAAAGGACACAGAAGACGAGGTGTCTAAAACCAGTAACGCGTTCGACACTTGTCTCAGATCACGGTACCTTAGATGCAGGTGTGTTTTGCAAAGAATGCGTCAGCTTAATTTCTATAGTAAGTTGAAACTCAAGAAGGTAGGGCGAGGGCAAGACGGGCCGGGGAGGAGGGAGCAGACGGAGCGCTAAAGAGAGAAGGAGGTTTCCCCTTTCCTTCTCCAGCGTTCCGTCTGCTTCCTCCTACTCGGCCCGTCTTACCCACGCCCTGCCTTGTTGAGTTGAAACCAGACTTGGACGTAGTTCAACTACTCTACTCAAACTACTGTAGTTTAACTACTTTTCCGAGTAACTTGGTAACTTTCAATTACAACTTTATTTGGGTAATTAGTAGTTTACTTTAACTACGTTTTTCAGGTAACTTCTACTCAAATTACTAACAACTTTCGAAACCTAATCCCCCCTTTTTTTTTCTCATCGCAAAAGTTTGAGCGCAGAAATAAATAAGACGCTGGCAGATTCAGTGGTATTCACGAACAAGGGGCCCCCTCACATTCCGTTCCCATGTTCAGCAGCCGTAGAAACTGCATCACAGGCGTCCTTGGGCCAAGGTGGCGACGAGCAGCCAAAACATAACGCCGGCGCGCACGAACGCAGAGAGCCTTTGTCGGGTATATTGACCTAATCCGGTAATGCCCGCAGGCGCCGCGCCTCTAGCTGCAACCGTGAAAGACGGGGACACTCCGAGGGTTGTTGTTCTTTTCATGTTGTGTGCCTTTAGTGAGTTCTGAGTCAAGTGGTAGGTTCCACGGTAGACGCCACTGGAATGACCTCGAAGCTGGGCGCCTGTTCCCATGGTCGCCTCGTCGTCAGTGCACACTCCCTTGCAAAGCCGGACTCCTCCGCGCGAAAACGTAGACACGGATAATCCGTTCATGGGAGCACGTTCCCGCATTCAGCTGCAACTGTACGAGCGCCGATGCTTGTTCACGTAATCCTTCGCGTTCTTCCGACCTTCCACGCCAGGGAGACCTCCTCCTTGTTAAAAACGTTTTCTTGTCAGGCGTGTCATGCGCGTCAGGATACCGTAGTCGCCGGGGAGGATTTCGAGTCACTTTTGGGAGATCCTTTTGTTAGACCCAACGTCAAAAGCAAAAAGCAATTTTTTTTTTTTTCAGTGGCGTAGCTATAACATTACAACGAGACGTGCAGTCGTCCGGATGATCTCATCGTCATGGCACGAGACTTGATTCCTTGACGGTCAGGTGCACTCGCTCGGCGAAATCTTCGAACGTCGTGGGAATAAAGAGGGGCCAGTCATAACATTCTCAACTTGCCGAAGAAAAATAAAATAAAAAGGAGAGTTTGTTATAAAAGACCCTCAGCCGAGGCAAGCCTTACATGTTTCGCCATGGACACCAAAGATGCCGACACTCGCTTACCCAACCCTGCACAGCCTGCTTCTGAAATTGAACGCTGCCTTTGCATCCAGCGCCACGGTGGAACGTCTTTTTAGCTTGACTGAAAACGTCATTAGAAGGAAAAGGGGAAAACTCTCCGATAACAACTTTGACAGACAATTGCTTCTGCGAGCGAATAAACGATTGTGGAAGTCATAAAATGCCTGCATTTATTTCAGGCTCGCAGGGTTTTTCACTGATGAAAACTCCTGTTCATTTTGCTGCCACAAAATATAAAAAGTAACTTCGACAGTAACTTCAAAGTAACTCGCTACTTTTTTACAGTAGTTAGTAGTTTACTCAATTACTATTACAAATGCGTAATTTCTACTCTACTCCAACTACTTTTAACGTCGATACTCAGTAACTTAACTTGACTACCTTTTTTGAGTAATTTGTACATGTCTGGTTGAAACGGACTAAAGTTTCATCTGTCTTGACTCAGCCTCTCGTGCGTTGATTAGATTTGCGCTTTATGTTTATCCTTTCGTTTCTCTTGCTTTTCAAGGTTACCTTGAAAGTCGCAAACGGTGTCCAGGTATGTTCTGATTGTGACGCTCTGAAAAGAGGCCTTTTGTCATTAAAGACAACGCTGGGAGCGTACGTACTTACTTGTGCTGAACGGGATCGTCTTATCTACAGAAAGAATCAAATTTAAATAAAAAAATAAGGCTTTAACGAGAGCACGTAAGACACGCACGAAGTGTCATGTATGTAACATTTTGTTTTCTAGAAAAGTTCCTGGTACACACGCCAGCATGCACAACGCGCGTATGTATACAGGCGCAAAATACTCATTGTTCTTGGGTCAATTTAGGAAAAACTCTGTTTCCGACTAAAGCTCCTCGCGTGTCGGCTTACAACTAGAGTGAAATACGCCAATTTGCGAGGCCAATGTTTCGTATCTCCGGTATGTCCCATGGAAGCCAGCGGCGGTGAAGCACACCAACGCAGAACGCAAGTTCGTCTGCTTCTTGCACAGGGATTTCGATGATGTGAGAACGCCGAGGGGGGAAGCCTCTTATTGCCTAATCCAAAATGGCGGGAGCGCAGCGTATGGAATCAGAGATAAGGGGTAGGTGGTGTGTGCTCATATTTATGTTTGCATGTGTTGTGTGTCTGTAAATGATGAATGTATATGTACGTTTCTGTACCGTATGTAGTGGCACACGAAGCATAGTTGTGTGTATCATAAAAAATGAAAGCCCTTTACAATTTCCTGTAACGCCGGTTAGAGCGCAGCTCTAGTGGAGGAGGATGGAAGCGTACTGAGCGATAGGTGACCTCAGGGCCACGTGACCTCAGGGAGGGGGTCGTGTGACGTCAGGGAGTTCATGTGACCTCGGGGGGTCACGTGACCTCGGTGGGTCATGTGACCTCGGGGGGTCACGTGACCTCAGGGGGTCACGTGACTTCAGGGGGTCACGTGACCTCAGGGGGTCACGTGGCCACAGGGGTCGCGTGACCTCGGGGGGGGGGGGTCACGTGACCTTGGGGGGGTCACGTGACCTCGCGGTTACGGCGACGGCGACGCCGCTCAAGCCGGAAGCGGGCCCCTAAGAGCTGCGCTCTAAAATGAAAGACGTTCACAACTCCCTGTAACGCCGAATTAGAGCGCAGCTTTTGAGGAGGAGGAGGGAAGGGTATTGAGGAGAGGGTATACTCCTCCTCATTCCGCCTCATCCTCTCTGCTACTACTCCTCCCCTCCTCCCTCCTCTTCCTCCTCCTTCCCCCTTCTCCTCCTTACCTCCTCTTCCTCCCCTCATCCTCCGCTCCTCTCTCCTGCCCCTCCCTCCTCTCCTCCTCCTCATCCCCCCTCCTCCCCTCTTTCCTTCTCCTCTTCCCCCTCATTCTCCTCCCCTCCTCCTTCTCCCCTCCCCCTCGTCCTCCTTCCCCTCATCCTCGTCCCCACGCGATGAATTATGGGAAATGTTCCATAATGCACCGCGCAGTTACGCCGACGCTGACGCCGAAACCCACGGCGACGCCGCTCAAGCCGGAAGTGGGCGCCAAAGAGCTGCTCTCTAAAGGCTCGTTCACTCTTGCGACTTGGGACAGTCGCTGGAGCGACTAGCGACAAGTGACTGGCGACCACCAGTGTTCACACCTGATGGAGCGACCGACGAGTTGCCAGGCTCGCTTCTCGCTTCTCAACACCTTCCCCAGCCGGCATACCGGTTTTTCTGATCAAAGGCGCCGGTAAAAAAAAAGAAAAGAAAAGAAGAAAACAAAAAAACTTAATGGTGCTTTGGAACGTAAAACAACGGCTATATGTGCGCTCCCTCAACCGTGATAGTGTACGTACCTGCCATGCCGAAAATGTCGCCGATCTCGTTCCAGGCCTGCAGCTTTTTGTTCCGATTCTTGTGGTCAGGGTGCCGCTTATTGAAAAGAAACGGATAGTCTTTGACAGCATTAATAACAACTTCCGCGGAGAGCTCCATGCCAGTTACCACCGCCATGCGCGCGTCGCTATTTCCCGCGGGAAGCAGTCTTTTGGTCCCTCCGCGACCAAAAACCAGTCGCTAGTCGCTGGTTGCTCCAGCGACCGTCGCAAGTGTGAACGGGCCTTAAAACAATAAGTGGGCGGACCTCAAGGCATCTAGCATTGAGGTCTACCCATTGTCCTTCCAATCAACGTCAATCAGAGCTCGGCGTTGTTCTGACATCACCGCTACTCCTACGCAAGAAGCAGACGACTTGCTCTCAACATACCCTCGAGAAGACGAGACCTGCGCATGACGTCATCAGGGAGCTTTCGTAGACCGCATTTCCACCTCTGCTAAGACCCCCGCTACAAAGAAGCCACTACTGCGCTTGCGCAGCGATGGCCTTGACTGTAGAGTTCCAGATGTCGTAGCGGGTTGCGGAAAGCGTTGCGGGACGACGAAAACGATCTACGAAAAATTTCTATTGTTGCTGGATCGCCGCCCCAAGCGGCGAAC
This sequence comes from Ixodes scapularis, assembly GCF_016920785.2. NCBI lineage: Eukaryota > Metazoa > Arthropoda > Arachnida > Ixodida > Ixodidae > Ixodes > Ixodes scapularis. The sequence goes on from NW_024609835.1 coordinate 19,850,528, forward strand.
ACACTGAAGCTCGATGGGAGACGCCACAAAGTCGCAGACGCGTCCGTCGTGGCGGCGCCGCGTTCTGGCGTCGCGCGCGAATGAGACGCGGTCCGAGACGCGCTGGCGTCGACGCTGACGCGGGCTAGCGGCGCTGCATGGATCTACTAGTGATAACGTTAGGAAAGGAAAGGCGCAGGCCTTGGCTTCTAGGTTGTAATGAGCACACGCTCGTGGCACGTGCCTCAGCAGCGCAGGGCAACGGTTGCCAACACTTGTAAGAAACGTAAAGCCTTAATTTTATCGAGGGTCTTTAATGTCAAAGGAAGCCCAGCGCCATCGCGTGGATGGTTGTTGCAACTCCACTGGTGGCACTGATATTAGGCTGATCGAGGAAGTGGTGGTACGTTGTGGGGTCTTTTCAGGCCGTTCTCGATCGATACCGCGCCAGCAAAGATCTCCTCCTTTGAACGACAACCGGTAGATGGCGCTGCTCGTTCTGAATGGTTAGATTCGCTCGACCATTACCGGAGCACACCGTGATGAATAGAAAAAATAAGACCTTGGTCGCCATTTTGTTTTATAAATATCGATTAAACCAGCAAGCTAATCGGAACAAAACAACAGGCATTTTAACGAAAGATTTGTTCATTTTAAAAGATAAAAAAAAAATAGTCAAATGCAAACATTTGTGTCATTTTTCTGCTCCTTGGGACAATTGCAGTCACTGTGGGGTTTACAATTTTCCCACTTATGTGCGAGCGGCTCAAATAAACCAACTGTTTTGAGAATAGTCTGGTGACTTAAGCGCAAAATCACTCCCAGATGTTCTGGAGGGTGTAGCGCTCCACTATATATTCAGAAATCCAATACCATTTTCATATCGAAAAACATTCTGTTGATGAAAAAGTTAATTTATAGAGGCCCCGTTTGTAATACTACCATTGTAACAAGAAAGTGAACGCAATTTTGCCACTAGAAGAGCACGACGTTTACACTAAAAGAGATCGTCAGATGGGCGAGCTTGTGGCCCGCTAAGAAAGGCTAATTTCTCGATAACAAAACAGAGGGCGTTATTTTATAGAAAGCTGACCAAGGCTCGTTAGGCATCAGATAATGCGGAGGAAGCATACTCCTCTCTTATTTCCAGTTCTTCAGCGGTCGCTACTAGGCTGTCGGCATTTTGAAAAGGCTGCCCACCTCTTCCAGTATAAACGCACGACTGCTAAAAAGTTCTACCGCTTCCCCTTTTAACTGGCTCAGCTGAATAAAAAAATACTTTAGATATACTCTGTGCTCCAACAGCATTTTGGAACACTTCACACGAGAAAACTTCTAAAACCTGGATCAGAAGACTCCCTGTGCTTTACTACGACGCGTTGAGCTAACCTTGGTTGCTATAGCAACCATGTCGCCGTCATAACTCAAAAGGGGTTGTAACGCCGTCAATAACACACAAATGCAATTGTCTCAACCCGCCCGAAGAGAGCTTATCCATGCATGGTAGTGTTCTGAATGAAATATTTATGAGTCAAAAAATAACGATTTCATCTAGTTTTGGCTAAAATGTTTGTGTAGGTTACTACAAGTTGGAAGAAAATGTGTTTGGGCCTGGCTCTTTTTCACCGAGAAGCGACTGGATAATCGTTCAACCAAGATAATTCAGAAGCTCGCTTTAGTCACGAGAAGTAGCATATATATGGCATCGTAAGCGTTTTATTCAGCGGCAAACTGTCGCAAAATATAATGCCGCGGTCGAGCACACATCTCCTTACCGAACAATTTCCTTTCACGCGGAAAGCGTAGGATGGGTATCAAAAACACACTCTTTCTTGGCACATGTTCGCCTCTTGGCGGTACCGCACCGCAAGGTAGTGGCGTATCACGACATCCCTTTGAAGTTACACCACAAGGGTCTTTCGTACAGCTGCTCCCAGTGAGTCCGGATCACAAGTGTATGTTGGGAGCACTCTGAAGAGTTGAGCTGAGGTGAGTTGTTCCGGCGAGTAGTAAGAAGTAGTCCATCCACTAGGACAAGGTGCACGCAAAGTTGCATTCATCCGTGACGTCACAGAGAACAGAAATTTTTGCTTTTGTAACGATTAGCTTAATCAATCAAAGGGTTTCTCAAATCAGCGATGTCTTTCTCAGAAGTGAGCACCTGGTTATCTCACATTGAAAAACTGGTGATGAAGATCTTTCAGTAGTGTAAGAGCGGAGTGAATGGCATTTTGGTAGTGCGCTCTCAGATGTTCATTAACGCATACTGGCCCCCAAAAATATCTAACACATATCAATGGTTGTCCCTCCGCAAAGGTTAGCAAATGAGAGGGGCGAATGGAATCGCGCCCTCAATCAAGATGACGTCTGAGCGGCTAAGAGGTGTCCAAACATCTTTGCCGCAAGGACTGCGCGGTCTTTAAAGCATTACACCTATTGCTTGGGAGAAGGGCGTGTTGGTTTAAGTCATGAATGAAGAAAGAATAAAACAATTAAAACAGAGACAACACAACCCTGTTGTTCCTGTTTTAATTGTTTTATTCTTTCTTCATCCATGACACCTATTGCCTCTCTCATTGGTTCGACCAAATAAAAGCCGTGATACGTCTTCAGAGTTCCTAGTGGTCTATTATAAGGTCAGGGACCTTTGAGAGCGTACCTTCGGTTGGCAGTTAAATGGCCTCAAGCCAAATCTGAACGTTTTGCAGTCGACGACTCTCTGAATCCTTAGAGCTCAGAGGCGCTTCGTCGAGTTATGCCCACGGAAAGAATAGATTCGATGATACTGCCTCACTTTTGATTCCGTCCAGCAAGCAAAGCCAAATTCGGGGTTTGAGCAAGCTGGCACCGGCGACGCCGATTCCTAGGGTACTTCAACGATTTCTGTTTTCTCTGTGAGTCACTAGAACACTGCATTCTCGGGCACTTTAGGGAAGTATACTACACCGGGCACAAGACAGATCTTTGGAATATCCCACGAGAGGCTGCTGTGTCCAGGGGCGCACGTTACACCATGTGGCTGCCCACTTTTCCGAGGACGCAGCTGACCGGTGCGTGGACATCGCCGGCTGTCGTCGACGGTGAGTGAACGATGAGTTCGCGCGCACCGCGGCACGGTAGCGTGGCACCGTAGTTTCCACCGCAGTAGGCGGCGTCTCGAAGCGCCGAGCTGGCGTGCCTCGTCCTGGGCGTGCTCCTGCCGAGGGTGCCGTTGGCGGGAACCACAGGGGCCATCGGACACGGGGCGTACCGCGAGTCGATAGCCGACAGGACGTCTTTGCTCGGAAAGCTGGTGCTCAGCACCATCTGCCGACCGGTCGCCGCCTCCTTGAGACATAGAAAGACACAAAAGAGAAAAAAGGCCGTAACCAGTTTAAACACCCTCAAACCACTGAGTAGAACCAATGGACGCAATCTACAGAACGAACTCGGCGTATGGGAACTCTTAAAGTATGGCTAACCATTAAATAAAAAAACAACAACAAAAAACAAAAAAAAAACAAAAAACAAAAAAACACGTCTGCATGGTGGAACTGGACATAGTCAAACATCATGTTCTGTGCCACAGCCCATAGAGTTTGTTTAGAACTGATCATACTTTGAGACTCGTCATCTGCAGAGATCCCTTCATATATTACAGCGATTGGCTTGATTCAAGTGCTTTGAGAGAAAGCAGACGTGCCAGATCCCTTAAAGTGTTGACGTAAAAAGAGTTAGGTTGTTTCTTGAATGTAACGCGTGAAAATGCATAAACCACCCTACATTGTCCTACAAGGATAACAAGTTATATTGGTGGCGGCGGTAACGTGTGATTAGATGAGTGTACTAAAAACGCCTGCAAAAATGCTGAAGTTTTTTTTTTTTTTTTTTTTGCTGATGTTTTACAGAACGGCGGCCACGGACGTTTATTCGAGGTGTGAAAGTTTCCCTCCGAAGCGTTGCGGGAATAAAATAATTATGACCTCTTGATATTTCGGATATCAAGCTACTGTCGTCCGTTGATGACATGTCACAGTCGAAGGAAGTGTGCGAGTTACCTTTTCTGCAGAAAATTTGTACAGCCAATCCTACCGACAAATATAAAGATATAAGTATGCTAATAATGATCAAAATAAGTTCAGATACTAAGAAAGAAATAAACAATGTCGCAGGGGCTTGTGTATGACGTTTAACTCTCGCGTTATCCCGGCGCTCATCATAATTGTTTTAGATCGAATAGTATTCTGAGCTTCGTCATTTCCTAGGATTCTTCTATTGTTCGCCGTGATTGGCTATCTACTGGTGGTGCAGGAAAGTGTACTCAATGATAGTTTTTAGAGCGTATGCTTCCGAAGAACGCGATACTGTCGAAATGAGTGAGCCTTCAATCAATCGCAAGCTGCACGGCCCTCTCTTACCTTCTTTTCTGTCCAAGTCAGAGTTGTTTACTCTCGTTGTTGCATTATGCTACTACTGTATTAGTGCAGCAGCAGCCACCGACTACTTGACTTCAACGGCTCATAGATGACGGTATAAGTTGGTTTCGGACAAAGTCCTTTATACTGGTTTTGGGCTTCAGTCTTATTCCGACAAGTCATGGGTCGAACTCCGGCAAAGTCATAGATACGACGCCAAAACTCGGGAAGCCTATCTTTTACGAGCATTTAACACAAATTCGGTTCATGTTCGGCAATAAGTCGTAAATTCCAGTCTGGTTGGCTGACTTTAATTGTTCCTAGCGGAAAGAAGTTTTCAGTGTGATGCTTAACAACTTTATATATTACGTATTAATAAACATTGACCTTGTATTACTGAAATATTTTAAACGGTAACGTGTATGTCGATTTTTGTTTCCTTGTCTCAAGGTTTCATTTCTTAATTAAGCTTGCATTTGCTTCATAAACACGTGTTATTTTCTAGCGCTTACTTGACGAATTGCGATGACTTTTCTTAAAAGAGGGTCACGCCAGTGAGCGAATTTTGTTTGTGGTTGGCCACTTGAGTGGTGTGAGTACTGCTTTTTGTTTGCAAGTATCGCGAGCAATTGACTAATTGTATTAAAACTGCGAGTTGGGCTAGTTGGTACTTATGCATTGTAGAAAATACGCCTAATAAAACAAGGATGAAGAAAGAAGCACACAGGACGAGGCGCACCCCTCGTCCTGTGTGCTTCTTTTTTTGTCCGTGTTTTATTAGGCGTATTTTCCACCATGCAATAAATAATGATAGCACACACGAAGGTGCCTTAGATTTAAATAGAGGAGAAGCTCAAACCCACGGTGCAGGATAACGTATCAATCAATTAAAAATAACGTTTTAGCGCGTACCTGTCTTTTCGCTTGTGAATTCCACAGTGTACTTTATGAACCTCCTGTTAGACATTCGGTTCTTAAAATGACAAAGGGATGACAACCATGCTCCCTAAAATCTTTCCACTGCTGTCAGTCGCACTTCGCCTACCGTCGTACATTGTTTCGTCGTCCTGCCGTTGGTGCGGTCGGCACGGTTTGTACTTTTACGCCTGCACAGATGTCTTCATGATTTTTGCGGATTCATTGCCGAATGTTCCTTCAAAATGTCAGCAAGTTCCGAATTCAAAGTTCGGAATGCGTATTTGATCATCAGTAGAGTACTGACACGCTCTCAAAAAATTGAGAGCGGCTGCCATTATAAGCCATGATGCGGAGTAGCCGAACTGAGTTTGCTACCCAAGAGTGTCCCCTGACTAAAACAATAGGAAAATGAATATAATATTTTCATTTATGTGTGGTTAAGTTATAAGCCGAAAATTTTGAAGACTCCATTAAATGTTGGGGTGATTTCTCAGAGCCAAGTTATGCGTAGTTCATGTCTGCACCCGGAAAAAAAAAAGCCTTAATCATCGTGCGTTTTTTTTTTCTGTTTCATTTGTTTTTGAGATTCAGTAAATAAAATTTAATCAAAAGTCTTCGAAAAAATGTAAACAAAGCAAGCTGGTTTGCTGATTTTCTGTTGTCAAGTGTAACACATGTTTGAACGAGTGTATAATAATAGCCTATGATGTAATGTTCCCCTCTGTTTGGTAATTTCCGGAATACATTATTTTGGTTCATATTAATCCACAAACTATGAATAACCTAAGTCGTATTGAGGGGTAACTTACAATAACGAAAATTCCTGTATTTGCGTGGAGGCCACATGCATTAAAAAATTAATTTGTTGGGACTGTTTTTTCTTTTCTTTGTTAGATCACTACATAATGCTGCTCACTTTTGGTTCCTAAAAAAGGTAAAGTTTTGGTGAAATGAAGTACCTCTCTTTTGTTTCAGGAATAACTTGGGTGCGCGAATATTCACATTTTCCGAATAACGAATCGAACATTTCCCTATTCGATTCGTTAGTCGAATCGAACAATATTTTTTAAAAGTTTCGAATATTTTTTTAATAATTTCCGAATAGTCGTTATGGTCTCACGCAGCGAGATTCTATTTCAGGCGTCCCACAACGCGCCGGTGCGCCTGCCATAGGTGCCGAGAATTTGCAATACGTGCCCTTTTCTCCTGAGCAATGATCATTGTCATCAGCAGCATCCGTTTCTCTCTATTTGTGCATTTCTGTTGCTTCCACTATGGTGCCTGGAACGCGTCTCCGACTGGTGTGTTAACCGCGGCCAAAAAAGTGGTCCCTTGATTTCCGCCTGATGACGTCATAAAAGTGTCATGCTCTCGCCGGTCGCGACCTTGGCGCCGTCCTAACAGTTGTGGTAAAAATGGCAGATGCCTGTGCTGCTGCAGGTCGCTCTCCACTGTGACAGTTCACGGAAGCTAGAGTAGCCGGAAGTTGGGACGCCTCGGACGCCGAGACGACAGCGACACTCGCGTTCGCTCGTGCTTTTCGCCAATATTTCTACGGCCAACCATCGGGATCGCGACAGGCAACAGCATGACACTACGGCTTCTGTGACGTCATTTGTTGCCACCTGGGGACCACTTTTGATGTATGGGCGGGATAGGACGCTAAACACACCCGTCGAAGACACGATCCAGGCACCATACTTCCACCAACGTTACACGTTGCTTCCACTTTAGCAGGCGGCTGATCGTGCACGCTTTTGGAAAAGGTGTCGTGGAGACGTTTCAGAACTGGTTGCAATGGTGCCGCCGTTTAGTATGAGCGAAGTAGAAGTGGTTGAAGCGGGAAGTTCTTCGAAGAGAAAGCGCAGCAGTGTGTGGAAGTTCTTCGATCGGTACTGCGCTGCTTCGTGGAAGTGCCTTGTATGTGGCGCCACCCTGAAAGCGCCAACAAAAACGACGACGCCTTCATTGAATCACCAGAAGCGTCATCCAAGGGCCCGCAAGGAGTATGAAAGCGCAGCTGCTATGGCGGACCTACGTAATGCTCCAAAGTTCAAGGACGCAAGTATGATCCGGCTTTCAAGCCCCGACTGAGTAATCAGAGCGTTCGTGCCAGGGCACTAACAAAGATATTTGGCTGCTTCATTGTAACTGGCTTGCACAGCTGCACAGTCGTAAAGGAACTAGTTTTTCTGGAGCTGATGAAATGTTCATTGCCTGAGTACAACGCTCCTTCTCGAACGACGTTCTTGAGCACTGTCCTGCCGGAAATATACGATGATTTTAGATATGATCTCCACACTTTGCTGCACAGCGTCCTAAGGAAGGGCGTGGGGTATATCGCCATCACCACTGAAGGCTGGACGTCACGAGCTGGTGACAGTTATGTGTCAGTGACTTGCCATGTGCTGAGTGAAAACTTCGCGCCTTACAGTTTTGTGCTTGCGTTCCGCTGCACGAGTGAACGCCACACTGCAGAGAATCTGCGTTCTCTGATCGAGGACGTCTTTGTGGAGTGAGGCATACCTCAGACGTTTTCTTGTTTGTGATCACTGATAACGCTCGGAACTTCGTTTCTGCGATTGCCCGGACTCCGTGGGTACAATTGCATGTTTTGCGCATACCTTTCAGCTTTGCGTTCAAGGCTCCAAAAAAAAAGCAAAAAACCGAGGGGTTCGCAAATGTGTGCACCAAAGCGCGAGCCCTAGTGGGGCACTACAAGAGGAGCAGCAGTGCCAAGGGCAGGACTGCAAAATATACAAAAGAGGATGGGCATAGATGTTCCTTTTGAGCTGGTACATGATGTACCCACAAGATGGAATAGTAAGTACGCCATGCTGGCACTCTTGCTAAACCTCAATGCCGCTGTTACTTTGAACCTGGCAGGAACCGATAGTGTTAAGAACTTGACCACGGACGAACGGAGTGTTGTAATGGCCTTGGTGTCAGTGCCGCAAGTAGTTGAAGAAACCACAACAACTGCGTGTGTCGAGTGCTTCCCAATACTTTCCATGGCTGTTCTACTTGTTCATTGTGAGAAGATGTTGCTTTCTGAGGGCGCAAGCGGAACTCAAGACAAAGCATTTCCCAGAATCTTCTTAGTTCAGTGAAAGCAAGGTTCCTGGACGCAAGCACAAACAAACCTTATGCCCTCGCCACCTTCCTTGATCCTCGGTTTAAAGGCATTGCTACAACAAGAAAGAAAAAAAAAAAGAATGTAGAGTTCCTACTAAGTACAATGCTTCAGGATGTACCAGATTCAATACAGCTCACGTCCGAAGAAAGTTGCACCGAACAGCAATCTCAAACCATTGAACATGCCTTCAGTGTGGAAGATTTTGAACATCTTGGCATTGTCGAAGTAGAATGATGCACCAAGTTGTCTAATGCAAGAGGTCTACTATTTCAGTCTCCAGTTTTCCCACGTAATGACAGCCCATGTCATGGTGGAAAACTGTAGGCAAAGAAAAATATAAGACCCTCGCATGTGCAGCGCGACAATACCTGGCAATTCCCGCAACCCAGGTTGCAAGCGAGAGGCTGTTTTAATGTGCTCGACGAGAGTCTCTTGCTGCAGAGCAAATTAAAAAGCTTTTTTTTTTTCTCTTTCTTGCATGGGTCCCTTAAACTGATGTAACAATCCTTCTAATTTTCTGATCTGCGGAAATAAGATGTCTGGTGTACTCTCACCTCGCTCACATGTGGCTAGTGAAAAGAAATGTGATAAACGTAAGATTCCCCTTCTTTTTTTTTTATTTCTGCGTGAACTGGGAATTTATGTTCAGCTTCCTCGTGAACCTGAATATTATGTCTAGGATTCTAACAATTTAGCAGCTTTTGTCGCTAATTAATGATATATCGTTTAACTCTAGTCATTATCGCCTAGTAACATTGTTACAATGATTTAAAAAAAAACACTTTGGAGCAATAAAGTGATGTTATAATCTGAACTCTTCTTTAGTGGCAGTCTACTTACTATTAAAAAAGTATTCGATTTCTATTCGAATTCCATTCGGTGCCACAATTATTCGATTCGTATTCGATTCTGTTTTAAATCCAATATTCGCACACCCCTAAAAATAAGTAATATTCGAGTAGAAATAATTATACAGAAGCTATGTATAAACTGTGATACACAAACAATCCGTGTGAAGAATTATCCCACGGCAAGAGAAACTTAAAAGCAATATAATGGAAGCGGCACCGCTGAACAAGCATTGCACTCACAGGAATGTCTGCGAGCAATGGTATCAGCGTACATTTGCGTACTCAGAACAGTGTGATGCCTGCCATCTGAAGCGTAGACATTTGGCGTAATTTCAAGGAGAACGGGCTCACGCTGCTTACGCAGAACTTCATGAATCTTGGCTATGACTTCGCTAAATACCGAGAATGCAATTTCTACCAACACTTTAGGTGGGACGTGATTGCTTCCGTGAGTATAAATCGTAATGTTTCGTTTTTCTACATTACATTTCGTCTCATGGCTCATCTTAAAACCTAGGCAAGGTGGCGCGATAGAATTGCACAACCAAAGTTGCTTGATAAGGCAGCAGGTATTTGTTTAAATTCTACCGTGGGTCTGTGGCAGTTCCTACTTGAGTGTTTGACGCTCCCTTGCGTTGTATCTAGGTACAGCTGTGCCGCTCGCTTGAGTGTCAAATTAAAAGCCCACATTAGTCTCGTCGTCCCTCACTCCCGGGGCATTTACGCGGACACCCCTTACGAAATCTGCGGTTTTACCCGGCGGAGTGTAGTTCAAGCGTGCAAGCGGGGTTCTGCTTTCCTGGTAAGGAGCTGTTTTTGTAGAATTGTTGCTCTATCGTTTTAATACTGGCCCCTTGTTTTTTCGGCTCTGTTATCACGTCTGTGGATAAAACAGAGTGGAGTGAGTGTGCGAAATTGTTGCCACCTGATGGTCAAGGGTGATCTCTGGTATCAGGTGGGAAAGTGTTGCGGGGTCAATAAGGCTTACTTTGAGGAATTTTCAGACAGCGACGTACTCGCTTGGTAGTGCGCAGCATGGAGACTATGTTTCACGCAAGAACATTCTTATCAGAAGGCAAAAGAGCCCTCCCAGGTGGAGAGCAGCGTTGGTAAACTTGAGCTCACAAAAATAATGAGGCACGTTCTGAGCACAAGCACGAAGCTAACTGAAGTGCTCAACCGAATCGACCTGACAGAGAACTCGATGGGAATGCCGTCTGTCAAACACGACCCTGATATCGAAAAGTTTACACAGCAAGAAAAGACGATCCAGACCATTTAGGCGTCGTCGGAGATGCTAAGCTCTGTATGACGAAGTCCTAAAACCCAGGAAAACATAATTATATATCTAATCAAGAAAACACAGAAATTGGAGTCGGTGATGTTAAAGCAGGACTAAGAGTTACGGGACCTAAACACATTTGTCGACAGCAGAAAACAGTAATCTAAAGGGGGAAAAACATTGAAATACACAGTGTCTACAGGAAAGAAAACCAGAACCTGTTCGGGAATTCATTACTAGCCACCGAACTCCAACTGCCCGTGCCAACAGTTGATGCTATCGAGGCAGTGCAAAGTTTTGGTTGTCGCAACAGAAAAATCCCACCAATAATCGTGCGATTCGGGGACCGTTGTGTCATGACTCGTGGGCTGCTAAAGGCGCAGCAAGTCAGGGACGAGCATATATTTGTTGATGAAAACTTGTTCCAGGGCACTGAAGCAACTGCTCTGGGGTGCAAAGCAGCGTGCTAGAAAGAAAGGTTACAAGTTCGCGTGGGCAAAGAACGGAAAACATTTTGTCCGTCAGAAAGAGCAGAGGGTCGCTATTCGTATTGAAATAGCGGCGATCTGTTGAAAATCACACGATGAAGTCAAAATCATGGAAGTCTTGTAATGATAACAATCACGTTCGAATCGCTTCCACAGTAATATGTGTACAGAAAGGATATCTCGCAAATTTTGTTAAAACTATAGTGGCCCTAAACAGTAGACAATAATGCAGGAAGCTTCCACAAGTATTCGGACCAGTTACTGGTTTATCTCGCCGATCCACTCATGGCCCTTGCGTTATAACACCAACAGAAACATACACTGACATCGCGGCCTACAACTTCCTTTTGCATGGTTTTCACATGTTCTCTTTATGCAGAAAAAATTGAAAAGGGAGGCGGAATAGTTATGGTAATTAAGAATAGGTGGCTCTCCGAGCAGGTTGCAACCTCCCTTTGTTATGCTGAGGTTTTGGCTGTCACAAGTTTCAAATGTGCAGCGTCATTTGTAATTTGCGCTATTTATAGACCACCGAGCTCAAATCTTCCTTAATTCTAAGACGAGATGGAATATTTTCTGAACGGATTTAACAATAACTGTCGGCTGGTTCTCACTGGAGATTTTAACATCGATGTTATGAACGTATCTAATAATGGTGTTGGTCTTAATGTGTTGTCGGGCTTTCGACTAGAAAACGTCATAGGATATTTCACACGGGAAAAAAGTTTGTGAACTCGAATTACAAGCACTTGCATTGATCACATAGTTGTTAAACTCAATGAACTCAACTTTGACTCAGGGATAATTAAACAAAAAGTAGCAGACCACCATTTTGTATCTCTCATTTTGTTTGGTGGTGCCCTAAACAAGGAGCGGGCTGATCATTATGGTGTATTTTTATAACAAAACTATAGATAAATTAATTAATGAATATGACTGGAGCATCATTGTATCATGAGATCACAGCACTGCCTATCAGAAATGGTTGAATAATTCAGAGGTATATATAAGGAGTGTATATAATGAATTCTGTTGAAAGAAAGACAACGCAAAAGCGGGGGGGGGGGGGGGGGGGGGCTACAGCTGAAATATTTAAGTTTTGTCATAAAAAAGACACTCTCTGGAATTGGTGTAAATGAACGATCGAAGATAGTGCACTTGATAAAGATTACAGAAGCTTATGTAATACTGTTACCGCCGAAGTAGGACTCGCGAGAGAAAAAAAACAAAAACCCTACGTTGCTCGTTCGCAGCGTCACAGTGGAAACCTCAGGAAAACTTGGGTTTATATACATGAAAAAGTTTGTAAGAAAGTGAAACAATAAAGAATATTGACGAATCAATCAAAACAGCTTTCCGAGACGGGGACGTAAACTCTTACTGTGAGTGGCTAAAGGAAATATTTCTTCGAAGTGCCGCAGATCTCCAAATGACGGCGTTTAGTTCACGCAATATTTCAACCGGTCCTGCGGGGTGTTGCCCCAACTCAGCTTATTTGCCGCAGATGGCGGAAGAGGATCTAACTTTGATTAGAAATAATATCTTCGCTGCCAAGACCCCTGGAATTGACGGTGTTTGGTTGAGAGACATCTTGGCTAACTTTAGCACCCCTAAATACGTGCTGCTGAAAAAAATAATTGATTTCTTTCAAAGTATAGAATTCTCAGCGGCCTAGATGTTGCAGTTGTAAAGCCTAACTTAAAAAAAAGTAAGAAAATGAAAGAAGTTTACAATTAACTATAATAGGAGGAGGAGGGGCGGGTATACCCGTGCGACGTCACGAGGGTGACGTCATTCGTGACCCCCGTGACGTCACTCGTGACCCCCCATAGTGTTATTATAATGTACGCTAGAGGTTGAACTGGCGCTAGTGTGCTGCTGCAAATTGAAGCAGACAGCAACCAGTCGGAAATCGACTTCCGGTGATGCTTTTCTATGGGAAAAACCGAGTGCATTTTCCCGCTACGCTCGATTACAAGAGCAAATATCACGAGTAATTCGTACTTAGTAGGCAGATTGGAACATTTATCAGTTACACAGGCGAAATAACTGGTCGGTTACGGCGTTTTTATTTGAAATTCGTGGCATGAAAAACGGTGCTAAAACCGTGTCGTACATGTATTTGTCTGCACTGCCGGACACTGTTAGCACGAACAGGGCGTCGGCGGTTTCCACCATGGGGGATATACGTGTCAAACGAACGAAGGACATGTGGAAAGCCAAGAGAGATGGAAAAAACGACGCAGTAACACTGGATAAGTAACTCCTTGTGCATGGCGATCAAAAATTGGAAGCCACGTAATATCCACGATTTGCAATAAATAAGTACTGCTTTATTTTTTCTGCCCGTGAATATGTGCGAAGATGCGTGTTCTGGGTTCAAATTACCAACAACACGCTCCAAATCTTTACAAATAGGGAAAAGTCAGAGAACAGGTGCCCGATAAAAACTGCCTGACATAGGAAATAATAAAAAGACACACCTTTCGTAGCCCACGTGCTTTATTTGTTTACATTCGAATGTTCTTTAACCGATCATAACGATGCACGATGGAGTCATATTCATAGAGTGACAGGACGGGCATATTAGCGATATATAACCGGCACCGGAATGCTAGCGAACCTTGAACACACTCTACATTCCTTTCGATCGTTAGTTAGCTCAGAATCGTTGCTCGTTTTTACATACCTGCCATGGAACAGAGGCTTGGGCCTGAAATATAGCGATGCGTAACGTCGCTCAGTGGTAAAGAAAAATGCTGGAATTAAAGCAATTACACATTTACAACATATTAAAGGTACATAATTTCCGGTACAGCCAAAATAATAAAAGTTATTTATGTTATTTTCCGGCGAAGAAACAAAATTCACGCGCGTTTTCCCATAGGAATGCACAGGAGCACCGCAAAAGTTGACTGGTTGCTGTCTGCTTCAATTTGCCCCCCGGAAGTCGCATAGACACTAGCGCCAGTTGAACCTCTAGCGTACATTATAATAACTCTATGTGACCCTCATGACGAGGTGACTTCACGTCCGACGTCATTATGGGAAACGACCCATAATGTAAAGCACGTTGACGGCGACGGCGATGGCGACGCCGCTCAACCGGGAAACGGGCGCCTAAGATGCTGCGCTCTAAAAGGACATGTTGAATGCAAGGACCATCTCTACTTTATCCGTAGTATCTCTAATCATGGAAAAGTTTGTCTTCAGAACAATGACGTCTTTCTGTGAGAAGTTTTTATTACTGTGTAGTTAAACACAGGCACACAATCATTACTCCAAGACCTGTCCGATCACATCCACGAACATATGAATCGTAACAATGTTGCGCTAACTCTTTTACTAAACATCAACATGGCATTAGATACAACTGACCACGGGTGGCTTGTACATAAACTAGAGCGCTGGGGTTCCAGAGGCACATTTATTGACTTCCTGACTGACTCCTTTTCAGGTCGTGGAGAGCTAAGATTGGTGATTCTAAGAGTAAATTAGTGACGCTTAGGTACAGTGTTCCTATTAGATCCATTTAGGACCTCTCCTTTTCAACATCTACGTTAATAGAATTGGGAGCCTTCACTTTTGCTCGCGGGTATTTAGTACCCCGATAATGCCGCTTTGTTTTATCTGGAAATGGCGAATTCAAAGCTACATCATCTACATCAAAATCCTGATTTTGTTAACAAACTAGACAATTTTCTGAATCAGTTGCGTGTGCAACACAAAAACGTTGTAATTGCGGTAGATTTTAATATAAGTGACGTAATGTGGGATTAACGGTTCCCTGGATCCCGGAACCGCAAAACTGCCATTACAATACTAGATTTGTGTTTTTCCCACTCACTAAACAGATCGTTCGAAAATATACGGGCATTCAAGGTCAGTTCGAGGTCAGGTGAGTCAGTTCTTCATCTTATTTTTTTTAAGTGAAGGGATTGCATCATAGCTTTGTGAATTTGAACTGTTGCCCGGTTTTTCAGATCACCTTATAGTTCACATGGCCATGACTATGACACCGCCTAAAACAAAAAGTGAAAGCCGTTTACAACTCCGTGTGACGCCGAATTGAAGCGCAGCTCTTGAGGAGGGGGAGGGAAGGGTACTGAGGGGAGGGTAGACCCCCCCCCCCCAAGTGGCAAGTGGCATTAAACCTGAATAAGTTTGTATGGATGACAATCACTCACAAATGAGAGCCGCTATAGTCTGGTCTTTATTTTTTTAAAGTCGGATGTAAGTTGGTACGTTAATCTTTTGTAAGTTTTTGCATCATGTGGTTTTCAAAGCTTTAAATTTACAGAGTTAGTAACCTGTTGGGTTTTGTGCTATGCAACTTTTTTTTTCAGACTGGAAGCATGTCGGTAAGTTGTTTTCTGTGAGAGTAATAATCCTATTGCTATCCATTGGAACAGTGTTCCGACCACAAGCACAAACGTGCTTTTGCGGGCTTGAGTAATTTCTGTAATTGTTTGATATGCAAGAAAATCGTTTATTTGTAAAAAAAAAAAGATTTTGAAGTAGATTCACGAATGGCTACGTGCAAAAAAAAAAAAGAAAACAATACATAAAACGCACTTGCAACTATATAATAATTATACACCCTCAACTTCAGGATAAATGCAAAAGGCTAATCTATAAATCTCTAGAATGATTCAGCTTCGCTTAGAATCTACTTCGTTTTGTACTATCAACGCTAATAGTGTGTTAACAATTGTTATTTGTATATACGCATCCGTGCAACTGCAAAATTCCCCTCCGACTTTCGCAATGTTAAGATTTTGCAGCTGTTTAACCCTAATGCATGAGCATCGCTTTGCATTGTGCGAACAGCATATTGACACTTTTTATCATATGCTTCATACACTGTATTGAGAAACAAACTTTTGCCGCGTAAATTGTGGAGTCTCAAGGGGTTTCTTTTCATCTCACAAGTAGTTTTGATGAGAACGCGTCAGCTGTATAAAAATGCAATAAAAGCCGTCAATCGCTTGTTCGTGGAAGCTATGTCGCACTGCGTACACTAAGGCGTTTGTGGGGGATACTTGATTGTAATGCAGTTCAAACACCAATCATTGGTTTTACACAAATCAATTCAACTTCTCAGGGAGGTTGTGAGTGTCATGATGCCTCCAAATTATTCCAGTATTCGTTAAAATGTGGAAAAAGCTCCTTCGCCACATAAGGTAAAATAGCAATTGTATTTTAGGTCTCGCCCTTATCACTGCCTATGCTGATTATAACAATACTTGTGATTGGTGCACCAGGTAAATTGTATGGTTTTCTGAGAACGCACGGCAATGTAAATGACGTCTATATTTATGTGACATACAAACACATGTTGAAAAAGTGTACTTTTTCAAAATTTACACCTCGCAATAAATTCAAGTTTCTTGACAGACTGGTAACGTGTTCAAACCGGTAACATGTTCAAACACGTTACCGGTTTCGAAGAAAAACCCGCATGTGACCTTTTAGTGTCTCTCTACTTACCGACTCGTTATATTTCCTTGTTTTTAGTAGATCCGGGCAATTATCCCCACTCTGACATGTGACATCGCTGCTGAGTGGTGAACAGGCTGCGCATAAAAGAAGCAAAAAAAGAAATAGCATTTAGAAACTACATTTGCAAGAATGTTTCACTCAAAGCCAGAATCAATTAAGCATTTAGTCTTTATTTGTAAGAATGGCATAAATGTGGCCTGGGCAGATCCTGAATTCTTACATAACCACGGGCCTTAGCCACTCTTCATTCGAACTTTTTATGGTTACTGGTATCGGACGTGGGGAATACACGGTGAATAACAACAGCGCAAAAGACAAGGACAAAAGAGGAACATACACGACAGCATAAAGCGCTTGTACTATTTAAACGCTCCGTGAACAACGACCACCAACTATACTCCATTCCACAATAACATGACGAACTGTGGAGGTTGCGGCCTCAACTGTTCGGAGCAAGGCACGTCTGACAACACTCCATGGTCGAGGCCACGGAGGCCTTGTTACTGCCAAGATAGGAGCGCTGTCCAAGACAAAATGTAGTTCTAGGCTTCTTGTTTTAACGGCAATTGAACTCACGCGATTGCATATATATGGAAACTACGCTACACGACAAGGAAGAAAGACGAACACATGTTACTTTTCGATACTTGAGCGATCGCAGCCCTGCAATCGACCGCTTCCGCTTTTAACGTCCTTCTGGCATTACAGCCCGCGACAAATTCGCGGGTTAATTGAGCGCATCGTTGTCTCATGAACTGTTCCCGAAGAGCTCGCTACTCTAGCGGACGGCAATAGTGTGGTGGTGGACATTCATTCGATGTTGGTTGGGTTCGCAGCAGACGGCACTTGGCCAGCAGACAACAGCCGGTTCCTCCGGGACTCGCATTTGGCGCATTGACACAAACACTCCCGTGACGTGATATCATGTGCCTTGCACCGACGCTCTTATTGGGTCGCGGGGGCCGTAGCCTCCACAGTTCGTAAAGTTATCGTGAAACGGAGCATAACTGAGCTTGATGAACTAAAATCCTGAGATTAGAGAGAAAGACGTCAAAGAAGGAAAAGAAGACGGACGGAGATGAAGAAGGAGAGGAAGAACTTGTCAACCTTAGTCTTAGGCAGAAAAAAGTGTGGAGCTTGTTTGATAGTCATAAATAATAATTATAACGTCAATATACATAAATATCAATATGCGTTGTTCTATATTATACGGTCTGTTTTCAGACTCTCGTCTATGTAAGTGTGCTTAAAATTTCTAAAATGATAATCTAGGTTTTGCCTTATCAAAAATTCTTCAATTTTTTAACAAAAGGTCTCTCATAACTATCGTCTGAATAAAAGTCAGCAATTATGCTTAAATTAAGATTACACTAATTTGCCTAATTCCGATAAGCAACTGCGCTCATGATCAATGAGATATCGGCTTAGGTGTTGTTTTATCATTAAACACGGTTGCGTCTCTTTCCTAATTAGCATTAACTGAACTTCTGAGGTGATTAATATTTGGGCTTCTACTTTTAAAATGTGGCCCCTCAGAACCATCATAGCTTCCCTTTAGTAGGGAACGGGAAAACTCACACTTCTTGCCGCTGTGCTAAATTTACTACAATAGAACCTGCAAATCACCTGAAAATACCGAAATATTAATTTTCCGTTCTTTTTTTTAGGTTACAGCTTGTGTAATCTGACATTATAACATTTGGCCACATAAAACTACTAAGTTTTCACGGAATAATCTCAAGTTATTTTTTCATCATAGATTGTGGTTTCAAACCTACCCTAGCGTACAGCAAGTCGAACTTAATACCTTATATATATATATATATATATGTCTCCCACAAATGTTCAGGCATCCGAGGTAAATACAAATGGTTCTTAACGTTCAATGACCCGAAAATGTGCCTAGTGGTCCCAGAAAAACCCGCCAATGGAAAAACTGGTTTTTACGTCGAGACGAAAAATGAGTGCAATGGCTTTTTCTAGTTTCCCGAGTGTCGAAAAGTTTGCAGCGTCAATGCGTGAACTGCGATCGGGTGTGGGAAGGGAACCTGACAAACAGCTAACTGGGCTAAGCGAAATTGAATTACGTCGCAAGATTATTGGGATATCCACTTCAGATTTCTTTTTTTATTTTAAGGAGCCAAGGCATAAATCATTCAAAACTTTTCCCGTAACGGATTAAAACAAATGTGTTTATGAAATGCATAGTAACCCTGAGACGTAGGATATCATTCACCAGCTCGCAGCGTTTTTTTAATCTTTCTTCGGTGTTTATGAAAGTTTTATTTTGCAGTTATATTGCTATAATTTTGTTGATGATTTCGGCCTAGCGCTTAGCGACGTAGTAAAAACAAAAACAACCAGAAAAACCCTTGATCTTGCAAATTTAGGTTAACTCTCTCGAATGCAATGATATTTGTATTTCCATTGTTTGCGCATATGATCAGCATGAAAAGAATTTATACTACTGCAGGCTTTCTTCGGTAAGATTCAGTTCTATATAGCAGAATTGATTAGAGTATTTTTTTACAGAAATGCATTGCTCAAAGACAAATTTTGAAAACAAGATTTAAAAACTTTTGATTGTTTGGCAATAGAAACACCTCTTCCCTGAATAATTCTGCCATACCCTTAAGATGTGTAGTTTTTTTTGTTTTTTTTTTGTTCAATAGTTTAAAATAATTGCCCTGTCATTACACGCCTGGTTGGACGATGTTAATAAAATTTCGACTTTTCCTTACAGACGGTTACTCTACTTTTATCAAAGTACAGCCGTGTCTGTTACGAATGGTGGATTTGTACGAAAAACGTCATGCGTAGGAATCAAAGCCCCGCAGTACGTGCAAAAGGCGAGGTTAAAAAAAATTATTTACGAAATTGTCATGCCGTATTAAGCTAACAGTAAGAAGAGGGGTGTCATTGCAGATTTCATTTCGCCTTTACGTTCTTTTATCAGTGTGACAATTCAAGTATTAAAGCAAAAGAGGTAATTTTGGTTAATTGGTTCCATTGTCACAAATAGCTCATCTGGTCTAATACTATGTTATTTTGACCGAATATTTATTAATACTCAATTTTACAAAATTAGAGAAGCAGAAAACAATTAAGGACTCAAGATTTCGAAATTAATTTTACAATAATTATATTTGAAAAAAAAAAAAAAAACTAGCTTACTCGACGGCGAGAGTTCCTTTTTGTCGTAGGTGCCGAGGCCTGGATAGGGCGTCAAGGTGTTTTGCTCCATCTGCAAAAAGGAATCCAAGAATAATACGCTCTGAGCTTGAGATGGCGACACCAGAGAACCTTCTCCTTTAGTGTAAAACTAACAAACTAACTCGGGGGAAATCATACCCAGGTGCGACACGTGGACCGCCGAAACTCCTATCTCACAGACTTCGGATATATCGAGACCCATAGAGATATCACCTCTCGCGTACTATTGTGCAAAGCAAAACCGTGGCAAGATACACACGTGTGCGCTACCGCATCGTTTTGTCGGCGCGTCACTCAGCCCGTAACAAATACCTAGCTTGGTTTGATTGGGGCGACGTGACGTCATTTTGCCACCTCGCGAGGAAGCCAGCGGCAGTGGTTCTTGTTGCGTCTCATTACGGAGAGACATCGCTCGGTCTCAGCACACGCGCATTTTTGCTTTGCTAACAACATCGTACAATTCAAGTTCAAGGACTTGAGCTTCAAATATTGTCATATAGATCGCTCGGGGACTTCATAAAAAGTGGGCGATCATGAAATAAAAGTCGTGCTCTTCTGCGTCATGAACGTCGCTCCGACCATCGAGAATTGGGCAAGTTGGTTATGCATAGTTACGAAGAGGAAAAGAGCGCCAAAAGTATGGAGGACAAAGAAGAAGGAGCACAGCGCTCGGTCTTTGTGTTCTTCGTTCTTCGTCCTCTGTACTTTTGGCGCGGTTTCCCTCTTCGTTGCTCCGAGGCAGTGGCGCTGGCAGGACATTAGTGAGCCTAGATTCAAGAGTCGGTTCAACTCAAACCATGGAGAGCGTTCGCAATCCAAGTGGCGAACGGCTTCCTTGAAGCATGATTGCAACTGCGCATGCGTTTCGTTGTCGAGGTGCGAGGAGAAAAACGGGAAGGTGAGGCGGAGACCTTTGCAAACGAACAACGCTTTCGTCACCTCTTCGAGGCTCGTATTTTAAATGCGGCCCATGAACCATGTGCCCTAATCGGGTAGTTGGCGACACTCTTAAATTTCGGCACACTAGAGGAAATTACTCGAACAACGCTCTTTTGGATAGTCGGACCCATGCGCATTCGCGGCGCCAACTGTCCCCAAAGCATTTTGCGGGGCGGCTTCTACAAATCAGGGTTCATTCAGGCATGCCCAATGCCGGATTATAAAAGACGATGCTGTCACTGACATTTTGGCTTTTGTAGATTTCTTGTACGAACTAAAAGTAGCATAGATGTAAACGAAGAGTGAAGCGAAGTCTATACGGCTTACAAAAATCAGCACTCTCTTTAGCTTAACTTTGCCTCGGATTTCCACAATGTCTCAAGCTCGCCAGCTGGCCTGCGCCTACGGTGCTATATCAGAGCGAATGCTGGCTGACATCTTTCCCTGTCTCTCCTGCTTTTGGCTGTTTCAAGGTTCTTTCAACCCAGTTTAAGGTGTCTTAACATATTGGTGAATGTCAGTTGTTTTAGCAGAGTGTGTGATAGGTCCCCGGCAGAACTCACCGGTATTTCCTTCATCGCTATCTCTTCTTGACCATTCGCCCGTCCATTGGAAGGAAGCGAGTGCTCGCTCAGGGGTCGCAGTGCTTCCCCGTTGATCGTCTCGTGATACTTGCTAGGTGTGTACATCCGCGTGTCCGCAGCCGTGCCCATGGAGTCCTTTTCGCTGCCTGCAGAGGGGTTGTACTTCAACGAGACTGGAAGTACCTTCGAATGACGTAAGCCACATCCTGAAACTCTTCTCTTAGACAATGAACAACGCGAAGCTTGGGGCAGTCATGATAAAACAAATAACACCAACTTGACCTAACAAAATTGAGTTTTGTTTATTTTCTTAATGTTAACTGTTATTTTTATTAGGTCAAGTCGGTGTTATTTGTTTTCTCATCTCCAGTCCCAGCTTGTGGAACATTTTTGCGTTCAGGTAGTCACACGGTCTCAGTTGCACCTCACTGTGCACTGAACCACGTTTTGGTTGGACACCAATTATTCGGCTCAGTTTAGTCAACGAGAAGGGAGATCAGAGGCGTGGTTCAATGATAATTCAAATTCAATTAAAAAAAATGTTATGCATATTTTGCCACTGAGGCTATACGGCATTGGGGCGCAATACCGGTCACCCTCTTAATTAGCTAAACTGAAGGAGAAAACGGGAAACAAAATATCTTTAATTTATGTCGAACGCAGGTCCCGATGAATGACGAAAATAATCCCTGGAGAAGGGGAACAAGAGGGACAAAGGACAAACATAAATCTCCAAACACAGCTAGGTGACTTGTGAGCGACCGAAAAAATCCGCCTGGTCCGGGTATCGAACCGGGGACCTCTCCATTACAGGTGGAGCGCTCTACCAACTGAGCTAACCAGGGGTTAGACGTCAGTAGAGCAAACGGGTTTTATCAGCTGCCACTAGTCTAACGCCAACAAGGGTGAAGCTTGCAAATTTAAGGTTATAATTATAATGCAATTAAATGCAAAGGTGCAAGCGAGCTTGCACCTTTGCATTTAATTCGCTTGCACCTTTAGCTCGCTTGCACCTTTGCATTTAATTGCATTATAATTATAACCTTAAATTTGCAAGCTTCACCCTTGTTGGCGTTAGACTAGTGGCAGCTGATAAAACCCGTTTGCTCTACTGACGTCTAACCCCTGGTTAGCTCGGTTGGTAGAGCGCTCCACTTGTAATGGAGAGGTCCCGGGTTCGATACCCGGACCAGGCGGATTTTTTCGGTCCCTCACCAGTCACCTAGCTGTGTTTGGAGATATATGTTTGTCCTTTGTCCCTCTTGTTCCCCTTTTCCAGGGATTATTTTCGTCATTCTTGTCCAGCTCGCTTGCACCTTTGCATTTAATTGCATTATAATTATATCCCGATGAATACTTTGTCCAGAAAAAGAACACGCAGAAAACAAAGCCGCTTGTTTTCTGCCGCTTGGCAACGACTTGCCGCCGGGAGGATGTGGTATTGTAGGAGAGAAGCCAAGGCGTAGGCCAGTTGTAATACTTTATGTTCATAAGGTGAGCCACAATATAAAGAAAGCGGGGCAAAATTATGAGGTTCCCGTATTACTCTCAGCTCCTCAAAAACTGGGCAGATTGTGTGGAAAAGTTGGACGAGAGAAGACACGCGTCGGTGTCTGTCAGAAGAAACATAAGACCAGGTATGTGGAGTGTAGCGAGGGCGTGGTTTACAAGATTCCTTTATCCTGCGGCGAAGTATACATAGGCCAACCGGGACGTTGTATAAATGATAGGCTCAGGGAGCATGCACTGTCAGTTCGTTTGTCACCCTCGGGAAATCTGGCTGTTTACTGTGACAGATGAAGGTGTGTCCCGAAGTTTGACAACACTATTATCTTGGCCCGAAACCGAAACAAAATGACAAGGGAGATATCCGAAGCTTTTTTTCATAACCGAGTGCGTTGAAGGAACGTGTGTCAGCGCTCCATCGATAGCCCTGTCTGGCTCTGAGATGGCGTTTTTTAGTATCTTTCGTAAAGTAGATAGCATACAGACGAATACTGATTGGGTGATGTCGCATTCCTGTAGTACATGTCGCGATTTCACGGCGTATATATATATATGTGTGTTCTCCGAGAATAAACATCAGTTGCAAGTAGCGCTCTGTATTGTTCGTTTCTTTTACTTGTCCGTTGTTTTTAGCGCTTTTACCCTAAAAAACCAAGACCTGCCGCTTCGCCAAGGGATGCGTAGAAACAGTGGTCCAGGTGAGTTTTCGAGTTCGTCGCTGGAGGCACAGCGAAGCCAACACGAGTAATGCTTTTACTTTGCTCGGGTCTCGCGCCACTCCCGCTCTTTCGCCGCTGGGTACTGTGGCCGCTGGTCAGCACCACCAGGCGCTACACTCACTGCGGCAACTCGAAGAACTGTCGTTTCCCCCGGCGAAGAAAGCCACACGACAGGTCGTTCCCAGCAGAGCGCTAGCCAGAATCAAGCGGCCATGTGCAAAAAACGGCCAACATGACCTCGCGAGCGCATTGCGGTGCAGTATCCGCGTAAGATATTCTGAGAGTGCAGTTGGCACGTGCATGGCCTCACCCGTCAGTTGCTGCTGCCTCCGTTTGCGCCTCTTCACGAAGCAGATGACGAGCACCGCGTTGAGCAGCAGTAGCAGCGTGCCCACGACTGCCACAGACACGAGCAGGAGCCGAGGGACCTCCCCCTTGCGGCCACTGAAGGCATCGATCATGGCACTCGAGGCGTCCTGGTCGGGCCAGCCGACTGCAACGAGAGAAGCCCGCTCGAGCGCCCGGTACCCCTTACACGCTGGAACTACAAACAACATCAAATAACGGCGTAGGCGCAAAGCTCCTTCTTCCGCAACCTTCTCCATCACGAAATTGAGTTAAACCTTGATTATTAAATTTCGTTGTTTCTGTGCCTCTTGTTTGCTGGTACGCGCGTCCACGTGCATGCGCGGTTAATTTGAAAAATTGGCGAGGAGTAAAACGAGTGGAATAAAGCCCCGTGATGCTGTGTTTCCCGCTTTTACATGTCAAACAAGTCACACGCATAACGAACCATCTTTTGCTCATCAAAAACACTCTCTCAGTTTATTATGTTGTATATTAAAAGTTAAACACTTAAAGTTACAACATGGAAAGAGTTTATTTTGTTACCATTTCTAAAACGTCAAAAGCTCAACGTTAAAAAAATAGTTGCGTGTTTGTCTTTAAAACCTTCAACTTAGTGCATTTGGCGCTGAAAAGTATGACGATACACGTAAAAAGATCAAGGTAAAGTACCTGACACGAATTTGCGCTGGTGCAGAATAGAGCTGCTACTACTGCCTCTTCACGAGGAATTGTATTAACATGTCAACTACGATTTTCACCTTGAGAAGTGTTTATATATATATTTTTTTGGAAAGCATGGCGATAGAAAAGGGCACCCATTTTGACCTCCACTCTTCCCAATTAGAAGATATAAAAACACTTTTTCTAAGCACAATGCGCCTAAGCCAGGAGTCTGAAACCCCTGCCTACGGGCCAGACCCAGCCCGCGGAAGCGTTCCTGCCAATCCACAAATAACGCGTTTCTTTTTCTTTTTTTTTGTTAACGCCCGGTCCTCGGCCCGCAGCTAGAAATGCCGAAATGAGAGCGCGCAGAAAACACTACTCCGCGACCAACACCAAAAGTGCAAACGAAGATATAGAATGAATAAGAGAAAACTGGTGCACGAAAACGTGGGTCTTTCGCCATATTAGTTATTCTACATGCCATTGCCAATGTTACAGTTCTTGGTTTCCTGATTTATATTTGTGTATATTGCATCAAATTCCTTTGTGTTCTCATCTATATTGTGCTTAGTGTCCTGCGTCATGATTCATGCGTATTTTCAACATCAAACGTTCCAGTCTGGTGTGTTTTGCCCTGTCTGAATAAGCCGTAGTTTACTTGCGCTTCGATTTATAATTTAACATGATTTGCAATGCCATCATTAGTTAATATTGTATTACAAAAAGTATATGTATTCGCACTTCGCATCTAGTTTTGACTTTTTATTCTGGTTTAATTTTTGTTTTGTATTGAAATGATTACTAATGATCATTCATTTAGTGTTTCCCCGGTTCTAATTTGTCTTCCAGACATCGAGATCATGACAGGTCCCATCCGGCCCCTTAAATAAATATTTTGAAGGCCCTCGGTGTAAGTAAACGTCTAAGCAATGAAATAACTGAACTCATGTACAAACGAACGGCAACAACGCAACCTTTTTTCCCCACAGCAGCCGGTCTGCAGTCTTTCATAATAAACTCCCTAGATAAAGCTTCCTACAAGTAGCGACATCCTTTGAAGCGCCGAGTGCGTGACGCTGCAGATTTTAGGAGGCGAATGGCGGCGCAGAGCAGAGGTTTGAACTGAATACCGCCTTTTTGTTCCAGCAGAATGTGCTTTGTCATTTGTATTGGTTGTCGTTACTTGTAAAAGAAGTATCAAGGCCCGGGCTTCATTTCAGAAATTTGAGCATGACCACAATACTCTCATGTTCCAGTAAACTTTCCGGCGTCGCTTTCGCGCAACATTGCACACATTTGGTTATGCTGCACAAATCACGGGTGCGACACGGTTGTTGATGATAATGCAGTGCTCACGCTGCTTAGTAAAGTGTGGGGATTGGCGAATATTGCTTCGGAGATGAATACCGTTGTGTCATCTCTAACTTCGACACTGTAAAGGTTGCCGGTACATGGTAGCTTTTCCTTGCACAGGCAAAGGTAAATATGACGCAGTGTTGTTCGATTCGAGACCTTATTCACACGCCATTATTCTTCGTTTCGCACTAGGTCCAAGCGCAGCCGACACTACGATCGAATGAAATCAATAAATAGCGCTAACGTGCGCCGCCATGTTGTTCATTGTCTTTGTGCGCTTCTTATTACCGGCAAAACCAATCAGGAAGAAAAAAAGCGATATAACACTGACCATTCGCTGTGCGTGATTAATTCAGCCAGAACAACCGAACGTACGAAGACAACGAGTGCCTTGACGATGCAGTTTTGATGCTGATTGATTAAATCCATCCGATCGTGGCAGATAGGGATAGTGAATAGTGACTATTGGCCAGGAGATTGAACTATAGGGGGCGCATTATTGACCTTGTTGTCCCCACAGCCGGGTGTTTACTAACACAACACAACAAAGAAATCAAACCCCGTCATGCGTGGTCTGAACACGAGCGATTCGCTCTTACCGGCGCTTTGGTCGCACGAGGAGCTGCCTTCAAATCGTCATCTTCGATATCGCTGGTCAAAAGCAAACAAGAAAATTCCGTTTGTTGTCCCCACAGCTGAAGCGTGCCGGTGGAGGCGTGACTGTTCGATCTCCTCGCCAATAATGATCGTAACGGAGCATTGCGAAGTAACAAGTACATATGATAAACGGGCTTACACAGCGTGGAGGTCGGTTCGGAGTCCTCGCTGTACTCGCTCTCTCCCAGGGCATTTCTTCCGAGGACGCTGAAAGCGTACTCGGTGCCCGGCTCGAGTCCTCCAATCAGGTAAAGCGAAACGTCCTCCGGGATGAGGTCCGTGTAGTCGTAGGCGTTGGTCTCATCTTCCGTCCTGCGAAACCGGATCCGGAACTGCTGGTCCAGGCCGCCGTTGAAGCCGGCCGTCCAGGAGAGCAGCACGCTTGTGTGGGTGGCGTTCAGTACGCGGATGCTTTCCGGAGGGTCGGGCTTCCCTGCGGACACCGAGGCAGTGAAGAGGAGCATCGCGTTCCGAGGGAAGCTGGTGTACCCCCGAGGACACAATATTAGATGAAAATCCGATCCGGCCTTTTTCTGAGCCCGCGGTTCACGATAGTTTTATTATCTCTTAACTCCTCAAATTCTTTCAAAACTCTCTCAAATTCTGGCAGGCAGGCGAAAGAAGCATGAAGCTCCGTTTGAGGCCATATTTCTAGCGACAGTGCGCTCTCAGATGTCGCAGATTGTATTCTGCATGATTATGCGCTCCCAAGGTTAACTGTCAGGATTCATATAGACAGTTGAGTTAGTCTGAAAGGCAAGGCGATTGGTGGCAGGGTGCAATTGTAATAAAGTTTTATTGACGAGAACGGTGACTGCCATTTTGTTACAAAGACGGCTTGGCTACAGGCACGATCTACACCTTGAGCATCTAATTGGCTCCTTCAGGTGCACACAGGAGCTGTGTACACCAATGAATTTATAACAGAGTGCATAGTGCGGGCAGATTTAGTCATCTTATTCTCAACAGAGGGGATTGCCACTTCAGCGTAATAAAACACGTGAGAGTCAATCAAAACAAACGGAGGCCACCCTAATTAGCTACTCTCTTCATTTTTAAGCTGTGAACGACAGTACACACTATCGGAGGTTTCCTAGTGCGTAGAACGCCGCGATGAACTCAAAGTATAAAAAGTAACCTTTTTTCACATTACTGCAAATGGGATGGTGGAGCGGAATCACGCTCCGGTGATCATGAAGACCCAGTTAAAAAAAGCGTCCTCCCTTTTGGCACAAGTGTATTGCTCCAAAATTATAGCGTAATCCCGAAGCATTCAAGAATAATTTATGTCAGCTAGTACATGGAGGACAACCCATCAGTGCTCCAAGACTATCATTTTCATAATGCAAACACTCTAAAGAATCGAGAGCGACTAATGCCCTGCAAATGTCTTTGGAGAGCCAATCGCCACAATCTACAGAGTGAGCTTGGAGAATGAGGAGGGTAATAACACGTCTATATCCAAAAAATTTATAAACACTTACGCTTCCCGTAAGGTGAAACATTGCAACAGCTGAGATGTGACTTCGGAGCAGCTAAGGTGTCGCTTCGGAGCCGATATAGACTAAATCAACCGTAAAGGCGCGACACCGCACCACAGAGTTCGCATGGGCCCTTTTGTATCAAACAGAGTGACACACCGGACAAAAATTCCATAACATTTTGGAATCAATGAGGGTAAAGAGCCTTTTGTTAGCCGGTCAAACAATTTTATTGGACACAAACTAGGCTTTTCTAGTGGTAATTGGCGAACACTTCGAAAATCGCGCACACAAATTTAAAATCCGGGGAACAGTGAAACTACGTGTGCATGCATGAACCGTTCCCTGTCTCTGGTGTGGCTGCATAGACGTCTTAGGCGATGTTATTGGACACAAACTACCATTGCTTTGTTGTCTTCGAAAAACACTTCCAAAATTGCGCACTCAGTTTCAAGCGTTTAGCTCCACCTGGTTTCACGCCCTTGGATTCGCCGGCTTTACCCCCCCCCCCCCCCCCTACCTTTATTCGTTTGATCGCCCGAGAACGGCATAATTAGCGGAAGCGCATTGTTTTTATGGTTGCCATTATGAGCAGTCCCATGTCCCATGTTTATGCATCTTCATGGCGTCATGCTGTCACATGACCACGTATTATCTCGTAACGTTGCAGTGTCACGTGACGTCACGGCATCAGGTGACTTACGGTTTCACATGAGATTATCATGTCACGTCATGGTGTCAGCTGACACCAGGTAACAGGTCACGGGATGAGCGACGTAACATCAGAGTCGTGTTTAGCGGGGCAATGTCATTGTTGTATTTTTTGGTTGAGTGTCGAAAATGGCCGGCGTCGACATGGAGCGCAGTTGTCGGCGCGAAAGCCGCGGTGTGTCCCACTATACTTTATCTCATCCTACGATGGACTAAAGGCCAAAGCCACAGGCCGCCAGGTCCAATCACGTTCCACGCTATACTATGACACGCTTCACATTGATTAGGGGTGGACGAATGATGCTCCGAATCCAAAAGCGCCGCATTATTTCTGTAGCTTCGACGCTGCAAAGAGTCTATATGTCGTAGCTTTCTTTGCGATGTAAAATTGTTGAGTCACTCACTGCTTTCCCATTCGAACCACTGTCCACCCGTCCCCTCGTCAGTGATCAGAAACGCGGGCCCCGATACGTGCATCGAAGCGAAATAACGCACAATTTCTAAGTGGTTCGTGATTGGATCTGGCGGTTCGTAGCTTTTGCCTTTAGTCCATCGTAGGGTGAGACGAGGTATAACTGCTATCGCAGTAGAAAAAAAACTTTGCAGCAGAAACCGCTATTGTTGGATGTCTATGAATTGCGAAAGCATTCGTCATGAGCTAACTGTGAATACGACGACGACTGCACTTTTGGGTAAACATTTTTTGAATGGTTTACGACACAATAATTGACATCGGTGTGACTGCAACGCGCAATTTTGAAATTGAGTATTTGCTTCGTCTTTGTTTAATCTTTCCACATTCAAGCTGTTTCACAACCATCATTCATCTCCGTGTGTGTGTCTTTTCCTGGCTCTGTGAAATCGTTTAATGATCAGCTTGTTTCACCACCAACATTTACCGCGTACCCACTAGCGCAACTCAAATCAGTAATGTCGTCGTAGCTCGGGCGCAAATGTTAACGTGTGCGTACTAGCGCTCCTTGTATGTGCAGCGCGTGTTTATCTGCTTGGTAGGGCAACGTCGAGGACGACATCGAAGACTATGTCTAGGATGACCCCTAGGACGACCTTAAGGACGCCGTCTAGCACGCCATCTAGGACGCCGTCGAGGACGACCTTTTGGGCTAATCTCAAGAAGGGCCTCAAGGACGACCTCAAAAACGACACCCTAAAGAACGACTTCAAAGACGACGTCTAGACTGACCTTTAGGACGACCTGTAGGAAGAACCCAAGGACGACCTCAAGAAGGACGTCTCGGAGGACGTCGTGAACAAAGTCTTAGATCAGTGGTTCTCAAACGGGAGTCCGCGGAATTTTTGGGGTCCATGAAGGCAATCTAGGGGTCCGCGAAGCCCTGCCTCATCAGTCAAACTCCGGCAATAAACGTTGTCTTTTCTCGGGTCGAGAAGAACTGTTTTAGTTTTCGGGCGAGTTTTCTCGTGTGTGTGTCATAAACAAAGGTCTACCTGACACTAGCCCTTAGTTATATCCTTTTATTAAATCATTATTATATTTACCCAATACCTTTCCCCTCCGCTCACCACGAACGGGGCCCTCCATCAACTCCACCAATCAAAAAGGGGTCCGCGAAACATCGATGGTTGAGAACCACTGTCTTAGATGATGACGTCAAAGAGGAAGTCTAGAACGACTTCTTGAACGACATCAAGGGCGATCTCAAGGACAGCCTCTAGGAAGATCTCAAGAACGACGTCTAGAACGACCCCTCGGACGACCTCAAGGATGACCTCTAGAATAACGTCGAGGGCGACGTTCTGCATGCGCGCGGCGCCTGCGTATTCGGAGGAGCCTCGGGCAAGCACGGCGCCTCCGCATACGAGCCGCGCATACGTACGACGCATTCGAGCCCAAATACCATATCGCAAAAATCAGTTGAAGTAGCTATACTGCAATCACCCTTAAAGTTAAGCTAAAGAGTACCTTGAAAATAAAAAAATACAAGTTAGAGGTGAATTCTAGAGTATTTTATCAAATGAATCTGAATATCAAAGTCGTTTTTTCCCGAATGTAACTAAACGCGAGAAAACACGGCAACCCTACGACTAGTCGTTGCGTCATACACAGGTCCTTCGGCCGCCTAGCGCGTGTCGCTGGTGTGGACAGCACGAGCGATTCCAAGCTTGCCAGC
Organism: Ixodes scapularis; assembly: GCF_016920785.2. Lineage (NCBI taxonomy): Eukaryota > Metazoa > Arthropoda > Arachnida > Ixodida > Ixodidae > Ixodes > Ixodes scapularis. Next base: position 19,881,405 of record NW_024609835.1, read on the forward strand.
TACATTTCCTCGCACTGACATCAGTTGTGACGTCTTTTTCTGACCTTTGTGAAAATAGCGAGAGTGCGCGAACAAAGCTTTGATAGGCGCTGAAGATGCGCCGAGCGCAAATTCCCAAAATTCTATTCCTGACGTCACGCTCTGGGAAGAAGGTGCTTCAACGGTGCTTTAAAAGAAATATTTTCTCCAGCCTCCGCTTATCAAATTTTAAAACAGTCTTAATATTAGTGATCCTGGGCGCCAAATCAAGACGATTTAAGTGTTCTCCTCAAATACAGAACCGCTTGCAGCCAATGCTACAAGCGCGAGCTAACCCGCACTCCTGGCATTGAGACGTGCATTTCTAGCGCGAGTGCAAGTTCTGCGGAAGAACGCTTCAAAAAATTGACCTGAAGCTCTCGTGATTGTGCCATTTGCTGTACTGTGAGGTTAAGGGTGAACGCAGTTCAAAAAATGCTGTCGCATTAAAGAATCGGGCTAAGCTATGGCAATGGGCAGGGCGTTTCACCGAGCTCAATGCCGTAGTTCAGACTCTTTTTGTAGGTGCAAACATTTTATTAGCTTCGTCATGCGCCGAGCTCTCTCTATAGATTACTGCGATTGGACCTCTAAAGTGCTTTACGGGAGAGCAGATGATCCAGATATCTTGGAGTGAAGGGCTTCTGAGAGCGCTCACACATGGTCCGAGAGACGCTTACCTCTGGGGCGCACTCTGAAGCGCGCCGAGTCCGAACCAAGCTCGTTCCGAGCGGTGCAGCTGTACTGGCCGTAGTCCTGCGCGTGCACGTACTTGACCACAAGCACGGACTCCCAGCGCAGCACGTCCAGCTGCTCGACGTGGATGGCGTGGCGGTGGCCGCCCGTGGCGGTCTCAGCGATCACCGCGTCCTCCACGGTCCACACGAAGGTCACCTTGGGCGCACCGTCGGCCGAGCACGACAGACGCAGGGACCGGCCCACGTCAGCTGCTACCGTGGTCAGGGGCTCCCGTGGGCTGTGCATCACGGCCTTGACTGCAAGGAGAGCAATGTTCCATTTAATCGTGGTTAGTTGACCATAGGAGAGCCAATAAACGTTTTCAAGACGGTTTGAAAACGTTGGGTGGTTTCCACTGAGCGTAAACGTACTGTTCACATGCGGTCATCAGCACAAGCTGTGGGGAAGGCAACATATCATTTTCCATGAATACCATTTTTAATGCGAAAGCATTAATCGTTCCATGAACGAAGCCGGTGGAGTCTGTAGCCGTTGTCTATAGCAGCAAAAAACGGCACCTAAATGCCCATTGGCTGAGCGAAACGGCATTTAAAGTCCTATTGGCTGCGACGCGTAATATCGGATGCTTCGTCACGGAAGCCGGCGAGGCCGCTCAAGGCCAAAGCGGACGCGCCTCAGAAATAAAACACAAAGAAAAGCACAGCAACGCAGACGCATCGTCGTGGAAGCCGTCATAAAGCCGGTGGGGTTCGCCGCGCCTGCGCAGTATGCGAGCGTAATGTCACGCCGGAGCGCCGTCGGAAAAATTAAGACGTGGCGCGCTGCGTGTAGGAATGTTTTCGCATTTCTACACTTAAGCAGTCTTAAGTCTGTTTTCCGAATTTTAGCAGTGCGAAGGGAACCTCGCGAATGCTCACTGTCAGCACGCGCTTGACCTTAAAGCGCACAGCCATGACCGTCACTGAATACTCCTCATAGGTTGTATTCACTTGCGGCCATAGTTGATTCAGTTGCCATTCAGCGCGAGCGGATGATGGGCTTTGACAATGAATCCGCAACCTTCAGTTTACACCATCAAGACTGTAGTTATTTTGAAAAGTTAAGTGGGACTCGTTCTGAGAGCTCGCAGCATGCACCGTGAACAACGCCCTCAAATATGGCGCCTAGTGAGTCCTCATAGACGAGAACGTTGAATCCTTTTTTGATCGGTTGGTAGCCTGTTTTCCTGCAGCTATAACAGTCTGCTTCTTTTTTTTTTTTGCATGCATTGTCAATTATCCGCCTACATATGCCACATAGACGATGCGGTTTCTTAAAACAAACTTCGAAAATATATATTGGCGTACCTTCTGCAAAATGTTTCCGTGCTGTGCAGTGGGATTCGTTTATGTCAAACAAAAATGCTTTAAACAGTTCGCGGTCTGACCCAGGGGATTCTTGCTTAAGCAATGAAGAGTCAATTTATGAACGAAATGGGGGGTCGAGCTGGTTGGATCGTGTGAAGCATATAATCGAGAAAAAAAAACAAGAACATAGTGTAGAACAACCATGCAAGGCTAACACGCAACATAAATTTTAGTTGAAAGATATTACCTTAAATACTTTGTAAAAAAAAAAGCATTGGTGGATTCTTAGGAAATACTTAAGTATGACACTTGGAAAATGCCTCACACGTCCTTCTGAAATTAACTATAATTGGCAATTAGAATGCACCGTGGTTGTATTAGCGCTCAGGAACTTCTGTAAATGATTATATTAAAAAAGAATAAATTTTACAACGAGATATAACACCGGCTTCTAAACGCAGTGTGTAGTCCACTGCAACTGACTCCAGCATGGAAACGTTCGAATGCAACTTAAAAAATATAAACAAGACGCTCCACTGCGGTATTTGAAGGTTTCCATATTCTATACAAACCTAAGGAACGTTTACGAGCACATGAGCAGCCAGTATTTCCACTGGTTCATTTGTCTCCTCGGCTTGGCAGAAGGCCCAGAAACGATCAAGGCATGATTTCCCATGGGGCTCGGATCTGCTCCCTGGCGGCCGATTGCGCGCACTTGTGTAGGTCTCGCACGTTACGGCACTGTAGAGTGCGGTACAACACAGCCGCTCGGAGTATAAGCGCTGATAAATCGGTCCGTCAAGTCTAACTTGCTTCCACCAAAATACCCACGAGTGAATATACAGAAATAGTAAATCATTTCAGACGTGCCTCAGACCTTGCGCGTGTTTCTGTCTTGCCAATCTTACTTCTGGTATAAAATGCACCCCGTATATTAAGCCCATTCATTCACTATCCGCCGTATATTAAACAGAAGCCTTTATGTAAAAGAAAAAAATATATGGTTGTAATTTTAGCAAACTCTGAGTAAAGCCGATGAGGAAGTGTGAGGGAGGGGGTACTGTGCTGAATATTTGGGGCAGGTGAAGTAATCGCCTTGCCTAACTAGCAATGCTCCAAAGCTTGCCGGCGCTCTAAATTGTGCGGCGGCTGCCATGATAAATAGGCTCCCTAGATAATATGCTTTTTGTTCCGCTCTTTGTATTCTCATGTTTTAGTTTTAAAAATCCAAATATATAGGCGCTAAAAATTTTTGTTTTATAAATTCGTGCGCAAGAGCCGGAAGCTCAATATCAGAAAGTTAAAATATTTATGCCTCATTGCTGTTTTTTATTATCTAGAATATTTGTTCTTCGGGGCAATATTGCATGGACGTGCTGTCGAGTGTAAGTGACAGCTTCAAAGTTTAAATATTAATAAAAAGCGGGCATATATTTACTCCACTTCAAGTGAGGGGCATGCTAATGAACTCAGCGAGAAGACACACTAAAATAAGGCCTCGATACTCCTTTCGAGCGGCGTGAAGTTCACGCCAAACAATAGTTATAAGAAACACGTAGCCTCTGGCGTTCAACCTAATTTTGTTCTTTTTAATTCCCTGAGATGTTCTCACTCTAAGAAACGACCTCCAGTCTAACGCTCCTTGAAGCGCCAGGTAAATAAGAGGACGCTTGAGATGTACAATCTCAGACGTTCCTTCTTGCATGCGTAACCTCCGCAATGTCGTTGATCCAGATATCTCTCTGTGCTACGGCAGATTCCGGCTGTGAACGGAATGATCCTTCTACCTTGAGTGGGATTACCCCGTCGGACCGATTCCTTGTGCCCCATTTGACGCGTCAAGTTAGGGAGCGGTTGCGGATTGCAGCGGTGTTTTTCTTTTCCTGCATACCTACTTACCAGGTATGCGGCGCGGCTCCTTTGCGTTCATTAATCGACAAGCAGAGCTAAGCGGATTATCCGCTGCCAAGGAATAGAGCCTTCCAGTTTTTGTTACATTAGTGACCGGGACCGTTCGGGTGAAGGAATAGTGGGTGGCTAAGGAAACGAAAGTGCGCACCAAAATTCGCTTTCGAACCTATAAATAAAGAACTAAATTAATAAATAAATAAAGGCACCGCACGTACATACGAACTGAATCGTGTTTCATGCTTTCTGATTGTAAAGTGATTATATCGAAAACTAGTTTATCTAACCAAAAACCAACTGCCTCAGGCTTTGTTTATAGCAATACGTACACGTCCTAGTAGCCTTTGCTTTCACCGTTTGGCGGGGTTTGTCAAGTCTGTATTTTTTTTTTTTTTTTTGGCGTGCATTACACTGCGTGACAATAGGTTCACACACACACTCCGGAAGCTGCATTAGGTTATGGATTCCAAGGGAGATGACAGCTAGAGCTCAAAACTGTCGTCTATACACATTATGTACATTGCAAAGTTTTCACAAACATGTGACCCGATGCTAAGCGAAGATTTACATTTTATCCGGTAACATGGCGCAAAACAATATTTAGAGCTCGGGCATTCACTTGGCGAGCAACTTACCTACCAAGTGAAGCAACACGTATAAAATGAGAGCCCGTATCGACGTTTGTGAAATGATTTTCCTAGCGTACACTATAATAAGCTTTTACATTTATAGTCAGCCACCATTGACTTGGAACAATATTATAATAGCTTTGATGTTTATCCCTCGAGATAAACGAGCACAATAGTGCTACACTAGTCCTTCAGTTTTAAAGACGCCCTTTCCTTTGGACATTGATACCTCATGACAATACTACCATGAGACCGATTGCTTCTCATCGACTTAATCAATTAAAGGCCGTCAAACGACTGGTGTTCTTAATGAATTGCGTTGCAACAGACTCATTGACTCGTACAATGTATACATTTGCTCCAGCACCCTGCCGCAAAACTTGCACGGCAGCTCGCTGATTTATTCAGTGAGCAAGTTATGCACCCCTAGTGAGTTTTGAACTACAGAATAGGCGTGACCACGCGAACTTGTTGGGAAACGGTGATTTGTAGGTAAAATAATAAAAAGTTTTAGAGAACCGGTTTTGGACATCCGATAAGCTACGATGGGCCATCCGGTACATATTGCGCATATGTGAGTCTTCTGTGGTAGCGCATACGCAGTTTCTACCGGAGGGCCCATCGCACCGCTTCGGATGTGCAAAAACGGTTCCCTAAAAAACACTATTATCCTTTTAAACGAAGACGGTTCCAGTACGGAGCCTGAAACTCGTCTCCGACTGGTGTGTTTAGCATCCCAAACCGCCCACACATTGAAAGGGGTCCCGAAGTGGCAACGAATGACGTGAGTAATGCGGCTGGATGCTGCCATCCTGGCGATTGGACGTAGATATTTTGGGAAACAAAACAGGAGGGAACTTAAGTATCGCTGTCGTCGCAGCGTCTCAATTCCATGATGGTGAAGCTTCTGTGATCTGCCAAGCTGTAGAGCAACCTTCAGGGGTGCAGGTTTCTACCACATTCAGTACCGCTGCCGTGAGACCACCAGGATAGCGGTCGACAAAATCACACTTCTGTGACGTCATCAGGCAAAAATTGAGGGACCACATTTTAGGAAGTGGTAAACGCGCTGGTAGGAGACGCGTTCCAGACGCTCTGGTTGGAGTAGCGTATCTTACATTTGACGATGAGCAGCGTGGACCGGACAAACTCTTCTCCGAGGCCGTTATGGGCGACGCACTCGAAGGCACCCTTGTCCAGGTCGCTGACGTTGTAGACTGTCAGGTAGGAGCGGCCCTTCTCGAGCACCACGCGCGTCCGGCGGCGCATGTCGAAGCCCTGCCGCCGCCAGCGGATCACGTCCTCGGTCAGCGGGTTGGCGTCCACCACGCACTCGAAGGACGCGTTCTCGCCGGTGCCCACCATGGCGTACTTGCTGATCTTCGTCACCGTCGCCGGGTCTGCACCAGACATGTACGTGCCCCTCAAACTTAACGCCCCCACTCGCTTACGCAAATATTGAGCTATTTCACGGTATCCAAAGATAAATTGGTCGTTGCAGCTGCTCGAACACCTCCCCCTGGTTGGGTTTCCATCGGGGACGTAAATCTTTACGAACTCGTTCGACCGCTATGTTCAGGAATAGCTCGAAAAGTGAAGAAATCGGACCATCTCGTGGCGGCGTTAAGTTTGGGGTGCACCGTACGTAACGCGTTACTACTAACGAGCGGCTCCTATCTACTTACTTTCTCCGGTAACGAGAAACGTATTTAATCACTTTTTTTTAAAAAGAGCGAGTTGAGTACTTAGTTACTTTTAATGCCAAGTAATGAGTAACGAAGGGTATTTCGTTACTCTAGATGAGTAGCGTGTAGAACGCCGTTTAAACAGCCTCGCGTTAATTCTAACCTGAATACGCGTCTATCGCTACAAAAGCGCATGGAGAATTCGAAAAAAAAAAACTGCTAAGCAGTATGACAGTAAAGCAACGTTTATTGCTGAACACGTCAGTCGAACTCTACAGCTGGGAATGTCCTTCACCCAGCGAACACAATAAAGTTCGTTGGTTGAACCTTCTATAATCGTCTACAGACGAAAATGTAAACTCGAAGGTTGCCAACACGGTAAAGCACAGAACCCATTGTCAGCTTAAAACTTTAAAAGCAAAGAGAACAAAAGAGAGGGGAATCATCGATTCACCAGCTCTTCCTGAAGCACAGCACTGCCGTTCCTTCGAGCGCGTCAGTAGAGCGACGCTTCAGCGTCGACGGAGGCGCATTCTCAATGAAGTGGAGAAACATAACCGACGAAAAATTCGAGAGGCAGCTACTGGTTAAGTGGAACAACTACTGAAAATGAAGAAATAAAGCATGAAACAAATGCAGTTCTGCATATGGTCGTCAAAGTAACGAGACAAGTAACTCACTGCATTTGAGGTTTGGTGAGAGTGAGAATCGGTGACGAGTAACGTATTCAGTTACTTTTCGAGCGAGTAACAAGTAATGGTATCTAGTTACTTTCTTGGGGAACGTGTACTATCGGGGAAAAATGAAATGCGAACAGAGGAGCGCGTGGCTCGCGGTACAGGCTGCGCCGCCTGGAAGTGAACCTAGGGGCGAGGGTGCGTGGCCTACTTAGATGTGTTCACGCCCCTCGATTGGCGCTCCCCCAGCTTCGGCAGTGCGCCTCTCAGTGCGCTGAAAGCTGTCACCGCTATCTTTGCCTGCTCAGCGAGCGCGGCGAGCTTCTTTGCACCGCACGCGCTGAGCCAGCAAAGATAGTGGTGATAGCTTTCAGCGCACGAAGAGGCGCACTGCTGAAGCTTGGAGAGCGCAGAGGGAGAGGCGTGAACACGTCGGAGTAGGCCACGCACCCTCGCTCCCTAGGCTCACTTCCAGGCGGCGCAGCCTGTACCGCGAGCCACGCGCTCCTCTGTTCGCATTTCATTTTTCCCCGATAGTACATGTTTGGTCTACACCGAAAGAGACGACGCACCCTAAACAAATACTCCGCTCAGGTGTATTAGACAGCGCGCCTGCAGCACAATATCAATAGCACCTAGAGGGCAAGGCTGCGCCAAACGTCATCACTAGTGGATCCGCCTGGCTTGCGTCAGCATCTGTCAGCGCGTCTCGCAGCGTCTCACAACGAGCGTGGTGCTAGTACGCATCGACGCCAAGGTGTACGTGTCAGCCGCTTTAAAACGACTCTAGTCAAACTTCAGCGCCTTCGCCGCTTGGGGCTGGCCGGGACCCACTAACTTAGTCATGCGAAAGCCTGGTAATCTAAGTGGTATTAAATATGCCGTTTTCTAGGGGTGTTGACACTCAGCGTGCAGCAGAATGCATACGCTTTGCACTGCCTACGCTGTCGCACTTTCGCGCAACTCCGAGGTAAAGAGCGGCCACTGGCGCGTTGAGATACGGGATTGGGCAAGACAGCAGAGACGGCTGTCTCGGTTGTCTCCATGGGTGTCCGTGGTGATTGGTGGAGGCTGCCACTTTTCCGAGTTCAAAAGGGAAACCGCGACGCTGCAAGCACTCCAGAACCCATGGATCCTGGGTTAGATCGTCACCCCTGCCCGTTTCGATCTGGATGAGCATCGTACCGGCGTGCGGTCGTGTATCACTACTCCGTGGTGGACGTTAAAGACCCTGTGCTGGCGTTTGTACTGCACTGGCTAAATTGCTCATCTACAGCTGGGACACCACACGGCCATTTAAGCTGACTAATTTCCGGTTGTATGACCATAATATGGTAGAAAGGTGGACAAGATGGTGGTACACATTTAACAAAGAAGTAAAACAGCGCAAAAAAAAAAAAACGGAGGACAAGAAGACGAAGTGTATAAACAGAGCGCTGACTCTCAACTGATTCAATGGAAGAAAACACAAATCGACAAGCATCTCGGATCATCAAAAAACACCAAGCCACCTCCCCCCGCACGTGTCAAACCTGCTCAAGGATGCCAATTCTTTGTCAAATAATGCGATAAAAGGTGAACTGACGCACCTTTCTTTTTGCTTCGAATTATAAAATGCCTCTCAAATTTCTCTAGTCATCTGTTAACTGTGTTGTCCTAAGATGTTCATTTTATCAAGAACGAGCTTGCAACCGCACCTATCATAGTGGACTGCCAATTTGCCTGCTGGCGACGATCTAACCGATAGGGCATGTTCTCTTAACCTCTCGTACATACATCTCCCGGTCTGCGCGATGTAAACATTGTCACAGTACAATTTAATGTTGTAAACTACACCGACAGCGCATGGCACGTACATTGCCCAGAAGTTGTTATCACAAACAGGGCTATTAATCGTACTCCTGCAGACTTTATCGCAAAGACCCCCTAACTTCAAAGGCACCAAAAAAGCCACTGGCACACCATGACGTTGCGCTATTTTTGTTTGGGTTGTGCGATACCTTAAGCAAAAACGTAAAGCCATAGGTCTCCTTTTTGGCCTTTTCCTGGCAACCTTACACGGGTCACGAAGCCCTCTTACTAGGACTTCCTCCACACCAGTCAGCAAGCCATATGAGCAGCCACCGTCCTGAAACCTAGTAGCCTGATTAGCAAAACTAGTAGGCATGCGGCGTAGGCCTGACTTAACCAGTGTCTCCCCAAGGCAACCCACCGCAATCCCCCGCTTCACCAGTTTAGAATGGCTAGAGTCAAAGGGGAGAACACTTTTTGTTTACTTTTAGGGTTATAACCCCAGCACACATGTCCATTCAAAAAGTGAAGTTTTATATGTAAGATTATGAACAACAATCCACTGGGTCCTCTCTCGTGAAGTTCAACACCCAGGCATGTGACGTAAACACCTCTGACATACACCCAGTAAAAACCCTCTACTTCTAGCAGAACCTTCGTTCCGGAACAGTACCAGGTCATCATCGACGTATCTAAACACCCGGATCACATCACCACCAAGATCGCATGCAATGCCTGTATCGCAACTTGAAAGTAAAATGTCCCTCAGCACAGAGGCAACGCTAGAGACGATACAAACTCCCTGCTTCTGCAGAAACTGGGAACCGTCGTAGACGACGTACGTTGATTTGAGATAAAAACAGAGCTAATATAAAAAAATGTCGGCGCTCACTTCACAGGCATTTTGAAACGAACTATCCCGTAAGCCCTCAATGCAGCCGTTTACCGCGACGATCATCTCGTGTTGAGGTATAAAATAGAGCTAATCCTCGATGTCAAAAAAAAAAAGGAACACTGCACCACACGCGCCCTGGTTCCCCTCCCTTAGCAAAGCAACAACTATTGCTAAACTGCATACCCGGAAAGGGTCTTGCAAAAGAAGGAGCGAAAGCGTCTTTTTCAGAAAGGACGCCATTTGCACCTGCCAATGACCTTTCTGGGTGACAATCGCCCGAAACGACATGAAATCCATTTGATGCTGTGCGAGACCTGATGTCTATAAGGTCTAGACTCTAGAACAACCTAAAAAAAGTAGCGGAACGTCATGTAGTGCCAGCAGTTTTTTTTTTCGGGGCCTTTGAAGTTAGAACGACTTTGCGCTAAAGTCGACAGGAGTGGGGTTAATAGTCCTGTATGTGGGAAGAACCACAAGGCAATGTACGTGCCATGCGCTGTCGGTGTAGTTTACAACATTAAATTGTCCTGTGGCAATGCTTACATCGGAGAGACCGGTAGATGTGTGAACGAGAGGTTAAGAGAGCATGCCCTATCGGTATACGTTCATCGCCAGTATGCAACTTGGCAGTACACTGTGATAGGTGAGGTTGCAAACCCGTTCTTGATAAAACGAGTATCTTAGGACGACACAGTCAACGGATGATTAGAGAAATTTCAGAAGCCTTTTATATTTTGAAGCATTATTTGACAGAGAGTTTGCATTTCTGAGCATGTTTTACACGTGCGAGGGGCGGTTACTTGATGTTTTTTTATGATCCGAGATGATTGTCGATCTGTTTTTTCATCCAATAAATCAGTTGAGAGTCAGTGCTCTGTTTGTACCACTTCGCTTTCTTGCCTCCCTTTTTTGGCGCTGTTTTACGTCTTCATTGAACAAGTATGAAACATACACAAAACACAATAAATTATAGGCTGCGAGCGTCCAGCCGCTCGAACTACGCCAGACCTGTCGGCGCCAAGGTCATGGGATTATGGCAGACTAAGATCTACTACCCTAATAAGGCATTTTTCATAAATAAATCAAAATACCTGAATCATTAGACGCTAAGTTAGTCATCTGGCACTCGTCGAGGCCCGAAATGAGGCTTTGACTTGAAAACGCAATCTGTACTTAACGCAATCGCCGTAATGAAACGCAGTTACTCTCAAACAGTAATAATGATTATTTTATTTTTTATTTTGTTCTGAACGCATACAAGACTGCCTTGTCTCTCATTGTAGCTCGAAAGAGATGCGAGTTTCGTCACGCCGATTTGGCACGAAAACATTGATGTCAGAGTAAACTTCAAACTCGCCAAGCACTACCAGTCGTGAATGCACGTGATTATGGTTCGGCCAGCAGCTGAACCAGCTGTACTCGAAATAGTCAACATGTTATAGCATGCGCTTTAACGTCGAACTTGCTAAAAATTTCATTCTGTTCCGTTGTGGGAAATAAAATTCCTAGCATTAATAAAGAAAATAAATCATTTATAATCATACAATAAGCCTGTTTGTTGGTAATGAGGTACGTTTTTATGACTTGCCTATTTTAAAAAGATTACATTTCTCCACATTAAAACGAAGAAGCACCGTAAAAGAAATTAGCTACTTGGAACACCACACTGCACGGAGCGTTTATAGCACCTCTTGAATATCAGTAAAGACACGCACCTTATGTTTCGCTTCTTGCATTAGCTTTGCATACACATTTCCAACAATTTATTTTAAAAAAGCCTTTGCGAGTGCTTAAAATAGTGGCGTATTTTTGCCCGTACTTGTGCAATTCTTAACAGTTGCGTAACTGCCATCCTCTGCATCATTACCAAGGCCTTACCTGTTAATGATTACAACAGGATAACAGCTGATGTTACTTAGTTCGAGCCTCGTGGCAAAAAATAATAATGAAAATAAAATAATTCGGGCTACTATATTTTTTTTCTAGACCGAAGGTCCAGCCGTGTGTTGTTTTTCTTCCGTTCACTCAGATGGCATTTTGGGTCTACCTTTCTTAGTGCGACTATACATTTTACAGCGGAGAGTGTAGATAAGAGAAGTAGAAATGGGCAGTGTATATAAGAGCAGTAAACAATAAATGACACCTCCGTCGTGTAATGTAGGCATTACGCAGGTAAGATACCTTGAAACTGAACAAATTGTGCTTGAGTTCCTCGAAAATATGGAATTCTAAACGCTTTGGAGCTACTTCGTATAAACAAAGGTTTTCATGCACTGTTATGCTCTGGCGATTGAGTAAATTGTTTTGACACATCAGATGTCCAGTGCTCTTCTGAGTACTAGCCAGAGTAATGTCTGGGCTTATTCATCATATTGCATTATTCGTTCAGGAAGGACTACAGCAATGAATCTAATGGGATTGTTTTAAGCTTTCAGTGCTGAAACGAGGGAGCCGAAATAAAAAGTACATTTTTTTTTTTGTGAATTATATTCTGCGAAAAAAAAGAAGGAATGAACAAATGTTTGCTAAACTGAAGTTCCGTTTAAATAAAAACATATATTTACGAGGGTAGTCGGAACTCACATGAGGAACTTAATATTGCACCTCTGAAAGCATCTTACAAATAGTCGATGCTTCACTTAGCAATTTAGATTCGTTAAGCTGACAAATCAATATTGAATAACCTAATCTACGCTATTGTAAATTAAAACGTTCGGCCACTGAGTGAATGGGCAGGGATGTGGGATGAGTTAGCAAAAAGGTAGAGTTAATGGAAGGGGAAATACGTAGTATTTACAGGATGTGAACTGCTTGGGAGAAAATGGTTTCTTCTGAAGAGAAAGGAGGGAACTAAGTCTCTCGTTAAAGCATCGGCGGATACTCTGATATTTCCCAGGAGCTTCATTTTCAAGTTCTACTTACTACTTTTAAATATTACAATACCGTAAAAAGTAGCCCATTCCCCCTGACTAAAGATAGGCTAAAAAAAAACAGGTGCGCATTTTTTCCGTGAGCAGCTAGACGAATGCAGATTGTAAATGCTTGACCCGGTTTTTCAACATTATGGTCTACATTGGTAGGAATGGGTTATATCACCAGTATAGTACTACAACAAAGAGAAAGGCAAATGCCCTCTAAGTTGAAATAAATAAGGCTCTCTATTTTTTTCGATACTCATATTTCTTATCTTGCCACACAGATCTTTTAAACCCAGCAAGAGCAATTTCTATGGACGGGCCGTGTTCTGACTCGTTTATCAGGGAAAACACTGGGGACAAGGTTTGGCTATCTAATGGGGTCGGCCGTCTCTGGGGATATCATTGTGCCTTCATGTTTTTATATGTTGCATGCAGTGTGTTTTCCAGAAACCTCATTTCCGGCATTTTGCTATGTTCAGATACTTTTGACTGACCATCCCGCTCCACCTTGTGTTCTAAACGAACTCCTCCAGCGCCACTGACAGCCGTAGTACTTACAGAGCACCTTAACAATGATCGTGGTCTTGGTAGCGCCCTGCGAATTGCTGGCTTCACACTCGTAGTCCCCGCTGTCCTCCTTCTGTGCTTGGTAGACGTGTAGAGCGGGTCCACGGTAAAAGACCTTGTGCGCCACAGTCTCCTGCCAGGAGTAGGCGTCGTCGGGTCCCGGCAGCGGGACGCCATCTTTCGTCCATGCATAGTTCATCTTGGACGGGTTTGCCCGCGCGGACACGTTGAGTAGCACGGTCTCCCCCTGCTTCACTTCATATTTCTCCATGGGCGGGTGCAGGAACAGTGGCTTGTCTGAAGGAGACCAAGAGACAAGGGAAGGACTTGTTAACTGGATTCCGCCTTTTTTGGCCGATTTGCACGCTCTAAGAAGCTCCCGTACCTATACTGCCCCGCACTGCACTCGCAACACCCGTCGGTGGTTTTCCTTTAGGAAGCTTAGCCAATGAGAAGACTGGAGATAGGTATTTCGCCACTGTTGTCACGCCATCTCGGTGGCTGAGGAGTGCTTGTTCCTTCTGACTTTGGGAACTGCTTGACCGTTGGAGCTCGATACCGCTCGCCTTTTCCATTGGCAGCGATGATTTAAGGAAGACCAGTGATTGGTGTTCCGGGTGCATCGAGGGGCAGTGTGCATGCAGGATCTTCCGAGAGCGTATGCCGAATTGTTACGACAAAACTTTGCTTAAGAATTAATCGTTCTAGTTATAGTTAAGTTCTTCAGACCTAAGCAAACGCTTAAGGTGCAGATTAGCTTCGCGGATTATCGAGGGTGACCGTGCAGGTTTTGGTAAACGTGCACATGTCTTGGAGCTTGATTGAATGCCATCTGCTCCGGCACCCGAAGCTCGATTGTGTGTTTGTGAATGTTCGCGTATTAGTCGACCGCTGTCTTGCCTGAAATATTGCGGTAATTTTTTTTTTATCAGTAGCCCACACAGAAAAAAAAGAGTTTGGTTTCACATTGCTAACTGTAAAAATACACGCTGTCTTTTTTTGTTTTTAAGATTGAACGGTATTTTGCGCTCTTGTCTGTGAAAATGCGGCAGAACATCCTAAGATAACATACTTCCGGGACTCTTGTTTGGAAATGAATAATGCAGAAAAAAAAAAGAAGAAAATCAAGGTACAGCAGTAGAAGAATATATGAAACATCTTGATCGCACAGAATTGCAGATCACGAGTTTAATACAAGTTTGCGGAAGGTTACAATTCTACGCGCGTAGGGTTCAGAAAACTTTCTGCGCTGAAGACATAACTCTTTTTGACCGACTTTCAAATCTGCGAATGTAGTTGAAGAAATGAAAAGTCATGATCGATCTTGCTGAGACCACATCAACATATGTTAAAACAAGTAAATACAGGTATATCTGTTTTGAGGTACCAAACGTTCCTCTCACATTCCGCTGAAGCTACAGCAGCGAATATATGACACTCCAATGGAACTTTGGAAGCATCAGTGGTGCGCTCATTTAATTAGGCTAAAGCGAACTACAAGTTCTTCCGATTTCTCAAAATCTACTAGATTTATTCGAACTCATTGAGCCAATATAGCTACTTTGACCAACACCTGGTTAAGCGAGGGTCTAAGCGCAAGAACTTCCAATAGCTCATGGAGACACACACATTTGGAAGTACTTCTACGCATACGGGCCGACAACGCACTTGCAGAACCAATCAGTTTTTTTAATGATTTCAATTAAAAACTTGTTCCTAAAGCTTTTGTCTCACTGACCATTTAGTCTAAGTGGTGCGACAGGTGTCTGGCTTTTCACCGCCAAACTGGGACTATCCTAATTACCATAAGTGGTTAGGTTAAAACTAATAGGTGCTTTTCAGATTGCATGGTGCGGCTGTACACATAACAAATGCTTCTGGAAGGGTGGCATCCATCGGAACGAAATTCGCAGTGGGGTGCAAATGTTGGCACGAACGAGAGGAGAACTTTATTCACGGGGCCTGTTCGCCCTGTTCCTCGCTACAGGCGGCATCCTTACGTAGCACGCGCAGAGACACGCTGTCTTGGGCGCCTTCTTGGATGTCGTTTGAGGCTCGACACGTGAAGACCGCGCCATCGTCGGCCGCAGTCACGTTGAGCCGCACCCTGCTTCGGGTCGCCTTGCCTCCGTGCTGCGCGTCCACGCGGCTCTGGTGGTGGCTCGCCGTCGGGTTGCCGTTGTGCAGCCACTGGATTGAACTCTCGGGGTTCGAGCTTCCGGATTCGCACGTTAGTACAACCTGCGTGTTGTGAAAGTGATATCGCGCATAAAATGATTTATATACTTTTTTTTTTTTGTATCAAGAAACCTCTTGCGAACTATGCACTGAGTGCAGTGCTAGTGCAAACAAGCAAAGAAGAAAAAAATATATGCTTATTTTTTTATAATGAAATGTTTTACATTAAGAGCAGTGGAAAGCGCTTACTTGAGGAACTAAACTAAAGGTCCAACTTTGGTGCCCGTCAAAACCGTTTGGAACTAAAGTACGAAAAAATTCCGATGTCGTGTTCGCGTAAACATTATCGCGCACTGTACTTAGCGCGACACAAGGCACGCATGGCATGAAAATCGTTACTACTTTTTTTGTTCAATATGCAGCGCATCGGTTACAAAAGGGAACGACGTATGTGATGTAGGGAAGTTTGAGCAAGTAACGGTAACAAATCTTGAGTATTTTTTTTTTCGAGGAACGTGTACAACACTAACCTTTTACTCCCCTCCAACTTGTGCTGAATTTGCTTCACACGATATATAGCATCAAGAGGAGACGCAATACAAGTCACACTCCAAGTCGACCAGTAAAATTTTCCAATTGGACTTTATGTGGTGTAGATGCCCAGCTCGTACAAGGTAAGGATTACATGCAGCAAGTTTCAGCCATTGTTAATATCTTCACTGGAATAAGGCATCTACCGCGGTTGTCTTATTTTACTTGAAAAAATTAAATGTACGTGAAACCTATAATGTAAAAAAGCAGGACTTTAATAACAAAATTTGTGTTATATTTATGTAATTAATGCGTTTGTAATGGAAATAGGTAACGCAACACTATGAAACATTTTCGTCCACATGATAATTGTAATTCAATACGGAACTTTTGATTTCTTGTGTGTTCTATTGATATCTCTTTTGCCCCGTTCTGAATTTTTACCATCTACAGCTCTTCAACGCTTTTTTCTTTTTATTAAAGACTGATCAAATAATGAGTCCGACTAGTCGAACGATTATAATAAGAGCCTTCATGTCTAGATTTGTCACGATCTATCTTTAGGTATAAAACGTCGAAGATTACAATAGCTTTCATTGTGGATTAATTAATGACTCTAAGGTTTCATCAAAATGAACCACTGTCGCAATATTATGGCAGACCGGTAACCATACTATGTAGTATATAAGAACATACCGTCAAATTAGCTTTCTGTTGTCAAAATTTTGTTTTAATTTTCACAAAAATTTGAAGGATAAATTTTATGCATCAAAGAAAGACTACGAACTCTTCATGTTTACGCCAAAAGCTAATGTCAAAGAAATCATAAATGAAGCTTGCTATTTTGTTGTATTTGCTTTTTTTTAATTTCACGTCCATTTTTCGTTAGTTTTATATTTTAAAAATCAGATAGCTTAAAATTGTATTATTCTCCTATAGAAATGTTTGAGTTCCTGTAAACAGTAACATTTTTATGCCCTGGTAGATTCTTGTTGCTGCGTGTAGTAGGAAGAAACTTCTTCAAGGGACATGAGCAGCTCATCGCACTCGATTTTCGCCTCTCATGCAAAATAAAAAAAATGTCATTGTAATGTTTACTAACATGTAGGGAGTTGATATCTTTCAGCACACTTTAGTTACAATAATAAAAAGAGAAAGAGTCATATTTGGGATACTTACAGTGTCGCCCTCTTTAGGTGCTTGTGGCACCACTGTAATCGAGACGGCTTTCGGCGCAACTGAAAAAATTACAAGATGATGCCTCTTAGAAGTTTGTTCAGGAATGTTCCCTACAATTGGGAACCTACGTCGCAACGACACGTAGATATAACTATAAGCATTAACCACTACCTGTGTTTAAACTCAATTGTCCATCACTGTTCAGTCTCGTTATCCGCGACTGTGTAAGGAAAGCCAGTTCTAAGGAGAATTGTTCAAAATACATTAGCATTATTACAGAGACAAGCCATTACATGCGTCGCCTTATCGGCTCATTTTGTTTTTGTCGTCTTTTTATGTTGAACACAATTCTGAATATTTATATAAAAATAGTGTAAACATAGGAAAACATCTAAAATGTGTAAAAGCAAGGACCCAGAAGAAGTACTTTTGCTTAAATAACGCCAACTCAATCATAAGAGGAGGGGGCATACTTCCCGGCTTTCTTTTCCTATGCTATCTAGAATCAGCTGCGTATGCTTCCACTATTTCACTTTATGTATCTAAAAAGTGGAAGCCGTATTTGCAAATTAATATAGGAAACAAAGCTTAAAAAACACGATTCCGAGAAATAAACATGGAAGGACTAGCGATTGGCCGGTCAACGGTCAACACCGGTATTGTTAACAAGCTCTTGAACAAAAGAAGAATAAAAAAAAAACTAACAAAAGTACATACCGTCTAAAAACACTATCGTAAAAACAGGAGTTTTAGTAGATCGTTTTCAAAACTTAGCTACCGTTAAAGGCGCGCGCCTCAGAGCATGCATCGAAGTGGCAGCGCGAGCTCCCGCTACAAATAGCGTCGCCTGAAAACACCATCCACTAAAACTCTATATTAAGAATGTGTTCAGGAAGAGAAAGAGGGAGAGAGGGAGGCTAGAGAGAGAGAAAAAAGGAGAGAGAGATGCTGATGTCCATAGTGGAGCTGAAAAACCCAGTAACAATAAGACAAAAACAAAAAAAAAAAGATAATGGGGATTGCAACAAAAAAGACAGAAAAAATAATTATCGGGAAGAGGATTTCCATAGTAACAGGAGACACGGAACGATAAAAAAACGGACAAAACAAAAACAGGTCAGGGAAGAGGCGCTAAGCTTTATTTGTATAAGCGGGCGCCAAAATGCGTTAATGGCGATTCTTTTATTCTATCTATAATTCTCACAGGGCCCGAAGGCCATGCAGAGGAGAGTGGATTAATTCGTAAAAAAACTATATATCAATATAATATGAATTAAAAGGGCAAAAATATATTATATGCTTTTGAAACATTGATTATAAATCAGTAATGACATATTTCAAACTGGTAACATCCGCTATGCAAAACGTGGATGCGGAGAAGCGATCTCAGTCGATGGAAGTTTTCAGTAGGCAGCATGCATTTAAAGTTAGAAAGAAAGCTGACACAATGTGGGATCTCTACTTTTAGGTAATGGCTGGTGCACGAATGTGTAAAAAGAATGTCTGGCAAAGTGTTGGATAAGAGAAATATAGATGAGAAACAAATGTAGACTCTAGCTTTATCTGACACGATAAATATGGGAAGGGTCGGGATATTTTATAAAGACGATTTTGGTCGTCCGTTAGTTCTTGTCCTATATTTTATAGAAAGCTAATAAGTGCTGCAAAGCCTTAAAGATAATACTTCTATATGGTGTTTGTGCTTGGCATTACAGTGCTATTTACGATGTATATTTAAAAGGGGGTATTGTCCGCCTTTACTCTTCAGGTCTCTTTTTTTTCATACACCAGAAATGTTTAAGATCAAAAATGACTCCCCATGGTACACTGAGTGCAAAACAATGTGAGCTGGTAAAGTCAGCTCACACAAAACAGTTGTTTTGATGGACGTGGTTAGTGGCTTGGTGGTCGCAGAATTTGCAGCTTTGCAGCTGTAGGTCGCTTGGTTGTCGTCCGGTTGGGCCATGATTTCGAGCACGCTGGACACACCACTGCCTGTTACCGTAGACAGCGAGGCGTACTGAAACGAGAAATGCCATCCTTGGAGATACAACGTCCAACTCCCGCGATAAATAGGGAGAAAAAAAAACACACACACTTTATTCTGTTCTATCAATCAAACTGCCATATGCAGAGTTAGATTTTTCAGAAACTCAATCGGAGCTGAAGTTCACTATTCGTCATCTTGGCACTTGCCGCCACCGGGTCTTTGCGAAAGGCCTTCTCATCGCCCGTTCTTTTCCAGTTTTTGTCACAGCACCGAGAATGAGCAGACTGGGGCCAGGAAGCATACCCAAAGTGTCGTGACATCGCCACGTGAGCTAACAGCGCAGTTAGTTCGCAGCACGGGAGTTTGGCACCTTGCCAACTCGGACAACTCGTCTATACTCTGTTTCACTTCAAGTTTGACCGCAGCTCTACAATGCGGTGGAGCCGGCCAAGCAGCGACAAAAGGGCATCGCAAGGCGCTCATGCCCTTACCGAGTTGGCTAACTAACACCAGTTACGCGCAGTGAATGCGCCACGAGTCCGCACTTTGTCTGGGCATGATTGGTTTGGCCGGTGATTGTAAACCCACCAAGGCAACGTTGCACTTTTGGCGCTGCATGATTGTCTCGATCGGAGTGGTCGATCTTGAATGGACAACATGCTACAACATGCAAAATAGCAGCGCCCCTGGCGGCTCAGGTCTATTCTGTAAGTAGAAGAACGTCGACGGGTAGTTTCGGTTTCGGTATCGCCGGGTTATGCATCTGACGTCTGCTATCGCCTCCGCACCGCCATTGCTCACGCAGTCGTGGATGGCTCCGCACTTCCGCGCGATGCACTAAGCCCTCTCGTCGCTTCTTATCAGATACGGCAAATCACGAAACAGTTGCGATTTTCCTGGCACGGGGAGCGACCGAAAACGCCGCAATGGCAAAGGCAAGTGAACGCAGATCGATGTATACGCAGAAACGCCGTGCCCGCTCGCTGCGTGCATTTGTTTTCAACCTCGAGAACAGCCGCTGAGGCTATAGTATACTCCAATTTTATAACACCCTTTCTTTGTCGACCACTATTTTCAGTCGGGCTAACGTGGTATTTGACGAAACTCTGTATACGAAAATACGCTCAAGAGCCAACAAGCACCTCTTACTACGTCGCTGTGAGGAAATTGGTCAGGCGAATGATCGAAACACAGTCGTGGTCTTGAGCATAGTTTTAAACCCGAGACTTGAGATACGGACAAGGGACAGACACAAAGCGGCACGGAAGAAGTGTTTCTCCCTTGTCCGTATCCCCAGTCTTGGGTTTACAACTATGCTCAATTCACACCAGCTAGCCTGCGCCCTCACCATTGCTTTATCACAGTCGTGGTTTTGGTGCGCCCATATAGTTGAATGTGCAGGTTCATTAGGCATAGGCCTTCTAGCCCCAACCCTTAGCGTTTCGCGAAGCTTGCGATCATGGGAGGCTTTATCGGCAGCCGTTTATGTGACCTCAAACTCGTTAGGTTCGCACTTGCACTTTCGCAAAGGTGTCACCGAGTAAAGCTGTTTTCCTGCAAAGCATTACTCTTCAACGTTATTTGTTGCGGCATGTTTATGCGAGTATTACTCGAAAATTGTAGTAGTGTTGCTGCATTATATGCAGAAGGGTATGCACTTGAGCTAGTTGGTGATCCATATCTCCGAGGGTAAAAGCGCTAAAAAAATGGACAAGTAAAATAAACGAACCACACAGAATGCTACTTGCAACTGAAGTTTATTCTCGGAAAACATACATATATATACACCTTGAAATCACGACATGTACGACAGAAATGCGGCATCATCCAATCAGTGCTTGTCCGTCTGCTATCTACTTTACAAAAGATTTTAAAACCGCCACCTCAGAGCCAAACGGGGCTATCGATGGAGCGCTGACACAACGCACTTCAACGCACGCTGTCGTATATGTCGTGATTTCACTGCGTATATATATGTATGTTTTCCAAGAATAAACTTCAGTTGCAAGTAGCGCTCTGTGTTGTTCGCTTCTTTTACTTATCCGTTGTTTTCAGCGCGTTTACCCTGAGAAATACACCACATGCACTGTAGTTAGTTTCCTTGACACATTTATATTATTCAAATAGTATGAACAATACGGTGAGTCACGTTAAATATTGTTTTATTCTCTAATATTGCGCCCCGTAATCAGCCCCTAGGTGCGACACCGAAGGGGCTTTGGTCGAAGCAACTGGAGAGTTTCCCTAAAGGCTTCCGTGAGGTGAGCGACTTGAAATATAAGGAAGAAGTGAATGCTTAGAAGCGCTATGAGAGCTACACTATATCAAAAGTAAAGAAAGTGAAGAATGTGTTTTTCCAACACGGAGATGGAGCGGCCTATACGAAAGGAATTGTTTAGTCATCTTTCTCACTAAAGAAACAATGCTGTTGCTATCTTGTGACCAACACTGATAAATCTGCGAGATGTGGCCATTGCACTTGCCCTGCTGGTTTGGGTGGTGTCTGCGAGCATGAGGGTACTCTAATATGGTTCGTGTTGGATGTCCTTCGCTCTGGGCACCTGTACGTTCCAGAGGAAACTGCGTGCACTCAACTTCCACAACGACAAGGCAAAGGAACCTCGGCATAAAATCTGAACAAAACACAGTTTTTCGAACTTCTCTTCCATCAACACAAACCTGGACAAGATGCAGCCAAGAAAGTGGACAAAAATAAATAGCCAATTTTCAAAAGAAAATCATGCCGCCCCCCACGAGAGGCACTGAAGGTTCTCGTCGAAGAAGTTAAGATCTATGGGTGTTGCCCTATGCACGCAGACATCATTAGGGAGGCACAATGCATACCGCTTGTAAGAAGCTCAAGCCGAAACCTAAAATAATTCTTAGGGTTTTTTCGGCTTGTTCATATTTTTCACCGTAAAAAGTTTTTTTTAAGCACCCCCTAAACGGGTTCTTTGTAAGCGCCTATAAGGGATTGTTTTATCTACATTTTTTATCAGAAAAAGTTCTTCATCGCCCAGTTGGCATTTTGAGTGCACTTGAGGGCATTACGTGAAAGCGCCCTACAGTGCCCAGTAATCTGCTGGAACCACAACGATTTTTTTTTTAATGCGGCAGATGGTAAGGACGAGAGCAATCCCTTTTGCCATTTAAACTGTATTGTCATGAGAGCGGGTTGTCGATCGCTTTTCTTAAGGGATAAACTGATTAAATGCAGTCTAATGATTGCTCTGTCGACTACATTACAGTTCACTATATCACGTACACACTTTTAGCGTTGTAGTGTGCGCATGAATTACGTGACGCTTCAATCGAGTCTCAACGCACTCATTCCCCCTAACCTTTGCAACGCATTATTTCACAATCCTAGCTAGGGCTCTGCTTTTACAGTCGGTGACATGTGAAAAATTCCAGTATAAATCCGGACCCGTAGCCAAGGGTTAAGGCGCTGCGGCAACAGCGACGCCTTCTTTGATAGCGCTTTGACAAAACTCACCGCCAGAACCTGCCGACTGATGACATAGCCCGCCGTTCCGCAAACTATCTAATGCACGGGCGGTATGCGGTACTCTAGATGTGCCAATTCCAGATATTCTTGTTTATCGACATGGGGCCTTCCTTTCTAAATATAAGGGAACCTGATAGAATCACCTCTTTCAAACCCTTGTACCACTTGACGGTCGGTAGAGGGTTGCCGCCGATGGAAACACACTTGATCCTCTGGATGGAATGCGCCATGATTGGAGTGCCTTCTTCGTACCCGATGATGACAGGAGGCCTGGGTGGGTCTGAAAAGAGGACAATTTTAATTGTATTACGAAGGGTACATGACCAGGAGAGATTAATTTTCACACCACCTCGCACAAGAAAATGCAGGCGGGTAGCAACCTAATTTGAACCGGTCTACTCACAGCGGCCTCTAATTGAGTTCTTGATTAAATGTGTTTAAACTTCATGTGTATGCTGGCTGAAGGAGTTATACCAATTGAATATTAATACATTTTGTTTGTTTCTTTGTTCAAGTTAATGTAAAAAAACCTAAAAATATTCCTGGCCAAAAAAAGGGAGCCCTGGTCATAAAACAATATGTTATTTTCGCAACATTGGGTTTAGGATCACCTCAAAACAGGAAATGAGAGAATTTTGTACAAAACATATAATTAGATATCAAGCATAATTGTACAAAGTTTGGTATTTCTTTTCTTGCAAGGCAGTCGGAAATGGGGTTTGCTATAATCGTAACACGCTCCGTCATTTTTAAAATAATAGTTTTTTTTTTTAATTTTTAACTACGTAAACTGTCGGGTTGTAAAAGCTGGTCGAATACACTTGAAATTAGGATATCGCTCGTTAAATAAATGTAATTAAATACCATGCTTACATATGATCTTCAAGGACGCCGACTGAATCACAGTTTCCTGCAGCTTCTGACTCTCAGCTAGGCACGTGAATGACTTCACGTCAGGATCCTGTAGACAAGAAGAAACTCCGTGGAGGTTCTATCTATCACAAATATATAAGCTCTAAGGTGATGTAATACTAAAGCGTGACATTAGTTTCGTCTAAGAATTGCGCTATGTATGTTAATATGATAGTATTATGTTAACATACATAAAGTATAAAGGAAGCCTGAAATTGACTCTCTGACGTAGACTCTCACCGCCCAGATTTCTTCTTTTTTTTATGTGGGAATCGTTAGAACATGCAAGTAAAACCACGCAATTAGAGGGACCATGAAACAATTCTGAAATCGAATTTCATCCACCGACCGTCGTGAAAGGTGTGAAAAAAAAACACAAAAACACAACAATAGGAAGCCAAAAAAAATTCTTCGCTATAGAACTTAAAAAAAAAAAAAAAAAAAAAACTGGACTCTTTTGTGCCTTCTTTCATTCGAAAGCTCTCTGCCTTTCACTGCGATGCATCCGCAGAACCGCAACACGTCAGCCGAATCCACGTCGCCTATTGGGTAAGAGCCTACCTCACCAGCACCTCGATCATAAATAATAAATAGCCGGCGAAGGTTTCCTAAAAGTTTTGTTAAATAATATTTAAATCCACATTTTGTAGCATAATTAGAGATGTTACGAAAATTGCTAAATTTGATAATGCTGAGAACCGAGCGCCACCTATCGTGTGGTAAAAGAAGCAAGAAAAGGACCCTACTGAGCCGACAGCGTACGTCGCTCAGTTACTTGGTCGCGACGACCATCGAATGTTTATTTTTCTACGTGTTCTTCTTGCGCGTCCCGACTTCGAGCGGCAAAGAAAAAAGTAAAATGTACTTGAAACAGACCACGACGAACAAGAACTCTGGATTCACAAACACCCGAGAAAAGCTACAACAACCAAGAATCCACCGACCCCGACCAAGCGAGCTCGGCAGAATATAGGCCTAGCAGGCCCTCCGACTCGGCGAAGCGTTGTTTCAACGGTACTTGGCCAAGACCGTCTGCCCATGACCGGCTGGTGTGCTGAATGGAATATGCCCGCGCGACCCTTGTGGGCCCTTCCCGTATTATAGTTTGATCGCTGACCTCAATTTTAGATTAAAAGGTGAGGTCAATCTCTTCCGCTTGTCGTCATCTTGTTTTCTGAGGCGGTGTTGACGAACACTGTCGTCGAAAAGGGACTCTCGTCGATTCTATCTTGTTTTGTGTGATATAGAGCTGAAATAAGCGCCGTGGGGATTACCTTTGTAACGCGGTATGTACACTTCATTATTAGTATGCCGTTTTTATTCTGACACGACTGCACGTCACTGTCGAGCTATAACAGTTCGTGGGAGTTACGTGCAATGCGGTTCAACCTTCCTTTGCCGAGTGTCACGTCAGCATCAAGTTGCAATCGTAAAAGATCGATACCAAAGCGCGTACCAACAACGCGAATACAGCACTTCCACCAAAGGCGCGCGTCCCTTCCGACTGTAAACAGGTATTTGCATGGCTCTTGCTGATACTGGCGTAGTTCAAACATATCTTTCTTAACGTCGGCTCGCTCCTGCATCTCCGAAACCGCCAAAAACGCCGCGGAAGTTTGTCTCCATCTACGTCGCTTTGCGAACAACTGACACGGGCCCCCTTTTACCAACAATGACAGTTCGGTTGACTTTTGCAGTCTTCACCGGAAGACTCGCCGCACTTCTCGACAGGCATACCGGCGTACGGGAATAGTTTCATGCTGTCGCTGTGGCGCAACATATCTCATTGAATTTCGCTCATCTGCGATATGTCCATGGCTATTGCGGCGAGGAGAGGCGCCGATTCAGAAGATACGTCGGTGACATCAGTGCCATCAGCGCAGTATAATCTACCGGCACACCCCCAGCTCGCCGCCGCTAAAGTTCCCATTCTCCTACTACCGAGAGAACTTCCGGTTCCTGTGCCAGAGTACGCCACGACCGTCAAAATTACGCCGCAGCTTGTTTTGCGGTCAGTTGGAGAGAAAGAAAAAGTGGACATTTCATTAAATTTTTGTGTAGAAGTTAATAAACCGAGACGAAAACGGATGCCTGTACGACATTCAGTGAACGTTGAAGCTTTAATGTAAAAGCTATCTCGCAAAAGTAAAAAGGTCATTTCATGGTCCCTTTAATATCTGAATAAAAAGAAAATTTATGTTGGTTTGAAATTAAATGACCGGGATGGCGGGAGCCCGTCATTCGACCCCTAAAGTCAGGAGAGTTTATCTCGCGCTACTTTTTGAAGCTGTCAAACTTGAAATGCATGAAATGTGTGATTAATTGCTTGTAAATAATCAAACAGCTTTATTTTCTGCTTGACAATGCCTGCGTACGCTGTGTGAACTCAATTTAGGGGTGTTATTATTTCGTTTGTTTTGTGAACGCCTGAAGCATTGCGCTCTCTCCTATATTTGTGATAAATCCGTAATTAGACTATGGCTATGACTTCAGATAATATGCATCTCTGTATCACATCGTCCGCGCATATCACAACCTTGAATTATTAAATTCGCCATTAGCACCCCTCCAATTTTTCATTAATGTATGCACATGATAAAAGAAACTTATACTTTTCAAAGATAAAAATATTTAATTTATAAAGGTGTGGCTTATGTGGCATCCTAGTTCGTTGCCTCTTTACAAACGTGACTCAATAAAGAAGAAGGGAGGGGGAGCGGGCGGGCCTTTATGAGAAAGCAGTGTTCCTTCGGCACTTTTCGTGCAGAAGTAGATCGGATATTAACTTCGAATACTTTTTGCGTGTGTGTGTGTTTGGCACGTCTTTGCACTCTGAATATTCATTGGAACTTCGGTGTGCATAAGTGGTCAGAGGCAGTTTAAAAAGGAATATGCAAAAGCATTTCTGCACTGCTGACTCCAACTAATAAACGACATAATGTATTTACATGCTTTTCTTTCTTGCCCTTTCCTTTCTTTCCCAAGGTGACGAAGAAGAGGGAAGTAATCTGCCGCATGGCGATGAAACATAGACCTAACTTATATCCGGAAATTATTTTTTGGTGAAGTTTGTGGGGTAGTTTGCAGCGATAGGGACTAAATTTCTTAATTCAAATCGTTTTTTCTTGTGACGTAAAACAGACACTTTTAATGCTGAAATGATATTGAAACAGCGAAGAAAAAAAAGAAGAAAAAAAAAAGACGGGGGACCAGAGGAAGGAGAACATCGATACCAGCGCTAACTTACAACTGAAAAATTTACTTGTGTGAAGTTCAGCAAGCAAACATAAAAACGACCGGATAGACACATTGAAAAAATGAAAGCCGCTTACAACTCCCTGTAACGCCGAATTAGAGCGCAGCTCTTGAGGAGGAGGAGGGAAGGGCACTGGGGGGGGGGGGGCGGGGTTAAACTAACCAGGGGGGGGTCACGTTACCTTGGGGGTCACGTGACCCCCAATGCCGATGATGTCATCACTGACGTCACTGATGACGTCATCAGTGACGATGACGATGCGGGTACCGATGACGTCATTAGTGACGTCACTGATGACTTCACCAGTGATGATGACGATGACGATGCGAATGTCGGTGACGTCATCAGTGACGTCGCTGATGACGTCATCAGCGATGATGACGATGACGATGCGGATGCCGGTGACGACATCAGTGACGTCACTGATGACGTCATCAGTGATGATGACGATGACAATGCGGATGTCGGTGACGTCATCAGTGATGATGACGATGACGATGTGGATGCCGGTGACGTCATCAGTGATGATGACGATGACGATGTGGATGCCGGTGACGTCATCAGTGATGATGACGATGACGATGTGGATGCCGGTGACGTCATCAGGGATGATGACGATGACGATGCGGATGCCGGTGACGTCATCAGTGATGATGACGATGACGATGTGGATGCCGGTGACGTCATCAGTGATGATGACGATGTGGATGCCGGTGACGTCATCAGTGATGATGACGATGACGATGCGGATGCCGGTGACGTCATCAGTGATGACGATGACGATGTGGATGCCGGTGACGTCATCAGTGACGATGACGATGTGGATGCCGGTGACGTCATCAGTTATGATGACGATGACGATGTGGATGCCGGTGACGTCATCAGTGACGATGACGTCATCGGGGGGCCACGTGACCTCAGGGGAGTCACGTGACTTCGGGGGGTCACGTGACCCCCCACGAGGTCACGTGACCTTGGTGGGGGGCTCGCGCGGTGCATTATGGGACATTTCCCATGATGCACCGCGCGGTTACGCCGACGCCGACGCCGACGGCGACGGCGACGCCGCTCAAGCCGGAAACGGGCCCCTAAGAGCTGCGCTCTAAAAAAACAGTGAACCCGATAAGGCACCGCTTCCCCATCATGCTGACACACGCCTACTCGTACTTGCCCGACTTCCTAATAAAATCTAACTTGTCACTCGTTAGGGCTGTGAATGGAGCGCGTAGGCACTTTCCCGCGTAATAGCTAGCAATAAAAAAGGCCTTGTCAATTTGCCTGGTAGACTTGCTTCGGCTCCGCGCTAAAATCCTATTTTTATCAAATACCGGAGCACATGGACAGCTATCACAATAGACCGCGAGGCACAGAAGCAAGTCTGGCAGGGAAATTGACGAGGCATTTTAATGAGAAAGCATCAAATTGGGGGGGGGGGGGGGGGGGGACTCATGGAGCGATCCGGTGTTATCTGAGTGAAGCCGCCGCTATCGTTGTCTGTAGCAGCGACAAACGGCACCTAAATTCCCATTCGCTGTGACGCGTCATGTGGATCCTAGCAACGGCGTCATCGTTGCTAAGGAGCCAGCCGAAAATGCTAGAGAGGGCGGAAGGGGGGGGGGGGGACGCAGTTATGCGCTGGCCTGATGTTGGCCTAACATTAGGCCTAACGTTACGCTTTCAGGTCTAACGCCGTCTACCGGTACGCGCATATATTCGACGTGAGGTGGGACGCGGGTACTCGCTGGCCTGACGTTAGGCCTAACGTTAGGCCTACCTTTACGCTTTAAGATATAATGTTGTCAACCGGTGCCCGCAGCTAGAGCGAGGATGAGGACGAGAAGACGTGTGATTTTAGCACGCGCGGCGCCGGGCTTCGCACTCCCACCGTTGCCTCACCCAGCGGCGCAGCAGTCACCAGCGAGCCAGAGCGGTCTGCGCGGCGCACCGCCGTACTCCCTGCCGGCGCTGCGGCCGCTTCTGCGCCTCTCAGTGCCGAGAATGATTTCGCATTCACAACTTATAACAAAGTACTTAGGTTTACTCTGGATATTTTTTTTTATTGTTGGCTATGACGCTTCGTGTAAGCGTGTTATTCATAGCCCTAGCAAGTGAAGATGTTGATTTCATAAGGAAGTCCGGCAAGGCGTGTGTCGGCATGATGGGGGAGGGGTGTGCTATCGGGTTGTTGTTTGTGTCTATACGGTTTTTTATGTTTACTTGCTCTACCGTGCACAAGTAAAGTTTTCAGCTCTATTGCGCGAGACACATGGACGGCAAAATCGTCCGATCCGACGTCCGATCCGACGTCCGATCCGACGTCCGATCCGACGTCCGATCCGACAGTCCGAACGCCGCTCCTAACTGCCGTATGCGACAGTTGGAGACACACGCTTTCGACCTTGCATGCGACACGATGATCCATTCGGCTCTGCCCAGGCAAGCGCTCCAGGTCTGGTCCCAGATTGACGGTTCAGCTCGGACGAGCGAAATCAGGGTCTCGTTCTCGCTAGCGCATGCAATCTTTACTGAGGCCATCTTTCTTTAATGGGTCAGCGCGATTCACGCGTCCGGCTTCCCGTCGCTCAGGTCAGTCCCGTTTGCTTGTTCGTCTCTCCATACCGTACACCATCATGACGTTCGCGCTAGCTATGCTCTCATTGGCTGGATGCTTCCGACAGTCCGTCCGCCGTTCGAAATTATCTGGCCCGTTGGACGCACGCCGGGTCGCCGATCCGACGTCTGAAGCGACCAAATTCTTCGGATCAGGCAGTCGTATTGCCGGATCGGACGTCACATCGGATGGATTTTTCGCGCATGTGTCTCGCGCTTAATTTAGCGCTGTGTCTGTGTTCTCCTTCCACTTGCCCACCCTCTTTCTTTTGGGTTATTTTAATACCCTTTCAACATCATCAACCAACTACCCAACTATACACCTTGTTCCACCCTTAATGAGCGCATTTGGATAGGTTTTTATTTCGAGATAATCGCCCTTCTCATTGGAGAAATTTGTCAGTTCTTGTTTTCGTTGCGCATAATTTGTGGGAGGAGCTCGCACTGCTACTTCCAAGCGTTTTTGAAGCGCGGGACTTGATTGGTATCAGGCCAACAGAAACGATTTGCTAGAACTCTCGATTGGTTCGACTGAATGAATGAAGCACCATGGCTGTTGTCCGTACGCACAGGATTGTCTGAGGGGATTGTTTTAGAGTGTAGACACATAATTAAAAAAAAACAAAAAAAACTTTCAAATATAAAAAAAAGAAACAGAAACACGAATGAATAAAAATGGGATATAGGTATTAATTGACCAACGTAGAGGTGGCAGAATCTTTAGCTGCGATTATTTTAATATGAGAGTAGCGTGTCGCAGCTAGAGCACACGTCTATGATTTTGGTCAATAAGAAATAGTGCATGAGTTTGTTTTGAGATTCTTTGATTCGATTTTGTGGCATCGGATTCACAGAAAATCTATCAAGTCCTCACCTCATATAGGAAATAGTATGCTATTGTCACACCTGTATCAGCGACATTAAATAAACTGATTAAATACTTTACACTCTGTCATTATTACTAATCGGAACTGTCCCCATGAAAATATTGCGCTCCTGTCATAAAATAACCTGGCATAGTATAGCGAACTTTGTGAGGCACACTTAAAAAGTGGTGATTATTGCACGAGAGAAATGAATAATCGGAAATGTTAATTGTTCGACGGTTGCCGTCCGCGCGCACTATTCAAAATTCCGCATATGATGATGGCGAAGCTGTCTATTACCTGCCTGGTGAGGGTGATGGTGAGGTTGGACGATGTCACCCAGCCTTCTTTTGTCTGCACCGTGGACTGGTCGGACGCCGGTTGCACGGCGCTGCCGTCGAGCTTCCAGGCCACGTCCACGGACGGGTTGCTCGGTGCCGTGGTGCACGTCATGGTCACCATGTCCCCGGCCTTAGCCTCCTTGGGTCCCGTGATGCTCACGCGCGAAGGGGCAACTGAAGCCGAAAGCCAGAGCATCAAACCGACATCCCCGATACAATAGGTGCTACTCAGTGTACGCCATATTCGAGCACGTTTATTTATTAGTGCGCTCGAATTAATAGACTGCTAAGACCGGCAATCTTGAAAGCGTAAAATGCACGCTGCCAAAGAACTGCGCAAGCCCGTTGTCAGCACGCGCTCAGCAGCAGCGGCCTCAGCTAAGGCCGCCAGTGATTATTCCTTATAGTTAGTGACAATGTGAGAAGGGAATTAATAACTCTGCCATTAATAAATTCGACTAAACAGAAAGACGACCGCTTTCATTACTCGATTGCCATACTATGTCAGGGGCAAAAAGGATGGGCTTTGTTGCCACCGAGCCTGCAACCCCACTGGGTCACTTTAGCAGTCATCCTTGTCCTTGGCCATGCAGCTTAAAAAAGGAGCAATTATTGGCTCTCGGAGTATATCGCGGGGCAGTACACACGCCGGAGCCATCGGGAGAATATATCGTCCGCCAACCAGCTGCCTTCAACGCGCATTTAGTCGAATCTACTCACACAGCACGCTGAGTTTCACCGAGGCTTCAAAGGGCTGCAGCGTGACGAGGTTGGTGGCCTCGCAGCGATACACGGCGTTGTTGTCTCCAGCCGTGACGGTGAAGGTGTACGTGTTTGTGGCCTCCCGGGTGGCGTTCTTGTATTTGGCGGTGAGTAGTACCCCGTCCTTGGTCCAGGTGAGCGTGGCCGGAGGATTGCCACCCCGGGAGATGCAGGCCAGGGTCAACGTGTCCCCCACTTGCACGATGTCGCCGTCCTGGTAGCCTTCAATCTCGGGAACTCCGGGCGGATCTGAGGAACAGACGAATAAATAAACACTTTAAGAAGTCATCATTCTGTGTCCGGCCCCAGGTGCATGCATCGTTAGAACTCGTTTTCACTGCACGACCTTTTGCGTTATTTACTGGCTTGAGTTAAAGTCACTGCGTAGAGTGTCTTCAGATAGGGTCAAGATATAGAGATATATGAAATCCTAGCTCTGGAAGGACTGGCAGCCCTTTCAGAGCTAGGACGACTCTATCGTTTGCTAGCCAATCCGCCGTTTTGCCTCCCACTGTCCGCAGTTGTTTATGAACTGTTTGCGCAGTTACTAAGCATTACCACATGTGAAGTGACGCGGCCTAACTTTTAGAGCCTGCAACGTCACGCGTTCTGCCACATATACGTTCGTTTTCGGCGCCAGTCAAGAAGCAGGAGGCCAAATTGTGCCCGCGGTCATGAAAGGCGGCAATCTGCGTCCCAAAAGATGTCGCCAGTCGAGCAAGGCGCATGCAGCAAGCAACAGTGAGCCACTCTACTTTTGGAATTCAAACAGCGCCATGATGCTGGTGATGACGACACTGACAAAGGACTGGCAAAGGAGGTCGCCGACGACGACAATTAAGATTATCTAGATGCTGGTGAGGTTTAGATTACACTCTTAAATATGAAAAGTCTGCTATCCTTATAAGTACCTGGGGGAGTTAATCGTTGCAATTTACGGAAAGGGGGGCGGGGAGCGAATGACCAAATTCAATATACCTTTCGACATAAAAAAAAATCTGTGCATTGGCGTTGAGCACCGCGTTTCGCCATGCTCAGTTCTGGCAACTTTCACGACCTATAGAGGAAGTATCCTATCACTATGGCTGTCGTCTTGACGGTCGTCGAAGAACAGCAGTTCAAGGTTGTGTCTACGACGAGTTGTTAATTATAATTTGGTAAAACGCCAGCGATATAAGAGTCTCGCATTATTTTCATCGTCTGGAAGGTGCAAGTAAGCACTTTCATTCTGAAGCTGATCGTCTAAGATCTAGGGAGCGCGATTATCCCACCGGGGTACCACCATCACTGAAAGTTGCGAATCCCATCGTAGCCTTGTGTTTTCAGGACCAAACATAGCTTCATCCTCGTCGATCGCCGAGCTCCATCCCTACATTCGAGCAATTATTTGTGCTTAGTGCGGGAAAGTAGACGCTCAATATTTCTAAAGGTGTACAGGGCCGATTTAGTAGCCGAAGAAAGGAAAATCGACCATTGTTGTACTGAATGCGTCCAAGGGGAGAGGGTGGAGGAGGGCCGCAGGGAGCTTTATACATGCCAAGATATGCGCAGGTGTAATGTTTGTTTCAAGCATTCCAACAACACAATTATGAATGCATTGGCGAGTGTAAATTGAATAAATGCACGCACTCGTGAAGGCGAGCAAGACACTGTACGTCTCGCTCAAAAAGGGAACTTTCTTCTGCGCCCCACTCTAGTTGGATGTTGTGATTATTCAGGTACTTTTATTTCCAAACCCCAAAATGATTCCATGATAAATTCTTTTTAATGAGATTTTGAACAACGGGCTTCCCTGGAGTGCAACACAATTAAGTTACATTTCCAGAAGGCACTTTAATTACTCCCACGTACATTGCTGAAATCTCGGCCTCTACCGACCGAGGGTCCAGGTGTTCGCTTGAAAAGACATCCAATACCGTCAACTCAGATGTGCGATACGCGAAGCACGTTGTAGCAATAAACTTACAAAGCACACTGATGGTGACCGAGGACCTAAGTGGAGCCGTGAGAGCCGGGTGGTGAACCTCGCAGGTGTACACGGCGTGGTTGTCGTCCAACTTGGGATACAACGTGATGGACGTGTACACGGAGAGCAGCTTTTCGCCGGAAGCGTCCTCTTTGCTCTGCACCTTGTCTGCGAGGCATTTCGGAAGATGAGCGAGGGGCACTTGAAGGTGCCACGAAAGGATGTTTTTTTTTTGTTTTACATGATTGGAAAAACAGCTCAGAAAACACGGACTACGAAAAGAAACATACACGACATGACAATGCTGTACTCGCCACTGAATAATTTTAATAAAGAAAACAAATATAAAAAAACATACACAGTATCTTAAAAGATTGCACGCAAGCAAAGGAACACTCTCGCGAACCGTGAAGCTTGTCAATAAACTACCCGTTCACTATGTGACTCATATTTTCCCGCAGGAAGGATACCTATCTCTTTTGCTGACAGCGCCATTGAAGGTTCGCTAACACATGAATGACCATGACACGAAATGTGAAAGGCCTCTATAATCGTTCTCGTCACCCTCTTCTTGTGTGCGCCCAGAATGGTGACGCTGCCAAAGTCAGGCCGAAGTTTGCACTTTCTGCAATGTATTTGCAAAAGCCCCCCAACCGTGGCTTCGAGCAAATATGAATGTTCTCGTAATCTATCCTTCAAACATCTTCCTGTTTGCCCCACGTAGCACCTGTTACATGACAGAGGCATCTATATACCACATACGAAACACAAGTGACAAAAGGTTTTCTGTGCACCTTGGTGCACTTCGCACTGGAACGACCGTAACACCGCACCAACCCTGGAACATATCTGGCCTAGTTTTTGGAGCGCCGAAAACACAACCGGTAATCCAGATGTCCCACGTTCTTGTTTCAAGTCATAGGAAACGCGGTGGAGGTAGGGGACCACTTAGTGGTACAAAGCTAACGATAGTACTATCAATAGTCGACTATCGAAAAACTATCGATAGTACTATTGCCAGTCGACTATCGAAAAGGTATGCATAGTACTATCGATAGTTGACTATCAGAAAGTTATCGTTAATCGACTACCGGAAAACTATCAATAGCCACTATCGTAAACCTATCTATAGTAATGTCGACAGTTTACTATCGCTAGTTTTGCGAAACTAGTAGTTTGCGTCAATCCATATTCTCTTTTTCTTGCTTTATTTTTTTCAAATTGGACAGCAACTAGCCCAAGCACTTAGCATAGTGATGCAAAACTATCGATAGTATCGATAGTCGCCAGAAATTTGACTATCGAGAGTAAAAAAACTATCGATAGTACTATCCATATTCGACTATCGGAAAACTATCGATAGAACTATCGATAGTTGACTATTGAAAAACTATCGATAGTACTATCGATAGTCGGCTATCGATAGTTCTGCGGTATAATCGATAGTTTTGGAAAAACTATTGATAGTATCGATAGTTAATTTATCGATAGATTTGCATCACTTGGACCACCTCCACGCGCTTCTTTTCCCTTTGCGGCTTCGTCCTCTCTAGCCTCTTTGTTTTATTAAGAAAGGTGCTGGCTACTTCCGCCAAGAGTGTCAACGGGAACCCCGACTCCGCCGGGGTTCCCGTTGAACTTGCAATTGAAGAATTAAAATTCTTCAGTTGCGAGTGCAGCATTGTCCTGTCGTGTATGTTCCTCTTCGTAGTTCGTGTTTTCTCAGCTGTTTTTCCCCATCATGTATAACGTGAACCAACTGGCCCAGTTCTCCACCTTATTACAGTTTTTTTTTGTTTTGTTTTCTTCAACACATGCTCTTAACAATCACTTTATGTCCGCGCATACTAAGACATGCGGCACATGCATCTTGTTTACACGTGCTGTTTTACACAACAATTACATTATGAGGCTCGCATTCGTTCTACTCTTCAGCGTTACAGTTCATGACAGTTGAAGAAATGAATGGCGTGGTAAATCCCGGGCATAATATTTTCGTTCCATGGCCATTGAGATTACAGCAGTCGCCGATAGTATGAACGTCAAAGAAAGAATTACAAAGCAAGGAGTGCGAACATAATTAGGGGTACCCTGTGTTTTTTAAGTTGTCAATTACAATTCTTATTATATAATAACCCTAACCGCACATATGGCACTTCTCCTCAAGAAATATTTAATAAAGATCTCTCGGCAACAAATAAACGGCTTAGTTTGATCTTCTAAATGTTTAATACGAAGTAGCCTGCAGCTCAAAAAGTTTAATAACAGGAGAGAACAAAACATTCGGCAGGCAGTCAGTATATTTTTGGCTTCCCGAGGAGTGACGGGAACCAGGTGCCGGGAAGCTGAAATTATCGAAGGCGAAAAGAGAAAGGTCATCCAGAATCCCTTTCAAATTCTTCTAAAGCCGTTGTTTATCTACTGCTCTCCACGGCACAAAAATACAAAAGGTGTTTTTTTTGTTTTTAATTTATTTACATGCCTCAAAAATACCTCGAACGTATGATGCACCCCGACGTCCCAGTACGCCGATTACCAGGATCGTGCCTTGAATAAGTCTGCTAAATACGAAGATTAATCGACGTGGTGTTTCAATAATATACAGTTGCAGAGGAAAACGGGTGAATATATCTTTGCCATTGAAGCTAGTTTAATATAGGCATCCGATGGTTATCGCCAATTTTTTAACTAACCGATAAAAAAAAAGAAAAGCCAATGGTTGTTGTTTCCAGTGCATCGTGAGTCGGTGGCAGCATATAAGCTTCTGAAAGCAGAGATGCTAGACTTAGTTGTTTGAATAATATGGCCAAATAACAAGTATTTGTTGTTTTTTCTTGTTTTTTTTCTTGCTGCTTAGTGGAAAGGTGCTTTCATTAAAGAAGTAGGTAAGAAATCTCACCTTTAGGTAGCGGACTGCCGTTGCGAAACCACTTGATGTGCGAAACAGGCTTGGTGTTCCTCACCCAGCAGGCGATGTTCACGTGCTCGGCCTCACGGACCTCGACAACGCTACCGTTGCCGCGATGTCGAAGCTCGACCTCCTTGGAAGGAACTGGAAGAGGAGACACGCGGACGCTTTGAGCTATCGTCCCACTGCTCGCACATCATACAAAGGTCACGGTGTCGCTGCAGATATTCACGACAGCATTATCGGCGTACACTCCTTGAACATGCTCCAACCGAGTTTGCGTTTTACATATGCAAGTTTTGAACATGTCTGAGGGCATTTTCGTATGAATAGTGTAAAAGCAATCATGGATAATTGGGCGAGTTGGTGGGAATTCATCTTGGGACACAGCGCGAACAACAGACGTGGACGAAGAAGAAACACACAGGACGAACGCTGACTGTCAACTGAATTATTTTAATAGGAAAACACAAGAAAACGACCATTCATATTTTGCAGTTCACCCCCCGTCTGCGTATTACGAGACACTTTCATAGCGGCGTGATGGCACGTTTTGCTATCCCAAATTCAAAAACGCCACCTCACTGTCCAGCAGTGCCAAAGACGGTTGGCTGACACACGAGGTTCCCGCCCTTTTTATTTGGTACGCTTCCACTATTTCTCTAGAGAGAAGTTTTGTTGAGACACAGGGATGAAGTGTCTAGAGAAATAGTAGAAGCGTACCATATAAAAAGGGCGGGAACCTCTTGTGTAAGCCAACCGTCTTTGGCGCTGCTGGACAGTGAGGTGGCGTTTTTGAGTTTGGGATAGCAACACGTGCCATCACGCCGCTATGAAAGTGTCTCGTAATACGCAGACGGGGGTTGAACTACAAAATATGAATGGTCGTTTTCATGTGTTTTCCTATTAAAATAATTCAGTTGATAGTCAGGGCTCGTCCTGTGTGTTTCTTCTTCGTCCACGTCTGTTGTTCGCGCTGTGTCCCAAGATGAATTCCCATCAACTCGCCCAACTATCCATTCTTCTAAGTGCAATTTCTAGTACAAAGGGCTCTTTTCAATGTTCTAACGACCTTCATACTAATCCCGCGCTTTTATCGTCCCTGATCGCGGTGTACGTCTGCAAGGCTCGAGTTGCGTCATGGTACGCCAGAAAATCCCTGTGCCCCCCGGAGTTACAAGTTCTCTGTGGCTGGATGACCCCATCGACGGGACACTCGAGAAGGAACAGGCCATGTGCCACCCTTTTTCGGAATAAATTTGTTACTACTACTACTCGAGAAGGATGTGCTGAATTCTATGCTCGGAATGGTGGCAACAAGTTCGCTTCTTCAAAGACTGCCTACGTGTCACTTGCGGCCACACGCAGCAACAGCCAGGAGGGAATCGCCAATTTCAAGAATGGTCGAACATCACAACCTAGTGCACCGAGGTCCTGTGGAATCAAGTGCGTCCCACGTTACCAACCAAGAAGAAAACCAACGCCAAGGAGGGCACAGTGGTGGTCCTAGGCGAACAGCTGATCCCGGAAAAACACAAGCTGGTTCTGCAAAGGGGCCGAAGTTCTGCTTCGAACCGGTCCTCAACCAAGTTGAGAAACTGGGAATATCAAGGGCCGTGTCACGCAAAGTACTGGAGTAAGAAAAATAGAGATGCATAGCGGAGTGCGTGGACGTTATGGCAAGGACTGAAGGTAGGCCTACGAGAAGCCGAGCGCTGGAACCTGTGATAGAATATCTGGCTTCCCATGCGCTACGTGCACTGCTGTCAGATAAGGAGGGGTTCTTCGTCATTATGCCAGAATCCATGTTCTCAGAGAAAGCGAGTATGGCGGTGCAGAAAAACTTTCGACAGTTTCTCCGTAAACCCTCAAAGGTTAAGGCACAAGCTGTAGAACTCCTCAATAGACTTCACCTCCAAAAAGTGGCCGCAGGTGTGAAAAAACAGAAGAACCTCATGTTGGAGGTATTCTTTGCGGCTAAGACGGACAAACCTGAAATCTCGTTTCGTACCATTGTATCGGAAAAGGGCACCTGGCTCCAAGCATTGTCTGGGTACCTACAAAGGAACCTTTACTCGGTGGTAATAGGCGACCCTTTTGGCATCCCGAGTTCCTTGGTTGTCATTGAGTTTCTGAAGGAAAACAACCCAAAAAGCTGCAATGCTTTTAGGATAGACGTCGAAGACCTGTACTATTCGATGCCTCACGGCGACCTCATGAGGAGCGTACAGGAATGTATTTTGGACCAGAATGAGAAGATAGCCTTCAGATTTCAATGCGGTGTAACAGTCAAAGATTTCCTTGAAGTACTGTTTTTTTTATTTAAGGCCCACCTGTATTGGATGGCAAGACAAAGTTTGGGACTTGCTGGAAGAATTTTCAGATACGTAGATGATTATCTTGTATTCGTAGAAAAACCCAATTTTAACGAGACAATCGAGAACGTGCTAAAGACATTCAATGAACAAGGATTAGGGCTAAAATTCACTTTCGCAACCCCCAAAGAACACCAGATTCAGTTTCTGGATCTCAGTATCGATGTTACGCATGAGCATGTATGTTGGTCTCACCATCCCAGAACCGCTAAATCTCTGCTTGATTTCCGGTCCGCCCATTCAAAGCTGATAAAAAACAGTATTGCTGTGTCTTGTGTCCGGAATGCCCTGTCGAAATCGTGCGAGCACAAAATGAAGGAGAGCGTTTTAGAGCAAATAGCAAGGCTCCGAGAAGCAGGCTTTCCAGATCCGGTGATTACCGCAACCTGCGAAAAAGTAAAGAGTTGAAGGGCCAATGCAGTAACAAACTGTGCTGAGCGAGAAGGGAATAACAAAAAGAAGGTGGCGTCCATTTCTTACATTCACCGCGTTTCGCACGGGTTAAAGAGGATCGCAGCAAGATACGGTGTGAGTAGCCTTTTTCGACCAAAAACAAGCTGAGTCAGATTTGCCCCGCCATAGAAAGGCGTCTTAGTAAGCGGAAAAATCCGAGTAGTCACGGTTGCACTGTAAAGCATGGCACACAGTTCGCTTCATGCACCGTTGGAGCAGTGTATAGGATACCTTTTTCATGTGGGCGGGTGTATATTGGCCAAACGGGGCGCTGTTTGAACATACTTCTAAGAGAGCACCAGAGTTCGTTGAAGGGGT
This sequence comes from Ixodes scapularis, assembly GCF_016920785.2. Lineage (NCBI taxonomy): Eukaryota > Metazoa > Arthropoda > Arachnida > Ixodida > Ixodidae > Ixodes > Ixodes scapularis. The sequence goes on from NW_024609835.1 coordinate 19,920,691, forward strand.
GTGCATACTCTCATCTTGCAATGCACTGTCGGGATTGTAACTGTGAGCCGAGAATCAGTGACACTGAAGTTTTGTTCAGACACAGGGATCAAGTGTCTAGAGAAATAGTAGAAGCGTACCAAATAAAAAGGGCGGGAACCTCGTGTGTCAGATAACCGTCTTTGGCACTGCTGGACAGTGAGGTGGCGTTTTTGAATTTGGGATAGCAACACGTGCCATCACGCCGCTATGAAAGTGTCTCGTAATACGCAGACGGGGGATGAACTGCAAAATATGAATGGTCGTTTTCATGTGTTTTCCTATTAAAATAATTCAGTTCATAGTCAGCGCTCGTCCTGTGTGTTTCTTCTTCGTCCACGCCTGTTGTCCGCGCTGTGTCCCAAGAGGTGAAAGGAATGTCATACAAGAAATAAACACACCTAACAGATCGTTTGCAAACTAACTTTTGTATGATGTATTAGCGATGTGACCACGACTTCAGAGTGCCTGGTTAGCTGATGATGGCGAAAATCCATTAACGCCAGAAAAAAATAGGACTCGCACCCTTTCTTCCGTTGCTACCGTTTCAAAATTTTCGCAGTTCTTTAATTTATTTAACATGTTTTGTTGTCAGCTAGTTTGTCCCACTACCTATAATGCACGTTAGAAATAAATTCTGCGAAGTCCTTTAGTATCTATTGTTGTGTGCGTGTTCGTGCTGGCAGACGAAGTTGTGTGGTGTGCGTGTACAACAATTCACACCAAGACAGTGTGAAGGACGATTTGTGTGAAGGCCTAATAGTCAGGTTGAATCAGTATTAGATGACACGGTTGCCTCTGTCTCGCTTGAACAACATGACCTTTGGTTCGAGACACCACCGCTGTTCTCATTGGCTAAGGGGTTAAAGGAAGACCCATGATAATTGTAGAGTGTTTATTGTTTAGATTTACACACATGAGCTTTAAGGGCAGAGCGTTCGCGGCCAACATGACGGTAGAATGGTCTGCGGACTCGCCTCAATCAAGCATTCCTCCAGACGGTTTTTGCATAACCATCGTCAGACAAGCAATGTCTCAGACGACGTATGCAGATTGTATCTTGTAGAATTCATTAGCGGGCTGACCGCGGCTTAAGAAGATTGAGATGAAGCAAGCGCCTTCACGTGGTTCATTTTACGCTTCAGAATTCATGTGGATAAGACCGAGAAATTAAAAAAAAAAAAATCAAGAAGGATACATCAAAAGTGGAGCAAACCTCATGGGAAGGCAAAGAAAATGCTGTTTCAAAGGATGAGCACGAAGGGTGCAACAGAGTCCTTTCTTCACATTTAAAAATAAAAACTACAAGATTGGCGCATAAAGTATAACTTAGAATCAGATGGAAACCGGTAAAACTCGTGGTCTACTATCTTTGGAAACCATGCTACGGGGGGGGGGGGGGGGGGGGGTCATTGTACAGACAATTTTAGATGTAGTTTCATTTTCAAATATATTGCAATTTCAGAGCTCTACAGTTTTTCATGTCGCTCTTTTATTGTAATAGTCCTAAATAACTTCATCACCTTCCGAACATAATATTTTCGGCATGTTTTTTAAACTCGTGTTTCCAATGTAAATATATAGGCATATTGCGCAACTATTGCCAAAAAGGTAATATAAAAAACATAAGAAAAACAACTGAAGAACACACCAAAAAGGAGATGACGACAGGTTCTTCGGGTGCACCTCTCCTTTTTTAGCAGCATGAAGACATGCACGTTCAGATCCATGCATCCAGGCCTGTTATGGTCTAGTAATTAACTACCCACATCTGATGAGGACGGAGAAATGTGAATGCATTGCCTGGGCTGCTTCCTGTAAAATTTCCTCCAAGCATGCAAATCATGGTAAGATTTTTCTTCTTTTTTACCTAAAACATTGAGTTGAGCCGCTGTCCAGATGGCGTGGTTCTTGTGAGCTGGACCAACCTGAAAGATCAAAAACTAATTAGGACAACTTATTCACTGAATTAAGGCCTCTAAGACACAAATTATAAGTTCGGTCCAGTAATTGCCAGTCAAAAAAGAAAGGAAGACAAGTTCCTCCATTCTTGTTTTTAAGAACGTCTATATATAGCCGTTTTCTTGCAAATAAACCCAGCTGCGTTTAAGATTCTGTTTCGTCTTGTCGGTTATTTTATTTCTCAACGTCTCAGGTATTAGATTTATTCGATAATGATGTTTCCAAATCAGCTCGCCTGCATACTTTGGCCTCTTATCATATCGCCAACATTTTTTTTCAGTAAGTGTTTCATTTATATTCTCAAATTCATACACTAAACATTTGTTGGAAGGCATAATTTTTTGTTACTGTTTTTTTAAGTTTTTTTTTTTGCAAATGGCTTAACAGGTATTTTAAACTGGGTAATCATATAGGTTATAAAAATAAAATTGTAGTGCCATAAAAGTAAAACAGAAAAACTTGTTTTTATATTTGTATTAACGCAGCCTTCTTTCAACAATCAAATTGCGTTTATTTTCTGTTCAAAAGTTCATTTAAATAATTTATATGGGACAAAAGTAATGCGTTTAACCGAGTACTGAAACCCTGCACACTTTCAGAGTTCAGCGAAGCAGGGGCACCAATTTGAATATTATTTCCACCTCAAAGGTTTTCTTTGGCGTAATTATATTACATTTATCAACCCTAACAAGGGACACTGAGCTCAATATTTTATTGAGCTATATAATAAATATTACTGCTATAATAATAAGCTATAATAATAAGCTATAATATGAGCTATAATAAATATTAGTGCTATATCTAGGTTGTAAGACTCATCTTAACATTTTTCGGACCATTTGGCGTTGAAGCGTCAAAATAAAAGACTTCTTGGGAATGGCTTCTAACCCAAAATCGATCAGCGACATATGTATTGTACTAAAAACGATTTTCAGGCTGCGTTTATTATGTGACATAGGAGTTCTATGCAGGCACTTAAGAATGTATCCTTAATAAGACTCCCTAATTGCGACCCCCAAGCATGTTTTATTAAGGTGCAGAAGTCTAAAAATAGCCCATTCCGCAATAACTCGTAATTTGAAATATGTATGAAACTTAAATATTGAACAAAAAAAAACAACCTAATACGTATAGTACTGTTGTTGGATCCCCCATACAATGCAAGGTGAATTAAGACTGCTGCGCCGACCAAGGTAACTATTAATAAAATGGCAGCTTGGTGTGAGATCTGTCGAATGCATAGACGTAAGTCTGCGGCTTTGAAAAGTGAGAAGGTCACGTGAGTGTCCCTCTAACTTTGAAGAGTCATGGCACGTACTTGTATAACTCGAGGAAAGCAGGAACTGGCTTGGAACCTCCGCAGAACATTCTACTATAACAGTCACAGAACTCTTTAGTCACAATTCAATAATGTCAAATAGCTCGATGAGTGACGAAAGAGAGAACGGTGGAAACAAAGTTTTTTGTATTTTTTTAATACATTTATGAAAAAAAAAGAATATTTAGCTATTGATCAAGAGAACTAGAAACTTGCTGACCCTGTTCAAAATACAATATGAAGAAAAAGCCCAAAGCTGTCCTTAGTTTCCCTTTAATTCAGTATAACTGGTTATGCATTACTGCGCAAAACAGTTTAATTTAAGAGGAGTAATAAAAAGGGCTGCAATTGGCTTACTATTGAGATGATGGCCCAAAACAAAATCATGCACATGGCAACGTATCTTTTTTTTTCTCAGTATGGATCGAAAATAAGTTTTCCGCGATCTAAGAAGCTGTTCTGAAGATGAGTTAAGTCCGCATATAATTTGTATAACGCACCCAAAAAGTCACATTTCAGCTCAAGCCTACTAGTCGTAATGCTAGGTGAAAGCTTACTCTTTTTTTCATCCCATGCAAATGTGCTTTTATAAAAGTAATTGAAAAGCAATAGCATCTAACCGGAGCCCAGTCGACCCAGGTAAACTGATTTAATTCGACAGCAAGTCAGGAGCACTTTCGCAAACTCAGTTTCGTTTTCGGAATATTAAACAAATCGTGTTATGTTTTTTTTTTTTATTTCTTTCGTTAATATTATCTTCTGTGCGCTAAAGTAGAGAGAGAGAAAAAACGCGACTTTAATGTCAGGGAGAATACCCATTTAGCTTCTTTTTTTTTTCCATTACCGTTGACTATGCTCTTCTTGCAGAAAAATGGGTTCATCGAAAGCGTATTCCTAGAATAAGTGAATAAGTAGCACGACTTAATGACGTTTGTACTAAATTTTGTTTTAGTATTGACGAACACATTCTATTCGCCAAAATTATTGCGAAGGTCGATTATTAAGGAGGAAGGTGTGATGATTAAAGGCACGTCAGCTGATTAAAGAGAGGCGTTTCGCCCCAATGCAACTCTCTTCCGAAGAACTTTATTACGAGCCGTGGCCGTTTTTTTCTTCGTTAAATGTGCTTCACATATACGCGCACGTCAACCTGTTTTGTAATGAAGTATAAAAATCGCCTCGCGTTTTTTTACAGAATGAAGAAAACTGAGTTCTCATTGGAAGGGACTTTGACTTTTATTAGAACACTTAAAGAAATAGCTCTTGCATTTATTTCCCTGCAGACCATCTGCTGGGCATATCATCGTAATTTACAGAGTGCACGCATTGAATGACGATGCTCAAATGAGAGGTTGGCCCGAAAACACGACGTGGTCAGGGAAGTGGACGTTACGTTCCAGATGCTTATATTGCCCAGCGACAATTGTGTTCTTCAAAGAGACACCTCTTTCATAATGGTCCCATTCTGAACATGCCCTTGCCAAGTGAAGTGACTCAATATCCGAGTGATGCACGGGAAAGTAGGCGAGCTGTAATTTTTTAGAATGTGAAAGTTACACCAATGGGGCTTGCGCAGCCAAACGTACACAAATGCGGCTTGCGCAGCCAAACGCACTTCGGGCGGGTGGATACTCGTTAGAATAAGTTGAATAATTAAGTACAATACGTTAACTGTTTTTTTAGTTTATTGTGAGATGCTTTTTTTTTTGTTACAATTGCAGTTTTAAAGTTGTGATTATCAAAAGCAAAATAATTTTGACAAATTAAAAAATATATATATATATATAGTTAGCGGCCAGTTTTCGCACTTTTGTCGCCCGATTCCGAATCTGCATGCAGAAATAGCACCGAAAGTCCTACCCACAACGACGCACGCTTAGATGAGTGACCTTGTCGCTTCAGTTACGTCGTCACCATCTCGGAATAGCTTTCTTTGTGTATGCGCCGATCGCAAGCTGTCCACTTAATGACGAGGTGCCAAAAAGTCAAACAGTACAACGCAAAGGAAAAAAAAAAACAAAAAAACTAGTAATAATGTTTAAGTGTTAAACACGAGAACTGATGGACGAACATCTAAACGCCTGTCGACCTTTCTTAAATTAGTTAAATATGTGAAACCTGTAATATAAATTTCCTCTAATACTGAATGCGTAACGTGACTCATCCTGGCAGTGTTATGAAGCTAATTAGCAGGTACTGGGTAGTTATCTAAATATTGTGCAATTAATTCAGATGTAATGTACGACTCGCCGCATAGAGTTCAGTTGCACATATCAGAACTGCGTAGCATTCGCGTTTTTTCTTAAAAAAAATAACTACAGATAAAGAAAAAAGAAGCTGCGTATTATTGTTGCGATGATGACGACAACAACAGGGCTGAGTAATGGGTGGAGCGCTCCGACGCGAGATTGATTGGTTGACCGAGGTTTAAAGAGGCCCCCCGTTTCTTTATTATTCATATTCCCTGTAAGAGTTTGGTGAGCATATGTGCTATTTTGCGAATGAACCTCATGGAACTTTTGAATTGGCAGCGGACCCTACGCGAAGAAACTTGCTTTTCTCTTTGCGAAGCTTTTTGGCTGGGACACTTAAAGACCGCAGGACGTCGGCCGCCACTTTTTGGCTTCAAGTGGATTACTTTATTTATGTTTTTGTTGATTTTTATTTTGTGTTTTTGCTTTGTTAAGGCAAGTTTAGTTTTTATTTTTGCAGTGGTAGTTGGTTATGTACTGTGGAAGAACTTGAATTTTCCGTCCGTGCCGTCAGAAGACACTGTTGCTGCAACCATATTGTTGTTTGCAAAGTGTCAAGACAGGTAGCTAATAGACTTTTTGGTATAATTTTATGTTTCAATTCAATTGAATTCGATTCAATTTTATTTTCCAACACAGTGTTAGGGGTCCCCGGGCGAAAAAGCTGTCGTTGACAGCTTGAGAGTGCCTGGGGGCCTTGTCTAAGAGTACCAAGCCTTGCTTAGGTTTTGAATTTTCTAAAATAACATGATCTTTGAAAGTGTTGTGTGGCATTTATCGATATTCAAGGAAGACTTCGGGTGCATTGCGTGGTTATTATTGTTTTTTTTTTTCTGCTTGCTCCTATGACATAGGAGTCGATCGAGAAAATGACACAGGGTGTCTGTAGTTTCAGAAAGCTGAAACTACAAAATAAACATGACACTAGTGGTGGTGACAAAGTGCGAAAGTTTGAGAACATGACATTAGCTAGATCAAAAGATGTGAGATAAAAACAAACTTTCTCTGTGGGGCCAGGTCCTCTTAAGCCTAATTATAATCAGACGGAGAAATTACGTTATAATCGCCTGTATCATTTATAAAATTGAAGAAACAAAAGTAAAAAGAAAAAAGAAACTTGTACAAAAGAAAAGAAAAATGAAAAAAAACTAAAAAAACATGGACTTTCTTGGAGCCAATTTTTTCGCACTGCAATTAATGCTTAACGCCCCCAATGTTATTTATTGGCTTGTTGAACATTAGCCTAAGCCAACGTCCGCTCATTCAAAAAAATAATTCTGATCGTGGTTACATCATGTTTTCTATCTTTCACATTTTGTCACCTCAGCTAACGTCACGTTCTCACAGAGTGTCACTATTCTGGGATGCGTAGCTAAGATTTTAGAGCCGAAAAACCGCGTTTTATTTTCTTGATCGGGTCCTGTAGCACCCGCTCAAGGAGTGACAGTATTGTAAAGTAAACAAATAAACCATTCAGTATAACGCAAAGAGACGCTATGTAACCCTGTATGTTGGGAAATACAAATTTCATCACAGGTGGCACAAAGAAGGGAACACACTTTGGGTTGGACAAGGAAACATAGTGCGACGTCTTACTTGACACTGGTACTCGGCTTCGTCTTCGAGTTGAACATTTTGGATACGGAGGTTGTAGACTCCTCTGTGCGTGTCCACGATCATCGTGTACCGAGGGAATCCGGGGATGGAGGGATCAAAGCCTGCGTTGAAAGCACACAAACAGACGGCCGTTTAAGGGAACACGGTTTAGCTCAAACGGTTGCTTGATCGAGCTATCCTCAAATCAAAAAATGTATTGCAACAAATAATGATTTTTTTAGAACTTCTATTTGCCCAATATCGACCAACATTCGAGCAATACTAAGACCGATTTTCCGCCGCCACTGTCACAACACTGGTGAAGTGTCGCCGTGCTTCGTCGGGAGAGCATACATTTAAATTTTAAAGATATCTTTATATCAGGAAAGACCATGATATCACATCAGAAAGGCTATGCTTGCGCGGAGTTTGATGTGATCTTATACCATACCAAACAAATATTTTTCTATTAAATAACTTATAATCTCAATTAATGCTGCCTCAACAAGTTTCAGACTAAAATAGTTTAATGTGGTTGTTGCAGGTGATAAGTATTTACTGAAATGATCGAAAGCCATGAACAGTATCTGCTTTCTTCTTGGTGGCAAAATAAAAATAAAAATTAATAAACTGGCAGTTCTTTGAAGCATTTTCAAGTATACAATTAACATGCGCTTTAATCTAATATAAAAAAAAAACTTTCACACAACATAAATTTATAAAACTAGAATACCGGAATATATAAAAAAAAAAAAAAAGATCAATTTGAACAGCTTGAAGTGGTCTAGTAGCTCTGGAAAAATCAATTAACTTTTTCCTTTTACTTTTCCTGCAACTTCTTGCGATGGAAGCGTTTTATTACTATATTGCATATGAAATATAAATGTTTCGCCTGTCTGTGATGGTTATTTCTATAATCCTGCCTGAATCGCAGGAAAAAAATCTATTTCTTTATTTCGAACCAACTCAACGCGGCCGTCATCTTTAAATAAAATATGGGACGTATGGACAGATAGAAAGCGGATTTGGTTTGCGAAACATTGAGGGCAACGTTTCCAGCAATTTATCATTTACGGAACAAATGGACGGTTCACATCGTTCTGGCAAAATCACGCGATCGAATGTTCCGTGTGGTTGCCTCCTTTCGAAATGTTGGCAACATGACTACGGATCAATCCTTGTCAATATTTCCATGCATTTATGTGCGAGCTTGATTTCAAGGAAGCAAGGTTTATGTAAAAGGAGACGATGATCGTGTTCCCATGCCAGAGAAATGACACATCCAGCAAACAGGAATTTCTGGGAAATATTGTTCACACTTCGTGCGCCTGGTTTTTTGAATAAATATTCTAAATTGCACTCTGGGTCTTAAACAAATATGACGAATGCTTCAACTGTTAAATATCACGTGTTTCTATATTTGAAGATACAAAACATTTCAACGTCAATGCTTTCCTCTAAATCTACAACTGCCATTTTTCATGCAGTATCCGGCATGAACAAAGAGACATAATTACTTCCACCACACTTCATTTCTCGTAGACGTGATCAGTGAAGGAAGATTAGACCTCTGTCATGTAAAACTGGCATCTTCCATTTTTTTTCGTGCACTATTTAGCAATTTGAACGACTTACCCGAGGAACTTGTTTTGGTAAAGGAAAGCTTTTTTTATTCTTTGCTTAGTGCTTAACAAACGTTGTATATTCGTTTCCTTGTGTATTGGGGATTTAGTGCATAATCATGAGTTGAAGTGCCCCTTTCTGCGTTTTTTTTGTGCACTGGATACTGCAGCCAGCGCCTGACTTTCCTGTCCACCGAGATGTCATGTACTGTTTGTTCTTCCCGACTATAACGTTCTGACGGGTGCTGTGGGCTTTGAAAAAAAAAAAAAAGAAATAATGAACAAAAAATGAAAATAAATAATATAAACCTTTCTTTAAGTTACTTTTATGTGTAGCGCATAACGTTTGATTCTACGTGAGGTCACACATCGTTGCTATTTTGCGTTTTTTTTAATATCTAAAGGATGACATGACAAGAAGAAATTTTGATACAGTCAAGATGTACGAGACAAAGTCAAAACGTACTAAAATTCATTTTTTATTTGCGTGGAAGTCTAGATATCATAAAAATCACTTTATTGCTTTTCAACATAATCACCTCCTCGCTCGCCACATGTGCGCCAGCGCTTCACACTCTATAGATGCCACGGAAAAACAAAACAAAACAAAACAAAACATTGTGGCTGACTCTGGAGCTCGGACTGCACCGCAGCTTTCAGGTAGTTAAGTGTATCAAACTTATTTCCCCCGAAAAACCTTTTGAGTGGTTCGAATAGGTACAAATCACTCGGTGCGATGTCTGGCAACCATGGAAGGCGCGAAATACACTCGAATCGCGGTCCTTTCAATTTTCTTCTGCTGTCGTACGTGCTTTGCGAACGCGCGCAATGTCGTGCTGCAGCAACACCCCTGAGCTGGGCAATCCGCAACGCTTTGACCTGATGGCAAGCTTCAAGTGGTTCTCAAGTAGGTTGCAGTATGATGCACTGTTCATAGTGAATGCCTTGAGCATGTAATCTTCAACTATTTTGTCTTTATGGTCCGAACAGAACGTAAGCATTAGCTTGCACACCGTTAGTGCTGTCCTGAACTTCTTCGGCCTTGGTGACGTTGTGTGTTGCCACTCCATGCTCGCTCGTTTTGTCTCTAGCTGGACGCAGTGTACCCAGCATTCCTCACCGGTGACAATGTGTCAAAAAAATCCTCTGCCTCGGCTTCGTAGCGTCGAAGTACCGCCTCACGAGCATCCACACGCCGCTCCTTATGGTCCGGCATAAGTTGTTATGATACCCACCTGGCGGATACTTTGTGACACTGCAGAATATCATGAATCAGATGGCGCGTCGAGCTGTGACTAATATTAAATTTTTCAACCACTTCATCGATAATGACACGCCAGTTCCCGTGTAATAGCCGTTCCACAGCAGAGATTGCGTCCGGCGTCGTTGAAGCGTGAGCCCGGCCGAAGCGAGGTGCGTCCGTCAAACTGGACGCTCTACTTCGAAACTTTTTGTGCCACTCCTACATCTCCCGAAGCAATACGCAGGCGTCTCCGTACTGCCTCAGCATCCTGCAATGAGTATCCGCAGGTTGGTCGCCCTCTGTGCCCGAAAATCGGATAACCGAACGCTGCTCCTCCCTGGTGCATGCTAACACGTTGGCGCCCCATTTTGAAAGTGCTGTGCTCAGGTGACAATTCCCAGCAAGTGGCCACGCCGGCGTGCACAGTTCCCTCTTATGCTAAGTCAAAACATATTTGCAGCGCAGCAGTAAATCACTAGATTTGATTTTCTCACGAATAAATTGCGCTTAGTTTTTGACTCTGCCTCGTATAACTTCTGTTGTATAGGTGGATCATTCTAGATATCATGATGATATTTGTAGACATATTTTGACGGGACAATTTTTATATCGCATAGCAAGGTAAATTCTTCACAATACCACCACGAAAACCTGAAAAAAATGTCACTCACGAGGACTCTTTTCCATGTCCCGTGGACGAGTCTTTTTTGAGAAAACAAAGTACCCCCTAATAAAGGCAGAGCTTGGCTTGTGAGATCAATAATTCAGATAATTCCACTTGGCAAGATATAAGTATAAGTTTCACAAGCTAAATATGCGCTTCCAGAAACGCGGTCAATGATGCAGAAGGATATCGATTGGCTTTGATATCCGAGGCTTCAATTTGCCGCTAAACGAGAGTAGACTTCTTGTTTGACTGGTCCTTCTCCAACTAGTTATGCTTTAAAGGGAGTTACTGGCGGTCCAGTATGGGAGAAACCGTTTAATCACTTGTTAATACAGAGGTTCGGGCGAGTTCCCATGGTACGTTTCATCACCCCTTCATTCTTTTTCTTTTTTACCTTTCGTGGAGTGCGCCAAATATTTTCAAATCCACTCATACCATATAAATAGCCTATTATTTAAGATTATTCAAAATGAAACTACTTGAACGTGACTTATAATTAGCTATGTCAGGCAGCCCAATATGCAGGTGGTCTCGGCATTAAAAAAAGCGTTCACACTTTTTACCCTCAAGACAGCAGTGCCTTATACATTATGATAGGTACCGTACTTTTCAAGAGCTATGATGAAAAAAACCAAAAAAAAAAAAAGAGCACCACTAACAAACGTATGTTCCGAGCGCGCTAGTGCTGAGCCACGTACTATAGAACTTGTGACAATTCATCAAAAAGAACTCAATAATTAGCTAATATTTTGGCGGCCCTGCGCATGACACCTTGAATTATCAAAACTATATAATTGTTGTTGGTGAAACTTAAAGAAACGACACCATGAATTCATGTCAAAGGTCTGGATACTTACTGGAGGACTTTACGGTCTAAAGTAATTTACCTGGAGATTTAGAAAGAGAAAGTTTTTTAGCTTCCAAGACAACAAAGCCTTCTTTGGCGTTCAATTGTTTGGAGCTTGGAGATCGCGAATTAGGTTCCAAATCGAATTACGCGGTGCCTTCTTCCTTAGCAGGCTTAATTTTACCCCATTCAACTAACAATTAATGGCTTCGTCTTATCCCGGTCTTCGGAGATCTCTACGTCCCACAAACTATACTTTCACAGCTCGCCAACAAAACCGCAACAAAATTAACAAAACAAACAAAGCGCATTCGACAGAGCGGCGGTTAATGTCCGAGTCTGTCGCAAGTAAATCTCCTGAAACCGATGAACCGAGCGGCACTTTGAATCCGCCGTTCGGCAGTTTGGCTTAACTCCGAAATCCTCGAGGGGGAACTCGGGCCGGACAAAATATACGAGCTTGTTTTACTGAGGTGTTTTCTCCCCTACCCCCGGGCCTACGTTCCGGCTTTCGCTCCGCCCACGCCGTCCGAAAAAGAGGCACTAAGTAATTTTTATTTTTTTGTATATTTATTTTTATTTAGGGAATGTGGAAATCCGCTCTCGGTGTTTTTTGAAGAGCGAGAATCGGCGAGAAAGAGGGAAAACGAAATGGCCTATCGCCAACTTTGAGAGCTACGAAAAACGAAACTTAAAAGACGAAAGCTTTTTAACGAAGAGAGACGGGGACAGACAAACGCATACATACCTGACAGTCGTCGTCCCTCTTCATTAAAAAATAACTTTCGGTTTTCGAATATTTCTAGAAACACGCTCCGAAACAGCTAAAAAGAAGAAGAAAAAAAGGAAGTCCCAAACATTCGAATTGCTCTAAATTCCGTTGGGTGTTTTTATGACTCATTACTACTCTTCAGAGTTTTCGGTAAATGCCAATCAACACGGAAAAATAAATCCCGAGCCAGTTTTACCAAAATCGATAAAAACCAAACAACTCCAAATTTTAGCTTTTCTTGAACTAGAAAAAACAATTCACGGGAAGAAAATTTATATCTACAGCTTCATTTTTTGATTGACTAAAACAAAGCCCATTGTGAAATGTCCGCGAGGTTGCTTCCTTCTGCCCACACCTTATCTTGTTTTCTCTTATCCGTGTGGGGACGCTTCTCAAGTATCCGGGTCATCACAGTATTGGCGGAATTAAACGTCGCCGGCAGTAATTAACGAAAAACTGGTTTGTAATAACTGCGAGATAAGTACATATGTACACACAAGTTGGTTCGTACGATGATGGTCTCCGAGTTTCAGCTATTCATCGAACCTTTCTTGTATATATCGTGTAAATATCCCGCAGTTATTAAACATTCGTGTTGCGTCTAATGACCTGACCGTTAACGATAATTCCGCCAATACTGTAACACGGGCAACGGGTAACATTTCTCGAGCTTTGAAAATCGCATGCACATGCCCTACATTTCAACAAAACCCGCCAATAAACCTCGAACGCGTTTCTTTTCTTTATTACCACGAGAAATATCTTTAAAAAAAAAAAATACAAAATTGTTGGAAAAAAAGAAACCCCGAAAATGCATCCTCGAATTCGAAGGGAAATAAATAGGCCCAGCAAACCCGGAACCATACTAAAAAGTAATTAGTCGTTAGAGGTTTACACAGCGGAAGACTAGCCCGCCTCAACAGGCGACTTGTCTCTCAGCTGTAGATGGGCAATTTAGCCAGCGCAGTACAACCGCTAGCGTGGAGTCTTTAACGTGCACCACTTAGTCGTGATACACGTCCGCACACCGGCACGATGTTCATACACATCAAAACGGGCAGGGGTGGGGATTGAACCCAGGAATCATGGGTTCAATTCCAGAATCATAACTAGCAGAACCCGAAGCTGACGTATACATTGAAGACGAAAAACAAGAAAAGGCGCTTTGTGAAAAAGAGAGACGGCAGACCACGTGTGTATTTGGCTTCTTAATTCTCATTGGTCTCGGGCTTTTGTAATTATGCGTCATCTCTAGCAGGTTCCCTTTTTAAGTTTTCTGCAGCTCCAATGACAATTTTTTTTAAATTTATTTTGACTTGCGTCTTAGTCTTCCTGCCCATCGGGCCCTTCACAGTAACTTATGTTACTGACTCCACGCCGACGATCAGGTGGTGCTATCTGTTGAACGAAGCGTGCGCTCGTCCATTAGAGTTATAGATAACGGCTTGCTGCACGGTCTAGTGCCCATGGACAGCTGTGGTTAAACGCGCCCACTTAAAAACTATGAGTTGGTTCATACGGAAGTCGTCATGTAAGCTCAGGCAATTCGCCCATACGTTTTTCACCCCATCACCCTCATTCTTCCCACCTGTCCCCTCCCACCAGAGCACTTAGCCCCCATTTTCCTGCTTCGGACCGCGCCCCTAATCCCTGCTCTAGTTTGCTCTCCAACCGACGGCCGTTTCGAGGCTTCAATTCAATTTGCATTCACGCCTCGCACATCTTTCGCTTTGATCTGCTTGTGTGCGTTTGAATTCCCACCAGTTTTACAGGAACAGCTTCTGATTTTGCGCTACTTTCAGATTCCACCCTTCTACGAGTCCTTAAGTTTTTTTTATTCATTTTACCTCGTTCATACGTCGGCGTGTGCGTATGTTTGTGTTTGAGCTGGCAGAAGCTTTGCTCCGATTGGTTTTCCGAAAACGGGAATCTCGACGAGAATGTTTTTCTCTTCTTTTGTTTTCTTTTTGTTTTGTTTGGGTCGTCTCATTATCATCTCAATGGTGTTACGGAGCACCACCTGAGCCTTCAAATGTTTTTCAAGTACCCAAATGTTTCATTTTTGTTCTTTTCTTTTCTTTTTGTATGGCAGGTTGGATTTTTTTGGAGGTCGTAGTACGGTCTTTACCACCAAGCGATCAAGTCTCTAAAGGAATCTTTATTACGGTGATTTTTATGAGTATTACTGTTAGTTTTAATATTGTTCTTTTTAAAAAATTAGTAGAAAAAATTCGCGCCCTGTTTTTATTTATTTAATGACAAATATTTAATAAAAACGTCTTTTTTATGGCGAGCTTTCACATATTAGCTTGGAATGCTTTAATTCAGCTGAGCACGGCTTCAAAGCAGGGAAGACAGGCAACAGGGCATAATGACGTTTCTGATTAGGGACAGCTTGGAAGCTTTCCGACTGGAGAGGCTGTCTAAGGTATTTGCCGACGAACGGAATCCTCACAAATAAGGTACATTGATATTGGCCTAATAATACCCAACAGACACCTAGTTTGTGAGCACCTTACTTTGTTGCCAGACTAAAAATGCCATTCTCACATCAAAAGGCTTGAGCGAGTGTGTGGTTGTGGTTGTATTTGTGTGGGTATGTGTGTGGCAAAAAGAAAATAAAAACCCATTCGTGTATCATCCAACTTATTTGTGCAAAAAAAATTATTAAAACAACCTGGCTGCGACCTTTATCTCCAAAGTTCTTTAATGCATAAAATGGAGTATTTAAAGGGTAACTCCGGTAAAACGTCGAGCACAAGTAAATGACTGATATCGGTTTACGGAAACTAAATGCTCTTTGCTGAATGTGCTGTACTAAACAAAAACAAAATCACAGGAGAAATACTTGAGACCCAAGAAATTGGTAGATTGGGGCTGCAGTATGTCAGCACTGCAACCCCAATGTACCAATACACACCCTCTGCATCTTTGTCAGAAAAATAATGACTGCTCCTCAACCAGAGATGACTAGTATGAGGTGGTGTGATGAGTGATGTCACAACGTTAGCCTTTTAAAAATGTGTATTTGTATGTATTCCTCAACTTTTTTTTGGCGTCGGTATACATATATATTGCGTGGCAACGAAACTAAAGTTCAGTTCTAAGTAGCGCTCTGTCTGTGTCTTCCTTCACGTCCGTTGTCCTGTTGCGCTTTTTAACCATTATGAATCGCTAACTCGCCCAACTCTCCACCCTCGTCACTAACTAAATACGAGCATTGCCAAAATAATATACTAATGGGAAACCGCAATCCACTCTAAAACCGATATTAAAAACGCTGCCACTAACTTCTCAGTGGGCATTCAGCGGGTTGGCTGTTTGTCAAGCAACCTTGTGCCCTGATGTCATCTTCGTTTTCAAGTTGGGTTTTTGTTCGTACTGCCACTTCTTTCGCCGTGCTTTTCTGCTGCGTACTCAGCCGTCCCAGCGGACGATTGTTGCTGCTTCACACATTCGCAACGGTTGCGTTCGCATGCAACTGAAAAGACAGTAACGACCAAAACGCCGCAACAACCATGACTCATAGATTACTTCGCGAAGCTAGTATTTGCATCGTTTGCCATGCTGTGTACGGGGAACACTTCTCTCTGTGACTTTGTCGTTACGGTCATTTCGGTTACATGCGAACGCAACCAACGCAGATGTGTGAACCAACCTTGATGTTTTAGATGCCGTAGTTTGTGAGCGCACTCCGGCGGTCGCATGCGAAGATTATTGACTCCCTGCTCGCTCAAGCATGTCGTGGTGCTGAAGGTGGCATACGCTGTCGGGCATAGTTTAGTCCGTTCCTGCTCAGCGCGAGCTTGCAATCAGCTTCCACAGCGCTCCTTCGACTTGCATTGAATACCACGAAGATGCTAGTTCTTCTCAGAAGATATGTTGGGGCTAGTTTTGAGCCTGCTTTCATTGTGCTAAATTCACTTTTAATGCGCTAGCATTATTAGATTTTCAGCTGTGTATATACTGGCGTCCTAATGCGCAGTAGCTGTGCGCAGTAAACTATATTAGTTCACTGTGCTTGCACCGCATTGCGCCGCGCGTATGCGAAACGACAGTAGGCACTCCGTTACATTCGCACCCTTTTCGAAGGACCTGAGGACTTTCACTTCGTTCTCAACGTCGTCCTAGAGGTCGTCCTAGAGGTCGTTCTCGACGACCTCTAGGGTGATCTCAAGGACCAGAAGGATTTAGCGTCCTCATAGAGGACGACATTAAATTTAATCGAGGAGTTTCCCCGCTACATTTAGCGGAAAAATGGACGACAGGACCTTTGCAGCGATCCAGTTTCCCCGCTAAATTTGGCGGTGTGCAACAATGGATGCTATCGCATTCCTAGAGATTCACCCTCATGGTTTATACAAATTTGCCTTGACCATCAATTTTTGGCTGGAAACTTTAACAACGTATATTAATGACTACAGATGTTTGGATATCTGCAAATCAAAGCGATAAAACAGGTGTAGTATCTTACTTGATCGATCGGAACTCCTCTAGCGACTACGCCAGTCGCACATTTTGCAGTACCTCAATACGAACTATACGTCACACGACGGCCATGAAACTGATCACAAGGGTTGCCATCATGCTTGAGCCGGTAGTTTCAGTTTCGGCGTAGACCCCCGAAACAAAACTTTGTGGTAATATATCTATAAAAAACTACGCAAGGCATCGAAAAAACAAACAAAACAAAAAAAAAAACTGGCATTTCGTAATTTAGAGACACTTTATTCACTAAAATCGTACCCTAAACTCCAGAAACTGTGCCGGGTTTGCCTTTATGATGCGATAGTTTAAAATTATTTAGAATACATGAAATTGTGGTTTTGGGAGTGACGAACGTTTGTTTTAAAGAAATATTATGATATATTTAGCTGGAAAATCAAATTGGTGTAAGGGTGACGAGATGTCTTGGTGGTGCCGCCTCACGGGTGCCCTCCTGTGACGGAGCTGCTAGGACGCGAGCAGATGTCGAAGCACTGAGTGGCCGTATTAGTTCGCATCTATGCCAATTAAAAATAGTTTAAATAAGAAACGCTTATGACGTTTCTGTGAGTAATTGTTTTAATAAATGACCGCTTCGAAGTTGATCTTTGTATTAAAATCTTGTTAAAAAAAACAAGCCTAGCCGGAGCTTCCCAAAAAAGGTTTTGCGTTTGTCAGAACAAAAGACGTGCTGTCTTCTTAGCAGTGCACGCGCGCACAGTTGTGTGGCAAAGCGCCGCACACTTGTTTTAGCTATATTGATCTTGCCGATACCGACGCTTTTGTGGAAGTGCGATTCGACAGTTGCTGACGAGTAAATGCTCGTCAGCAACTGACGCTCAGCTCCCTCCACATAGTATACGTGGCAAAGAAGCTTTTCACATCGAGACTTTTGCTCAAAAGAAAAGCAGAAAATTTAATAAATTCTTAAATAGTTGAAATTGGCCCAGCCAATTCAGGCGATTGATTCATTGGCTCTAGCCAATTTTTCCTTAGAATCGTTTACAAATTTGAGATCGCTCGCTGAGAATGACATCACGCATTATACGCATTTTGGTGCTCAAAATTAAAAATATAAACGGTAGTAATTCATAGCAGTTGTATACCCCATGTGTGGGGACTCTGAAGTACCGCCAAGGTACTAGATTTAAGACATCAATCCCGAGGGGGCACGCACGTTCAGCGTCGACCGGGTGAATAAGCAGCGATTCAATTGAAACGACTCCGGAAGCCAGCCACCGCTTCTCCCTGCCAGTTATTTCGAGAAAATCTTTGTTTACTAGTTTACAAGATTCAAAAGCTAGGATCAACTTGGAGCTAATAAGAGACCAGCACTCACAGAGCACATCGGAACCAGCAGGATACACGGGGTCGCTTCCATTGACGTCAACAAGGTGTAAAGTTGGGCGAGTTGGTTGATGGTCATATTGAATGGGTTAAAATAGCGCAAAAAAGACGAAGGACCAGTAAAAGGAAACACACAAACACAGCGCTGACTTACAACTGAAATATTTACTGCTGCGCCATTCAGCAAGTAAACTTGAAAGGAGACAAACATAAATGCAATCGGCCCGAAAACACGTCATCCTCCACTCACGCCGATACGTGGCTACACGTATTTACCCGTCTTTCTGATAAAATTCATTTCATCACTAACCAGGGCAAGTGACGGAACACTAATGCACATGCCTGCGTCATGGCTGGCAATAAAACAAGCTTCGTCAATCTCCCCAGCATACTTAGTTTTATGTCGGGCTAAAATCTTAATTTCATTAAACATTGGAGAGCACGCCCATCTGTCACAGTGGACCGCTAGGTTGCCAGACGGAGAGGAGCGTAAGGACAGAGAATGTTCCCTCGCCCGGTCGTTAACACATCTCCCCGTCTGCCCAATGTACACTTTTCCACAGGATAACGGTATAAGGTACACCACCCCACATGCGCAGGCGACAAACGGGTTGCGGTGCTTGACATTGTGTACCCACGCGGCCACCTCGATTCACGGCTGCACACAGCCGCCCCAACTTAGCTGGAGCCGAAAACACAACTGGCACGTTGTACCTACTGGCAACCTTCTTGACACCATGGGACACCTTGTGCATATACGGCAAGACCACATATCTTACCGTTGGTTTTTGTCTTGCCTCAGTATTATCAGGCCCTCTAAACACCTTAACCAAGGATTCCACGACGCCCATGACAACTCCCAAAGGGAAACCAGCATTTGACAACCTTGTGACTTGCAACAAAAACTGTCACCACACCTATGGTGGCATGACTTAAACAAGGCGGTGCGGAGACTGGACAGTGCAATGGCTCTTTTCACTGTCTTAGAGTGTGCGGATTCATAAACTCAGAACCCCTTCTTAGACCTAGGCTCATAGGCCCAACACAAATGCGAGGGCTCACATCGAAGTTTGAGATCTAAAAACTGTAGGGCACACTCAGAAGTGGTCTCAGCCTTAAACTTTAGTCCCGGAGAACAATCCGTTAACACATGTAATATCGAAGATATCACACTTTCAATGTGTGTGTTATCGTTGCCTTTCAGCACAATCAGGTAGTCATCAACATATCGCAACAATTTGACCACCCTATCGTCCAGCCGCTCAGCAATTGCCCTATCACACTTAGTCAAATCAATGTCACTGAGAACGGGCGCAACATTCGACCCAATGGATATGCCGCTCTTCTTCAAAAAAGTGTTGCCTTCAAATGTAACAAAGGTGGACGCGAGATTATTGTTGTTCGCAATTCCGAGGCCTTGGGTAATTATCTACGGTAAGATAATCCTGGATCGTGTCAGCTGGTTTCGTTTGATGTGGAAGATTTGTTTTATGCAATTCCCCATTATGAGCTCATGCAGGCCGTGGAGGACTGCATTGATACGTTTGGGGCTGTGGCCTTCTCGAGTTCCTGTGGGATTGCGAGTGACTCGTTCCTTGAACTACTGAGTTTTTACCTCGCGTCCACCTTTGTTACATTTGAAGGGAACAGGTTTTTGCAGAAGAGCGGCATCTGCATCTGGTCGAATTTCGCGCCCGTTCTCAGTGACATTTATTTGGCTAAGTGTGATAGGGCAATTGCTGAGCGGCTGGACGATAGGGTGGTCAAAGTGTTGAGGTACGCTGATGACTACCTGATTGTGCTGAAAGGCAACGATAACGCAGACATTGAAAGTGTGATTGCTTCGATATTACATGTGTTTACGGATTGTTCTGTGGGACTAAATTTTTAGGCTGAGACCACTTCTGAGGGCGCCCTATCATTTTTAGATCTCAAACTTCGATGTGAGCCCTCGCATTTGTATTGGGCCTATGACCCTAGGTCTAAGAAGGGGCTCTTAGTATATGAATCCGCACACTCTAAGACAGTGAAAAGAGCCATTGCTATGTCCAGTCTTCGCACCACCTTGTTGAAGTCATGCCACCATAGGTGTGGTGACAGTTTTTTGTTGCAAGTCACAAGGTTGTCAAATGCTGGTTTCCCTTTGGGAGTTGTCATGGGCGTCGTGGAATCCTTGGTTAAGGTGTTTAGAGGGCCTGATAGTACTCAGGCAAGACAAAAACCAACGGTAAGACCTGCGGTCTTGCCGTATATGCTCAAGGTGTCCCATGGTGTCGAGAAGGTTGCCAGTAGGTACAACGTGCCAGTTGTGCTTTCGGCTCCAGCTAAGTTGGGGCGGCAGTGTGCAGCCGTGAATCAAGGTGGCCGCGTGGATACACGATGTCAAGTTAAGCACCGCAACCCGTTTGTCGCCTGCGCATGTGGGGTGGTGTACCTTACTCCGTTGTCCTGTGGAAAAGTGTACATTAGTCAGACGGGGAGATGTGTTAACGACCGGGCGAGGGAGCATTCTCTGTCCTTACGCTCCTCCCCGTCTGGCAACCTAGCGGTCCACTGTGACAGATGGGCGTGCTCTCCAATGTTAAATGAAATTAAGATTTTAGCCCGACATAAAACTAAGTATGCTCGGGAGATTGACGAAGCTTGTTTTATTGCCAGCCATGACGCAGGCATGTGCATTAGTGTTCCGTCACTTGCCCTGGTTAGTGATGAAATGAATTTTATCAGAAAGGCGGGTAAATCGTGCAGCCACGTATCGGCTTTCTTTCTTTATTGATACTGTAAATCTCTTGCGAGATCGTAGCAGGAGTGGTAGATTGAAATACTTTCAAGCAGGATGCACTTGCTGCGACAACAAAAAACAAAAATCGGAATATGTGGTAGCATTTACAACGTCAGGTGGTAGGCTGTTGCAATCGATGATTGTACGAGGAAAGAAGGAGAACTTAAATGTATTGTTTTTATATTTATATGGATTTATTGTTCTGCTATGTGTATATCTGGTAGACCTTGGGCAACAAAAAAGTTATATATTTCTCTTTCTCTATTTCAAGCTCGTCATTGGCAATAAGGTAAAAAAATTTAAGGCGGTTTATTCTCCTTCTTTCCTGTAGAGTTCCCAGGCCTGCGTCATTACAGAGTTTTGATGGAGATACATATGAGGAGTACATGTTATACACAAAGCGCACTTCTAATCTTTGAATTCGCTCGAGTTCTGAAATATAAGATGAGGTATGTGGATCCCAAATGACGCTAGCATATTCCAACACTGGCCGAACAAGAGTTTTATACAGTAGTAGTTTTGTATCACAGGAGGCCTGCCTCATATACCTACGCAAGAAACCAAGCTTACACATTGCTTTACTAGCGGTTTGATTGATATGAGCATTCCATTTAAGATCATACGTTATTGTCAACCCCAGATATTTATATGAACTTACTCTCTGAAGGTTACGGTTCCCAATCGAATAATTAAAAATAATAGGCTCCTTTTTTCGAGTAATTGACATACATACAGTCTTTGATAAATTTAGTGACATTTTCCAGTCATCACACCATCTAGACAGTTTTTCTAACGAGGAGCTTAGTACTTCACAGTCCGCAGAACTTTTGATTTCTCTAAAAATAACGCAATCATCTGCAAACAGTCGGATCTTTACTGGAATTCCAGAAACAATATCATTCACGAATATTAAAAAGAACAAAGGCCCAAGGACCGATCCCTGTGGGACGCCAGAGGTTACGTGTGTGGTACCGGAGCATGCGGTGTCAACTTGTACAAACTGCTATTTCAGAGATAAGTAACCTTCAAGTCACTTCAGGACGGCAGGATTATCTAAAACTGGTGACAGCTTTATCATTAACTTTTCGTGCGATACGCGATCGAAGGCTTTCAAAAAATCTAAGTAAATAACGTCAGTTTGCCCCCTTACGTTAATCACAGATGCAAATTCATGCACAGTTTCTGTCAGTTGGGTAATGGTAGATACTTTTTGGCGAAAACCGTGTTGAAAACTAGTAAAAAAATGATCTTGTTCAAGATATGTCGATATGTGTTTAAACACCACATGCTCCAACACCTTACTGCACGTACTAAGCAGAGAAATAGGCCCATATTGGAAACTGATCTTGAGTCACCAGACTTTAAAATTGGGATAACCTTTGCAACTTTCCATTTGGAGGGTACCGTGGACGTCTCCAGAGATTTTCTGAATATCAAAACCAAGTACTTGGCGCTCCATTCCGCGTATCTTCTAAGAAAGGCATTAGGAATGCCGAGTGGAGGATGACGTGTTATCGGGCCAATTGCTTTTATGTTTGTCTCCTTTCATGTTTACTTGCTGAATGGCGCGGCAGTGAATATTTCAGTTGTAAGTCAGCGCCGTGTCTGTGTGTTTCCTTTTACTGGTCCTTGCTTTTTTGCGCTGTTTTAACCCATTCAATATGTCCACTGACGTGTTTACGACACGCGCGAGAGGTTCTAAATTTTTGCTTTGCTATTTCCAATTTTATGCGACATTCCTTTCTCAGGTTTATTTTGTTTCAATAGTAATACAGAATACACCCTATTCTCCAGGGTAGATGTTGTGGTGGGGTAAAGCGCTAATTATTCTATTTTCATCATTGAGCTTTTTGTACAAATGAGTAGAGAACAGCAGACCAATATCCCAACGCTTCGACACTTCAGCGCTAAATGTGTTCGTTAGCATGACAGCGCGTGCCACGGTTTCAAGCCTTAGTAAAATGTCCTACTAGAAATATCACTTCAAATAAACACAAAGTACGAAACAGGCTTTGCCGCGCGATATTCAAACAGCACATAAAGCGAGCTTACGAGGCGAGGGATCCAACATCTGCACGCTCTGTCCCAGTCTGTCCTAGCCGTGACGTCACAAACGATGTTGATGATAACTAGAGAAGCGCCCCCTGTAGGGCGCGCACGCCGCAATAGGACTCGTGATGTCAGGTCACGTGACATAAATTTCCCCCCGCTCAATTCGGCAGGAAAACTAGTGTGGTGCATAGGTTATGTGACGTCGGATCACTTGAAATCAATTGACGTCACGTGACCTGAACCAGAATTTCGTTTCTCCGCTAGATTTAGCGGGAAACGCACGAACGGATAGATGTTTCCCCGTGGTTTCTGTGTTTATATTACAACGTGTCGTACTTTACGCTGAACAATGTAAACTGGTGATAGGGCGAAGTCAGGCAGAACCCATCTGCCTTTTGCCTTGTCATCCGAGACCTTGTGTCTGAATAAAACTAATTCAATTCAATGAACGGACGCGGTTACGGGATTGGGGTGTAGCGTTAAAAAGCGTTTCATACTTTCATAGACAAAATTGACCCTGCAAGCGCACACCATTATGAGGCCCTGACGACACGCCGATACGGTGGCAGGGCGCATCAGCAGAAGCTTCACGCGGTTCCTGCGCAAGGCTGGTGCCCCTCCCCCCCCCCCCCCCCCTCATGTGTTCGTAAGCACCGCGTTGGCCTAGAGTGCATATCCAACACTGGCTAATTATAGTAGAATGGTTCATAATCTGCTGTTCACGTATGAGGTTGTAAATCCTCTTTTCGATACTTCAGCGCCACTGCACTGCGTACACCTACTGTGTTCGAAACAGAAGTTCTCTCTGCTTTATCCTCCTGGTTCGTTAACGAATGACCCAGTACTCGTTTGCAACTGCTTTACAACAACAATTTTGAAACTGGCATTTTTGAATCTGAGTGGAAATGTCAGAGCAGTGTTTACTTTTTCATTTAAGGTGGACTTACTCGCTCGACACTCAACGAGCAAATTTCGCTACACAAACCGGTGTTTAGGAAGGCAGCGAAGTATTGATTATTTTTGTGGTTTATTATGAAGATGTAGTGAAGGTTCTATGGCCCTCGGAGTTCCCCCTTATAGCGTTACAATTTTTTTTTAAATAAAATTCAGATTTATGTTTTTTTTTTAGGGCATTTTCGGACAATTCTGAAATCAAAATTACTTAGATGAGAAGAATGAGAAAACGAATGGTAGTACTCACTAGAGGTGTCTTCTATTTTAATTGGAAGAGACTGATGGGAAGCCCAAATCTCTCGGTATTTCCGTCGTTGCGTAAATAAATTTCTCCTGGCAGTTTCGCCGCCCTGACAAACGACTGAGTGGGGCGAGCTACAAGCTCCACTCATGCTTTCAGACGCATATCGAAATGTGGAAAGCGATCAGATGGAACCAAGCCACTTCGACCGCAACGCCACTTTCGCTGCCATCGAATCAAGCGACGACACAGGTCAAGATCATCTGGGCAATATAGACCCTTAGGGGTAATACTGTATTTTTTTTAATGATCTTGACATCATAGATCGCGTAAAAACACCACGTCTCGAAGACGTGACGTTACAACAATGCCACTACGTCATCGTCGATTACGACGTTACGCGACGCAAGGACGCCGTTTCGCTACATTAAGTCGCGGTTGTAACACGGTCGTGACATCGCGTCGCGTTGAGGACGACGCCGTTACGCGACATCGAGTCTCCGTTGTAACGCGGTCATGGCGTCGCGCCGCGTCGAAGGCGACGTCAACCTGGTCGTAAATGCCGACGTTGACGTCGACGCTCCACGCAAACTCAAACGTCGCTCTGATGTCACGTTAACGTCGTCATGACATCGTTGTCAGCGTCAACGTCACAACGATGTCACGACGAAGCCTTGACGGCGTGTAACGTCGTCACCGTCGCCAACATCAACGTCGACGCGCCGTCACGACGAAGTCTTGACGTCGTGTAACGTCTACGTCGTGAAGTTGTAGGGACGTCGTTGTGACGTCGAGTTGCGTCATGTCGACAACGCGTCGATGACCTGACACCAAGCGTGTTTATGACCTCGAATTGACAAGGACGCGGTGGTCTTGATGTCGCGTGACGTCGTTGTCGTCGTCGTCAACGTTGACATCAACGTCGTTGTCCACGTGATATGACATCAGAACCCAGTCTTGACTTCGGGTAACAATAGTTGTCAATGTCGATTACGACGTTGACGTCACGGCGTTGTCGTGATGTCGCATAGCGTTGTGACGACAAGTAAGGTGGTGATGACGTCGTGTATTGAAGTGAAGCCTGACGTCTAGGTTGTATAAAATATAGACTGCGTTCGATTGTTTTTATGACCTTGACCAGTGTGCCTATCGAGCTTGACGTTGGAATGCAGCAGTGTTTTTCATCAAAATAAATCGACTAATCCAATCCACAAATTGGCTTGGCTTATCCGGTTTCTCCACATGCGGAGATGCAGAATTATAACTCGTCCTTTATAGTACACTCTAGATGAGATTAGTATTGTATTTTTTTCGGAGAATCGACGTCTTTCCTGTAATGTGCGCCGTTCTCCTGGAGTTCTCTTAAAACTACAAATGAAGGGGAGCCCAACTTTACTCCGACCGTCACAATACATAGGGATCGAGCCGTTGTCTTGATCACCGTTGCCTTTTATGCTTTGTACTGGCTGATACTCAAACCAGAAGGGCCAGAAAAGACAAAAGACATAGGCTCGAAGATAGGTGCTGAATATGTTGGTCTTCCAAAAATGGCGACAGCGGGAAGCAAGGCCAGGGGAAGGGGTGTACGCATGCGCAGAAGCTTACTGTAAAACGGTCCATCGAACTGTGTGATATTTCTGTCTACTGCACGAAACAAAGAAATAGGACCAATGAGAGGCGACGCATGTAAGACTTAGAGATGCCGTCGCAACGTGCTGTGTCTCGCCGCCGCGCGACGAGCGTTTTACTTCCAGTTTCAAAGCGAACGCCGCCGTTGCCACGACCTCCGCAGTCAATCTAGCGGGTAGAACGTGCCACGTATCTTCGCCCTCCGCGAGTCCATAGGTCACAGCGAAGAGTCATGCACCCGCAGTAAAGCCACTTGATGAGTTTATTTTTCTTTCGTGTGGCATCAAATCATCAAACACGCCAATGCACGAGCACGTGCGTCGTGCGACACTTGGAAGCAAATGGCTGAGCAGCACTAAAATGGGCGGCTATAAAGCGGCCCCTGAAAGGAAACTGTAGAGCGGCTCCCGCTCGTGGTCTCGCGGGTCGTGTCTCTCGCGTTCGCCAAAAGTGATTGTCCATACATGTAAGAAACGTCAAGCGTGAATTTTATCCAGGGATCACAGCACACAGCTCTGGTTTGGTATCACTGGCTTCCATCGGCGGCTTTATATCTCGGTCATTTTCTGGCCCGTTTTTAGTTTGCATAAAAAACATGCGCTTTGGCGTACCTGAACGTTAGAGCTCAGGCCGTTGTACAATTAATTATATATCTGTGTAAAAATGCGATGTTTTTCCCATTCGGTATTTGCGTGAACCAAGGCGGGCGTTGATGATCCCGTGACAACCGTGGATGTGGTCCTCCAACCAATCTCTTTGATACTACGACGTCGCGGAACTCAAAAGGCAAGAAGAGTGAAGGACGCAAGTTCGGCCAAGTTAGCGCTATACATGGCTTGCACGTAACGTCCTTGCACCATTCGGGTGGTGTACAGTCTACTTCTTCTTGAAAAAAAAATAAAAGAAATGCAATAGTACACAGTTCACGCTGCAAAAGATGCATGCTCAACAGCAAGACCACGATTATGGCAGCTGGTGTTACGTCAGGGCAGCCCATAGAACCACTGCGCTGGTGCCTTAAGCTTCGCTTGCACTTGTGGTTAAATGGAGCATCGAGTACATAGACGCTTTGACACGTATCAGATTACAGTCGCCATTGCTGACTTTCTCTCGTCTTACCTAGTCTTACCGAGATACCAAGTCACTGAAACGGGCATTGACGAGCCTTCACAAAAAGGAATGCTGTGAAGAAGGACACAATATACCCTAAAATTGCAATAACCTGACCTGCTAGAGTAAGAATGAAGTGAAGTAATAGGAATAACAGAAGACAAAAGCGGAAGATATAAGTTATTGCGGCGGCCATGCACAGTCGCCGTTTTGTGTTCTTCAAACATAACAAAATGGGCAACTGAAGAGCCGAGATCTATCATGGGGACGCTATTCGCTGCGAAACTAGAGTGCCTTCATACACACGCGCGCTTTTGCTTGAGTGGTGACATCTCAGCCATTTTTCCGCCCAGTCGTTTTTTTATGCATTTTGAAGTGCGCGCAATCCGGTGTCAGTCAGCTCGAGCGCGTAGCTTTGGCTAACGCATAGACGCCATTTTACCGCCCAAGTCACGCACCGAGCGCTCGAGAGCGTCACGCGCTGACACATCCAGGGCAACAATGGATGTCTTCACCCTGAGACAGACAGACATGTAGGCACCCTATGCGAAACGTTTGTGTATCGCCGCCTGGCGGAATATTTTTACAACCTAGAGTGACGGTACTTCTACCTTTTCTGCTGGTGCAAGAACGTGCAATGCCAAGCTTTTACGCATTACAAAAATCAAAACATAACCGCGAGGGTAGCACGTGCACTACCTAAAGTGAGAAAAACAGAAGCGTTCCTAGCGAGCTTGTCACTAAGCGTTCCGCGCATGCGTGACGCCGCGATAACTGTAGTTCACAGGAGGCAGACAGCAGTGCACGAGAGGGCTCGTGCCGTCTCGGGCGTACACGCGCAGAGCTTTAACGATGTTGTCGTACGTGCAGAAAAACAGAAGTTTCCTCGATGCATTGCGGCAGTGGTGGCGTAGTCAAACTGCCTGGTGATATCTGTCTATTGCAAGCATGGCGCCCCGACTGGTGTCCTACGTGTGCAAGCACGTGCAGCGTGCGCGTTATCATAGCTTTGGTAAGCTTCAAATTGCACGGGCTTTTCCACGAAAACAAGGACATGGCGGCGCCCAGATTTTTTGGTTAGGTTCACTTCGTTATTCTTCGTTTTACGATAACCCAGCGAACCGTAGAGGCTACAACCCCCGACCTAATAACGTTGTCGGAGCGAAGCACCTGATCTCATTGTGACAACAGGAACATTCTAATGCGCAGGTTCTGATTATTTTAGGTGGATTTATTCAGACGCATTCCTTGGCGGGCAAACAAATCTTGCAGTTATCCAGCAAGACCAATCACGCCCGTGCCTGGTGTCAAGATACGCCGCGTGCCGTGCATCCTTTGTTGGCACAAATGTAGAAAAATGCTCCCTGGCCATGAAGCCAACGATACAGGCGCCCGTGCAATCGCGTAATTTTGAGCGGCGCTCAAAGCTGTACGCGCGCGCCCTTCAGTTCTTCAGAAACGCCCCGAGCGTCTCAGTACGCTCGCTCACGTTGCACGCGGAAAACAAATATGCCAATGAATAAGTTCAATATCATGCCCTATATATTTTTTTTTTTCAATTAGTATGTATGTTGTTTTGTGAATACTTTGATGTGTGCGTACATTTGTTTTGTTTGCCTGCCGCATTGTAAAGGTTATTTCTAATGTTGGACCCGCGACTAGCCTCCACGGCTATGGGTCCAAGCAACGATTGTGTATTTAAAAAAAGAATAACAAAGGAATAATGAAGGAAAAGAAAAAAAAAAGAAAGAAATAAAACTAAGAATGACGAAAACGCCGAACGGAAACCATAGTTAGCGTTTTGATAAAATACTAGAAGTGGTGCACTTTTTTTGTTAACATTTAATTAGCGTTGGTGAGAGATGGTGAAAGACACTCATACACCGTTTGTATGTTTACAAAATCACAACTCAGACTGTTAGGAGTTTTCGTCGTTTCGAAACGTGAGCAAAGCACCCACCATAAGATGAACGCTGAGGATCGCACCGGCCAGATGCTCTTTGTTTAAAAAATGCTGGGCTGTCAAGATCGTACTGCACAGCATGCGATCTTCACACCTCAGGACTCACGTGTTCGTCTATTCTTAAAGCAAGCGAAGCACGCGGCGTACGTGCGAGCGATAAAAATGGCACCACAGTCAGAAGCTGTACTGAGTGGAGCAAAGATTAACAGCAAAATTTGCGCTGCAAAAATCTTTTACAACTCGCCGCTGCGTATTCGTGGGAAAACCCAATTACATGCGACAAACAAGCGATGAACGCGGCCAAAGCCAATACATGATATCAAGGCGTCAGTTGCGTGAGCATCTTCATCTGCACACAAATGACGCACTTACGAAAATTGAAAACCCGAGTGCACTACCAACGCACAACACGAGCAAATAGAGTATTCACAAAATACATTTGAATGGTTCGAACGAGGTTCCAACTTTGAAGCCAGTCGGAAGTCAGACCCATTTCTTTGACTATTAGCAATGTGTGCGACCAAAAGCGTCGCTGCGGTCAGCTTTCCACAATGGGCCAACTCATGGGCATATGAGCATTGTCAGACTGTCAACTTTGACGGTGTTAGTTTCGGATTGCGATAGTTCCTAGCTTCCGCTGTGCTTTTTAAACACACCACCGAACTCGTCGTCGCACCCGATGATAAGTAGCCAGGATAACAACTGGTGACGTCACGGCGAGGCAAATCCCAGTCGTGACGTCACGGAGGGAAACCATAAGGGCTCATTCACACTGGAAGCGGATCCGCGTTCGCAAAGCGGTTGCGAACGCGGTTGTATAAGGATTCAGTACAATTGCACGCGCATTTGATGACATCAAATGCGCGTGCATTTGTACTGGATCTTTATACAACCGCGTTCGCAACCGCTTCGCGAACGCGGATCCGCTTCCAGTGTGAATGGGGGGTAAGAGGGCTCCACCGAAACATCTGGGCGCTAATATTGCTCGCGCCCAGGGCCGGCCGTTGGCCTCTGCCTGTACTTGCCGATGCCGGGCGAACAAAAAATCTTGCTCGCTTAAATCGGCGGCGAGCAGCCCGTGGCCCGTGGCCCGAGCCCCCCCCCCCCCCCCCCCCCCCCCCCCCCCCCGAGCACCTTGACGTTTCGACAAACACTAACCAAATATAATCAAAGTCGTGAGTCCATCGAAGGCCCACACTCCATATTATTACCTTCAAAAACATGTAATACCCATTTGTTGTTGCTTCTAAAAAGCGCCAAATAGGTCGGTTTAAAAAAAAAAGTTGCACAGAGAATCGGAAGTACTCTGTGAATTCTTTGCGTAATTCTAAACATGGCGTCGTATCGCGGGAGTCCCGTGCTGAACAGCTGAACTAGCTTAATGAAGCGGACGAAGCGATTGCAGCAGACGACGGGTGTGAGACCTCTACTTTAGAATCGCTGTTCGCGGCACCAACGAATCTGTCGTGTTTTAAAAGAGAAATCGTATACCGATCGATACAATTAGAATTTATTCCGCACGACACGCCAGACCGCCAAGCTGATTCTCACGCAGCAGAGACGGCGGGAATGACATTACTGTAATGGAATTACAATAATTAAATTACTTTTTGGAGTAATGAGTGATGTAATAAATTATTTCAACAGGCTAGTAATTTAGTAATGTAATGAATTACTTTCAGGCAGTAATTTCGAGAATATTACTCATTACATTTGAAATTACTTTTGTTCTAAATTAAAAAAATTCGTTTGCAAGCTTTAAGAAAGGAGAGGAAAATTATTTTGAATGGTGAAATGTTGTGAAAGAGCATCAGAGGAAATAATCGACGGCCACCTGAGCGCAAAGTCTGGTACGAGCTGTACAGACGTACAAAGAAGGAATGGAAAGGCGAAGGAGAAAAGCTTGCGTCGCTGGAAGGCAACGGCTTACAAGCTCCAGGCACGACAGATTCACGGCGTCCCGTCATCACGACGATACTAGGCTTCGTTCATCCCTAAGCTGACAGTGCTGTGGGAGCTGCAAGCTAACCAGAACGAATCAAACACTTTATTTTAATCAAGTGTCCCGTCCCTTTCTCTGTGCGTAGGTATGAACGAGAGCGTGGTTACGTGGCGAAAGATTCACGCGTGACTGTTCCAACGAACATGTAGCTTCCAGCGTTCATCCCTAAGCTGACAGCGTGTCAGCTTAGGGATGAACGGCTCATAGGCTACAAGGCGACAGGCACATCACCAGTGAGTTAAACGTAATTTAAAACCTGAGAGGACAGAACAAACAGATCCACAGCCTTGTAATTTTGTGAAGCAAGGTTAAACTGTAAGTTTCGACCACTGGGAACAATAAACGACCGGAATAAATAGGTTATTCCAAATGACTTGTCAAAGCCCAAGAACGTTTTGTGCGTCCTCGAGGAAAGTAGGTGCCGCTCGCGGTGTGCCTCGCTGCCTTACCTCAGGAAGTTTATTCGGGAATAAGCCTACAAGCAGATATCGCCCCCCATTTGTTGGGAAAATCCACAATTTAGGAAGGTCGCGCCATTCCTCAATTAGCGAGGCTTCTGCTTAGCGATTATCCGGGCCCTTTGTGTGACAATGCACAAAAACTTGAATTCTTCGGGTGTTTCGGAAGGATGCTCCTTGAAAGGAATGACCGGGAATAGGTCGACTATACTTGGCGACAACGTTTCTGGGCAATGCAGTGGAGGGTCGAGGCACGCGTTCCCTTTCCCATTTTGAGTGCTGAATAGAGCTCTGTGCTGGCTCTCCTCCTCTCCACTGCATTGCCGAGAAAAGTTATCGCCAAGTATAGGTGCTCTCGGGAGAATAGGTTTAGATTGCGTCCGAGGCGGAAGGAAAACGGTTCACGTGGCGACTCCTACCCTTAGCGAAAAGTCGTTCAAAAGCAGTATACTGAAAGTATACTGAGAGTATACTAATAGTGAACTTAGGGTATGTACTGAAATCGTACTAGTTTCACACTTTTATGAAACAAAATAGTGTACCCTTAGTACACCCCAAGTACATATGTAGTATACCATAAGTGCACCTCG
This sequence comes from Ixodes scapularis, assembly GCF_016920785.2. Classification (NCBI taxonomy): domain Eukaryota; kingdom Metazoa; phylum Arthropoda; class Arachnida; order Ixodida; family Ixodidae; genus Ixodes; species Ixodes scapularis. Next base: position 19,952,601 of record NW_024609835.1, read on the forward strand.
AGTGTACTTTTAGCATACTATAAGTGCACGTTTAGTACACTTCATGTACGCTTTTAGTGTACTAAATGTACACTACCAGTACATATATGCGGAGTGTCCCAGATAACTTCCACCAAACTTAAAAAAAGAAAAACAAAAAAAAAACGGAGCGTTCTCCGGGAGTGAAACCAACTGTACGCTGTTAGAAAGTCTCTTGCGAAAGTGCACGAAATTGTTTTAGTGCGCCTATTTACTTAATTAAGAGTAACAAGCTAACTTTTTAAATATTCGTTTAAAAGCCAAGGTGTGAAATGGAAAGTTGTAGAGCGCATTAACACCTAATTAAACCATTTTCAACAAGGTGCGCTTTGCATGCTCCTTTTTCCTAGCCTTCAAAAAAAACGCCCGCGAAATACAAAAAAATACCGCGTGACAACTCGCTTCCCCAATCACGGCGTGCGAGCGCGCCGCGAATGTGCGTGCTTTGAAGGCCGGAAAAAAGCACGAAAACCTATTATGTTTCAAACACTTTAAATGGGTGTTTCTCAATGCGCCCGGCAACTTTACAATTAACATCTTGGCCCTTAAAAGAATATTCGAAAGGTTAGCTCAATAATCTTAGTTATTTACATAACCAGGCGCATTAAAAAAATCTGTGCACTTTCTTAAGACACTTGCTAACGACAGTTGATTTCACTCCTGCAGAGCCCTCCGGTGTTTCTTAAGTATGGTGCAAGTTATCTGGGACGCCGTGTATGTCGGGCGTTTTGAATGGAAAGCACGGTCTCAAATTGACCAGAAAAATCGCCGCCTGCATTTAAAAAGCTGACTTTTCAAAGGTGTTTCTTTGAACGGCTGTATTACAACCTGTGAAATTTCATCTTATACAGCTCTATTCTCGTGAAATGTTAAGAAACGCCGTTGACAACTCAATTGATGATAATAATGCAGAGGCGTCACCACCGGGAGATGCACTCTTAAAAATGAGTCAGGAAATTAACGAGGAAATCTTTGGCAGCTCTATTCCTCGTGAGAATGACGTACCGGCGTCTTCTGAAACTGTGTGAGAAAAGCCATAAAGAAGAGGTGCACTGCATTTTTCAATTGAAATTATGTATGTGTAGCATACAAACATTATGGTCAGTGTTCTTTACGTAATTGATAAGACAGAAATTGAAATCCTACTTATCACTTTATTCAAGTTTCCGAGCCTGCCTAACTGTACACTCTCCTTTGTGATGATGGTATGCCATTACATCCTGCGTAAAAAGAGAAGAGAAAATTAGCCTATGGCCACTCTATGATATAACATCACATAATTCGCTCAAAGGACCACTATGTGAGGAAGGCAAGATAGTAACAACTTCATCCTGACAAAAGGGCGAGGAAAATCGGGCAATATCGTTTCTGAAAACCTGATACCTGAAAGCAGCTCTAACACAGAGCAAACAAAATGATTGGCATTTTCTTAATGCCTCCTTTTCTTTTGCTGTGAACACACATACAAGTCATACGCTATTACACATTCAGTGGTGCGGCTTGATTTATGATAAGTACTTTTTTATATAACTTCGAGCTTTTAAAGAAAATATTCAATATAATGGGTCGGACATAAATGGTTGCTATGAACTATCCTATATATTTACACATTATCTGATATCACAAAAGCACTAGAGCAGGGTAGGGCTGTACTGCATCAGTTATAAATTTCTAACCAATTAAAAGTTGGCATTTATTTAATATATTAGTATTGGCTATTATTCTATGACAAAGAATAACTGGGCGAGTTGGTACGTTGGTAGTCTTTCAACTCCATCGAATATTCAGGTCCTTTTAACATTTTTTTCATGCTTTTGCTTTTTCTAACTGCTCTGCCTTTTGTAGCGGCTTTCGCCGCCACTAAAAAACGTGACATAGAAACTCACTTTATTCACAACACAAAATCGCAAACTTGGAAAGCGTGCCGCTTCGGCATACGCAGAGATCGTCCGTCTCTACGGCACAGGCATCAGCACGGGCAAGAAATCATGCTGCTCGCCCTTGTAACGTTTTTCACGCTAACGCTTTATGAAACAAATCGTTGACGAGAGACTGTTGGAACCACACCTCAGAACTAGCATGACCTGTGATTGCTTGAACTGCCGTCAGACTGTACTTGAACGCGCCGCAAAAGCCTCGTCGGGTGACCGTCGTAGGGACGGCGCCCAGGACAGGCCCTCGGCTGGCCCTCGGTTCCGCCGCACGCGAACCTTTCTCACTCTGCGGAGAGAGCCATAAATTTTGAAGATACGCTCTTTTCAAATAACGAAATAAAACCGGGTAGAGCATAGTGAGAGTCCAGCATAGCTTAGCAAGCACACGGTACAAGACAAAGTTTGAAACAGCGGCGCACTTCGCAGTAACAAAAGGAACTTCCTCACCTTCGCTTGCACCAGTCGGCCATGACTATCCGCCACTTGCGACGCTGTGTCTCACAGCTCTCAGTAATCGCTTGCTATTATTGAACACGGTATTCGTAAGTAAGGTATCTAAAATATCCGCAAAAACGGCTAAAACGTAAAAAGGAAGCGATGCTCGAACTCTCCGGAACTCCAACGGCGGCAAACGGAAGCTGATTGCAATAGCGATGGTCTTGCGCAGTTTTCAAAAGTCTCTTCTTTTTGTTCTTTTTTTTCTTTTTTTTTTAAGACAAAACTATGCAAATCAATATATTAATAATAATAATGTTACTTTATTATATTCGTAAAAAGTTAACAAACCGTTTAGTCTATCTTAGGTTTTATCTAAACTTTCGGTTTTCTTTTTCACTGTAAAACCGAAACTATCTCAAGCAATTTCTCCCTTGTCGCCAAGGCTATTTTGATTCATCAGCGCATGCTTGCACCGCTGGTATTTCGGCTTTTCTGGAAGGATCGGCTCTCGCGGCACATAAATAATGAGGGTAACCTCGTGTTTTGAAACAATGAGCGTGCCCGTCTTTTTTGACGAGGGAAAGACGCGTTAAATTTACGTAGATGTTTTACAGTATGGAAATTTCGATCGACGGTGTTGTTCGTTGTTGGAATTGTCAATCTCTTTTCACGTGAATTGAGATGTCCTTAGAGTTTTGCAAGATAAATCTACACCATGAAACACTTTCGGTGAAAGCTTGAGGTTGTTGCATAAAGGCGCCGATTTCTCCAGCCAATTTCAGAGCGAGCTTCCATTCATAACATCACTTCGCATACGCGGTTCGGAAGTTGATTTGCGCTGCATGCGACCATGCAAGGTGAAAGATCTTATGTCCCCATTATTAGCCGTGGTTTCTTTTGCCTCCTGTCCTTTTGATTGCTGTGGATTCAGATATCTGAAACAGCGTATAGTACGCTGAGACCTGCATTACAAGAACACCGGATTATTTGGGGTTTTTCATAGCTATGAATAACCCAAAACTCGTCACCTTTTCGCAAATTGTTTCAGTTGGGCTAGAGTTTATTCATAGCCGCTTTAAAATTGAAAATTCAACATGGTCAATTACACTGTCAATTAAAAAAAGCTAATTAGACAACGTACTGTGACGTTTATTTACTCATCTAATGTCCACCGAGCCCCACAAATATTCTGTGAAAACGGCATCGGCCTATCTATCGCGTTTTAGTGTGTTGATGTTAAAAATCGCACCATATATATATATATATATAAAGAGTGACGAATGTTGACAAATGCTTCCGTTGATATATGGGCAAAAGGGATGTGCGCAGACACAGCAGCCGTAGGATGAAAAGAATAAAATTCTAATTTAATGGCGAAAAAAGTCACGCAAGAAAAAAGGGTGAAGTGCCGAAAAAAAGTTGTATTAGTTTACGGGAATAATGAAGACTAGGCACAAGAGCGCTAATTACGCGGGAAAGAAACTTCTAAACAGGACGGAGTAAAAGTCAAAGTTAACACACAAGAACTTACAAAAATAAATTGTTAAATGAAAAATAAAATAAAGAATTGAAAATAAAAAATGGATAAAAAATAAGAAAAGGGCCTGACGTCCGTCGACGTTTCGGCAGTGGCACTGCCTTCTTCAGGACGGGAGCCCACATGGCGTGGTAGGTTAGTTTTATAAAATATCTAGGGAGAGGGTTAGTTAACGCGAAAGTTCGAAGGGGTTTGTAGGGTAAGGGAAGCACGGGGGGGGGGACGAGTCCAATTTTGTCGCGATGAGGGAGGCGGTTCTGGGTTTTTTTCACAGGTGCACTGGTGGTATGGAGGAGCTCGTAGGGAAGGGGAACACAGAGGGCAAAGTCCAATCTTGACGCGATGAGGCATGACAATTGTAGGTTCTGTTCGCCGGTGCATTGGTAGCAGAAGGAGCTTGCCGGGAGAGGAAGCGCCAGGGGGTATGAGTCCACTTTTGTCGCGGTGAGGGATTAAGGTTGTGTTGTGTGTTGTGTGTTAACTTTGACTTTTACTCCGTCCTGTTTAGAAGTTTCTTTCCCGCGTAATTAGCGCTCTTGTGCCTAGTCTTCATTATTCCCGTAAACTAATACAACTTTTTTTCGGCACTTCACCCTTTTTTCTTGCGTGACTTTTTTCGCCATTAAATTAGAATTTTATTCTTTTCATCCTACGGCTGCTGTGTATGCGCACATCACTTTTGCCTATACATATATATATATATATATATATATATATATATATATACATACCTATTACTATAATTTGAGTACGCCGACTGCAAGCACTAAAAGTAAGCCTTTAGTACACTTGAGTGCACTCCTTGTATACTAATTTTGAACTACTTTTTACCGTGGGCAGTACGATTCTACTACATGTACTAGTTTTGTACGGACGAGTATACTTTCAGTCCACCGCCATTTTTACTGGAAGTATACTTTAAGTACACTTAAAGTATACAATCAGTACAAAGACCGCACTGAAAGTATACTTTTAGTATACTTCAGTACACTTCCAGTGTACTGATTTTGAACGACTTTTCGCTAAGGGTAGTAGGAACGAGCTGCGATTGCCCGACTGAACAAACTGACACGGACTACAACTTCTAAATCAGGAAAACGGAAATATATCACTCTTTTAGTGAGAACCTTTACCGTTGAATGAAGAGCGAAACCGGTGAGTTTACTGTCTTTCTGAGTCACATCTGAAGAAGCTATTCGTCATGTTTGACACTTATGTCGTGTGCACCAGCAAAGCCGCTGTTTAGCATGGTTCACTTTGGGGCACATAAGGTTGTTGCGGTCTAAACAGGGAGCACTGAGTTTTGGTACATATAGACCAACCCAGCTCTTTGACGTCACATCACTGCGGTGGTGCTGCTGTCGGCACTGCGCATGCGCAACGCTTCGCTTCTCCCGGATCTGGTTCCTGCACACGCGCTGTGTGGGCAAACGACAGCTTGTTTTGTATATACTGTGTTGGTGTATACAGTAAATAAAATGAACGCGAATGCACCCTCCTCCTGCGTACCCTTCCATCCTGCTCTGTACCCTTGCTCAAGGTATTCAAAAGTAATGCCAAAGTATTTTCAAAGTAATTTCATTACTTGTTCACAGTAATTGTAATGAAATGTCATTACCTTTTGTCTGTGGTAATTTGTAATGTAATTTAATTACTTTTTTTGTAGTTTAAAAAAAGGAACTAGTAATGTAATTTAATTAGTTTTTGAAAGTAACTTTGCCATCTTTGTCACGGAGACGTCGCCGAGTCGTCGCCGAGTCGTGGCCCCTTCTCCTGGCTGAAGGCATCGCTCGTCTTACGAACACGAATTGCTAAGAGCCTGAAAAGCACTCAAACGTCAATCACGAACTGCTTGACTGCGTTTTTCGCGGGACTTGCGAAGTGTGCGATTTTTTTGGTCTGCTTCGCACGGCAAGAAAATTCGAGGAAAAAAAAAAAGAAAACAACAGCGGTTGGGTGTAGCCACGTAACTTCCGGCAACTCTCTCTTTAATCTTTCTCTCTTCTCTCCAGTCCAGTTCCAATTTCGGTTTCGAGCAATTGAGTTTTTTTTTTAAATATACATGAAACTGTACCAAAATATTGATTGGGTAGTCTTCTGACACCATATTAATGTTTTGCCAAAAAATAAAATTATTATTTTGGGGGTGCCAGTGTTTCTTTAACGCTAATGAATATGGTAACCCATTTTTATGTTCTTGTTTAGTTGTCAACATATTTTATTACCATTTTATTTTTTTTATCTTTCAACCCCCACCCGCATAAAACATCAAATAGCTGTTTGTGAAACATTAAAAGTAAATAAAGCAATACAAATACTATTATTACGATAAATCTAAAAAAAGATTTCATTATTTTGTTTGTATCTGGGCGTTTCATTCTCCATTTGTTTGCATTATTTGGTACGCTAAGTTTCTTTATTGTGTCCATACATCTGCATATGCACACACTCTTACCTCTGTGTTGTGTTGGTTCATTCTTCTTGAGCACCGCGTACAAAGTGTTTGCGAGAAACCCAGCGGTGCGGTCACCTTCCCCAACATTTTCCAATACAATTATTATATTTTTTTTTGCCTTGCTCTATTTTTTTATATTCGGGAGAAAATCTTGTTTTTTTTTATTGTAGGGCAAAATAACCGTTTTTTTTCCCGCGTCATTCTCAAAAATCATATATGGCCGCTTTAGTATTAGGTCTTTTTATTATGTTCCTGAGTCTTTCCAGAGTGGTGTAGTAATTTTTTAGTTGTTTTATTGCCCTCAAGGTGTACCTTTTCTCCTACAAGGGTTTCTTTTCTTTCTTTTTTCACTCTCTTTACGCTAGGATTAAATTATGATTATTTACTTTATATTCTTTCCTTTAACCAGAATTGTTTCCACACTGACCGAGATGAAGTACTAGACAATTTCTATGTCCTCGCAACAGAAATGAAAGTGTTATCCCCGAAAATTACGGTTACGAGACTGCTGAAATTATTGCTAGCGGGATTTGTGTCGCAGGCGGCTTTGCAACCGAAATAGCAGCAAGCAAAGTAATTTTGGCCGGCGTCGTGTTCAGGAATCTCCACTTTCTGCCGGGTTCGTCAGGAATTTTCAAGCAACATGGCGTTGTTTGTAACCGGAATGAAAATCCAGCGCCTGACGTGCCACGTTGCTCTTATTGGAGGTATTGTTCTTTCCAAATAATCATTATCACCCTTTGACGCTTACATGCCATTGGCCGCCTCCTCCTCCTCCTCTACCTCCTCACTTCCTCCTTTCCTTTTCTACCACTTCCCCCTCCTTCTCACTCCTCCCACAATTCCCCGCTAAATTTAGCTGGAAAATTGACCCCCCTCCCCCTGACCTCAACACCAATTTAGTTTCCCCGCTAAATTTAGCGAAGAAAATGACGTCACATGACTTCGTGTCACGTCACCCATGAACAAATATAGTTTCTTCGCTAGACTTCGCGGGAAAATTGACATCACGTGACCTCAACACCAATTCAATTTCCTCCTAAATTTAGTGGGGCGGTTACGCCGACTGCGACGGCGACGGCGATAGCGACGCCACTATACGCGGAAGCGGGCGCCAAAGAGCTGCGCTCTAAAAGTTTTTGACATCTCTTCTACAACAACCTCCCCTAAAGCAATCTGAAGCAGGAGTATTTTTTCGTTTCTCTGCACTGAACCACTGCACACATTTCTGCATCCTTTTCTACACCCTTTACGGCACTGTTTTCCCACCCTTAAACATATAAAGGGTGTTCCAAAGAAGAAAACAAAAACTACTTTACAAGTGGCTTACCAGTCGAGGTAAGGGTTCTGGAAACGTTCTAGAGTTAGGGGTTCAGGAGAAGACCCTTGTCACACTCTGTGGGGACCTTCCCCGCATCCCTATCTAGGCTTAGGGCAGGGAGGTCGTGGGGAGTAGCCATGTAGAGTCGTGACCCGGTTGCAAAACGAGACCGTATGCCCTCGTGGACGGTACTCACTTGATGTACGAGGTGTGATCAATGAGCTTTACCTCCCAGGCTGCAACCTTTTTTCTATTCAGTGATGAAATTGAAATGACTCCCAACTTGTATTAATCCAAAAGCGGGTTTGAAATTTCCTAATGCCAAGGAGAGCACAACGTTTCCGTACAGTCCCCACCGGATGCGACGCACACTTCCGTTACCGGTGCACTACTCACCGCATGCCGTCGTAGATGATAATAGCCCTTTTGCGAAATCCCCCAAGCGCCCCGGCCTGCGCGCGAGGAATTGTGGGAGAGACTGTCCCTCGCCTGGCCGCTCTGCCTTGAGACCGCATCGCCTTGTCGCTTGTCTCCTTTCAATCCACTATTTTTTTTTTTTATTTTATTACCTATTTTTTTATGTTCCAGCTTATGTTTTATTGCTTCTAAGTGTTTCTATTCTCTTCTGCGCGCGATATTTCTCGCATATATATAGTATTTGTGTCTTTATTTTGTCTTTTCGACGGGAGTGCCGACGGATAACACGCCGCTTCGCGCGTCGTTCCCCGGGTGAGTACTACCGTTGCTACCGATTCCTATCGCGCTGTTAACTGTTCATTTTGGTTCATTTGACCCGCGTGCAGTCGAGAGGATATTTAGGGGTGGCGTTTAGAAATCATGCTCAGAACCAGCTCACATTAATAGGCTGCTAAGACTAGCAATCTTGATAGTGCGGAAAGCACGTTGCGAAAGAACTCTGAAAGCATCGCCGTCGGCACGCACTCAGCAGAGGCGCACACAGGTATGGCCGCCAGTGAATACTTCCTATAGACACTGCAATCATCCACACGCATGGATACAAATACATTGCGAGACAATCATGAGGCTTTGCTCGTGTTACCGCTAACAAATACTGGCTACAGCATCGACACGCAGCGCTTCAGGAATTGGGCCGCCAACTTTCCGCCGGTTCCCGAGCAAGCTCCGCATGATACGGTTCTGTTTTTCGTTCTTCTCTCGAACTTTCCGACACGAAAGAAGGTGATCGCATATAACATCGGACGCCTCGTACGTTGGTTGCACCTAAGAACAAGGAACGTCGATGTTACCCATCCGGGCAAAGGGGTAAAACACGTGAAGGCGCTGAGTGCATGGAGAGACGGACCGAGTGAGGGGGAAAAATGGATGCAGGCTACTCGGCTAGCCGTAAGTGATGCTCCGATACAGTAAAACTATAAAAGTATATAGTAAGAGAGAGAGAGAGAGAGAGTCAACAAGACTGGACGAGAAGATCGGCAAAGAAAACAAACCCAACAAAAAAGCTCACAAATTTCGGAGGGTCCGACACTTGCAAGGTTCCTCGATAAGCGAGGCCGGCGGCGAAAGGGCCGGGCGGGTGCATTGCGAAGAAGACGAACAACAACAACGTACAAGTCTGACACTACCAAAAATGCAGAAGGCACGGTGCCGCCGAACAACAGGGGGGGAAAAAAAAGAGAGGCTGTGGAGATTGGCACTTTGCGTCTGAGATATGGTCCTAATGGCCAGAGACCGGGAACGCTCGGGCTGCCGGTATTCGCGTGGTCTGCATGCGGCGCGCTCTTGCCCGCGGTGTTGCTCGCACTACCGCTCGCTCGTCGATCGAAGCCAAGAGGGGAGAGATAGCGGAGGCTGCGCGGTGCTGCATGTTCGCGCCGCCGCCGCCGCCGCGAAAAACTATCCGCGCCTCTGGCGTTCTTTCGTGTTATTGCGAATGCGGCGCGACACGTACCACGCATATGGTACAACGCGGTACACACTTCCTGTCGCGCGTCGCAAAATGAAATTTATAAAAAAAAGCGAACGAACAACCACGCCGAAACAAACAATGGCCCCGCTAAAACCGGCGTCCGAAAATAGGTGACGAGCTCCGAGATCGTTCATTGTAAGCGTGTCCGCGTTTCGGGAGGCAGAAGGGGGGAGTGCTTCGCTCCGAAATTGTGTTTTCTGTTCCCGTTTTTGCTCGTGTTTCACGATGTGTTGCCCTCCGGTTGGTTGGGCGGCAAGGGCCTCCTCCTTTGGCGTTCCAACACACGGTTAATTTGTGCTCGAGCGCTCGGGCCGCGCGTTGTGTGGGCTTCGCAGGCTGCGTGCTCGATGCGGCCCGTGCGTTCTTTAGACTTTAACGAAATTATAATTCGATTAGTCGGGCGAGGGCGAAAATTGTATGGGAAGTTTATGGCGAAAGAGAAGAAAGTTGGGCCCTCCCGTATTCCTTGCGCCCGTTCTTTACCTTGTAGTTATGTGCGTGCAAAGAAGGATTATGTCTTAGGTTCTGCTGATGGACGAAAACCGGCAGGTGAAAGAGAAACTGCGGGCGAGCGCGTACAAAATGATGCGCGATAAAAATCACAATACAGGCGCGAGCACAAAACTTCTGGAGAGCTTAGAACGCGCAAAACTTGTTAGAAATTTTGAGTTAACTTTTATTTCCGAAGCTCTTGAAGTGCTAAATTTCTTTTCAGCAATATTTGTCAAGAAGTAACAACAGCACAATACGAAGATTAGTGCGGGCTCGACCCCGGTTACGAACATATTGATCCCTAGACCGTGGGAGAGACAAACGACAAACACAGCTGCCAGACCCATCAAACCCACATTGCAAGCAACTTGTTCCCAGAGCGAGCTTCGTCAATGGGAAGAGCCGGCAGTAGCCTGGACAGAAAAGCCAAAACGGCGCCGTCGCCAGTGCCGCATATTCCTCCCGTGCTGATAATGCGACGTAAAAGTATTCGAGGTAAACTTGAAGATGCACCCCGTAGAGCGGTGCATGATTTCTTGTTTTTTTTTTTTTTTTTTCTGGATGAGGTTGGAAGTACATGAAGGGATAATTGTAAGAGATTGATGGAAATGGGGAGGTACAAGATGCAGAGTGCGTTCACTGAGCCAGAAAAGGTGACATTGACGAAAAAATATTTCCTGGAAGATGAGGTGAAGCTGCGAACGTGGGGTGCGCGTTCGATATTAGGGTCAAAGTTCCCCCGGAGCCACGTCCACGGTTTTGACCGTCCACATGGTCGTGAACGTGGGTGCGACGGAAGAAAGATCGAGTGCATTCTGAAGGTCGCCATGACAACAACGTCGCGCGCGTTGCCCTTTCAGTTACGAAGTGTAGCAGACTTTAACTCTAGCAGGCTGAAATAAAATACTTGAATACATCCTTACCAAAAAATTGTGATCGGAAGAGATAGGTTAAGATCACTCCCTCCGTTAGGAGAGTATGCGTGGCTAATGATTGGTCAAAACAGCTGTCAATCAAAGCGCACAGGATCACTGAAAAAATTTCGGCCACCAAGGCCGTGCCCTTCCTGTCGCCCTATTCTAACCAATTAATGGCCAAACTCTCTACATATATGGCTCTGCTTGTTCCACACTGGAATGTCGCCATATGGTCATGAATAAACGCGTTGCTGAACAAGAAGTTTCCTGGGTCGCCAAAATACTAATTCTGCTTTGGATAAGCTTCGTGAAAATAGATTTTTTACAAGTGTCGAGATTTCCAATAATAGAACCTAGCCAGGCTGGACAATAGAAACCAATGTGAATGAAATTGTGTTTTAAATCATAATTTAATTTATATTTTAATTTAGACGAGCTTTGCAACGATGATAAAAATTAAAAAAAAAATTCGCAAACACAATCCCAACATATAATTTTGTTTATTGTTTGTCTACCATTTGAAGCTTTCTTCGAGCGTTTGCTCTGTATTCAACTCATAAAATTATCAAAGAAAGATTTATACAAGGCGAAACACGAGCAAGAAGAAGCGTTCATATGAACAATTCAGAGCGATGAGCTTCATTTCCACCTTCCACCTTGTTCGCCAGCAACGCAACGTCATGTTGCAACAAAACAAAACGCGAAAAACACACAAAAAACTTTAACTATAAATGTAATGTTTTATTGCACTCAAGTTAGAAGTCTACAGAAGTATCAATTAAATATTTTTATCAAAGTAAAAAAAAGGGTAAGCTTGTTTTTTTAGCTTTTGGTGGGGATTACAGTAATAAATATGTTCATTAAACTATACTTTACATTTTATCAAACTATATTTTTGCGTTTTTATCAATGATCGGAGAAATTAAGTAATGAATTTGCCTTGTTGAAAAAAAGGTATGCTGTTAAATAATCACTCTTTTCTAGCTACAGTGATTTTAATAGAATTAATCGGATATAAACAAATAAATTGGACTTAATTGACCTATAAGAGCTCAACAACCCAGAACACAATTTGCAGCTCGAAATTCGGCATTTTACAACCCGAAAAGAGGCGGTCGGTAATTGGCCGGTTTCAGTCGCGCTCACTCTTTTCCGTGGTCAAGTGCCGTTCAAAATAAGTGCACCAAATATAGTCTAAGTTGTGTGTCATCTAATGCGCACATAGAGCATTAAAAATAGAAAAGAACAAGAACCCCACTTTTCTGGCCTCCAAAGAACTGCAAATACATTGATCGAAAAAAAAAATGCTTGCACAGATCACAGGAAGTAAGCAGTGTTGTACACGTTCCTCGAAAAAAGGAACGAAAGCTCGTTCCTCGTTCCTTCTGATTTTTGGAACGCGTTCCCGTTACAGATAAAAATGGAACGTATCGTTATATATACGTTACATTTGTAGTTCCCTAATTACTATATCTAGTTTAATCAAGCAGAGATTTTTTTTATCTATCGCATTAGTAGTCAAGGTACGAGTTTGTATGTCGTTGTGGAAGGACAACCGGAGAAGAAAACAAGCGGAAGCAGGGTTTCATTTGTTGATATATTCAAGTTAAAAATCTCAGCTTTTAATATGTTAAATATGTTTATGTCAAAATCATTGACTTATGATGCCAACTCACTGTGGACTGACTTCAGAAATCTGCTGTCAAAGCTTGTCGATAAGCACATTCCTTGTAAATATGTAAAGGACAAACCAAAACCCGACAAACCTTGGATGAATTATAAAGTAAAAAAAAGTAGTTCGATAACCTTCACGTATGTATTCCAAGTATAAAAAAAGTCCTACTGCCAATCTTGAGTACCGTCTAAAAGAGCTGGATATAGTTTATAGGAGCGCCATAAGTGCGGCCAAGGAGGATTATTTCTCTGGACTGGCAAAGGCTATCAACATAAATTCGAAAGCCTTTTGGAGTTACCTTAGAAAAACACGAAAAGAAAGAACAGGCATTCCGAGTATTACAGATACTGGTAGAGTCATAACAGATAATTTAACTAAAGCTAATTGTTTCAACGATTATTTTCAGTCAATATTTCTCAAAAACGGTGACTACGAACATTTGCCGATTCTTACAGATAGAGTGGAAAATGCTATGCCTCCCGTCATAATCACGCTAGAGGGAATAAGAAATTGCTTAAAGGGGCACTGACACATCAAAATCATATTTTTTTTTATTATCCGAAACGATTGAAAACGATGCCGGGACATTACCCTCAAAATTTGAGATTTGGGAATTCAGTATTCGTGAAGTAAAAAAACAATTTCCAAATGCCGAATTCGAAGTTCCCGCGCGATCGGCGCCGGTGCCTTGACGTCAAAAATCGCGGAGACCTGAGAGTCGACTTCCTTTCACCACTCCCTGCTGTTGCCATGGCGACCCAAAGCGAGGAGGAAAGGAGCGAGCGCCCGGCGTTGCGGCGGACCGGTTTTGAGCGGTGTCGCCTGTTTTCCGTTGGAGGATACAAATCCAGGAGACGGCACCACAACGAACTCCCGATTTTTGGTATTTCAAAAAGAAGGGCCGTAGTGCGTTCGCAATTGCGTTAAAAAACATGTTTTAGGATTGCCGTAATTAAATGTTATAGAGATGTCGCCTACAAAGCTTCTAAATTTCCTGATTTTTGACGTCACCGATCAAAAGAAGCGAGGAGGCGAGACGCGGGAAAATCAAACGCCAAAAATAAAAAGGCGCGCGCGCGCGCGGGAAAATTTTTTTTTCGCGATGCGGTTTTTTTTGCGTGTCTATGACTGCAACTTGCATCGTTTTAGACAATAAAAATAAATACGACCTTTGGGGTGTCAGTGCCCCTTTAAACTCTTTAAAAGAAGACAAGGCCGTCGGTCCAGACGAGATGCCCCCAAGGTATTAAGAGCCTGCTCGTGTATAGTTTCACAATACTTTTATGTAATTTTTTGTGAATCTCTTGAAAGCGGATTGCTCCCTAAAGAAAGGAAACAAACGTATGTTGTACCAATTCATAAAAATGGTCCAAAATCAATTGTTGACAATTACAGGCCGATTTCCTTGAGCTGTATATCATGTAAGATATTTGAACATATTGTCGATAGTAGTATAATTAAGCACCTAGAAGATAATAACTTTTTTTGCCCTAACCAACACGGTTTTCGTAGTGGTGTCTCCTGCAGTACCCAATTAATTGAGCTCTATCATGATTTAGTTAGTGCGGCTGAAAACAGACTGCAAACGGATGCCATTTTTGTGGATTTCCGCAAAGCGTTCGATTCTGTTTCGCATCAATTGTTATTACACAAAATGAGTGCTTTAAATATCGACCGTAATGTGCTCGGGTGGATAAAAGGCTACCTGAGTGGGAGGAAACAGTGCGTCGTCCTGGGGGGTAAAAGATCAGAGTACGTAGATGTAACTTCGGGGGTACCTCAAGGGTCAGTGCTGGGACCACTTTTATTTTTAATCTACATTAATGATATAGCGTCTTCCATCCCTTCTAATATCAGATTATTCGCGGACGATTGTGTAATTTACAGAACAATAAGGAACGTTAACGATGTCTCTTCCTTGCAAGAGGATTTGAACCGGGTTAGATTATGGTGCGGGACCTGGGAACTGGGGTTAAACACAAGCAAATGTTTTCATGTCGCTTTTAGTAAAAAGAAACATAATATTGATTCGGCTTATGCTATTGGTTGAGACTCGTTGCGGAAAGTGTCTGAAATTAAATATCTTGGTGTCATTCTTTCAGAAAACCTTTCGTTCAATCAGCACATAGATATGATCATGAAAAAGGCTGGCAGGGTTCTTAGCTTAGTCATCCGCAATCTTCGCTCTGCTCCACAAATCTTGAAAGAGACAGCGTATCGCTCACTAGTTAGACCACATCTAGGATATGCGAGTGCCGTATGGAACCCGCACCAAAAATATCTCATAGATAAGATAGAAGGCATTCAAAATCGCGCTGTGAGGTTTATTCTGAATAAGTATTCTCGAGCAGAGAGTGTGACACAAATGAAAGTTTGTATGGGTATCGAGCCTTTAGAAAAAAGACGTAAGAATAATAGACTTAAACTTATTTACGCTATCCACAATGATTTAACTGGAATAGACACGTCGAATTATCTAGAAATGCCCCACTATATATCGAGTAGGAGGGACCACGTAAAAAAAATACGCGAAATAAAATGTCGAACTAACTATATGATGTTTTCTTTTTTTCCGAGAACTATATCGGAATGGGATGAACTGCCGTCTGATATTGTATCAGCTAACAGTGACTCTTTTATTAGCCTTATTAATGCAATGTAAGTTTCTGTGTTAAGTACATCACTGATTTTTTCGTAATATTGCTATTGTGTGCTGGTGTGAATCATGTTTCTTCATGTTGTTGGAAATTGCTGATGTGTGCTGTTATGTGACTTTCCAATTTATAATGATATATGTGAATCATGTAACCCACTCCTCTGCTGTAATGCTCCGGCGCTGCAGAGAATAAATAAATAATAATTCATGTTTGTAGTGCACGGTTCAGACGAGGCGAATGTACATTCACCCAACATTGTACGAGCGTTTTACAGCAACCTCAAACGTTTCAATTGAGCAAAGTCCCTTGTTCGAACTTCACAACAGTTGCTTCTCGACGTTGCTGTCCGCAAGACGAGAAAGTCAAGGAGAGGGCAGGGCTTTTGGAAGGCCAGTCTTAAAAACTACAAATCCTTCTTTGTATGTTTGGCTTCGTTGCTCATTTTGAAGGGGGGGGGGGGGGGGGGACAAGAGAAAGAATTTTTTTTTTGTGTATTTCTTAAGTGACCAATGTTCGGGACACAAGGGTGCGTTCGATGTCTGGCAGTCTGTGATCTTGTTGTAA
The DNA here is from genome assembly GCF_016920785.2 of Ixodes scapularis. Classification (NCBI taxonomy): domain Eukaryota; kingdom Metazoa; phylum Arthropoda; class Arachnida; order Ixodida; family Ixodidae; genus Ixodes; species Ixodes scapularis. The sequence continues at coordinate 19,968,557 of NW_024609835.1, forward strand.
CTGTAAATCTCGTTATGGAAGTTTACAAGTGGCTGTAGTCGGCCTTAGATTTCCTGGGTGTTCGAGGATTCGTGGGCCCAAAGAAAGTAGCTGAGCTTGAAACAACCCTCTTTCTTTTTCTTTTCCTACGACTAAAAGTCTTGTTTTTTGTACCGCAGTCTCGGGCACTCAAAAATGAATCAATGTCCACCAGCTCTCCTGCACCCGAAACTGTTAGCAAGAGAGGACCACACAAAATAATCCGCAAGATTAGTAGCCAAAAAGTTAAAGAGATCCTGCAATTCGTAAAGATATTGTTTTTGTACTTTCATACTTTCCCTGTTAGGAATAAAATAAAAATGATCACACTGGACGAAAAAAAGGAACGCCGTTACTCTTTCCGTTCCAGTAAAAATGTAACGCGGTCCCATTCCAGTTCCAGCGATGCGAAATGGAACGGCGGCGTTCCTTCGTTCCTCCTAAAAGGAACGCGTTCCAGGAACGCCGTTCCTTGGAACGCCGTTCCGTACAACACTGGAAGTAAGTATACACGCCACTTTTAGGATGGCGACGTACCGCGGGCTGGGCCAACATGCTGGACAACACGATGGCCGCGCACGACGGACTAAAGCGCCGTTCACACACTTGGGAGCGAGTAGGACGAAGAGTGACAAGACCGGTTTTTAAGCCTCTTGCGACGTCTTAGGACCAGCTCCACAGCAGCGCATCCGGTCCTAAGACGCCGCAAGAGGCTTAAAAACCGGTCTTGTTTCTCTCCGTCCTACTCGGGTGCAAGTGTGTGCACGTCGCTTAACATCGCCACGGACGTGGGGCTGCTACTTCGGAACTGTCGTTCCGTGGTTCTTCGTTCGAAAAAACACTACACGCAACTTCGTCATTGTCGTCGTCTGCTACACACGCCGGAGAAACGAAGAAAAAAAAAGCGCCACGTGACTTCCGGCCATGAGTTGATGTGCTCGTGTTTCAGGTTGGGTTTCGAGCAGCTGAGTTTTTTCGACTTCATTAAAAATATACGTGGGTTTGTGGCAAAATATTCAATGAGTAGTTTCCTGACGCCATATTAAATCGCCCGGCCAAAAACAAAAAAAAAAAAAACACATTTTATTGGGGTGTCAGTGTACCTTCAAATCAAATAAATTTATTTAATTCAAAAAACATTTTCGTTTTTTTCTACTCTGCAATTGACAGTTAAACCCTAAGTCAGTCTTACGTATTTTCTTGTTGTTGTTTTTTCACAACAAAAGTTTCCCATATATTTCGCCTACGTATTAAAACCTCGCTCTCCAAATTTCGTAACATTCAAGAATCAGAGAAATATTCAAGTTTTTAATCTGAAACAAATTTCAAAGGATGCCGCCTGGATATGGAGACGCAATATCTGTTGAAACTCCTCCCGAAGACAGCCCCTAGTATTCCTTGCAGCCTGAGAGAAGCGTGCGACTATTATTATAAAAAACATTAAAAAAATGTCCAGAGCAAAATGTTTGGCTCATTGAGAAATATCGCGTTCCTACGAACACATTTTACTAAGATTTCCCAACAGCCTTCTGCAAACATAGCTCTTTAGAAATTCGCTTCAGTAATGTAGATTTAGTTGAGGCCTCTCCCACCAGAGACGATTTTCTCACGTAGACATTATTATGACACAAAGGGAGGCAGGGAAAGACTGTCGCTGTGCTCGAAGAAAAAACGAAAAACAAAGTGGATGAAAAGGGTAAGACCAAGCCGGTGGGCTGCAGGCGCTTTTTGCCTCTACTGCCAGTTCAGCCATAATTCGTGAAACATACCTATCCTTCCCCGCATTTCCTTTCTTCGCGTGTCTCCAAGGAACAAGCCAAGCTTGTATTGCAGTCCCTTCGCGAACAAAAGAGAAGAGCGCTGTCGTGCGCATTCGGATATGGGTTAGAAAGACGAACAAAGAGGCCCTAACAAGCGCATACGCTTCCGTCGAGAGAAGGTAGACTGGGGAGCACAAACGAGCACGCGTGGTTGCTCTTTTTGCGTACGCGCAAACTTTCACATATTCGCACACACAAGCATAAAGAGTGAAGTGCCTAAAAACACACGCCCAAACACACGGACGCGCACACCACACGCACAAACATACAAAAAATAAAGAAACGCTCGAACACAAATGCTCAAGCAGGCTTGCAATAACAAAAGGTGAAATGCTTACGTACTCGCTTGGACACACACGTGAACAGAAGCACTTATAAACACACACACGCACACACACTGCATAGTAAAAGGTAAACATAAGCAGAGCACGATCCCCGCACTTTTCTTCTCTTACCGGTAGCATTATTATCAAGTCGCACCTGCTCAAGCAGCACCGCGTTGTTGTACGCGGTTTCACGTGGCGATGAACAGCTACGTATTTGCTTCGAGCTTTGCAAACGAATGAAAGCGGCGGGAAGGTGCCACCTGACCCTTCAGTCGAGGGGGAGCTGTGATACGTGGAGCACTATCACGTGATACGTTCTCAGCGTTTCATTGGGCTGCTTAACCCCTGGTGTCCACCGCAGTTTGCTTTAAAGCTGGAGGAAGTATATGGAACGCCAATGGCCCCAAGGGGAAACCTTTCTCTTTTTTCTTACTGTCTCCCTTTCTCTTTCTCTTCCTCTCTCGCGTGTTTCGAAGAAGATTCCGGGAGGCATTTGGGATCTACTGCCCGGTCTTGCTTTCCCCTCGGGGATTTGATTAGGAAGAAAGTTGGCAGGATTCAGTTTCGAGCTATCGACTCCTCCCCACGGGTTTAAAGGTAGCCCTGTGATTGGGCGCCCCAGTCAACTCGTTTTTGCTTTGCTTACCCTGGGTGGGAGCGGTAAATTTACGCTATAAATCCGTGGGGCACAGTTAGCACGATTCGGGAGAGAAAGTAGCGGGGCTTTATGCGGGTGTTGTACTGGAACCTCATGGATAGAAAGTACGTTCTGTTCGCGCAGAAACCAAGTGACCGTTCATCAAACCGCGCTCTACTTGCGAACTAAAGCTGAAACTTTCTTTGTTCCTAAGCTTAAGTTGCATTCTGTACTTTCATGGTCCTCCGAAACTGAGAAGGATGGGATCAATCATTGTTAAACTGATTCGGACACATTTTGTGACAATTGCACTATCGCCACTCGTAGGTGAGAAGGGGAGAATCTTTCTATGTTCCGGCATCTTTTTTTTTTGTCTTCTTAGTAACCATACGTGACTCGCCGAAACTACGGTGCTCGGAAAAGGTCTGCAACAATTATCTTTACAGCCCCGCCCCCCGGGCCCGTATTGTTTCATTAATCGAAACTATGCAACCCAGAAGACGTAAGTGTTTTGTGAAGTGAACCTTCAAATTCAAGTTAATTTATAAAAAATGAGTGCCAAGTCGCGTAAATGACTCCAGCTCACGTGACTAGCATATTTCTGCAGATTTTTTTTTTTTTTTGCTTTACAGTTTTCTCTTTTTACCCTATTTTTGTTGTCTTCGTTTTTCTCCCTAGATACTTTGCTCTGCAGTGAAACAGTAGCTGGGTTGTTTCTTGACAAGATATTATACAACAATTTACACACAAACCAATAAATTTTAGGTGTTGAGAAAAAAAGAAGCAGTGTCACAGTCCCCTTTTAAATCGGATGAATGGGTTTAGAAATCGTGAACACTTACACAACCCGTAAGGTGATACAAGCGACAGCTGAGGGTTGACGTCGGAGTCACTAAGGTGTCATTTCGTAGCGGATGGACTGAAGGAACGATGAAGCTGAGAGCGCGCATCATAGAGTCCGCGTAGGCGTTTCGGATTAATCCGAGTGAGACACCGGAAAAAAATTCAATAACGTTTTGGAATCAAGGAGGATGTATTAAGAAAGAGCATTTCAGCTGTCTTCGTAATAGGGGAGCGTTTTTTCGAACGTCACTTCGTTACGAAGAGTCCCACGTGCTAAACGAATAGCGCCCAATCAACAGGACCGAGGAAGTAGACAAGACGAAGTGCACTCTCAAATGAAAGTATATTGAAACACGCACATACTATAAATATGAACTTCAGTCTATTCATTTAGAAAATAAAACTCCATATCTTTCGATAGCATTGGCGGGGCACTAACGCGCTTCCTTTCTTATTGCTTTATGATGCAGAATGGATCATAAAATTCTAAGGCAAATTTACCTGCGTATTTTCTGAGAATTGTTGTTTGTGCTAATTCTGGGTCACATAGACACCTATCCCAGAGCACAGCCAGATTGCCCGGCGGGGACCGTTTTACTGACAATGCATGTTATCGTACTTGCTTGTTAGTTTTCTTATCAGCGACCCCCGGAATGTTTTGAAGGACTCCTGAAAATGGCCCGCGTCTACAGTGTCCCACTAACAGCTATCGATGTAATATTGCTGTAAAAAAATTAATGCAAGCAATTTGCATGGATGTAAATTACAGCTACAATTTTACGAGGAGTAAAGAAGGTTTTTTCCCCATTGTGAGCCACGTTGAGGAGAAGCCACATGAAACTTATTGACACCATACAGATGTTTTGATAAGTTTTTTTTTCTTTGTCTTGATACATTTTACTGTTTTTGCTATTAGATAGTAGGCGAAGGTGCATAACGTATCGTGTACCAAAAAGATGTCTTCGAAAAATACGTGCATGAAATAAAAAAGTACTGTATCGTCTCTAACGAGGTTAAGTTCGCCCGTAAATGAATTTCACTCCAAATTATTTGAACAATAAATATGAAATAAAATGAAACAACAGAATTACATTGCGATTTTTTTGCAATTATTGTTTTATTGAAATACATGCTCGGTTTCTGCATGTGAATACGTCTTTCAATACTAGTCTCTTTGTGATATATAAGGTGGCTTAAGTCCTAAAAAATGGACACTTGCACATAAAGAGATTTAACTTCCACAAAAATTGCTTTTAGATAGCGCATTTTAGTCAGAATTGAGCTTGTTACTTTAAAAATATAATGAATTGCAATTACAAATTACCGAGCCTCAAATGTAATGAATTCCCGTTACAAATTACTTTCGGTAAAAAGTTACGGATAACTTTACTCGTTACGCTACAAATTAATTTCACGATACTGTTTCCGTACACATACCCAGAAAACAATAAAAACAACTTTGATATTTTTCAAAAATGTTCCGCAACACTACTATTCATTTCTCATACGCCCGTATTATAGTAGTTCTTGTAAAAATAAAATATTATTTTTAAGAGCAAGAGTGTAGGCGCACTATTTCCACCTGTAAACTTACAAGGCAGCGAAAGCTGCAACCACACTCGCCATCCCGCTAGTTTACCACCTCCGGAAATAATCCCCAAAATTTTGCAGACAAAGCTACAGGGTGCGCATGTTCAGTAGCAGCGTCTACCTCCGCTATGAGATTGGGAGCTCAAGATGCGATATATGAAAGCTCCCTTTTGACTGTTATTCACAAGACAAGAAAACTTGTTTCTATCGTTACAATGTATAGCCAATGCAGAATGCAGGTGTCCCAGCTGAACTTGATGTGTTTCCATAGGTTAGATTGTGTTGTTCTTGCTGATGACAATGTGTGTGTGTGTGTTTTAGGCAAGCAAAGTATGCACTGATACTCTAGGTTTCCGTTCTTAATGCCCTGAATTCCAACATCTCATTAAGAAATGGCTATGGAGACTACAGGCACTCCATGACCAAAAACCTAACCATTCACAGAAAAAGTGGGGGTTACGGGGTTACAGCACGTTCATCGGTTCTCACTTTCATACCAATATTCGTGGAGGCCAGGGGAGGGGAGTGCATAGAGAGCGAAAGAAGCGGTGGCCATGGGTCTCACAAAACAATAGAGGATTACGCCAATTGTACGCGATCTCTCTCTCTCTCTACCCTTGTTAACACTCCAATGTTTCGCCGGTATTAGTAAGCAAACCCGAGGTGTCATAAGTAAATGGTCTTTGAACTCTCGCGCTATTTCAGACGTCTAGGTAGTACGTACGTGCAGAATGTGCCTCAAGGCTCGTTCACACTCTTGCAACCGAGTACGACCGAGAGAGACAAGACCGGTTTTAATCCTCTTGCGACTTCTTAGGACCGGGCGCGCTGCTGCGGAGCTGGTCCTAAGAAGTCGCAAGAGGATTAAAAACCGGTCTTGTCTCTCTCGGTCGTACTCGGTTGCAAGAGTGTGAACGAGCCTTCAGTGCTAAGGCTGATCCCTGACCATCGTCTTGACGTGTATTCGGTACGCTGATGGTGAAAATAGTCGAAACGTGCTACAAAATCAACTGCAGACGTTCGGCACATAAGGATGCCATGCAATTCTGTAGTAAATAAATGTGTTCGACTACACTTTGTGCACTAATACAAGTGTAGTGAAACAAAAGAAAAAAATAAACACGAATACAACGCATCCGCCAAAGCAACGGGGGGAGGGAAGGGGAGGAGGGAGGGGGAGAGAAGGAGGGTAGAGGAGAGTGGAGTTACAAGTTTAAGCAACATAACGGCGGACACGTTACGTGATTAGAAGATAGCAGCGCCCATACGACAGAGTCTGGAGGGGTCTCTAGGTAAGCATTCCACTGGCGTGCGATCGAGTAATCACTACTGCCTGACGTACGTCACAGTTTCCAGATTAGCAGTCGCACTCTACTAGCCGAATTGCCTTATCTGAGTTCATTTCCTTATGCAGGAAAGTTAACACGGTGTCTGGTGTCGAAGACCTCAGACGCTGTTTAAAGTTAATATTCCACTATGTAAGCCTTTATACGTAAATTGGACCGACTTCCACGCCATTGGGCGCATTTTCTATTCAGTACATCGTTTTTATCTAATTGCCTGCAAAGTCACGGCGTTCACGGGATATTCTGAAACAATAGCTTTACAAAAATTACAATTTCTATTAAAAAACAAAACAAAAAATTACGCAGAAGTTCGTCAATTACTCGACGACGCGCCAATCGCTCCCCTGCGCCCAGATGCTCCCTGAACGCCTCCAGTAATTAGCCGCCAGACGCAGACCCGCGCTTCTGTCACCAAAACCTGGCTCCTCCGACTATCGCCCCTTCCACCACCACCCGCCAGAGTTTCCGATCGCAACACTGCCAAAGCCCCGTGCAAGCTCGAGCGCTTCCTCGACAAATTTGAGGAGCCGCTAAGCTAGTGTCGCCGCCAACGGCAGCATTCGCCGCATCACACTGCCGAGCATCAGCCGCAGCAGCAGCAACGTCGCTAGTTTCGAACACGTCGTCTTGTCGGTGGCGGAAGCCAATTTTGGTCAACCGTTTCATATCAAGGCAGCAAAGGACGCTTAGATGGGGTTGGGGAAATCCTAAGATGTAGAACGACTCATGGGGGTTTCTAGAGTACGAACAATAAACAAAATTCTGGCAGCACCGATGTGTATTCTCCATTTTTTTGTGCTAATGACTACTGCGGTAATGGCGTCGCCGTCTATCTGGCCAAGTAAAAAGAAATGGCGATTCTCTAAAACATTATTTGGTTTTTATGAATGTGTAACTCCGCTGTAGAGTGCGACTCCTTCGTCATAGATTGCCTGTAAGAGGGCAAACACATTGCATTAGGAGCTAGATTCATTATCATCCGCCTTTGAAGGTGGTACGCAGCCGTCGAAATATTGTAGGCTGCGGATTTTTAATGCTTTATTTATACCTACTTTTTTTCTTAGTAACAAATGTTTGGTGTGTCTGTCGCATTGAAACACAATTGAAATTCTTTACCACTTTTATAACGAAAAATAACGTAAGTGCGTGCTCCATAGACCGCATTATGTTCACCAAATAGTTCAAAAATTATTGCAGGCAATTCTAGTGCGCAAAATGTATCTATTTCTACAAAGTGAGCAAACTTCGACGGATTGGGGAGTGATGGTAAGTTACGGAGATGAACAAAGAGCTGCATAAAGGACAAAGACAAGACAAATTATCCTTCCAACTAGCAGTTTGAATGTTGTGATTGCCAGTTAAAGAGATGTTTTGTTCTGCCTTTACATTTTACGTCGCGTTTCTTTTATTATCGAATAAACTTAATAATGTTGGTTCTGGCCAGAGGGATAATGTTCAGGTTTGTCTATTTATCCGAGGAAACGGTGGAAGTGAAAGTAGCAGGAGAGTATATAAAAGCACCCTTACGCGATCTAAACTGCTAATGTCAATTCATATAAAAATAAGGCCTGGGGTGATGCGCAGTTGATTGAATTCAATTTAATTATATCATTTACAACACTATGGTTGTTAACATAAAAAAACTAGCAATCTTTTTACGTGATCGATTTCAGCCAACAAAACGTTGAGCGGGGAAGCAAATACTGACGCAATATTCGGAAAGCCCTTTCGAGAGTCTCTACCAAAATGTCTGCAGCGCCCCCCTCTGGCGGCGCTCGCGCCCGCCTCCCGCGTTGGGGACAGGGACCCTCTTTGACGGCTCTCCGGGGATGTCCCCATTGAATAAGCCGTCAGGGTTTGCGCCCCCTAGGACGGCACGAACCAGGGATCGCTGGCGGGTGCGCTCTTTACGAACGAGGTCCGTTGATCCATTAATTCAGTTTGGTTGGTCGTCAACCTCGCCACCCTGTCTCTCCCTCTCTCTCTCGATCTCTCTCTCTTTATCCCTCTCTATTTCTTTTTCTCTCTAGCTCCTCCATCTTCTTTCCCTCCAAATTGCTATTTAACTCGTCAACACTCTCCATCTTTCCTTGTCCTTATCTTACTCTCCTCTCAATCTCGTCCCTCTATAGGCCTCATTTTCCCTTTTCCCTTCTCAATATTTCCATACGTCTCTTTCATTTTTTCTCTCTTCTATGCACCGTTCCACTTTACGGTGAACCGCGGTGAACGCTACGAGCCACTGGAGCCAATCGAGTGCTCCGTAAGTGCCACGTGGCCGTCGGGATGGACGTAGGGAGGCGTGAGATGCATAGTCACGTAATATGTTTACAGCACTCAACTGCCAGGGTGGCTCATGGCGTCCTCCGTTGTCCATGGTGAGGTGTAACAGAGTGTACTGTCGAGACCGGTTATAACGAGGTCGGTTATAACAAAATAGCGGCTACAGCGAAGCAATCACGATTTCCCATTCCCTTTTGCACCTCGTTAAAGTCGAACTCGGTTATAACGAAAGAGCGGATATAGCGAAGTAATTTCCGATTCCCGTTGACTTCGTCATAACCGGACTCGACAGTAGTTCCTCAACCTTTTTTTCTCTTTTTTTTCTCTCTACCTCTTGCACTTTTCTCTCTTCTGTAGCTCTCCCTCCCGTTTTCTCCCTCTCTATTTCTCCTCCACCATTTTAACCCCCGCGAGATCCTTGCGTGTAGCTGACTGGTGAATGCGCGTCGGTTGGCAGCGTTCCAATAAAAGCTTTCCACCCAAATTCAAAAGGTGAGCACGAGAGCAGATTGCACACACACGCCCTTCCCCCTGTCTTCTCAAGCACACACGATCGGGCTTTCATCTGCGTTCATGTGTGCACCTTGTTTGCAAATCTCCGTGCCGTGTGTTTTGACGCGTGAACTCTGTGTTTCCACATGATGTACACGCGCGCGGGGCTTGCTTGCAACTAGTATCTCGAAAAAAAATGAAGGCACCCGGCGGGTTGCGTGGAGCGGAATTGTATATTCCCGAGTGGAGAGGATTCGATCGCTTGGCCGACGACTCGCCCTCGGCTGGAAAACTCAGGCGCTCGCTGCTTTCGTTACGTCGAGTAGGAGAATCGAGGGCGAGGCACCCTCTACCCTACACTATTTTTACGCCAGAGTCGTGACGGCCAGAGGTTTTTGTGGACAAATGATTAAAGCAGCAACCTTTGAGCACACTGCATGTTATATCTGAACATCTTCAGCAAGGCGCGCAGCAGTGTGGACACGAGGTTGAGCTTCAATAGAGAATTCCGAAAAAATGTAGCACTCCCCCACCTACCATGTGCTTCACGCATTCTGACCATCCATGTAGGTGAAAACTCGCCCACGAGGAAAATGCGAAGTTTGCGTTGGTTTAGCATTTTGTGATTTCAGAACGCAGGAAAAGCAAAAGGAAAACAAAAGAGAGACCGTGATCACCTTGCTCTATGCGTACATTTTTTTTTATTGTTTTCTGGGGTTCCAAATTTAGAGAGAATAAATTGTGCCGATTCCATGCCCAAGCGTACATTGTAACAGCAACACAATTCCTGTCGCCACGCGGTGCAATGCGGAATAACCTTAAAGTCTCTTGAGATTTTAGGAACATATCTCAAACTTGAACTTGGGTGCCTGAATCTCTGTTCTAGTCAGGGTGGAAACATCCTTTGTAAAAAAAAAAAAAAAGTATCGTCAGACTATGCTGACATAAAATTGCCTCCAGAGACCAGCCCCGGCTATCTGCTATCGTCGAAAAATGTCAAAAAGCTTGCACTTCAAAAAAAAAATTAATATATTGTTGGGCGGCAGTGCTGTTAATATGGCATCACAACTGGATGTAGACCAACGCTTTTAAGAATATTTAGACGGCCAGCAAAAATTGGTTTCTCAACGTATCGCGCTGTTGTTTACTACGGAGGTGCAAGCGGCTGGTGACAGTTTACAGTGAACAAATTAAACAAAAAATAATTACGTTCAAAAACAAAACAAAAAAAAATTTAACGGTCCATAGGATTACTAAGTGCATGAATAAATGTCAGTAGAAATACGTCTGCAGATGAAGAAACGCTCACGGGCTTCTGCCGCTTTATGATATCGGGTGCGCAAGAAGCGAATGCCCGTGGCTACGAGTCCGGCAGAGGCAAATGCGCAGCCCACCGCGTCGCCATCTCCGAGGCGCACTTGCGGAATTATGTCCGATGGCTTTTAACGCTTCGGCGAGTCGCGTGAGAGAATCGCGTGAACTGCCCGTGCCTCAAAGCACGCGAGGTCGGCCGTTGTTTAGGGTAATGAGCGAAGATCGTCGAATCACGGCTGCCGGAGCGGCGTCTATCACCGTTGCAATCAGACAGGAGAGCGTCGTGTTGAAGCGAGCAAACGTGCAAGAAAAGACGCGCGTGCGCACTGCGCGGTTCTCGAAAGCAGGCGGCGATCTGTGTGACGTCCCCTTCGTGACCAGCTTTGTGTGACGTCGACCTCCCAATTTTGCAGGCCCTAGCGAGCGCGAAGACGTATAGTTCTACGTCAAAACAGAAACCTGTTATGGGCAATCTACGGCGCCACTTCGCGGACGATGCACGTATAGGGATAAGTGCTGAAGACAGACGGCGTATGCCGCGTCGAGGGACAGCCGGATGATTCGTGTTATGATAGCAGTCGATCCCGCGAAATAACCAGAATAGGCCGGAGCTCTGTCGGCGCGGCGTACGCCATCTCTCGGCAGCACTCATCCCTACGCGAGCATTGTCTGCGAAGTGGCGGCGTGGATCGCTCAGAACAGGTTCCTCTTTTCTTTTTTTTTTTTTTGTTTTCTTTTGAACGAAACAAGTTAACTCCTCGATTTTTTCGCTGTAAGCTTTCACCGCCCGCTTGCACCTCTGTAGTACATTGCAGCGCGATACCTTGAAATACCGATTTTTGCGGGCCATCGAAAGTGCCCTAAAAGCGCTAGTTTACATAGGAGGGTGAGATTTGTCTTGTGGGCCGTTTGCCAACAAACTTTGGCTTTGCTGGCAGCGCTAAGGACACAGGAGACGAAAAAGTAAAACACGTTCGGCTCGATACGTTTCAATTGGGCTTGACATTAAGTAAGAAGCTCAATAAATTGTTTTATTGCTTCGTCTGATTGAATGCTATACAGCATCACGTGGAGAACTATGCCGAACAATAGAATACGTTACAACACTCCTCTTCACGACGAAGATCTTCACCACGACGACCACGTCCACGTAAAAGCAAACTTACAAGGCTTTCATGTTGCTGAAGTCACTTTACGAAGAGCGTGGCGAGCCTCAGGCGTCTTATTAAGGCTCTTCCACCAAAAAGGTTTAGTCATTATCTGATGAAAACCCACTAATTAGGAATCAAGAAGCGTTATCGAAAGAGGCCATGTGTTTCTTAAGGTGTCAGTGACTATCCTTCGTTCACCCCTAAGCTGAGAGTGCAGTGGACGCTACGTTCTTGTTGAGCCGTTAGAACAGTGCAGTGGCGACAACAGACAGTTTCTGTTTACACTGTACTGTTAGAACACGTTCGAACACGAAACGCCGGTGTCCAGAGTCTGCTGTTGGCGTTCTAAAGTGTTCGTCGAGTGAAATAGATACCATGGCAGATAGCTTTATGTCTATAGTCACTGATCATTCCAACCAGAGCCAGGCCTTTTGACGTCTCCGCGCGCTCGCGTTTTCTCCTCTTCTTCATTTTTTGCCCGCAAAGATTATAATCGAAATAGAGAAATAAAAATATGCTAACGAGGCCATCACCAATCACGCGACACGCGATCAATCTTTGGTGCCAGAGGCGCGCGATTATATTTTCGCGCTTTCGCTAAGCACCGCTTATAGTTAACTGCAATAGTTCTCATTAACATGTTTGATAAACAGATGAGGTTTTGTATACCCAAAGTTTCTTGAAAGGCGCCTCAAATGAAATCAGATTATTACTTTGAGATGACGCAAGCAGTCATTGTCTTACATCGAGACAAGACTTCCTGAGTGGTATACTACGTCGCGATGCCCTCAAAAAATAAATTCTTTGACTCGCTTTAAGCAGTTTAGCCAGCGAGGAAAATGAGTAAGCCAAAAGAGTCAACAGAATAAGCAAAAAGCAAAATTATTACGTGTTTTCTACTTAAACTGCATCATCACTGCAGCCTTATACCTTTTGCACTTGTCATTGGCTACATCGCTTAAAGGCAGAATAATGATTGGCCTTCCAAGTGCAACGCGGGGTAGCAACAGCAACGTCTGAGAGTGTTGGACTGCAGAAATTGATCGCGATACCCTAAGTGCAGCAAAAGCGACGAACTGGCAATCTGGCGATTCGCGTAGCGCTACACTTCTCGTCAAATCAAAGGAAGGGCCCGTGCGAGCCGTCCCGGACGAAAAAGGCTGCATCTCGATCTGCGCTGCGCTTTGGTCACCCAAGTGGAGCAGTCATTTATGACTTTTCCGTCGCTGCACTTAAAACCGGTCCGGAGGCTTTTACGACGGCTTCGCGTATAGGATATTACTCTTCCTGCCATAGCTTCTGCAGTGGAACACCACCCGAATCGGCGCAAGTACTGTGATACGCTGTGAGTTCTGTTACTTTTTTTATGTGTGTTCTTTTTTTGTTCGGCGCTTTTTCTTCCACTCGACCTGCGTAGAGTGGCCGCGTGATCCGTGACCTCGCCATCCGTGTACCGTGGAGACGATTCCGACCGTTAGAAGGCAGGGCCGAAAGGCTTCGGGACATTGTGCTTCGTCGACACAGTGGCCATGGGAGGGAGTGTTGGCACTCGGGTCGTCGTCACGTCGCTGATTGCCCTGCGGGATTATGTCCTCCGCTCACTCTGCCGGAGCGAACGACTTTTTTGGGGTCGGCGATGCGAAGAAACTGTCGCAACACACAGGATATATCTTGACTGTCTCTAGACTCGGCTTTACGGCATGAAACTGGAAACAATAAACAATGCGGAAGCATGTGTAACGTATCATATCACGTGAGGCGTTCCTTGTAACTTGTTATTCTTGTTATTTCTTCGGGAACAAAAGTAACATTTCGGTGATTTTATGCTCACAGGAAGGAGCATCGTCTTTACTTAATTTTTTTTTTCACCAAACAACGAGCAAAGTGATTGTTTTTATTTTGTCTTTACGAAGAATGCGTATCGCTCGTCTCTTGTTCTGGTTTCTCTTGTGGTCCTGATTCTTTGTGAGCTTTTGTTTCTTCTCACAATGAATCTGTACTAACCGGCCCAGTTTTTAAATCCTCTACGACACCAGATTCTTCCTCACTCTCAACTTGCGTCGTACCTTCGTCACACCCCAGAAGTTATAAAATCGAAACAATGTCAGGCACCCATAAAGGTAAACACAATGCCAACATTTTTTGCTGAATGTGGCGATTCCAACATGTTATTTCTAACGATCACCCTTCGCAAGCTTGTGCAAAAATTGAGGTAGAGTACCTTGTACTGCTCACACAGTGCTGAGACTTCCGTACGATTATTATATGCTGGGAAAAAAAATACTTGTGCAGTTTACAACTTGGCAGATGGTGGCACCTAGGATTCATTGGCGCATAAACAATTGACACGTCACGCGAACGGACGGAGATCTTTTGATAAAAGTGCAGTAAAGATAAAGCTGCAACACTTTGAGTTACTCCACTCTTTCTAAACTTTTTACATGCATGTTTCCCTGAGGTGCTCTCAAAACAACTTGCTCTCTTGATTCAGATTAGCCATTAAGATGGGCGGCCGGTTGCGCCTCCCAAAAGGCACGGAATATCATGGAAGAGTGGCGCCACACGTTTGACTATTGAGTCTCTATGAACATTGAAGGATAGTATCGATCGTCCATCCCATTAGATAAGGTGATGGAAACGAGACAAACTGTCGATATTCGGAGACATCGTAGTACAGTTTACGCTTGGGGCATGCAAGAGCGTGCTTGGGTCATTGAAGGCTTTCTTTCTTTAAAAATAATGTAGCAGATATCTTCATCTCCAAAGTTCTCTAGTGCATGAATTGCACTACTTAAGGATATATCGCAGATTTGTGCCCGTTACATAATAAATTAATATATTAGAATTACAAATTAACGAGCCTAAATGTAATGGTTTACCGTCACTAAGTACTTTCGCTGAGAAGTAACTGATTGCTCCACTCATTACGTTACTAATTACTTTCAAGTTATTTTTTGTACACTTACACGAAAACAATACAATCAATTTTGATGTTTTCAAAATGTTCCGAAACACAATTTTTCATTACTCATACGACTGTATTAGGGTCCTTGTATAGATAAAATATTGTCTTTAAAGGGATACTACAACGAAATTTCGGCGCTCATTTTTTGGTATATATGTGTTCAAAAGAGCAGTATCACATGGAACGTACCAATATCTTGTTAAGAAAGTCTCGAAAAGGAATTTGAAACGAATTAAACGATTAGCAAAGAGCCCCTGGTGGATGTCGCTAACGCCTCGTTTGTAATGCTCGTCTAGGAACCTTGACAGCTAGTGACGGAGGTTGTCTCGTCTCCGGCCACGACGAGAGAAGGGGGAAGGATGAACTCCCCTCTTCCCGAGAATCCCTTTTGTGTGTCGCAGAAGTCGCTATTGTCCCCCTAGAAGATTATGGAAGATTAACCCGTCACTCAAAATTCGTACAAAAGCAGCCGCTTCGGTGGCTGGAACGACTAGGCCATCCTCTCGACGTCAGCCTCGCCGTAGCTTTGCTCGTCTTGAGACGACCTACGTCACGATTGCGTTGGATGTCACATGCTCTAAGCTGAACATTCTCTGAGCGCTTGCCAGAGTGAGCCGTTTATAACGAAAAATACAGCCACCAGGATCAAAATACAAACGTGCGATTGTCATTTACGGATATTGTGGATCATATTCAACCTATTTTTGAACACGACGGGAATATTTCAAATTTCGTTGAAGTATCCCTTTAAGAGAAAGAATGTTGGTGCACTCCGTTCGCCTATAAGCTGGCAAGGCAGCGAGAGCTGCAACCACACCCGTTATCGCACTAGCTTAACGGCGACCGCAAAACATCCCTGGAATTTCGCACTACCGGTGCGCATTCTCAATAGCAGCCTAATAAGGAGTTTTCGTAGATCATTTTTGACGGCTCGCCACACTCTCCGCAACACGCTACAATACGCGGAATTCTATAGCAAAAGACATCGGCTCGCAGGCGCAGTTGCGACTTCTTCGTTGCGGAAGGCTTAGCGGAGGGGGAAACACGGTCTACGAAAACTCCCTGTAAGCAGCGTCTTCCTCCGCTAGGAGATAAAGATGACAACGCCTACTCGGCGTTCTATTTTTGATCTTTGTTATTCGAAAATTTCTATATGCGTTGCACCTTTTTCTAGTGGTTCTAAAAACCGGTTATACAAAATATCCTGTTTCCTTCTTTGTTATTCTTGTCTTTATGTTTTCTGTTGTGTTGAACTGGTTATCTTTATGCTGCTGATTTGCATGCTCATATTCCTCCGATTTTCGTAACATCCTGATATTTAAAAACAAAATTAACAAGTAATGAAAGTAAGACGTTACAAATATTTTAACGAAAGTGCATTACAAATCACTGCTCAAAAAAGTACCGTAGCAATTAAAAAATTACTTGAAAAAGTAAAGGGTTACAAGTAATCTGTTAATTGTAACGGATTACTTCCAATCTCTGATATTTCCACATTCGTTATTCGTATTTATTAACGTGTAGTCTCTGGGGATGAAGGACAACATAATTTTGATAGCTTGTCTCAACTCTCCTTTGCAAGGTCCCCATACATTGCGGAATGTAGTACCTGCCTGTGGTAACTGAGGAAGAGATCATGACGGCGCAGAGAGGGAGCATCGGGCTGCGGACCGCTCAGTTCAGAGTTCGATTTCTGGTGGAAAATAAGTATATATTGGTATGATTCTGAGGAAGTGTTTGTGTACTTTTTTTTTTCCCTTTTGTTGCCAGGGTAGCCAAACCTGTCTTGTCAACTTGATTTCTATAGCTAAGGCGCGGACAGACGGATGCACGGGCAGGTTGACGGACACAAATCTGGAACTAGGGGTTTTGTTATAAGGTCTGCAAGGCTTATAACAAACCTCGCCCTGGCTTACGTTTAAAGCCTTCTAGGCTTTAAAGTTGAGGCACTCAAAAAAAGGCTCTGAGAGCCTCTTTCGAAAGAAGAAGAAAAGAAAAACACAGCAGGAGATGTGCGGGGGGCACTTCTACATATGGTTCCCGGAAGGCTATTTCCTAGTTCAACCCGCAAGTAACGACACCCCAGCCCGACGTTCAGACGCTTCTTTCCAGCCCAATCATTTCCTCCGCGGCCCCTTTAGAGCGGCGGGAGAAGGCATTCGCCACCTCCGAGCGGCAATCTCAACGGTTTTGTCACGTCGTGTCCAAGCCTCCGAATTGCGCCGACGTTCGTCGTTCTCGAGTGGCACCTCGCGCATGCTAACGTCGATATCGGTTCTCAGCCTCGTCGTTTTTGGCCTCGGGCTGCCGAGAAAAGGGAGGCCTTGATCATCGATTCACCAGCCCTGCTGCCCACCCGTTTCTTTTCCGTTAACCAGGTAGAGAGCGCAGCTCTTAAGCGCCCGTTTCTGGCTTGAGCGGCGTTGCCGTCGGCGTCGGCGTCGGCGTGACCGCGCGTTGCATTATGGGACATTTCCCATAATGACGTCACACAAGACTGACGTGTGACGTCACGAGGGTCTTGAGTGACGTCAGGAGGGTCACTAGGGTTACGAGTGACGTCACGATGTCATTCTTAAAGGTCACGACGAAGGTCACGACCTTCACAGTGAAGGTCACGTGAAGGTCGTTACCTTCACGTAAAGCTGCCCAAGGAGGAGAGGAGAAGGAGGGGAGGAGAAAGGGGGAGGAGGAGAGGAGGAGGAGGAGCATACCCTCCTCTACATACCCTCCCCTGTTCCTCCTCAAGAGCTGCGGTCTAATTTGGCATTACAGGGAGTTGTAAACGTCTTTCAATTCTTACGAACTGGTGCGATGGAACCCGTATTAGTCATTTTGTGACAAAAATTAACTTTATTTAGTTACCTTTTTTATTACCCTAATGTTTAATAGGCGAATTTCGTATATAGGTAGAGAAAATCACCGAATTCTCTATTTTCTTATTTTTTAACACCAAAGATGTAACTCCTTTCAGTTATTTTGGCCTAGTAGCCACTAATGGTATTCAGTTACTTTTAGAAATCGTAATTGCTTTTACTCGAAACAGACCAGAATGAAGCCTCAGATTGTGTTACTCTGTGCAGTACACAAAGTTTCTTTCAAGTTATCTTCCTATGCTATGTCCACCTGGCCGTATAACCTGTCTGCAAAGAAAGCATAAGTTTAGCTTTCACGGCTTGTTTATAGCATTTCTTCTAAGCTGAAAAAAAATTGTATTAGCAGGAACACCGTGAAGTTGAAAATACTGGTTCTATGTGACAGAGGACTCAATCGGCTGCCATTTTCCCATTGAAAGTTTCGTAAAATCACTTATAAATTTTAATAAGATAACGTTTATTTCGGAAACTTTGACATTTGGTCGGGACCCCTGGCGCTACATTTTGGTTCAAAATCAGCATACAACAATGCGTAATTAATTATTAAAACAAAAAAAGCACTTTAAGATTTTTTTTTCTTTTGAGAGGGTTTTTCTTTTTGCTATGCTTTAAGCAAAACATTTCTTTGGAAACAGAAGTACGCTTTAAAGAAGTAGTGGCTAGCAGTACCAAATTACTTGCATTTAGAAATGAGCTTTTGTCTTGTGCCCGCTTTTCGCTGTTTATGCAGCAAATACGGCACCACGCAGCGTGAAGAGCGTCACTTACGGCGCCTGGGTTATGAATAGTAAAATCGACAAAGCGCATTTCCACAAAAAACATTTTCTCCCTTTGACTCGGGTGCTGACTGCTGACACCGAAGGTTCGATTGGCTTCACTTTTACCTCCTCGCTTTCCTTTCTTTTTTTCACTTCTTCTTTCAACTCAATCGATCTTTATTGGCGGTTTTCGTTCTCTTGATTTTCTTGTTTGTAACCTGGTTTTTTTCGTCTTGTAGTTGCACTGGAGTTCTGTTGATATGGATGGAATTCGAGGTTTCTTTGTATTTAGTCCGCGCAGATCCCCGGTTTATTTTTGTATTTTTTTTTTTTTTTTGGTCAGTGATGCCTTTGAATGAACGTCGCCTCCTTTATTCCTACGTTCTGGGTTCCAAATCGTCGCTTAGCGAATTCCGCGGCGCTGTTCTTTGTCCGACAGTAAAATGAGGTTTAAGGCGACGTTAGAATGGCCCGCCGACAAAGCATATGTGTTTTTTTTATAAAGAAATGTATTGGTTCTGACGGCCGGTGCGGGGCCGTCATTTTTTTATTCTGGTTCTTTTTCTTTTTTTTTTTTTTTTAGTGACAAAACGTGGACACGTACTCCCATTGTCACCGCCGCTAGTGTATTAACGCTGCTTCCAGCTTACGCTTGAGCCTTTATGAGGGCGTCTTATTGTTCTATACAACTTAATATTAAGAGGACGAGCGAGATAACTCTTTCCCTAGCAGCAAAGCCTGCTTTGTTGGCGTCACTATACTAATGGACCCTAATAATGCGGTTCCGCATCGTATTTCGCAGTTGCCCGCTTTTGACTTTTCGGGCGCTATGCTAATGCAGCTTTCTTTGTTTTCTCTGAAGTTCCCAGAGAGAAGGCGCACTTTGTGATTGTATTTTTTACACGTAGAAGATAGCGTTGGAAAGTTCAGGAACTGGGTCCGTACGCCAACGCGCGTGTATAGCGGAACAACGGTAATTCTTATGTTCACTAACCCTTCTTTTCAAAACAGTGGTTTCGTTCATATAGGTCACGAGGTCGTTGCCTTGCATGCGAGCACTGTGAGCAATGTAGGCACGCTCTCAATATAGCAATGTCCAATAGCCGTCGGACGGGGCAGTATTGAAAGCACGCAGGGAGATGAGAAACGCCTTGACACTGCCTTTTTGGGACGATTGTTTTGATTCACAGTATAATGTGACAGATTAATTATACACAAAACCTCAAATACCGACACATTATGACGCTCGAGCTACATTCTATAAGCTTCTACAACGTTAGTAATCATCAAGCTGTAATTAAAAAAAAATCCCTTAAAAAATGCGAATTCACGTTTATGTTTAAAAATAACACGAAAATGTGCCATATGTTGGACTACCAATGGCGTTGCGTGGCTGTCCGTTCAATTGTCGTTTTATTATGATAGGCTTTTGTCGAGGGGTTGGCTGTAACCAAGTGTAGTCAAGTCTCTTGTTTTCTATTCGTATTACAAGCTACCTTTGGCTTGTATTTCTTTAGCTGTCTAGGTATGGGACATAGTGAATTGACTTTTATGTTTAAAGGAGTGTTTGGTTACGTGGTATTGTGCTATGTTGATAGATAAGATTTTTACCTGTAAATTATCCTTTTTTTTGCATCGCAAGTTACAACATTAGTGAGGCCTCGTCAGGTAAAATTTGTTTACCTTTTGCCCTTCCACCCGTGTCTTAAAAAGTCATAATAAAGGTATTATATTCATTATTGTCCATTATCATTATCAGATAATAATATTGCAGATCAAGCTATGCGCACTGCACTGCCACAGCAATGAAAATGTTTTATGAAGCTGAATAATCAATATTACCCAAATCTTCAACTTTCGCAATCCCTATATTTCCTAATATACCTTCGCCAAATACGTCGCCGCACGGGTTAGTAGAGGATGAAGCAAGGACGAAGCTGGTAGGAGAGGAGAACACAAATATTTCTTAGACGAGCAGTGTTTTCTCCCCTTTGGAGCTTTTCGTTGGAATATGACACAACACTAAAGCGTTCGATGAAAAAATATATATATATAAATTTTAATATGTCAGGGCTCGTTTAACGTCGTAAATAAAAAAATAAACGAAGAGCAGCGATGGGCTTTTCCTTTTTTTTCTTCTTCTTTCTTTTTTACATCTTGACAGAAACAGCCGTAATCCGCGACATATGTTGCTGCACTTTCCTTCAAAGTTTACTTTCGAGTCCTCACCGACCAACAAGTTAAAAGGGTTCATTCTGTCCACTTCGGAGCTAATTACATCGTGATTAGTCGAGTGTTTTATTACTGAACCCAGCTTATGAAGCATAATGCGGACATTAAACGAACGAATATTGAGCCACATCGAAAAACTAGAAACCCGAAACAAATAATCCTAACGGCTATTTTAGTTATAATTATAATGCAATTAAATGCAACGGTGCAAGCGAGCTGGACTATTTTAGTTAGATGGTGAGATTTGTTTTTTACAATACAGTCGAGTTTTTTTTTTTTTTACGTGATACGTTTCCCCTTGAGCGCCAACAGATTCCCGCCTTTCCACTCGTTGAGTTTCGGTTTTCGTTACGGTGCTGTGGTGTTCGTAGCGACCAGCGTTAATGTGGAGATAGGAGCGTAAGCTGCTGGGCGTTCTGGCTCTTTTTAAAAAGGTGTAATGAGAAATCGATTGCGCCGCCTGTGGCTTGCAAGTAACGTCTCCGGGCGGTGATTAAGCTGATAAGGTGGTAGCCCCTTTCCCATATTTACATTTTTTCTTCCATAAAAAAAAAAAAAAAAATCGTCGCGGCTACAGCGGTTACAATGAAAGCAAGTCCGGGACGTGTCCTCGGAATTGCCTGTCCCACTTCTCTGTATTATGATCAATTGGGTGCAGTCGGCGAGAACGCCGACGAAGCATCCGAGTTTCATCCGAGTTATAGGGACACTGAAGGCAATCCGAGATTGGTGACGATGAATACTTATTGGTTATATACATTCCCATATTCTGAGAAACTATCCGGAAAGAATTCTTAAGTGCAATATAGGCGGCGCCACTTAACAATAATAGAACGCGGACAGAAATTGGCACGGCGACACAAACTGCGAAACCAAAGATACGAATAGTTATAGACGGTTTCCAGGAGGCGGAGAAATCTAGTGGTCGTCACAAAAATAAGATAACATATTTCTATCTCTGCCTCCGAAGTTATCGGTGCTCCGGTCCCCGGCCGTAGCATTCGCACGGAGGATCGCGGAGATTTCAGCCCCGCGATTGAAGCCGCTGAAGCTGATGTACTTGGGCACTCGGGACATAACCTTTCCCGGGCGCACATTGGAAACACACGATTTTTTTTTTTTTTTACGTGAATAATATACATTATTTGTTTCTCAGCAAAGAATAATATTTTTGTTTCGTTTTCTTTTTTTTTTTTTCGAGGGGCTGGTACATTTTAATTTGACGGCTTTTTGTCTTATTTAAAGCGCAAACTTTGCACCAACATTTGCGAGCATTAGTATTCGTTACGTTCATTATATTTATCCCATCGGTTTTATTTAATCCATCGCTTCTGTTTTTGTCGTCCATCTGTCTGGCCTAATGAGTTTTTCTTGAACTTTAGTCTAAACAGAACATTGTCGTCCTATGCCGCCTCGTCGCGGACAAATGCCCAAAGACAGAGGATCCCCCAGTCAATAAGTATTTCTTGGGGCTTCATGCTTGGCCTTGAGACGCATGTCTTTTTTTTTTCATTCCAATACCCACGCGCAAGGGGCAGAGCTCCAAGCTCCGGCTGTCGGAGTGTTCATATACCGTAAGTAAGAACTCCAAAAGTGTTCGCATATATTTTCATTACAGGTCATTACAGAAAAATCTTTCATTGCAGAAAGATTATTCTTTTTCTTCAAATTTTCGCATGCTGTTTTCTAAACAAAAAAGACCGCATCACATTCAAAATTACGTTCACTTCTACGGAGCAAGAGCGTTCTTGCCTGGGGATTCAGGAACTCGCAGCATAAGAAGATTCCCTCAAGTTATTTCCCCGTACAACCAGCCTGTTTGTGACCATCCTCGTCGCCTTCACAAATAACTGCCTGACAGTTTCTATATCTCGCTCGTTTCAGTGTCAGATGGCAGACGCTGTGGGAACAAGGACGGACCGACATTTCATTGTGCACATTGCGCGCGGCCTTTTGAGAGTATTGTGAGCTGTAATGTCTTCAATGTACCCTTGTAACTGACCGTGTAATTGTCATGTCTGATTGGAAACGCTGATTTGCCCACTGACACATTGGACAACGATGAAGAACGCCGAGTCGACTCATATCAAGTCTCTTCTTACGCGCTGATGGTTGTATAAAATCCGCAATGCAACGGAAACATTCATAATTATTATTGCTTTAATCAGCCTAAGCAAAGCAATGCGAAAGCGGCGTCGCACACCAACCAACAATAAATATATATATATATATATGTGTGTGTATATATTTGTTTTGTGGCTCATTTCACAGATAGCTCATAGTTGTACAATCACTTCGATTTATTAGAAGCATTCGGAGGAAAAGAAACGTTTGGTTCCGAAACGCAATCTTTGCAGGGGCAAGGACGCCATGCCTCCTTCACTAATTGCCGCTACGCAAAGTGTGATTGCAAATAAAATGTTTTTTTTTTGTGCCTCTTCATTTAATGGAACTGTTGGAATGTGGTTGTGACTGTCATAAGAGTGCTTTGCATGAACACAAAGGTGCAGTCATTTTGTGTGTGTCTAAAGTGTAGCCATGACTTATCTCAGTGGCGGAATTGGCCTCCACCCTTATCACTGGAGCCTATCATGCCGATAGCACTTCTCACTGACTAAACTGATTCGAGAACGCTCGATGACTGGTGTCCCGAACGCGTCGCAGAACAGCCTTCTGAGAGCGCAAGGCGCATCATCGCCGTGCTGCGGCCGCGAAGAAGCAAGAAGAATTGGCGCCGCCAGTCGCCAATCAGAAAGCGGACGGAGCTGCGCCACTGGAAATCCGATGAGGCCCCCGCGGGTCGTTAGCCGCGGCGAGGCGAGTCGGCGCCCTCCAGCGCCGCCGACCGCGGCCCGTGTTGTGTGTCCCCAGTGAGGAAGCCATGTCTCACCGCAAATGCACTTATCGCAGACGGCTCCCGTGGCTCCCCTCGCCCCGATTTCTGGTGCCATTGTGAGCGTCGTCAGCTCTCTTCCGCAGCGAGCGAGATCTCCAGCCTGGAAATGATCTCGAACACTCCCGAGTTGGATGTCGAGGGACGGCGACGATTCGTTTGGCGACCGAGGAAAAAGGGTTGCTGCTCGGAAGGTCAAGACCTGAAGGACGCCGTTCGGAATTGTGTCCCGGGAAGAGGGTCTATCTTTCCGAGACACTGGAGATTTGCAGCGGGCCGTACGGTGGAGCCATCCGTCGCTTTGAATTTTTATTATATCCGCAGCTTGTTCCGTTATTTTAAAGATAGATTGAGCTCGTGTCCGCTGGGCTCGCAATCCGAACCGTACGGTCTACTATAAATCTATATTATTAAAATGCGGGTAGATAAAATTATTATTCTTTTTCGAAAAGACAATTACCTCAGTCAGACCTATTTGATCTAACTCGGTTTAATTTCTGCGCTGCGGCATTGCGGAATGCAAAAAGCTCATGTTTGCTTTTGCAAACATAACGTTTTTGGGGGATGGTTTGACGTCATCGTTGATGGGCGAGCCACGCTGCGCAGGGTCTTCTGACACTAGGCGGCTACTCTAGGACAGCAACCGTGACGGCGCGTTTGTCAAAGCAGGCAGGAGACTACAGTGGCAGTGGAGACGATAGAAACAAGAGAGCACCTCTGACGCAGTTGGGTGATTTGAATAAGATGACAAGCAAGGTCAGAATACAGAAACGTAGCCGTTCAAAGACATCCTAAAATAAAGCGGCCGCCTTTTTTGGCATTTCTTAAAGGCGTTTCATATGCCTATCGGGCCAGTTCGTGCTTCTCCTTTTGCAGGCAGAATAAAAAAAAGCTACTAAAGGACACATAGCATGGGTTTTGTGAATATTGTGATGTTGTTCATGATTCTAGATTAGATGAATCAAACGAGACACCTGGATGTGTCAGGAAAGCACTTGCAGAATAAATAAAAAAAGAAGGGAACACAAAGGTTACAAGTGGGAGAGCGTAGGTCCAGCTCACAAGTTCGGTGTAGATCACTGGCCGCTAGCCGGTGCAGATGCCGTGGAACATGAGTCGGGTGACGAGGAGCGCTTCGGTCTTAGGTATCTTGGCCGTTAGCGGGATCTTTATTCACAGCGGGAGTTTTCATCCTTGGTGGGCGCCAGATGGGGTGACCGTCTTTGCTCCCAACGAACACAGGTCAGTCACGGGCGAATTGGCGTCCGCGACAGGACAAAACGCGTGTGTATCGTTGGCAGGGGATTGTTAAGAGAATGGATTATAGGGAGATGATAAAGGTCCGAAAGCAGCTGAAACTGCAGGGAGAGTATTTAAAAAAAAAATGGTTGAAGAGCCACAGGTTTATGACGCGAAGAAAGAATAAGGGACGGGCAGCGACGAAGTCCGGAGCCGCAGCTGTGATTTCCGCTGGGGTACCAGGCCCCGAAACTCTCAGCATTGCTACCTACCACGCGGTTCAGGCGCCAATCTGCAAGAGTTCGACTCGAGCGGGCGGGAGGCAATCAGCAATAAACGCCATCACCCCTACCAGTCTCCGACATTCCATCGCACGCCAGCTGAGTGACCACCCGACCAGTGACATCTATAACCCCTCCCTCCGGTTGCCATCGACAATACTAAGCCAGCAGCAAACATCTTTTGACCAGGACGTTAAACTTAAGAACCGTGAGCTCCTCCAACTCGAATCCTAAGGAGTGAAGCCCTATGGTCTATTCTTTAACTGAATCATGTACAGTACATCTCCCGCTGTAAATACATTTATATTTCTTTATTTTACAGCAAATGCTTTGCAAACGCATCCAGGTGTTTCGTGTGGTTGATTTCATCTAGAATCACGAACATCACAAAATACAAGGTGTTAATTTTTAAGCTTAACATATTTGTTTAAAAAAAAGTTGCGAAAGCTACAGTAATGTGTCTAATGCAGGTGAATTATACGGCCGGATCGTCATGATAGGTCAAATATTTACCTAAAATATGCCAAATAACGTTTTAATTATTAGGCGCTTTCCACGCGCCTGAAGATTCTCATAAAATTCATATTTAGGGGGTTTTGACGACGCTCAGCAAGTTTCTATATTGTAACCAAGTTTATTATCACTAATCAAAAAGGTAATAAACCAAATATAGAATTACTCGACATGTTATGACATATTATGACTCTATTGGAGTATAACTCACCCGCGCAAACCGCAATAGTGTACCTTTCACAGCTATTTTACAGCGAAGCTGATTATAGCTAGGATCCCGTGGACTTTTCGTGTGCGTCAACAAAAACTCAGATCCCGATTTTTATGCAGAATTGCTTAATTCTCCGCAAAAAGCTTACGCGTCTTATCACTTGGATATGTATTTTCACTAGATTATGTATCATTAGGCACTCTTTTTAAGGTCAGTAGACTCTCAGATAAAGTTTCTGAAATAGTTGCCGCTGTGTGACCCACGTCGGCCATGTCATTGCTCGCACCGCCCTCTCATTGTCGTCGTTCCAAGCGCTTGCGTGCCTAGTTTCCTTTCCTTCCGCTCTCCCGGAGGGGCGGTCCCGTCGCGCATGTCTACTTTCCGCCGGGTGGCGGTCCCGTCGTGAATGTCTAGTTTCCTCCGTCTTTTGTTCCGGATTCTGTGTCACGTCTGTATCGCGTGCTAAACAGCTTCGTTGGCCTTGGCAGAGTGGATTGCCTGTTTTTTTCTTTTTTGTAAACAAATCTGTTAAGCTTAAAAAGAAAGAACCTGTATGAAGCTGCCAGTGTCAGGTGACACCGTCAAATTACGTGACATCATAGCGCCCCGTCACATCATGTTAACACATGATGTCAGGATGTCACGATATGATGTTACGCTACATCACGGTGTCACGTGACCTCATTGCGTCGCATGACATCATGATGTAACTTGACGTGACCACGGGACCTCCTGTCATGTGACACTATGATGTCACGTGACACCGCAGTGTCATCGTGCCACGTGACGTCGCAATGTCACGTGTCGACATGGTGTCCCGTGAAATCAAAGTGTTGCCTGACATTGCGACGTCATGTGACATTATGACGTTACATGACAGAACAGCGTCACACGACACTGTGACGTCATGCAACATCATGACGTCACATGACGCAATGGCATCCCATTGCAATGTGACGTGATGTCATGAAGATTCTCTTGCCCCGAAAATGTTCACGTCGTCCAGGTCGTCTCAGGGTGTGATTATAATGCAATTAAATGCAAAGGTGAGAGCGAGCTGGACAAGAATGATGAAAATAATCCCTGGAGAAGGGGAACAAGAGGGACAAAGGACAAACATTAATCTCCAAACACATCTACGTGACTGATGCGCGACCGAAAAAATCCGCCGGACTAGGCGGATTTATTCGGTCGTGCACCAGTCACCTAGCTGTGTTTGGAGATTTGTGTTTGTCCTTTCTCCCTCTTGATCCCCTTCTCCAGGGATTATTTTTATCACCTCAAGGTGGACAGGAAAACTCAAAGTGTAGATCACCAGGGGTTAACAAGTTAACAGTGTTCAAACCCCAAAGCACCCTTTGCGCTTGTAGCTTTAATCTCTGAACATTCGCGCTTGTAGCTTTAATCTCGGAACAGTACGCTTTAGAGCTGTAGGTATGGCAGCAATGAAATTACTGTAATTTAATTACAGTAATTAAATTTCTTTTGAGATTAATTTGAAATGTATTTTATTTATTTCTGATGCAGGTAATTTAGTAATGCAATGAATTACCCTAGTTGCGGTAATTTAAATTGAAATTGTCATTATATTTTCAATATTTTAGGCACGTTAGGAAATAAACAAATAAGAAAGCAGTTCTTGCATTTGCAAAACAAATAAAGCTTGTTCTAAAAATAACAAGAGATAAACGACAAACGCGGCTTTCGTTTGCGGCCGCCGCCTCGTGCGACGGTCGGACTGGTGCCTTTATGTGTCTGTTGCTTGAAGTCCCCAAACATGGCTATTGTCCCCCTTGAAGAGTATCTTGCCCCCAATTTCATACAAAGAAGGCACAGCCGACAGGAATAATCAATAGCAAGGCAATGCGAACCCAGACTCATCCGGGGATCGACAGCGTGCTCAGTAGGTATTTCGGAGAAACGTGAACCCACAACACAGACAGACCCAAGGTCAGTCAGTTCAGTTTGAGATGGCACGTTGGTTCGCCTTATCCGTCTTTGGTTTTGCCCACTGGCTTGGGGTGGGGTTAAAGGTTGTTTGCAAATGCAGAACAAAGTGCGTTGTTTCTTTTTCTTTACCTCCTCCTTTAAAATATATGGAACGATAATTTGAAAGTAATTTCATTACTTTTAAGCGGTAATTTGTAATTGTAATTCATTACTTTCGTGTAGTGGCAATTTTTAATGTAATTTAATTACATTTCAGTTATTTAAAAAACGAATTAGTAATGTGATTTAATTGTAATAATTGAGAAATTTGGCCACCTCAGAAGCTCTGGCATTTAATCTCTACGCTAACGCCATTCTACCGCTTGTTAATAAATGGGGTTGCGTGAATATTTAGAAAGCGTGTAGTTGGTCAGCCATTTCAAAGTTGCGACGAGTTACTCGCTGTAGATGAGAAATTTAGCCAGAGCACTACAACCGCTGGCCTGTGATCTTTAACGTGCACCACGCAGTAGTGATACACGACCGCACGCCGGTACAGTGCTCATCCATATCGAAACAGGCAGGGGTGAGGATTGAACCCAGGATGCCTGGGTTCTGCAGCGCGAGCTTACGCTCCACGTGCTCCGAGCTGGTGTGCGCTACTGTTTGTTCTAAGCATCCTGCAGTGTATGCGCGCGGTGCCAAAACCAAGATCCATTTCCCTGACACACTATATCGGCTGCCTCAAAACCAAAAGCGAAAGCCTACCGTGTGTGCGACAATTTGGGACGCCTTCTTTAATGGAACCGCGCCAGGGCCGAAGCCCCACTCCAGGCAGCGCGCTTCCCGAACACCTTTAGCACGTGCAGAACCACGATCGGCTTCCTAGGGGGTGGATGGGAGGGGAAGAGGGAAGTTCTGTTGGCGCTCCCGGGGCCTTGTTTGGCATCGCAGCTAAGCCGCTTTGGCGCGGGTACCCGGAGGGCAACGGACCAGACGGGAAGATCGATGCCCGCCTTTCATCATCCCCCTTCACGGGAAAACTTGCCAACATCCCCCGAGTGATCAAGCGCCGCTGTCAGCGAGGCCTGCCGGCTGGGGCTGGCCCGCCCTGCCGCCGCCGAACACGCAGCGGTGGTGGTAGGCCGAGCACCGCCGAGCCTGCAAGCGGGCAAGTAAACAGGCGCTCTGCGGCTCGGTAATAATGAGCGAGCGAACGAGTAAAAAAAAAAGGAACAATGAACTTCTTCTTTAGAAAAAAAAAGAAAACCAATAGCGTTTCTGATTAGAAGCGATCAGGGCGGCTGGACGCAAACCAGAAACGAAGGAAGCTCTCTTTGAAAGCAAAGAAGTTGGGGCAGCGTTTTCATGAAGACGACGACAAGCCGACTCCGACGACTGGGCCGAAATCTAATAAAGACTTCCGCTGCGGCTGCGACGGGAGGAAGCGGAAGGGGAGGCCTAAGTAAAGAGGCGCACCGGCTTTCTTCGGGGAGCTGGTCCCCATATTGTTGGGCCTCGAGGTTGTTGTGCGCGGGATAGGAAAGGAGGGGAGGCGCGTATGAAGGCACCCGGCACACTCCAGGATGGCTGGCAGCTCGCAGCGCAGGTCCGGGGTCTCGTACGTGGTGGCACACGGGGAGAGTATTGGGGAACCCCGGATTGCGGCGTTCCCGGTGCGCGGAGCTCCAGGAAACCGACGGCCCGAGTTCCAAGATACGTACACCGAACGTTCCCGACTTGCGGGGAAAGAGCCGTAGCGAATCGTTGGGGCTTGAAAAGCTACTCATGGAACCTAATTGAGTTATAGTCACTTGAGTTGGAATGTAATTAACTTATAAAAGAGGCACCTGCTACTTTTTTTTTTTTTTTCATGAGCGTTAGGTACTCGCCACAACCTCCGTGTTTCAAGATGTCTGAGACTATACTTACTGTGGCTGTTCTAACAAGAATTAACAAATATTAGAAATATTTTGTGGTGTAAACGTGTAGTTGTGTTCCGAACTAACGAATCACTTTAAAACTCGGAAAATATATTGATCAATTTTCTTCCTCTTCGAGTCCGCAATCGCTCGCTGAATCTAAGAGTAAAATTTATTATTGTGGTAATACTAACAAAGTGCCTATTTAATAACATCTTCTTGGATTTTAAAGGGCCAAGCCCGGTAGGAAGGTAGAGAAAAAATGCATCTCTGAATAAGAGTGACAAAACTTTTATTTAGTAGATTTGCAACTTTTCCAATGTATGCGACGCTTGCCTTCCGAGTTTTCGTTGGGCGTGAAATCCTATAAAGGAAATTTCGTTTGCGCTAGAAAAGTGACCGACCAATTTTCCGCCGCAGTGTTCACGTTATAGCGAATAACAACGGGTATCAACGAAATATTCTAGCAAGTCACTAAACTCCAAATACGCCACATGACAGCGATCTGCACTGCGATAAAACGCAGAGGAGATGCCTGAACACGTAGCAGGTGGCGAGTTCCGGGCATTGTATGTTATAACTCTTCATCCTATGATCTTGGGGCATTTGCATTAGTCTTGTACAGTCCCAATCGAATTTAAAAGAAACGCTCGACCGCGCGTTTTTTTTCCCCGCGGGCGTTAGCTTGGATGCAGCCGGGAGTACCATTTTATCACGTGGCGGCGGGCCTATCTCAGAGCGCGGGGGGAGCGCGGTTTGTTCTCAGATCAAATTCTGAATGAAAATCAAACTTACTGCTTGCTACTTATTATAACGCAGCTCTTAGGCGCCCGTTTCCGGGTTGAGCGGCGTCGCCGTCGCCGTCACGTCACTATGGTCACGAGCGACGTCACAGGTTACGGAACTCGTGACCCTCGCGACGTCTCGAGAGTCAAGAGTGACGTCGCACGTGACGTCACACGGGCATACCTTCCCCTTTCTTCCTCCCCCTCAAGAGCTGGGCGTTAAGTGGGCATTACAGAGAATTTTAAACGTCTTTGATTTCTTTTTTTTAAATTTCGTCTTGTATATTTATTTTGCTCCTTGCATTAGACAGATTATTTCCCGACGAAAGAAGAAAAAATACATGATGATAAAATAAAACCGTTCTGATTATCGCATAGTTTTGGTACTGCTTGTTTAACGTAATCTGAGGCGATGCCCGTCCAAGCTCAGAGTTTTCCGTACTCCGCCCCCGCCCTGAAGCGGGCCCACCGCCACGTGGCCACTTGATACCATCTGCCGCCGCCTCTACGGTTACGAGTGGCTTTGCTTTTGGCAATTATTTAATGTCCCAATGTTTTTAGTGACTCCGTATTGTTAGTCGTTGTTCTCATCGCATCCTCAGAGCTAGTTTTCTTTTATGTCCTGGCAGGGAAACGGCTTTGTCTACAGGAATTATTAGGCTCTCCGGCGCTCATCACACAAGCAAAAAGTGCGGAGTCTTTGGGTTGTGGGGCATGTGCAGCGTACTATATTCCCCAGAAGTGATCCGCTGCTTATGCCCAGGTCGGTTTCCGCAATGGTGCTCTCAAGAAGCAATTTTTAGAACGGTCTATGGAATGCGGATGAACTACAGGGGGTCGAACCTTTTCATGCTGACTTCACCATTTTCTGCTTGACTACGGCGTCCGAGACCTCCGCATTTTCGCCTCGTTATAAATGCTCGTTCGGCCAGCTCTAATAATTCTGCACCGAAATCCTACGCTCCAGATTGGCAAAAACAACAAAGCGGCTTTACGTGAGCCGGTCTACGACGACAACGCACTACCGAAACTCTGTATCTTTCTTTTTACCAACAACGCCACAGCTTCACCCTGGCTTTCTATATATACATTTTAAATAATAAGAATGCTATACCTGCTTCGGGGAAATCAGGCCAGGGACTTTGCTGCTCTCGTCACATCTCTGCCACTTCCGCTTCGGTCGACTGAGGTGCGTGCTGGAAAGGTCCGCCGCGGTCGCGGGCCTTGTTACGCTCGCAGCGGTGGTTGTTACCCTTTAAATTGTCGTCTCCTGGGCAGCGGCTTAATTTAAAAAAAAAGAGGTGAAAAAAAAAAAAATCCGGGATGACTGACCCACTTAACCCGCTCCCTTCACAAAGCGTGAGGGTTCAAACACGAGCTTGTTAAGCCCGGGGATTTGTCCGTTTCCGGCCTTCCTTTCTGGGAGTTACCGACTGCGCTCAACCCAACCGGGGATTATAGTCGTCGTTCTAAAGTGTACACTGTCCAGTCACTAAAAAACATTAAAGTACTACCGTTTTTTTTTTTTTTTTTTGCGAATGTTTTTAGATTTCTTTTTCTTTTTTTTGGCGTAAGCCTGGAAGATCTTCAATGATAAGAAAGGACATATTCAAAATCGGCATAGAAGAGTGATTCGAGAGTTGACTGAAAGATCTGCCATGCTTACACTCGACCAAACCTGTGCGGACTGAACTGGCCTAAGAGCATGCAGCATCCCATCCCTGGAAAACGTGGTATATATTCCAGTGCCTCCAGCGGAAGGTTTTCGATCTCTTACAGTGCCACCCTGGAATATATTTCATGTCAACGAAGGACACACCCTACATCCACACAGCTCAAGAGCAATACACCTTATTCAGATTCGCGCGCCATCTATCGGACGTGGCGCCAACCTTCCTTCCGACGCCATCTTTGAGGCGACTGGCAAAGCGCTGTGGCCGTTTGCGGCGCGTGAAAGCGACGCGCAGCGACCGCACGACTGCTCTTATCGTATTCCACGAGGAAATAAAATGAAACCGATGTAAAGATTCGAATCCTATTGTTTGATTTTCAAGTTAAAGGCATTATAGCCAACGTTTTAATAGCCGCAGCGCTTTCCTGCACTATTCATGCTACTAAGAAGAGCCACCCGCGCATTAGCGTTGTGTGCTTTTACGAGGCTTTTAAACCGCTTTTAATATATGACACTTTCCACAATGGTATGAATGGCTCATGATATTTGCATGTAACAACAGCGAGCATCTATTATTTCATGTGATTTTTCGGGAGCTCGATCTTGGCTATACTTCGTTTCAGCTTCGGTCCAGACCAGGGTGTAAGACAGACAGGTGGGGAAACGGCCCATAGAAGCCTACCGCAGCGCCGTGACCGGATTGTGTACTCGTCTGCTTGCGGGTACCCCCGATTTGCGACAGATGGCGCTGCGGCGAGAGGAAAAAAATTGGAATCGAATTTGCATAGACCTTCATGGAAGAGTGCGCAAAATAAACCGAGAGTACGACAGTCCTCCATTGAAAATCCACGAGAAATCATCTCCGTCAGTTTAGCCGGTTGCCACCGGTCACCCACCCAGAGTGAGAGTTCGCGGTGCTCCACATAGATGGCGCCACAGAAAAAGAGAAACCCGAGGGGGACACAATCCGGTCGCTCATTTGGCTTTCGTTTCCCCACCTGTCTATCTTACACCCTGGTCGAGACGCAGCCGATGCCACAAGCGCGAGCATGTGGCCCAGAACAGTGCTTGGACTGCACGAGCGCGCATGCTTGGCAGGGATGCTGAAAGCCCGGAGCTCGAGCTTGTAGCTTTGGCTGCGTCTGGACCGAAGCTGAAACGAAGTATAGCATCGCAGCTTCGCTCGCGCAGAGGAACGGCAAGGTTCGGTCAACATCACTCAGATACACTGGTTCGAGCATGTTTCTTTTTTCTTATTCTCGCTCAAGTCTGTCGTTTACATTCGATTGAAGGCTGATGCAAAGTGCAGAAGAGCTTGGCAACGTAACAACTTCGTTTAAC
The DNA here is from genome assembly GCF_016920785.2 of Ixodes scapularis. Taxonomy (NCBI): domain Eukaryota; kingdom Metazoa; phylum Arthropoda; class Arachnida; order Ixodida; family Ixodidae; genus Ixodes; species Ixodes scapularis. Next base: position 20,001,994 of record NW_024609835.1, read on the forward strand.
ACATGAATGATAAAGACAACGGTGCTAAAAAGCAAAGGTGAACGCCCGCTTACAGGGGTATTGACACGAGGGAGAAATCCCGGGGATTTCTCCCCGGCACGCGCATCCCAGGACGAAAACGTCAGGCTTTACAATATGCAAAAGCCTCGCGTTTTCATCTCGTGATGCGCGCGTGCCGGAGATAAATCCCCGGGATTTCTCCCCCGTGTGAATACCCCTTACTTTACGCTGTATCATTATCACGCGACTCTTACATTTCGAGAAACATTTTCGAGATGTAGACGAAAGCATAGAAGCGGGCTCTTCTTGACCGCTAACCTGGATCTGTTGGCGAGTCCAACAGTCGCGCTTGCTCGCTTCCCAACAAATCGGGCACGCGCTGCAGGAGAAGCTTTTTGATTCGGAGCCAATACTGCAAGCAGACACTTGAACCGCTCATTCACACTGGAAGCGGATCCGCGTTCGCAAAGCGGTTGCGAACGCGGTTGTATAAAGATTCAGTGCAATTGCACGCGCACTCGATGACATCAGGTGCGCGTGCAATTGTACTGGATCATTATACAACCGCGTTTGCAACCGCTTTGCGAACGCGGATCCGCTTCCAGTGTGAATGAGCCCTTAAGGCCTGTTCACACATGTAGGGGAGCACTACAAGCGGAGCGCTGACCTCGCGCTAAGCGCGTGCTGACGGGAGCGTTCACCAGCTTTGTGTCGCACCGTCAATACTGTTGTTCATGGCAGACAATAAGTAGCAGACGACACGTGCGAAGCGCTACATAAGCGCTTTGCTGCATGTGTGAACCGGCCTTTATGAGCACTGGTCATATTCTATTGCGAGTAAGCATGAAATTTAACTCTATGTAACCGCGCCATTAGGAGGAGCACATTAAAATGTCGCTGACATTGATTAATGCATTTTCTCTCAAGGGGCCAAGGAGTGTATATGCGCTAGTACTGAATTTATTTGTTAGTATTATTATTATGATTATATAAAAAAATGTTCCAACTTGCCGTAAAATGGCTTTTTTTTTTCATACGTTTTATTCCGCATACTTGCATTGCCGCGACACTCCGGTCATTTCCTTTTACGCTTTTGTGCCTCGTATACGCTTTGGTGAGCATGCTAGTGTAGATCTTCAGCGTTTTTTTTTTATTTTTTACCTGCGATAAAAAATACTACTATCGTAAATTCGTGATGTATCACACGCACTCCTTATAATGATGTTTTGAGTTACCATTCGATGATCTCCCCAAGAAACTAAATAAAAATCGATGTAATATATTCATTTTCATGTCTTTTGGTGCGTGTGCGTGTGCGTGTGCATGTGCGTGTGCGTGTGTGTGTGTGTGTGTGTAATCATATCTTCAATATTCCTAAGGTTAAGACAACGGGAACCAAAATTTAATGTTTAACGCCGCAATCATAGAATTCTGCAATTCCGGTCTGCACACGCTGGATCAATGCGCCACTGGGTGAAAAACTCCTCGCAATATTTAGACCCGCAGCCGCAAATGCCAAATAAAACAAACTGTCTCACAGTAGCTGACGGCTCTGCTAAATATAACATATAAATCACCTTTGCGCGAACTGGCATAATCGGCTGATCAGGCAAATTAACGCACGATCCTAAAACAAGTGCGTGAGTCGGCCTGCTCTGGTGCTGGAATGAAGCTCATTTTTATAAAAAGAGATTCTTAGTGAAACCGCTGAAAACAAACTTGAGCTTAATATACGCAAGTTATTCTCGAACAACTAACACCATCAATATACAAAAAAAAAGAAAAAGAAAAGCGCTGGAACATGCACGAACGCAACGCGGCGAGAGGGGTTCGTACTGCGGCGGGCGGCGGGGAGGCGAAGCCTCAAAGATGGCACCGAACCTCTGATAGTACCCGTGGCCGCCGAGAGATGGCGCTAATAATGAATAAGGTCTATCGAAGAGTTGACTGGAAGTGTATCATGTTCCCTCGCACAACCGCCCCCTAAGTTGTGTGGTCTGAAGTTGTATGAGACCATGCACCATCCAATCGAAGACATACATGATCGTCCAGGCCTTACCCTGGAAGGTCTTCCGACTTACTCAGTACTACCCTAGAATATTTGCATGTGCGAGTTTGAGTGGAAGGTATCCATTGACTAACCTCTAAGTTGTGTGGACTCAAGTTGTTTGAGCGCATCCACCATATCATGTCATTGGAAGACATGATACACTAGGATGCTTCCCTTCATTCTTATACCAGACGCAGTAATTTTCTTTCGAAAACCCTGCCCTGCCAACATAGGCAGTCTCGCAAAGCACGGCGTCTTTTCCTTTTTTTTTAAGGCGCGACGTGTTTTTCGTAAGTTTAAGTTTTAAATGGAGCTAAAGACATTAATATTTTGTGACTGTTACGGACAGTGAAGTTATTTGGTACCGAACTACGTGTTTTAATTACGTGTAACAACCAGCAAAAGTCTTGAATAATTATATCCTGCATTGAAGAACGTGGTATGTTGCAGGTTATTTGGGCTGCTATATGTAAAGCCCCTCTATCCTGGAAAAAGTGGCCCCATTCATTGTTGTGGGGATGCTCGAAGCACGTGTCGCGTGCCACTTCTGAGAAGAACATGGCGCCTGAAATCTAGCTCAGTGCTGCGCTGTGCCGCCCCGATCTTCCCAAGGGCGGCACGTTGCACGTGCCTCGTGTATCGACGCACCTTGGGCTACTTGCTATATAATGTCGTCTGTATTTTTCTGAATCCTGACAAATGACGGACGCGAGTCGACGCAGAAAAAGAGGCCAGTCTATTTAAAGGCGCACTCACACTGAACAAAAACCGCGCGTTTCGGTTCACGTCGACGCCGGCGTCGTAAAAGACGAAGCAGTCACACATAGCGCCACTCAACGGCGGCGTCTTCTCGGGGAACCTCGCGTTTGTTGAGAGAACACAGAATTTTGTATTCGTCTGCTTCATACGATTGTTGTTGCCTTGCCTTTGCGATTGCCTATGCGCTAGCAGACAACCGTCTCCACTAAATGCACAACGACGATGATTATATATACGTTTACACTCCGGCTATATGCAGCATTGACGAAAGGCACGGACTCGAGCGGGCAGCTTCAGAAGGTGCTCTGTTTCTGCGTTTTTGTGCAAACAAAGCACGGTGCTCCGCCGGCGCGTCCGTACCTTCAACACTGCACGCAGCTTGTGCGATAGTGTTTCCGATGGAGAACTGCTGCCTTCCGTAGTGGTGTGTGCACACAAAGGCTACACAACCCATTGGGAGTGATTGCACCCGCGCAGCCGGAGGTCGGAACACACGGCGAACTTAGGTGGCAGCTTTCGCGCAAATGACGTTCCACGGCGTCGTATACGCACATAAAACACTGCTCACATTCAGGTGTTCCAATCGGCTTGCGTGTCTCCACGCTGAAATGCTTCCAGCCACGTTATGCGAGTGCACGAATCCCTCGACCCCTCTGGCTTTTCGCCTTCATTGTGGATCGAAAATAAAAACAGCGAAAATATGTCCTAACCGGAAAAGGACGACATGTCACGTCCTGACGCTCGCTGATTGGCTCAAGCGCGCGCGCGTCGAGGGAACAATTGGGTCCAGAGGCGTCGCCTCCCTGCGTCGCCCTCCTCGGCGAGCGCCTTTTTTCTATACGAAAATAAGCAAAAACTTCACCCCACGACTCGCGTCTTTCCGCTGTGTGAATGCGCCTTCAAAGGCGCGAAGCGCACTTTTCAATGGGGACCACCGATTCCTTACAAAAAGCACATCGTGACTTTCCAGCGAGCGACATAGATTTCCCATGGTACACTACACCGTTCTTTTTACAAGTAACGACAACTGACTCGTGGAAACACTTAGCGGAAGAAAATGTATCCTTCAAACTCAATCTGCCGCCATATGCCAGCAATGTTTGTTTTTTTCATTTTTTTATTGAAATCGGCCGTTTATAACCACCGCAGCAGCAAACAACGTCCCTACACGCAAGAAGAATGAAGCGCACCTTCTTTATATATAAGTTTTATCTGCCACCAGTTACATGCACCAATAAATATTTTCAGGGGGAACCATTGCGCCTTCCAATTAATTATACCTTTGTGGGTCGCCAATTTTCTTTATAAAACCGGCCTAAATATGCCCGTTGACGACTCAAGGCTTGTAGGTATTGAAAGAAATCCAAAATGGACCATATATATATATATTGTGTAGGGACTTCACTAGGACAAACAGCACGCCTGACTAACAGATTTTAGGCACAAAGCATGGCTTATAGATGCTCACTCTACCCTACAACTTCTTTTTTTTTTCTTAAATCCAGCGGTGCCACGCTGATTGACGGCGGCATCAATGTCTTTACTTAAAAAAAAGAAAAAGCATTTTATTAGGAGCTTTAGTTCAGGCAGATTAACCGTTATGTATCAGCCATGTTGTGTCCTCCTTCTCCATTTCCACGTTTAAGAAAGCACAAAAAGGTAGAGTGCAGTCACGTGGTACAAGACTACGACGGATGATTGGGTCTAGCAAACGCGTGGAGCGTCCGCTGTACTGTCGGCTTACAAGTGGGCAGAAAAGAGCTCGCTGTTGCTGCGGGTAATCGACCGACTCCCCGGAGAATCCGCTGGACAGCTATAATTATTCCCGGGCGGTGTCCGCGCGGCGTCGTCAACACCGGTGACGTGAACACCCGAGGCTTAAAATAGTGAAGTGGCTAGCAACGGTAACATTCGAGCGTTGCTAAAGGGTCGCGGCCAGAACAAAGCGAAGTGACTTTTAGTCATATATATGTTTCGTTTTCGAGAGGTGCATTTGAGGCACTTTCGGCGCGTTTGCTGCGCTACCGCTAGCAAAAGCGGAGGATTTCGTGTCGACGCGAATTAGCTTGATAATGTTGACTCTTCTATCATCTTAGGCCGAGGTCGCACTGCTAATATACATCGCGCAAACGACCGTCTGGAAACGCCGTCCGAAGCGTACTTCTTCCTCGTAAGACAGTTCTGTCGGGCCGGTCATACAAAACATGTCTGCGGGCATGTTAAAAGCATGTATGAAGCTTCGGACATGCTCTAGGCGCAGATAATTTTGTAATCATGCGTCTGCAGCAAACCACGGTGTCATTTTTACAATGCAGGAGCGATGCTATTGCGACTTTAGGTAATCCCTGCTGGTTAAGCTCGATTAACCGCTCCCGATTACATTTTTATCGCTAGCAGAATTAGAGAAACGCTCCTTAGTGAGCACACTCTGATGACAGTGACAAAGTTAACAGCAGTGTCATCATCTGAGCCGTATTGCTGCTCGAGTCCAAATGACTCGAAAAAGATTTCCTTGCAAATGATAAAGGGCATTTCGCTGAGCGACTTAGCTTTTCCAAGCCTGAGCATTCCTGTACTAACTGACAGACTGAGAACAGATAACAGGCCCTTCGGTTGTCCCGCTTCCAGCGTGAGCTTCCTATGTTTGATAATGCATCGACGCTCTCGCTAGACTCCAGCGTGTCGGTGGAAGATAAAGCGCGGGGGAGGGCAACCAGCGAGTGCTACAAACAGGGCATTCATAAGTGACGCGCTGCTGTTCTTATGCTGTCAGTAACGAGCCAGTGGTCTTAATAAAAAAAATCCGTTGCCACTCCAAAAATCCAGAAATTTTTTTACAGTTATATTTTCACTTTGTTTCTGCAAACGTAGACTATACCTACGCAATTTGTTCACAATGTCACTGATTATAGGGTGGAGCGCTCTCAGAAGAGGGTCGTGACACAGTGGTGTATCGTGTGTGCGCCGCAGGACTCGCCGTAGCCGTTCCGCTGCTCCCCATTCATATTCAGCGCTGTATACCTCCAAACGTGACCTCGATAATGCGTCCGAAAGCGGGCTTCTGCCTCTCCAGTCACCGCATGCATAATGCGGACGGCTCTCGACTCGGCTTCAAAGCGAGACTGGGGCGAGGAATGCGAGTGCGCCGCAAACAAGAATAAACAGCAGAACGCGGGCGGACCGCGAATAACGGGAATGGGAGATTCGGTGGTTCTTGGCCACTGTCACGTCCCGGGATCCAAACAAAGAGGAAGACAGCAAGAGCAGAAGCCGTCAAGAAGCAGATTGCGGTGTCGACCCGTAAAGGCGGTCGACTTGGGAGCGACCTGAAGGTGTCGCGGTAGTCTGGATAGCGGTCCGAAAGACCTCAAGAAAGATAGGACGTGAGGAATAACCTGGCGGCCACACGAAGGTACCAGATTTTCTTAGAAGCGGCACGAGAAACCCCAGGAGAAATGAATTGTGCAAGAGGGATTCGGCGGTGACCCCAAGCGGAAGCAGGTAGTCTCGGCAGCGACCCGAAGAGACCCTATGCGGGGCTACTACTGACGCTGAGCAGTTAAAGGCACTGCACTGGCTGCGACTGTTTATATGTTGGCGGGGACAACTGACCATCAGCTAACCTGCAGGAGAGAAGCGTAACCTCTGCTATGGTGTACCTGAGCTGAAAACAAACCGGTAATGTGGTCGCCACCAAGAAGAATGTGAGACTCTTCGGAACCTTTGTGAATTTACGTATATTGTAACGAATAAAAAATGGTAGACGAATTTATAGTTGAAAATAAACTTTTAATGAGGCCAATTAGGTTTTACAAACTTAAAGCAAAAGGTTCCGCACTTCTTGCGTCAACGACGGAAGGGCGACTGTCTTGATGGTGCCAGTGTCATCCAGGTTTATATAGATCACGTAGTCTAAAGCATTCTCCAAAGGAACAAGCGATACATTACACGATTCTACTAGAACTTTGCAGAAGAGCTTCGAAAGGCAAAATAAAGAGCTAGGCTGGTGGGGTTAGAACGACGTGCCTTAGTACTAGGATCATGTGACGGGCTAGTTGGTTATACATTACAAAATTAAAGGTAGCGCTAAAGACGAGGACAAGTGGAAGACACAGACATGGAGAAGCGCTGACTCACAACTGACATTTAGTGAAAAATCAAAAAGAGATAAAACAGAACTGCAAGGACATATACGAAGTGAGAAAGGAGACTAATTAAGGCGAAAGAAAGCGACAAGTATTTTTGACTTCACGCTTAGAATAAAAAGCGGGGTAAAATATTAAAAATTTACGCTAATGAAACACACACCAAAAAAATGGAACAGCAAGGCGATTGTGGCACATTGTTGGGAGATGCCATACTTCCTGTAAAAACTTTAAAGGAGCTCGAGAAAGGTCCTAAATTTTGCATTCCGCCTCAAAGGCAAGGAGTACATATGTTATGCACCATTCATAACATCGCAGCGAAAGCCCAGGAAACCGATAGAGTTCGCTGCGTTGACGACCGTACTGATATGTTGCTGAAAGCAAATCCCCACAACAAGACCATGACAAAATCGGCTTATATCGCAAACCATTTCGAAATGAATAATCTGACTATTGGAATCTGATAAAGAAGGCGGGTTTGTTGTACCTCCTAGAACGACCTACCTAGAGAAGGCTGGAATAGCCATTTCACAGTTTTCAGAATTCAAAGCTGAACCAATGAAGGCCAAGGCGCTTCAACTGTGCCACAAACTTGAATTGACAAAATTAAAGAAACAAATCACGTCTGCAAAAAAGTACTTGCTAAATATGTTCTTTACCGCCAAAACCCAAAAGAAAGAGCGTCCTTTTCGCGCAATCGTCACGGAAAGGGGTCCTTGGCAGGGAGCGGTTTCACGTTTTCTTCTCCGTCAACTCTCCACTCTCCAAGTTGATGATCCGTTCCTGGTCCGCAACTCTGATGCCTTAATTAAATATCTATAAACCAATGCTTCAACAGTGCGTTATGGGCTCTCTCTCGACGTTGAAGGTTTATTTTATTCCATCCCACACGCTGAACTGTTTGAAGCAGTAAACGAATCTATGGAAGCAAATGGAGCAATAGCCTTTCAAAATAATTGTGGCCTTCCGGTTGAATAATTTCTAGAGCTCTTAAGGGTCTACTTATCATCCACTGTAGTCACGTTTAATGGCAAAAACTACGTTCAAAGTAAGAGATCATGTATAGGGCCATGCGTTGCCCCATTGTTATGTGACATTTTCCTGTCCCAGTGCGACCGGTTAATTACCGATAACCTTCCAAGCTGCCAAGTCGCGCGTAATTGTAGATAGGTTCACGACTACCTCGTCCTTCTTACTAAACGTGCTGAAGAGAGCAACACCAAAGTGGTTCACGACATTCCCGCCACCTTTGTAAAACATTCTCAAGGACTCAGCTTTGCACAGAAACTTCCCACAAGCAGCGCCCTTCAATTTTTAGACTTGCGAATGACCTTCCAGGACAACTATTTGTGTTAAATGTATTCAAAAAGAGAAAAAAAAAAAAAAAGCTACTCCGGTTCGACTCAGCACATCCCAAAATCACCAAAAGAGGAATCGTGACAAATCGCCTAAGAGTGGCGTTAAACAAGTCGTGTCACGATTCAGCCAGAGAGAGCTTCACCAACCAAATCCAGTGGCGTCGAAGTTCGGGATACCCCGTGTCCACCTTGACGGATGTGGCAGAAGTGCATGAAATGCATGCATGAAATTAATGCATGGAGAAATACAATACCGAAGCAAAGAGAAGAGGATCCGATCAGTCATAGTGCCGTACATCCATTGCATATCACATAACTCGAAAAAGGTAGCCAACAGGTTCGATGTATCCATTGCATATCGCATAACTTGAAAAAGGTAGCCAACAGGTGCGATGTATGGGTGGTGCTTTCTGCACCTGACAAGTTGGAACGGCTGTGTCCCAAAATAAATTCTCCAGACAACAAACAGGACAAATGCAATGTCAAACATGTTAACAAGTTTGTGAACTGACTTAAAGGCGTAGTATATGAGGTTTTGTTCTCGTTTAAAAAGGTGAACTTGGGTCAGAATGGCCGGTGTGTGAACATGAGATTGAGTACACATGCAATGTCTTTGAAGTCATCATCGGCGGGACATCTCTCTCTACACGTACGAGATTGCAAGTGTACTCCCTTATTCCATCGAGCAAAAATCCTAAGGCAGTTCAGCGATCAAAGAACAAGAAAAATTTATGAGGCGCAAGGTATTGCAGCGTAAGGGGATACAAGCATCAATGCACCGTCGGTAGCCTTATCGGTAAAGGAACTGTACTACTTACAATCGTTTGTCTGACAAGCACGTGGAGCGAAAGCTCGCGCTGCGGAACCCAGGGATCCTGAGTTCAATCCCACCCCTGCCCGTTTTTATCTGGATGAGCATCGTACCGGCGTGCGGTCTTGTATCACCACTGCGTGATGCACGTTAAAGACCCCAGGCTAGCGGACTTGTACCGCACTGGCTAAATCTCTCATCTACAGCTGGGAGATTCGTCGCCCCTGTGAGGCAGACCAAGTTCTAGGCTCTATAAACATACACAAAACCCGTTTTTTTTTCTGACAACTTTGTTAAACTATATATTAATTTTCAGAGTCATCTTCTTCCTCTTTCCTTATCTTTCTTTCATTTTATTGGCGCAGGTTTTCATTCTAATTTGTTTTTGCCAATTTTTTTCTTTCCATTTTATTTCATTTCGTTGTTTCAATAGTGTAAACTTTCAAACTTTTACCCCACTTTTTTTCTTCCTTAATTCTGAAGTCAAAAATAATTGTTACTTTCTTTCGCCTTAATTAGTCTCCGTTTTCATTTCGTATGTGTCCTTGCACTTCTGCTTTATCTTCTTTTGATTCTTCACTAAGTACCTGTTGTGAGTCAGCGCTTGTCGGTGTCTGTGCCTTTCATTTCTCCTCGTCTTTAGCGCTACCTTTAATTTTGTGACGTGCCTTCGCCCGGGAGCCGCGCGCGATGCCAACTCGGCCATGAACGCGCCACTATTGGATCAGTGCTCATTTTCTATCTCTTTGTGACAAAGTATTTCATTCCTTCCGCGGCCGGTTTTTATGCAGGCAGCCGTTGTTGGCGAGGTTTTGCTGCGGGTCCGAATGTGCGTTTGCTCGAGGGTTGTGCACGTGTCCACACTCTGTCCCGTGACGTTCTGGTGTGACGCCCAACGCCACGTGAGGGCGTTCTGTTTCGTGACCACAGCATGTGGCCTCACAATGAACGTTATCAAAGTAACTCCGTCACGGAACTGCCCGTAGACGCTGCTTCTACGAACAATCACATGAAATCAAATCAAGCTTTATTTTCCAGAAACACTGGAAAGAGAACCAAACAAAAAGCTGTTGAGACAGCTTGACTGGGTCTGGGACCCTGTTCCAGACCCAGTCAATGCCCCTCCCCCCTTTCCCGACGGCTCGTCTCCCGTCGTTCGACGCGCCACTGCTTTGATGGGACGGCTGCTATGGTAACTGCAGTGTATTCTTTGCAGTACGTACGTGTTGCGTTTTTTTTTTAATTTATTCAACTGCGACATCAGAAGTTGCACGCAGCAAACATGCGTTCGAACGGCCGGCTTGGCATTCCACAAGATAGCGACCGTCTGAAAAATAGAAGGTAAAGAAACTTCGCGCGAGGCCTAAATTTGCGAGATCATATCATTTCTTCCCCTTTTAGATCAGAAACCCTTTAAAATTTTTATCCAGTTCGTGACAATACACCGGCAGACTTTTAAGAAGAAACAAACTAACACATGTTTCGAACAGTCCCATTAGCAGCCAACAGAAAAAAAGAACAACTTAATCAAAAACTAGACTTTTTTTAGGGGGGGGGGTTGACTTGACGCGGATAACGGTGCGATTTGTTCAAGTCACTTGTTGAACTGGCACTGTCACCGCTTGCACTGACACGGTCTTCAGGTGGGCTGCCAGAGACTGATCTTTTTGACTGCAACACAGTCATCCACCAGACTTCGGGTTCCCCAACAGTGTCATCTTTAGTGATGAGAAGCTGGTCTTGTAGTCGGTTCCAATTGACATCTCCCGTTGGAGTCTTCACACACACCTGCAAGAGACTGGACCTGTCTTCTTGGTGATCTTGCCTGGCACACACTTCTTCGCACCTCTATAGCCGCGCATCCACACAGGATCTTCCTCTTTCATCGTTCTTGACATAGTTGACTTGTAACGACTGGCATCGGATTGATTTTGGGTAACCACTGCAGCTGTCGATGGTTTTAGCAGGTCAAGTCTAGATCGGAGTCTTCGACCCAGCACTAGGGTAGCACGTGACCGACAAGTAGCTGCGTGGTGTGTGTTCACATCCGCGAATAGGAACTTGGCTACCCAAGAGGACGCCGAGCCTTCAAGGTTCTTCCTAAGTCCTTGCTTCAGTGAACGTAAGAAACGTTATGCCAGTCCATTCGTTGAAGGATGATACGGTGCTGATGTGATGTACTGCACATCGTTGGCTTTCATGAAATCCATAAGTTCGTTTGCCACAAACTGTTGACCGTTGTCCGAGACGAGCGTGTACAACAGGCCAAACCTGCTGAACATCTCCCGTAGTTTTTCCACCGTCGCTGTTGTGGTCGACTGCATGGCATACACCTCCGGCCACCTTGGATGGGCGTCCAATATGACCAATTAAGTGCTACCTTGAGATGGTCCAGCCCAGTCCACATGGACCCTTTCCCATAACTTCGTTGGCTACACCCAGTTGTGAACGGGTGCTGCGCAGGGCTTGGTTTCGCTGTTTTGGCACTGTGGACAGCTCTGGATGAGGTCCTCTATGTCACGGTCCATCGAAGGCCACCATACATAACTGCGTGCCATCTCTTTTATTTGAGCAATCTCTTGACGTCCTTCAGGAATCGCCTGCAAAACAACACGTTGCAGGGTTTGAGGCACAACACCCCGCATTCCCCACATGAGACATTTTTGTTGCAAGGACATTTCGTTTCTTCGGTTGAAATATGGCACCATTTCCGGTTCGTCCACTGGTCTCGGCCAGTCAGTTGCGGTGAACTCTGCCACCTTAGTGAGAATAGTCTTTCATTGTTTGTTAGGAATGTCTCTGCATGTGACAGGCAGAGTGTCGAATACGTTATTATGTGGGCATTATGTGAAATATTTATGATGTCGTTAATGTATAGGTTGAATAAAATAGGTCCCAAAACACTTCCTTGTGGTACACCGGCCTGTAGTTGTTTTAGATCAGAGAAGTGGCCATTGATACGAATGCACTAAAAACGAAAGCTCAAATAACTTCTTATTAACGCCGCCGCATTTCCACGAATGCCATAATTGTAAAGTTTACTCATTATTGTGTCGTGATTTAACCGATCGAAGGCTTTCGAAAAAACGATAAAATTCCTACCGTTAGAATTTTATTTTCAATTTTTTTCAGAATTATTTCCTTCATGTTCAACAGCGCAAGTTCAGTCGACCGCCCTTTTCTGAATCGAAATTGAGAATCTGTAACAACTGAAAATGTTTCACAAAACTGGTTTAACCGAAAATGTATAAGTTTTTCTAAACTCTTTGAAAATATCGGAAGTACAGAAACCGATCTATAATTTGATAAATCATTTTTCTCTCAAGATTTAAAAAGTATGAACACTTTTGCTATTTGCATTTTTTTTGGAAAAATACCCTGTGATAACGATAGATTAAACAAATGAGTTAAATAGGTGCAATTTGAGCAATCACATATTTAATGGGTTTTATTTGGATGCCATCAATATCGCAACTTTTACTACTGTTAAGGTTACAAAACAGAGAGCTGACCTTATGAACATCCGTAGGATAAAAGAAGATACTTTCGTTTATATATCTCGATGCATATAGCAGTGCTTCATTCACTCTACTGCGGTCATTACTGACTAAGTTAATAAAATAATCACTAAATTTTTTGGCTAGTTCAACTCCTCCGAGTTCTTGTCCGTTTATTTTTAATGTTTTAGTTCGAGAAGAGGCTGACGTTCTTCTTAAAATCGAGTTGAGTTTCTTCCATATACTGGCACTGGTACTTAAGTTGCTAAACATGTTAAAGTAATAGGTAGATTTTGCTCGTCTAATTAAGTTTGTTACCTCATTACGACATTTCTTAGAAAGATGTAGTATTTCTGGATTTTTTTGTACGAACAAATTGCTTAAAAAGTCTATTTCTCTTGTTTATTTTTTTTAGAATTTCGGCTGTTAACCAGGGTTTGCGAGAGCCTTTTGGGGCCCGATGGGTATTATGTTTAAAATTGTTTTTGTAAAGGGCAGTGAACATCATGATGAAGCAGTCATATGCTTCATCAACAGAGTCTGCATGCAGAAAATACCGCATCCCAGTTCGCATGTTCAATTTGATACTTAAATCTTTCTAAGGCGGTAAATGACATGTCTTGAAATGTAAATGAAGGAGCATCATTTATGCTTACCCTGGGCGAATTCCGATGTGCAAAAATGTATATGGGTAGATTATCACTGATTGAACAGCCCACAACACCACTTTGTAACAGTGAGGCATCAACGTTTGTAAGAAAGATATCTATAAGTGTGATAGAGTTTAAAGTCACACGGGTACCGAAATTGATAGTATTAGTAAATCCAAAGCACTCAATCAACATACTAAACTCTCTCTTTGTTTCGAATCACTTAGCACATCAATGTTGAAATCTCTCCCCAAAATTATTCTTAGGCCGTTGTCTCCTGCGAAACAATATAGGGACTTAATAAATGTAGTAAACTGAGGAATATTACCGCGTGGTGGGCGGTAAAGAAGTGAAAACAAAAAGTCGTTATTTTTTAAAGTCAATATCTCATAGTCCTCATTAATTACAGAAAACTGTTCTATTGTTCGCACTCGATACTATTTTTTGCTTGGATACACACACCGCCACCACGTCTAGCAGAGCGATTTAAATAAAATTTTTTGTAGTTCTCCAAGTGTATAACGTCACCTTCTTCATAATACCATGTTTCCGTGAACATTTGAATGTCCAAACTAAACCCAAAGTTGTTTTGTAAAATACTAAGTTCATCCTCTTTATTACGTGCAGATTGTAGGTTATGATGAAATACACTATATATCTCATGTTTAGTTGTGTTGAATATTTTTGTAACATGTTCTGGCAGTAAGTAATTTTCGTCAGTCATTTTAACACAAACTCAATAACGAGACACGATTGAACACTTATTTAATCTCCTCAAAGTCGTCCGCGTGCGTGACTTTCAGTATAGGGGCGTTGTCCGTTTTCCTTGTAAAAGATCCTGCCGTTCCGGACCCACAGAAACTTCCATTTATGTTCATGTTTTTTTGCCACTGACATCTCAAACAGTCGTTTCAAGCAGTCGTTTCAAGCTGTTCGTTTATGTAGATCGGTGCGGTACTAGTGGACCCCAGATCTTTGTTTGTTAGGCGCTTCTTTTTTGCAGCTTCCAGAACAGCGTCTCGTAGCGTCCGGCTTCGGAATTAAATGATGATGTTGCTTTCCTTATTTCGTGTCGGCACGCGGTGACACACTTCTATCTCATTCACTGCTATCGGCGACCCGATAAGGTCGCCGATCTTTTGTACAGTATCTGTCACATTTTCATTTTCTTGTTTCGGAATTCCTTTTATCTCTAGGTTTGCGCTCCTCGAGTACGGTTCACAGTGACCGAGACGCATTTCTGTTTCTTTGATTGCCTGCAGCAGCGTTTCATGGGATTGTTGCAGACTCGCATTTACCCGCTTAAGCTCTACGTTTTCTTTTGAGAGCACCTCAAACTCTTTCTTTATATCTTCGAATGCCTTGTTTATGAAATCCATTCCTTTTTTCACTTCCCTCACATCGGTTCTTAGTTCGCGAATCTCTGTTCTAAGCTCCCTTTCGAGCGATTCCTTGAACGTCTTAAATTCATGTTTCAATTTGTCCTTCAATTCATTGCACACTTTAGCAATGTCCTTAGCCATGGTCACAACGAGAAAGACGCTTGGCAGCAGCGACAGCAAGTCCACTAAATATTTTTGTAAATGTTTTTGTACTAACCTGTAAGGGTTTGCGTGCGATTAGGACCGTGCCGTGCCGCCGCTACTGCCAAGTGCCCGGCCGTCGCTTCGTGGTCCTTTTTATAAGTGAGCAGCGGTTGTGGTGTATGAGGCGCTGGCCAATCTGCGCCGATGTCCTGTAGTGTCGCGCTGGACGTAGCGCACGCGTCAGCCGCTATTCCCCGCCCGGCGTGTCCTCTTCGCGTGACGTGCCTTCTTTGCCTGCTGAACTTCGCTGGCTGTGGTGACAATGCAGAACTGGATGTCTGGTCAGCGCGGATCACCTGCAAGGGTTTGCGTGCGATTAGGACCGTGCCGTGCCGCCGCTACTGCCAAGTGCCCGGCCGTTGCTTCGTTGTCCTTTTGATAAGTGAGCAGCGGTTGTGACGTCTGAGGCGCTGGCCAATCTGCGCCGATGTCCTGTAGTGTCGCGCTGGACATCGCGCAGGCGTCAGCCGCTGTTCCCCGCCCGGCGTGTCCTCTTCGCGTGACGTGCCTTCTTTGCCTGCTGAACTTCGCTGGCTGTGGTGACAATGCGGAACTGGATGTCTGGTCAGCGCTGATCACCTGTAAGGGTTTGCGTGCGATTAGGACCGTGCCGTGCCGCCGCTACTGCCAAGTGAGCGGAAATATCCTTTTCATGCTTCACTCCAGGAGAAGGGTATTTCTGCTGTCTACCTGTAATACAGACACAGCAGCGCCGGTGTCAAGTTCTAGCGCTAATGCATGATATTCGATGGTCACCTTGCACAAAAACGGCGGCAGCGAACTGGCAGCGTTGATGTTGCAGTTTTCCGCTCCTTCACAGTCGGCTTCCGAAGCGCGAAGACTGCGGAACCCTCTATGAGCAGGCTTGTTAACCCTTCGGTCACGGTCTTGGTTCCTCGTTGACTCGCAAACTCTTCGAACGTGTCCAGTTCTCTGACACTGGAAACACTTCGCTTCTTTGTGCGGACAGTCCTTAGCTCTGTGTTTGTTCGAGCCACATCAATAGAATAGCATTGCGCTCCGCCTTTCGCCGATTTGTCGCTTTCCAACTTCTTTATTTCTGTTTTGTCTTGCACGGTGGAGTGACACTCGCTTGCATTCCTTGTCGCTTCTTCCAACGACAAGGCCTTTTCTACCGCTCTTTTGAAAGACAGCGATTCATCTTTCGCAAAAAGGCACTTTTAAATGTCCATGCGTACCAGGCCACACGAAAAACGGTCCCTCAACGTCTCCTCGAGGTGGGTTCCGAACTTCCACGTTTGGGCCAGACTCCTGAGCTCCGCCACGAATTCAGCAATGGTATCCCCCTCTCGTTGCACACCCTTGTAAATTTAGCCAGTTCCGCGATGACCGAAGGTTTCGGCGATTAATGCTCGTTCAACGCTTGCTTCGGCTCGGCCAGCGTCTTCGTCGCGGGAGGCCTTGGGGACACTAGGCTTTTCAGCAGTGCGTACTTGTTTGGTCGTACGAGGCTTAAAAACGGGTGCACTTTTTTCTCGGGAAAAAAATGTTGTTCACTACAAAGAACGCTGTCAGCCTCTCGTCGTAAGTTTCCCAATCCGACACGGACTCGTCAAACGCTTCGACTTGCCCGATAAGTTCGGACGCCATGCTGCCATTTACCTTGGTCATCCTCATAGAAGGCGGTCCTTCTAGTGCTTTGGTGTCGTTCCAGTCAAGTCCAGGGCATTAGCCACATCCTCGTCGCCCTTACGTTACGTTTCTGATGGGTTTGTTGAACTGCGACATCATAAGTTGCACACAGCAGAATGCGTTCGATCGGCCGGCTTAACATTCCGCAAGATATAGACTGTCTGAGCAGTAGAAGGGAAAGAAGCACTGGTCTCTATTGTAGTAGGCTGGATTGCGGATCGGGAGCCCGCCGGTGTCGCCACCGGCGGCCATTGCTTGACACCAGGCAATACACGCAAGTCTATGGAAGAAACGCACAAAAGTAAGAATATTGAAGCATGTACGCTGTGCTCGGAGGCTAGTATTTTATGGCGTGCTGCCATCCTTATGTCGGGTGTTTGGAGATCGAATCGGTATTTGTCAAACGTTCGAACGCCGATGAAAAAAATGCGGAGCACCTACGGCCGAGCTGCCAAGCTTGCTCTCGTAGTGGAGTAAAGAAAGGAACTTGCCGTCAATGAGACCGTCCTCGGGGAAGCCCAGAAGTTGATAAATGACAAAGAAGTTCCATCTTGACAGCGGCTTTCCGGGAGTGAGCGAATTCCGTGTAGCAAAGCCTTCGAGCTTGTCGTCTGCTAAACCCAGCTCAACGAAACCGCCACCGACTCCGCGGTAACTCTAGGTAACTCTCGCCCCATTGAGCTGCACTACAGCGGAGTCACTCTTGACCACAATATATTTATTTATAAGAACTGCGAGGGATGCCAGTTTTAATCTTTGTACGCAAGCTATTTTACGGGCTTATCGAAAAGCATCCAAAAAGTTTCAGTGCCGACAACAGTTTAGGAACGGTGGAAACGGCACTTTTCCTCGTTCTTCCGATATAGTCCCATGCATTGGCTGGTGTCAATCAATGGCCGCCGGTGGCGACACTAAGCCCCAGTTGCCGAAGCCGCGGTCCGCGATCCAGCCTACTACAATAGAGATCAATATGAAGAAGCTTCGCACGAGGCCCAAAGTTGCCAGACGATATCAGTATGTTTCAAAGCACAGCGTCTGGGCAGCGTTTAGCTGAACTCTATGATGCACACAGTTTCGAAAAACAAAGTCGAGATGGCGCTTCAAACGATGGGAGGCGTACTGAAATTAGTGAGAGGGGTACTCTTTTCCGCGGGAGTTCCACAACTGAGGTAATCTAGTAAGATTGCTGACAATGACACGTGTCTTCATGGAAGCACGTGACGTCATCAGACACCATGACGTAAAAAAAAATTTCCCGCCATATTCAGCAGTGAAAAGCTTCGCGCATGTCGCCGCCATGACGCTATATATAACGAGAGGCTTTGAACCACCAGATTTAGCGGTAACATATCCCCCCTAAATTTGGTGCCAACGTTTAGATCAATCATGCAAGCATTAAAATAGACCTTTCCGGGAAATCCCAGGAAACCTCGCCGCGAGGGCAATTGTGAATCTGTTCAGATGTACTCTAGTGCCAACTCAAATGTTTTGTATATTTTAGAAGCGGCTTTGGGGGGGGGGGGGGGGGGGGGGGGGACTCAATATCTCCTATTAATAAAAGCTCAGAACACGAAAAAATAAAGCCAACACAAAAAGAGGTTATCATATACTCTGTTTTGCATTCCTTTTGCTTTCTCTGCGTTTTGAAATAACAGAATGTTAAGCCAACGACAACTTCGTCTTCGCTTCCTGGATAATCTCACGCGTCATACATGAAAACGTCATAATGCATCAAGCAGTCAGTGAGGGCGCAACATTTTTCCGGAAATGTCTCTTTGTATTTTTCGTTGAGCCGGAAAGACGCATCACCTATTGTAAATGAAGTATTTCTAAAGAAGGAAGGGGAAAAAGTGTAGTCTTTTACCGTATTGAAACGAAGAAACTCCCTGCCTGCCTACGATTTCGTTCTTATTGAAAGAACCATTCGGGTAATTTCTAGTATCAATTTTTTTTTAGTTCAAAGGATTTTGTTTTTGCTTTAATTTATAGCCTCGAGAAAATGCATTTTTCACCAAAGTAAAAAAAGAAAACACAAAGAAACAGTTGTTAAAATTTAAAAACCAGCAACAAAAATAAGTATGTAGCATAAACAAAAAAGAAAAAAAAAAACTATGGGGAATCCCACAGGAAACTGTGAGCTCCCACGCCATTCGCCGTTATGCATTTCACGTGATCCAAGAGAGCATATTTTACCATCCCGTACCCAAAGATGTAGATAAACAAAACAAAAACGATCAAAAATACTCACGAACAAAGAAATATATCAAAGGCTTCCTTCGACACTCAGATGGCGTGATCCACACAGGCCTCGTCACCCTTTCTGCGGGACCGACGTCGGATTTCCGCCGTCTTTGCATTTTTCTTTCTCTTCAAAGAACGCACTTTGTAATCGAAGGCTGTTTCGTCGTCGGATCCGTGGCGATCCTGGGCACGTCACGTCCATCTCTTCATATTTGGCGCAGCCACGCGTATTTCACCGATGCCCCCCGGACCTGACGCGGGGACAGCGACGGTCGGCTGTCAGGCGACAGATCACGGCAGCCGCCCGGCGCACGAGCGTTGCCGGCCGACCCACGCCGCGACCGGGGAGAGTGGGTGCGGCTGCGGCGTTCGGTTGGGAGATATCGCGTCCGGACTACGAAACTCCGCTGCACCCTGCCATGGAGCGCAGAGGATGCTGCGGCTGGGCTGTCCGAGCCAATCTCATGCCGCGAGAGTGTCACGCAGGCATGGACACGTTACTGAGACGGAGTAACTGAATATCCTCACTCAAAACTCACTCGAAAAGTAGTATATAAGTGCTTTACTGGTTATCGCGATTCAAAAGGAACGTGTTACGTCATCTTGTAAGTAACGAACTATATGTCTGTTTTACTCCGAAAGGGTAGCTTTTCTGGAGCAGTATACTCTTCCGGTGGTTTGTTGGCGTTAGTAATATCTTGCTTCTTTGAGCGTTTATTCGGGGATAATTGTGTCTCCTGACATACCTCGGCACATTTTTTGTGGTCTATCAGGTCGTTTTCTTCTCGTGCAAATTACACGCGTGAGCTGTAATTTGCGGAAATGATGCCGCGAAAAAAGCACGTCACCATCGTCGCGAGAGTCTAATACAAGGAACACATCAGGGGTGAAACTCGACGCCACGCAGCACTCGCCGCCGCTCGCCGCACCATAGGCGCATCGCGCGTAAAGCCGTATATGGGGAATTCGGTCAATAGCGAGTTTTCGTAGATCGTTTTCACCGCCCCGCAACGCTCTGCGCAGCCCTCTACAATACCCGGAACTCTACAGTGAAGGCTATCGGCGCGCTTGCGCAGCAGCGGCTTCTTCGTTACGGAGGGCTTAGTGGAGGGGAAAACACGCTCTACGAAAACCCCCTAATAACTGGTAAGAATAGGGCGAAAATAAGATCACGCCATTAGCCGAAACGCTTTCAATTACCTTAAGCGCGATGATTGACCGCCCTTGTGGCCAACCGCGAACCTCAAATATTCCCTTAGCGGATGCAATGGGCCCAGCAAGTACCCTCCAACCACAATGTCTAGGCAGGAAAGTATTCAAGCATTTTATTTCAGCAAGCTAGAGTTGAAATTCACGACTCTTTGTAACTGAAAGGGCAACTCACGCGACGTTATCGTCATGGCGACTCTCAGAACGCAATCGAACTTTCTCTTGTTTCTTGTGAGAAAAGGGTGGGCACATGGCTATTTACCGACTATATACAGATGAGGTGTTTGGCTCTGATCCCGAGCCCAAGGAAAACCAATCGAAAGTTCGGTGCTGCTGTGCGTGCCTATGCTTTCTATGGCACAACCACTTCCCGTCGCAGTGGCACAGCCACTGCCACGGCGTACGAGTGGGTCCTACGCCGTCGCAAGAGGCTTGAAAATCGGTCCTGTCACTCTCGGTCCTACTCGGTTGCAAGTGTGTGAACGGAGCTTTAATCAACGCGCGCCGTAAACTTCGTTTCCACCTTTGGGTTTGACGAATCAAGGGTCACGGGGTTGTAGGTGAGGTACTTGCT
This sequence comes from Ixodes scapularis, assembly GCF_016920785.2. Taxonomy (NCBI): domain Eukaryota; kingdom Metazoa; phylum Arthropoda; class Arachnida; order Ixodida; family Ixodidae; genus Ixodes; species Ixodes scapularis. The sequence goes on from NW_024609835.1 coordinate 20,022,527, forward strand.
CTGCAGAGGCTCCCCTTCATAAGGAATTAAGTACTGTTACGCGTCACTTCACCAAAAATAAACGAAAATTCCTTACGAGTTCCTTGTCTTACAAAGTAACTTGGTCGTTACTTAGTTACCGAAACGTGTAACTATGTCGTTACTTAGTTACCGAAATATGCAACTAGGTCGATACTTAGTTACTAAAAAGTGTAACTAGGTAAAACTAAGACATTACTGTAAGACGTTAAGTACAAGTCAGTCTGGTGTCACGTGATACCTTAGAGAGGAGAGTAGTGACGCGTGTCGGCGCGTATAGTCACGTATAGCTTAAGAATGCTGCACTGGCTGGGGTGGCGTGTAGCGTCTGTTGCGGTTCATCGTAAAGTAAAACAAAAGGCCGCGAGCCGCATGAGAGAGCCACATTCGCAATTGGCACAAATAATTCACCTGGCGCATATTCGCCTGTTCCAATGACCGTAGAGGGCGCTGTTGCTCGGGCAAAGCGCCACTTTTGTCCGGCATCTTTGAACACAGAAGAGCCAGAGTCCATGTTCAAGATGCATGACTAGAAATGTTGCTAACTTTTGTGAAACCCGAAGTTCCACTATATCACCGAACTTTCAAATTTCTGAAAGAATTCGACGACGTTCGACCATAGAGAAGTTTTGCCCGAATACATGTCGAAAATTTAAAAATTCTAAAATATTATTTTATCCTGTTGCATTGCTTTAAATTCGATAAAATTGTCACCAAAGTTTTCGCGATATAAAAGAAAACCTGTAATATTGTAATTATTCAGTTCGCGCGTTCCCCTTCTACGCCAGGTGGCTGTTCAGCTCGTTTATAAATTTTTTTTGCGTATCTGCATAATAATTGAACTACAGTGGAAGTTTTCTCGCCTTTTCTGTTAAAAAGTTCGAAGTCGAACCTTGACGACCAAGAACCTCGGAAGGTTCGTGGCATCCGTTCTGTCCGATCCGAAATTTCCAGCAGGCTCACGTCGCGGTGCTGGTCATGGTGACGTCGCTTGTAAAGAAAAGAAACGAAATTTCGGCTGGGATTTAACGAGGTCATACAGTTTGCACACTATGCGCCGAGAAGCTAAGGGAGAGGAGCAGACGAGAGCGCGCAGGGACGCCAGAACGCCGAGCTGTCATTGGAATGATTAGTGGGTAGACCTAAAGTAAGCTGCCTTTCTCTGCACTGCAATCGTCGAAAACGCGTTAGAACGCGGAGCGTCGGCGTCCGGCGTTTGACTTTCGCATTCGAACGCGTTCGACGAGTTCGGTAGAGAAGAAGGCAGCTAGCTTTAGGTCTACCCTCTAATCCCTCCAATCAGAGCTCGGCGTTCTGACGACCGGGCGCTCCCTCGTCTCCTCCTCACCCTCACTTTCTCGCGCATTCGAGCACATGTCCTCACAGATACTCACGCATTCGCATCGACTCTCTTTTCGCACTGCGTAATTTTATGTGCTACGAAAGTGAATAGAGGTTTCCTATGCATCTGATTCTTCTGATTACGTCTCGAACGTGCAGGCACGCAATACTTTCGACGAGTTCTGTATACTTAGCAGCAGTCGACCTGTCGGTTCGGACAACATGAAGCGGACAAGCTCGTTGAGGCTGGAACGCCCATCGCGACGAAACGGATATCGCGTCGGGCTTCAGAGTAGTTTCTCTATAACCATCAGCGACGTCGGAACTACGTCGCTGAAAGTGCAAATGCGCTCTAAAATGTTCCTTGCTAATATTTTCTCCTATAGTCTCTTTTTAACTTAGGAAACGTAAGGCTTGGCCGCTCCTGAATATTCCATTATCGTTCTGCAACGAACGGGATTACTGCGTCAGCCAATGAGAATGCCGAAGAATAAATCACGAAGCAAGAAAGCCTTGTCCTAATAAGACCCACCCTCGTTTTTTTTAGGCTTCCAGCCACCATGGCGCCAGGGCAGTGAACAGAAAGCACCTCGGTTGACTCCTAGTCCGCGCGACTGGTGGCCAAAGGAGGCAACTTTGGGAAGGTCAAGCCACCGAGCGATTGGAGACGAGCCCTCAGTTACAGTTAGGAAAAAAGCTGGAAAATTCTAGCACGAGATGGTGTCCAATGATTGAAACCACGGGCCACCTCAGAGTTGCATAAATTCCCCATTCGATGGTGCTACCTGTTAAACGAAACTTCGTTGCCCGGTGGGTTATGTTTTCGGAAATATGCGGCGCCCCCACTGTCTGCTTGACCTATTGTGACGTACAGATGCACGGCACGTGATATTATTCAGGTATAGAAGACGAAGTAGACGTTGGTTTAATATTTTGTGATTTCAGCACGCAGAGAAGGCAGAAGGTAAACAAAACAGAGTATTGGATTACCTCCTTTTGTGTTCGCTTTAGTTTCTTGTTTTGCGTCTTCAGCGTCTAATGATCAGAGCCAATGAATCGCGCCGTTTCTAGAATATACGAAGCGTTCGGGTAGGCACGAGCGTACATATGAACAACCCCACAGTTCCCCTCGCCGCGATGACTCCTAGTGTTTTCCAGAAAGGTCTGTTGCAAGCATGGCGCCTCAAGGGTGTCCTTGTGCCAATAGATAAGCTATAGGCTTCAGAGTAACGACAATTGGCCATATTTTGGCTCAAAATCATGGTTGCCAGTTATCTGAATTTTTATCTGAAAGAAGAGGAAACAATTTTTTACCCTCCAGAAATATTTAAACAGTTCGCGACAGAGCAAAGCAATAGTACGTTACCTTCCTAACACCGAATCTAATGCTGATGAAGTCGCATTTTTGAATCATGACGATTGGCAGTTGCGTCTGCTCCGCATACGAGCCAAAATGGCGGCGCCAACAAGAATGTGGGGGAACGGAGTGCCGATACACTAAGCGCACCTCATTTAGTGGCTCTAGGGTGCCCCATGCGTGTAGGCATGAGCAGCGTGCGCGTGAACGTTGCTTTGGTAAGCTAAGCTTGCAATCGCAAGTACTTAGCCGCACGAGCAGACAGGTGGCGGCGGCCAGATGCCGTGCTTGCAATTGTAGATGCACGTTTCCGAGCGTGGCGTCTGGACTGGTTCCACATGCGTTCAAGCAGGTGCAGCCTGCGCACGAAGGTGGCCTTGGCAAGCTAGCGATTTCACGTGCTTCCTCAGACGAGCAGGAATATGGCGGCGTACGGATGCCTGTTTGCAATCGTGTACAAACCTTTCCGAAAAAGGGCTTCTGGTCGATTCCATTGTCACTGTTCGTGCGTATGGCGCGTGCTTTGTTCGCTTTCCGAAGTGACGAACATGTGCGTGCTGGACAGAGGAGATCGCATGCTGGTTCTTAGGACTTGTATATATTGAAATGGTATATACACCTTTTGCCTAAAAACGTATGAGGCCGGGTTCATTGCTGTATGTGTGTGTTAGGCACGCGCAGTCGCACGTGTGGACTGTGATTTTTGTAAACAATGGAAACCCTTAGAGAGCTGGAATATTCGTATCATTATAAACAGACTGCGAACCCAATAAAAAAAAAAACTGGAATGAAAATTAAAAAAAAAAAAAATATCCGCGTGTCAGGTGTTCAATGGGCATGCGGCTGAGGCATTCTTTGTGATCTGTTGGGATCGTGCAGGAAGGGACGTGTCTGAAATTGACAGTTCTGCAAGGAGCAGTTTCTGCAAGAGCAGTAAGATGGCGAGATGAAGGTTTTTGCGGAGATCGGGTTTTCAACTCAGATCCTTATTTTTTCTTTTTCCTTTTTAATCTCGACATTTCCTGGGCGCGCTTCGTAGGCTCGTGCGATTGCGTAAAAGGGACACAAATATGAGGAATATGTTAAAGGTGATTCAATTAAGTAGTGCTGCGTCATTCATAGCCTCCACAGAGTAAGTTAAAGCTAGGATATGTTGGCGCTATTTATAATATTAAAGCTAGAAGACACACTGCCCAATTCGATTAAAAGCAATATTCGCACGTACCTACCTAAAAATAGCACACACGCAACAAGTTTTGTTTCTGTCATTATTAGTGATGCTTTATGCTTTTTAGCAATGTTATTCGAAGTGAGCACTATAGACCCTTTTGCTGTTTGCAAACATGAACTACCGCTTGCGTCTCAAGCGACTTCCGGTTGAACCGTCTTTGCAAGCCTGTTGAGCTTGCTTATGTCACCAGTGGTGTAATGGAGAGGTCCCTGGTTCGATACCCCGACCAGGCGGATTTTTTTGCTTGCGCCCCAGTCACCTAGCTGCGTTTGGAGATTTGTTTTTGTCCTTTGTACCTCTTCATCCCCTTCTCCATGGATTATTTTCGCCATTCTTCTCCAGCTTGCTTGCACCTTTGCATTTAATTGCATTATAATCATTAATGCTACACGGACAACAAAGTTGCAGATTTAACTAGGGCCTTAATTCGGTCGTACAATATTACACCTTTTAGGAGGCAAGTTGGTTTCCAAAAATACTCGAAACATTTTAGCATATCTCGCACTCCGTCCTTTTGGCGGTCATCTGAAAGAATGGTTGTGAAACTCCTAATCTACATTTGAAGCAGCGGTGTTAAGGTGGCATTTGTTCGTATTTTTTAATAACCCGGAATGTCTCTGCGACGTCAAGGACTGGAGCACCACCTGACGGTGTTTGCCATAAAAAGGGTCTAAAGCGAGGCCGACGGTTCGTCAGAGAAAAAAGAGTGTTTAAACCGCGCGAAAGAATTAGCGCGAACACGATATCCGCGAGTGCTCGTCTCAGACCGAGAATATACACCGATCTCCGTAAACGTTCCACCATAGCCTCTTATATAATGACAAAGCCTGGCAGATCGCCACGAGAAGCGGCCGCCGAAATGGAAAAGTTGTAGTAGCAGACGACGGAAGAGAGGAGAGCCACGTGACTGGCGCCCGCTGCGGCGAGACGCCAAAACACAACTCTCCCGAGCGAACAAGTGTGTTTCGGGTCCTCGCCGCTGCAAAAGCCGTGCGCTGGCGTCCAGGTAACCCGAGAAATGGCTCTTTGATGTTCTGTGATACCAGATCCTCACGCTCCAAATCTGCAACCGGGCACTCAATGGCTCCGCCGTCGAACTGCCAGGCTTTGTGAGTATAGATGAGGCTAGGGTGCCTTCATGTGCATTGGGGCACTCTAGATGAGGCTACGTTCCACGCATGGGTGACGCCGGCGTAGCTGTCGTTCGTAGGAGGCAGACGCTCGTTCACGAAACGGCTCGTGCCACCTCGTGTTCCGCTCGCGCAGACCCTAAGCGTGGATGTGTCGCGTCAAGACAGACTACAGTTGCCTTGCCACGATGCATGGCTAAAGTGGTGGTGTGTAATAAAACTGGCTCTCAGATCGGTCTATTGAAGACCACCAAGTGTTGCCGCCTAAGGCGCCTAAGGCCCACATCCTACTACGAAAGCAGACACAACGTAAAAAAAAAAAAAAAAAAAAAAGGTGGGGAAGCCGGTTAGGGTTTTTCAGTTTGGTAACTGTTACGTGCTGAACAATGCCATCGCCACAAGATATTCATCGGACGGAGTACAGATGACCAGCACGCCAAGTTCAAGTGTTTTGCATCGACACGTTAATCGGATATCCATTTCGCCTCAAGTAGACACGCTTTACTCAGGCTCCGAGCGGAGAACAGTTTATTTCATTTTTCTCTCGCTGAAGACACGTCAATACTCTGAAATGAACTCGCGCGCGACGTTGCCAAAGTGACTGAGAGTTTTAAAAAAAAACAGGGTATGGCTAGTCCCCTGCATCTTATTATCTCTCTGTAGCCAATAAAACTGCGGCATTGTCAAAGAAAAAAGAAAAAAACCGCGAACATAATAGGCGTTCCCTAAAGGTGCCCAGAGGCGATTCCGGAGATCGCCCAAGTGTGGCAGTAACTCACTGTGCTGGCTCGAAGCATCATAGAAATCTCTAAATCATGACAATATACGCGGCCGATTTACCTATTAAAAATGCAATCAAGGACCCCAACACGCCGATTTCATCTCCAGCGATTGGTGGAGCATGTTCCGAAACCAGGACCACTGTCGGTCAAAAGCAATCGCAGGATCCTCTCACCTCCGACCGGTGGAACCGCGGAGTGATGTCTCGAATGCGGGTGGCTTGTTGCCCATAGACCCGTTGCTCTCGGGCAGGGGACGCGACCGCGTCCTCAAGACGCGACCATGTTATGCTGGCAGCACCATCCAGGCGGCGCTGTAACGTTCGATTTTGCACGTGCTACCTTCGAATGCAAGCATCCATCAGCGTCTGTCGACGCGCGATAACAAAACGTCCAAAAACTAAAATAAAAAAAAATAAATATGCAGCTTGCGGCCTCAGCGTTCCAATAAACATTCCTTTCAGCTTTATTACTTTATTGCTCTCTTTGATAGCTTCCGTGAGCCCGTATGTTTTACTTCACTTGATAGCAAAGCCGAAGCTATACTTGCTAAAGTATGTTCCCCTGAACGATGCTCGCACTGCACGAGCGCGCGTGCTTGGCAGGTATGTATACTGAAAGCTCGGAGCTCGCTCTTCTAGCCTCTAACGGAGTATAAAAAACTGTAGTGGGGAAGCGTATTGACGCATGTTGGAAACGCGAGCCAAATATTCTATTTTGCTCGCCTGGAGCGCTGCTCAAAACTTGAGAGCTACGGGCCTATACAGACCGGACTACTATTCAACCCAGCGACCGCGCGCTCGAGCGCTCAAGAGCTGATGACTGGACCACGGTGTAAGATAATACTCTTCAGGTGAGGACTGCGCCCTCCTCGCGCAGTCCAGATAAAATTCGCTCTTTATTTTCTTTCTTTCTCTCTCTAACTATGGTTTCAAGCGGCGCCGGCAGATAACTTGTCGACCCGTGGGCACGGCAAAGACGGCTCGTGCCGCCTCATTCTCCACACGCGCAGAGCTCCAGCGAGGTTGTCGCACGTGCAGAAAGACCACGGTGCACCGGGGTGTCATGGCAACGAGATAATTTTGTTCGCTCTCGCACAGTTTCGCCGTTTGACCGCCGGCGACACTGTCAGGCGCCGGCACGGTGGCCGCGGAATAAAGCAGCCTTTCGGATGCCCGTCGAACGAACACCATCTGATTCCTCGCGCCGCGCGTTCAGCCCCGCCGTGTCCTCACCTAAAGAGTGTATCTTAAGACCCGTTCACACTCTTGCGACCGAGTACGACTGAGAGCGACTCCTTAGGACCGGATGCGAGGCAGCGGAGCTGGTCCTAAGAGATCGCAAGAGGCTTAAAAACCGGTCTGGTCTCTCTCGGTCGTACTCGGTTGCAAGAGTGTGAACGGGTCTTTACACCGTGGACTGGACGCATCACTTCCGCGGAAAACCGAGAAAAAAAAAGAAAAAAAAAGACTATAGTGTGTTGTTTTTAAGACGTTTATTGCTGTGCTATCTTCCCTATCCGCGAAATATTGTCATTTTTCGACTACTCTTTACTCGCTTCTGTCATCTACAAAAAGCGTACACATTTTGCGATAACAGCGTTTGTCATCTCCACGAAATGTCGAGTTTTCATTGGTCACGTACCGTCCTGGCTGCCGGCACAACGCTCCTCCCTTCGCCGGAGATAATTTCGAACCTCGATTACTATTTTGATAAAGAAATCGGCCGCGCATTGTTATGAATCATTGATTTCTAGGACGCTTAGAGACCGTTTTTTATCGCCATACTAGAAATACCTTAATGTTCGCGAGCCTTTAATTTTCGCGAATTTCGCGAAGTTTAAGGGCACGCGAAAATTTCGATCCTCAAGGGTTTCAATGCCGGCGTCTGGAATTCACGTAATTTAGTGGCCGCGATTATGTGCTCTGTGACCGATGTGCGAAGAATAGGGTAAGCGAAAATAAGGGGATTTAGAATATTTAGGCGACCTCAGAAACCTTATCAGGACACCTTTAAGCAGCGCTCACACTGCTCGTATACCAAGAACAGCTTGCAGACGCTTTCTGGAGGCCTATACTTGTCAAACACAAAACGCGAAGTCATTGTCGTGATACGCCAATCGGTGCGCTTCGTCAACTTCGGTCCCAACTTTGTGTTTGACGAGTTTAGAGGCCCTGGGGTGCGTTTCTTCCTTGTATAACGGTCACGATGGCCACAATGGCCATACAAAACCGTTTACAGACACGTCGAAGTGTACAAATCTACGAAGCAAGATAAGATGCCCAAGGCGCGTCCGCAGAAAATTTTGTAAACGCGTCTTGAGTGAACACTGTGTTTTATAAATGATGTGTGGGCAGCACGACAGCGGCTTAACATTGTCAGTGACTTTAGTTAGGACTTAGAAGCGCCTATCCCCATGAAAGAATGCCGGGGCGTCTATTCCCCCGGCTGAGATTTCGGAGAGCCAATCACCGCAAATGACGGAGCGAGGTAAGGAAATTGCGAGGCGGAACGCATGATTCCACTAACAAACGTAGTCTGCTATGGGGCACTAAACGATGGCAAACCTTGCTGAGGTCCGGTTCCGTTGCGGGCCTTCATTTTAACGTCAAACATATTTTCGGCGAAGTCCTTCGGCAGGCTCCTCTCTGCAGACTGCAGTGACTGGCTCTTTGAGTACTCCACGGGAAAGCAGACGCACGGGGGATGTTTTAGTATAGTGCCGAAGCGGCGAAGAAGGGGCAATGTGGTCAGCAGCAGTGAGTGTGGCTGGCGGCTGGCAAAGGAAACATTGAGCAATACCTGCTACCTAAAGATAATTCTACATGTCAAACCAAGCTCAGTTGCACGTTTACTGCGTTCGCCTTCGCTATCTATTTAAGTCAGCTCTCGTGAAGTTGAACACTGGCAGCACGTTTAATGGGGAGAATATTCGGGAGTATACACGATTGGAAGGAAACGACGGATAACAAAATTCTGGACGACATTCCGGGTATTTTCTGCGTCTAAGGGCCTAGGCTATCTTCAAATGTCTTGTTGTCGGGCGACAAAAACAAAGTAAGCGTTTGTGGCCTGCGAAATTGTCTACACTGACGCTGTGATAGGTCTCAAGCGGGCCCTTCTGCAAACAATTTAGAACGCTCCACCGTATAAAAATATATATATATATATAGATATATATATAGTTTTTTTTTTGTTTTTTTTTACAGCGGCGTTGCTAAGGGCTAGTTTCCCAAGTTTCGTGTCCGTGGACGAATAAACCTCGACACAGCGCTGTGGACAGCTCCCGCCAGCTGTGAGCAACGACGGCAACCAGACAACCGGCAAGCCGGTTGTCTGGTTGCCGCTGTCGCTCATAGATGGCGGCTCATAGTACAGCTCCACTGCTTTTCCTTCTTCAGCAGAGTGCAGAAAGGCTGAAAGTTTTTGCTAACAAGGCGCCTCTGAGAAGCTCTACGAGCTGTGAATGTTTTATGTCGCCCAACTAGGACAAGACCCAAAGCCAGCTGTTCGTAAGATATGTCGAATAAAAGATGGGTGTTTTATAAATCCCTCATTACGCGGCAAAAAAGTGTAGAGCACTCGTCTAGAAAAAAAACACAAAAAAAAACACGAGACTTTCTTTACATTTCATGTAAAGAAAGTCGTGTAAAGAAGAAAAAAGTTCCATGTAAAGAAGAAAAATATATATATATAGTTTAACGCCAGACGCTGCCGTTCTTTCCGCCTTTTTGCTAAGTCCAACGACCCTCGGTCACGAAGCTGGATTACCGAACCCCAATTACGTCACCCTTTGTACAAGGGACAACTGGCTTCGCTCGCGACCTTTTAACGTCAACTTTATATATTCTTTCGGTTTTTTAAGTTTTTCTTAGCTTCAACAAACGAGCCTTAGCGAACGATATCAGCGAAAAGAGCCATTCCAAATGCCAGGAGCCTACCTCGTGACCCTCCGTGTACGGCACCGTACAACTGGAATTCTGCCGGTCACGCGTCACGTTTCTCTAAACCGGATTGGCCGCCGCTGGTGATCGCCTCGGTTCAGTCAGTAGCTAAAAGGCTCTCCCCGCGATGCCAAATAAGCCCCTCGTTCGGCCACGTCGAGAAGCGAGCGGATTTTCCGGCCCTGCTCGCTCGCTAACAGCCGTACCGGTTGACAGCACGGACCGCCATAATTGACAGTGAGATCAAAGGGGAGGACGAGCCGCCGAGGAAGGAAGAGAAGCCCGCCGAAGAGCGACGGCTCGGTCGGTTCGCGGGACCGCCCCGCTGTCGGCATTGTTCTCTCGAGCGGAGCTTCATCGAGCTCCAGTCCTCTCCGATCACAATCGCTTCGGGAGATTGGGAGTGCGCTAAATCAGTTTAGTTGCACCCTAGACTAAAAAACGAAGAAGGAAAAAAAATGAAAAAGAGCGAAGAGGTTGACACCGAGATTACGGTGGTGAGCGTGCTAGTACACTGCCCGACAATGTTAGCGCGAACACGGCTACGGCTCTTTTTTTTTTTCTTGCATTTTACTTTGAAAGACTATTGGCGGGCACCAAAATTTACATCTCAGGTTAGTTCCCTGACTGAGCACTTCCCCACCATAGTTTTGGTTACAATCTTTGAATAGCGAGTAAAAAACGGCGATTTCTTGTTCGCGCTGACAGTGTTGCTGAGTGTAAGTAGAGCGTTGTTGCAAGCACCAATGTAGCAACTTCGGCATACGCTTTTGTCAACAGAACTAAGCAACATGTATAAAGTGGACGCAATAGGTCCTAGCGCACTAAAAGAGTATTTAAAAAAAAAATGAAAGACGTTTACAACTCCCTGTAATGCCGAATTAGAGCACCTCTTGAGGAAGAGAAAGGGAGGGTATGCCTTTCCTTCCACTCCCATCCACTTTCACGCTCCCCTTTCATTAGCGGGAAACTTTCGTGACATTTCCCGCTAAATTCAGTGGAAAAAAATCCCCGCTATATTTAGCGGGAAATTCCCCGCTAAATATAACCAGGCCATTTTCCCCCTAAATTTAGCAGGAAAGTTTTTCCGCTAAATTTAGTGGGGAAATTTTTCCGCTACATTTAGCGGAAAGAATCCTCTCCTCGACCTCTCTCGTGATGTCACTCGTGACCCTCGTGACGTCACTCTTGACCCTCATGACGTCACACCTGACGCCCCATGTGACGTCTTTAGGAAACGGCCCATAACGCAACGCGCGGTTAGGCCGACGGCGACGGCAACGCCGCTTAGATTAGAAACCAGTAAAAAGTCCTGCAAGGACCCTTTACTGGTTTCTAATTTGCACCGGACCTGAGCGCACTGAACGTAGTAACTTAATGAAACTTTTCGTTTCTCGAATATCCTATTATTTTGAAAGTTATAGGCAAACCAAAATTAGAAAAACAAGCAAAAAATAACCTCTTTCATGACGTCCTTGGTTGCTGGAGTGGCCGTGAACCAGAGGAGGAGTAGTGAGCTCATCGAGCGCTCAAGGCTGCCGCACTCCGTGTCGAGGGCACGAGAGGGCGCCACTAAAGCATATTCTGGATAGGCTATATGTAGCGGGCAGCCAGAGCGGCTCTCATTGCATTTGCTGCGCGATTAAACACTAATTCGGCATGACACTTCATTGGCCACAGACGACAGCAAACACGGGGTAAAGATCAGTTAAGAATGGGAGCCACTTCGCGCCGCCATACCGCGAAACGGCCAAACAGCAAGACAAAGCTTCTCGCCGAAGGCCTTCAGAACGCTCGGAGACGCTCTGATCCTCCTGTCCATACGACCGCAGCACCGACGCGTACATCCGGGACCTTTCCGTGTCGGCGCCTGATCCCACTACTCCTTTCTAGTATGCGACTATGCGCCGCCTTTTCCACCGCTTGGTGACGGCTATGTCGACGGGTCATTTATTGTTTCCGTACTTTATAAACTGCATTTGTTTATTTTCTGATCTAAAATACTCAACTAAAACTACTTTTATAGATAATTGAAACGGTCCGGCGGGCTACTTATATTTTGTATTTCAATTAAAGAGAAGCCTTAAGCGGCTCTGACCAGTAGTAAGCCCAGGACCAAAGACCTAACATATCGCGCGCTTTCGGTACCGCGGGTCGGCCCCGTCGGTGGAGGAGGTTTCCGCGTCTTCCGGTTCAAATAACTCGCTGATATTTAGTTACTCTCTCCGTGCCCGCTGGCTTGCCCGCACCCCAAGAGACATGGAAACTGCAAAAAAGGCAGACGCATAAAAAGGTGGAAACGAGCGCCTAAAAGTGCGCTCTAAAATCGGCGCATGCAGATAGGGAGCGCAAACTATCTGCGAATGTGCATTCAGGTGGTGGATTTCCCCTTCTGATATCTGAAGGCGTAGCTTCCTTCCTGCGAATACTGAGAGCTTGCCAGGGCAAACGGCAGACGTATGGGCCGACTACCAAGTCAGCAGTGGTCTTAACTTGTGGCGCCATCTCTGAATAGGTACAGCAAGCTGGCAACGAATTGTGTCGTCTGCTTGCTGCGGCTATCGGTATTACGCCGCAAGGTAGAACCATTGCCAACTCGATCGTCTGTCAACACGTCCGCAGTTGACCGCGGCAAGTTTGTTGCCCATATTTTCGAAGGAAGGAAACTATTTCTGGAAATCTGACAAGGTAAATTGAATTCCACTAACTAAATGCGTATTAGGTGAAAATTCGAGTTTTTTATGTGCAGGTACCGATTTTCCCTGATCAATTTACAGCTCTAGGCTTTATTGTGGCTAGATGTGCTACATCACGACTCATGATTGCGCTATGGTTTGTTCAAATTGCAATCAAACACAAATATTGCGAAAATCGCCGAGACACGCAAAGGCGCACATGCGCCAGTCATTGTATCCGTGTGTCTGGTGGTGCGTGTCTCTTTGGCGCTATTTAATCAGATATATTTGTTATTTGATGGCCAGAAGCTAGAAGCAGTGTTCGATTACCTTTATTCTTATGAAGAACGTGTGCTCTGACAAATGTCTGCTCATCGTTAACTCGTGTACTTGCGTAACGATCTAGAAACATCAAAATGACAAAGGACACAAAATTGAACAGTATGGCTGCGCCTCCATTGAGTGAATTCCATTAAATGAACTTCACGCGTAACGCGTCAACTCCATTCAATTTAAAACAAAAGTAGCAACTAGCCCCTAAGACCCTGGGAACACGGGCTGCGAAGAACCGGGACTGTTTGCTTTCTTCATCCGTTTTCGCCAGATTAAAATTTCAAATAAATTTAAAATAAATAATCTTCAAGATAGGCTGAGTGATCCACTCCTTGGAAATTATTGCCAATCATAAATGTAGAGTAGTCTTAAAAGTACGCTCCCAACACCCAGAATTTTCAGAAGTTGTCAGGCCGAGTAGGAACCACCGCTAAACGCACCAACCTCAGTTTGCCAACGCCGGAACAGACAACAATAGCCTACCAAACACCAAAAAAGATCTAAAAAAACTAAAGATTTTTAGAGCAACATAGGGCAGATTGGTGGGGCCAGAGGCGAGCACAATTTACGGGGCCTTGGCGGCGCAGGCGCTCTATACTCCCGACGCTAGCGGGTCTGAAACAACGCAGGGATCCTTTCCCCAATCTCCTACTTCCCTGCTTCAGCCACCCCGAGGTTCGGTTGGGGTTCAAGCTAGAACAACGGAGCGAAGACCAGAGTAAAAAAAAAAAAAAAAAAAAAAAGAAACTCTCAGCAGGAAACACAGCAATTGCCACCGTTACGGCGGTATACCAGAGCCTCTGTGCACGCCGCCCGTCTAGATAAAGAACCCTTCTCGGAGCCCCTTGTTCCCGCCCGGCCCAAAACGTATCCTGCCCAACGCTGGTCATTAAGACCACGCCGTCACGACCCAAAAACAAAACAAGAAAAGATGGAACAAAGAACGCTCGGAGAAAGTTTCTTTCTTTTGCCAGGACTGAAGCGGCGGGGTATCAGTGGCGGCCTGGATGCTGCCCCGCACAACGTTTCAGAATGACGTGGAAAAGGGCAGAAGCTACGGCACACGTGAGCTAATCAGAGCGACGTGAAAGCATTGCACTGGAGGTGTGAGCACCGACAGCACGGCGTCACGTGCCTCGTGCTCCTACTCCCTGATTGGCTCGACAACCCCGAAGCGTTTGGCGTTTCCCAAGATACGCTGAAACGGGGATGTAGGCGCGGTTTTGTCCTCAACCGCTGACGGGTCGGGTGCAAGCATCGCTCTTGTCACACCCTTTAGGTCTGGTCTCTGAGATTCACGTGACTGCGCTGTGCACCGCGTTGGTATACACAAAGTGGGGGAACGCCTCGTGGTTCGGGGTGAGCCGCGGTTAGTTCTAGCGGGCCAGAGCCCTGAGCTTCCGCTTCACTCTCGGCCCAGAATCGCGGGCCGCTGCGTAGTTATGCCCTAGCCAGGTGCGGATGACAGGAGAATCCGTGTTGGGAGCAAAGACAGACCATCATTAAAGGAGAGGGGAGAAAGGGAGGATGAAAAAGAGCCTGCAGGTTGAAGCGTTTTGGCATGGTTCTCAATTCGACGTGGTGCTAGATGGAAAAGAATGCCTTTCATGCTGTTGTTGTGTTCCGCCTTTGGTTTGTTTTCCGGGTATTGAAACGCTAGACAAACTGTAAGAAAAATTTTTTTGCCGTCGAGCCGATATGAATTTGAGTCCACAGTACACTCTAAACAGTGCCTGCGCGTATACCTTCCTGAAAAAAAAAATGTCGTGGGCGGCCCGTTATTGTGGTCGACTAAAGAAATCCAGAAAATGTCATGACAAAAAAAAATGGTATGGCCTACGGCGCAAAAACTGGATGCGCGCGGGGACAACGAGCATGACGCTTCGCTTGCTCACTGTGTTTGCGCAGATCGCGTATTTGAGACACACCAGTTCTTGCCTTTCTTCTATTGTTTGCGCATAAACTGCAGCAATTGGCAAAGCGCGTGCGTCCCTTAGTGCATACATACCTGGCCATTATTTTGTAGCACTAAGTGCGCCGTATATTCTCACGAGTCACGGTGGACAACTCGGGTTCCCCAAGCGCCCGAAGCGCTCGTCGCGTGGCACAGTGGAAGGTACCAGAATTGCCCAGCGACTTAAAGCTTTCGGAACAGCCATTATAAAAACGGAACACGCAAGAGAGCAGGACGAGGCGATGCCGCGACGCTTTGAAGAGACTTGGTCAACTGTCAAAAACTTTCAAAAACAAAAACAAAAAGACAGAAAAGAAAGCGGTAGCAGGAAAGGACTAGGTGACGCATTGAAATGACACCGCAGTGCGTGCCAGAAAGGTCGAGTCTTGACATCAGCGTCTGCTTCGTTGCTCCTAAAACGCAATGTTGCATATAACGGTTTGGTCGATAATGAGAAATAAAGCTGCATAGTTTTTTACAAGAAACTCTAGCGTGACTTACCAAGCACGAAACCGTCCTTGCTCCATTGCACCGGACCAGCCAGGTTGGCGATGTGGCACTGGAGTTCAGCCACCTGCCCCTCCACCACCTGAATGTCCTGAGGCCGGACCCGGAAGTACTGTTGTTGGCCGCCCAGAGCGCCACTCACGCTCACACCTGTGGCAAGAACGAAAATCGCAGTGTGACGATCGCAACAATAAAACAACACACTCTTAAAATCAATACTCAAGAAGAATCGAGAAAGTTTGAACGCGCGTTCGCTTTTTTATGGCGAGAACGAAAGTTTAACCGAAAACGGAATGAATGAAAATATGAGAAAAAAAAATGCACCTGCACGTATTAGGACTGCGGGATACGAGGTATCAAAGGGCAGAAAACTATTCAATATCACCATAGTTCATTTGAGGGACGGGTCAACGAACATAAACGCTCCTTTGTTTAACAGGTAGAGTGGGCGATAATGCGAACAAGCATAGCAGGATATCGGCCGCGCTTCGAGCCCTAAATATTCTACTTGTGTCAGATCGGCTGGGTACGCCGCTGCGAGCGGGGTTAGAAATAGTGTACAGGAGGAAGGAAGTAGAAGCTGGAATTAATGGTAATCCACAAATTTGTGGTGACCGTTATACATTGCTCTGTGTAGTATGGGAGTTAGGAGGCCGTAATTGGTGCCGCCAGCTCTTCGTTCTGACCGTCAGTTGTTGAAACAAAATAAGTAATTGAAATATAAAATGGCCAGTTCAAACGGGAAATCCACTGGCAAAAGAATACAAGACAGCTTTTTTTTTTTTTCCGTGATATGACATGAATTAAATAAATGAAATGTGGGTTCTAAGGAGGATGTATCAGCTCTGTCTTGGAGGACCTCCCTGAAACGCCGAAGGGTGTCTGACGTAAGCCGATGATGTGCAGATGTACGCTGCAGTGCCATTCAATCGGGATAGAAATTTCTGCTCTGTCTTTAATCAGTTAAACTAGTCAAAAGTTTGATCAACATCAAGCTGTCATCATCTAAAAGAATTGACGCGTTTTCCCCATAGAATTCCAGACCAATTGGGCTAGGTGGTGTGGTAACGCATACGCATGGGACTTCAAAAGTATGAGCTATTAGCGTTTTCTTTTTTAGATTGGACAGAGAAAGAAAAAATAATCACAACCTCCAACCGTCGTTACTCCCGAACTTGCACAGAATCAGAGCGGTTGTGGAAGATCCCATTCCGTTAAGAAAAATCCCGCTTCGACCAAACTCCGGAACAAATGAGGTCGCTATTGCCATGGCCAAAGTAGCGAGTGCTAAATCGACTGCCACTCTGAGAAACAATATCGCCGTTTCGCGAAACATACTGGTCTGGAACTGGCCCTTGTCATTGCAGCCCATTTGTCTCGGGAAAAGCGGTGCAGCGGGATCGCGATACTTCGGGTTTGGTAGAGCGAACCAAGTTTAAAGACCAGCGCGCAAGCCATGGAGAGCTTGAAGCTGTGCACTTGCAGAGAGAGAGAGAGAGAGAGCTACATCTGTAACTGTCAGCTTAAGAAACGTATATTGTGCGGCCAGTCTCCAGCATCTCACTATCACTCCCCAGCCAATGAGATTGAGACATTCGCCGATAAGAACTAGAAGAATTAATCACTATACAAGAAGAGTAAGTAGCCTTGCCACGCCCTGCACATCGTAAGCCGTCAGTGCATATAGTTATCTTTTTTTTATGTTCTACAGATGGGCAGGCCAACTGTATCAGGCTCTAACATTCTATGCGTTATCAATGAAAAAAAAAATGACCACTTATTGTAATTATCGGTGCGCCTTATGGGCGCCTTTCCAATTTGGGTAAGGTGACGAAAAGTTAAAATTCGCTTTGCTTGTTCGAACAAACTTAAGAGACGCGCAGAATGCGTTCTATACGGAGCGCAAGTTCGTCTGCGTCTTTGGTAGGGATTGTGTTGACGTCACGAAGACGCCGAGCTTTGATAGGCTCTCATTGAAGGATAATGGGTAGACCTGAGACCTTAGGTGGGCCTGAAGGCAGCTTGCTTCAAGGTCTATCCACCATACTTCACTCAGAGCCATTCAGAGCTGGGTGTTGGGATGTCACCGCAACCCCCGTCAAAGAAGCAGACGAACTTGGACTTTTTGGCGCTTCGAAGGCGCCGTCCCACGGATCAAAAGACAGTATGTACACACTATCTGAGGCGTGTTTTGTTCTTTGTACGACAGTACTGTCCCATGGTTCATGCAAACACCGCCTGCAGAAATGTTTTGAAGCGTGCATGAAGCAAACATGCTTTGAGTGAGCTTAAGGCGTGAGCGCGGATAAGTTTGGCAGCATGCCTGCACGAACGGCAGCGTCTTTTTTGTGATGTTTGAGCAGTGTGACTGTGCCATTAAAGCGGCATCCTCACAAAAAAGGATGTATTTTTACACCCTTTGTCCCATAAATGACACCACAAAACTTCACGTTGATGTACAGCGTACGGACGTCGAACCCACGGTGCAAACTTTCCCGAGAGGCTTGATAGCCGTGTGGTACAAGTACAACTTATTAATAACCGCTTATGTACGTGTTACTAACTACAAAAAACAACAAAAAACACGGTGTTTTTGATTTTACTGTAAAACCTCAGTGTTTTCTTTGTGTGGCCTTTTGATACGTATACTTTAGCTATTTACTAAGTTATATCCCACCATTCTCAAGCCCCTCGTGAAATTTAGGGCCGTCTGTTCGACTATAGGGCGTACGTCGAATTGAAGTTTTGGGGTGCATTCTATGGGACAAAAAGTGTAAGAATACACCCTTTTTGTTTTACAGTGTGGGATTACACCACATCATACAAAAGACAGTTTGCCTATAGATTCGAACGCGAGTCACCGGGAGATTTGTGCTTCGAAGGCTGCTTGCCAATGGGTTCAAAATGGAAACTTGGCACGCGGCATCCGAACAACGGGCATTTGCGGTGGCTTACTGAAATGAGTGATAGGGCGCTTGCGAGCTGGTTTACGTTCATGATTTATGACAACCCTGAGACTGGGGAAAACAAGAAGGACCTTCTTGTTTTTTCCCAGTCTCAGGGTTGTCTTAAATCATAATTTGCGGTGACTCGTGTTTGCAGACTGTCTTTTGTAATACGGATGACCAGTGCGACCCCGGCTTTAGACTTGTCTAAGAGGCGAGAACGTCTTCGCCAAATTTAACCAGAACTCGTCCCCCGAAATTTAGGGAGAAAGCCGTGTCACACATTAACGTTAGTGTTGCGCGCTAGAGCGCAAAAAACCTCATATATAAATACGTTCTTCAATAAGAAAACGACCAACGACTAGCGTGCCGAAATCATCGCGTTGCAGTGTTTACTGAGAGAGTGAGACGGTGCACTGCACAAAAAATAGAAAAAAGAAAAGCATTTTTTTTTTTTGAAAACAACATATTTGTGAGAAACAATGAGCGCTCGAAACATTTCTGTACCAAAATGTTTTTTTTTAACCACGTGGTCTCTTTTGTTTTGTTCACCCAAAGCGTGTCAAACTGGAAAGTACACGTAGTGCTGTTTTATTAGGAACGCGCTGTTCTGAGGGTATATAGTGTCAACCGCTGTAGCGAGACCGACTACAGGGTAGCTACTTTGCAGCAGCCCTGGTGGTGCTAACCGTTTCAGCGAAACAAGGCTGCCCTGAGTGTTCTCTTAGGTTTGCTTGCATGTCCTTCGTACCAGCTTAAACGAGCTTCGTGATTTGTTGGCACCGTAGAATATCGCGTCACGCTGGTGAAACGCGTTGCATCTCTGTGAAGCGTAACCCTTATAAAAATCGTTAGTAAGTTTCAATTCAGTTTATAATGTAGTCTTATATAGTAGAGTGCGTTAGAAGCTCAATGGAAGCTCGTTGACAATTTTTGTAAGGGGTCTCTTTATTAAGGCGTTATGTTCGCTGTACGTCTCAAAGATTTGCACCCCGCCCCGAACATGTGAGGCGTCACGATAAATGGTTAAATGAAATGCTTTTTATATTTACGAAAAAAAATAGTTTTTAGCAGAAAATACTTAAAACAGCATTGATTCCACCAAAACACCTGTAACCCACACCGAAGGATGTAGAAGCTGTACGTTAAGAGTGAGCAAAAAAGAAAAAAAAAAAAACATCACTTTTTTACGGCAAGAAAAAGTGGAATTTGGTCACAATTTTTTTTAAATATTTCTGACGTCCTGTCGGTGTAGCACTCTTTTTTTATTAATGCTGCTACGCTGCCAAGTTGTTGTTTTACTTCAGCTGGAAGAGGCGACGCTTGCAAAGAAAGCCAAAGACGAGAGCGGTGAACAAAAAGTGACGAGCGCTAATATTGGTGGTTCTGAGAGAAAGAACAGGAAAGGGCGAAAGAAAATCGGAGAATGTGAGCACACGCATTGCAATGCGTGTTTGTCTCGCGTCGACGCGTTGCATTTGACTGATTGCTTCTCAACTTCAATTTTTCTTTACACAATATCTGCTACCGGTGTTTTAGCTTATTTCGCGATGTCAAGCTAAACTGGGTAATTATCTTTCATGTAGTGTTTGAGTCCATTTTATTCCTTAAAGTGCTGTCAATGCTCGCGACCCACCGGAACCGCCGATGGCGACCTCTACATTCTCCGCCATTCCCGGTCCGTCGAAGTGACTGGAAACATGGCGGACTTTATCCTAAAAAAGTTGTTATAAAAAAACAAAACAAAAAAAAACAAGATGTGATCTGGGGCACCCCTTAGCACCAATATTGTTTTTTTTTAACTATACAGGAGCCAGAAACAACAACAAAAAAGTAAGAACATACACTTGGAAGATATCTTTACTAAAGAAGTGTGTGTGTGTGTGTGTGTGTTTTTTTTTTTTTTGGGGGGGGGGGGGGGGAGTGTTACTAACGCCAATAGATTCCTAGGCCGCTTTGCATGGTAACATCACGGATTAGTACCTTCTCGCTCATTCAGTATTTCCCACTCTCACCGTGCCAGATTGGGATCTTGCAAAGCCGCGTGTTCTTTTTTTCTTTTTAGTATTTGTTTATTCGGAAGTTTGACGCTCGACAACGCATTGTTGCAAAGATGATGTAATTCACGGCATCCATATATAATCGTGAGTGCAGCAACACAAAATTTCTGGAACATGAGTGCCTCCTCAATCTCCCGCAAAAATCTGGGCTCAATCGCGACACCGCCCCTCTTCAAACTCCGCTTCCCGATGGACAGCAGCCGGCGCTACGAGCAATCTTAGCCAATCCAGCGCTAGCCAGCGTGTCACGTGACTACGCGTCCCTCTCGTCGCTGCCCTTCTTTCGAAGCTCACGTGATGCTCAAGAGCCGTTGGATCGGCTTCAATGACTCGTAACACTCTCTCAGCTCTATCCGCAGTGCGAAACGGAGTGAAGTAGAGTGCCCGAAGGGAGAACGCGCAAGCCGATACAAGCGCCTCTGTGGACGGCGCGTTACTGCCGAAGCCTCGGCAGCTCGAATTACGCGCTTCCGCGAAGCGTTTCTCTTTTCCTCAAGCATGGGGAATTCCATCGCTCCATTGTTAGGCGATCGTGTAACGCGAAATCAGAGAGCCCTTGTTGAAAGACGAAACCGCCACCGCCGGAAGTGCCGAGCTCAGGCCGAGTCCGGGGATAGGCTGACGCGACGCTAAGCCCTCTCGCATCCGCTGCATCCCGCACGGCACTTGCCGAGTCTATTGGGGAAAGCGGCTGCTCCACGGCCTCTGGATCACCATCAGAGACGGCGCCAACTTCCGCCCATCCTAGAGGTTCGACTGATTTATCAAATTTTTCAACTTGCGGCTGCATTCGACGAAGAATGGGTGGATGAATGGATGCAAGGAGGACGCATGACGTCAACCACGTTGCTTTCCCGAGCCAACCTCCCGTGTCGTCGCTGGCCTCCTTTTTCGTCCTCCTCGCCAGTCCCTCTTTCAAACATGAAGCACACGTGACCATAGCATGGTGCACGGTAGCGTATACGAACTGAGCGGGAGTAAGGTGCCCACCGTGGCCCTCTTCATAAATCTCACCGGCTGACTGCGCCCGGTGCCATTTATTTAGTCGCGTCAACACAATATATTTGAGCATGGTGTTTTTTACACCCGGTTGCCATCCAGAAAGTAGATACTAGCGTTCTAACAATGTGCGTTACTCCATTCACCTTGAGAACTTTGTTTTGAATCGATAGAAACTTAAATACAAATTTTGACAGCCTTATTTCGTGCATGCCCGTGTGAAAGGTTCTGTGGATGCTCACACAACCTCACAACACGTTTGGTGTGCATCGCATGCAACCAATATTTAACTATGCAGTTGCGTTTAACTATGGTGCTTTATTTAGACGTATCGTGACCAACGTTAGACCAAGCCAGTTTGACTTGGCAGGGGCACATATACACCTGGCACAGCTGTTGAAGCCATCAAATTTGAAGCGAACGATGCTCCACTCTACTTCTATAAACTCCAGCTTGCCTCAAAGGGCCGAAATCCATCGTTTGAGCAGCTCGGTAATTCTCGGAAATCTAAGAAAACCACTTAGAGAAGCTCATGTTAGTGCGAAGTTCCGGACGTAGTCCAACAAGGGGCATGCCGGTGAACGAAACTCCCCGCCAAAGGTTTCTTTAGCCGTTCACACTGCAAAGCCCTATCTTGCTCACGGCAACGGCACGCACCTTCGTTTACACAAACTGCAGAGCGGCTCCGCTCGTCCTCTCGTCGCGGTTCATCGTCGCCCGTCAGGGTCTCGCATGTCACGCCGGTCTCGTTTTCACGCCGACCGACGGGCCGCAGTTCTCAGGCACGCAAAACTGGCCCATCGCGCACCGCGTCCGCTCCTCGAGTTTGGTTTGGGAAAACGTTCCGGACGTACGATGGATCGCAGTCCGTCGTCTGCTCCTCGGGGCCTCGCCGCATCGGCCTGCCAGCCTTGCCAGCCTCGCATTCTCCTTGCTCACGTAAAACCTACTGCGAGACAGCGAGCAGAACACTACGGCTACATTCTACACAACCACCCACCCAACTCGCACGTAAAATTGTCACATGCACCCCACGTGGGTGCAAGTATCGTTTAAAGAAACAATGAAGACGATTTTATTTAATTTTTTTAAATTGTGTTTTAATGCTTCTTGGGAACATAGCATGCCGCCCAATTTTTTGTAGACATTTATGACGCGTATTTATGTGCCGACGAAAGTAGTAAAGAAACCGAAACTGAACCATCTCCAGTCTCGTTTCTGGGCCTCCGAAAACGGAGGTGACGTAGGGAGTGACGTCAAGTGTGAATAGTCGGTATCGGTAGTATTTAGGAAATCGAGACTCTGGTTATCGCGGTGGGTTATAGCAGCGCGGCGGCGCGGTCGTTGCGCCGACTCTGTCAACATGGATGAATGCCGCTCTCACGAGCGAGTTCGAGCTTCCGTTCAGTGACCGAACACCAACGGAGCGGGAGTACGTGTGTGGCGGCCACTGCCATCACCCGACGGAGACCGTACAGCCGGCAACGAGCGGCCCGCATGCCGAAGGACGGACGCGGGGAAGATGCCGAAGGGAAAGCGGCAGCGATCCCGCCGTTCCGGGATCCGGTTCCTCCGCGGACGTCCTCTTTTTGTCGTCAAAGAACACGAACAGCTACCCACACGTGAAAACTAGCGTCGCCCGAACGAATACTGGTCTTCAGTCGACCGTTAGAACAGCCATCTACAGCTACCATTTTGCAAAATCTTTCGAGTACCGTGTTCTTTTTTAATTTTATTTTGTTGGCCCATAGTTGCTCGTTGCCGGTTTCGCGTCCAGCGTAGCAAAGAAAAAAACAATGATGCTGCTTTATTTACGGTTTAGTAATAATTTCCGATCCGATTTATACTTTTGATGGTTATTCAAGCGGAAATTAGAACAGTATTTCTAAAAATAGCGAACCAAAACGTGACCGAGGGCACGTCTCTCGTTTTGACCAATCGCTGACGCGTCTCTTGTGACGTCGCGGTCCTTGGCCCCGCATCGGTCACGTGAGCTCCGCTTCTCCTGGCTTCTCCCGCAACTCTCGGGGCGTCGCCCCAGTCGATCCCGGTACGATTCTTACCGCGACTGTTTAATTGATTTGCGCGGCACACAAGCGCCGGTTTCGGCTGAAATTTGGGCAACGTGGCCTGAGACGTGCCTGGAACCCAGTTCAATCGCCAAAAAGATCTCCGAAATTGCCTTCATTGTCCCTTTAAACGTTTTATGGCTGGGAATTTAAAAAGTCAAGTGATGCCCTCTCCGCGGATGGATGGAAGTTAATGCAAATACCCTGTATAGAGGGCGGTAACTTGCGCCCCCTAGCATGAAAAAATAAAAGGTCCCCCTCCTGCTCTACTAAGTCTACTAAACTAATTTCGACCTTTGAAGAGTGTTGCCTGACTTCTGTGCAAACATGTTAAATTTTGAAAACAAAAAAACTGTATTCCATAGGACATTTCTTCTTTTTTTCTGGTTGAAAATGGTACCATTATTAAAACAATGTAAAAGTGAACCGCTAATGTTTAATGATTCAGTTATTTTTAGAGCCTCCTCCGCTACCTGGTATATCCGCCTGCTCTCAGTTTCCGCGCTTGCGAGTGACAGTCGAACTTCAGTCAAACGTTCGTCCAAGTTTACTTTAAAAGTTTGAAAGAATCGAATCTGGTCGGTCTCGAGCCCAGGCGTTAGCGACATCTGTAATCACAGCGCTCTTGCGTAACAATAAGAGTAATAACACTAACTTAAGTGATAATAACAGTAATCTAGCTGCCGTGATAATGCAAATGACCAACCCGAGCGTTTATGTTTTCCACCCAGTTTTTATGGCGCAGTTTAAAAGGGGTTCAATGACTTACACAGTACCAGTTGAGAACCTAAATAAGCTCACACTTTAAATAAACGGCTGCGCATCTACATTTTCTGCAAAGCACGCGGTGATGGCGATGCAATCACTGCTCTGATGTACGTATTACGTCCGTGGTATGACAAAGCGTCAAAAAAAGTTTGACTCAAAAAAGGCGATTTGCACAGGGACAAATTTCTTTGCGCAAATGTCTCCTTTTTTTTTTTGCGCATAGGGTTTTGATTTTACGTGGTTACTTAACTGGCTTGTAATAAGCCTGCGTGTGTTTATGAGCCGAATTCCTATACTACCCGCGTGGACCATCGCCAGCGTAATAGCTTAGCACGAACGTGCTCCCTCTCAACGACGTGGATGGCAAAGGCGCACACGGCCACTCAAACACGCACGCAAGAAAATGTAAAAAAATAAAAGAAAAAATATTCGTCTTCCAGAGCACATCTATTCCTCCCTTTGTCTTCCAAATCACCTCGCACAACCCCGCGCATTGATTGTTCGTGACTTTTCTCTCCGCTGCAATTATTTTTTTTCCCCAACTAGGAACAATCTTTCTGATCCCTATACGCTCCCCAATCTAGTTTTTCGCGTAGTTGTTATTACTTTTCCCTCCCAAGTTTCGCAGCGAAGCAGAGTGAAAAACGTTCCTATAACTGCGTCCCGGCTATATTTCGCCGAGGATAAGTATCTCCGCTCGACCGGGCGCCGCATTAAAATGAAAAATAAAGATGGGTCCCCGGCTCGTTGTATCGATCGCCGACTTGCGAGTTTATACAGAAACGTAATGAGACCACGATCTCGGCGTCGCTACTGGCCATACGTCTTTGCCGCGAGGGGCGCTGCAGTGGCGCCACCGGCGGAAATGGTTTCATTATTTCCACCTCTTCCCCACTGGCGGCGCTGCGGCAGCTTGATCTTTGGCTCCAGTGTTCTCTCGTAAGCAAGTTAGAGCGCAGTCGTCTTTCCCCCTTTTATCCGCGCTCCCGACCCAAATCGCGTAGAGTGTTCCACCCGGCTTATGTGTTGGCACGACCTTTCTAGGTCAGAGGGTGGGGAATACTAAACCGGCACGTGTTACATTACTCGCAGACTTATAACGGTGCATCGCAACCAGTGTTGTAGTCACAAGGAATTCCAGAACCGAACAATTAGTTGTCGGTCTTTCGTAAAGTGTTGTGAGCGCATAAAGTTCATGTTACACAGCGACCTGGCAATGGCCATTATGTAGCCATAGCCGTCATGTGAATATGAAAGGCGGTTGGATTAATTGCGCCCTTGAAACGCCACGATCAATTAATCCACTGTAATTGCTAAATCGGATTCGTGACAAGAAGTTATATTAATTTAGATTATGAATACCGCGCTTACGCCTTGCACAAAGCAGCGAAAGGCGAAAATGTAGCGCAATTCGTAACTGTACTCCGTTAAGGTTATTGAACGCCTTCAAAAACAATTTGGAATAGAAAGTCACATTAAATATAGTTATTAGGTGAATTAAAATAGACAACTTCATACCCGTGGCAGGAGCACAGTCACGCTTTCGCTTCGGAGAGGGGATTCAGAGCGTGCCAGCAAAACTAGTGTGTTTCGGGAAGGCCTGGGACCCCTGCCCTGTACCACGTTCTTGACACATGGCTAGAGGAAGAACAGGATAAGATGTCACAATAACGCAATCCAGAGAAGTAGTGAATATAAGCGGAGAAAAATGCACAACGCAAAGCGATTTTTACGCACACACACAGCGAGATTCTTCGTCCACGCGACCCTGGGGGAAATGAAAGCTTAAACAAGCAGCGCTCAGCAGCGAAGCGCCTTGCCCCCTCCCGAAAATTTCCCGGAGCATCCCCTCTCCCCCTCGACCGAGCCAATTTTGGAGCTTTCCTCGTGCCCCGACGCAACGAAGCAAATGCAGCCTTTTAAAACACAGACCCGCCTGAGTTTGCGCTTAAATAACATTCCATTACACTGTGTTGCCTTCGGCGTCGACGACAAGTGTTTTCTCGCTTTATTTGTATATTTTCTTTTTCTCTAAACGGTATTCGAGAAGGCACGAGCAAGCGGCGTTTATTCTTCGCGTGAATGCCCGGAAGATTGTTAAGGGTTGCGTGCACTATCGAGCAGCCTCCTACGTGCAAAATGAGATCGGCCTTTTTTTTTTTTTTTTTAAGTGGAACCACGAAGTGTGTTGGAACGCACGTTGAAGTTTCGAAGAGAACAGGAAAGATTTTAAGAAAAATTAACGGGGCAAGCCGGCTTGTTAGTTTAATCAATCAATCAATCAATCAATCAATCAATCAATGTTTGTTTCTGCGTTTGAGAGTGGAAGGCAGGAAAAAACAGCCTTTAGCAACTTGACGGTCTTCTCGACTGCCTTGTACATTTGCAAAACGGGTGCAACGTGATTAAACGCTTTCGAACACATACATAGAGCAATATAGGGATCATCTAGCTACACATGCTTCAAGGACAGTACAACATTCTTAGACAAAAAAAAAGAAGTATAATGATGTAGATTGTACTCAAAACGTTGATCAGTTAGCACATACACCAATGTGGTACAAAGGAACCCCATCATATATCTTTACGCAGATGACTGTATTCTATATAAGGACATTTCGTGTCTTAATAATCAACTGTTACTTAATGAATCCTTTGTCCGTTTTTTTTATTTAGAGAAAGAAATGGCAAATGGATATTAACCTTGATAAGACTCTGCTTATGAGATTTACGAATAAGAAATCTATATTAGTGTTTAGCTACGGCATCGATGATGTAATTTTAAATGAAGTTAAAAAATTCAAATATTTAGGTGGGTTATTTATGTCCAACCGCAAATGGGAGAAGCACGTCAACTTTATTTGTTCTCGCGCTTTAAAAAAAAATTAGGTTATATTAGACGCACTCTTAAGCGCTCTACTAAAAAGGTTAAACTTTGAGCTGATAAGACCCTTGTTAGGCACATCTTGGAGTATGGATCTGCTGTCTGGGATCCTTATTTTAAGAAAGACATTAATCTCATTGATTATATCTCGGGCCATGCTGTAAGGTTTATTTTGAATAGGAATGATCGGAATTTCTCTCCCTCTTCAGCTTTTTCATCTCTGGGGCTGGAGCCTTTGTCTAGAAGGTTAACAATTGATTGCATTAAAATGTTACACAGAATTGCTAATGAGGACTGTCGAATTGAGCGAAGTAAATATATTTCATTCTCTAGTAGTACACGAGCCAGACAATCTCATTCATTAAATATTTTTCCCTTTCAGTCTCATACTAACAGCTTTTAATATTCGTTGTTGTTGTTTTTTTTGTTTTTTTCACGTATTATTGAAATTTGGAATAATCTTGATGGGCGATTGAGTACTCTTCTCTGTGGTGATTTTATGAGCGCGGTTCTACCTATATTTTTTAACTAATACATGTCGTGACTGTCCTTCATTCCTGTTATGTTCAAGGGCATATTTTATTGTTTGGCTGTTATTTTGTTATTTTGTAGAGCACTTAAGAGCACGTCTAATATAACCTAATTTTTTTAAAAGCGCGAGAACAAATGAAGTCGACGTGCTTGTCCCATTTGATATGTTATGTAAATAAATAAATACATAAATGAATACCCAAACACAGGAATACCAACAAGAGGAGTGAAAGTATTACTCAAACAGGTTACGAATTTCTTTTGTACGTGTATGTTCTACGCTAATACCTTTTTCCTGAGGATAATTTAAAACTTGTGGGAGAGAAAATGCCAGTTTCTGGGCACCGTAATTGGTCTTGGAGCGCGGTATTGACCAAGTCCAGGAATGACTCGGGCCATATGGCTGGGCATGGGACCCCAAAAAGGAAATGAAATTAAGTACGCTCTTGGAACCTTGAGTGGACATTTTGTAATATAAGGAGCTTATACTTGCAATATTTTTTGTTATTTTCTATATATCATGCTTTTTAAACAGCGAATTCGTAAATCTTGCCTTTATCTTGTAAAACAAGAAATATATATATATATATATATCTATATATCTCTCTCTCTCTCTCTCTCTCTCTCTCTCTCTATATATATATATATATATATATATATATATATATATATATATATATATGACGAAGTGAAAAACTCACGGTGAAAAACATATATATTGCTTCGGGAAATTAATTTTCATGCATGCGTGCTTTTGACTCTCTGGAAAATTCATTCGGCTGAAGAACGCAATATAATGAACAAAAAGTAAGGGCGCAAACGAGCTGGTGTACATTGCACATGGTTGAAAAAACCCCGAGACTGCGGGTAAAGACACAACACTAAAAAGTCTCTAACACAGCTGTGTTAGAGCTGTGTTAGAGACTTTTTAGTGTTGTGTCGTTTACCCGCAGTCTTGGGGTTTTTTCAACCATGTGCAACGCAATATACACGGGAAAGATTAACATTCAAAACGTCCCGCTCATTGTCTATTGCGTCAAAGGCATTTTGGTTTAAGATTCGTTCTTTCTGTATCTGCTTGGCGGAAAGCTTTGAAGCTCAAATGGTATTGTGATTACAATACATTTTGTAAAAAAATTTGGAAACAAAACAAAAAAAAAAAAAAACGAGAGCGATGCCACTTTCTTTGTTTTTCTACAAGCACTTAGTTTTACAGGTACTAATAGGGGAAGGGGTAAATGCGGTACCGAACACTTCGGTACCAGACGCTTCGATGCGGACGTTTCGGTACGCGGTCGCTTCGGTACTCGGTCGTTTCGGTACGCGGCAAGTCAAGGGCGCCGGCGATTTTTCCCCGCCGACCTTTCACGATGTCCTCTTCTTGATAACTCTTTTGTGCCGCATGTTGGGTTTTTACTTTGGTTGTAAAGGGGCAAACTCTTGCTTTTGCGCTTTTCTTTGTTTATCCGGCTTTGCGCGATGTCTTCCTCTAGATAATTATTTTGTGCAGTAAAGAGTGAACTCCTGTTTTTTTTTTTCCTCTCCGCGTTTGACGACGGAATATCACCGCTGGTGATGGGTTGCTCAGTTGGTTTTCCTGTCCGTCGCTCACGGGTTGGACCTAGATTTTGGGTAAAGGCTTCCTTTCTACCGAGCTAACAAGGGGAACTCAAGCTTCTATTCGATGTGTTCAAATACGACAAGCAGCGAGAGTACGGTGAGAAGGTATGTGTGGCACTGTCAAGTATCTGAAATTGGGAAGAGCCGTCTCATCTTTGACACAATCCGAGCAAGTTACTTATTTTATTAAGACGCACGCAAATACAAAATTCACCACGGGAAAAATGATTTAGTTTAGATCAATTACTAAGATCTCCCATGAATATCTTCTCCTGGAAGCGTTTATAGTCGCAATCTTAAGGATCCTTTGTGTGACGATCTTGCAGATCTACTGGCAGTGTAGTCGGAGGCTGCTAAACTGCCAAGAGACCTGCAAGGTCTACTGGCAGTGTAGTCGAAACAAGGAATTGGCTTGACTTCCGTCTCGGGTGCTAATCATTCTGATTAAAGTTCACGAGATCATGTATGCCTTTACCTTCTTATTTCTATATGCATAGAGAATGCTTTATTTCGCGGAAACTCGGGAATTGTGTTTGAGGAAAGATTAATTTTATCCACATTATTACTATATTATATGTTAACATTCGCAAGAAGCTTGTTTTATTTTATATGTCCTGATATTCATAATAAAACTACATTAACACTGTTGAGGTAGTAGTCAAGTTCACTTCGATGGCTTCGTATTTTGCAAATTGAACAATATGTCGCATTTCTTAGCACCTTACTGAAATGAATGCCGCGAGGACTCAAGTCATCGCAATATGTGGCTAGTTTAAGATATAAAACTGATGGTTTGTTTCAACTAAACAAGAAGATAACATAAAACGTATAAACTGCTAAGTTGGCGCATTGCAACGTGACCAACAAAAAAAAAAAAAGAAAAAAAAAAAAAAAACGTGGAGGCAACGTCGGCTGAGGCACGATGCTACCTGACTTCCCAAGCAAGCCTGAAAAGAAGCCTGAGGTGAGTTAGAGCTGATCATTGTCTCGTATAATGAACACATTATCCGTAGCTTTACGTAAGAGTGAATGTTTTACTCAATTATTGTTTTTATGCATCTATAGAAAGCGTTTTTTTTTTCTACATTACATCTAAATTACAATTTCTACAAAAGTATTAAAAGTCGTAAATTTGGAAGTATCTTTAACCGATGCGGTCCCGGGCTCGTGCCCGGTGACTGTCTTCTTCTTCCTTTTTGGCTGGTCACTACACATATCTGTAAACATGGTGAGTATAAGAGGAAACGAGCGTGCTCGTTTCCTAAATACGTATGCCACAATCCTTGTTATGGCCATAGCTGCAATTCAATAACAACGGCAATGTCTTATTGTGTGTGGCTTTTTGTTTTTTATTACTACGAGGCTTCGGGCCCACGAGACACGGTCTCATCCGTTGCCCTCCCACCTGCGGGACGTCGTAATTCCTGACGATCACGCCCTAAGTAAAAATGGAGCGCAGTTCCTTCTTCGCGAGTTTGATGCGACTGACGCGGAACCCTTCGTCGTGTTCTGTAGCCCATACATGCTGGCGCTGCTAGGGTCTCCAGGGCAATGGTTGGCAGATGAAGTCATAAAAGGGACACCTGCATTCTTCTATCAGCTCTATACAATTTACTGCTAGGGGAAACGGAGCTGTCATTGCCGCAGTCTATATTTTTTTTTGGTCTAAAACAGAAACTGTGTACACTAAGTTGCTTTAAGTTCTGAAGAGCAAATGTGCCTCTACTGATCCATCCACCGTTCTACTGGACTTTGACGAAGACGGTATTAACGCATTTAGGAGGGGTTTTACAATTGTCAAGCTCTTGGCTGCTTTTTTTCATCTATGCCAATGCGTGTACCGGAAGTTGCACAACAAGGATCTTCAAAATTCGTATTGGGTTGACAGCGCGGTTAACTTGATGGCAGGCATTATCCCTTTGATTGCTCTCGTGCCTGAGGAAGACGTATTTGATGCCTTCGAAGCCTTATTGAGGGTGCCACAGTTCCTCTGTCGTTGCTTCCGGTACTGGATTACTTCGAGGACAATTTCTTAAAAAGACTGACAGCCCGAGGTCGAAGGAATTCAATGTTTCCAACCTTTGTCTGGAACCACTATGGAACCGTCCTCCGTGGTGTGTGATGCCAGAAGAATACCGAACTCTTTAGAAGCGTGGCAAACCCACGTTCATTGTCATCAGCCAAGTCTGTGAAAGTTCTCGGCCGTCTTTCAGAATGAAGATGCCCTGAACATGCATCGCCTCCAAATTGCCGTCACGGGGGACGAAGAGAAATCAGCGTAAAAATACAAAGTCTCCTCTGTTCGGCTTCAAACGCTAGCGGCGCGCTAGGCGAGGTTGGACATCAGCGGCTATCTGAAAAGTGCGGCTAACAACGTTTCGTTTTAACGTACTGTATGTACCCTTTCGCAGTTGTTTGCGTGATTAAAACTGTGTGTTGGGATTGAACACCATTCGTTTCGCAGCGTATCTGATCTTACGCTTTATCAAGACATGACTAACACGAACATAACGAAAAACAATAGAACTTAAAAATGCTCCCGTTACCTAATTAACAGTGAACACGCCCGTCTCGCTCAGCACAATACTCAGTGTTTACGCAGTGAATTTCGCAAGCTATAATATTCAGGGTAACTAAAAGTGTTCGCTGCACAAACCGATTTAGATAGTATCTAAAAAATAGTCAGAGTGCAGGCCAGCTGGTGTAAGTTGAACATGATTGTAAACCTGAGACTAGGGCAGAAAAGAGAACACAACAGAAGGTAGTAAAAGAGGAGGCAACGTCTCAAACTCAGCTACAAAGTTTATTTTGAACACGCTTTATATACCCCATCTCCAACGCCGTCACTACAAAAAAAAAAAAAAAAACACATGACAAAAGGACAATGACACTTGGGTAAACCTTCTCTTATCTCCCTTGACCTCGGCTGTGGGACACTCACACAAAGGGTCACATTCTAGCATAACCACCGCCACCCGGTGAACGTAGGTGAAATCACTACTGAACACAAAGAAAGGGTTTGACCTTCAAAGGTGCGTTTCCTCTAACTAATCACTCAGTCCAAAGAAACAATACTATACACTGCTAACAGCCGGAACTGGGGCCATCTCCAAAAATGAGAACGACATTGCCCTCCTGCCACGAACCACCAAAGAAAAGGTTTGACTTTCAAAGGTGCGTTTCCTCTAACAAATCACTCAGTCCAAAGAAACAATACTATACACTGCTAACAGCCGGAACTCCAAAATGAGAACGACATTGCCCTCCTACCACGAACCACTTTGGTTCGTGGTAAAAGGGCAATGTCGTTCTCATTTTTGAAGATGGCCCCAGTTCCGGCTGTTAGCAGTGTATAGTATTGTTTCTTTGGACTGAGTGATTAGTTAGAGGAAACGCACCTTTGAAGGTCAAACCCTTTCTTTGTGTTCAGTAGTGATTCCACCTACGTTCGCCGGGTGGCGGTGGTTATGCTAGAATGTGACCCTTTGTGTGAGTGTCCCACAGCCGATGTCAAGGGAGATAAGAGAAGGTTTACCCAAGTGTCATTGTCCTTTTGTCATGTGTGTATTTTTTTTTGTAGAAACGGCGTTGGAGATGGGGTATATAAAGCGTGTTCGAAATAAACTTTGCAGATAGTATCTCTTTCTTAAATACATGCACTTTTCTGAACTCGTTTATTATCAGTTATAAAAGTGAGTAGACTAAGTGTATCGGCCAATAATCTTTTAATTAGAAAAAAAAAATTTCGGACGTTCAAGCAACCTAAACTTTCCAATGCACCGAAAGTTCCGGTCTCAAAACGTCCGGTACCGAAACGTCCTGTACATCCGTACTAATAGGTCTTAACTTGGTTCCAAGGCTATCTTCCCACAATCAAGCTGTCGCTGTGTTTTCCTGCTTTTCCTTCACAGTGTAGTCAAGTATACACGTCTGTGGTACAATCTTAATCAGTAAAAGTTTGGGTTCGTCAGTATAATTAACGTTTGAGAAAAACACGAAAAGACAATGCCGGTATTGTACTTAACGGCAATCAACCTTGGTCGTATGAAACTTCTCATAGTAGGGCAGTGCCACGTTCTTCGTCGGGGACGGGGGGGGGGGACATGCCAAGAGATGAAGCGCGGGCAAGCCCCTACCTGCCGTGTGAGAGAGGTGACGTCGCGGTAGAGAAGGACGCACCGATGGAAACGAGAAAAGGGGAAGGAGAGAAAACCGGTCGGAAACTTGGGGAGCAGGGGAACTTGAGGAGGAGGGAAATTACGGGCAGACTTCGTTGCCGCTGCCGCTCCATTAGCTGAATAGCGTTTATTTAAAAGGTAAGCGACGTCGTCGAAAAACAAACTCGAGGGAAGATGAGGCCGAAAGGAGGAACTCTCCTTCGTTCTGCCTCGAGAAGGAGACAAAACATCCTGTTCCTCCCTTCTTGTCGTGTCCGCTTGCGGTCGCGTGTGTAGAAGGGAAGAAAACACGCGCTTGCTGCCTGTTCTCTCCTTCTTGTCTAAGAGTGTGCAATGGCGAGGTTGATGACACACTCAACGACAAAATCCCGTTGATATTTGGTTGAGACTTGGTAACAAGAAACAAAGACGAACGTAGCACGAAAGACGCGCAGCTATACGGCAGCAGAATCTGCCAGTCTTTGGTCGCGGCACTGTCATAACGTAAAAACAACCGAAACCACGCGCGAGACGCGCTCAACCCGGCAATCATGTTAGATCAGTGCACGTAGTGGTGTTGGTATTATTCTTAAAATTCGCTGCTCCTAACGGCTTCGTTTGTACGTTTGGCAAAATTAGCTGTAAAAACTTCAGTGCGACCGAAGTGCTCTACGCGTTTTGATTGGGGCACTGAATTAGAGTCGAGCTTCCCTGCCACTGGAACTCAGTCAGCTCAACGGCGTTTATCTTACACGAAGGTGCGACGTGGCCGAAAAAACGAAATCGAAAGAAGATGAGCGGGGGGGGGGGGGGGGGGGGGTGGAAGTTTCCTCCCATTTGCCTGGGCAAAGAGGAAAACGTCATGTTGCTCCCTTCTTCTCGAGTCCGCCTGGGGGCGCGTGAGTAGAAGGAAGGAAAAAGCGCCGTTGTTACTTTTCTCCTTCTTTTTTCTTAGTGTGTGCGTCGAGTGCGAACCGATGTTCGTGTTAACGCTAGCTGGTGTATGTCACGTAGTGGACACTCAAAAGTCGGAGTCACACTGCTTACAGAAAACGAAAGACGGCGTTTGCAGCAGACACGAAGGCAAAATTACCTGCCAACACGATTCGCGCATGTTCCCGAAACGTGTTTAATGCACACATTTGTCTACTTCAAACATGCATGCGGACAGGTTGCGCACGACCACTGTGACAAGACTGTGATACGAGAAAGAACCACGCATCACGCAGTGTCTGCACAATGTTCTTTGTATGACATACGAGCAGTGTGCCCGCGGCTTTGTCCAGCCGAATGCGAATGGGGAAATTGTGTTCAGCCGAGCAGCCCACCCTCGCCCTCGGATTAAACTCCCTCCATACGCCGGCACAAAAGGACAGCGGCCCGCTGGTCGCGCGGGTCTTTCTTCGCTTAGGCGACCACCGAGCGCGTCCGCTGTAGCGAAGCAAGATCTCGCTACAGATGCAATTGAAGTGGCCGACTTGAGTCATCGATCCACCAAGACGGCTTTTTGAAAGCCCTTGCGGCCGGGAGAAACTGGGCTTGCGTCGCCCGACGACGATGCGCTCGACGGAGCTCTTACGTGGACATTTTCTTTGAGAGTTCTTTTTTTTTTTTACTATTGAGGATAGAGTGGAGGGGGATAGAAAGCGCATCAAAGGGAACCCGGTGCTTTGAATAACGAAGTTGTACCTTATATTTCCAGAACGCGGGCAAAAAGAACGTTTGAGCCCTGTGCAGGGTTACCCTGCGGCGCATTCGGTCGCAGCACTCTCGCAAGGTACTGCGTGTATTCTGTTGCGATATACACTTGGAATGCACCACTGACCTCTACTTTTAAAGATTCAAACAATTGCGCGATGTGTTCCTGAGCTAACTGAAGTCGTGTCGACCGTTCTACGAAGATGTAGCTTATGTCGAATTGTTGCTTTAGTTCCGTTCTATTGGACGATCCTAGTGCGCCGTGATTGGCTAATTTGGTTCGGGGCAGAAATCGTAAAGTCAAAATTTGGCCGAAGACAAAACAAAAAAAAAAAAGAAAAAAAAAAAGAGGCTCGGCTCCCTTTTGTTTCAGTAACAGGTGCAGTGCACTAGGTAAAAGAAGGCAAAAAATACAGGTTTGTGTCCATGGCGTTACAACTTCCTTATTAACTTAGACAGTGAATAAGGTCCCGAATTTCTGGGCACCCCTGCGAGCTGGCACGGTTTAATTAACGGCCGTCCCGACACACGGGGAAGGCTATCCAGTCATTCTTCTCCGTCTGAATTTTAATTTGATGCTTTATAAATCATAGTATAAGTGAATGTCTGAAATGTTTGACAATGAGAATTTAACGCAGGCATTATTATTTTTGACACTGGAAAAAAAAAAAGATGCGGCAACCAACGTTGCAACTTATTTCGAATTAATTTTTTTATTCAAGCGACTCGGTAAAATGAGTTCATTTTCAAATAAAACTGAATTGTCTCGATAAGCCCGCAAAATATGGAAATTTGAGCTGGTTGGTTCATTATCAAGTTCAAAGAGCCGAAACTACACAAGGACAAGAGGAAAAGGGACGAAAACAGGAAGCTTTACCTCAAATCATTATGTTTCCACCAAGAAAAGGCGGCAGACATTTAGGGGTTATACAGTCTTATATGTTCTTCTATATAATTAGTTCATAAGTGCTTCTATGCACTTATGAAGTATGCCTGAGTGTATCGAATGGAAGGCGGAAAAAGGAAACACTTTTATAGCCTTACTTCCGGTCTCTTATATATGTGAACGTGATTAAAAAATAAAAATTAAAACCTACAATTAGCACCTTCTCGAGGAGAAAAACGAAAAACTAACACTAAGAGTTAATCAGAGAGGCGTGATTTTCGAACTGTCATTCGCACTAACCTTACTAAAATCCCCATATTTGAAAAAGTATACTGGATAGTTTCGTTTTTAAATTCAAAGAACATTTACGCTGAAATTCCAATCCTTAAATAAGGCCGGTAGTTTGTAGAAAGAGAGAGAAGTCTCGCGAAAGAGGAAAAACTAACGTGGGAGTTGCAGCCAAAGGCCGAACGGTTGTCGTTAAATTGGGGGGGGGGGGGGGGGGGGGGGGGGGGGCGGGGCAGCATGATGCGCACTTATATATGCGATTGAAATGTATGCCAGACAAAATTATTTTTTTCCGAAAAAAAAAAACAGCAACAAAAACCCTGCCATTGATCACGGAGAATGTCCTGGATTGGAGGTTAGATCGAAATCAGTCGTAGATTTCAACAAAATATCAGTCGTATTTATATTAATTTTCATCATGGGCAATTTTGCTCTTGTTTCACATAAATAGTAAGTTCAAAATTTCTGGCTGGGGGGGGCGGGGGGGGAGGGGGGGGTAAAACAACATTTATTAAAACTAATGATAAATAAAAGGCTAGCTCACTGAATTTTTACTTAACTAAATATGGATATGCAGCGAAATCTCTTTTTAATTACGAAGTATTACGGGCGTCTGCATTTGACAAACATGCTGTTGTAGCCTCAGCGGAAGAATCCAACTTGAGCTCACGTTTCTTTTATTTTCATTAGTAAAAAAAAGAGAAATGTACACAGACAAATGCATGGTTTGTGCATAGTTTGTACTTATCTTTATTGTAGACTTTAGGCCGCCGTGCTCAATTCTTTAAATGAGATAAACTGTAGAACGCCACCCCTCCTAGAGATGGGCCCTAGGCAAACATTCTCTTTCGATCCGATCAAGCATTGCTACTACCACCGATCGACCGCAAGTCTTCCGCCCGCCACGGCACAACCTAAGCATCCTCAAACTTCGCTGATTGCTGAAAGCGTTCCAGCGTAAACACTCCCAACGATCAACGCCACATTTATTTCATCCTCCAAAATAACCCACGCGCGTTTGCAATCTCAGAGTCACACATGTACAAGTTACTCAAAAAAAGTAATTAAGTTAAGTTACTGAGTATTGATGTCAAAAGTAATTTGAGCAGAGTAAAAATTACTCAAACAGAAAGTAATTGAGAAAATGACTAATTACCGTAAAAAAGTAGCGAATTACTTTTCAAGTTACTTTTGAAGTTACTTTTATGCTGTTCTTTTTTTAATGGTCCAAAGAAAGTACAGAGGTTTTAATCGTCAGCGAAATTGTGCTACCCAAATATGATTTTTTTTTTTTTTTCACAAAAATGTTTTAATAGCTGGTTCTGCTTCTGCGTGCGTAATTGTTTTGTACCTTCTTGTTTGCTTGGTGAATGATGTACTGCGTGCGAATGTGTCATTTCAACTGTGAGGTTTAGCACTATCTGAGCTTGATTGTTTAGACAGTGTTTGTTTGTTTACAGTTTTGCGTAAAGTACGTCTAAAAAGTACTTGAAGTAAAGTACAAAGTAAATTAGAGGGGGGACGGGGGCTTGTGAAAAGCTTGGGGGGTTTCGGACTCTCCAAACCATTTTCTCCGCCCTCCTCCTCTTTCTACGACACATGCTCCCCCTCTTTGCAAATATAAGCTGGTTTTCCAACATGTTATCTCCTTTGTGCAGGAATGTTTGTTGATAGGAAAAACAACCACTAAAATTGGAAAGTAATTTGTAATTTGAGTAGAAGTTACTCAGAAAAAGTAATTAAAGTAAACTACTAATTACCGAAATAAAAATGTAATTGAAAGTTACTAAACTACTCAGAAAAATAGTTAAACTACAGTAACTTGAGTAGAGTAGTTGAACTACGTACAAGTCTGCAGAGTTAGGCGTTCCTCCCTACAGCGTCTAAGCTCTAACGGGCGGCGATGATAACAACGTGATCGTTATCCCAGCCTCAGCTTATCCGAGCTTCATTGCCGCCGCACGTGCTGCTACCATTAAAAACGAAAAAGAAGAAAGCCTCTCGTTCTTAAGCCATGTGCTTCCCTCTCACATCCCTCAAGAACGAGGCGAGGTAATAATCCGACTTCACTGACACCTTCGCTGACAGTGCAGTGAAAGTTACCAACTTGTTTGACCACCCATACGTCCATCATTCCCCACGTGATCACGCTCGCGCCCAAGCTCATGCTGAGACCGGGGCCAGGTGATAAGAGGGGGCGTTTGATTCGTCCAGCGAGCGCGTAGCTCCACCCCACTCTCAGCTCAGGGGTGAGCTGAGTATTGAAGAAGGCTGCCCAACGCTCGGCGCCCCTGACAAATGGTCGGTCTTTCGCGAAGGCTCCCTCGCGTCCGCACCCCGCCTGTGTGTCTGTTGCTTTCGTCATCAACGACGAAATGGCGTTTCTAATCGGCCGGGGGTCCAGGCCGAGCAATTTGCAGCTGGCAGCTTCCGTTGGAAGCAGTGCTGAGCATTTCTTGTTTTAGTCAGTCTTCGTGTTCTGCTTTCTGTTCGCGTTCAGTCGCGAGTTGTGGGCGTCATTTGTTGCCGGTTGTTTTCCGGGTTTTGGGTGTGGAGGGCTGGTCATTTGCTCGCAACTCTATAGGAATTTTTGTTGTTGTTGTTGCGGTCTTGGGGTTGACGACCCTGGAGCCCCCCGTGGGGTTTGGAGTTTGTTTGTTGAGGCGTCGCGCTCGAAATCGCGCGTGGTTTGGACTTTGAACGGGGGATGAATTAAGGTGGCAAAGCGTTCGAGTGTTTTTTTTTTTCTTTCTTGCGTTGATTGCTGTGTTTTTATAATGTTTATTTTTCCTTAACAAACAAACTAGCAGATACAGAAATAAACGAAACCTCAAACCAATATACAAAACACGCACACGCGCGCACGCACACACACAGTCTCTTCAAATAAAACTGAAATTTTCGGCTTTATTAAAAAAAAAATCGGTCTCACCAATAGTTAGACAAGGGAACGGCGCATTAAGAGTATACATTAATTTATAGAATGTCGATGGGAAGTTCACACTCCTGCTAATTGAGCTGACCCGAAGTTTGTGCCGATCTGGTTTTACACAACCTGAGTGGCTGTCGTCTTTTTCTGCAAGGGTTAGTATACGAAAGGAGGTGTTTTACTTCCGGGGTTTGTATTTTATGCTCTCCCACGGGCTCCTGTAGTATAGTACTACACGATACACTTGAAACAACCAGGCATTAATCCCCTTGTGAAGGTGACCCCGTTAAAAAAAAGGCTGCATATGAAATTAAAAGCCTTTTTTATTGCCGCAAATGTGTACCGTAAGCCATTGCGGAGTGCAGGGCGGTGCAGTATGAACAATACGTTTTGCCTTCTAGGTTGTAACTTGTTTATTCAGTGATGGAATTGGAAAATGTCACATTCAAATGAAAGTTTGAAATCTCCACTGTCCCAGGAGAACATAACTTTTCAATACAATCCCCACAGGCGGCGATGCACTTCCGCTACCGGTGCGCTACTCTCCGCATGCCGTTGTAGATGCCGTCCGAGCGAACGCATGCCGTCCGAGCGAACAAGTGTGTTTCGGGTCCTCGCCGCAGCAAAAGCTGTGCGCTGACGTCCAGGTTCCCCGAGAAATGGCTCTTTGATGCTCTGCGCTACCAGATCTTCGCGCTCCAAATCTGCGACCGGGCACTCGATGGCTCCGTCGTCGAACCGCCAGGCTTTGTGAGTATAGAGGAGGCTATGTTCGGGATCACTCTGACTAAGCAGTACAATGACGCCTGCAACGCGTCTCTGGGTGCAAGGAGGGAAAGTACGCAGGCGAGTTGGTGAGGAAACATCAATAAAAGAAAACCTGAGACTGCTGTTTTTTTTATTTTTATTTGTTCCAGCCTCAGGTTTTCTTTCAATGATGTCTCTGACTGGTCCGTTTGCCACATCCTCGTTTGCGATCCCTGGATAATTCGTCTGCTGCTGACGCGCTTGTGCAATGCTATTGCCTGCCGCGATTCTGGCGGTGACACAGCAGCGGAGGTAGATTTGACAGACGCCTGTTCTGCTGCTGTACGTCACTCTTCACTTGACAGTTCACAGAAACTTCAGCAAACATGACCTGGAGCGCTGCATTCACATCGACACTCGCGTTCGCATACATTTTTTTGCTACACGTTCTAATACCAACCGCCGGGATGGCAGCATCCTACGACATGACGCGCGCCGGCTCTGTTGCCACTCTGTGACCATTTTCAATGATTGGGCCGTATGGGACGCTAAACCGACACCAGCTAGAAAAAAAGGCCCACACCTTTCTCACCGATACGTCATCACTATCGACGCTGCGCCACCTGTCTTGAATCAGCATCATCGCCAGTGCTTCTTGCAGTGTCCCACAATGAACACTATGTTATCATGCGGCGACGCCAAGACGGACGCTTCTGTCCCTTTGCGGTGGCTCGCGTCGAGCGGCAGTGCGTTGGCTTCTTCGCGTGGATCGGGGATCAATTAATGATAACCTATTGGCCAGGCATTGCGTCCTCCTTTGCATTAGGATAACACACGGGACCAAGAAGCATTTTAGGCACCGAGGCAGTAAAACTTGCATCCATAATGAAACCATAAACAGCCCGTTTCACGAGCTAGTCTGTTAACCTTGGATGGAAAATGCTTCATTGGTCACCAGTCCGACAGCCGTGGACGAGTCGTAGCTAAATGTTTGAATACATCAGACAATATGCACAATCAGCAGCTGTATGGCGGCTACGATCGTCTGTACTTGCGTACGTGTATCTGTCCGCGAATCCCGTGGTGGAGCTTCATGCCCATTTGAATCTCCGAAAGCAGCTTCCCAAATAGTCGAGAATAGGAGACCACTCAGAAAAATGTCCGCGCGCCTTCTTTGCTTTGCGCACTCCAAGGACCAACCACTGCGATCTACGAAGCACCCCTCCCCCCCCCCCCCCCTCCATAAATAACGGAAAATAAATCTTCCAGACTCAAAAATGCATGCAGCATACGAATGTATAAGATGCAATCGGAACGTCACGTGCATTGTCTCCGCGCAGGTAACGTTTTCGAACAAGTCTGTCATAATAGCCTCCTCTATACTCACAGAGCCTGGCAGTTCGACGACGGAGCCATAGAGTTGCCCGTCGCAAAGTTGGAGCGCGAGGTACTGGTAGCACAGAGCATCAAATAGCCATTTCTCGGGGAACCTGAACGTCAGCGCACAGCTGTTGCAGAGGCGAGTACTCTAAACACACTTGTTCACTCGGGAGAAATGCGTATCGGCGTCTCGCCGCAGTGGGGCGCGTCACGTTGCTCTCCTCTTATCCCTTATTTGCGACTCAACGTTTTCTATTTCAGCGGCTGCTTCTCGTGGCGATCTGCCAGGCTTTGTCAGTATAAAGGAGGCTATGCTGTCACCTTACTAACACTGCCTCTCGGAAAAGTACCAACTTACAAATATTTAGGCTTAACATTTTCCGACGACCTATTTGGTATACTCATATTGACAATATAGTGGCTAGTGCATGCAGATCTCTAGGATACATAAAACGTAACCTATACCCCACTGCCCGTTGTGTTAAACTAACTGCCTATAAGACTTTCGTCCGATCAAAATTGAACTACGCCAACCTTATTTGGTGGCCTCATCAATCATATCTCATTACTAAACTCTAATCGGTGCAAAACAAGGCCTCACGTTTTATAACACATGACGACTCGCGAACGTCAAGCGTAACTGCACTAAAATTCAACCTCGACCTATGCCCTCTATCTCAAAGAACTCAACTTGCTCGTCTTGTTCTTTTTTCACAAAACTTACTATTTCTCTTCTGATTTTTGAAACACCAACTGTCACCCATCACCTCACATCTCCTTGCGTCATGACCACGGCCTAAAAATTAAACCTCTTTTCGCCAGAACTAACAAATTCCGAAATTCCTTACTTTCTCTCGCTATTACTAACTGGAATTCCCTTCCTGAATCTAACCCTAAGACATTCCGTGAACTCTGCATGGCACACCTGAAAAGCGTTGATCCTTAACATGTTTATCTGTTAATTACCTTGTCTACATGTTATTTTCTGATATCTTTCCTATTAGTTTGTAGTTTTTTTGCGTTTTTCTATGATTTATTTTGTCGTCACTCTTCTGCCATCTTCATATGTCATTTGATCCCCCCTCCTGTAATGCATTCATTTGAAATGCCTTTGAGGTATAATAAACTAAACTGAACTGAACTCGCCGTGCACGCGATATGTAGACTGCTCTCAATGTCCCATGGCTCGCGCCATTGTAAATTATATGGCGAGTACCGAGCACCTTGCTATTGCTTAGCAGTCAATGAGGTTCCGGAATTACCTAACAAGAGAGTAAAAGAACGAAGCAAGACGCGTGAATACAACAAGTCACTCCCTGCAGTTCTTAAACTCTCGTTGACTATAGGTGCATATGTATATCTTAGACCGATTACATGGAGGTCGAGGCGGCCGTCGGGAGGCAAGGATT
Organism: Ixodes scapularis; assembly: GCF_016920785.2. Lineage (NCBI taxonomy): Eukaryota > Metazoa > Arthropoda > Arachnida > Ixodida > Ixodidae > Ixodes > Ixodes scapularis. The sequence continues at coordinate 20,065,166 of NW_024609835.1, forward strand.
TTCAATATCGTCGCCGCGAGGGCTTTTACAGGGCGTTACGGACCAACGCAGGCCAGGCAAGAATAGCGGTCGTTAGAGAGGGAGAGAGAGTAGAGTCCCTGCATTATTAAACGGGACTTGGTTTTTCACGCACCAGCGATCTCGGTTTCGAGGGGCAAGGAAGGATTCGGGTCGCCGCCGCAGCCACCACCGACCAGCCCCGACGGCCCTTCTAGCCGCGCGGGCGATCATATGTGTGCACACACACGCACTCCGCGCGTGTTCACCTGAAAGCGGCGAAAACGTGTTTGCATTAGAGGGGATCGTGCCTCGCCCGCTCGCCATCACCGCGAAGAACCTTCGCGCGCCAGCAACCGGTGGCTACGCTTCGTTCCCCCCCCCCCCCCCCGCCCTTTTTGTGGGTGAACCGCACGGGACGCTACGAGCTATCCAGACCAATCCAATGCCGCGCTTGTGTCACGTGATCATCGGGAGGAGTGAAATGATGCACGGGGCAGGTGGTTCCTTTAAGTCGCGGTCCCGCTCTAATGCGCACTAGAAGAGGCCGTCGGCAGACACTGCTCTGCGGTATTCCTTGTATGTTGACCACATTAGTCATCCAAAATCTGTCCAGCAGACATTTTTGAAGCATACACATGTACAAAATAAACGCGCTTCCAACACTCTCGAGCCGCCGACGTTTTGGTCACCGCGTCTGCAACGAACTGCACGTCGTTTTAACGGTCAGTGCGACTGCTGATTTACACGTTCGCCACGTCGGATTGGATGGGGAGGGCTCGTAGTGTCCGTCGCGGTTCATCGCGGGGTAAAACAGAATGTAGTATGTTAAGTGCTCCGACGTCGAGAACCGAGGCCTGGAAGCCGACGGCGTCGCACTCCGCGCCCCGTGTCCACTGCCCCGTAGGTTGTGTCGGAAACGAGGCGGACATCCTCGTGTATATAGAGAGGCATATGCCATAACTAGACTCCTTCCCCCCGCTTTCGGGCTCGGCTAGGGCTTCATTAGAGTAATCGCGGGGAGGGGAGATGTGTGTCCGTTCCACGTGAGGGGCCGTGTTGTCGCGGTAATTCGCCTTCCCCCCGACTTGCTGAGTAAGTTGTCGCCGCCGCGGACGCAGGGTGAAGTGACGAGATTATCGCCTCCAGAGGTTTCCTCGGCGTGCAGCCGCATTGCTTTGCTCGCGAAACATATATCCCCCATCTCCAGATTTGAGTTCCTTGTGTTTGTGTCTGCTTTCAGGTGCAGTTTAGAGTCAATTTCTCTGCCATCGGGGTGTTGCGTAGCTTCTAACTTTCAATCAGTTTCTTGACATGAATTTTCTCTTAAAAGGGCTTTGTGTAAGTTTGTCAATAGTGATACCTTTTTGCTGCACTTCCTTGGCTTTTCGGGGATAAACATCGTGAGCTTAAAGTAGTAAATATTTGATAGAAACACTAAAAGTGCTTCGAGAAACGTTCTTCGAAAACGGACGTCAAAGTGGTAACTACACTAAATTTTGACATATTTTTTAAATATTTTTTAACCATTACATATTTATATTAATAGAAAACAGCATTTACACTAAAATCAATAGTTATTACAATAAAGAAATACGTAAAAATGAGTGTTGATAATTTCTTTAAAATATTACTCGCAGTCTATCATAGAAATCGTATCCATATTTTAATAACTCTCATCTTTCAGCCATGTTTGTATCGACAGTTTTCAATAGATTTTCTACAGACCTTTAAATCGATGTCCACAAAGTATATACGCTAGAAATGCTATAAAATGTCTATCACTAAGTCTTTATAGATTTTTGTTTGTCGTCCTGTATCAATAGAATATTTATAGACTACTCTTAATGGTGCGGAGAAACGACATCACACCCAGTTGAAGCCTCCTTGCAGAGGATGCTTTTTCATTTTTGCCAAATCATTATCGCCTCTTGCAATGAAAGTTGAAAATGCAAACTACCGTGCTTAATATAGTGATTTAAATCACACCAGTTTTACTATCACGGTTTAATTAAAATATGTCCTGCAAGAATAATCCCGGAAATAAATTTCTAATATAGTAAAAAAAAATTTTTTTTTCATACAAAAATGTGATCCTGGGTGGCGTGCAAGGTTGTTAAGAATGGTTAGAACCCGTACGCGAGTGCGGCTACAAGACCGCCACGCAAAGTTTGAGTTAAAAATAAATGGAGATAAGAACAAAAATGCACGCACACAGACAGTACACAAACGTTTACACAACGCCGCAACCCAACATGTTGTAAAAGGAAAGGAAGGGTGAACTTTAGAGTGTTAGATTATTCCCACATGTATCTATACGAATATCGCACTGTGCCACACACACACACACACGCACACACACTGCACCCCTGTCATGACGCCTGCTACTGTAGGTGCTTTGAAAACAAGCGACACACTGCAACAGATTCAGTTCGGCCCTGGGGAAGTGGCGAATGTATCCTGAAGGGATAGAGATGAAGTCTTCGATGCCGGCCAAGATCGGCGAGGAACTGCGGCGTTTGGTACGCTCTCGGATAAGTTCAGGCTGCCCGATCTCTTGCTAACCTTCGGGAAGGTCACAAGGTACGTCCCTTCGAGCGGGGTGTCGAGGAGTCGGTAGGGAAGACCCACCCTGGTAACTCTTCTCCGATGAGCCGGGGAATTCCATTTGATGTTCTACAAGCGACCGTCGTAGGGCAACGCAAGTTTGCGTTGGCGGGAAAAGAATGTCCGCGTGGCACGTCGCTGCAGGCTTTGCAGGCTGTTAACCAAATTTGTTCGATGTGGGCACCACACAACACTACAGTACTCGAATCGTTGAAGCGCGAGCGCGGCATTTACCGTTTGTCTATATCCTTTGATGTTGTCTTTGTGCATTTCTTTTGCATTTAATTAAAATAACCATCAGGCAATAAAGACTTACATAAGGCTGGACATGAGCAAAAAGAAGTGCTCTTCTAAACAAATTGGAGCGTTCTAGTTACGTACCACTCTATTGCAACAACAATTAAAAAATATAAAAGCTTTTCTTTTTTTAGAAAAGTAGTTGTGGGATCTAGAATAAGTACAGTTAGATACCAGTACCAGTTGATCGAGGCTACAAAAGTTAGCGAAGAACGTGGCGCTATGTGAGGGACGTCACGAATGCGTTTGTATATAAAAGAGCCCACCAGGCGCCAGCCGTATAGTCTGCCGCAGAGCTTTCACCTCGTTCACTTGTTCCTTTTCTTCGTCACCGCCGAGCCCCGTTCGGAGATCGGCCGCCCTTACTTTCACCGCGACATATCCCAATGGTAAGCCGGCCCTCTCGTATTGGCGGACACCTCGCCGCCCTCGCCTCTCCATTCAATCTTGGTCGTTTGGCATCTTAGGAGATCGGCCACGTCAAGAGGTTCCCCTTGTGGAAATACTACAGTAATGTTATATTGCAATTAAGCCATAAAAAATAAGAATGAAGCTTTTCACCTAACTACAAATATTAAGCTTTTTTGTACTAATAAGGCAGGAATGACACACACAAAAAAGTTGTAAATCAAACTGTATTTTTAAATGTACGGTAATTCTTCCTCACGCATTGTTATTCGTGATCGGACGAAATGATCAATCAATCCGTGACGTTGAAAATGCATCCAGTAGTAACGATTTAATAGGACTCAATATAATAAATCAGATCTAGTTAACTTAAATAAAATATGATGATTCTTTTTTTCTCATATTGTTGTAATGCTTTGATGTTTTAAATACAGTTCACCAAAACCTTAGAGACCACATTTCGTAAAAAGTATTGGCGAGAACCAAAGCAACATTCTTGTAAATATTTTAACTTTGGTGTGTTCCTCGTTCAAATGATTGTTTTTTAATATTAGGATCTATCGGGGTGGAGCAGTCAACGCAACTGAATCGCTAGAGTTTTGAGTGCTTTGTGGGGTGTGTATTTGTGATCTTGCGTACGTACACACGCAAATGACGAGTGCATGCTTCCATGAATGTATTGTGATAGACTTAAAGGTACTTATTTTTTTTATTTATTTATTGTACCCTCAGGGCCCGAGGGCATTACAGAGGGGAGTGGGTTACAAAGTAAAATCACTAAAAAACAAAATGACAACCTAAGAATAGAAACACGAACATAAGAAATTTTAACTTAGAAAAGTGGTTAAACAACGCTTAAACATGGTGGCATCTGTTACAGACACAACTGACGATGGAAGGTGGTTCCACGTGATTGTTGTTTTGGGGATGAATGAATTATAAAAAGTAGTGGTTTTACAAACAGGTAGACCGATTTTGTGTTGGTGATCGACGCGTGGCGAGACATATGAGGGAGGGGTTAGTAATTTTTGATGCAAGGAAGAATAGTGATGATAAATTTTATGAAACAGACAAAGACGGGATAACTCACGACGTGAAGAAAGGTTAGGTAGGTTTAAAAACGTTTTCATGGATGTTACGCTTGCACTACGGTGATAGTTAGTAAGAATGAAGCGAACAGATCTATTTTGAATAGCTTCGACTGCTGTTGTAAGTAAGTCAGTACCGGGCATACTGTTGAGCATATAAATTTTTCCCCTGAAAAAGATTAAAGTAGTTTCCAATTTTTTGCCCTCACAACAGTCTTGGGTTTTAAACACCATGAATAACTATCTCCAGATGGCCTGCACACTCACTGTCTTTTTACAGTTTCTACTTGTTTTCTATACATTTTCTATCCAATCTCTATACCCTATCTCCTACATAAATTCTAGTAAACAAAGACAACCAAAAAGTTATGGACAGTGAGTAGAAAAGACGATAAATATATTTTTTGAATATGTATAGCCTCTATATCCTATTCTCTATAGAAAGGTTCGTAGAAAGTGGATAAATACGTTTTTAAGGGACTATAACTAAAGAGCTATCAAATTATGGTGATTTCATGACATGCAAAAAACGGAAGCACATTTTGTTTTGTTGTTTTGATTCGCACACAAAAAGGATCAGAACCACACAAAACAAACCTGTTAAAATCTTAATCGGTTTGATCAAGTACAATATGAAAACCGTAATGCAAATTTGGGGCTTTGTTGTACTCACTCACTAACTGTTCTGCACAGAAACTGCCTCACGAGGAAGTGAGACCGCCAATAGTTTATCATCCTTAATGAACTTACCGACTGAATAGGGTTAGTGGTACCGCGCTACTCTATAGCCATTCAATGCCACTGCCCAAGGGGCTCTGTTGAGTACTATCGCTTTGCAAATGCATGGCGGGACTATTTACGAAATAGACTATATATCAGTATTTCTGTACGACGGCACAACTTTGGAACGGCATTGATACTTCTGCATCAAACACAGGTGTTCAGCAGACGCATCCATAGTTGCGCATACAATCCGGGCTAATCTACGATCGTATGAGAGAACGGGAACTCTGACGACTAAGGAAGCAGCTGCTAGATTACAAGGGCGTAATGCTCCATTTTCTACTCCACCTGCCATCAAGGGCTAACGCGGTGCTCAGATTTGACGGAAGCGTTGAATCAGAGTTCGACTGAAATTCGTGTTGAGTCAGGCACGAGTCATATCCGAACATTTATGCAGCACTCACATACAAACGTTACGTAACGCCTCGTGAAAGCTCGCGGATTCACCCCGATGTCACAAGTCCTTACGTCACGCGACGTGGTCAGGTGACGTAACTTAACGGTGTCAAGTCGAGGTGCCAAGTTGCGCCCTGATGTCAAGCGACGTAGATCTCTCCGTTAAATTTAGCGGGAAAGTGTAGAGACGGACGGACAGACAAACAATTTGATTGGATAAGGAAATTCATTAGAAAAGCATTATACGCATGAAATGTCGTCTACCGATTTTTGCGACGGAAACTGCAATCGAAGGAGCGCCATACCGATCGAACATCTCATTGACCAAATTAATAAATTAAAATTTAACGACTGGCGTTTTCAGGGCTCTGTGAAGCAATATACTGGGTGTATAAAGGAGAGGCCAGGCTCTTTATATCGACCGCAAAATTCGGTTTCTTAACCTATCGCGCTACGACTTTGCGCAGCGTTGCCCACAGATGGTGTTTTTTTTTTTTTTTTTTGTAAAATTTGCAAGGAGCGAACTTATTCGAGGAAAAAGTAAAAAAAGAAAAAGGCTTAGCCCTTATGGAAACGCAGCGAAGCCACCGGTCTGGAAACAACACGGCGCCATTTCGCACCAGAAACAAATTTTACAAAAAAAAAAAAAAATGCACCATCTGTGGGCAACGCTGCACAAAGTCGTAGCTCGATAGGTTAAAAAACCGAATTTTGCGGTCGATTTAAAGAGCCTGGCCTCTCCTTGGTACACCCAGTACACGCAACGTGTTCTGAAAATGTAAGTGTAAATCACAACTAAGCAGAACGCAAAGATATAGAATAGGGCATAACGCGGGTACAGCTCGACGAATAAATGCTATGGGTACAGAAATACACTAGGTCACGTTTTACATAATGCCCCCGTAAGAAAACCAGAATCTAGATTTTTTTTGTTTGTGTGTTTTGCGCAATATTTATACTTTTGTCGTGTCCAAAACACTGCGTGACAGGTACCTGCTCATACATCCATATTGTCTAGACAAAAAAGAATATATGACAGATTCCAGAATACAGCGATGCAGAATACAATCTCCGTTCCGCAACGATTCGCTTAGCGCTCGGGCTTTTGTCGCGCGAAACTAATAATTCAGACGCGTCCAGTCCGTTAGCGAGCCTGTTTCTCAGGGCGACAGTATTGAGCAACCGCAGGGTGAAATGTGTCCGCCGCAGCTCCGTCCCGCTTGCACTGTGCTACTAGCTCTTTAATTCAACGCCCCTCGTTCCAGAGTTGCCACCATATGCTGCAGCAAGGCGTCTACTTTTTCGCACAGGAGTTACGCTGACGTCAGAACGACACCGAGGTGTGATTGGCTCTGACTGAAGGATAGTGGGTAGACCCCGAAGCAAGCTGCCTCGAGGTATAACCACTATCCTTGAATCTCAGAGCCAATCAGAGCTCGGTGTTCTGACGTCACCACAGCCCCTGCCAAAGGAGTGGATGAACCTGAGATCCCTCCGCATTGCTTCGCCCGCACATCAACGATTGCTCCCTGCCAAGACCACCATACAGACGAAGAAACCGAGACCTGAGAACGCAGACACACGGCTGATACACCGGACGAACGAGAGTCTGCAAATACTGTCTGAAGACAAGGTTTGAAGCGTACAAATGTGTGAAGAAAACACGCTTCGAACAAGTTTGAAGCGCGTCATCATGCCTGCAGCGAACATGATATTTTTTGTGATGTATTAGTATAGGTTGTATGTTTTCCGTAAATACCGATGAATCCCTAAAATGAAACCCCGAGCCGATTTGATCAAAATCGGGGAAAATCGGAAACAGAAAACCTCTCGAATTCCAGCTGTTTTTGAACATGAAAAGCATTCGGGGGAAGGAATTCCGCATCTACAGCTGTATTTTGTGTTTACACAGCCTATAACGAACCGTTATCGAGGCTGCTTCTTGGTTCGGAAGCACCTCTTATGTTGTTTTCTTTTTGTATCGGTACCAGGCTGTTTTCCAAGTATTCGGGCACGCGCGTGTCGACCGGAGGTTGAGGGAAACCATATCCGTGTCCTATTTTGTTCGGCATAAACCCCGATAAAAAAAAACAGCTTTTGTGTGAAAGCGAAACTTTGCATAAAAAACAGCGAATTTATAAAAAATCGAGAAAAACACCTCGAATTAAAGAAAAAATAAACGCCAATCACACGGAACACTGAGTGCAAGCAGTGAGCCTGTGGCTTTAAGGCACCGCAGCACTTGATCAAAACGCTCACTTCGAGGTCATCCCCGGAGCTACCGCTAGCTGTCTGGGAATGTGACGAGCAGCGCTGCATTTGGCTGCACTCCTTCCGCAGTTCAGTTCACGGACGCGATAGGTGGACGCGCCTTGATGTGTGTGCACACGTACTGCGCAATTTCAAAACGTTCCGTTCTTTTCTTTTTTTTTGTGTGTTTTTGTGAGTATGATTGCGATGCAACGGTGTTAACGCCGACATGCCGAGTAAATGCACTGAATCCTTGTGTCCTGCCCAAGAGCACTGCCTATGGTTCTGCCCTCACGTTTGTCCCACGCTCCGATACACCCTATGCTCCATACCGCCCGATATTCGACATCACTCTTGGACGGGATGGCTCTCCCCACCACCCGATCTGACCCGTGTTCTCCTGCCGGCCCTCAAACAGCACGCGGAAAACGTGTTAGGGGAAGACTGGTAGGTGGCTAACCACTACTGGGCGCCGGACCCTGGCGCATGAATAAATATTTTTCTTTTCTTTCTCTCTTTCTGTCCTAGCAACTACAGGTCAATGAATAAGGTGCGTCTCTTAAAATTGCACCATGGCGGAGTCGCGTAGTAATGAAGTCTGGATACACACAATAACACGAGAAGGCGTATTCTGGGCCGTGAAATGTGGGAAAGTCTGTTTTAAAAAGTTTCTTTTGACGTGTGGTAAGCACATGGCAGCAATTTAGACGCGGCCAGGTTAAAGACGAAACGCTCGCGCAGAAGGTTTCACATTACGTTTTATTACACTCATTTGAAAGGTACTAGCTCTTATTTTGTGTTCTTTTATATAAAAAAAAAATATATATTTCTATTGTTATTGGGGCGCAAAACACTCACGTTGTAGGTGTAAGAGCGTAATATCAAGCGCAGCGACATCTTTCGAGAGGTATCATATATGAACAATGAAATAAAATACGTGTCAACACGAATACTACCCAAGACGGGTTATACGCAAATAAACACACTCTAAGAAATCAGCCGCGTCTGTTTTTCCGCAAATCGCTCGGGCAAGCCAATCACTGCAATCTACGGGCGGCAACTCGGCGAATGTCAAGACTGCAAATATGATCAGACCTATAAATATAGTCAGCGTTGTTACACTGAGCACGTTCACGACGCAAGCGCGTTTCACGTGCTTACATCAAGCTCAGTGCCACTGCGCAGACTGTTCTTTTAGGTCCAAACTTATGTTCAGCCTCATCAGTGGCCGAAATTCCTCAACAGATTGTAGCGACTCACACCCTAAGGTGCTTTACGGGAATGTAGACGCACTAGATCTTTTAGAATGTGAATGAAAACAGGCGTGACGATGTTTCTAAGATATTCATTCAGCGATGCGTCGGCTGTCAATGTGAGGCTTCTACTACGCTCCTTTTCGAGTTCTCCCTACGAGCTTCGATATCACACCCACACCGTCCATAAAAACCCCGATTCTGCTGTACCGATTGCATCATGGCTTCGTCCAGGCTATCGATCTTGGCAGTAGGTTGTTTGGGTCCGTTCTTTATTCTTCTTCTCGGGTTCCTTGGAAGTTCCGCGCAATAACGAGTATCTTAATGCTCCTTGGCAACTGTATACGTAATTCACGGCCTGGCGGGGTTGACTGTCCGTCTCCGTCGGGGCGACCGACGCGCGGCGACGCTATTTTCCCCGCCATTCGTCTTCTGGATCGGCAGAAGCGAGGAGCATTCGATTTCTTTTGGCTGGGGGGAATCGCCGCGCCGCGAGGAGCTAAATCCATTATTGAGATTTCCTATCCATTCTGCCCATTGAGAGGAGTGAGAGATTCAGTAATACGAAAGAAAACGCGTATGTTCGTAGAACAAAAATAAAATAAAATATTAATAAAAATTACAAAACGAATAGAAAGAAAAGAGGAGGGCGAATGGAGTCTTTCAGCGTTTCTCCTCAAAGGGGAAGCTGCCATTGATGGGGAGGATAAAAAAAAAAGAAAGACGGCAGCGCTTTCCTGAGGTCTGTGGTTGCCTGCAGAAACCGGAGCTCAAAGTGGTGCGAGAGAAGGCGGCGGTCTTTGAACGTAGACGCGATGATATAAATATTACACGAAAGGGAAGCGGGGAAAAAAAAAGATGGAAACGGGAAGATTCGCTTTCACACACACGTGTTCTCCGCTACCCTAACGTGTCTGACGTTTCGTTGCATAATGATGATCTGCAGGGGGCTGCTGCCATTCGGGATGATGCGGGAAGGAAAGGAACAAGTTCATAACGCAGGGGTCAATGAACAACGCATGTAGAGAAATAAAATTGTCGCATTTCAAATTTTGCAGCGCTCCCTGCGTGTGCGTGTTTTGAATTGGGGCCAAAGGAAACTAGAATGAATAGAAAGAAGAGAAAACAAATTTCAATATAAGCATGCGCTTGATTTTTTGCAGTTACTTTTCTTCGTAATGTTTTTGTAACGTATAAAAAGTACTAAAGGCGGTCGTTTTATCTTTATATATATATTCTTTGTATATAACACATGTGAGTGTCATGACGATAAAAAAAAATTGATTGATTTGCAAAATTTACAAAATGTGAAAAAAAAATAAAAAGCTTTTTTCTTTGGCAGGAAAATTAAATTTAGCATTGTTGAACGCTTATTTTCAGCCCAAAAGTAACGCTACCGCTATGTGCCACGCGCAAAAGTTTCCGAATTAAGCTTTAACTTATTGAAAAGTTAAAAGTGATTTTCTGACATGTGCAATGAGAAAGTGGCAGCCAAGAGAGCTGAATGGCCTCAGTTAGCACGAATGGGTCCCATTTTACCATTAAATAATTTGAGGAAATCACTTTCCACCTCGTAATTAGATAACGGTTACTTCTTATTAAACTTTGGCGTCTGGTTCCGGCCATTACGCTACATTTGGACGGAGGCTAAGCTTTCGGAGTTGCGTCGTTCATTTTTTAGGTGAAAAAAAAAACCTCGTATTTATTTATTGATTTCAGGAACCCCCCACCGCCCATAAGGGCATTATAGTGGGGGAGGGGCATAAGAAAAGTGATTGACGCCACAGATAGGCTCTCATCGACTGAAACCAGCGCAACAAAAATATCCCAGTGGAACGAGGGAAATATTACTAACGCAGTAACCTGGTGCAACGAGAGAAACAGCACTAAAACACGATATTACATTTTTTAAACAAGTACATTTTTTTTTTCCTTCGTGTGTGTCTTTGTCTGTGTGGACAGGGGGTCACTGTAAGTAGGTTCAGATTGTTCTGCGCAGAGTGTGACCAAAATAGAATTGCACGCATGCGGCAATGAAGCGCGAGCTTTGTCATAAAAGCTAAGATCAATGTGCTTTCGCGTAAATTGAATAGACAAGATATATTATACCGAGGTAATTTTATCGTTGGGATACTTGTTGTCATCGCGAATTTAATCGCGGTATCGATGGGCACTGAGAGCCGAAAAAAACGCAAGGTGTTGCGGGTCCCGAGAGTGCATCTAGTTGTTGCTCCGCAGCCAATCAGATGGTGGCATTGACATATTCGACCGCCGAAGAACGAATCAAAAAGCAGCGAAAGTGAGAACAATAGGCCACATTTTGGGATTAATAAGGTGGGAGTGATTATAACGACCTACACATTCATTGGAAATCCCTTAAGCGTATGTAAGGCTGTCGGCCCCGTCTTTTTCACTAATTCTTTCACGTTGACATTGCGATGTTAATAGCGTGAAACGGATCAGATGTGAACATCGGCGTACATAATGCCGAAATCTCCGCTTCGAGCAAGTAACACAATCCGATAACTAACGATCCTTTAATCGAACGTTAGGAGTAAGATTTTTTTTTTAATTATAGAAACGCGCTAACGTTTTTTTTTTTTCAAATATAATAAATACTCGTTGTGACTGGTGCTCTATACGCAGGAGATACTTTTTTCAATGAAATATATGCGAAAAATATCAAAATAAATTGGACGCGCAACAAAGAGTTGAACGCGCTAGCTAAACATAGAAGGTGCCGCTCGTTCCCAAGGCGTGAAAGCGTCTGCGCATGGCCTGGTTAGTAGTGTGTCTGGCTAGCGACCAAATTGTCGTGGGTTCGAATCCTGTCTAAAACTCTTCACATTTCTTTTTTTAAAGCAAATGAAATACCTTATATTGAAAACATGTGAGACATCCGGCGACTTTTAATTCGCATTACACGTCAAGTTCCAATCACTTTCATCCCACACCTGGCGTCACGCTTCACGTGAGCGTTGTGGGTTGCTTGAAATTCCCGCGCGAGGTCATGCAGTAGTGACGTCATGACCCTATCGACCAATCAGGATTTTTCCGACATAGCGCCACCGATGCCGACCCCGGACTTTTCTGCGGAACCAGCTCCTTAATGCTCTCGCGTTAAAAGAAAGTCTCCATGTCCTTAACGGTCTGCCCGGCATTCCTTCGAGCAGGGGGTGGCAAGTCACAAACATCTTATTATCTCTCCGCCGACGATTTGTTTGCCAGATTAGCTCATAACAAGATTGAATAACGAATTAGTTAAGCCACCCCCGGAATTTCCTAACGCCGTCACGGACATGGCCCCGGCGGCGGACGCCCGTGTCTTACGCGATCTCTCAAAACGTGCGAATCTCCGCAAGCCCCTCCAGCCGTCCTCTTAAACTCGCAATAACTCATTTCGGCTCGGACCACCGTCGTAGTAGTCGAGCAGTCAAACAATTCATTACCGAGAACGCCTCGCTACTCACTCCCTAACGGCGGAGGAAGGCGGTTTAATGAGCGCAAGAAGGCGGGCCTCCATTCGAATCGGACATTCGTTCGTGCACTTACTGAGATTCCCTCGTTCATCTTCAAAACCGTCGGCACTTCAGTTCGGCCCGCGGCTCGCGCTGCCGATGAAAAGTGGAACGCGCCACCGCCGTATATTTTGGGTGCTCCATAAGCCCATTACTCCAATCCGTTCATCCTAAAATTCACGCCTTCTTCAGGTTATATAATTTGTTCTTCGGGCTTTTGTTTCAATTTCGCGTACAGTGCTTCGCTATTGAAACGTCTCGCTCAAATAACGTTTTTTTTTTTTTCTCTACGAATGTGCAATTTCATTTCAAAAGTATGCTCAAACTACAAATGAAAATACCCAAATCGTTTTTCAAATATTTTTTTTTTTTGCTTGCTTTCGTCGGCTTTTTTCTCACGAAAAAAGTTTCGCGATTTAATTCTTTTATTTTCAGAATAAAAATTGAAGTTAATATTTTTTTTTGATTGGGGGAGGGGGGGAGGGGGGGACGCCATTCTTGATGCGATAACTATGCAATTAATTTTCCCTTTCCCTTTTTTTGTTGTTGTCTAATTTACACGTTTAATATTTGGTTTACTTGTTTGGAAACTTTGAAACGATGCAGGTTGAAACTGCTTTCGAATATTTTATTTCTCCTCCCAGCTTCCCAAACTCGTTATCGTGCTCGAAGCTCTCGAGAACCTAGTAAATGCATCTGTTGACATCTCTTTCTTAATCAGCTTTTTCGGGCCACTTCCCGGTCTGAAGCGAAAACAAAGCAAATAAAAAGATAAAAGAACAAACTCCAAAGTCTCGTAGAAGCAAGCAAGAAAAATATACCCATCACTTGGAATCGGATAAATTTGTCTTCCGAATGTCAGTGCGTACATGTGCATTTTTCTGTAGGAAGCCAAAATGGCCTGAAGAGTGGAGTTTATCTTGCTTTCACGTATAATAACGTAAAAAAAGGCAAAAAACATAGTGCTTTTGTATTTTTGTTTATTCTACTCCTTGTTTTGTGATTCTTGGTGTCGAATATATTTTTAACCCTATACAGGTGTATTGCAAAAGAGCCTAGCTGTGACAATCCACCGGCGCAAAAGGGTTCACGCCTCTGCACATTGCGCAGGGATGCACACACAACAGGAGTCCATCGGTTTTCTTTCATTTGTATGGTACATCAATTAAAAAAGGTGGTTGGTAACATGACCTAAAAGTTGCAGTGTCGGTGGCGAAAGAAGTGAATGCCTTCCCCTGTTCTGCTGACGCTGCTTGACCAGTGAGACGAACTACCGCTCATGCCTTGCGCTGAAGAACATTGATTGCTGGGTGGAGTGCAGAGCGAAGCAGTATGCGCGTTGGAACATCTGAAAGACTACGCCCTATAATACTTTCCAAAATAATGCAGCGCTCTTAGTATTTCTCCAGAAAACTGCACGCATTTATTATTTTTGTTGTTTCGTTTTGTGAAGAGATAAACTATGTCAATTAAAACGCGCGCTACCGTGGTTTTGTTTGATTCGCTTCTTACTCTGCATAGTGAATAATATTCTACTCTACGTTTAGAGCGTCCTATCTGTGGAAAGTTCGCCTTAATTTTTTTGAGCCAGCTGCAATAGAGGGTATTTGCCCTCTTCAATGTTTTAACCATAAGACTCACTCTCATAAGATACCAAAGTATATAGTGACGTTAATCTAACGGCCTCGTGTGTAGTTTTAGCATTGCTCACTAAGTGCGCTAGTTCTAAGACCGGATACTTGGGTTCAATCGGCGCTTTTACGCATTAAAATATAAAATCCTGAATGAGCGTCGAACAGACATGTGGTTACTTAAAGCTCCGGTTTGATGAACAATCAAGGCTCCATGTTAAAACTCGTCATGTACCGGCTAAATTTCGGAGCTGCAACGAAAACTAGTGTTGCCATATCGCAACGGCAGATCAACCTTAAGCTGTCTTAAAACTCATGTCTAATTGGCTCTGACTTTCCCTATGTCTTGCTGATCTCATATATCTTTGATTGATTGATTGCTTGGTCGATTACGTAGTTGTCTGGTAGATTAAAAGTGTTTGTTGTATTGCTGTGAACTTAAAAGTGTGTTTTCCCCGATGAATAACGCGTACTATCGTGGACTCTGTTATCTGTAACACACTAAGGGCGGCCATCCCGCACCCCCAGCGCCGCATAGCAGGCGCCGTCGGAAACTCCGTGCATGCGCTGTGTGACAAACTCGCTCTTTCCGCCTGCGATAACATCCTCGATTGTTGTCTGCTAGGCGCAGAGCAGACGACGCCATAGCGCTTGCCAATGATCGCTGAACACAGTTTTGTGTTCAGCGAACCACCGCGTGTAAGATGCGGCCACAGTTTCGTAGGCGCCTCTTACGCGGTGGTTTGATCCCTGATTCGGGGATATGTGTCTGCCGGGCTAAGGACAATCATCGCCAGTAATTGTATATATCATGGTGGACCTTTTTCTTGTTTTTTTGTTTTTCTTGGGCGAACTTGCGGTAAACGGTCTATTTTTGTATTACACTTCCTGATGTCATAGAGGATAGCGAACGCGCGTTGTTCAAGAATGTATTGCGCACGCATGTCTCTGGAAATGCAAATAAAAGCCATAAACAAAAACGTCAATAGGGTTTTTGCCACAATAAATCTGCAATCTGCCTCGATAAATATTGCCTGTCGTGAGTGAGTTCGAGACCAGGTCTCCATGGCGAGGGTACCAAACGAGCAGAGACGGCTGATATTCGATCTGTGCCTAAACGGAGCGTCCACGAAACCGTGTTCAGCTGATATTGGCAAGCGCTGTGGCGTCGTCTGCGGACGACAAAGCGAGAGTGTGCTCGCACGCGGAAAAAGCGAGTTCGCCAAACGGCGCGTGCGCGGAGTTTCGGACGGCGCCTCCTATGAGGCGCTGGGGGTGCGGTACAGCCGCCGCTGGCGTGTTACAGCTAACAGTGTCCACGAAAGTACTCTTCTGCATTACAGAGTTTGGTATATCTATAGCAGAACAAACATTTTTGTTCTTATTATAATGCTGAGAAACTCGATCGCCATTTCAATTGTTGCGGAATCACACTTTATAAATTGATTAAACGATGAGTAAAGGGATGATAATAACTATTAATACGATAGCCGTAAGGTACTCGTGCATTATCTAGAATAAAAAAAGAAATGAAGAAACTACAAGATGAGAATTTGACGCCCCATAAATTCATTGCTACGATTCATTTCCGGCAATAATTTCTTGCCTTTTATCGGAGAGCCACTTTAAACCACCTCTCCTTCTGCCCGCGGACATAAGTCTCGGCAAAGGCGTCGATTGAAATTTATGTATTGCTCTCCCAACGACGCCTCGCGGCGTCGAAAATGCGCTAATAATTCATTTTAAACAGTTTCGCCGAAGTCAATGTTGAATAAAGATGGTGCCAAAATATAGCACACTACAAAAAATACCCTGTCATAAATTATGAATCAATTGCCACACAGTCAAAATAAAAAGTACCGATGACATAAAAATGCGGTTACCATAGACGCTTGCTGATTGAAAGCAGTGATAGACCAAGCATAAATTTATCTGTTTTGATTTTCTTAAATAACGATAAAATAGCGGGTGTTCCGAGAGACCGGCAGTAAATAACAGATAGCTGCTTTTAGGAGAACACAGTTTGCGTTCTCTCCCTTTTTGTCATGGTCGGTGCTTGCGCTTGTGTTTTTCCCGTGGGTTCTAACATGGAGATACATTCTACAGCGTTCCTGCTCGTATATTTCCCCTCATCGTGAGCTCACAGCCAGTCGTGATCTACGGAATGCATACAGCAAAAGACAAGTCCAAAGACAAGGTATCGGGAGTGCAATCTGCGCAGGGACGATAGGCAAGCAAAACGTCACGTTCATATTCCCAGCGCAAGTTGAAACTAACCGCACTCCCTACGCGTAAATATGCGCGGGGGGTCATTTTTGTAGTGTGTGTATGAAGTTGGCTATTCCAATAATTGACCCCTATGCGCCGCCATACTTGTTGACTGGGCTGTGGAATCCGTTCTCAGTATATGCTGTGGGACTCTTTTGCGGAGTACCAAGTATCATGCATGCGTCCACAGCTGAGTAGCTTTGCGATTTCGGCCAGTGTAATCAGCGATGTAAAGGTGGAAATTACCTTATGTACGCAGCGGTCCGAACTCCGCATGTACGGTGCCCTTCTTCATTAAGACAATAATAAATCCCGTTAAACAATTTTCCCTCCTCTATATGCCTTCTCACTACAACCCAGGGACTGACGATGTGCAAAAAAAGAAGAAAAAAATAGATGGAGAAAAAAAATACGATGTGGACAGGCACATAAAAAAAAAGAAAACAGAGCTACCAGAGCTTAGGAGCTGTAAACTGAAAGGGATGTATAATTTAAATCGTGAAATTAAACAAAAATTTAGAAAAAGTAGCCAGACAGCATGGAGTTTTTTTTTTTTTTTATTCTGACTTTTTCCTGAGTTGCTTGTTTATCTTTTATATTACACTGTCTATGGGTTTGATGTATCGTGGCCCAACCTGGGGTCCATGTCTAATTAAACGAAAAATTGAAGCTGAATTTTGAGGAGCGCAATGATTAAACTGACGCGGCAACAGCGCGAGGTCATCTTCATAAGAATTACATCAATGCGTTCCGTAAACTTCGGCTATAGCTTTCCTTGTGACAAGTCTATAGCCTAGTGGTGCCTAAACTATGGATACAATCGATAGCGGTTAAGCCAAGCCTAACTATCGACAGTGAAAAAAAGTATCGATATTACTATCAATGGTCGACTGTCGTAAAACTCTACGTAGAAAGTTTGTATTATATTATCGAGTCTCGACTATCGATATACTATCGAGAGTCGACTATCGTAAAACTATATATATTCGACTATCCTAAAGCTATCAATAGTATTTTATTAGGTGACGAAGAACATCAAGAGTCCAACTGAACGTCTGAAGCTCGGTGAAAAACGCAAGTGCAATTAGAGACTTTCCGATAATTATTGAGGAACATTCCAGAACCTATTGGAAAACTATCAGAAAGCGGTAGAATTGTTTTTGGATAAATAATTGGCAGTCAAAAATCGAGCAACTATCGATTGAATACTATCAAAAAGCTGTAAATGAAAGGTGTCGATAACGATCTGTTCATATTTTTCTGTATAGGTTGTCTTAGTTTTTTTGCTGTTTTGTGGATACTTTCCGGTAGTTTACACTCCGTTTAATATATGTCAGAATCCAATCAGTAAAATAAAAATACCTTTGTCTCACCTGATACGTGAATTACGTATCGTATCGGGTGGTCATGAGTCATGACTTTATCGAGATGAAAAGATAAGTATGGCGTTTCTTACGACAAAGCATACTGCAAGTAGAAAAAGATACAAAGTTGCCTTTCAAATTCACAAGATATTTTTTTTTGTATTGAAGTAACGCTTTATTATTGACAATATCGTTACTTGGATTACGGCAACTTTTGTTTTCATCTTTTATTTTCGATGCAGTTAACGGTTATGTTTCCAAACCGATTGTAATTGAAGAATGAAAACAAAAATAAAACATCAGTAAATAACCATGTTGGCTTGGTATAGGCATTTATCTTGTAATAATCAATTTGAAGTATCCACAACCAAATTTCGGTGGGATTTATAAGACAGTTTATTATAGGGCGACACAACGTTAGGAGGCCACACATATTGAGTAAGGTAAAAACAAATCTGCTCGTGTTTTAGAGATCACTTAATGTTTGAAAACAACACCGAATCAGCACAATTCAAACCACCGATTCAAAAATCTATGTGCTATTCCGTAGTTTTGCTTCTTACAAAAGTCTTTTCTACCTCTCTCTTGTAGCTCGCTTTTTGTTCCACTCTGCGAGGCTTAGTTCAACTTTGCATTAATTAAGGTATCTGCAATTAACAAAAAGATGCCCACCCTCCTGTCTTGTTATGAGCGGTGATGTTTTCGAGGACGATCGTTAACACACCGTCCAGTCTGTCTGAGGCAGTAGTCCGACGTAGCTTCCACCATGTCAGCAGGATCCAGTGCATCAACCCCGCTGTCCAAGATACGACGAACGCTCACACGCGCTTTTTTTGGCACGTGACTTGAGTACACCATGGGAAAAAAATCAAGTTTTTTTTTTTTTGCTTTTTAGTTTCTTAGCTGGTTTGCGAATCAGCGCTTTTGCGTACCCTATGTGTTACTTTCCCGTGCCCTCGTTCTTGTGCGAGATCGAGGCAAAACATGCCCTAGGATTCGCGTAGGGCTGTCATTTTAACAATTACTGCGTTCATTTATGCTAAACACCGGTAAAAATGAGAAGACGATCTCTAAACCTGGGTTAAATCATTGCTAAACTTTGTGATTTATGCGAGGTAAATCAAAGCGAAAGCCTGCTGCACCATTCATTGCCGATCAACGTGCCCAATAGTGCAGCGACATTATGGTTTGGTTCTGAAGCGAGTGATCCAAGGCGCCGTCATTTTCGTTTGCCTTAGAGGGCTTCTGGAGCTCTGCGTTAGGGGCGAACGCTAACTTAAAACATGGCTTTTGTTCGGCGCATGCGCAGGGGGGAGCACCTATTTCTTAGTGGTTTCCTAACGTTGGGGCCCCCTATTCTAAAACTTCTTATCGACTGAAAATGATTTATTTATACAACTGGTGACTAGTCCTTTATTTCGAATTTGTACCTCATAACAAACTGCAAACCATCACCATCCACTGTTATGGAAATTCGCCCAAATAAAATAAAACAAAAAGTGACAACGTATCACGGCGAAGGAGCCTAAAAGTTATTGTCAACAGCTAGTTCCGAATTCTTGGGAATTAGCTTTGAATGGTCATCTGCAGAAAAAATAAAGTATAATCCCCAGCAGAGCGCCTATTTTCACCTGTCAGTTTTCAAGACCATGGCAAGTAATATTTGACATTTGTAAACAATAAAACAATCAAAAGCGTGAAACAAACTAGCGAAAAAACCATTGTGCTTATCATCTTGAGCGAAGGTTTTCCCTAGCTCAAGACACATACACACACACAAACACAAACAGATCAAAAAGTCTGAATATACTTTTTATTTTTAAAATTTCTGGCGTACCAAAGTACGAAGCTTGATATCTGATCCCGAGGAATATACAAAATATGCGGAAAGGAAAAGTAGCAAACGTTATTTCTTTTTTTACTAAAAATTTTTTTTATGAAAATGTGACTTTATGTTTTGTTTCCTTTCTATTTCATGCTTTGCCCAGAGCCCCGTGTTGCCTGTTCGTACATATCCGTAAACACCTTTTTGGGCTGTGCGTTCACTTTTGTAACACTCGACAGTTTTCATGCGAGAGCATTCACTGTCCAATGGAGCGAAACCGGCGTTGTCTGGAATCGTCTCTTGCAGCGGAACGGCATTTGAATTTCCGTTGTTCAACAAACACAGGTGCTTCGTCACGGAAGCCGGCGGGACGCTCAAGGTCGAAGGGGATGCGCCTCAGAAATAAAAGACGAAGAAAAGCACAGCAGCGTAGATGCGTCGTTGTGGAAGCCGGGGAGCCGGCGGGGTTCGCTGCGCCTACGTGATGTCACCCCTGGAGCGCCGTGTGAAAGTGGAAGATGTGGCGCACTGCTTGTAGGGATGCGTGGCGTGTAGGAATGCTTTCGCATTCCTACTCGTAAACAGTTTTAAGTGTCTTTAGCGTTCGCTATAGCTTTTCGAAAGTTGACTTTCAATAGTATCGATAGGGATGTAGGAACGAACGGTCCCGCAAATAATCGTCCTGGAACAAACGGTCCAAGAAAAAACGGTCCCGGAACAAATGGTCCCGGAACAATGGTCCCGGAACAAATGGTCCGGAACAAATGGTCCCGGAACTGATGATCCCATCTCCAAGGTAGGACAAAATGGTGCCGTAAGAAGATTGTTTTTAAACTAAGATATACCATGCAATATACTTCGTTCGATATGCAATTGGTGATTTCCTGGCGGAATGGCGGATCTCGTGTGGTGGGTACTGAACTTAATGTTATTGAAAATCGTCAGAATATTTTCGAGCGAAAAATTTTTGAAACGAAAAATGAGTACCCCTAGTCATACTGTTGGAACGGGTCCATATTACATGAGCGAATGACGTTTCAGCAAAGAGCGACATTTCAGCGAATCGACGTCTTAGCGAATAACGGGAGCTCGTGTTAAACCCGCCCCGCGCTGCGCTTACGCCGCTTCGCGGCGACAGTCTGCGGCGGCTCATTACAAAATGTGAACCTACTTCGCCCACCCGCAAACGCCGCCTCGCGGCAGCTGATTATTCGCTAAAGTTTCAATCGGTGAAACGTGGGTGTTCTCTAACACGTCATTCGTTCTAGCGAGTGTCTCCCTATTGAAACATGAAACTCGAATACTTCCATCTCGTAATGACGCGAGGAGGTACCAGCACATAGCAAGAGGAGCTCGATGCCCTTATTAGGTTTCCATAGCGCAAACCATTTCTAAGCTTCCCAGATAAATATAAACACCGGTCGAGTTCCTGCAACCGTCAGTCTCAAAATTCGGAGCTTTTCTGATAAATTGGAAATCGTAAAACGTTTACCGGCAAGTGTTATCAAATTTTATGTTTCTGCACTTTATGGAAAATGCAAAAACTACATTGGCAATATTTATCTGGGACAATTGTTTTCTAGTTTGTACTTGGGACCATTAGTTCCGAGACCTTCTATTCCGGGACCATTTGTTCCGGGACTATTTATTCCGAGATTATTTGTTCCTTTTTCCTATCGATAGTCCACCGTGAGCCAGTTATCAACAGTGGATTATTGACGATACTACCAATAGTTAATCGATAACACTATCTATATTTAACAATCGATTGCACTTTCGATAGTTTTGAAAATTATCGATAGTCATGGAACAAAAACTATCGATATTATAGACAGTCCGGTTTTCGATAGTTTTGAATCGCTCTTATAGACACTTTCCGCTGAAGAAAGGCAGGGCGCCGTAACTCCCTTGCACCTATTATCGCTATGCAGCCACTGAGATGGGGGCCTTAGCCGATAGGAATGCAGATGAACGAATCGCAAAGCAGGAAACGTCAATAATACGCCAGGCCCTGCATTTTATACGCCGTCATTATACAGCACCTTAAACTGCATTAATGCCTCTCCTCGCAATTCTTTTATCAGCGTTATTTGCGCATAGTAAAGCTTTTTTTTTTCCTTTATTGTTGTTTCTTAGTGGCATATAAGTGCCGTAGAACAAATATTAAACAAGCTATTGCCACTGACTTAAAAATCGCAGGGCCTGGCTTATCCTGATTGAGCCTCTTGTGTCATGATTTTTTTTTTTCTCGTAATTTTATCGGCGAATGCTACAATTTTTTTTGGCGGCTGCGTATATAAAAAAAAAGTATTCGACACTCGGATAGCCCTGGTTTTTTTAAGCTGCCGGTGACCGTAGCACCTAAGAAAAATTTCTGGCACACTTACGTGTGTGTACGAATTTCTTCAAACGCGCGGTTCGACATCGAGGTTCAAGGTAAAAACTCGGGAAAGGGGTACCTCCGTTCCCGCGGCCCACGTAAAAAGATATACAAACAGGAAGAAAATAACTTCAACGCCTGAAGTTGCAGCCATTTCTTTTCCCGCTGATTTCTGTCATCCCAGTGCCAAGCATAACCGAGCGATGCCTCCATGACGTGCCGAGGACGTTCTCGGTTGTCTCCTCGGCAGAGGAAGAGGGAGGGGACCGGTAAGGGAATTTATCTTTAATGGATGTCCGTTCCCATAAACGAGCGTATATATATAGTATATCGGAACGTTTTTGCAGGTGTACGCGAGCGCGGGAAGGAACGTAATGGAGCGCCGGGGCGTAGTCCGACCGTCGGTCGGTCAGTCGCAGAGCTCCCTCTTCTCGAAACCTCGGCCAATTAGGAAAATCCAAAGATACGGGGGGGTTGCTTCCCGGCAGAGCCCTTTCGCCGATGTCGATGAGGAAAGCCGGAAGACGAGTGGGGGGATTCGGCACTAACGTTGCTCTGGTCTCGGTTCTAACGCTGCATATATACTCTGCCACAACACATTTGAAAAACCAATCATTGATTAAAACGAAAGACCTGGGAGTGTGGTGCAGTAAAACTGAACATTTTCCAAGTCGCAGAAAATCGCAACAGCAGAGAACGTTTTCCAACTGTTGTCTTTCTCCTCGGCTAAAAAAATCCTTAATTTTCACCTCACCAGTCTCAAGTGTTACATTAGATTAACTATCACCAGCTCGTTTGCACACTCACTGTTTTTTGAACTCTCATTGGTCTTCCTTTTATCTCTTTAGTCATAAAGAAGGCAGATCGATGTATCACGACAAAAACGCCATGTAGAATTTTTTTTGTTTTTGCGCAGACGGGCGAATACTTTTTTTGTATCCGCAACTTCGTCGTCATTTGACGCTTTGTCCGATTGCCTTGCTTATTTGCTAACCTTGTTATTGAAATCACGATCACTGGTTTTCAAAGTGAATCGTGGTGCAGTATGCAATGACTTCTAAATTTACTAAACTTTTCATACGCGCGCGCACGCGCGTCTGTGTGTGCACATGTGCGTGACTGTGTTTTTTGCCTTTTCTATTTTTGAGTCTTCAAACATTTTTATCTCTCATCTTTAATTATAATTCTCTCACAGACCAACTGATAGAAGATTTGAAACCTTATCTGGTGACCAAGGGGTGAAGATAAGTTTCTACTAAGCTATGTTGTATGGCAAGCACTCGGAAGCAAGATTGTCGGTCTTTCCTTAGTCACCGTTTGCTAGTGAGAAGGTGAAAATCAATGCGCTCCAATAATCACGCAGTCAAAATGAAAGCAAAGGCATTTACTCTAATTGCAACTGGGACGCCGTGAGTATTAGAGCATGATATTTATCGACGTTCTCAACAGAGCACTCTATGTTGTTACCTGTCGCCTTTCTCATTGACCTCAAAGCCTTAGAACCACAAACCAGCGTTTAGAGTTCATTGAATGAAAGCACGCACTCGGGAATTCTTGATAGCGTACGCTCCAGGCTAAATAACTCCCGTAGATACGTATAGTGCAAAAGAAGGTATCAACGAACGTGAAAAATTCATTGAATTAAGAAAACAACAGCATTATTTTGAGCGCTTGTATTAAACACGTATGCAAAAAAAAAAAAGTTTCCTTAAAGAACGAAATACATTTACGCATCCAGACATATTTTATGTTAGGCGCGCGTCTGAAATATGCTTTCAATTCAGGATATACGCCAAAAGATAAAATAATGTTGAGTAATCGCTCTCGACTAAAAATAAATATAGAAGCTTTTTTTCGTTTTTTTTTTTTCTTCTTGAGGAAAGCCTAATCTGTAATTTCCGTGTCCTAGCCGCGCAAGTAAAAAAAATTGCAGTTATTGTTTTATAAAGACAACCACATTGAGCTTTGTTCTCTCCCATCCCTTGCAAATGTCTTCACTAAAAAAAAAAAAAAATTAAAGGCCGAATACACGCTCACACCCACGTAACTGCTAGGTACTCCCACAACTCACAAGGCGGCAGGAGCCACCACTTCCGCCTAAACTCTATACATCTAAAAGTTTATAAAAATCAACAAGAAGAAAAGAATGCGCCAAGCTGGACCTGCCCAAAACTGTTTTCGGGAAGACGTCCTCGGGAGAGCTCCTGTCGCTTCCCGAAGTCTCCCCAACGCGCAAGCTGGTGCCGGGGATGGCGTCTCTTCCCGCCGTTCATTGGAGGCCCGGGCCGAGGGCGGCGTATAAATACGGCGTCAAAACCGGGCCCCGTCACTAGGCCATAAAACAGGGGTGCCCGAATAATTGATGAGGCCGCGCGCTCGCCGCAAGGACGTGACAGGCGTGACTAATCGACACGCGACCGGGGACTGAACCCTGCTCTTTTATTCACGTGTAATCGACTACGCTGTGGGGGAAAGCAGGTTGCGCGGCAGCGTGCGGGGAGTCGAAATTCGGCCGGGTCCAGCCGTGAGCCAGTGCCAACCCTACACCCGCCGCTGTTTTATCCCCGGCGGTTAGACGGGGGCCTGCAACTACCGTTGGACCAGGAGTAGTTAAGCGGTAATTACACTCAACTGCGCTGAGATGGTGCGACGCGGCTATTTTGTTCGCGATTGAAAAAAAAAAAAAGATAAAATCGAATGTCACGTGATCTTCCGAATAATGCACATATTTAACTTTTTTTTTATTATTTGGAGAATACTAGGGATCTTTTAAAGCCCTAGTATCTTCTAGACCCGGCACACCCTCCGATATGCAGTTAACGCTGCTCTTGACGCTGCAGGTCTTGAGCGTGCCAGGGTCAGCTGTGTTGCTCGACACGGAAACGGCGGGGGCAGTATACGCCGAATTGCCCCAGCCACCTTCTACTATGTCAACTACACTGCACGTGTCTCCAAGGCACGATATCGACGGAGCGACAGTCATCCGTGCTGACAAGCCATGCCCGAACCGACTGTACAGCAATACTAATCTACCAATCGCCCCCAAGCAACGTAACCTATGTGACCACCACACAAGGCTACATAAGGGCAGGCGACTCTGGCTTCGTGAGATTCGGAGCCACCACACTCTCCGATATGCAGTTAACGCCGCTCTTAAGCTGCAGGTTAGTTCGTACTACCCTACCCAGGCGCGGAAACTATTGTTGACACTGCCGGCTCATCCCATTGCTACGAGTGTTGATGACTTTTTGACTAGGCGTATGCGTCTGATATTGTCCCGGAGTCGTTTCCGCCTTTTTGCACACCATGCATTTTAACTCATTGTGTTGCTGTTACTTTCCGGGGGCATAGAGTTAAACCCTGGTCTTCTCACAAAGTTCGAAATGGAACTACTAAAGTCCCTACAAAGTGGCCAAACTACCATTATGCGGAAGCTACGCAGCATTGGCCTCCGATTCATCAAGCACAAAACTATGACGAAAGATATAAATATAAAGGACAAACTTAATAAAGCCGAGGGACAGATCAAGGACGTTAATAAAGTATAGTGAAGGTCCAAAGAATTTAATACAAGGTGACTGAAAACCGAGACTGTGATTTGAAAAACAGAAACTCGTGAAGGAGGAAGAAATAATGGATAGACAACGTCCCAAGCTCAGCTGCAAACTTTATTGTCTCTACGACTTATCCACCCCTCCCTCGAACGTCCGCTGTGGTGGTGGCGACGTTCGCGGGAGCGGTATATAAGGCGTAGAGACGATAAAGTTTCTAGCTTAGTTTGACACGTTGTCTGTCACTTTTTCTTCCTCTTTCAAGAGTTTCCGCTTTTCAAACCACAGTCTCGGGTTTCAATCATCATATATAACTTACACCAGCTCGACTGCACATTAAGGGGCCATGAAATGACATTTTTTTTCTTTAGCCACATAATTTTTACATTCAACCTTCAACGTTCACTGAATGCCGAGCAGGCATCCGTTTTCGTCTCGGTTTATTAACTTCTACAAAAAAAATATATATTGACTTTTTCTTTCTCTACAACTGACCGCAAAACAAGCTGCGGCGTGATTTTGACGGTCGTGACGTACTCTGGGACAGGAATCGGAAGTTCTCTCGGCAATAGGAGAATGGGAGCGTTACCGGCGGCGAGTTGGGGGTGCGGCGGTAGGTTTTACTGCGCTGATGGCACCGTCTTATTTTCTGAATCGGCGCCTCTCATCGCCGCGATAGCCATAGACACATCGCAGCTGAGCGAAATTCAATGAGATATGTTGTGCTACAGCGACAGCATGGGAGCATGGGACTAGTCCCATACACCGGCATGCTTGTTGGGAAGTGCGGCGAGTCTTCCGGTGAAGACTCCAGAAGTCCACCCAACTGTTATTGTTGATAAAAGGCGGCCCGTGTCAGTCGTTTGCAAAGCGACGTAGATGGAAAGAAATTGCCGCGGCGTTTCTCCGCGGCCTCGGAGATGCAGGAGCGAGTCAACGTTAAAAACGATACGTTGGAACTACGACAGTGTCAGCAAGAGCCACGTAAATACCTGTTCACACTCGGAGCGGACGCGCACTTTTGATGGAAGTGCTGTATTCGCGCTGTTAATAAGCGCTTCGCGACCGATCTTTTACGATTCCAACTCGATACTGACGTGACACTCGGCAAAGGAAGGTTGGACCGGCATTGCACGTAGGTCCCAGGTACTGTTATAGCTCGACAGTGACGTGCAGTCTGTCAGAATAAAAATGGCATACTATTAACAAAGTGTACATACCGTTACCACGGTAACCCATACGGCGTTTATCTGAGCTCTATATCACACAAAACAAGAGAGATTCGACGAGAGTCCCTTTTTTGACGACAGTGTTCATCAACACTGCCTCGGATAACAATGGGATGAGATTGACCTCACCTCTTAATCAAAAATTGAGGTCAGCGATCAAACTATAATCCGGGAAAGGTCCACAAGGGTCGCGCGGGAATATTCCATTCAGCACGCCAGCCGCTCGTGGGCAGACGGTTTTAGCCAAGGGCCGTTGAAGCAACGCTGCGCCGAGTCGAAGTGCCTGCTAGGCCTATCTGCCGAACTCGCTTGGTCGGCGTCCGTAGATTCGTCGCCGTTGTAGTTTGTCTCGGGTGTTTGTGGATCCAGCGTTCTTGTTCGTCGTGGTCTGTTTCAAGTACTTTTTTTCTTGCTGCTTGAACTCGGGACGCGCGAGAAGAACGCGTAGAAAAATAAACGTTCGTTGGTCGTCGCGGCCAAATAACTGAACGACGATGTCGGCCCTACTATAGTTGCTTCGTTTACCACATGATAGATGGCGCTTGGCTCTCAGCATTATTAAATTTAGCAATTTTCGTCACATCTCTAATTATGCTACAAAATGTGGATCCGAATATTATTTAACAAAACTTTTAGGAAACATTCACCGGCTATTTATTGTTTATTATCGCGGCGCTGGTGAGGTGGGCTCTTACCCAATAGGCGACGTGGATTCGGCTGACGTTCTGCGGTTCCGCGGATTCATCGCAGTGAAAGAGTGAAAAGGCAGAGAGCTTTCGAAGGAAAGAAGGCGCAAAAGAGTCCGGTTTTCTTTTAAAATTTCTATAGCGAAGAAATTTTTGGGGCTCCCTATTTTTGCGTTTTTGCGTTTTTTTTCACACTTTTTACGACGTGCGGTGGATGAAATTCGATTTCAGAATCGTTTCATGGTCCCTTTAACCATATTTTTTGCAAAAACGCAAATCAATTTCGCAATATTACTGAAAATAATGAAGGCGTTAAAGAACAAGGTCATTGACCTTGTAGATAAAAGTGCTGTGAAAATGTAGTGTTTTATGGAATAGAAGATAGTCACGGCCGAAACATATTATGAGTCGGCGAATATTGCAAAAACGTTTGCCCCCCAAAAAAGCTGGGAATTGAACTATTAGCTCACCACGTTACTCACAATAACGAAAGGGTCAAGCGACCAATCATAGTGATCATTGATTTGTATAAATAAAAACAGGATATTTTGGAAAATGCCAAAATGTTCAAGGGATCGCCGTACAGGGTTGACCAGGATTACTCTTTTGAGACTCGAGCCACGCGTAAGTGGTTGTAGAAACACGCAAAAGAAAAGGGGAAAGCACTGTTGTACACGTTCCTCAAAAAGAGGAACGGAAGCTCGTTCCTCGTTCCTTTTGACCTTTAGAACGCGCCCCCTTTACAAGTTCCATCTGCGAGAAAGAAACGCGTACCCATTACTGTTAAAAAAATTGAACGAATCATTACATACTCACTACATATGTATTTCGCTAATTACCCTATTCTGTTAGATCACATCAAGTTTTTTTTTTTTTTTTTTTTGTTATCTACTTCCTTAAGCGCCATACGCACATTCGCGTTTGAACGCGTTTGAGTGCGTTGCGGAGTCCTTGCGGCCAGGCGCAGTCGCTTGCGGACCGACGCGCGCCTCCCCGCAACGCTCGATAGCGCGACGCAAGCGAGTAGAGACTCGTTCAACTTTCCGAAGCGTTGCGGTGCGTTCGGGCGCGTTCGTCCAATCAGAAGCCGAAAGAGGAGAGGGGTGACGTGTTCGCTCGCCCCACCCGGCCGACTCGGCGAGACGTATCCGGTTCGCCGGTCGCAGTTCTTGCATTCTTGTTTTGGGGAGCGGTGGAGACTGTATTTTCCAAGGCTGCGATGGTTCAAGCTTTACAAAACGTCGGGGAAGCCGGCGAGATTGTTCCAAGATCGAACGCTTCGACGCTGTCGCCGTGCGCCGCCATGTTGCCTTGGATTTCGCTTACTATTGGTGAGCCACTAGCGACGATAGCGCGTTCTTATTGGCTCTTGACTGCGGTTGACTGCGTGTCAACGCAACTGTGCGTACAAGTTTGGCGCAAGCGGTCTTCGCAACGCAACGCGTCCGCTTGCCGCTACGGAACGCACCGCGCTCAAACGCGAATGTGCGTATGGGCCTTTGAATGGAAACGTACGAATTCAAATGTCGTGATGGAAGGACACCTGAAGAAGAAAACAAGCGGAAGCAAGTTTTCATTTTTTGATATATTCACTTTTAAAAATCTCAGCGTTTAGCCATATTCATGTTTGTGCTGGGCTATGCAGACGAGCCAAATGTACTGTTACCCCATATTGCAAGAGCCTTTTGCAACAACCTTACACGTTTCAATTTAATGAAGTCCCATGTTCAAACTTAACAACCGCTGCTTCTCGATTTTGGTGTCCGCAAGACGAGCACGTGAGAGGGTAGGGCTTTTTGGCGGTCAATCTTGAAAACTATCAGCCCCTCTTCATGAAGGTTGGATTTGTTGTTCATCTTGAAGGCGGGAGAAGAGGAAAGAGAATGATGGTTCATTTTTGTGCATCTGGCCAATGTTTGGGATGCAGGGGTGCGTTTGGTGTCTGGTAGCCTGTTCTTTTGGTGTAACTGTGGGTTTCTTTGTAGAAGTTCAGTGATGGCTGCAGTCGGCCTTAGATATCTTGATGTATTTCGAGGAAGCTAAGAAAGTAGCTCAGTTTGAGAAGTCCCTTTTTCTGTTTTTTTCCTTCGGCTAAATGTTTTCATTTTTGTACCGCAGTCTCAGGCACTGAAAAGAGATTCAATGCTCACTAGCTCTCCGGCACCCTACTGTTACCAAGCGAGTACCCCACAAAATAATCCCTAGCTAAAAAAAACTTAATGAGATCCTGCTCCTTGTAAATTTATTGTTTTTATACTTCTTTAAATTCCCCTCCTAGAGATAAAGGACCCCACTGAACGAAGAAAAGGGAACGCCGTTCCTTCTTCCGTTCCCGTAAAAATATAACGATATCCCGATCCAGTTCCACCCATGCAAAATTAAACGGCAGCGTTCCTTCGTTCCTCCAAAAAGGAACGAGTTCCAGGAATGCCGTTCCTTGGAACGTCGTTCCGTACAACACCGGCGGAAAGATGGTACCAACTAGAGTCACTGAATGATCTCACAGTTCCGAAACTGCCAAGCTTCGCTTTAGAACCGAGTCGTGGCGCAGCAGTCGCAATCCCCAACATGGCACTGCCCTGTACGCCGTCTAAGCAAAGCGCGCGCACTGTAGCGATTGTTTTGATGTGAGCTCTTAAATCCTCGTTCCTGGACTGTGGCGACACTCGTACGTCTTTATTAAAGTTCTTTCCATCGTTCCAAACGGCGTGCGACTTGCTCCTCGCTGTCCCATCTCTCTTTCTCGCCTCGACACAAAACGGAATTGAGTGTTAGGCTTAGCCTCTCAGGCGTAGAGTTTAAAAAGCAGCACCAGCCCAACCGAAGCGAGCAAACGAGCCGGCAATCGTCTTTGGCGAAGCAGATTCGCGGCTGCTTGATATAAAAAAAAAATGTGTAGCGAAAATCAGCGCACCTTCCGTTCGGTCCTAACTCATTGATGCCCAGACCGTACCCACCGTAGCCGTGGTAACGCGGAAGCGTTTTATATACGTTTTTTTGTTGTTTTTGGCCTATCTCCGATTTGGCCGACTGATAACTTCTGTCACGGGTTAAACGAGCCAATCAGAACTGGATTCTGCGGGGATTGACCTCCGGTAAGCGGGCTGAATGAAATTCGGTACTCTGGGAACATTCAGTGACTCTAGTGTACCAACCAGCTGAAGATAAATTTTAGCAAACTAATAATTAATGGGAAGGCCTCCAATTGGAATAAAGGAGACCGAAGACGTTGTTCCAGCAAAGAACTATACTGACGCTCAATCAAGCCGAAGAAACATGTGCGACATGAACTAATCGCTGTCATTGTACAATGAAGATGCTTTGTAAATTAAGTTGATGAATTTGCTTGGCTAATCGAATTTGTAAAATCGGATATTGTTTTCGGAAGAGTCGTTGTTGAGATCTGAAATCGCCCATAGCGGGGTGTTCCAGAAAGATTATGTCGCTTATCGTAAGGAGAGTCCCTGTTTCGGGAGTAGGGTTACCCCTATCGATTCACTCTTCATTAAAGTCATCTCTGCTAGATCTAGGGCACGTCGACTACGGATTGATTTGTTGTAAAATCGATTCGGCAGATGGTTCCTCGTTTGCGGCCGGTGTGTTCTACTGACCACCCGATTCTAATCTAAACACGTGACAATTGCGACATGAGATAGTTTCAGAGGCCTTTGGACAGGCCATTTTACTCGATGGTGATTTTATGAGCCTAAATTATAATGTCAAACAAAATGTTCCAATGCAAGGTTAACAGCGGCGCTAACTTTGAAGTGAAAAGTATTGTAAATATTTTTAAACTTTTGCAGCATGTAAAAAAAAAAAAAGAACTTGAAATTACAATATCTTGGGCTTTTCGTTTTGTAATTCTCCCTGCTTGATTATATCTGACGTAACTATCCCAGGCATAAGTGACCACCACAAAATCGTTGCAATCGTTTTTCGGAGTAATGAAAATTCGGATTCGTCCCCCCTGCTCATCCTTCCTGCATCCCTCCTTTCTCCTCCTCCCCTCACACGTGATCTCGAGGGGGGGGAGGGGGGGGGGGGGGGTCACGTAACCCCCGGACCTGGGGGTGTCGCGTGACCCGGAAGGGGGGGGGGGGGGGTCACGCGACCTCACGGTTACGCCGACGGCGACGCCGCTCAAGCCGCAAACGGGCGCCTAAGAGCTGCGCTCTAAAAAAAAGAAAAAAAAGAAAAATAAGACTTGAAATTACGGTGTCTTGGGCTTTTCGTTTTGTAGCTCTCTTTGCTTGATTATGTCTGACGTAACTATCCCTGGGATAAGTGACCGCCACGCAATCGTTGCAATTATAAAAAGAAAAAGACAGTAACAAATAAACAAAAATCAAACACGTCAAGGAGCGTGGTTTTATTTGAAAACGGTGATTAGGGTGTGTTCTCCAATGCGCTCCGTAATTATCCGCCCGCTTTTGAATGTCAAGGTGAAGATTCTTTCGGCCCTGAATTACGGAATCTGTTCAAAATTAAGCTGCTTGGCCTTGTCAAATAATACGTCCCAAGAATAGATTACACAAGGCTTACTTGACCTGAAACGTGCTGAAAACTGGCGTTTTAAATAAAAGATGAATTTGAACCTAAAAAAAGTGCGTCTATATAGGTTTTCTAGCAATAAGAAGGAAATTGATGCTCGATACAGCGCCAATAACGACTTCATCAAAACACAATGTACGTATAAATATCTGGGTGTTACGTTGCCGAATGACTGTTCATAGAACGCTGAAGTCAACGACGTTGCCTTAAGGGCTGGCAGGGTATTGATCTTCATTTAGCGAAATTTCGAAAATTTCGAAACCCACTTGAAGAAAACCGCATATCTGACATGTATTAGACCAATCCTGAAATATCCATGTGTAGTAAGGGACCCTGCACAAAAAATAACTAATGGAAAAACTAGGAAACACAAATTAAATTAGGGCAGCCGGGTGTTTCCTCGGACGATACAGACAAAAAGATAGTAGTGGTGACATAAAAAAAAAAAAAGAATTAAATTGAAAATTGTTTTAATTCCGAACGGGCAAATTGAGACTTACATTTTTCCTCTCAATATTTAATGGCAGACTGGGTATTAACAAAAATTCGTATTAAAGAAGCAAAACAAAAAACGTACTATGTTTCCAGTCGGACGGATCATTGTTTTAGAACAAGAGATTACCGTGCCAGAACGAACATTTACACGAATTATTTTTTGTCGAGACCATCCAAAAATTTAACAAGATGTGTGAGGAGCAAATCTGACCCGAGTCTGAAGAATTTTTTTTTTTTTTTATGTTTGTAATTTTTCTGCAGTAACGCCTTCGGGCAATAAAGAAAGTAGAAGGGGGTAAAAAAAATAAACAAAATTAAACCTAGTATAGATGAAAAAGTTCACGGCTATACAGCCTATGTTGAGAAAAAAAGGAAATACGTAAACTCAATTTTTATTTGAAGTGTTTAAAATAAACATTACAATTTATTTTTGACGTAATTGCGGATTGCAAGTGGGTTTGTAATATAGCTCTGGCAGACACCCAGTTAAATTGCTTTTATTTTTGATTTTATACTCTATTAATGCATCTAAATATTATTTCTGATATTTAGGCTGGTCACGTGACATGAAAGATGAGTTCATTCTGGTATCAGCTGGGAGCAGAAGAGCCGTGTCGCAACGCCTCACTTCACTTGAGTGCAGTCAAAGCTACTGAATGCTAACTGCACTTGCAGTTAAGGGAGTTGAAAACACTCATGCAACAAGATTAAAGCCTGGTTCAGACAGTTGCGTTTGACTGCGTTTGACTGCGTTGCGGCTGTGAGACAGCAGGACATCCCTGCCGCGTATATCGCGTGCCAAGGTGATTGCTTGAATTGGATTCCACGCTTCATACGAAGCACAGATGTGGCGGTGACTCGCTTTCGGTTCTCGACGCAACGCAGTCAAACGCACTCAAACGCAAGTGTCTGAACCGGCCTTAAGAGTATGATAAAAAGGCAAAGAGGTTAGCCTGATCATGTCAAAACAAGATGAGGAGGAGAGCATGGGGATAATGATGCGATTATAGTGAAGCTTTATCATACCTTAGAATTTCCGTTCCAGTCCTCAATCTGGCAAACAGACAAGAATTGTGCTTATTATATTAAATTGAGCACCAGCTGTTCATCACCTGCTCAAGGGTACATTACGCGCGAATAGTATATTATCCACGTGTATTCGTCCTCCTCTTCAAACTGGAAGTTGGGTCTTATGTCTTCGGCGGGAAGCGAGCTCCTGGTCATACCTCTGTAACGGCGGTAGTAGCGGCGTAAACAGGGTCTCCCAGGCTGCAGCCGTCGCTGCGGTGGCAGTTGCGGCCGCGGCGAGTCCGGCACGAGCACAACGTCATGGAAGTCGTCCGAGTCCTGCACACCGTGGAGCGGGTTGGGCATCGGTCGGCATTGACTGCGTCTCGGAAACCAACGACCTCTGAAGCGTCTTCCGCCCATGGCATAAGGGAGGCACTGCCCGGGCTCGCCGTCGGGACCTGTCACATTGGCGGCCTCGCGCCCTTTCTCGTCTACGACGACGTCAAACTGGACGGTCTCGCCCTCGGAAACGGTGCGCGTGAGCTTCTGCGGGTGGTTCCGCGTGATGGCGGTCTGGTGGACGAAGATGTCTTCCCTCGTGTCGTTGCGGTTGATGAAGCCGTAGCCATTCTTTACGTTGAACCACTGGACGGTGCCCAGCACCCGCTCGGCGAGCACGGGTTTCTTCCTGGTCATTTGCGTGGCGCCAATGTCGATGGTGAGCGCTTTTTGGCGTTGCCCAGTAACACTTGCTGAAGGGTAAAAGATGGCTTGAAAGTACGTTCCTTGGACCATCCAGCCAAATATGGTTTCTACCGCGGTGAGGTCGTCAGTCAGGTGCTGGATCCGTCCCGTGACGACTTGCCAGTAGAAGTCTGAGCCTATGAGAACGCCGACGTGGTTGTCCACCCTGCTTTGAGCCCCAGCAGGGATGATATCTGCGGCTTGAAGTCCGCTGGAATGAAGTTGCCTCAGTAGATTGTCATCTAGCTGCTGGTTGGATACTGTGCAGAGGTCTGGGACTTCCAGTGCTTCAAGTGATGTCTTCTGGTTGCTTTGATGGCTATGGAGGGTCACAACCACTCGTCTACAGGACCGTTTGGTGGCTGTGTTTCCAAATGTGTAAGCTCCTCCTGGCCAACGACTTCACAACCCAGTTTTTCAGAAATGTCCTGCCGGGTAAACGTGCTCTGACTCCCACTGTCCAGTAACAGCCTCAGTAGGAGGTGTCTCGGTGTCCCTAGAGCCCACGTTCTAGCAGTTTGCAGCAAGACAGCAGAAGAGCGGGAACTGGTGGTTGGTGCGCTCACGACTGTTGCGGTACCTTCACGAAGTCCTCCTGGGTCTGGGTTGTCTGATGCGGCTGATGTGGGACGTGATAGATCGCAGAGTATAGTCACGTGGTGACCTCCACAAGTGGCGCATGTCATGTTCCTGCACGAACGGCAAAAACGAGCGATGTGGTTTCGCTTGCCGCATTTGAAGCAGCAGCGTGCTCGCGCAAGCTTGGTTCGTTTTGCTGGTGTTGAAAGTCTAGCCTGGCAGTTTTGTACCTCGTGCTGGGTGGTATAACACAAAGGGCACGTGGCCGCTCGGTAGCCAACAGTCTCAGTCGAGAGTGCGAGTGCGGAAGGGTGGCTCGCCTGTACGGAGTCTTGACGTGGTATCGGCGATGACCCATACTGGGGAGAGTGACTTGGGTGTTCCATTTGGACATCTTCTCGAATTTCCACTTGAGTCTGTAGAAATAACATGATGACGCGGACCTGCTCTTCCGGGCGCCTGTCAGGTGTGTCGGCTGATGGTGTCAGTGCTGCTTCCCTTAACTTCTGTCGGTATAGTATAGCCAGATCAGCAGGAAGGCACCGCAGGAGAACACGATGTAGGACGACAGCGTAGTTGCTAGGCGGGACATCCAGCCCTTGAAGAGATGTTGTTCTGAAGCGTATCTTATCGTAGAGTTTACGAAGCTGTACTAC
Organism: Ixodes scapularis; assembly: GCF_016920785.2. NCBI lineage: Eukaryota > Metazoa > Arthropoda > Arachnida > Ixodida > Ixodidae > Ixodes > Ixodes scapularis. The sequence continues at coordinate 20,100,733 of NW_024609835.1, forward strand.
GTTGGTTGAACTGTTGACGACAGGCAAGCTCAGAAGCCGATCAATGTGATCGTCAATTAGAATGTCCCGTCGTCCAAATCGGTCTTGTAGCGTCTGTACCGCGAGGTCATAATTTTGTTCTGAGAGTCGGATTCCTTCCACGGCTCGCTTCGCGTCATCTGTGAGGTACGTGAGAAGGTATTTAAACTTCTCGATTGGCGGGAGTTCGGAATTGGTGTGTATCGTACAATTGAAATGATCCCAGAACCCCTGCCAGTCGCGACGGCTCCCGGCAAAGGTCGGTACTTGCAGTTTTGGTAGGGCGACCGTCCTGTGGCTCCTTGAGGTCAGAGTTGGAGGAAGACCGCCGGACTGGGCTCTGTCGAGAGGGACGTTGGGCGTGATATTTGTGGGTTGTGGTACAGAGACCTGAGAGTCGAGGGCGTGTCGGACGCGCGTGAGGCTATGACTGATGCGAAGACGGTACTCCTCTGCTCCCTCAAGCTCGGCCTCAAGATCGTCATCTGAGGTGGACGTCTGGATGTCACGGTCAAGGCGGATTAGGTCGCTTTCTTTGAAGCAGGTAGTCCAGTTGTAGTCAGAGGTCTAGCTCTGTCGTGTTCTCGTCTTGCAGAAGATTGTCGATTTGGGTTATTGTTCGGCTGACGGCTGAGCGGACGATGCCGCGGGTTCTTCGGCTGCGGTCCATCTCGTTTCCCGGGTTTCGGCACCAGTGTTAAGGAAGAGATCCCGGGCACGTCCGTTTCGATGGTGTTGATTTATCGTTCTCGCTCGTGCCGTTCATGATCTCGTGGTTCTGCGCTCCTCTACCTTCTTTTCCTCTTGTCCTACTACCAGATCGCATAATCTACAACACCACGCTTGACAGTGCCATATCAAGTTCTCTCGAAGCGTGACAAGCGCATACAATGAGGAGGTGTTTTGTGGCTACCGCATGTAGTGTTGTGTTGAGGGTAAAAAGAAAGTATGATTCTAAAAGATATCAAGAGCGATTTATTTCATTTGAATTATATTTATTATATTTCACTAGGATTAATACGATTTAAATTACTGAGCTTAAAAATAGTGATTCTTTCTAATGGCTGAAAGCAACGCCGAAGAAAGAATTTTTATAAAGGGGGGGGGGGGGGGGTTGTAGCTTAACTAAAGGTCCCTTATTGATGTAAATACTGCCATGCTAGAACTAATGCAGCTTCATTTTTGATTTGGTTGTAAACGTTTTACTTGCTTTTAGTCTGGCGTTCTCATTTGCTTAAGACAGTACATTGTTATTTTTTGCTTTTGTTTTTTTCTCGATTTTTATTCGCTTGTAATAGTACCCAACTAGCAGAAGGAGTAGAAGGTAGAGAGATACTAAACGCTCCGATTGCTTTCTTGCGTAATTAATATTTTATTTAACTGTAAATCAAATGCGCATAGAAGGCACCACATGATACACAAACATTAACTACAAAACATTTTCGGGGCTATTTATCGCGGAAAAAGCTTCATTGATATATTAATAGCAAAATCAATTTCATTTAAATAATATTGAAGATTACTCACCACCCTGACTGTATATTGGACAGATTGGACTGACGTTTTTTTTCTAGTTAAACGAAGAAACGTTCACGGGAGTTTTAATGCGAGACGTACCGTAGTTTCTGCAATATAATCCGCGTACTGCACATGTTTAAAAGTTTAAAAGTTACCCGATGCGGAATACCTGTAGGTGCGCACTGTACAATGATTTTTTTTTTCTAGATCGTTCACTGTGACAAGTCGTGATTTAATGAGTAACCGACTGTATTAATGTTGATTTATGTATCAAAAAGCTTCCTTCTAAGTTAAAAATGTCGGCATTTGTAAAGGTGTGCAGTTTATGATACCTTTTACGTTCGGACTACGCACTAAGTGCGCACTATGCACGGGGTACGGACTATGTACCGGGTGCGGATTATCTAGGCAAATACTTTTCTTTTTGACCCCAAATTTTCACGGCCCTGACACTTTTTGACCCCAAGGGATTCACGGCCCTGACACTGTCACGCTTACACCGTCGATATCGTTCCAGACTTTCCGTGAACGGGCTGCTCAGAAGTTGGTGTCTACGATCGGCCCACTCACCGCTTCCGAAGAAAACACCGCCTGGACCAGCCTGACTCAGCGAGTCGGCCAACCCCGTGACCAGACACGTGCTACGGGCGTCGTTGCAGCAAGCATCGGGACTACATAAGCCAGCGCAGCGAAGACCAGCGTGGGATTCACGGCCCTGACACTGTCACGCTTACACCGTCGATGTCGTTCCAGACTTTCCGTGAACGGGCTGCTCAGAAGTTGGTGTCTACGATCGGCCCACTCACCGCTTCCGAAGAAAACACCGCCTGGACCAGCCTGACTCAGCGAGTCGGCCAACCCCGTGACCAGACACGTGCTACGGGCGTCGTTGCAGCAAGCATCGGGACTACATAAGCCAGCGCAGCGAAGACCAGCGTGGGATTCACGGCCCTGACACTGTCACGCTTACACCGTCGATATCGTTCCAGGTGAGCGCTAAGCTTCCTGTGCGAGATTGTGTTCTACTTTGTAGTGGCTGTGAATCCCCCAAATTGTGTTACTGTTTTAAAGCCTGGTTGTTGTGATGGCCGTTGACATAGTTACCTACCGAGCCCGTATCGGCCGCTTTGTACCTAGAAAGAGAACGACCTCGCTTCTACACACAAAGGTTCTACGCCTTCATGTCAGAGGCATGTTCGGGTCAGTGAAGTTGCTAACTGTGGCTATTGTGATGTTCATGCTTTTGACCTCCGCCGGTGACGTCGAAGTTAACCCCGGACCCACCACGAATGCCGAAAAAATTGATAAGCTGCAAAGAACTGTTGAGAGTTTGGTTACGGCGTCCACCCAGAATCAGCTTGAAAATTCTGTTAAGTTAGACCAAATCAACAGCGGCATCGCTGCTCTTGGTGTCCGGGTGACAAATCTTGAACTCAAAGCGCACGAAATCACAAATATGCAGGTGAATTTGAGCACTGTTGAAGCAACGGTACATGGTATTAAATGCGATTCGGTTTCTTTTCGGGACCACCTGTCTGGGATAAGTAGCGTTGTCGACGACATGGAGAACAGAATGAGACGAAACAATCTAATATTCAAAGGCTTACCCGAAATAGAAAATGAGTCATGGAACGATGCTAAAACCATCGTCACTGGCTTCGCCAGAGAAATACTTGGCATAGAAATGGGCGAAATTGAAAGGGCTCACCGATTGGGTAGAAAACGACCAGGATCCAGCCGACCGATAATCGTAAAATTCCTGCGCTATCAAAGTAAAGAAGAGGTTCTTAAAAATGGTTTTAAACTGAAGAACGTGTCTCCACAAATCAGGATATCGGAGGACTTTTCTGATAGGGTGCGCATTGCGAGGCAGAATTTGTGGGAATTTGCTGAACAATTTAGAAATAGTGGTGCAAAATATAAGATTAGTTACAATAAACTACATTCCGGAACAGCGACATATGTTTACGGTGCAGCTAGTGACTCAGTTGTTCTGCTTCGTGCGCCTCATCAAGACGGAACATCAAACAACTGACTCGCTGTAAACCAACAACGTCCAAATCGCGCTGTCTCTCTTAACCTTTCTTTTTTTGTCGCTAATTTTCGAAGCATTTTGTCAAAACAGGATGAACTTGAGAACGTCACTTGCTCTAGCCAGCCAGACGTCATTCTTGGAACGGAAACGTGGTTAACTACCGATATAAGAAATGATGAGCTCATTTTAAACAGATCGTACAATATTTTTCGTAAAGATAGACTGCTGGCTAGAGGCGGTGGCGTAATCATCGCTGTCAAGAAACCTATGTCATGCTCGCAAGTAGAATGTTCTTCTGATCTTGAAATTTTGTGGATTCGTATTAAACTGGATTTTCGCTGTGTCATAGTAGGTGTTTGTTATCGTCCACCCCATTTTAATCGCTCAGATTTCAACATCTCATTGCACCATGCCCTTGGAACTGTCACCAAGGAATTTCCTACTGACCACTTCTTTCTTGGTGGCGATTTTAATTATCCCGAAATAAACTGGTCAACGCTAATGCCGCTCCCTGACTGCGCAAACTCTCGACAGTGTACAGAGTTCCTTTCAATAACTGGTGTGTATGGTCTCCAACAAATTATCACCTCGGCCACCCGTCGTGACGCGATATTAGATCTGTTTTTCACTAATAAACCCGAATGTGTGACGTCCGTCACTATCATGGAGCATATAAGTGATCATGCTTTGATTCAAATCGAAACATCATTAGGAGTAACGCGCTCCGAAAATACGCCGAAAACGATATTCGCATTTTCACGAGCCAATATTGAAGGACTCACAATAGCCATAACGAACTTTGAAAGGTATTACGTTTCGTCAAATTGTGACCGATCCGCAAGTGAAAACTGGATACTCATTAAAAATACTTTCATGAAACTACTCGAAAAATTTGTTCCCAAAACTTCAGTTCGTTGTGATCGCACATCTCCCTGGTTTAATAACAATTTAAAACGTATGTTAAATAAAAAGAAAAGATTATTCGCAAATGCAAAAAAAAAAAATAATTTTGATGTTTGGTCATCATACCACTCCTTCACAAAATTGTGTAAAAGCGAAGTAAAGAAAGCAAAAAAAGTTTTCTTTTCGGTGACTTTGCCACAAATCTTATCTACAGACCCCAAGCGATTCTGGAAGATAATAAATCCAAAAGAATCTAGAGATTGCCCAGTGTTCATAAATGACCAAGGTGAAACACTCCGTGATGACCAGGCTGCCGATTCGTTGAATTCATTCTTCGCCAGCATTTTTACGCACGAAATCTTTCCACTCCCCCCATACTGCACACCTTTTCATGAAGCGTTGATGCCTCCAATTATTTTCACTCCTGAAGGAATTGTTAAAACTATCTCAAACTTGTCCTCCAATAGCGCTCCTGGGAACGATGGGATATCGGCCAAATTTCTTAAACTAATTGATCATTCAGCATCCAACATATTGAGCATACTCTTTCAACAAAGTCTGAATTCTGGTGAGGTACCATACGATTGGCGTTTCTCCCAAGTTAGACCCATCTTCAAATCGGGCAGCAAATCAAATCCATCTAACTACCGTCCCATCTCGTTGACTAGTGTACCCTGCAAGCTCATGGAACATGTACTTTACTCTCGCATCATTTCATACCTGGACCATTGCGACTTTTTTTTTCCCAACCAGCATGGTTTTAGAAAACATCATTCATGTATCAGCCAACTATTTGAATTTACCACGGATCTTCACTTTAATAATCATTCCTCAGCAGAAACCGACGTTATTTTTATTGATTTTTCGAAAGCTTTCGATACCGTACCGCACCAACGACTACTTCTTAAACTTTCTCTTCTCCACATCCATTCTTCAGTCATCAGTTGGATAGCTTCGTTTCTAACAGAGAGAGAGCAGTCAGTTTCAGTCAACAATTCTTCATCAGCATCAGTCGCAGTAACTTCCGGTGTTCCCCAAGGCAGCGTCCTCGGCCCCCTTCTTTTCCTTATCTATATTAATGATCTTCCTTCCTCAATTAACTCGACTATTCGGCTATTTGCCGATGACTGTGTTGTATACAGAAAAATTACTGACCCAACAGATCATTACATTCTTCAAAACGATCTCGACACCATAAGCTCCTGGTGCACCCATTGGCAGATGAATATTAACCACGGAAAATGCAAACAAATGACCGTTACCGCCAACTCGACCAAATCATCTCGCGAATATTCATTACTGTCACAACAATTAGAAAGTGTCTCATTATACAAATACTTGGGTGTCCATATTTCTGAAACATTATCGTGGCATGAACATATCGACAACATAATCGCCTGCTCAACGAGATCATTAGCTTTCTTGAGGCGGAACCTCTATCTGGCCCCTGCTGCGACAAAATTACTCGCCTATAAAACAATAATTCGACCCAAACTTGAATACGCAAGCGTTGTGTGGAATCCACATCAAAATTATCTAATATCAAACCTAGAATCCATTCAAAACAAAGCTACCCGGTTCATCCTAAACGATTACTCTCCACAAAGTAGTGTCTCCGCCTTAAAATCGAGACTTGGTCTCGCTTCATTAGCCACACGGCGCAAAATTAAACGCATGTGTTTTTTCCATCAAGTTTACCATAGTAATTCACAGTTCAGGAGTATTTATTGTCAAAAAGCCCATTATATATCTCCTCGAAACGACAACACATGTAAACTCTGTCAATACCGCTCCCATAATAACTCATTCATGTTTTCTCCCTTAATATTATGTATTACAGAATGGAATAACTTGCCAGATCATCTTGTAACCAACTTAGATATTACAGCGTTTGAAGAAATGTGCGTGCTTTTGTTCAATGAGTAGGGAACGTATGTTTGTGTATATATATATATCTTGTTTTATTTTGTGGTTAGACGAAATGTGGTTGTGTTAGTGTTCTTACGTTATGTTTTATATTGTATTCCCATTTATTGCCACCCCCCCTCATGTAATGCGTCCTCAAAAGACGCCCTTGAGGTAAATAAATGAAATGAAATGAAATGAAATTGGCCCCTACAGACTATGCACCAGGTGCGGACTATAATCCGGAAAATACGGTAATCTGTAGACTCTAGTGTTAGTTCGATCAGGGAAACCAGGTGACAAGTAAAATATTTTATTGCAACGCAAATAATTAAATTCGGCACAAGAAAAGCAAGTCCCTAAAAAAAGAAAGCGCGAAGAACGTTGCTTGTGTCAGGCCTTTCTAGCGTACAATCGACCAAAATTTGAAGCGCCTTTTTATCGTCAATTTTGTTGCAAGATTCTTTGAGCGCCTCTGCACCGAAGTTTGGATATTCGTAGATATGCATCGCCTGTTGATTTAATTTTGAATATTCGTATTGACCTTTTTACATTAAAGTGCACAACACCTATATAATAAAAACACACCGGGGAGTAAAAAAATAGGAGCAAGACAAATAAACAAAGGTCAACCAAGGTGGCCTGCATCGATGGGCTACTTTAAGTTGGGGAAGGCGAAGAGGGGGTGAAAGGAAGAAGAAAAAAAAAAGCAACGGAGAGATGATTCGTTATATAATCTGCGTGAGAAATGTGAGCACAGACGCCGGCTTGTATATTATCATAAGAGTGCAAAAGCATCTAAAAGGGCACTAATACAAATCAAAACAAAACTGTAAAGGTACGTCGTTTGGTTGGCACAATATTTTTACACAAACAGCACGAGTTCTATGTGCCCTAACAAAGTTCGTTTTACGCATCACCTTTTTTAGCAGTTATAAAATTGGGAGACTTGCACACGAACAGAAGAAACGACAAGTAAATACTGTTTCGAACATAACTGGCTGCAGGCAACTTTCCTGATGAAGATAACATAAAAGTGAGTTTGCGACCTTCCGCTTGAGCGGAGTGTCCTAGGCTCCTTGTTCGTTAGATGCCATAAATTGCCGCGGGTCTAGATTGTAAACATAAAGAATAAACATAGGGACGGACAGAACCGGTGCTGTTCTGTCCGTCCCTATGTTTATTCTTTATGTTTCTATTTAACTTCACCACGCGCTCACGTTGAACCAGAGTGTACTTTAAGAGTTTTCTTTCTGCATCAGAAATTGTGCATTCCCATTATGTGCTGGTTACAGTTTCTACAAAATCCCACTCTGCACGGGTCGGATTCGTTTATTGCAGATATTCCTGCGTTTAAAAACGCCCAGGTTTAATCCATATATTACAGTGTCTGTTCGCTTGGGTCGATTACGAGAGACACGACAAAATTAGGACGGAGTCCACGAAGTATGGAGGAGGGTAGTGGCAGGCAGAACTCTTCCAGATTCTTTCATCCGGACACGAAATGTATACAGGAAGTGATGCCCCCTCTACAGTAGGGTGCTTTCACTTTGGGAAATAATAAATAAATTAATGACGTAGCATTATCTACCGCGCTATATTCAGTATCGTGCAATGTCCATAACATGCAGTGAAACGCAGCAGTCTCCCAGCCACCATATTTGTAAAGATGGCGTAGTAGTTCGAAAGTAATAATTTCCATTTTTACTTCGTCATAAGTGTGTGTGGATGTTTGGATTGGCGGTTTAGAATCTGAGAACACCGTATAGATTTGAAGTCTCTTTTTCACAGGGGAATGAAGAGCTCATTCGAGTCCTACGGGTTCAGAATCTGCTGAAGACGTCTTGCGACAGAGCTTAGTTTTATAAAAGCACGTTCTAACTGGCTGTTAGCAAACGTCTCCTGGTTGTCCTCTTTCATGCTGAATACCTTATTGACGTAAATCTCAGTGTACAGAGGAGGCGGAGAATGTTTGTCACTTGGAGTTCCAGATACGTGACATATAAATATGCTTCCATTTCGTGCATCCGGTCTAATATTCGTTGCATGGGAACCTAAATGCCATACTTTGTCCCTGCTAAATTTACATTCACTGATGCCATTTTGAAATAAAACCGGATTGAAGCCTCTGATTGCAGCCGACATTTAACTAACTTTCGTTGTGAAGAGTGTCTTTTTTTAAAAGAGAACTATCTACTGCGCACGTTTCGAAAATGACTGCCGACGTTGCTCATAGAGACATACTGTTGCGTCAGGGATGTTTTCAAGGTTTCAGGTCATGGGTCTTTATAAAATAGGGGAATTATCCCAAGCCACGGGGCACGCGCAATGTAAAGAATGCGACCTGATTCATAAAGTTAAGAATAAAATTTTGCCAGAAGGCCTTAAAATGCGAGTGATACAGGAATGTTTTAAATCTGCACCATGGGCATAAAAAATTACACTTATACCGAATGTCTTTAGGAGGGCGGCGAATGGTCATGCGAACCCGACATTGTGCGTGCCCCTTGCATGCCCGGGTTAGCCGATTAGCCGATTTTCCGAGGGCTTTTGGGATAAATTTCCGCTACAGATCACCGTGAGAGGGAAGAAGTATACTAAGGAAAAATTTACCCTGGCAGCGTAGACATAAGTACGGAAGCGTGCGTGAGCACTCAGTAAAGTTAGGTCTGCGCAGTGTTCTTCTCTTCGAAAATGCCCAAAGCAATTTGTCCTGAATCAGAATATTAAAGTGTTCAACTTGGCGATTTGGTAATAGTTTAACATAAAGCCCCTGTATACGGAAAAGTAGCGACATTCTTTGAAGAATGCCGCCTGCTATCTTCGAGCGATCCAGTCGGCGCTAGCGTCGACGCGCGAGCGCGAAAGATCAAAATATAACAATAAGAGTGTGTATGATGCTCAAGGAGGGAGAAGGAATGCCTATGGCTGTCGGAGTGCAGTGCATGCTATGAGCTCATCTCGCCAATCAAATAACGCCGACTGTGTGACGTCACGGCTTTCATCGTCTTTCTTTGAGCATATTCTTCTAGGCTGGTAGACCGTGACAGTGCGGTTTTGAGCCTGTGTGTATATATTTTGCGTGTCTTTCAGCCTTTGACTATGCTCTAACTCAATTGTAGGAAGGACGTCTGATATCTTGAAGCGATTCAGGCGGCGCTACAATCGACACGTGGGTGTAAAAGAGCAAAACACAAAGATAAAAGGAGTGCGCGTCAGAGGAGGAGGGAGAAGATGTCGCTACCTTTCTCATTCAGGGACATTAGTTTAACATAATGGAATAACATCAACACCAAAAGAAGGACCACGGAATGGAACACTTACGACAGGACAACAGCTGTATTCGCACATGGACATTAATAAGTGAAACGAAGAAAACGAAAAAGGATGGCATCTCATTATCACAATACATGATGCGCATACAATGAAATGCCCCACACGTGACACTCATCGTTAATAGAGGATTACTAGACACCACCTGGTGCCAATCATGGTCGGATCATGGTCGGCGTAAAGAATATATTTCCTTGCCAGAGAGATCAACCGACAGTTTTTTGACAAATCTAGTCCGCTGGCACGAAATAAAAAAGGCCTCAGTAATTTCGCGTGTGGTAGTCTTTCTGCGCTTCCCTTCAACAGTGACCTCGATTTTGTCCTCATTGCGCTGCATAATCCAGCAATCCTGGGCTCCAGTACCCGTCCCTTCCCATTTCAATCTCTATGAGCATCGTACTTACGTACATTCATGTGTCACTACTCAGTGATTCAAGTTAAAGACCCGAAACTTGCTACAGTGCTGGCTAAATTTATCATCTACGGCGTAGACACCGGACTTCCGCTGGGGCTGAGAAACGTTTTACTGCATAGACAAACATGCAGCACAATTACTTTTGTCCTTGATTATAGCTTCCTCGGCTTCGAAGAAGCAAAAGCCATTAGCGAAAGAGATAGCCGCCAACGCTTTTTTAGTAGCTGCCCAAGCAGAAACTTCATACGATCAAGAACTTCTTCCTGACTGGAGACAAGTAATATACCAAATTCCTGGCATAAAATTGCAGCTAGTAAAATCCAGTTTTCTTTCTGCTGAACAATCTGATACGCCAGATGTCGTCTTCCGACACGTCTTCAATAAAGATAATGTGTAGTTTCGGATGACGCGCGGTATATATTGATGCGACTTGAGCGTTTCGTCTATCGGAGGTGGCGCGACGCTGTCGTCCTTCAAGGAGTGCGACAGGAGGCCCCTTAAGGCCGCGTCCCCCGCCTGCTCGGAGGTGTTGTCCCATGCAAGATAGTGATCGAGCACCTAATGCATTTCGCCGGGAGACTATGTCCCCCAGGGCACGTACCACGACCCTGCTGTTGTTTTCTGACAGCGTCTCGAGTTCATATAAAAACAAAAGAACAGAGACAAAAAAGAAAAGCACGTTGGGAATTTATCCCAGGTTTGGATATTCAACATCGGCTTGCTTCGTTCTTTTCGCGGTACCCGGCCTCGAAAGACAAGCGCCTACTTGGCGTGCTTTAACCATTTTGAAGTATTATCTTTGAATAGGCTGCATTGGTGCGATGTTTTCTTCGTGAATTTACTTACCACGAGTGTTGTCTTCACCGTGCTAATTGTACACCGCCAAACTGACACTTCCAAGTAAGCAAAAAGCAGAAAAAACTACCAGCACACTGAAATGATGCTCTTGCGCATTACGCGTAAATGCCACGGGGAAGGTTGTGAGACTTTCCGGTTTTTCCTGAGGGCTAAAATATTTATTTACTAAAACACTGAAATTTTAATTTTGATACGGGCTATAAGTCTGAAGTGATTAAGTGGAATGTTACGTTCCTTCGTCATCGTGAGTATACATTGGGGTATTACGAAGGCGTTGTGAATACTCCAACAGTATGTGAAAGAATCATGGGTCCTTTCGACATTAAAGCAACAGTCAAACAAAGGGGGTTTTAACCGCAGGAGAAACAACCTGCCAAAAGGTCTGCTTTGGAGACACTTAAACACTCCCGAAAGCGACACTGCTCACATTATATTCTCACATTTCACTGGTAAACTTTTACTAATTTCGGGGGGATCGGTGGCCGAGTGGTCTAGCGCACACCAGCTCGGAGCACGTGGAGCGGAAGCTCGCGCTGCAGAACCCAGGATCCTGGGCTCAATCCCCACCCTGCCCGTTTCGATCTGGATGAGCATCGTACCGGCGTTCGGTAATGTATGACTACTGCGTGGTGCACGTTAAAGACTTCAGGCAAGCGGTTGTACCGCACTGGCTAAGTTGCTCATGTACAGCTGAGACACCAGACGCCCACTGAGGCAGACTAACTTCCGGCTGTATAAGCATACACACAACAATTTTTGCTTACTGTATTCTGTATACAAGCTCTTTTCATAGCACGTAGTTTGTTTTATGAAGCTCATTTTGAGCACACGAAAAGCTGAAAAAGAACAACGAAATCATGCTCGAATTACGCAACACAGAGAAACATTTTTCGATATGATTCTTTCTGGACAGAATCTCCTTTTGCCCAATGCCTCTGTTGAAATGAGGGTCCGAGAAAACTATTGCCACTTTAAACCGCCGATTTCATTCATATTTTCTTTTGGGTTGAGTTGGGAGTTGAAATGTGACTGGAACACTCAATAGCGCTATTTCGCAATGCTTAAATAATCTTCATTTTATACCAAATAATTTCTTTTTCTTCTAGAAATATTTGTTGGGGCATTTCCAAGATATGAGGATAATTACAAACGTCAAATGAACACTGTCCACAAATCCACTTGCACACATTCGAACAATACATGCGGAACGCAATTCATTATTCCTGCAGTAATGATTTCGAGTAATCAGAAAACCGTGCAGAGATGGATTCCAATGAGCTTGCGGTCTCAATAGACCTATTGCTAATAACCCAATCATCAAGGAGATTGCAGGGATTGGTGTTCCACGCGCCACACGCCCACGCCTTCCCCGCATTAAAGACTCGAAGTTAATAGCTAAAATAAATCGTTGAGAAACGCGCTTGAAAAATTTCATTTGTTCCAGGCAGTTGCTTTAGAAAAGTTACTGTGGATGAGGCAAGCAAGTGCGGCGCGTGCAACACCAACCCCTGCCTTCTCCTTGATGCTTGGATAATTTATCAACAGATCTATTGCAAATGGTATCCCATCTCTTTCGACTGCATAGTGATTGAGCTGCTCATTAGCTGAAATCATCAAATGAACAAAAAAAATTTTTTTTTCTACGAGTCGCGGGACAGTATGCAAGAAACAAATTCGGAAAATGTGCTCTACGTGCATTCTAACGTACACTTTACTTAAAACTGTGAGTTGACTTTCCTCCAGATCACAGACACAATCAATCACACAATTAAGAGAAATCCCCCAGAAAATCACGGAGCGGAAAGATCCCAGGAATACGCTAGCACAACAACAACAACAAAAAAAAAAGTTATATGTGCGCATGCACAATAGACATGACGCTTCATTTGCTCAATACCCAAGTCCTCGTCGTATTTTTTTAGTTCTTATAGTATTTTGAGCGTTGTGATTGGCTAAAGTGATTCTATCGTACGCCGTGATTTTGTGTATCCGCGTCTTGCAGAAACGGGAACTATTAAACTTTTATTTAGAGTGTTTTTTTTTTGTTTTGCGTAGTGGTTAGAAACGTAATGGCTTGGTTGCGACGAACGGCATTCGAGACAGAGCTCAGACGTGACGCGTGGGAGATGTTCCCCGTTGCCCGAAGGCGCCGGAATCCAAATCGATAGATAACTACGGGCCAATAAACCGAATGGCAAAAACGCAGTGCGGCTACTCGCTGTTGGAGGGAGCGTTGCCGAATCGAGTCTCTCGCTCTCTCTGTGCCTCATCTGCCGCCTGCACGGACGGAGCTCAATAGGGCCTAACGAGGTTTCAATACTCCCCGCAGAAGTCATAAGCAGCATCCGCCTCTTTAGATGCAGGCGGTCCAATCAACGCGTGTCGCAACCACGGAGGTCCGTAAACGGAAACACATCCTTCAAGCTCCGTCCCCTTAAAAAGATCCCTATCAGTGAATCGATACACGTCATGTCTATCTGAAAGTTAAAACGACCGGGAAAGTTTGCCGTCGAAAAAATTACTCCTCACACCCCCCCTTTCCCCCATAACGACGTACTCGTTAATGTCAACTTGATGCGTTAAGCACATGCGAGTAATTCGCACTCCCGGTTAATAATTATCGCGTCATTAGGGAGTTTCGCACCTGCGATAGATCGATCAGTGCATCTGCATGAACGGATTTTAATCCTGATACCACCTCGCGACGCCGGTCGGGTATCCTGCAGTTTTTGAGGTAACGCGTTGCGAGTAACGGCGTTACCGGTTGAGTGTTACCTTTTCGTTAGCGTAGTAACGTACTCGTTACATTTTCGAAACAGTAACGGGTAATGTGCTTACTTTACTTATTTCAAGTAACGGGTAACATAGGTACGTTACTTCTTACATCTGCTTCCCAAAACCTGAAGAAAAAAAACATACCTATTTTTTTTAGTGTGTTTCTATACTTTGTTTTACGTTAAAGGAGAGCTCCGGCAATTTCTGGAGGTACCTCAACTAGCTATATTTTCTTAATCGCCTGCCTTTACGCTTTCTAGTAATCTATTTAGTGTCTCGAAATTCACTATAGCTATTGTGAAATCGGCAAATGAAAATGATTACACAGCAGCATTTAAATATATTCGCACTTTTCAGTGCCTTGACGTGAGTGGAAGAGGTTGAGTGGTCAGTCTAGGAACAGAATATCTTGAGCATTTGTTTCATGGTGCTGCGCGCGTGCAGGTACGAGCTTCCATAGCATTCACTTGACACCATAAAACTACTTGTAATCGATTGGGAATGAAGTCTACAGTTCAAAAATTGAGCCGCTGTCTTCCACTGACGTCACTTTTTATGGCAGTCAGTACAGTCTTTAACTTAGAAAAACACGGTGAGAGAAAGAAAAGAAGTACATTCAATAACTTTCCGAAAGTGTTTACTTTGTCCCATCATTTGGGTTACTATTTGAGCGATGTTTGTTGGTACGTCTAGCACATTTTCAGGCAACTCGGGTCCAGATGCAGCCGACTCGATAGAGCTAATGTGACCAATCACACAGTGTCCAAAGGCCACCATCAAGGTGTTCGTGATGTTTCTGTACGTGTTCCATTGTCGCAGAAACAATCATAAACATAAAAGACCCGGTGACTCGCGCTTTGAACGTTTTTTGATTGGTCCCATTAACTCGTAGCGTCAGCTGCGTCTTGACTGGAGCAGAAACAAAGTATAGGCACAAATTCATTAACTATTTTACTTATTCCACATGCCTTGAAGATCTCGTCTGTCTTTTCCCACACAACAAAATGTCTCACCTTAGGAAAACACCAACGTCCGCGCATTTGATCCTAATGTCAAAGAACAACGTCGCAAAAAAACAAAATCTTTTACCCTTAATTTTTAAATAAAAATTTACGCAGAAGTAACGTGCGTAGCTTTTCAACGGTACGGTAATGCTAATGAGTTCCTTTTATTTTGAAGTAACGTAGGTCGGCAACGCGTTCCCTCATGTTGCGAGTAATGACTCGAGTAACGTATTTGCTTAAATGTTTTTCGGTAGCGATTACAACACTGCTATTCTGTAACGCCTGAGAGATTCGTCTCCAATATATCTTTCATTTTTGTTCGAATGTTAAATTACGTAACTTTTTTTTCCGCCTCAGAAGAAGGTGGAATGCAAAGACGAATATAAGTAACTGGATCTGTATACATCATGATATATGCGCAGAGTTTCTGCAGTGCCCGGAGTATTACAGCGTCGGAAAAATTCAATTAAAATACGAGCAGTACATACGTGTAAATCTAGCTTAATTAACGATAGAGTATATGAGGTACCTAGATGCGGTTCAAACGCCAATCACTACTTTTTCTTTCAAGCGTTAAGCAAAACAAAACAAAAGTGATCTCTGTCACGCTGGAATGGTGATGCAGTCGCACTGGCCAAAAGTGGGGTCTCCCTTTTCGAGACTGAGAGCTGCAGCATCGATGGGGCGTGATATCTTTTGCAATAGTCATTGCCTAAACTGAATTACACAGAACAAATAATCGGTAGTTGAATTTATCGTAAGACAGTATAGACCTTTATATCGCTTATCACCAGGGTGAAAAGTGTCGAGTCAGTGAGCTGTGGACGCGTGCGCAGCCTCTGCTATACCGCACAACAGACTCACAGCGCATGCACAGAAGGCGTTTCACAGCCCAGCAGAAAAAAATGGCAGCGCTCAGAAGGTGATCTTTGCCAAGGTCTGCGTGCTTGCAGGATCTCGTGATAGTGTGCATTGTGACACGGTTAGAGTCAACACAACACTGCCGCTTTATGCCCTCTACTAAGACAGGATATTAATATATATTGCTTAGACTGGCTCGACGAGCGGGAACATCTCCAGTAGTTTTGAACAGGGTGTCTAACCGAAAAGTTTTTCGTTCCGGTTTTCGTTCCGGTTCAGGGAAAGCGGTTCAGCTCCGGTTCAACTCCGGAGTGAAAAAATAAAGGTTCGAACCGGTTCGTACTCATATGCTACAAAAACAATTGACGACAGCAAAAGATAAACTATGCAAATCTTATAAAATGTTACGTGGAAAAACAAAGGCTCACACTGCTGTGTGGAACGAACGAGCTAGTGCTGAGGCAGCTCGGGACGTGGGTGAAAGCGCAGTTCAATGTCAGGCAGCTGACCGAAGAAGCAGGACATCGTCAAGCATATCCGGGGAAAGACGGCACCTATGAGACGATAAAATGAACTTCAGTACAGAACAGACTCGCTCCATGCTGACCTGAGTTACAATCACTCCCAGCGCTACTTGCTCCAATGCGTAGAGTTCTGGATGGCGTTCCTGTCTCTCCCAAAACTGCAACACGTTAGCGTCCCTTGAAAGCCGCGGCACCGTGTCTAGCATTTCCAGGAGGCATGCTATATCAAGTGGGCTGCTACAATCTCGAGCGTACCCGCCAGCCTCCACCTCTCTTTCCTTGAGGAGCGCTCCATGGCGTCTTCCCTATCTTCTGAAGCCGCCGACATTTCAGGAGAAAGGGTAGAATCTTCCTCGCATTGCAGAGCTGTGATCCGCCTCCAAGTCTTTTCCTGGCCAGGTACTTTTGCTCGGGCGTAAGATGAAGGCGGTAGCAGGAATTCTTGTACACTGTTGCACAAAGACATCCGTGTCGAAACGTTGTCGCTCCCTTTTTTCATTGACTGGACCAAGGCCTTTGCTAACTGCGATGATATCTTGGAAGTGTCCATGGAACATCCCAGCTATGCTCCGTAAAAATATCCTCTAGTAAGCTTTTCCATCTGCAATGTCTTTGTCACCACTTCTGCCGGGCGAAGCGATACTGCGAGCATTTCGACTTCCGCCTTCACGTCTTCAGTCCACCTGGAGCTTTCTTCTTTTGGGAGGAACCATCCAGTGAAGCCTCCTAGTTCAAGTAGCCTGGTGAGCGTATGCAGCGTGGACATCCACCGCGTTGGACCATCCAGCACTGGTTTCTTCAACCCTAGCTTTCCGATCGAGGACTTAACAGGTTGAATACGTAGTCTTCTAACAAGCGCACGGCTTTCTTCGACAATGTGCCAGCAGCCCGAGCCTTTCAAGGCGTCGCTAACTGCCAGATGCAGCTTATAAGCGGCGCACCTGATAACTTATAGCAAGCCAGAATCATCAGTGAGTGCGCGCTCAGGATTCTTCAGTAGAGAGTGTAGGGCGTGCGACTCAACTTCAGGGTCACTATAGCCGACCTCTTTTTCAGAGTCCGAACATAGCTTGTTCATTTCATCAAGGAGACGCACAGGTTTCACCATGTTGACACGGTTTTACCATGTTGACACCGTTGTCTGTCGTGACGCTGCAAAACTGGTTGACATTGAGATTGAAGCGAGAGTGCATCTATCACCTCTGACCTCATATGTTGCCCCGTGTGCCTTTCAAAGAGTTCTCTCATGGTCAATGGCTGGAATGCCAACCTTCTTTATTCAGCATACTGCACGTGGACCCCAAGGAGGGAGCGGCCCAGTCGCGATGCGCAGTCGAGCTTTAACGAAAACACGCGGTTTTTCAACGACAAACCTGACCGTTATAGGAAAACCTGATGATGAAACTTTACAAAGCTTTCCGCTACCTATTTTGTTCGCTTTTTGACTTCCCAAATGAACGAAACACCGCAAAAATAGTTTATCAGTTTTGCCCAGGAACAAAAAAATATAATTGTTTCAGTCCGGTTCAACTCCGGTTTGGGCGAAAAAACATTTCTTCTTTTGGGGTTTTTTTTTTTGTTTACTTTTCAGGTTACTGTGTTTTTCGCCACGCACTTTTCTCGCGACCTGACTTCGCGTATGAACCGAAAAACGCATGAAAAACATATCGGTGTCGCTCCGGAGCGAAAAAATAAATTTCGTTCCGGTTCAACTCCGGTTCGCGCGAAAATAACGTTTTTTTTTTGGTTTTAGGTTCACGGTTCGGGTTTAGTTCAATACCCTGGTTTTGAGGGCAGTCTCTCAAATTCAGGAGACAATATTAAAAAAACAATAAAAAATAAAAAAAACTTCGTCGATCGTGTCTTTATTTTGAAGTGTACCACTGTATGCACAGCAATCATTTTGCCGACTATAATGTAAAATTCACGTTTTCTCATGATTATCTTTAGGAGAAGTGCAAGGGTGCATGGTGACACGTGTCGCTTCAAAATTACAACAATTTCGTGCTTTTTAACCATTGCTCTATTGCTTTCTCACGGGCAAGGCGCTGACATAAAAAAATATTAGACTATTTGGGGTATACGCACCACGTTGTTTTCTGGTATTGAACCATCAGTAGCTCGTGTATAAATGCTGCCCCGTAGTGCACTCCGAATACCAGCCCTTTGGTCTTCCTTCAAGTAGTGCAGCCAATGAAAAGAGTTAGCGGTATGGCACGGTCTTAGTGACCGAAAGCGCCCACCCTATTTGCAACTGAGACTGCACGTCCAATGGAACATAGTACGAATCGCCATTTTAAAGGACTACATTGATTAAAGCAAGCCCAATGGTTAGTGTTAAAAATTCATCACGGTGATAAATTTACACTCGGGGCTTCTGAGTTTTTAGGGAAAACACCTATACATATTCTCTTAAGCCACACACAAACTAGGTCAAGGAAGTACCTTCTAGCAAGGTCAAATGTGAGATGATGCGCACTTCTATAACGACTCGAAACTCTGCGTTGTGTGATGCAATCTCCAGCACACCTTCAGCCGCAATTCGTGCCGGCGTTTCATTTTTTCTTTCGTGGCCTCAAGAAAGGTGTCCTCTATCGGTAACAAACTAATACATAAAACGTACCCCATAAATAAATAAACGCATAATATTAGTAATAAAAACGCAATAGGCGAGCTCGGCGGAAGTTAAAAAAAAAGGCATGCGGTCCATCCAGCGCGGCTGCAACATCGCCGTCCAATCTTCCGCGTTTCGCCCTCGGCAGAGAGAAAGATATTTCATTTCGAAGGACTTCGGTCGACGAAGGACAAATTCAAAAGCCGCCGCTGCTCCCTCGAGGAAGCCGCGGCACGCTTGCTTACTTTTCTACCGGCGCGTCCGGGGTTCGAAGGAGGCAAATCCAATATGCCGAGCAAGCCAGGGTCTTATATACTCGTGTGATTTGTTGCTCTAGCCTACTTTTTGTTTGCACACGTTCCCTAAATAGCTTCGATCAAATTTCGTTCTCGAGCTCGCCTCGCGAGCTGACCAGTACCCGAGTTTTCGAGACGTGTTGACCTGCCCGAGGGGAGATCTGGAAGATACTTCCACAGAGACGTTAAATGTTATATGGGCTATAAATACAAATAAAAACTCTTCACGAGTGATACGCTGCTTTTTGTTAATATGACTGATATACAGAGCGATTTTGCGAAAGCTTTAAAAAGTCTTTAGAAGTATGCAGTTCCAGAAAACAAAAACGAATCTCTTTGAGGGAACAGCCTTTGTGGACGTCATAAGATTGCAAAGACATACTAATTAGCAAGATAATTAACTAAGACATGGAAATAAACTTCTTTCTTGTAAATATAAACATAATTTCACTGAGAAACTTGCTAAGCATCATCGAGAACTAGTCAATGCACTTATTTTAGAAAGATATAACGCAGAAGGCAGCGTTTTACGGCGTTCCGGAAAAACACTTAATTCAGACGCGTTTCTAGGTTTTGGTTTCTTATCGGAGCGCGTGGCCGAGATGCGCAAAACAAGTGCGCCAAACTTTCCTCCATTCTACGGGGGATTCGAGGTTGTGGCTGCTTACTGCGACCACCGGGGGGCAGGATCGCCGGCTCCAATATGCGCCCTGATCAGAAACCAACAACTGCAAACGCGTCCAAGATGAGGTTTTCTTTTTTTTTTTTTTTCAGAACGCGGTAAAATGCTGCCCCTGCCTCATATATTTCTAAGATGAGTTGATATAGTGGTTCTCGATGATGCTTAGCAAAATGGTGGATACTTGGGCTAGTTGGTGGTTGCTATACATAATTAAACAGCGCACAAGGAGAGGGACAGAAAAGGAAGACAGAACAGGCAAGCGCTGACTCGCAACTGACGATTTACTATGAAAAGGAGAAGGAAGAAAACTACACACATGAACATATATCGGAAAAGAGAAAGATGTGAAAAAGCTAATAAATTAAATAAAATTACACCTAAAATAATTATAGCTGAAAAGGAAAACAAAATAAAATGAAAATCAATCTCTCAAAGTCCTAGGCATGTCCAGTGCCGGCACTCCGAAGCCTTGACCATACACCTATTTGTGCGCAGCTGCCCCCATAAACTCATACTCGCTGTCTTGTAGTGTTAATGATGGCTGGCTCACACATTTGGATTCGAGCTTTCTTATCCAAAAGGCTTCCACTATTTCTCTTGTTGTTTTTTCTTTATGGGAAGCTAGAACAGTTGTTGCACAAAAATCTGGATCACATCCACAGGTTCTGCAGTGGATGGCTAGGTGGCTTCCAGTGGTGGTTTGAAGAGACTGTTTATGTTCCCTCAAGCGGTTGTTGAGGCAACGCCCGTCTGTCCGACATAGGTTTTCCCGCAGGACAGAGGAAGATGGTAAACCACTTGTAGAATGCAAGACACAAAGTGCACCTTGTGGTTTTTCATGCAGCAAGCCCTGCTGTCATTGTTCTTGTCCACAAGCGTGCAAATTCTACCCAGTTTGTTTGGGGCTGAAAACACCATGGGCACGTTGTATCTATTGGCAACATTTTTTAAGTTGTGCGACGTCTTGTGGATGTATGGTATAACTAGTGGTCGGATATTGGTAAGGTCTTTGCTCTTTTTTCTTTTGGTCGATCCTTTACACGTTTGTATCAGAGTGCCCGCAACTTCACTTAACATGGCTGATGGAAAGCCGGATCTTGAGAGTTTGTTTACTTGAGTGCTGAAACTCTGTTCGATGGTGTGGTGACAGGATTTTTTCAAAGCTAAATACATGCACGAACTGGCTATCCCTCTTTTTATTAATTTTGAATGGGCAGATTGGTAATTAAGAATTTCTTTTTTGGAGCGTGGTAGGTAGGACCAACAAATGTGGTGATCTGAGATTTTTATAGATAGGTCCAGAAACTGCAGCACATTTAGAATAGGTTGTTCATACGTAAAACTCAGACCTTTACCGCTTCTGGAGAAAACACTCAGGATTGTATCTATTAAGTCTTCTGTTTGTTCTTCTTGGAGGATAATAAAAAAGTCATCAACTGAAGACTTTCTTCAGTCAAATCAACTATTGAACAATCAGGAGAAATCAAGTTTCAGAATTCGAGTGGTACTTCAACGGAAAGCTTCATGGAGCTACTAGACTTTTATCTGAAAGCCTTGTTTGTAAAATGGCAAGATTCTTCATACCTACAGCAATCTGGAGTGTGCATTGGGTCATTTGTTGCTCCCATCTTAAGCGACATCTTTCTGGGAGGCGTAGACATGATCCTCGCACCGCTTTTGAGCACTATGTCTATTATAAAAGTCTTCAGGTACGTTGATGACTTTCTTATTATCCTCTAAGAAGAACAAACGGAAGACTTAATAGATACAATCCTGAGTGTTTTCTCCAGAAGCGGTAAAGGTCTGAGTTTTACGTATGAACAACCTATTCTAAATGTGCTGCAGTTCCTGGACCTATCTATAAAAATCTCAGATGACCACATTCGTTGGTCCTACCTACCACGCTCCAAAAAAGAAATTCTTAATTACCAATCTGCCCATTCAAAATTAATAAAAAGAGGGATACCCAGTTCGTGCATGTATTCAGCTTTGAAAAAATCCTGTCACCACACCATCGAACAGAGTTTCAGCACTCAAGTAAACAAACTCTCAAGATCCGGCTTTCCATCAGCCATGTTAAGTGAAGTTGCGGGCACTCTGATACAAACCTGTAAAGGATCGACCAAAAGAAAAAAGAGCAAAGACCTTACCAATATCCGACCACTAGTTATACCATACATCCACAAGACGTCGCACAACTTAAAAAATGTTGCCAATAGATACAACGTGCCCATGGTGTTTTCAGCCCCAAACAAACTGGGTAGAATTTGCACGCTTGTGGACAAGAACAATGACAGCAGGGCTTGCTGCATGAAAAACCACAAGGTGCACTTTGTGTCTTGCATTCTACAAGTGGTTTACCATCTTCCTCTGTCCTGCGGGAAAACCTATGTCGGACAGACTGGGCGTTGCCTCAACGACCGCTTGAGGGAACATAAACAGTCTCTTCAAACCACCACTGGAAGCCACCTAGCCATCCACTGCAGAACCTGTGGATGTGATCCAGATTTTTGTGCAACAACTGTTCTAGCTTCCCATAAAGAAAAAACAACAAGAGAAATAGTGGAAGCCTTTTGGATAAGAAAGCTCGAATCCAAATGTGTGAGCCAGCCATCATTAACACTACAAGACAGCGAGTATGAGTTTATGGGGGCAGCTGCGCACAAATAGGTGTATGGTCAAGGCTTCGGAGTGCCGGCACTGGACATGCCTAGGACTTTGAGAAATTGATTTTCATTTTATTTTGTTTTCCTTTTCAGCTATAATTATTTTAGGTGTAATTTTATTTAATTTATTAGCTTTTTCACATCTTTCTTTTTTCCGATATATGTTCATGTGTGTAGTTTTCTTCCTTCTCCTTTTCATAGTAAATCGTCAGTTGCGAGTCAGCGCTTGCCTGTTCTGTCTTCCTTTTCTGTCCCTCTCCTTGTGCGCTGTTTAATTATGTATGCTTAGCAAGTTTATAATTGCAATCATACGTTTATTTGCACAATTAAAAAATTTATTAGTAAATTTTAGTCAATTATTTCTTTAACTAGTTTGCTTTTTGCAATCCTGGACGTTCGGCTCCCGCAAATAGTTTCTTAATATCGCGAGAGCATATTTTAGGGGGTTTTGAAACCTCTGCGAGACCTCAAAACCCCCTAAATTTCCAAATTTGCGGATATCCTACTGGATTTCCGCAAATGTTAGCGAGATATATCCCGTTATTTATTTACCTTTGTACTTAAATCAAATAGTTTTTTTTTAAAGTTTACTGCCAGGATACAATAGGCAGAGCCCAAAAGTTACCACAGTTTAGTTTTAAACACCGAAATCACTCGATACACTATTGTACTTCAAATATTCTTGGTCCTTTCACAGAAGTCAGCCGTGCACGACAGCCCAGCGATATGCTGAAGAGTGTCACGTGAGCACAGCACCCTGAATGTGGCCGTCCCTTTAAAAACGCCCACCAGGAAGGAGCAGTTATCGCTAATTAATCTGGTTTTTCGATGCAGAGGGTGGAAAGCCCGCGTGTATTGATTGCAGGGTGCGTTCAGATAAGGACGGTCATACAGGTGTCCTGCTTAGCTTTTGTTTCCAACTAAATATTTATATAAGGTAGTAAAACACGTCCACACAACGGGACTGACCTTACCTTGGCTTGTTTTCGCCTAAACAAATCGCGTCTGGAGGGAGGTGGAACGCTTTTCCCAATTACACGTTGAGGCAACTTCAAAGGTTACAGGAATAAAATTGAAACTTTCTACTAGGTAAATATTTTTAAGTATAAAGCAAAAACCAACTGATGCATTTAAACTACTTTTTTATTTTTTTAATTTCTATATTTAAAGTAAAATAAGATGACACACCTGGGCTCCTAAGCAAATCTTTTATATCTGGGCATTTTTCGGCGATTTGTAATGCACCTTTTTACGCTGAAACTTTCTGTACGGAGTATAATATGTTTTAGTTACAATTAGCAACAAAGTTAGCGCTAAACTACTCGAAGTGTTTTTTTGCACTGCGTTCGGAAGATTTCTAAAATATCGAAAGAAGTCCAAATTATCTAATATTTGTTCAGCAATTAATATATAAATTTATTCGCCCCCAAATTTTTTTAAACATTTCCTCGATACACCCTTAAAAAGCCGCAATCAAAAAACACAAAAAACATGATGCGTTATCGGTATAGTTTTAGATTATACACAAAAATGATTATAGAGGTCTATGTTGCAGTCAATTGCTGTGGGAAGGTTTCTTTCTCAACGACTTGCGGTACTGGAACACCGCATCCAAAGTAGCTGTACTTGGCCGCATTATCGCCGAGACACCATAAAGCATAAAAAAAACAAAAAAAAAACATGCGATCATTTTTTTGTACTGCACTTCACAAGGCGTTTTATTCCCTAAGGCCTTGTTCTGGGCGATTGCCATTCCATGTGCTATCTTCCTAAAGTAGTACTTGAATAGGGGTAGTCTGCTGACAAAATGGTTCGATGAATTTCTCTAGACATCACTATACTCCCTTTTGAACCGCGATGGACTGTAGCGGGTGTTACAAGCCACATCAGCCAATTGAACGTATCAAGTGACAACGCGTCAGTGCGCTCCTTTCGAGGGTCACGTGACACACACAGCATTGAATTGACATCAATGGCTCGTAGCGTCCTCTGTGATCCATCACAGCAAGAAGCGACGTTAGGAAATATGGTGCCCCAACCGATGGTCGGCGTGGCCAAAACGAAACAAAAGCAAATTGTCTTAAAAAAAGAGACGTATTCGTGGAAAGTTATGTAGCGCCATTAGACCAGCATTGTGCCGCAAGGGATGCCTATAGTATTTTGCATCACCTCTGCACGTCGGATGATATTTACACTACACAACGTATGGTAATTGACATGCTGGAGAGCTCGTTGATTATTGACATGGTTACGAAAAAGCGAGTGGAAAACCGGGAAAAGCGAAACTGTCCCCTTTTTCTTCCTCCCCTGAGTTACATATCAGACCTTATGCTGATGGTTGATTTAGATAACATTATAAGTGAGGAGATAGTCGACATTTTTAATGTGTTTCATATGTTACGCGCCATTGTCCAATTTATAGTATAAGCGAGTTTAAAAATATATTTCCATAGAAAGACCGAATATTTCTGGGCACAAAACGTCGTATAATGTGAAGAGTTAGGTGATTACTCCCATATACGTGCACCGCCGGTTTGGTGATGTTTGCTAATAACTGTCCTGCGTAATGACATTAGGAACATTTACAATAGAGTCCTCAAAAGCATTGCGTAAGCAAAAAATCCCGTCGTCACAGGTGCACATGCGCCAAACCCAAACCGCGTTTTGCAATGGCGCATGCCGACGACGCTATTTCTTTGCACACGGATAAATTTGGGTACGCTACTCCGAAACTTTATATTAGAAGAAGATCATTATATTTTGAGAAACAGTGTCTGGGTACGGGTCAGTTTTTCTAAAATAGTATTGGTTGTTCATTACGTTAATTATATTTTATAAAACAACTCTCGGACGTGTCACATTGAGGGATTGTATTTGAACTTTCAAAAACTGGCACGAAATCATGTGATCAGTACTGAAAACCCAAATTCACCGCAATGAATAAAACAAAAATGTTTGTTCCGTTGCTTAATTAAGTTACATTATATTGGTCTCTATTCCCGTGCTGCATATGCAATTGAGGAAGGATCGGTACAGCCCCTCTGCGGAGCCCCTCTTTTAAGGCTACACAGACACTGCGTGGTGTAAACATAACCCGACCCGCAGGAGCGCTGCAAACACCAAAGGAATTCTTTGCGCGGCGGCTTAACGTTGGCCTAATGAAGCAACCTAGCTTTCCACTCTTCGTCCTTTCTTTTTTTTGACATATTTTGTGGTTGTTTTGTCCTCGTCACGCCCGTCATCTGTTTGGGCATACATTTCCCTAACGTCGCCTATTCCAATGCTCTGTTTTATCCTACGAGCGACAGCAGATGACGCTACGTGTCATATAAGTCAGTCCAATGCCGTGGTAGTACCACGTGACCTTGGAAAGGTGCGCAGCGGCGCGTAGTCACATGATACGTAGAATTGGCCGAGGTGGCTTGTAACGTCCGCAACGGTCCATAATGTTTAAAAAGTGAGTAGAGTGATGTGTGGAGAAATGAACCGAACCGATTTGCCAGGATAGAGTCCCCATTAAAGTGGTGGCTACCCTGTGAAGGTAGCGCATTGCAGCACAGCCTGCCAAGTACAACACCCCTAAGAACCGGACCCGCCGTAAAGATAAAGTTTCGTAGGCATTATCAACGACATCCTTACTAAAGGAAACCCGGCAGGTCTTTTTTTATAATGCATCGTGGAGTCTGGGCGATAATGCAACCAAGTACTGCCACCGTGAATATGCCACTCGAGTACCACTAGTCGTTGACCCCTTCAACGGTAATTGACCGCAACATATATACATGGCTATACCTTAATTGTTTTTCTAATTTAAAGCAACATGAGGTGACATATTCCTCGATACTTTGAATTACCGACTTAAGAAGTTCATCGAGGGACGTTTGAAAATTTCGAAGATGTTGGTCTTCTTTTTTTTTTCTTTTTTTTTTTTAAAGCCGAATCAAATTTCATACTTTTGAGTTTTTTTTAGATCTAAAAACTTTAAGGC
Organism: Ixodes scapularis; assembly: GCF_016920785.2. Taxonomy (NCBI): domain Eukaryota; kingdom Metazoa; phylum Arthropoda; class Arachnida; order Ixodida; family Ixodidae; genus Ixodes; species Ixodes scapularis. The sequence goes on from NW_024609835.1 coordinate 20,127,128, forward strand.
GCAATGCAAAAATTCAAAAATAAATTGAAATCACTTACAATAGGTAACTACTAACATTTTTTATTTGGGAAAGTGAACAAACCATAAAATATTCTGTAAAACATTTAACTGAAGCATCTAAAATAAGATGTGTTGAAAAATCGCCGAAAATGACCAAATACGAAAGCGTTGCGCAAGAGATCATGTTTGTCCTTTAATTTTACTTGAAATATGAGCTTAATGAAAATACGGTTTTATAATGTCAGCAAAAAAAAAAGGCTCGTATTATATATCAATAGTTTTTAGTTTGAAGCACCGAGTATTTTTTAATTCCGTGGCCTTTAAGTTTGCGCCTAGACGAGATTGGACAAATCGTTCTTCCATCTCTACACAGTCGCGATTTGTTTTTACAAAAAAAGTTATATCTTGCAAAAGTAAGGACGGTTGCAATATTGGGACATGATTTGCTACGTCCCATAGAAATAGGCATGACACCCACATATGACGGTCCTTATCTGAACACACCCTGCAGGAGGTCTGAGCAGCGTGGAGGCGACTGTATGTCATTTCAACAGGTGTGCGAGAGGTACAAAATTTTCAAAGCGTAAAGTCTGACTGACGCAGCTCGCTCCGGCCGAGCTCACACTTTGACGACGACACACTCAATTTCAGAGAGTTGAAAGGATTTTATACGAAAGCAGCTGTGTTCTTATGGATGGAATTTCCCAAGAATCGAACATTAGTCATTACTCGGTGCACCACATGATTCACGATATTCTGCAATAACATCATGTCTACCATATGTGTACCAAGGCAATGCACGCTAAACATTAAGGGGTGCAGAATGGATGTGTGCGAGACGCTCCTCTAGGGTCTATAAAGCTAAGAGAGATGACTTTCTTTAACGCATTGTCACGGCGGGCCTACGCTGAATACACACTGCCCACCCAGAGACGAAGCGGCCGAGCAAAGAGTGGCGGCACACTTCGTAACAATGACCAAAAAAAAAGTTCTGACATAAGGCACGGTTATGCTCAAGGGTTTTTACGATCATAAAATACCAATTGTCCAATATTACATGCCCAGGGGACATAGTGTAAAAAGCACGTCGTATTGTGACCTGCTGAGAACAACTTGAAGTCTGTGATTTGGTCAAAGCACCGTGGTTTGCTGATCTTCAGACTGTTACTTCAGAACGACAGTGTGCGACACGGCACGTACGGCAAAGGGAAAAAAAATCACAGGTATACGTTTTCAGTGCATGCCACGTCCAACGCAACCAAAATGTCTGGCAGCAATCGATTTTAATTTGATGGAACCTCTCAAAGCAGTTTTCGGCGGAATAAAGTACCATGCAGCCAATCAGCTGAAAGTATCAGTGCATCCCTGGCTTCGGAATTACCAACAAGATGTTTTCGTACACGGCATCCACGCGTTGTAGAAACCTTGGAACGTATATGTTGAAATCGAAAGGAAGTATGTTGAAAAGCAGCCAATTGCTTTTGTTCTTCTCTTTAATATTATACAGATCAAAAATATATTCCGGTTACTTCTCAACGCTACCTAGTACTCGTAAATGTAAACATATTGAGAGATAATAGAGTATAAAGTTAACACGGAAATACTTCAATTTTTTTCTGCCAGAATATAGATACGGATTTATAAAACAGCTGTCGACCATTGTATAGACAGAATAATAGGTGCCAATATTTTATTTGGTTGCTGCCCCATATGAATCTTTTAGTACACACTGAACCAGATAGGAGACATAAGATAATGGCGTTTTGTTACTCAGGTCAGCATCTGAGAATGGCTAGCATGATGCTGGATTGGACACAAAACCTCGATACTGTAAACAAAAAAGTTACCTTTAATTGCGTGTGCTACTGAAGTTGAATAACAACCGAGGCGTCGGAGTACGCGCAGGAATTATGCTTAAGTAAAATATTCAGCGTCCCTGTGCTAGTCAAATTTTTCAGTCAGTCAGTCAGCACAACTTTATTGGTGCCACAAAAAGGAATTAGGAAGTGCTGAGGAGCCTACTAAGAGTACTCCCCCCCCCCCCCCCCCCCCCCCCTCAGACGGCGGCCAGGATCCCCTGGACAACGACGGCGTCTTCGGCCAGTCGGACTAAGTCTTCTTGGGCCCGAGGGTCCGAGCTGAGCAGAGTGGTCTGCGAGCTCTTTTCATCTCTGAGCTGCGTGAGTAATTTATTCGCGCAAGCGCCCCTGCCTATGTTACTACACTCCCACACCATGTGTTTCAAGTTCGCCCTCTGCCCACATAGTTTGCACGCGCCCGTGTACCTGTCCGGGTACCACCGATTTAGTAAAGCCGGACACGGATAGGTATTCGTTTGCAGACGTCTCCACACCGTGGACTGTCTCTTGTTCGGCGAGTGGTGTGCGGGGGGAAACCTCCTCCTCCCGTCCGTGTAGTGGTCGAGAATATCTCTAAACGTCACCAGCCAGTCTCTCCCGGACGACGTGACGGGGGCCACGGACGTTGTGCCGGCCCGGACGGTAGGTCCTCGGGCCGCGTCGTGAGCCTCCTCGTTGCCAGGAAGCGACGCGTGCGCTGGTGTCCACACGAGTCTCACTCTTTCTCTCCCACCGAAGCACGTCGCACCCCTGAGGACACGCAGAGTCTTCGGCGACACTCTCCCTTTGGCGAAATTGCGAACCGCGCTCTGCGAGTCGCACACGATTGTCCTGACGCCGGGCATGCTTAGCGCGAGCGCCACCTCTTCCGCCGTCTCTTCGATCGTCGGTCTTCGCGCTGCAGCTCGCGACGAGGTGTCCGTCACCGTTCACCACCGCCGCTGCCATGGCTCCTCTTCCCTTGTACTCGGCCGCGTCGACATACGCGACTCCCTCCTCTTCTTTTAGCGTTCTTCCCAAGGCTTTGGCCCTCGCCTCCCTTCTCTTGGCGTCGCGTACAGGATGCATGTGCTTTGGGATGGGGGAAATCTGCAGCATCTCCCTGATGTGTAGGGGAACGTACACTTTCTCGCCTCTCTGCGTCTCATACCGGAGGCCGAGGCTTTTGAGGATGTGCCTGCCAGTCGCGCTCCTCGTGAGCCGTTCCAACTGGGCCGTTCTTTGAGCCTCGATGAGCTCGTCGATGGTACTGTGTACCGCTAGGGCCGCCAGCTTCTCGTTTCACGTCGAGTCTGGCAGCCCTAGGGCTCGCTTGTATGCTTTCCGCATTCTACATTCCAGCTTGGACTTTTCGGCCACTCCGAGTCTCATGAAGGGAACCACGTACGCCAGCCGACTCATCACGAAAGCTTGTACCAGGCACATGAGGTTGCTTTCCTTCATCCCACAGTTCCTGTTGGAGATCCTGGCGATGAGCCGGGCGACATGATAGGCCGTCCCTTTTAGGGCCTGTATCATCTCCCTGTTCTTTCCATCTGCCTGTATGCGAAGGCCTAGCACCCTGATGCTCTCGACCTGGGGGATACGGTGCCCTTGCGCGAAGAGTTCGATGTTCGATTTCACCTTCCCGCCGCGTTTGGGTCTCAGCAGCAAAAGCTCGGACTTCTGCGGAGAGCACGCCAGTCCCCTGGGAGCTACGTACTCTTCTATCACCCGGATTGCCTCCTGCACTACTTCCTCTATGTAGCCGTCGCTGCCGCCAGTCACCCACAGCGTGATGTCATCGGCGTAGATGCTATGCTACAGTCCGGCTATCTTCTCAAGTTTCGCGGGCAGGCAGATGATCGCCACGTTGAAGAGGTACGGGGACAGCACCGATCCCTGTGGCGTTCCTTTTCCCCCAAGGCCCAAGGCCTGTCTTCGGACTCGACTCCTCCGACCGCCAATCTCGCCTTCCTCCCGCTCAGGAAGTCCTGGATGTATTCATATGTTCGCTTGCCCACGGCCAGCGCCCTGAGGTTGTCGAGGACTGCGCCGTGTATAATGTTATCGAAGGCCTTCGTGAAGTCCAGGCCCAGGATCGCTTTGGTGTCGAGAGGGGAGCTCCCCGTTCCATCCACTATCTGATGCTTAAGGCGCAGCATCACGTCCTGAGTGGACAGATGCGACCTGAAGCCGACAATGGTGTGCGGAATGAGCTCTCTCTCCTCCATGTACCTGTTCAGCCTCCCCAGGACGACGTGCTCCATGAGCTTGCCCGCGCAGGAAGTTAACGAAATGGGTCTAGGGGGGAGTCCAGCTGCGGCATCTTGACCGGCTTAGGGATCATTACCACCTTGGCGGTCTTTCACTGCTGGGGGATAAAGCCCCGCTCCCAGGACGCGTTCATGTATCGCGTTGTGCCGGTAACGGCTTCGTCCCCCAGATTGCCTAGCATCTTGTTCGTCACTCCGTCGGGACCCGGGGCCGACTTGGTCTTAAGTCTGAGCAAGACCTCCCTCACTTCCGCTTCGGTGATGGGCACGTCCAACGCCGTGTTCCTCTCGCCGTCGTACTCCGTAGGAGCTCGGGGTGGGCTGTCTCCTAGGTACCTCTTGCGGATCTCCTTCATGGGGTCGTCCTCGCTCCCCTCTTGGCGACGCAGGATCTCGCTCATCTTGTTCTTCTGGGCCGTCTTGGTGCCGTCTGGATCGAGCAGGTGCCGAAGGATGTTCCAGGTCTTCGGAGCGCCAAGCTGGTGGTCGAAGCCGTCGCAGGAGTCTTACCACTGCTGTCGCGTGATCTTGCTGGCATGGGCTTCAATCTCCTTACTTAACTTGGCGATCTTACGCCGAAGGTTGCGGTTGTGTTTCTGGATCCTCAAGCTCCTCTGCATGCTGGACTTGGCCTCCCACACGTGCAGGAGCTTACTGTCTGTAGTCAACATGTTCGCATCCTCTGGCACGGTCTTGGTCGCGTGCTCGGCGCAGGCCCTCAGCTCTTCCGTCGACTCCTCGATGTTCTCAATGTCATCTTCCTCAAACTTTTCTAAAAATCCTCTGAAGGCGTCCCACTCTGTAGTCCTAATCCTTCTGCCCTTCGGTTTCCCCTGGCCGGCTATGACCGTCGCCGCCACCACGAAAAGGTCGCTGCTCAGATCTTCCCAGGTGTTGATCCACTCCGCTCCTTTCACGTTCCGGACGAATGCTAGGTCCGGCGTGGTGTCCCTGTGCCTTGCATCTCCCCTCCTGGTGGGCTGATCCGGGTCAGTAATCAGAGTCAGCCCTCCGTCATGGGCGACATGCCAGAGGTTCCTGCCTTTCACGGTCTCCGCCAGGTACCCCCAGTCCGGGTGCGGCGCGTTGAAGTCGCCGACCACCACGAGGGCCTGTTGCTTTACGATCTCCAGGTCGCCCGGAAGAGTGCGCCGAACCTGTGACGCTTGGCGGGGCTGCTGTAGACGTTGAGCACAAAGACGCTGCGCCCGTCTCTCTTCGTATTGGATATGATCTCGATCAACACGTGTTCCACCGTCGAGATCCCGGTGTCGTGCTCGATGACGGGTAGGTTTCTTCTGACTAACGTCGTGACCCGCGTCTTCTCCTTGGCATTCTTACCGTATGCCCTGTAGCCGATAACGTCGGGTGTGCTCTCTTCTTCTTTGGTGCTAACGTACAGCTGCAGATTCCCCCTCTTCCTACGAAAACCGCGGCTTTTCGTCACGAAGCTCTCTTTGTCCCCGTTAACGGGTTTAGCCTTGCGTGCCTCTCTTTTCCCTCGCGCCGTGACGCGCGCCCTCCGCTTCAGTGGCGGTGACGCCGACTCACTACCGTCAGACTCCGCGAAGATCGTATCCTCAGGTGTGTGCACAGCCTCTACTCGAGCACCCTGCTGTGTTTGCTGCATTGGACGGCTTTGGACCGACTGTCCGGGCATCTGATCTATCAGTTGCTGCAGTTTCCTCTCTAAATCCTGTTCTCTCGCCTGAGCTCTTCTCTCGTTCTCCTCCAACCGCCTAAGTAATTCCCCATTCTGTCTTTTGAGTTCCTCAATCATTTTCTCACAGTTCTTATCGCATTTGTGCCCTCGCCTTCTCTCCAGCTGTGGGAAATCGTCTTTTTTTCCAGCTGTGTGGTTAACCCATCGAGGCCGGCTGCCTCGACCACTTTCGAGCGTTGATGCTTCCTGCTGCGTATGCTGCGCCTTTTGCCTGGTGTCGGCGTTCCACGTCACTTGTTGTTTTCCACTGGCGTTCTTCTCCCTCACGTGTTGAGGTGGGGGTCCCGGCTTAAGCCTTCTTTTACACTCCTTGCTCGCCGTCTCATGTGGCTGGTCACATATCTTGCATCTGGGTTGACATTCGTGGCGCTCTGGGTTCACCTTTTCCCCGCATCTTGGACACTGCTTTATTTCCGGGTGTGGGCTGACGTCCTGTCGGTGGCCCACTTCGCCGCAGGCCTTGCAGTACTGCACAGACCTCCTGTGCGGTCTACACCGTGTGTATTCACTGCCCACTTTCACATAGAAGGACACGTGGGGCCCTTGAAATGTTAGCAGCGCCAAGTTGGACTTTCCTAGCATTCTTGCGTGTGCTACAGAAGTTGAATAACAACCGAGGCGTCGGAGTACGCGCAGGAATTATGCTTAACTAAAAAATTCAGCGCCCCTGCGCTAGTCAAATTTTTCAGTCCATTTTTTTTTTTAATTTTGTAATTCGTTTGGTTCCTTTACTTTTTAATAGTGATTGGTTGTCTTCGTATGCTGCAGGGAAGCGAACTCATAGGCGTTTTGCTACAGGGTGTAAACTGAATAAAGAAAGGCCGGTGGCTCGTCTTCCGAGGGGATCAAGGGCAACTCCGTACGCAGAACCTGACAAGCGAGACAAGGCATCATGAAATGGCTGAAGAAAATGCAAAAACAATTGAAAGAAGGTTCCTCTCACTTTAAGCGTATCGTAAAGCTAATTGACATGATACACTAGACAGCCAGTTAGGAAAACAATATTGTTTTTATCGCCTGGGTCCGTTTTCATGAATTTGTTTCGTCTCTTTCGAATTGATATTACGAATATCCTTTCAAACTTTTTGGGTGTTCTCAACTTTTTTTTTTTACAGTTGATAAATATTTTGCCTATTTTGGGATAAAGCGCTTCAGATATCTTTAGATAAAGGAATATTTTTTTTACTGGTTTCGGGATTGCTATTGGAAGTACATTGGTCAGTAAACATATCTGAGTTTATAACTATCAGGCTTCGTAAATATGGAATTCTAGAGGGTTTAATGACATCAAAACCTGCCATTGTCCTGCAACAACGTAGCAGCAACACAGGAAAAAAAAAAAAAAAAAAACGCCGCGCACAACGTATATGTTTTTCTGTCCGCCTATTTCGCGCGTAATGACCGCGACGCTAACGAGCAGATATTTTACAGCGCCATCAGTCAAGATTCCACCAACCGACCGCCCGAAATGGCTCCAACAACAGCCTGTCGACCGCCAGCCACTCCACCCGGCCGATATTCGCAGCCCGACCACCGCTACTTTAACCTGTACTAACGGGCAATTTGTTCCCCAGTCCCACGGGAACCTGTGTGCTTTATAAAGCCATAAGCGCGACATATCCACCCCTTTCGACAATCTCCATCTCTCCCTCACTCTCTTACTTTTTATCTGACACAGGTTTAGGCATCAAAACCCTCAGTTCTCCTTTTTCTCTCGCCTTCTTCCACTATAGTATTCTCTACTATATTAGGGTGAGCACTAAATTAGTCACGATTTTAAGGCTTGTTTTGTTGTTCTTTCTCAACGATGATTAGGTTTAGTCAAAACACATTCCAGCAAACACCCTTCAGAGTTTTTTATATTCCCACTCCCGCTCATTCCAATTTTTCTGGAGGTTTCTTCCTTCCCCAATTGTCAATCTCAACAAAGTTGGCCCCGCATTTTGCATTCCTTCCTTCATCCCGATAACTGTTACCCCAACCACCCTTTTTCCTCTTCTCTTTCGCTGAATTCGTCCCAGCATTACGTCAGCTCTCTCAACGCCCCCTGCCTCGTTTGTCTATCCCTCTCAACCCTTATAAGCCTTCTTCTCTTGCGCCTCAATCGTTTCCTTCTCTCCCCTTCCCTCACTCCCTTCTCAACGCGCACCGGGTTTCGGGACTGAAATATGGCACCCCTGGGCCTCTTCACGGCCGGCTTCGGCGCGTTGAAAATGACGGCTGCTTACAACCGCCAGATCCTACCGCTGATCGCGCTCCACGCGCGGGGAAAAGAGGCACGGGCCGAGGGAACAGAGCCAAGCTGCGCCAGCCACCGGCGTTTTTTGTGTTTCGGGAAGTAGTCTTTTGTGCGTGTAGTAGAGCGTTCCGCTCCCGACGACGTTCCTGCGTAAAGCCCCGTTTCGCCATGGACCGCAGCGGACGCTACGAGTCGCCCCAAAACAATCCGGTGCCGGGAAAGAATCGCGTGACTGCGAACCTCGCATGCCGCTCTCTCTCCCTCTCCTGCAGTTCACGTGACACTCGCACCGGATTGGATTGGCTCCTCCGATGACTCGTAGCGTCCGTTGTTGTCCATCTAAGACGAAGCGACGGACAATAGTGGCTTCGCGCCTTCCTGCCCCGCATTCCCCAGGGACCCATATATTCGGTGGGTTCTCTCAGCAGTGACGCCGCCGCGCACACTGTGGATCAACCAGGAGGAAGAGGAAGGGGGGGGGGGGGGGGGGGGGGGGCACGTAGCGGTGTATAAACATGCCAGGCGCCAACACGCGCGAAAATGCTGGTGCGCGGAGAAGGTCGCGTAAAACTAATTAATCGAGCGAGGGTTATTGGCGCGGCAGGCCAAGTGGCGCCAAACGCGGCCTATTTGCGTCTTTTTTTTTTTTATTCCGACGGGCGTGTTTTGCTCTTGCGTCAGCCGCTCGTTGGCCGAATTCTCGGATGAGGCTCATGAATACCGCTCGGAACATGAAAGCTCGTAGAGCGAGATGAAGGTGAATATAAATTGGATCGGGCTCGGTAATTTGTTTGTTTACAGCGAAAAATCGCGACCTCGCGTTTCTTTTTTTTTTTTTTTTATTTTTGTTCGTTTATTTGTTAGCATGGTGTTGGTTGGTTTGTGCTTTCGCTTAAAGAGAGATCAGTGAGAATTAGCTGTTCGCTGATTTAGTTATTTCGGCACACTGCCTAGCTTGATGCACTTTGGGTGTAGGGCTTATAGTGTACGGTTCATCGAACATCATTTCGTGGTACCGCCACCATCAAACAAGGATTGAACTCCAACGGCAGGTTTCTTGACTTCTGCGAGGGAATAAAAGAGTAATTGTCAATCCGCTAAGACACCAAATTGTGGACTGCAGTGTGATAAGCATCCACTTTCGTTTAAAATGTTATTATAACGTTTATTGCGGATATAACAAAAAATCTTCGCCAAAAACTCAAAAATGTGCTGCTTCGCAGAAAAGAATAAATACAAGCCCGACATTTTTTTTCTTTTTTTTTTTAATTACGTTACATCTACGCCTGATGTGGATCTTTGTTTTACGTTCTTGCCTCGCGTACCTGAATATTCATGTACTGCTTAATTGTATAAATTTTCTTTCGCTACGTCTGCTGCTCTGGGCGGCTACATATTATCACGCTGAAACGTTGGAGTTTTCTTTGTCCAGTTTACTGTTAGCAGCCTCATTTGCTTTTGATCAACCCTAATTCGTTTCATGGATGTTCAGATAGTGGCAGGGTGTAGTGTGCGTCAACATGGCCTCGGATATATGTGTCCGGAGAATACGGAGTCAGTGTGGCCAACAGAGTGGTTATTTATTCGCCGTATATAATCTGAACCTTCAGTTTCTCTTTTAACTCTGAGGACGATTTTCCTTCAGCACTGAGGCTGGTGTAATATTTCTTTTTTTTTTTTCAATCGACATGTGCACAAAGCTAAAGAAAGCTGCTATACTGGCTATCTTTTTCAGAGAATAACTAAGAGCGGCACATGATACCCGGTCTAAACGTAACGGCCACTTTTTCTTTACTTTTCTCAAGAGAACTGAAAAGTACAGATGAATTGCCGAAGGCCCGATATACTGCTGAAATAGCAACCGCAGGAACATCATTTGTTTCGTTTATATATTTTTTTTTTTGGTTTTTGTTAGGCTTGCGACGAGCGATTATTAGAAATAATAGGACTACTTTTCCTCGTGCAGGAGTAAACGCGGGTATTCTATGAAACCGTTGTGACTGCCCACGTGCGTCATTTTAAGGCGTAAGGATGCTGACACGAAGAGGGACTTTGGCTGAGTTCCGTACAAGGAAGGCCTTAACGCAATTTTTTTAAGAAACAACATATGAATACCACAACTTAATATTCGGATAAAACGTAACTAAAACACATTACTTGTACCAATTCAGAAACGCGTTGAAACCGCACAGTTTCCAAACCAATTTGTAGCAGTACTTCTGTCATGCCGAAAAAAGTGACATCAGTGAAGTCCGCCTTCAATCCGTAAATTACAGTGAAATTTTTTGTCACTATAGTCGGTGACAGGTTCAGATTTTGGGGAAGCTCTTCCCACCTCTTTCCGGTTTAGCGTAGCCAACACTGGAGAGAAGGCTGCCTCTTCTCCAGCGTTCACTCTGCTGAAGTAGAAAGTGGTCCGAAGAGCTTACCCTGAACTCATTAATATGTCACCGACGATATACTCCATGTCGCTAGTTGAGTACAGTGCAGGCAAAGAGAAGGAAAGGCGGGAAGGGAGAGGAGGGTCGTGGAGGGCGAGGGGAGAAAGGAAGAGCACTAGGAACGTGAAAGAGGAGAGGACGTTTCTCTCCTCCGCCCCAGCCCTGCTAGTGCTCGACATTTCACCCCTCGTATGGTGTTGCCTTCGCCTGTACTGCACGCAACTAGTGACACGGAGGATAGTTGTCGCTCTGGTCACATGATTGTTTACGCGAGCCAATAGAACTTAGGTGCAACCCGGCAAGGAGCCTGGCTGCGGTGATGACGTATGCGTCATAACGCCTTCGTGGCTCACGTCTGTGTCTCGTCTTTGCGACTAAATTTTCACCAACTTACCTCCGCCAAAAATTTAATTCACATTAATGGGACCCTGCAAAGACTTCTTTACTGGTTTTTAATTTGCACCGAACCAAATCACACTGAACGTAGTAACTTAATGAAACTATTCTTTTCTGGAATTGCCCTCTATGCCCGCGTGGGTTCCGGGCCACGCGGGCATAGAGGGCAATGAAGCGGCGCACGGGCTGGCAAGGGCGTTCTTGTCTCTCCCCTCGGCCGGTCAGCCGCTTCAGAGACCCTTGGATGCGCCGTCTGGCTCCGACGCTAGCACAGGCCCTTCACCACCACAGCACCCGCGCACCGAAACTAAGCGGCGCCTGTCCACCCGGCTGCCTGAGTGCCCGACCTCCATCCCTAGGGGATACCCGCGGGCGGCCGAGGTCCGGCTACGCCGAATCACAACCGGCTGTGCATGGACACCGTATCGCCTGGCCCGCTTCGGGCTACGTTCGCCAGAGTATGCAATATGCGACCGGTGTAGTTCGACTTCTACATCGCCACCTCAAGCCAGTCAAACCGCCGGGCTAATCCCCGATACTTCCATTAACACCCAGTCTTCAGCGCATCTCGCCACCCTACGCCACCTGCTCTGGGAGTGCCCGGCAAGGCGAAAGGAAAGGGACATAGCACTCGCGCAGCTCGGTCCACCGCCAGGAATGACGTTCAAGGCCTGGACGGCACCGACAGGCCCCACAGACGTCAAGAGGCGCGTCTTCAACTCACTCTTGGCTTACGTGAGGACGGCCGGTCTGGCCAGCCTTCTGTAAGCCCCCTCCCCCTCCCGCCCTCGCACCCCCTCTCCCATTCCTGCATCCTTATTCCCTTCCCCTTCACGACAAGGCATGAAACCGGTCGCGTCGTACCCCTTCTAAATATGAATAAAACGTATCCAACAACAACTTTATTTTAGAAGTATTATGCAAATTGAAGTGACAAATACATGCGAAAAATAACCTCCTTCATGACGTCCTTGGTCGCATGAGTGGCCGTGAACTAGAGGAGGGATAGTGAGCTCAGCGAGCGGTCACGGCTGCGGCACTCCGTGTCGAGTGCTCGGGAGGGCGCCACTAAAGCATGTTCTGGCTAGGATGTATGAAGTGGGCAGCCAGGGCGGCTCACATTCCATTTGCTGCGCGATTAGACACTAATTCGGCGTCACACTTCATTGGCCACAAACGACAGCAAACACGGGGTAAGCATCGGTTCAGAACGGGAGCCACTTCGCGCTGCCATACCAAACGCCCAAGCCGCAAGCCGAGCCTTCTCGCCGAAGGCCTTCGGAACGCACGGAACCGGTCGGATCCTCGAGCCCGTATGCGACCGCAGCGCCGCCGAGTACATCCGGGACCTTTCTACGCTCGCCGCACGTCGGTGCCTCATCCCACCACCCCTTTCCAGTATGCGCCGCCTTTTCCACCGCTTGGTGGCGGGTATGCCGACGGGTCATTTCTTGTTTCCGTACTTTATAGACTGCATTTGTTTCTTTTCTGATCTAAAATACTGACCAAAAACTACTTTTATAAATAATTGAAACGTTTCGCGCCATTTATATTTTCTATTTGGACTAAAAAGAGGCTTTTAGCGGCTTTGACCAGTAGTTAGTCCAGGACCAAAGACGTCACATATCGCGCGCTTTCGGTACCGCGGGTAGCCCCCGTAGGTGGAGGAGGTTTCCGCGTCGTCCGGTTAAAATATGATATACTAATATTTAGCTACTCTCCCCGTGCCCGCTGGCTTGCCCGAACCCCACGGGAAGTGGAAATCGTAAAAAAGGTAGACGCTTAAATATGATTGCAGGGCCCCTTTAAGCGCAAGAATGTTAAAGTAACGTGTCACTTTGAATGCGATAGGGAGATGTCTACATCTCGACCTACAGAGTAAATTGTGTAACTGAGTTGGCTGCTGTGCTGATCCAACTAGGTTACCTAAAATAACACTTCCAATCGTGTGTCTCTGTACGTGTATGTGTGTGTGCATGTTTATTTAAAAAAGCGGACGTACTGGTGAGTGGAACCTCTTCGACATGCCTCTTTAGAACCGGGGGTTCCTCAATACGAAATCGGGCTCTTGCACGAAGTAAACTGATCTCCCGCTTTTGTTCTCGTCGCTTATCAATCTCGCATTTTGTTTCTTCAATTCCTCGCTAAACTGTCCTTGCGGGTCGATTACGCGGTTCAAAGTCTTGAAAGCAGGGGCGCCCGTCTTCGTCAGCGAAAAAATGTTCGGTACCGCTTACGCTGATGCGATATTAATTTCCTTCAAGAAACGGCCCCACCACCAGCCTAAAAACAAAAACAAAAAAAAAACAAAAACATAAACGGGGGAAAAAAATCAACATGGAGAGCGGACATCATCTGAGCGTTGGACACCGAAAAGTCTGCCATTGTCCTTACTTTTCTAGCAATTTTTTTTTTCTTTCTGGGTGGTGGTTCTTTTATTTTAAGCTTGCGTTTTCGTAATCTCTCTGTCCCGCCCCGATGATTTCTGTCGTGCTTAAAAATTTTTCTCCTCCTAAGACAATGAAAGCGGAAGCGCGACAAAAGTGGAGGACCGCCGAAAAGATACCCTTCTCCTTTTGTTCCCTTTTCCGCCATTGTGTCCACGAGAGAAATGTCGCTAAGTCTGGCTTCGTCGTCTCCAAGGCTGCTCTAGTGGCCGCCGCTGGCAATCCCTGCTTCTTTTCAAATTAGCCGGAGCAGCGAAGGGAAGCCCGCACGTTTCTTACGTCGTGCTGCGGAGCGCTCGGACGAACATCAAACAAGCTGGGCATTCTCGCGACGTCGCGGAAGGAGGGGGAGGTTGACGTTCTTCTGAAGAAGTGCCGAGGCGGAAAACTGAGGTAATCTTTTACGCGAAAGACCCCTCTTTTCCCCTTTAAAAGTAACGTTTTTTCGCTGTACTGAAATAGATGTGAAAGATGTTTTATATTTTTCTCCAGAATTACTTTTACTAGCGACTGGAGTGGAAATATATATATATATATATATCTCGCGTACTATCAGTGCTTATTGTGAGATAATCAAAATAATGGTAAATATTCAATAGGGTCTTTTTGTGTATCTTTTCGAAGCGGAATGTTCGTTTCGCGGCATGTAAAATGGCTTAATTGAGTTGCGTGCATGTTTACACAGCCAAAAGCTAGTCAACCCCGATAAGCTACAGTGGTGTCTCCGCCAGAGTGTCGAACTGGAACCGAACCGAACCAAAAACAGGAACCGAACCAAAATCGAACCGTTATTTTTAACCGAACCGGAGCTGAACCGAACCGAAATCTCCGTCCCCATCTTGGACTGAACCGGAACGGAACCGAAAAAATATATAACGGTAACCTATTCAAAACGGTTCACGTAAATTTTTTTTATTACAAAATGAATGTTTGAGGAAGACAAATTGGCAGCTATTTTAATATGTAGTGATCAAAGTGTCTATACCGAATTGCAATGCATGAGAAATTGTGCGTTTTCGATGAGCTCTTATATTGGAACTATGATTAGTCATTTGTCACGTGGTCGCATGACGTCACGCTGTCAAGACATGCTGTCATGTAATGTCACATCACGTCGCCCCGTGACGTAGCCAAGTGACTCACTGCGTCAAGTAGACTTCAATTGAGAATTTCACTAGATTTATTAGCGTTTTTGGCACCGTGATGTCACATCGCATCACGACCTCTAACCGCGTGTCACGTGACACCGTGACGTAGGTACTCGATTCTCACGAGCCCCAGTCGGGTGCTCGGGTTCATGACAATAAGAATCGCCAAGCATTCGGGTAATGTCTCGTGCTCAGTCAAAGGTGAGAATAGCCGAGCTCTAACAATGTCTAAAGCTCATCCTATGCTTTATTCTTTGACAACCCCAGCGCATAACTATGATGAACACTGACGGTATATAATTAGCGTCAGATCAAGTGGCCGCTTGTTCTGATGTTGAGCTGAGGAGGGGAACGCTGTTTTTGTTCCTTCGCTTTTCTGCGTCTGCAACTGAACGGAGAGGAAAACAAAAGGGTGTTTTTGAAAATTATCAACGTCAGGGATTATCTTTTAGCGGTATTTACTGAAAATACAAAAAATGTTGCACGACCCAGTTTACATGTGCACATCATTTAGGCACTGAAACATGCTTTTGTTGTTGCTGAACTGTCTCAGAAAGTGGTTCCCGAGAAAAGAAGCATTGAAAGGACTAAATGTTACCTATTAATCCGAATATAAATAGAACTACAAGTGTGTACGGGTAGCAAAACCTGAAAATAAAGATCCTAATCACCTCAAAAAAAAAAAAAAAAAAAAAAAAAAAAAAAAAACGAACTTTAGCGGCCGCTTGAAATCTCTCAGGAGTTTCGCTCTCAAGGTCTTCCTCAAACTTTAACCACCTCCGTATTTTGTTTACACTGCATAGTTTTTCGGTGGAAACTAAAATAAATAGAAGACTACTGTTGTCAAATGACACAAATATATTTTTCGAATTAACACGCCCAAACGCGGGAGGGAGTCCCACAGGAACAATAAGAAGTCTCTAAGGGAGCATCAAAAAAAGGAAAAAAAAAAGGGGGGGGGGGATGTAAAAACATACTGTGTTGTGAAGGTTCCTCTGCTCCGCAGCTTGGGCACAAACCAGAACGCTTTGTTCCAGAAAATCCTTTGTTTGCAAAAACACCGCTTCCAGAAAGCGCATTTTCTGGTGCCAGACGCACACGCCGTTCCGCATCACGCTTCACCAAGAAACAATAATTTGTGTATCTTGAATACACGACTTGCATTGAGCGCGAACCTTCTGCAGCGTGTGTTTGGCACAACCGGATTTAATGTTCTCAAAAGGAACAAATCACAACCAGCATATAGTGCGATGACGTCGCTTGTAAACCATGTCAAACAGTTCATTTTTCAGGTGAAAAACGATGTTTTCAACACTAGGGAAAGTGGATGTCCAAATTGTAACGTTGTGAAGTATATATCAGTATGGAGATGATATGCGGCAGTCTAATAAAATCTTACAGCTCACATGACGGATAAAGCAAATTGTTTTGAAGTGGAGCTCCAAACCAGGTGCACGAAAAACCGAATACAGCATTGGTTTCCCGAGACGGTATTTGGCGAAGTTTCAAGTGCCTGCAAGACGATGTCCAATTGTGGTTAAAACTAGAAATATATTGTCTGTTCTTCGCGATATTTATGTGTAATTAGGAATATCATTCCATGCATCTCTTCGTATTTATTGTGGCAGTAAGACGGTCCGTATGATATTATTTATAAGAATTCTACTGCTTATTTCTCTATCTGCACATTTCGTTATTTGCCTTGAGATCTATTATGTGCGCACGCAGTTCTTTTTGGTATACACCACGACCCGGTGCTTCGCACTGCCAGTCAGAGAACAAAAAAAAAAAAAAAACGTTTCCGCAGAGTCAACAGCTGACATTTTCGAGTGTCGTCCTCCCGCGTCGATCTCAAACGGTTATGTTAACTTCATGCAGCCAAATTTATTGATGGCAATAAATATACATTTAATTACAGCCTGAAGATTCGACAACATTAATAAACAACCGATCCCCTTAATTATATACTTTATAAGTAAATGCACATCAAAATAGCCCGAATTCTGCTCTGCAAAGCTTTTCCAGAGTTTTTATTTGATTATAAAGCTGCTTTAAAAAACAAACAAAAAAACTATGTTAAAAAACAAACAAAAAAGCTATGTGTTCTTGACACATATTTAACTTTTCAAACACACAGAAGTCTGTTACTGCATCGTCTATGTGATGAACAACAGTTGTATATGTCTGTGGCAGTGTTGGCGGAAGCGCGTTTCAAATAACAGCGTTATTTGAAACACGTCATAACACGTTACCGTTTTCGGTTCACGTACTCGTTACTTTTTCAAAAGAGTTACCGGTAACCTACCTGCGTTACTCAGTTCAAGTAATGGGTAACGCGTTTACGTTAATCGATACCTCTTCCTCCCAAAACCTGAAAACAAAAAAATAAGTGCACTTACATTTTATTCGCGTTTCTACACTTCCTGTTACCCTAGGTCCAGACGCCGGTGATGCTACAAGCTGATGTGACCACTCAGACAGAGTCAAAAGGCCCCCGTCATGGTGTTCGCCGTGTTTCTGTACGTATTTTGTCATCGATGAAACAATCACAAACAAAAAGGTCCAACGACTTCCGCTTTTGACTCAGCTTAATGAGTTCCACTTAAGCTCGTAGCGACAGCCACGTCTGGACTTAAGCTGAAAAGAAGTATGTGCGCCAGTTCACTGAATATTGCACTCATTCCACATGCCTTTGAAGATTTTGCCTCTCTTTTCCCCATGCACAAAGTCCAACTTTAGAAAAAACACAACGGCCACGCAATTTGTCCTACTGCCAAGAAAACGGCTTCGCCAAAAAAATCCTGTTGTCATCAATTTATAAATAAAAACGCAACGCAAAAGTAGCGTCCATCACATTTTATCGTTAACTGCAACGAATTCCTTTCATTTTGAAGTAACGTATGTCGGTAACGCGTTCCATTATTTTCCGAATAACGAGTAACGTATTCTGTTACTTTTTTTCGGTGACGCCTACAGCATTCGTTTTGAAGCTGAGCTGAGTAGACCGCGGCTCGCGGTCTACTCAGCTCAGCGCGGCGCGCTTGCCATTCTCGCTCTTCCGACGGAGTGTGTATCTTCCGTGGTCTAGTCATGTAGAGAGAGGAGGGGGTGAACTGATCGAGCGAAGTGTACACGCTCAGGATGCACTACCAGAACCCCGAAGCGGTGGCGGCGAGTGGAAGGTGGGGTGAGAGGGATGAGAGCATTAGCGTGTCTTACAATAGATGACTTTGTATAGTGCGAGGGGAGACGGCGATGGGGAGTGTGTGATAGCGCGGCGGGCGCAGTCATTTATTTTTCTAACAAACGCGTGTTCTCTTACGTACGTCGGAGATTAAAAACATCGGTCGAGGCCCATGGTATGCAAGTAGGGCAATATCGACTTCAGAAATTTTCGTCCGCTGGTTTCGTTGCCCTCCATCTTGGTCCACTTTTCGAGGTTCCTGGATTCTTTTCCCGTCGTCGAGAGCGCCTGGTATAGGTATGGCTCTACTCTGTTTCTCCAGGGCTCCGGTAGGTCTGGAGCTTTGTCGAAGGAAGTAGAGTAACTATGTATGCACCAGTTGCGCAGCAGGGTACTGTAGCGCTCTCGAATTTTTGACTCCAAGCACTGCGAGAGAAGCGATCGTTGCTCTTGCACAAGACGCGAAGGAGCGGTGACAAAGGCGGTAGTTCACGGCGCACGCGCCGTCGTGCGTTCCTAGTGTCCGCTATTTGTCGTCGGTTGTTGTTCCGTCTGCATGCACACGGCCGCTTTGAAACAGCGCTTGCTTTATAAAAAAGAACTTAGCTGCGCATGTCTATGTGACGGCCCACACGATGTCCAAAGTTTCAAGAAGCTTCCTGCTCGTCCGACTTTAGTGTAAGCTGTACATTTCGCGAACGCAGAACGAACAGTGTGTCCCGCCCCAAACTCTGAGCTTCACCCGACGGCTTCCCCGCAAGCACAATATTAAAATGTGGCGCACGTGACCCTTCAGCTAAAGCCAGCTGAACTAGAACAAACATACAGATGAAGAAAAGCCATGCGCACCGCCGGCGGTGCGTATGATCGTTTCTTTGTGTGTATGTTCGGTGTGCTTAGTATTTTTATGTGTTCGTTTAATCTAGTTCAGCTATCCTTACTTGAAGTATGAACCAACTAGCTCAGCTTAAGCCTGTTGCACAGTATGTGACCCTTTCTCCGCCAATCAGCTGTTAGCGGCGAAGGAAAAAAAAAGAGTGATACTGTGGCTCCACCATTTATAGACACTCTAATAGAAAGCCCCGATTAGTGAGGGTAATGCAGGAATCGGGCCCTCAGCGCACGGCTCCTTCTTGGGCAACGAACGAAATTGCGCACCCGCAACAGCCAAATTCACCTTTTGACATACTGCAAAAAATGCGACAGCACAAGAATAAATTTTCTCAATGCTCGATCGAAAGAGTCCGGAGGAAGGTTAGCGCAGTGGCAAAGACGGAGCCTATCACACGGCGGACTCGCCTCTTTGGCTGAGACAGCGCAGTTGCCAAGCGGTGCTGGCAACTGCAGCGGGCAAAACAAAAATTACCATGATGAACTTTGCCCAAGACTTTGACATAAGGAAAATTGCGAGACTGGTAGAAAAAGTGAAAGCCGCTTACAACTCCCTGTAACGCCGAATTAGAGCGCAGCTCTTGAGGAGGAGGAGGGAAGGGCACTGGGGGGGGGGGGGGTTAAACTAACCAGGGGGGGTCACGTGACCTTGGGGGTCACGTGACCCCCAATGCAAATGATGTCATCACTGACGTCACTGATGACGTCATCAGTGACGATGACGTTGCGGTACCGATGACGTCATTAGTGACGTCACTGATGACTTCACCAGTGATGATGACGATGACGATGCGAATGTCGGTGACGTCATCAGTGACGGCGCTGATGACGATGATCGTCATCAGTGATGATGACGATGACGATGTGGATGCCGGTGACGTCATCAGTGATGATGACGATGACGATGCGGATGCCGGTGATGACATCAGTGACGTTACTGATGACGTCATCAGTGATGATGACGATGCGGATGTCGGTAACGTCATCAGTGAGGATGACGATGACGATGCGGATGCCGGTGACGTCATCAGTGAGGATGACGATGACGATGTGGATGTCGGTGACGTCATCAGTGACGATGACGATGACGATGTGGATGCCGGTGACGTCATCAGTGATGATGATGACGTCATCAGTGATGATGACGATGACGTCATCGGGGGGTCACGCGACATCGGCGGGGGTCACGTGACCTCGAGGGGCCACGTGACGTCGAGGAGGGGGTCACGTGACCTCAGGGGAGTCACGTGACCTCGGGGGGTCACGTGACCCCGGTGGGGGGCTCGCGCGGTGCATTATGGGACATTTCCCATGATGCACCGCGCGGTTACGCCGACGGCGACGGCGACGCCGCTCAAGCCGGAAACGGGCCCCTAAGAGCTGCGCTCTAAAACAAATAGGCACAGACAACAAAATAAACTCAGCTACAGATCATTTAATCACCCTCCGTATATAAATATGTCCACAGCGCCACCGAAATGTGCATATTAGAAGGAATACATAAAACCTTTAGCTGGGTTAGAAACGTTGTCTGTCCTTATTTTATTTTTAGCGCTGTCAGCATTTTTTTTTTTTAGTTCTGCACCAGTCTCGGGTTAAATTAATTATGGTAAACTTCACCTGCTCGCCTGCGCACTAACTGTAAAAAAAGGGGGAAAAAGACGTCGTTCGAGTTGCGAGCTAGATTACATGAATAACAACTTTGCTTCTGAGTTTTTCGCTCCGTGACTATGAAGAGAACAAAATAAAATAAATGTCTTCGTGGCGGATAAGAGGAAACGCGACGAAGCGCGCTCACTCTTATCCGCCATGTAGACATCTTTTCTGCGATGCCGTCCACTAGAAATCCAATATCACCGAATGCAGTTCGCAGGCCGCTTATCTAGGTAAGTTATTTGTAATGCTTTTTTAAACTATTTTTTATTTGTATATCGAACGTATGCATCGCATTTGCAGATTCCTTTTTTTTTTTTCTTATTTGGTTTTCCAGAACTGTGATCTCTACATTTTTTTCGGCAAACTCTCCTCGTCCGTTGCTCCTGCAGATCTCTCGATCGACCATCCCATGATTCACAAATACAGGCGGACGGTTCAGTAATGTAAACTGGTTTTGTGTTGATGGTAAAAAGAAATGTATATATAAACCGAACTTCTCATATTGTCGAAGGGACACATTACACCGGGAGGAGAGGGAGAGAAATAGGCTTTCACAGTAACGTTTGTTATTATGTCAAAGTGTCGGTTTAACGATAGCCTTGCTCACACAATGAGATCGCGTTTTCGAACACGTGCCCCGGATCGCCGACATCTCTACACTGAGCGCACCAGTCTCCCCGAAGGAATGTGATTTGAGTTGCCGGTCTATTTTTCTGCCAAATCCATTAAAACTCTGGAATGTATCATATCTCACGGATGTATGTGCGTTTTCGTTTATCATTTCGATACCCCCAAGCGTAGTATCTGCCTCCGACTTTTTTTTTGTCTGTTTTTTTTAGGTAGGAGTGATGAATGAAAAAGGGGGAGGATAGGGAACGCGGTTTGGTATTATTTGTTATACACGCGTCAGGACAAAAGTGTCGTGGCTCTATGGGGAAGAAAACCATTAAAGACATTGGACGTTCGGTTTGCGTCTCCGATTTTGGCGGCACTGGTTCAGTGCTGCAGACGGAAAACTTGGCAAGAGCACGAATTTAGCGCAATTATCGTTAACTACCTATGATAGTTTAAGTGCGCCGCGCCGTAGTGATCATAGGAGGGCACGCAGTCACTACATGTTCCTTTTTTTGTGTAGTACAAAATGGTCCCGGTTAAAATTGTTACGGGGGATCATGGAGCAACCACGCGTTTTGTTTCTTTTTGTTCGCTTCAAGATATAGCTGAAACAAAATTTGCATTAATTTGTACTAGTATAATTAAGGCCGTGGTCACACTGCTTATACATCACACAAAGAAGAGTCTGCATACAGATTTGAACGCAAGTCACCGCGAGATTCCTGCTTCGAATGCCGCAATGCAATGAGTTGCACGTGGCATTCGAACCACAGATATTGAGGTGACTCGCGTTTGCAGACTCTCTTTTGTGTGTTGTATGAGCAGTGTGACCCCGGCTTAGGGCAGCAGGGTGACGAAGAGGGCTAGCTGGTACGATGACATGTTGAACATAGCAGAACAGAAAGGACATGTCCTTCTCCTTTGTGCTCTGTATGTTCATCATTCAGGATGCTGTAATGTAGGGCAAAGAACAAACTTTCATCCTAGTTTGGCTGTCAGACTTGGTTCAATTTTTCGCTTTTGAGATTAGTACAACAGACTGCTATTACATTTTTTTCCAAACGTTTAGTCAATTTAGTGTCAGAATATTTGTAGCTTTAGATTAGTAATGACACGAATAAAATAAGGAGGCTTCAACAAGCAATAAATAACCGCAATAACTTTAATTATAAATAGCGCTATGCCAGAAGAAATTTTACCTTGAATCTATCGAGCTATTTCTACGGCCCACTGAATATATGGAAGAAAATTGTGTGGGTTTCTCCTTAAATGACGCTTTTACGTGCCACTGGCTTTAAATTACCAGGTATGTTCACCGTGCACCAGACACTCACGGAACTGCTTGCAGGAATCAAAGGCTGTAGATAGCTCCAACAAGCTCAACCTCTATGCCCATATCTTTTTTTTTTTTTCGTTCTAGTCAACCAATACCAAAGTAATAGCAGCGACAAGAAAAAAAATGATATGGCGCACATTCCTTTGTTTAAGCGATACACCTAATTCAAATAATGTGAAGTGATAATGCAGGCGAGCTGGGATAGTTTCGTGATTAATACTACAGAGACTGATGAAAGGAACAAAAACACATAAAAAACGCAGAAATTCCTAATACAGCTGCCCCTCGGGTATTGCGATTTTGTCTTTGTCCTTACCTAATCAAGCTCGCTAGCAAATATGCTTAAAATGAGTTCTTTTATGATTGGAATAAACACAGAGACTAGAGTAAAAAGAGAAAAAGGGCAAACCCTACAAACTTTTCTTCCTCGGTCTCGGGAGCTTTCCCAATTATGTTCATATTGCACCAGCTCGTTTGCTTACTTACTTTTTCTTCGTGTTCGTTGGTTCATTCTGCTAGTCAGCCATCTCAATCTTTTGTCTTCCGTATGTACCACAACAAGTTTGATCAGTTCAAGTGTAAAAACAGTTCTGCAAGCAGATGACAGAGGTAAATATTCTCCAAATGTTCTTCGAAATATTCTTAAATAACCTGATTTTAGTATAGGATACTTTTACAAATCATTCTGCCATTTGTGATTAAGAAAATGTTTCCTTACTTTGAATAAAGTAACATGATATTTTGTAATCAAGGGTAAAATTCGCCAAATTAAAAACACTTAGTCTGAGAACAACTGCGGATCTAGAAATAAATAAAAACACCAGTGTCAGTGATGAGACCTGCAGAGAAATTTAGACGTTCACATCCTACTCATTACCGCGTAGTTTATTTTTCTTTTTTTTATGGTAGAATTTTTAGAACACGTTACCGTTCTCTCACCAGAGCGTCTCTCGGGATTGCGATAAAAGAAGTTCGAGGTTCTGTCTTGTAGCGACGCTGTTTGGCGTAATTCTGACGGTTGGTTGTAGAAGTGCTGGCAAAGAGGACGAGCAATTCTGGTGGCTGCAGAAGGAGCTGTGAATCGACCGGTGAGTGCCGAATTCACATGCGCTACTTCTTCACTGCCACAATCACGTCGAGTCGCAGCATTAAATTGTTAGGCATATCTAGAAAATGCCCCACCCAACCTCTCACAAAAAATAACTTTTTTTTTTTTATCTACAAAATAAAATATGCATTGTCGAACGCTCACTCTCCGCCTAAATGTAGCACTAAAGGTCTGAACCAGATTCCATGGTTTCAGCATGAACCGACATCGTATTCGAAAATTATTAGTGCTTTACTGAAAATTTAAATGAAAAAAATATCGCCCGTTTTTGCCCGTTTACGGTTTCTGGCGCCAAGCTTCATGCATTCGAGAGCTCCGCGCGGCCGCCATTTTTTATTGAGATGTTCCAAAAATCTCATAACTCTTGAATAAAATAGCGGTTAGTGTGAAACTTTGGCATTTGGTTCAGAAATTTAGCCCTAGTTTGTGTAAATAAAGAGCGTTCCGCGATGTGCAGTTAATTTTTCCACTAGGAAAAAAAGCATGCTCTTTTTTTTTTGTGGGACACCTTTCATATTAAAAAAAAAGACAGTAAAAACACCACTCGGAGGAAGCTTTTAGGCGTCTCAATACTGGTAGTATTTGTATTGAGCCCGTTGGTTCAAGTGTACTCCAAGCACAAAGATTACAGCAGAAAAAGGGCGAGACAGACGGTCAGACTCTTTCGGCATATGTGTGATTCGTCCTCTTTCCGTTTTATGCTTTCTTCTAGAAGTATGACATAGGAGCTTTTTTGCATTTTGCTCGAACAGGGTATTGGCGTTCATCACAATTTTTCGCCTATATTATTCGCTGAATGAAAAATTCTCAATAGACTAGCAGTTCTAGTGAGAACCTTCGAGTTCTGAGAGAAGAGCAGGGCAAGCCGTCAGTCGGGGAGGGGGGGGGGGGGGGGGGGGGGGGGGGGGCTCTTTGCGCTAACAGTGTCGCGCTTAGTACGTTAGTGAAATTAACATACCTTATCTATTCACCACTTTACGAGGATGTAAAATATTTTATAGTAATCTAGTGTGCATGTTTTCATTCATTGAATTAAAAAAAAAACACAAAATGCAAATAAACTAAAACGGGAGAGTAGGCGAGCATAGTTTTTCTGGTTCGTTAATTAAAAATCACTGGCCGGGCCATTAAAACAAATACGGTACGTTTTATTTATTCATTTTTAAGCGATCTCTTTTGTCGCTGATGTCAATGTGCACATCAAATGAGTCATCAGAATCTGATCCAAAACGTTACTCTCAAATTAGGTCAGAAGCATAAAAGGTAAGGGCATTCGCGCGCATGCAGATAGGAAGCGGGAAATATAAGAAAACTTTACATTAAAAAATTTAATGTTTAGCAGGTCATTTAAAATTAAAAATATTGGTTTCAACTTTTTAGCTTATTTTCGGCTACGCGTTTAGTTTTATTAGTGTCTTTATCTTTTAATTCGTTTTG
Organism: Ixodes scapularis; assembly: GCF_016920785.2. Classification (NCBI taxonomy): domain Eukaryota; kingdom Metazoa; phylum Arthropoda; class Arachnida; order Ixodida; family Ixodidae; genus Ixodes; species Ixodes scapularis. The sequence continues at coordinate 20,151,863 of NW_024609835.1, forward strand.
TCATAACATATCCCATATTCGTTTCCCTTCGTAGATAATAATCCAAATCCAGTTTGTATCAGTGACCCAGAACTGTGGAAAGTTATCTTGCATTTCTCATTCCGCAGCAATTACAGCGTGCAGGACCGGTCTGTGGATGACTCGATTATGCATTTAATCACTTGTTGCAGTTTTCTGCGAGGAGAAACTAAAGGGAGGGATATCTTTCTTCTTCCGAGTTCGCGTGTGCAGAGTACACAGCATAAAAATGAAACTGTATAAGAAAGTTTTTTTTTCGACGAATCTGCCGAAACGTTATCGTTTCTATTATGTTCGTCTCATTAAAAAGTCCGGACGGACTCTTTAATTAAAATCGATCCCGTTTGTGGCGTCCCCGTTGCTTCCTCTCTCTCTCTCTAACGTGTGAAAAAGCTTCCGTCATCGGGGCTTTGAACCCGGGAAATAATGATGAGGGATATCGCATTGCTCATCATCTCTCTATTCGGCCGCAAGGATTTGCTTGCGGTCATTCGCGATATCGAAGCAATAGTACTGCCAGAATGCACATTTCGAACCCCTCGCTTTAATCAACTACCGCATTCAGAGACCAGAGCTTGTGATGAATAGCTGAAATTTAAGCCAGATAAGTCGTTATTGGAACAACATCGCACACGTAGGAGGGACTGTATTATTCATATGAGAACTAACTTCATGCCAACTTGCCAAGGAAGTCCAAGGATTTGTTCTTCTCGAAAAATGAAAGTAATATAGTTTACATTGTGGGGGTCCTTTTGGACAAATTTTGACCCTAGAAAGGTATTGAAAATTTTTAAAAAAATCCCGAAATGTTTATCTTTGTTTAGAGCGCACCTCAAGTCGCAATATCAAGAAAACGTGACCGCTCTGACACGTGTTACAAGTAAGGGATTTAGAATAATTACTAATTACGTAATTAAATAGAGAGCATACGACGAGTTAGATAATCTATAGGGATTTCCTTTTTCTTGTGTATTACTTTCAACGAGAATGGGATATGTTTATAAAATTTTGACACATACCACTATAATAGTGACCAAATTTTTAGTCAGCAACATCTTTTAAATGTAAAGAAAAACAATTAATTACGACGCGCGTTTCAGCATGTTGAAGGTGTACAATGCATTGCGTTTTGGTTAAAATTGGCGCTTTAGGCCAACAATATTATTTTGCGATAATGAGACATATATCTCTTGAAAAACACGTTTGACTGTACTGGGTAATAAGGGGTAAAATCCGTTTTTAAGTGCTTTTTATGCCCCCTGATTTAAGAAGTTTTGTTGTATACGTTCTAGTGTTCTTCGTTTATCTATATAGAGAGTCTTCTTGTAACAGTTGCCATTTTGAAATATGACGTAATTGGGTAGTGCGACAAAAAATAAAGTAAATAGTTTAAGCTAAACTACAGTAAAAATTATAGCCATGAAAAAATGTCAAACTGTCGGCACGACACTCGCAGATTTCTAGCGCCTTCCAATTGGCTAACAGTGATTTATTTTCCCCCAAGTCAGGCTACGTCAAAATTCAACATGGCGGTCGCCTCGAAAAAAACGACCTATTCTATAATCCGGTTAAATCTTTCATGCCAAAACCAGGACCAGCTTGAATGCCAAAACAATGTACAAAGCCGAGGACGGCATCTTTGCCTTAAACCATCATCGCATGCTACACTATCAAATGTTAAACCGCCGCAAAATTATGCAGTTTCTCTTAGAGTGGAACTGTAGAAAAAAATAATTTATTTTTAGCACTTTGTCAATAAACGAAAACATTGGGTGACATCAACTCGTTTAAAGGAATATTCCAAGCATTAGAAAAGCGAACACTACCGCGTGTAGTTTGTACAAAGAAATGCCAGATAATTGTTCCGCAACACATCAGCCTCTATTCGAGTGAATATCAAAGAATACGCGAAAATGAGACCAGTTTTCAGAAATTCTAATCTGCAGATAAAGATCGATGCGCGCTAAGCAGTGGGCCGCAAATTATTTGATTTACTAATTCCTCCTGTTTTTCTCTTGTTTTTTTCTTCACTAGCCTTACATTTTGTTCGCATTCCTAGATACTAAAGAAGAAGAAAAAAAGCTACTTAACAAACTATTGCATCTTGTGGAGTCGATGGAAGTAGATTGGTTCCTTGGGGCGCTTGTGCGATTCGGCGCAAACGTCGTAATTAAGGAGTTTAAGTAGATCGTTCAGATAACCCCGATGACGATACTCGATATTCCGCCGACGCCTCTGCGCGTTCATCGTATCTTTATCAAAGGTATCGGAAGGATCTACTAAAACTCCATATTTCATGTTGTGAGTTCATACACCCTAAGCGCATCTACTCTAAATAAATGCGCATCTACTTACCCGCAAAACACTCAAAGAGCCAATCTCTGCAATCTGGAAAATTAGTTTAGCGAATGGTAAAGCAGAACATCCGTTTAGGACTTAAAAAATTAAGTCTGCGCTGCGGCGTTACGCAATGCAAAGCGTTAGCTTGCATTTCGTAATGCCAGAGTGGATGCATTCACAGCGCTCACCGTAACGTGGAACGGAGCACGGTGTTGTCTAACGCCCAATGAAAAATCCAGTTGCTTACGACTGGATTCACGCTAACCTAAAAAAAATGGAGGGGCGAGAAAAAAAAAAAAAAAACTACATTTATATTGCAACGCGGCGAAAACCCGAAAACGAACAGTTAAATAAAGTGCACAAATTATTTCCTTTTCTTTTTCTTTCATTATTTCCCTCAGACTCGAAACTTCGCACATTTAAAAATTTAAGGGCTCATCTATTTGCAGAGTATTGTTCTCGTCTACATTTTGTTCTCCCGCTTCATCGGGAGCCGCACAAAATCGTATAGTAGTTGCCACCATCAATCAGAAGTGAGCAGTTTGTTTAACAAAGTATCGAAGGGTCGCTTGAGTGCAGTCTCCGGAGCGTCTCCCGTCCTCGCGACGACGAAACCAGTCGGTGAGTTCGCGTGTGTCCGCGCCATCTCTCAGCGAAACTGCGGCGCCCGGCCGAACCGCAGGGCGATAAAAGTGGGCCTTGGCCCTTTCTCATGCAGACACGGCGTTTATTCGCCACATGCCACGCCCCTCGCCGACCGCGCAAAAAAAAAATGTTTGCCGATGTTTTATGGGATGAGACCCCTTAAAAGAGTTCTGCGTGCACGCCGAAGCGTAACAGCTTTGGCAATTTCCCGACAAACGAATGGCCTCGTTTGTGGTATGGAACCTGGGAGAGGTTTCTTGTGGTGGGCGTTGCAGCATGCGTCTATTTTATGCATACAAAATGGCATAGTGAAAAACAAAGTAAGTTGAAGATGACAAGGTGTGGCAGTATTGCCGAGTGAACGAGATTATAAGAACTGACAACCTCAGAAATTTGGAGCGTGGTGGTTCCTGAGCATCTGATTGGCGCTCCCGAATAAATCAGGTTGCTGCATACGTTAACATGAACGTTGGTGAACGAATCACGAAGCAAGGAGCATGAACAGAAGTGGCTTCTGTTCATGCTCCTTGCTTCGTGATTCGTGCATGCTCCTTGCTTCGTGATTCACGGCCTAGAGGTTTTTAAAGGGATGGTGAACCGAAATTTGGATTTCAAAAAAACAATGCTGGAGATGTAGGCGGGACGCTACAATCCCTACAACACTACTAGCAAGGCGATGTCTCAAATGGATGGCCGTATTTCTGAAAAAAGAAGTCGAGATGGAACCAGGCGACGAGGCGCGTGACGTCAAGATACCTAGTTTCCTCCTCCCTTCGCTTCGCTCCCTCAAGGCCGTGAGGCGGAGAAGACTCGAGGCCGTTCCCTCTCCTTCTCGGAGAAACATGACGTCAACATTCCTGCCAAATGCGCCTCTTTATTTGAAAAATATGGTCATCCGTTCGAGATATCGCTGTATGAGTGATGTTTTGGTGCTTGTAGCATCGCGTTGCACGGTTTTGGCGCGTGTTTTGGGGAATCCAGATTTCGGTTCAGCATCCATTTAAGCATTTGGCGGTCGCTCACTCTTTGGGGTCTCTGTTGGGATTGCCCGAGATGCACTCCCAACACCAAACACTGCTTTGTGTAAGAGAGAAAAAAAGAAAGCGCCCAACTATTTAATTGCTGAAAACGCGTTACCTTCGGAGCGTGCTATCGATCGCCAGTCTCTCTTACAAAACTCATTAATTACAGATCAATATTTAATTTCCTCACGTGTCAAGGGTCAGTATACATTTAATAACATCCTAAAGTATTAAACCCGCAGATAAACGGAAAGTTCAAAACTTTGCGCTCTCTAATACGTCGCCTCTATTCGTTCAACCGAGGCGAGCCGCTATTGTCGGAGACAACATTCACTGGTACGTGTTCCCAAAAGAAGTGAAGAGTGTGCGTGCGTAGCTCTGGGCAGCGCGCAAGATGCTCGAGTGCGCATCTTTGACACGTCTTCCATTGTGAGCATTGCGAATTGTCGGCGGTATTATACGCGACGCCCTGATTCACGGTTCCGGAGTGCGCGCAGAATTCCTCCCGCACGGCGTCAGCAACAGGGCGCCGTGCAGGGACCGAAAACCCCGCCGAGTGTCGAAACCTTCCGAACGCGCATACACGCCCTCACGAAAACAATCACGCGACGGAAACAGGAGAACGAAATCGCGAATGCCGGATCCCAAACTGGGGCGCATTGGATTCCATACCTAGCGCATAATGTCCCCCGCAAAAAAAAAAAGAAAAAAAAAAAAAAGCAAGATGCACAATTTGCATTTGGAAGCAGGTCCCGCTTCTTTCTCCGCCTCCGTTCTCTCTCGTTGGGTATGCGCTCCCGATCTTGCCGACTGAGTAATGCGGGGAACACACTTCTTTGGGAGCAGACCTGAATCGAAGGGTAGAGAACGAACTCGACGGTAAGTGCGTGCCTACCGCACCGCGATGCAATAAAAAAGCTAATCATTGCCTTCTCTTCGTTAGTTTAGCTCAAAAGTGAAGCGAGTGGTATCGCACATCCTAGGTGGACACGCGTTCTCAGTGGCAAAGAAAACGCATCTCCCCTCCTCCCTTGCCACTGCGACCGCATAATCCTGGAAGCATCCCAGCTATCGTTATTTGATTAGTAGAGCTCATTAGAAGGAGACCAATAATTGGGTATTATGTGATGCAGTATAGGAGAAACACGGGAGCTTCTGAGAAAAAAAATATTTTCCTGCAGAACACCGAAAGCACTGAGGTCAACTGACGAAGCTCGGCAAAATACTATACTCGACGCCAGCATTTTTTTTGTATATTTTGAATTTGATTTTATGGTTAATTTTGCTGGTAGATTTAGAGCGATCTAACACCGCTCTATGCTCGCGCGTTTACTGCAGCGAATGCTAGCTCGCGTTTGGACGTGCCTAAAGATATAAAAAACCGCACCATAACTGCTCCTGAACTACCGGCGAAATACGCAATGGATGTCCGCATTGCCGATGCCCAGCAGCGCATAGTGCGCAAGCACATAACTTTGTTTTACGTCCCATTCTCGTGCACCCGCACATGTAGCTTTGACTAAAGTCACTGGATCCTGGGAAAGTAGCGCCATTGCCTTCCCTGCCTGCAAGCCGAACACAAACAAATACTAACATACAGAGGACAAAAACCTCGAAAGGCGATTGGGTAATTGGTCTAGGTTGCTGTGTCAACCGCCATTTTGGTCCCCTCAAATCTTCGAAGCTACGGAAGGGTCACTCAATCAGTCGCACCAAGAGCGCCATGGAGCATCATTGTGCTGACGAATTTCCTCTCCAATATAAGCATCTTTGGCACTGTACATGCAATCAACCTATCAATCATGCCAACCTCAACGACTCATACCATTATATTGTGCTTCTTGCGTATTTCTAGACAGGAAAATTATTTCTAAAAGCCCCCAAGCACCGACATCGTATGTGGTGGTGGTACGAAAATGTACGCTTGTCACACCGCTCCCTTGATACCAAACTTTCATAAAGAAGAAACGTTTCTATAAAGCTACCCGTTACCAACCATTTTAGATCGGCTTACCAAGAATAGAGAGGATAAGTAGAATTGCTCATTTCACAAGCCAAAATGGCAACGATATGGGGATCTTGGCGTTATCTTCCCACGATCCAGTTACTTTAGCTTTGACAGTGTCAGGAAAAAAAGGCTACCCTTTTAACCTAGTGCGAAACTGAAGACGATGAGTATATACCAGTCAAAGCGTCATATATTCGTTTTCGATGCAGCTTTGGTGTCTTCTGTCAAGTGCCAAGACTTGAATCAGTTCGGGTCAAACTTATATGCACTGTTCCTTGCGCTTGGAGCGTGAGGAAGAGCGCTTGCACTTGGGTCAGAAACGGCACAAGAACAGAGGATGAAGTGGCAGGACTTTCTCACAAGAAAGTAAAACCTCTTATTTGGCACGCTACGAGTATTTACTTCTCGTTACACCAGTACACGTATACGTCAACTACTTCACCAGGCACGTAGCCAGAATTTTGTTTCGGGGGGGGGGGGGGGGGGGGGGGGGAGGGGGGGGGGGGGGCTACCGTGACAAAATGCTGTATGAAGGGGAGGGGGGGAGAGGAGGTCCCAGCAAACTGGAAAATTTTTTTTTGGGGGGATAGGGAGGCCCCGCCCCCCCGCTCCCCCTCTAAATAAGAAATAAATAAATATTTTATAGTCTTCTTTTAAAAAAAAAATGGCGCTAAATAAAAAAAAATTGCGCTATATTTACATTGCGAGTCTTGTTCGAGCGATTCAGAAACAGGCTTCCATTAGGGGTTGTCTTCTCAATATAATATCATAATTAAAAGATCACTCGTAAATTAAAATGAGTCTCGGAAAGTAAATATTGGATTTTGTAAATTTTTCTGTAAAAGCTTTATTTTTTTTTATTTTCTTTTGCATGTGTGCCATACGCATATTCCATTCACGCACTTCTGAAAAACGTAAGTTTGAGAGTTCAGTGCCCTTTTAACCCATCCGCTTGTTTTCGTACCGCATCATAGACGTACCGCACCATAAACGTACCAACGCGAAAAACACACCTGCTCCTCAGACACTTCAGGGTAGTTTGGGGTCGTTCTGCCCGTCTCTGTGTCTATAACTTTGATCGAAACACACCATCCACTAGCTGCACCGGTACGAACTCAAATTCTTTGTTTTTTTCGACATTCAATTTTGAGTAAATAAACTGGAAAAAGGGACGTTAAGCACAAATACGTACTTTAAAATTCTCAACCGCACTTTCAGAATTTGTTGTGTATGTTTTGACACATGAAAAGATCGGACATTTTGACGAATCTAAATTGCACGCCCCAAATGTATGTTTTGATAAAAAACAAACAAAAAAAAAACAGCTTTTGACGTCTTTTACGCGCAGAAATGTAGTCTGAAATGGTCACATTACTCTCAATCTACACAATTTATTGCCTATATTTTGAGCTCGAGTACATTATATTGTAAACAGTGTTTTTTTTTTTCTATTTTCACTGACGTGTACAACGTTGTACCGGAAGGCTTGACTTCGAAAAGCCGTCTATATCGAAATGGAAGCGAAGAATGATTCCGATGAGCAGTGCTTCTGTTAACGACGGAGTTATCTTCTTCCCTAAAAAGGAATCCTACATTCCAACGCAGCAAGGAATCCCAACTTACTTTCGGTGTAAATGCACTTTCCGTGTACACTGAACACTCCCCCTTCAATTTACTTTACAGACTTGAGTTCGCTACGCGAGGTCCAACTATAACCAACATTTCTTTTTTAATTTATTTTATTTTATTCTTTTGTGGCTCTCCATCCCCGCCATTAAAAAAGGACAGCCATTTGTCACAGGAGTTTTCGACAAGAAGCAGCAGCAGCTCTGCCGCGTTCCAGTCGCACCCGCCGTTTTATTTTTTTAATTTTTTTTTTATTTCAGAGATAAATTATAAAACAAAAATAAAAAACGGCATGGCGGTAGAATATATATACATATTTATATATAAAACGAGCTGGAAACCGTTGCGTGGACTTTAAAAACATGTTCTAAAACTACACAACGGCTTGAAGTACGTTTAGTTTCGTTTGTACTTTTCGGCGTCCCATGCAAAAAATGTTGTCTTTTTCTCAATTTCTTCCTTTCTCTCGCTCTTTCTCTCTGTCTGTATCTATATTTATATATATATATATATATATATATATATATATATATCCGAAAATATGCACATGAATGAACCGTACTTGATCGAATGAGTAAAAGTTTAACGAAACCGCGGGAAGTCAGAATAAATGGCGGAGCCAGGAGTTAAACTCTGGGCGTCCACTGTACGGGCAGGTCTACAAACCACTCCACCACACCACCTCGATTTCCTGGCGTTTCCTATATGTCATATTGATGCACAAGACAAAAAATCTATTTAATCAAGTGTGTTCTGGAAACACACGTCGCCGCGTGGAACGTGATACGAGGATTGCTGGCGCGGGCTACGTGCTCATTGTGCTTCAGAAATCCTCACACTGTTTGTATCGTCATGCTTACATGTATCATGTTTTGTTTATGGGCTTTAGAGACACGGTATCGTTATCATTTCCGAGAATCAAGAACCACGTTTGAATATATCACGGGCACTTTTCATCGTCGTACGTAGTCTAGAAAGAGAAAATAATCGAAAATATGCAAATGAGTGAACCGTACTTGATCGAATGAATCAAAGTTTTACGAAACTGCCGAAAGTCGAAATAAACGGAGCAGCCAACATTTCGCACTCTGGGCCTCCCATTGGCCAGGCGGGTGTGCTAACCACACCACTCCTCCACCTTTACTTTCTGACGTTTGCTTTCTGTCTTATTAATGCAAAAAGAACAAAATTATCCAATCGGAAGTGTTCTGAAAGCACACAACGTCGTGCCTCTCAATTTTCTTAGACGTTGATGATACCGTATCTTCAAAGCTCATAAACAAAAAATAATACATGTTCATGTGAGGAGACAAACAGTTACATCATTTCTGGATCGCAAAGAGCAATTTATCTTCACTTGAACAGGGAAATTATTTTTCAAAAGGGTATTGTCTGGCCTGTAGCACTTACGACTTCCCGTACCCACCGAACTATGGTACGAATAACCAACACAAACTCTATCGGTCAAGTTCTGCCTGCTGGTACCTGTGTTGCAACAACCGATATTCAGAGATTTCAACATATCAATACCATTAGGCACACACCATCCCATTCATGCTCATCACATACAGAACTCCACAAGCTCAGAACTGATGCCCTCCTTAATATAGCTGAATCTCGTTTACCAGGTTCCAAGCGTGATTCCTTAATGAACACTCTTGATGAATTCGAGGATTTATTTGAGATCGATTCGAAACCTTTAGTTGGCACCCGCACTGTACAGCATACTATGGACACAGGAGAGGAGCGCCCATTACGGAGTCGTTCCTGTCGCATCTCCCAAACGGAAAGATACGTTATGCAAATCAGGTTAACCACATGCTACACCAAAACATAATTGAAGAGCCATGAAGTCCTTGGTCTTCGCCGGCTGTGATACTTTAAAAGAAAGATGGTTGCTGGAGATTCCGTGTTGCGATAAGACGTTTCAACATCACCACAAAAGTATATATTTATTTTTGAACACGTATAGACGATGCTCTTGATACATTACGTGGCGCAAGATGCTTTTCATGAATCGACATTCGGTCAGGATATTAACAAATTAGTGTGGACGAGAAATATCGAGAAAAAACGGCTTTTAATACACCTGATGTCTTGAATCAATTCCGCGTAATTCCTTTCTGGCTTTGCAATTCTCTCGCAACATTCGAAAGAATGGTGGATACGTTATTGTGCGTCGTCTAAGTAACATGTTTCTGTTATCTAAACGATGTGGTTGTGTACTCAGCACCCCTTTGATGAGCCCTTATTTCGACTTCGCACAGTCTTCATCTGTTTGCTAAGTGCTTTCGAGACAGTCAAATTCCAAAAAATTAAGGTCTGCTCCTATAACGCCCACAATTCTTGGTTATGTGTCCATACGCACTGAATAGCGCCATAGCTCCATAAATAGCTGGCGTCTCTAATTTTCCGCGTCCGACGAACACGAACATATTACGTTTCTGTCTTGGTATATGCTCGTATTTCCGTCGTTTTATCCGGGGTTTTGCCAACATCCGTGTTCTGCTCAACTATCTTCAGAGAAAGGACATGCCGATTGTATGATGTGACAGTCAAGAAAAGGCATTTGTCTCCTTAACATCAGCCTTAATAACGTTAGACCTGTAGCAGAGCATTTTGATCCTGCAGCCGATACCGAGATGCATTCAAACGCCAGCGGTTTCGGCCTAGAAACTAAGTTAGTTCGAAGCGTCATCATGGTCTAGAATACGTAATCGCTTTTTCTAGCCGCTGATTATCAAACGCCGAACGGAACTATGTAAGCGCAAAAAGAAGTGTTTAGTTGTAATTTGGGCAATCAAAAAGTTTCGGCCTTACATATTTGGATGGCCATTAAGAGTAATTACCGACCGTCATGCCTTCTGTTGGCTGGCTAATCTCAAGGATCCCAGCGGACGACTAGGTCGCTTGGCGCTTAAGATGCAGGAATATAACGCCACTATCTACTACAAGTCCGGCAGGAAACCCGAAGCACCCGACTGTCTGTCCAAAATCCAGATGGTTCTCTCCCTGAAAACGATCGGGCTCTCGCTGTTGCCGGCCGCTCAAGTGCAAACTCGGTTTCAGCGCTGGACAATTCAAGGACCTCAAAGTAGAGAATATCATTACTACTCTTTAAAAACATTCCTTTTTCCGAAAAAACAAATCGAGAAATAAAACTTTATGAATACGAAAATAACATCTTTTATCGTAACAATTATCAGCCACACTGAGCTGACCTCATGTTTGTTGTTCCAAATCAACTTCAGAAGCATAATCTCTTGGGCTTGCATGACGACCCCCCGCCCCGCTAGCCACATGGGAGTTTTCAAAACATACATGCGTGCAATCAACCTGCTTTACTTGCCAGGCATGTATCGTGATGTCTTCAAATATGCAACATCCTGCGAAGAATGTCAATGACGGAAAATGTCCACCCAACCGCGGGCTGGTCACCTTCAAAACCTGCCTTCGACTCATTACACCTTTGAGCGAGTAGGCATCGACCTCCTTGGACCCTTTCCTGCAACGTTTTTGGGCAAACATTGGGTGAAAATTGCGATCAATCATATCTCGCCGCAAATCGATACATGTGCCTTGACCCAAGGAACAGCGACAGAGATTGGCACGTTTCTTCTTTTACACGCCATTTTACGTCATAGCGCACCTCGACATCTAAGCAGTCATCGTAAACTTGCTTTAGTGCAAAAGCATTACCTGTCCCATGGAACAACCCGACGTCATGAGCTTTGAAGCCGCGCCAAACGGTACCCTAAATCCTTTCTCCAAGTGAAGCCAGCTATGAAACCACACGAAAAGCCTAGCCAAACAGTACCTAGTTTCCCCGATTGCAAAGGAGCGGAGTAAAGTTGATGAATTTCGGCTTCGGTTCCATTGGCTGGCGCGCGTTGACGAGGCTCCCGATGGCCGCTGCGCGGCAGTTTCAACGACCGTCACCCCATGGCGCTGCGTGTCCGCGAGGTAGCGGCTCCACCGCTCAACGCCGGAGCTCAGCGCGCCGAGGACGCAAGTACGCCACAGGCGATTGAAGGTACCGAAAGCGCGGCGCGCATGCTTTTGCATTCCCAACTCATAAGGAATGCTTAGGCGTACCTCGAGCCCTTTATTTATTTTGCGAGCTTTCCGAGACCTTTTGAATATTTGTGCCACCACGTGCACACACCATCGACCGCGTACCATCCTCAAACAAACAGGATAGAAAGATTTATTTGGACCATTGCTGGTATGTTTTTCATGTATGTAGAGACAGATTCAACGCCGCTGGGACGCGAGACTCCCAATGGCTACCCACCATTTTTTTTTCTTCGGTGACGAGCTTACGGCGGACAGTTCCAATTACACCCCAAAAAAAAAAAAAATTAAACGCAGATGTCTCATCTAAAACTCCCAGTCATCGTGAAAATATACATATATATTATCCAAAGTATGCAGATGAACGAACCGTACTTGGTTGAATGATACAATCTACGAAGCCACCGCAAGACAAAATCTCCCGAGTAGCAGGGATTTGAACACCCCGGGTCTTCCAATGTCCGGTCGGGTATGCGAACCTCCATATTGCTCCACCTTGCCTTTCTGGCGTTTTCATGACTTATTAGTAGAGATATACGAAATGTATCCAATCAAAGGTGTTCTGGAAGCACACGCCGCCGCATGGAACGTGGTACGACGCTTGCTGGCACGTGGTACGTGCTCGTTCTGCTCCAGAATTCCTCTCACTATTCGTCTCGTCACATGAACATGTACCATTTCTTAGTTTATGAGCTTTAGAGACACGGTGTCGTTATATATGAGAGAATCAAGGGCAACGTGTGAATATATCATGGGCACTTTCATCGTCGTACGTGATCTTCAAAGATAAATAATCGCAAATATGCAGCTAAATGAACCGTACTCGATAGAATGAAACAAAGTGTAGGAAGATGCGAAAGACAAAATCTTTGGAGGAGCCTGGACGTTAAGGAGTACTTCGCAGGTTTTTTTAGCTACCTCAACTAACTATATTTTCTGACTCCCCGGCCTTCACCCTTTCCGCTATGCTATTTAGTATCGCGAAATTCATAATAGTTATTGGGGAATCGGCAAAGGAAAACTTTGCTAAAACCAACATTTAAATATTCCCGAAGTTTTCAGCGCCGTGACGTCAGTGGCAGGCAGCTTGCCAGTCGAGCAAGCAGTCTAAAAAACAGAATATGCCAATCATTTGTTCCGTGCTGGAGCGCGGGCAGTAGGGTGATTATTGAAAGCATTAATTTGACACCATGAAACTTCTTTGAATCAGTTGGGAACAAATTCTACAGTCCAAAGAGTGAACCCCTGCTTTCCATTGACGTAACTTTTTTGTTGTTGCCATTAGAGACTTTCAGTTTGAAAAATACGGTGAGGACCAAAACTGTAAATTCTATAACTTCACAAAAAACAATATTTTGACCTACTATTTCTGATACTACTTTAGCGATATTTGTTGATGAGTTTAGCAAAATTTCAAGGAAGTTGGAGACAATAAAAGAACCTGTGGAGTATTCCGATAACCCCCGGGTCTCCCAATATCCCGTCGGGTATTCTGTCTTGCCTTTCCGAAATTTCCAATCAGTTTGCGTGTGCTTCCACATTGGCATTTCCAATCTGGAAGCACGTGCTTCCAGAAGACAGGTGTTCTAGAAGCACACGCCGCCGCGTAGCCTATTTGGGATTGCGCCAGAGGTTTTGGTCACGTGCTCACAGCAACTTTCACGCCACCGCATGCCAAACCCTGACGCTTGTTTGGCAGCGAAACTGTTTCTTCGCATGGCGTGCTTTTGCTGAGTTGGCTGAGGTATTTAGCTGCCGTGAGTGCCAAACTTCGTTACGCAATACCTCGAAGTAGAATTTCTCTTTCTAAGATTTCTCGACTGCTTCAGCCTCAGTAAATGACGGGCTGCAAGTTTCTAATTGAAACATGCTAGCTTTAAAAAAAGAGGCTTCAACGGTAATTAGTACATCTTTGTTAATTAAGTATCTAAGGAGCACTATACTTGCGTCATTACGTCCGTTACCGTGGACAACGGAATCCCGAGTAATCGTGTCGCTTTTCTGGTTTCTTGTATTTACATACTGTCGCTCATACGTGAAACACCACATATATATATATATATATATGGATGAATTGTAAGGTAAATATAAAAAAAAACAATGGGCAGGAAAAAGTTAATAAGCCAAATATGCGTACTGTCGGAGTTGCTAATTCGAAGAAGAGCGGTCCCCGCTCGAAACGTCGTAATAAACTTCAAATTAGTAACTCCGACAGTACGCATCTTTGACTTATATATATATATATATATATATATATATATATATATATATATATATATATATATATATATATATATATATATATATATACATATATATATATATATATATATATATATATAGATAGATAGATAGATATATATATATTTGTGCGCCGTCGTACCGGAAGAAAGCAAAATATCCAAAATCGGGAGGGGCTAAATAAAACGACAAGGACCAGGTTTTCCCCCCACACCCTGTAACTGTATTGCCGCGCTATCTACCACAAGAGGCAATGGTTGCAAGAGAAGGAAGCCAGGCCCACTCCTACACTTCCAGGAATTCGATTTCGCCGGCGCATTTCTCTTAGCCGCAGTTACTTGATCTCGTCTCTCTCTCTCTTCTTTTTTCTTCCCTTTCATTTTCAGTCCATCAGTCTCTTCCCCTTTTCTCAATACCGTCTATACCCGAAGACAGAAGTAGAAAAAGCATATTTAGAAAAAGAAATAAGAACGGGAAAGTATATATACCGTTCGAAATCGGGTAACTCTCAGTTGATCTTCTGTCCAGCGGTAGACGGGGCTCACTCGGTATTTTCGGCATGCTGCAGGAGACTATTTTATTTTCACTTGGACTTCTTTACTTCAACCGATGTTGGATTCTCACCTCATTTTTCATTTCTCCGGGGCTGGTATTTGTTTTTTTTAGACTGGGTCAGCGCATCTAGAGCCGGAATTTGTTATTTCGCGAAAGCTACTCACTTTATTATTGACGGGTGCCTGTATTTTTGTCTCTTTCTAACACTACAATGCAGGGAGTTCTCGCGGTAATGTTTTTTTTATCTATGTTTCTAGTTCATTTGTTTTTTTCAAGGCATGATTGCAATGTGGGACGCCTCAACGTTTTTCTAAGGGAATGCCAGTTGCTCGAGTTAATGAACGTCACGCTGCACTGAGCACACCTTTGAGTCTGAAGACAATTGCCCCGCCCCCCCCCCCCCCCCCCCCCCCTCGGAGTGTTCAAATTTTCCTCTAAACTTAGCGGGGAAGATTATTCGATAAATTTAGCGAAATATACCTATCATGCACCGCGCGGTTACGCCGACGCCGCTCACGCCAGAAACGGGCGCTTAAGAGCTCCGCTCTAAAAAAACGAGAACTTATTGTTATGCCACATTCGGCGATAAAATCCTCCCGCGATCTTTAGTGGGGTGACGTCATATGTTGCATAACTGGCAAGTCAGAGAGTTTTTATTTAATCTTACTGGCGTAGGGTTCCCCAAAATTCATTTCACAGCATCAAACTTCTTGGAACTCGTAATAAACAAGGTGTACTGCCACCCGCTCCCCCCCCCCCCAACCCCCCTCCCTCCCCCCCCCCCCAAAAAAAAAAACAGACAAAAAAACACAACTCTCTACGTCTCGTTGTCAGTCTTGCCAGCAGGGCCTCTCAGCCCCGCAGACGGCATATAAAACCGCAATAAATTTGCGAAACGAAAAAAAAAAATAATGTTGTGACTGGTAACTTGGGCTTCTAGTTCAGATGTGTCGGGTAATGTGCAGAATCAATTTTGAGGCAAATTAGTCACTATCAAAATTTGGACAGTAAAGTTGGAACGTACCATCGGGTCCCGAACAGTGACGGAACTTCAAACCCACTACCGGCGCAGCTTTCAAGCTTCGGTTGTGCTTGGCGAGGTTCAAACACATCGGAGTAGGAAGCTGCGAGGTTGTGCGTCCTACTCCGATGAGTTCGAACCTCGCCAAACACAACCCAAGCTTGGAAACTGCGCCGGTAGCGGGCTCAAAGTTCCGTCACTGTTCGCATTTCATTTGAACCCGACGGTACGTGGCATTGACCACGTCTTGCACTTCCACATCAGGCAGCATCCTCGCGTCATCTCGCCCAGTGACGCATGACTTGTCTTAGCAAAATGAGTTTTCACAAATCGCGTCGTAGTGCAAGCAAGAAGAGCGTTTTGGGTACCCTGCTTCTCTGAAACGTAACGATTTTCTTTGCATCGCGCCAATGTGCGTATATATCGCGAATGCATTCTGCATCGTTCGAGTGGCAATTTAAAGAAACGCAGGAATGTCCTGAGAATGTTTGCAGGCACATACTAGAGAGTAGTGGGGACAAAAAACACCTACAACCGAGCAAATATTTTACAACACCGGAACGTGAGTTTGTTTTCCTTCCAAAGCGTCGACATGTGGGCTTGGAGACTCTTAGATATACCCTGCGTTCCTGACGAACTCGCTTCCCTCCAGGCCCATTCATGTATTCGGGTTCGCCATCTCATCCACTTCGAGCTAGTACAAACAGGCGAACAAGAAAAAAGAGCGACCGTTTTCTAGAATTCAGCTGCCAAGAACAAAAAAAAATTGTTCTTTGTTTTGGAGAACTTCCCCCCTTATGCGTGGGGGATGTTGCGAGTCGAGACAAAGTCGGCGGGAAACGGATAAAACTTTTCACAAAGAAATATTGACATAGACGTCTTTCCGTTCGCCAAAGTTCGCGCTCCGAGCGCGGTGTAACAAATGACTTCTGCGGTGATAATCCGACTTTCTTACGTCTACGAGACTGGCAGCTTCCTTTGTCTTTTGTCTTTTTCCTTGAGTGAGTCGTGTACGTATATAAGCTCTTCATCTTGAAAGAGTGTGTTTTGCTTTCTTCCCCTGGGACATGTATATGTACGGCACCTCGTCAGAAATGATAGGGCAGGCTGCGCACGACGATGACGTATGTCGTCGCGGCTCGAACTTTTTGTTGCCCGCTTCACTAGTTCGTACCAGTTTGTTGTTACTTTCATTTTTTACGTGCACCTAGTTTCTTTCTAATGTGAGCCCGCGGATGATTGCTCAATCCAGCCACGAGGACGCCTTTACGTGTAGGGGAGTTTATGGAAGATCTGACATTGTTCTGCTGTATATTTTTTTTTAGTAAGCGCTGATTCACGGAAAAGGTGTGCGATTGTTCCATCGGCACATGTCTCGATTTCTCTTACGACATGCATAGGATGCATGTCTAAGAGCGACCTTTGAGTTTAAATATAGTACTTTACCTGCCAAATAGAACTCGTGTCACAGCTTGAAAACAAAACTTGCCGCCTCTTCAGGCACCTTTGCCGTACCCATCATTGAATAAAACACCCTGATTTAATTAATTACAAAGTCATCAGGCTTTCTTTTTGATTTGACAGTAACCATCGGGAGTTGTTTTAGTTGAGCAACAAATAGACTTGAATAAGAATATGTGGTTCCAACATTGAATGGAAAATAGGTGGAGGTACGAGCAATGTCAGAATTTTTTCTCTCTCTTTTCGGGTGAATAGAATGTTTCAATGTTCCCCCTGAATGATACAAGCATTTTGCTTTCAATGTTTCTGTTTCAATGGACAAATTCACTTTTTTTAAATATATATTTTCACAAAAGCTATGCACCACTTAGTCTACTTTTATAGTAAAGTACAATTTCGCAGTATCGAAACCGAATTTTCCAATGTCTTTTAGTGTTGTCAGATCCATCTTACCCATAAGGTATGTGGTGGGATACCAGAAAATATCTTGTCCAAGTGCGCACTTCTAAAGTTGCCCCTTATTGTTCTAACCAACAACTCGTGCACTTATACCGCCCACACGAAATTGTCTGTGCAATGTTAAAATTATGTTCTGAACCTTCCAAAACAAATTTCTAGTAATGTGGCTCTATTTCAGCTTAGAGCGAGTCCAGCTCTACTACAATGCTTAGAGTGCGTATCCGACGAAAGTGTTTGCAATCATTCCCTGCTCATGCTTCGAAAGTTGTCTTGGAGTACGTAGACAAATGACGTCACAGATGCTGGCGTGCTATACTGTCGGATGTCGCGATCCTGGCTGTTGGTCGTCAAAATGGTGGTAAAAAAGTCGAGTGGACGCAAGTGTCGTCGTTGTCGCGGCGTACCATCTCTCTGTAGAGTGACACGCGGTAGAAGAAGCGTCTGACGCACCCAGCTCTGCTGCCATGCCAGCGACAGGACCTCCACAGCCAGACACCATGATACATCTATGGCGTCATCAAGACAATATTGAGAGAGCTCTTTAAATAATGTCGCTCACTACCCAGTACTAGATGGTCTCCAGGCACCTCAGCCGTGGTCTACCTGCAGCACTCGAAATATCTCCCATGAGCACGGCACCGTGATGAACACGGAACACCGATCAGTGGTCGTCCTCGAACCAGTTCGACAAAATAAAAGGGTCGAGCGGTGTCGGGCTCCTATGACAATTTGCAAAAGCAATGGACGTTGGAATGACAGAAACAGTGATGTGCACTACCGATCGACAATCTTATTGGTGAAGCTGAATAAATGCGTGCCTATGATAGGGGCTCCGAGTAAATCTTCAAGCAGAATGCCTCCAGGATGTTCTGGAGACGGTAGAGTAGGGTCAGCTTCTTGCTGTTGTTCTTGCCTGTCTGTATTTAAGGATACGTGGCACGACAGGTGCTCTCTGTTGCCTTCTATTCGCCAGTGGGTTTTCTAAAGTTTAAGGACCCGAACAAGTCGTGACTGAATAAAAGATCGAACGTGAAGGTCGGACACATCGTGTGGCCCCGCAACTTTGCTTTCCCGTTTGAATTGGCCTGAGTGCTGGCAAACTGCCGCCCTATATATTCTTTTTTTTTTTCAGTCAAACGAACGTGTAAGAAAGAGGAGCATGCCATTAGCGGCGGAAACATCGATTGGAATGTTCCCCCTTCATTGGAGCGCACGTTTTGTTTAAGCGTCCGCACGTCTAGCGAGTCCCAGGTCTCGAGTGTTTTCAAACTTGTCCAATTGCTTGTTTGCATTACCTTTTCGGGGCACTTTCCATTCCGAGTACTTTTCCCCTTTTCCCGGTCTCGTACGGCCTCCCAGAATGCTTACCTGTAAAAGAAGAAGGGAAAACTTCAATTCAACTGGTACACCGGCGGAGCGAAAAGTTCTGCGTAATGTGCAAAAGAAAACAAAACAAAACAAGAAAAGTGGGCAAGTAGAATACGCCATTAAGAGGAACGAAACATGGGAACACGAGGAAAAATATAAAAAGCGCTCGTGGGTTGTTTAAAAAAAAATGCTCTTTGAGTTTTTGTTTCCGTGTTTTTAGCGTGATTTCGTCTTTCCGGTTTCCACCCTGTCTTCGTGTTTCACCGACAAATTGAATCGGCGGTTCAAACGGCGGATTCTTTTCTTCATGATGTTGACTCCCATTCCTATTTCCGGCGTTTGGCTCCTGTTTTATTGGCGGCTTCGTTTTTGTCCCAATTGCAGCCTGTTTCCTACAGTTTATTTGCCCGGCGTTTCGATAAAAAAAGAAAAAAAAATTATTGGATTTGTTTTTTGCAGTTGAATGTTATAGTTTTATTGGATTACTTGGTCTGGTGGGTACAGCAAGCGAGAGCACGTTTGAGACGGTGGAGGTCGTCGGTTATATACGTGGGCTGCGTGACACAGCCAGTGGGAACAACACATTGGCGCGTTGCAGCGTTTTTCTATGGGCCCTGACAGCTTAAGAATCAGTGAAGTGCGAGTTTCTAGCAACTTACTATGGGGAGCGCAAGTTCGCCTGCCTCTTGCGCAGGGGTTGCATTGACGTCAGAACGCCGTGATCCGATTGGCTCTGTTTGGAAGAATAGTGGTAGACCTCAATCCTAGCTGCCTTGAGGTCTACCCACTATCCTTCCAATCGGAGTCGATCAGAGCTCAGCGTTCTGGCGTCAATGCAACCCCTGTGCAAAAACGCAGACGGGCCTGCGTCCCGCATTGCTTCACGTCCAATTAGATGGCGGCTTTAGCCGATAAAAACGCCGGAGAACGAACCATGAAATCTGAAGCAGAGAAAGACGGGCCCATAAGCCTAGACCGCGATTGCCTCTATCTCCTTGCCCAACCCCACCGCTAAGAACAACAACGACGAACCACGAAATGAGAAACATAAAAATATTAACTTACGTTCTGCGCTTCTTAAACTGTCGTAGACTATAGTATCACCTAATGCCTACCACATATGTTGTGGTCCCCAGATATACAGAGTGGGACCGCAAGGACAAGCACATTGGACACACCTTGCAAAATTTTGATTCTAATTGTACATACCTGAAACTTGGCATGCGAATGTCGTTCCAGGGCTGGTAAAATATTAAGGATAGTGCAAAATTACGTGCTGTGCATTTTCAATGTTTGTCGTATGCCCACTTTTTTTGTGAGCTTGCTTTCAGGTAATGATCGTTCATATATTTCGTTTAAAACTTTGGCTTATCGCGATTACCCTGCTGGTCGCTAACCTCTACTACGTGTTCTCAGTGGTTCAGAAAGCAACAAGGAAGCGAACTCGTACACCAGTGAGCAGACGACGAATGATATAGGACATAAAAAACAAACGGCCGCCGTTTTTGCTTCTATTTTTTTACATTTCAGCAGCTCTAAATTAAGCTCTAAAAAAAATGAGATATAAAACTCCTTACGAAACGACGTCCGCGTGCCCACGTTCAGGTATGTGCATTCGGAATCCGAATTTTCGAGGCGTGCCAAATATTATGGTCTTTATGCCACACCTAACACACATTCCACCACACTGCACTCGCATAATCGTTTCTTTATGAAGAGTGCACTGAGATTCACTCGGAACAAAACTCTTTGGTCCGCATTATTATGAGTTTGGCCAATGCGAAGGGCGTTTCGTATTACACATCCATGGGCATTTAATCTCAGCGGCGAAAATGCGCACACTCCTTTTCCACCTGAATTAGCATTGTAACATATTATCCATCGCTATTTTGATTTATAAAATTTATTCAGCAAGATGTAATTATTAGTGTTCCCAATGCGATGTAGTGCCGTTGTCAATTCCATTCGTTGTGACAGAGTAGTGCTTTCGCTGACGACGCTCAAAGTTTGCGAAAAGAAAACTGGCAAATGCGAGTGACTGCAAGTCTGAGATAATTGCGTCGCTCTCAGTTCATTACAAATTTAGAATATAGAGATTGGCGGACCAGAGAATGAGCTTCGGATATCCTATTTGTTTTAAAGGCAGTGCATTTCGCGCAAGATACATTTAGTGTTGCTTGAGAATCTATTTAGAAAAGGTTCCACGTATTAAAATCTTTATTTTGACGTTTCCACGAACCGCTCATGACCTTCGGTAGGTACACAGCAAATATAACACAACTCTGTGAAGAAAGAAAACACAAATGCTCAACTACACAAGTCTGGAGCATCGAGATTATGTCGAAATGTTTTTGCATCACAGCATGTTTTAAAATGGAGACAATCGCACTAGTGAGATTCAAGTTGCATTATTACAATGTGGGAGGTTGTTACGGCCGTGTTTACGGCTAATACGCGGTGAGACACGACAACGGACGGAGCTCAGCAAGGCAGGCGAGTCGGCAATTCAATTGACAAAACAAAATATCCGAATAACGCCGTCTATCAAACAAAAATAAAAATTAAACACGCACTTTTAAGTAACACATTGTAACTGTAGTACGAATTCCATCCAAAGAATCGGTCGTACACAGTACCAATGAAACCCTTCCGAACACGCTTGACTGCACATGATGCAGTAAGACGTACAGGCTTTGACGCAATGGATGCAAACTCAATTTTTCCACGAACGAGGGAACAAAGTAATGGAACGTAGCATAAGCCCGAAGAATAACGTTTTGTAAACCGAGAAAGCGCTCCTAAGGTTGCGGGAGAGCCGTTACAAACCACCGATGAATGATTATCAAAGTTTAACGACATATCCAGATGAAGTCCGACATCACGCATAACACTTACTCGTTAGATGATACTGCACTCTTCAGGCGCACCTTCGCCACCTGCTCCACAAGGAAAACCCTCAAGCAAGAAATTAAGGACTTAACATCGGATCTCCGCAAGAACGGCTACCCTAAACGGTTTACTCACCGGATACTCGAGAAATCAAGGCATCCAGCCCTAGGGCGCAGCAGACCCCCTTCCGACCGCGTCTGTGTCCCCTACATTAGTCGCACCAGCGAGGCCCTTTCCCGCGTCCTTGGTCGCTACGGGATTGCGGTGACTGATAAGCTCGTGTCGACAATCGGCCATCCCCTCCCCCTCCCGAAGGGTTGGCCCCTTAAAAAAAGGGCCCAAGGCTTGGTCTACCGCATACCATGCAAAGATTGCCCGGCCTCATACGTTGGCGGAAGTAAGAACTTCGCAGAGAGGCTCACGCAACGCAAATATGATGTCCGGAAGAGGGATGTGGAGGTAAGCGCCCTCGCGGAGCACGCAGAAGCAGCCGGCCACACAGTCGACTTCGAGGGAAGCATCGTGCTGGCCGGGGAGAGGAATTGGCGAAAGCGGCTCTTCGTTGAGTCCTGGTTTATCCAGCACACAAAGGGGAACGTGAATCGTTCTTGGGGCTCCCTGGCCAGCAGCTACGTCTCGGGACTGCGTGACGTGAGCGAAGCCCCCTACATCCGTATGGGCGTTTAAGCGACGCGTGTCCTTTTCTTTTCGTCACTCACCCGTGAACAAGGGACCGAACTGGTCCCGAAACGTCGGGTAAATGTTTGTTAAATTTTTAGTTGGAGTCCCTATTTTTCACTTCACGTCCATTCCTAACCAGGCAGAGGGCTGCCGAACTTTTACCTTCGAGTAGATGATACTACGGAGGTAACAGAAATAACTATTAGGCTGAAAAATATCACTGAGCTGGAGAGACTAAAGCCTCTTCACGGGGTTTGACCGTTGTTTAGAGCACAATTTAGAAATCTGCGGACACAGAAAACGGCATTCCGCACCACTAGCGTTACGAAGATACCTCATTTTAAATATTATTCCAGTTCAAAAGTGTCTGGCTGTGTACTTTACCGAAATGTACTTTGAACACCATCTGTGTTTTCCCTCTTACTTTTTTTTTTAAAGCAAGACCGGTCTTATGCAAAATTGACTGGGCTGTCGCGTTTGTAATAGGTGTGTAAACCACACTTCTTACAAACCATTCTATCGGCGAGACCCCGTGGCGCAGGAACATAAAATTAATCTCACTATTTCACTTATCAAACGCATCAAAGGAAGAACGATTATTAGTGCTCATAATGCAATGCAAAAACAAATATTGACCCTGCAAGAATAAAATATTTAGAGCGACAAACAGGATAAAGCTTACTGTGCCAGCACTGCACAGGCCGTGCCAACATCTAAAAGAAAAAAACAAATTTATTAAAAAACTAGTGCCGGCGTCACCTCCTTTTTTGTACTTATTGGTGAAACAGTTATACCTAGAATTACATTCCATATGAAATACTGCGTGATTTCTCCTTACAGTTCAAAATTTTTTCCTAAAACTTAATTCTCAAGGATTTAAAAAATTATACTTAAAATTGTCAGTAAACGCTGCCACGTACATAAAAAAATGAAACTGTAAAAGAAACGAAAATATTATATTTTAGTAGGGTAATAAAAGTGACCTTCGTATTTTCTATATTTTAAACTGCAAGACAGACTTGAACGTAAGGAGTTATAAGTAACTGATTCCATGGAATCAATTACATTTTATTGTAACTTTCTAACGCTTTTTTTCGGTATCGTTCACTATAATTTAATTACTATTTTTATGTTATCAAATATATGCTTCCGAAAGAGCTAAATGTATTGAGTTTAGATTGTTTGCGTAAAAATCGCTCTGTCCACCCGTGCGTCACTCGTCTATGTTGCACCACCGTTAGACACTTTTCCTTAGCCCCAAACAACTATTAAAGTATACCAAGGTACCAGAAGCATTAGAACGTCAACGCCCTCAGCGACGTTTCGACTGCCGAGCTGTCGAGAGTGCCTCGTTTCCCTTGTACGGTTTCTTACGATCCGGGTTTCCCGTGGATCGTAAGATGAGGGCTGTGCTCTTCATTGCCCTCACCTAGCAACATAAGAAACCCCGCC
Organism: Ixodes scapularis; assembly: GCF_016920785.2. Classification (NCBI taxonomy): domain Eukaryota; kingdom Metazoa; phylum Arthropoda; class Arachnida; order Ixodida; family Ixodidae; genus Ixodes; species Ixodes scapularis. The sequence goes on from NW_024609835.1 coordinate 20,175,723, forward strand.
ACCATTTCATCTTGAAAAAAAGACAGAGAGAAGGAAAATGTAACCAGTTTGAACAGATGTATGCATTTTTGATTCGGTAATAAGAAGTTAAAAAAAGCAACGTGAAAAGTAATCAATTGCTTTCTGGTGATTTTTCAATTACTCTCTCGATGAAGTAATTTATCACTGGATAAATTTTTTATCCGGTGATAAAAATATCATTTTTTAATGCAGTAATTGTAATCGGTTACTTTTCTTCAGTAACGCGTACAAGACTGCTTCAAGAACTCGTGAAGCAACACTTCCCCGCCATATCAAGTGCTGCAATGCCCTTCCGCCCGTTGTTGTTGTTGTTGTTTTTTTGTTGTTTTTTTGTTTGCTTTTTGCTGGGGCATTTTTTTTTTTCGCCAGTGTCGATTGCGTTTTTTACGGAGGCCTAGAGTATGCCATAGTCTCCTATATACTGATAATGTCCGGCAGATCGCCACGAGAAGCGGCCGTCGAAATGGAAAAGGTGGAGCGGCAGACAACGGGTGAGAGGAGAGCCACGTGACTAGCGTCCCGCTAAGGCGAGACGCCGAAACACACTTCTCCCGAGCAAACTAGTGTGTTTGGGGTCCTCGCCGCTGCAAAAGCTGTGCGCTGACATACAGGTTCCCCGAGATTTGGCTCGTTGATGCTCTGTGCTACCAGATCGTCGCGCTCCAAATGTTCCACCGGGCACTCTATGGCTCCGTCGTCGAGCTGCAAGACTTGGTGAGCAAAGAGGAGGCTATGAGCATGGTCATCACGTGGGTGCGGACATCGCACGCTCTGTTGTCTGTCAGGCAATCGCTCAAGGCCTCCACTGCTCTTCAAGTCCCAAAAGCAGGAAAGGGAAGGCTACGATGGCGCGGCAAAAAGTTGATTGAATTGGGAGTTGGTCTCCGCTCGACGGAGGAAACTAAGACTAAAATGTTTGTTCCAAATATTTAATGGTAGGCTTGGAATTAACAGATGATTAAAAGAACCGCGCTATATTTCCAGTCGAACCAACCACTGTTTTAAAAAAGAAAAAAACCGTGCCAAAACAAACACTTACGCTAATCTTTTTTGTTTGCTTTTTATCAAGATTATTCAAGAATAGAGCAAGCTCTCAGAGGAACAAGGGAGCTCTGAAACTGAATAGTGCTTCCCTTTTTTTCCCAACTGCAACCGACCTGCAATAACGCCCTCGGGCAATGCGGGGTAATTCTTGAATAAATAATCAAGAGAACAGGCAGAACAGATAGATGGACAGGTAACAGGGACGCCACGGGCAGGTGGCGTGGGACGTCAAGTCTGACGAGCACCGACGTCCAAGAAAAGCAGAGGAGACGAGGAGGGAAGCCGTGGTGTTGGGCTGGTGCATGTAAACAACAAAAGACGGATCGCCCGACTTCCACTTTCAATACGTACTGCGGAGAAGAGTCGCCTCACGCGTTCAGAAGTACCCTGTTCGAAGACCCCTTTAGAGATGGGAGATTGGGAGTGTGTTCTTCGCAAGCGCGCTGCAACTTCATTTTCAGGAAAACGTACCGCCCGTATGTGTATACACCCCCATCCTACACGAAATAAACTTCGAGTACGTATAACCACCGCCGCCTTCCCCTATTTCATTCGCACCGGTAAAACGACCGACCCCAACTCAACCACGACGCTTTAAAATAAGGCAGAAAGCAACTAACGACCTACTTCTGAAAAAGGAAAAAAAAAAAGAAGCTAAACCGCGAACTGCAGAGTCTTTATCGGTACGCTGTGTCCGCGAGTACTTTACGCCTAACAGCATCGTTCGGAAATTGTTTTTACATTATGTCTGCTTCGCTGAGCTCGTTGGGGAGTGTTAAACAAAATTTAGCCTCAAACCCTATCTTGTATCGGGGGTAGGGAGGGGGGGGGGGGTCGTTAAACGAGCGACCTCGGCGTGTTTACTGTCGTCGTTAATATCGGGAGATTCGCTCGTTTAGCTGGCTTCCTTTTTATTCTCATTAAATTTCAGCTCACACCTTGTAAACTCGATTTTTACTTATTTCGCACTGGCTACTTTTTCATTGTTGATTTTTAATTTTTATTAGGAAGAGTAGCTTCCTTGGCGCGCTGCACGCAGGCTCACTGCGTCGGTTGGCTGCGCCGACCTACGCCACGGCCGGAAGTTGATTAGCGACCGACGCCGCTTCCGGAAATACGGCCGTATCGGGAAGCGAGGTGGCGTGAGCGGTTTGTTGGATTTTAATGTATTTAAGGGGTTTGCGATTTGAAAAGTTTGCTCCGATTCGGAAGTAGCCATGGTCGTCAAAATTACCGGGGGTGTTTTCTCCCCGTGCCCATGCGAACTTCGTCCGGTTTTTCGTTTTTTCCTTGCTCTCGGAGGTAAAAAAAAGTAGAAGTTCAAGGTTCAGCGAGAAATGATGTCGTAACTTTTTGAACCTACGTGTGTGGTATCCCAACACGGGCCAGGTAAAGTCGCGAGAGCAATAAAGCTACAATGACCGTGGTAGCCGGGCCTAAAAACGTGTCGGCGCGGTTCGACAATTACCGAATCTGCCGAGTGCACGCACGCGTACTGCGGCCACAGTGCATACAGTCCGGACTCAGATGATCGCTCTTTTTTCCATCGGCTATAGCCAATGAGAAGAACAAATGGTGGCTGTCCCCCGGTTATTCGGGCTTAGTGCAGGTAAAGTGTCCCCTATTCCTTTCAAGCTCCATTAACCCTTGATCGGTATATTGATATCTTCATCGATTACGATGATTAAAGAAAAGCGTATCACGGGTATTCAGTGTGTATCGTGGTGCAATATTTACTTAAGACACAGTTATTACATTTACTTCGTTTCACACCAAGTCCTAGCGCAGTCGATACTGCCATTCAATGGGTACAATAAGCAGCGCCGAATGCGTACCGTCACAACTTTCGTCGTCTTTGTGCGTTTTCTAGAACTAGGGTTCCGTGTTTTCGGGCTTTATTTTTCTTCTGATTCGAAGATCTTCTTTTTTATTTTTTTCAAACAAATTTGTTTTTTTTTAATGTCCATTTTTGATATGGGACAAAATCTCGGTATACCGATACGACAAATAAACATCATAAGATGGGTGGTCCCGAAGGCCTCGCAGACACTTTATTGGCCAGCTTCGTTGATGGCCAACACAAAACTAAAGCCACAGACAAACATGTTTGTTCCCGAGATGCTTGGGCATTTCTCTTACTCAGCGAAAGCTCCAACTTTGCGTTCTTCCGGTTTCCCCGGTTTTGACGAAACTGGCTCGGAGTTGTGTTTATCGGCATTTACCGAAACAACAAAACTCTCACTATATACCGACCACACCAATCATACGAAGTAAATTAATCTTGGTACCGTTTTTTTTTTTGTACGTGATTAATTTAGCCGGATATAGCAAAGTGCAAAAAGGACGAGTGCCATGCCGATGAATTTTTGCAGCCGCTCAATTGGCTCCGACTCATAACCGCGGCGGCAGCAGTCGAATGTAGAGTGAAACGGAGTAGGACAGTTATACTGAAATCTCAAGTTTCTAAAACCAATTTAGACGACTTTCACTGGTCTACTTTCTATCGTAAGAATTATTACGTTACACCTTAGCAAGCGACAACTTGGAGACACGGATGCAGCCTGCACATTGATTTGCGCAGAACTAAAGACCGAAGTACGAGCTCGGCTTTCTTCGAGGAAGTTCATCCTTTCGGCGTTCCCCTCTCCCAACTTTCGTAGACAGCGACGGAAGGGGGGAGGAGAACAAAGTCCCGCGCTCCCCTCAGCTTGAGAAGAAAGTTCTTTAAGAGGGTAAGGGTGAATAAGAGAGAGGAGTATAGAGTAGGAACCGAGAAAAAGTGGAGAATGGCAATTATATACGCCCGCCCGAAAAAAAAAAAAAAAAAAAAAAAAAAATTATATGAAATTTTACTTTTTTTTCTTTTTTTTTGTAGCGCGTGATAGCAAAGTTAAATGCCAGGCAGCCTCCAGTCATTTATAACAATGAGAAAGAAAGTTGTGTTTGCACTTACCGTAAGTATATCGGTAAGAACCCAATTAAATATTCGGTGACCCACATAAGTTAATCCTTTTAAGCCATTTGCGATGAATTCCCCGTCGGGTACCGATTTCTTCAAATCGCTTTTCACTATTTGAGAACAATAGAAAGGAGTTAATGAAAGGTATAGCTCACCTTTTAAAGCTTTTTGGAATTTTTGAAATTAATATGCATGTTAAACTACCCGGTCATATAACGTAAAAAAAAAAAAGAGAAAACATTATAGGGCGGAACATTTAATCTGGTAATTGTTCCCAAACTTATTTTCCAGTAAAATATACTCGAAGAAGGTCATTTTGCACAAACTTGACGCCAAACTTGCATATGAATTCACTTCGAGGGCAATAAATTCATATAATCAGTTTTTCTTGGTTAATGGTTGCTGCATTGCCGCGCGCGCGCAGCTGCGAAGTAGGCAACGCGGCCGTGGCCTAACGGTTATCGTGCTTGCCTCCCACGCGAAGTGCCAGGGTTCGATTCCTAGGAGCGAAGTAAAAGATTTATTCTTTCTACTTGCAATTCTCGCAAGTTCGAGTACTTTCTCGCTTGACCGAGTTAGCAATGTTCTACGCCCCCAACGTTCTAGGCCGAATGTTTCAGAAACCCACGCCGGTACAAAAGAAGCTCCGCACGGCGAGCCGGGATCACATTCGCCCCAGCGTTCGACTCTGCTGTCACGCCGACTTCGACGCCCGCGACGCTCTCGTTTCTTTTGTTCCCTTTTTTATTTTTGGACACAAGTTGGCCCCATAAAACGTTTAGTTCCTTCAGTTACCATTTCCTCATCACTTGTCATTCGTGACATTATAAATTAACTTTTATAAAAAAAAGTAAATCGGAAAACATAAATAGAAATTAAAATATCTAACAAAAGGTATTTTGGTTCTGCTTCATATTGTTTGCCATTAAAATGTGACGCGTCATAAAGTAATCGAACGTTTTTAACCTGCCTAAACTAAACATCTCTGAAAACTTGATGGCAGGAAGTACGTGCACTCTATTGCTGAATTTCAGTATATCATTGTCGTTTATTCCTCTCTCCTTCCTTTGATCTAATAACAAAAATGCTCCCATTGGCAAAAGACGGAACACTAAAATATATAATAACTAAGGACTTCTAAAAAAATCCATCGTGCTGAAAGAATATTTATTGTTTGCTAAGATATGCTTTGAATATGTGGGAGCATATTTTTAAATTAGTTATAGTGTACTCTTTGTTTCAGTTTCACGTATATGCAATTTAATTTATTGTTTTACGGGGACCGAGCTTGGCCAGCCAGATCTACAGAGGTTCAGCGGCAGGCACGGCGGACAGACATTTGAATACTTTGTTTCTCGGTTAAAACAAAATACCGCGCAGTTGTCCGACAAATTTCTTATCATTAAGGCGTTTTTCCTTCCGCTCCTTCGTCTTTTGAAACGAAGAGCTACGTTATTAGTAGCAGTAAAGTTGCTTCACTTCGCTGAATCTCGAGATTAAAATAATTGCATTCATTTTCTCGTTTGGGAATCCGCACGCAACCATTAGTGTTTATTTTAATTTAGAAACAGGAAAAACAAGGTATATATCTGCTCATTTATTATAACATAACACAGTAATAAAATATAGTATATTGTATTATGAGATAATATAAGAAATATAGGAACCATATGCGACCTAAATGACTTTTTCTTTAATTGCAAAGCCCGTACAGAGAGATAAACAGTGTACGCTGTCGAACCTTACTCAGTAATAAGTAGGATGACCAGCCGTCCCACTTTGGCCGGAACAGTTTCGTTTTAAAGGTGTATTTCTACCGTCCCGTCATTTTATTTTTCTCTAAAGACTCATGTCCGGTTTTCGTGGGAGTATACATGGTTCAAAAATCTGTACGATACGAGAAAAACCGAACTTGCTCGTTTACTTGGTGAATATTTAAGTTTAACTAAATAAATATACCATCAAAATGTCACCTTTTAATGCGTACGATTTGGAACGTTTTTTATGATAGTATCTCCGAAAACCTTTATTCGCGAGTGCTTTTTTATTATTAAATTTGGCATGCTTTGGTTGGAATCATTTCTTTCAATTGCTTAAACATTTGAAGAAAAAAAAAACATTCGTGTTCTTAACGAAGAACTCAGGAAAAATGTCGTTGAACTGGATAGTAGCAGCTTACAAAGCGTTCCTGTCTGCACCCCCCCCCCCCCCCCCCCGTCCCGTAATCTCCTTTGAGGACAATGATCGCAAAACTAATAATATTTACAAGTATCCTGATGAGCATGACTTAGAGTCTGAAGAGTTCAAATGGCTCTAGAGTTAGGGACGCCATTCATCCAGCCGTCGTAGCTTAGGAATTGCTCGCAGTAATAACTCCACCGATCATATCCCTCAGGTACAAATCACGTTGATGCAAGTGCCTTCGCTTACATCATTGTATCTACTCGGAACGCCCACTGTAAAGCAAATCAATCATCGCAAGGAAGTGGGCTCATCACACGAGACGACGGTGCGCACGTGCTGAGCAATCCAACTGTTAGAATGGGCTGAAGGTCGCGTTAAGCTGCGCAAAAACCTCCTCTATACTCCCAAAGCATGGCAGTTCTACCACGGAACCATAGAGTGCTCGGTCGCAGATTTGAAGTGCTAGGATCTGATAGCACAGAGCATTAAACAGTCATTTCTCGGGGAACCTGGACGTCAGGGCGCAGCTTTTGCAGCGGCGAGGACCCGAAACACAATTCTTCGCTCGGGAGAAGTGTGTGTTGGAACCAGGAATATACCTCCCAACATAATTTTTATGTACAGTATTTACAAAAGGAATGAAACTGTCCTGGGCATCGCTCGATGTAGTCGCCGGGCCGCTCGGTCGCCGAATCTACCAGCTCGTGGTGTCTCGTTCTGTGTGTTCGCGCCGAGATGCTTCTTTTTCAACGTCGCGGAAGCACCACTAGCTCGCTGCTACAGATGCCCCCCCCCCCCCCCCCCCGCCCCCCCCCCTGGACAAGTAGCCTGGACCACTTGCGCACCAAGTGGGGAGTGCGTTCGAGCACTGTTCTGCAACACAGGGGTAGTAGTTGTGTCTAGGGCTGTGGTGAAAGCAGGTTCTAGTCGGTCTAGGGAAACTGTATCTCGACTTCCCTGTATAAGTACCGTATAAAACTTCGGTGTTCTGCCTACTACCTGGTATGGGCCATGGTATAGAGGTCTGAGAGGTTTCTTTACCGCATCCCGACGTATGAATACGTGTGATGATCGGGCGAGGGCAGGATGAACGAAGACTTGAGGTGCGCTAGGTTGCCGTGTCTGTACTGGGCGCAAAGAGTTCATGGCTTCCCGGAGTCGTTGTACGTAGGAGGTGGGGTACATTATTCTTTGTGCCGTTGATGGTTTGGCCATGTCAGCAGGGAGACGAAGGGGAGAACTGTACACGAGTTCTGCCACTGTAAAACCCAAGTCGGGCTTCAAAGTTGATCGCATACCTAGTAACACCACTGGTAGGTTGTCAACCCATGCATCGGGAAAGGTTTGTGCTCGGAGCGCAGACTTCAGCTGACGGTGGAGTCGCTCGACGAGGCCATTAGCAGCAGGATGATATGCTGTCGTGCGCGTCTGCACTGAGCCCACAAGAGGTGTTAATTCTTTAAATATCGCGGACTCAAACTGGCGCCCGCGATCGGTGGTGATTGTGGCAGGCACACCGAAGCGGCTGATCCAGCTGGATATGAAAGCGCGTGTTACTGTTTCAGCGGTGATATTTTCTAGTGGTACCACCTCTGGCCAGCGAGAAAATCTGTCGACGCATGTCAATAGGTATGAAAAATTCCGTGAAGTTGGAAGTGAACCAACAATGTCTAGATGGACGTTCTCAAACGTGTGGATGGAAGAGGAAACTTGCCAAGTGGTGTATGGGTGTGACGCTGCACCTTCAACCTCTGGCAGGCAAGACAAGAGCGTACAAATTCCCGTATGTCGGCGTTGATTTTGGGCCATACGAAACGGTTCGTTACCAGCTCTTGTGTTGCGCGTATGCCTGGGTGGCAGAGGGAGTCAAGTGACGAGCACACCGTATGACGCAGTTGGCGTGGCACATACTGGCGGGGTTTTCCTGTTGAAGTATCACATATCAAAGTGATAGCATGATCAGGGAGGGTTTCCTCTTCGAGGACGAGGGACGTGCCGGTCTTCATGATGGATCGAAGTTCTTCGTCCTGTGCTTGAGCCGCAGCTAGTTCAGAGTAGGTGAATTGATCTTTCTCTGCGTTGAGGGCATTCGGCTCCAGACGTGATAATGTGTCTGCGACGGTGTTTTCCTTTCACGTGTCGGATATCGGAAGTGAATTCCGCGATGAAGGAAAGATGTCGCAGCACTCGTGGTGAATTATTTTGGTTCGATGACTGAATGGCATAAACCAGCGGTTTGTGAACCGTGGCTATGAAGAAGGCACGCCCTTCCAGGAAGTGTCGGAAATGTTTGATGGCTAAGTAAGCCGCAAGTAACTCTCTTCTGAAGGTACTATACTTCCTTTCTGCGTCTTGCAGTTTACGTGAAAAAAATGATATGGGGGACCATATATTTGCGATCTTCTGCTGCAACACACCTCCGACCGCGACGTCCGAGGCATCGACCATCAGGCACGTTGGTGCATCTGAAGACGGGTGTACGAGGAGTGTGGCATTGGCTAGTTCTTTCTTCACGCTCTCAAATGCTATCGACGCCTCCGGGGGCCATTGCAACGTTGATTTCTCGCCCTTGGAGGTGCAAAGCAGTGTCTCCAATGGCTGTAGAAGCTTGGCACAGTGGGGGATTAAACGCCTGTAAAAGTTTACAAGCCCCAGAAATCGCCGGAGGGCGCGTTTTGTTGTAGGTTGTGGACAATCGGTGACGACTTTGACCTTGTCTGGTAGTGGTCGGATACCTTGACAGTCAATGTGATGGCCAAGAAATGTCAGCTCTGGTACACCAAAATGGAATGTGTCCACGTTTATTATAATGCCATACTCATGTAGCCTGTCGAACAGTGTGGTGAGATGGAGCTTATGTTTCTCCGGGGTTTTGCTCACTACGAGGAGGTGGTCGAGGTAGACAAAACAAAAAGGCAAACCGCGGATGACCTGTTCAATAAATCGCTTGAAGGTTTGGGCTTCGTTACGCAGCCCAAACGGCATTGTGACGAACTCAAGAGGCCGAAATGAGTTGTTATGGCCGTCTTGTGTATGTCTGTAGGTTCAACCGGAATCTGATGGTAAGCCTTTATGAGGTCTATCTTCGAGTAAATGGTGGTATCCTTCAAAAAGGCAGTGCAGTCTTGAACGTTTGGGATCGGGTACCGGTCAGGAATTGTAGCTGTGTTCAGAGCCCTATAATCCCCGCACGGTCGCCAATCGCCGCTCTTTTTGGGCACCATGTGCAGAGGGGACGACCTGAGACTAGAAGATGGGCGTACGACTCCGAGTTGGAGCATATGCTCGAATTCCTGCCGTGCGACCCGCAGCTTTTCAGGTCCGAGTCGACGTGGTCGGCAATGGACAGGCGGGCCCGTCGTCCCGATATGATGAGTGACGTCATGTTTAGGTACCTCGCCGATGTTGTGCGGCTTGATAAGGTCTGAGTAGTTCTCGAGCAGACTGGCAAATGAATTGGAAGGTGGCTTGCCGAAAGTGGGGCTAAGAGCTGGCGCTCGAGACGCAATACCAGAGACTTGTAGGTGAGTGGTCGCATCAATTAGCCTTCTTTGTGTCATGTCCACCCAGATGTTGAAGTTCCGAAGGAAATCTGCTCCAATTATTGCGTAGCTGACGTCTGCAACCCAGAGCAACCACTAGAACCGTCGTCGGAGGCCAAGGTCCAACGTTAGTGATTTTTGTTCATACGTTTTGATGGGAGAAGCGTTGACAGCTTGCAATGATGTAGTTTGGACGCGATTCCGGCGATCAAACAATAAGGCTGGAATGACGCTGACCTCAGGGCCTGTGTCCACTAAGAAACGGGTGCCGACGATCTTGTCGTGGATGTGGAAGAGGCGACTGGTGGGCCGATATGGGTCGCTCGCCGCCACTAGCGATCGGCCATCCCGTTTTTCTGGTTCCAGGAACAGGGTGAACAACAGCGGCGGGCATTCGGTCCGAACTGTCGGTGGTACCGACATAGCGACTTGTCTGGAGGGCGAGGCGACGGTGATGGTCGACGGCGACTTTCGCGACTGGAGTGCTGCTGTGACAATTGAGCATGGTCACCGGATTCCCGCCGAAGCTCGGACACGATGGTCGTCAGGTTCTGCACTTCTTGACGGAGCTTAGCGATGTCCGAAACAAGGTCTGGAGACAGCCGTGTTGCTCCGATGGTGGGACCGGAAACCTCCATAATTCGATCCGCCAGCTCGGCGAGTTCTACAAGCGGAAGCCTGTGGGCTACCACTAGGCCGACACGAACAGAAGCCGGCAGACGTTGTAGAAATAGCTCACGGAGGATGGCGACGTCGATGGAGGCCGCCTTGTCGCCGAGAAGATGTTGCAGGTGTCGCAAGAACAGGGTGGGTCGACGGTCGCCTAGCTCTTCTGCGCTGAGGAGCTGCTGAAGGCGTCGTTGTTCAGAGGCGACGAGACGACTGACCAAGGCTTCTTTGAGAACTTCGTAAGGAGTGTCACCGCTTGGGTAAAGTAAAACGTCCCGCACCTCGGTAGCGGCTTGCGGCGGGAGGGCGTGACCGAGGAGCTCGTATTGCCGGGTCTGGGAGGTTATGCGGTGCAAGCGGAATTTGTTCTCCACTTGTACGAACCAGAGCGCTGGATCCTCAGCCCAAAACTTCGGTAACTTGAGGATCGAGGTAGCGGCGATTCCCAAGGCGGCGCTTGCTTGGGAGGCACTTGCCGGGTGTGCAGGCTCACCAGACTCCGTAGACATGGCAGAATCACGTCCGGGTCACCAATTATGTTGGAACCAGGAACATACCTCCCAACATACTTTTTATGTACAATATTTACAAAAGAAATGAAACTGTCCTGGGCATGGCTCGATGTAGTCACCGGGCCGCTCGGTCGCCGAATCTCCCAGCTCGTGGTGTCTCGTTCTGTGTGTTCGCGCCGAGATGCTTCTTTTTCGTCGTCGCGGAAGCACCACTAGCTCGGCTGCTACATGTGTTTCAGCGTCTCACCGCAGCGCGGCGCCAGTCACATGGCTCTCCTCTCATCCGTTGTCTGCCGCTCCATGTGCATCGTGCAAAAGACGTGGTTTTCTCTCCAGACGATGATGACTGAGGCACCTGTGAATACAGCTCAAGCATGTGTTCAAAGCATATTCGCTGTATGCATGTGTATGCATATGAATGCATATGAATGCATATGTATGCATATGAATGCGAATAGTTTGTGTACGATCAATCTATCAGGGTGGTAATACAGAAAAAAAAAGTATCTCAGACAGTGTCCACAGAACGTTTTTTTATGCCATGATGTAGAATACCTGAGACGGTGGTAAAAGATGTAAAATTGGATCGAAAAAAAAAAAAAAAAAAACAGAAGGAAAGAACGTTTTTCCCCTCTCTTTCTCCTTCAACCAAGTTTCCCAGCTTTTGCCACAGTCTCGGGTATTCTACATCATGAACAACTTCCACCAGCTCGCCTGCGCACTCACTGTTTTTCATTGTTTTTGTATGATGTATTAGCAGTGTAACCGCTGCTTTACTGCTCTTCGTTTTTCTTCAGCAAAAAGGGCATACTAGCCACTCGCGCCATTTCCATTGCCGAAAAAGGGCAACACTCAGCTTAGGTACAACGTACGGGGCATTTCGGGAACGCTTCCAGTGAGCTATAGTTAAGTTACATATCCAGAGTCCAAACATCGCGAACCCCGTGCAAACAGAGTAAGCGAGGGATCGTTATTACGGTGGTATCATAACATGCGGAGGTTTATCTGAGAACATAACGCGTAAAAAGGTAAATATTTAACGACCACGACATAATTGTCGGGGGCTACCCCGAACGAAGCGCGTCTCTTGCCGGCGTAAAGCGTCAATTAGCGAACGTTATTAATTGCTCTACGGTTAGTGAGCTCTTTTGTGTGCTGTAAGCTTGTTTGCGCAGTGGGCCGCTAGCCAGCGGCTAAAATGAGATTGGCACGTCGGAAACAAAAATTCTAATTATTTTATATCCGCCTTCTTTATTGACGATTCACACTTTATAGAAAACGATACCTGGATAATTAGGTTTGCCCTGCGTCAGCGCGTTCGCGTGAGAAAAAAAAAGTTAGATAAAAAGAATTAACGAGGCGTTTAAATGGAGTTACGACGCCTCTGGGCTTTTCGTACGAAAACTTGTATCCGGCTAACTGGGACAGTAATTAAATTTCTGGGTGTACATTTACGAGATATCTGAAACTTTCGCACTCACGCTTGAGCCGCTAAAGTTTGTTTTGTTCTGGTTGCCGACTAAAATAGCAACACGGTTGATCTGTCCGAATCCACGTTCTAAGTAAATTATTTCTGGTTGAAGTGAGATTCTATTTAAAAGATAGCATCGCATTTTCATGAGCTTCTATATTTAAGCTCTTCCTCGATGAGATCGGAACACGAATCATTGGTTTCCTATTTACCAACGTAATCATACAAAGAGACCAGCAGAATGTACCTTTCGTGGTCACACTGTCTTATTGGCTAAATGACGTCCAGAGTTTTTAGCAGTCTGACTGAATGATCATTAGAACATTACTTCAGTCGTTTTGTTTCTCCCTTTTTATGGGATATTATGGTGAAAAGAAGGTCATTGATAGCTGCTTTGAGGGTAACGCCGGGCAGGATACGGGCAGGAGCTGTGGAAGCTTTACAGCGAGAACAAGGTGTTGTAGCGTTGACGTTATTAAAAATAATAATATATATATATATATCTATATATATATATATATATATATATATATATATATATATATATATATATATATATATATATATATATATATATATATATATATACATATTATAACACACTGCTACTGAGAGCACAAGGCCATGCCTGGTCTGGGACCAGTTTATTGTGAGAACTGCAGCTCAGCTGCTGACATGATGTACGAACACACGCCACCCGGTTGGGGTTGGCCTTTATATACACAATGCACAGTCTTGTCGTCCCACATCCGACCAGCTGTAGCCCCCTGCTGGGCTACATAGGCAACAACTCCCACATTCAATTTAAAAAAAATAAAAGCAACATGTTCTGATGGCTTAAGAAGAACGTTGTTCACCGCCACTAGGGAGGGCAAATAATTATCCTTACTTTACATCTTTTCCCGATTTTGTAGGCTGACATTTTTAAACGAACATCAAGTGTGCCTTTTTTTACTTTAGTTGAAGGAACAACGTAAAAAAATAAACATTATATACATTTATTGAATAACTTACCCTATACGGTATCTTTTTATCGAGGAAAATCGTTTGCTCGATATTTTCGTTAAGTAACTGCCCAGCTGACCGGTCATTGTGGTAAAGACCAGTGCAATAGCAGGCATGACTGCATTGGCGATTAATTTAAAGTGGAGTTAAACTTTGACATAAGCAACCGTTCACGTCTATCCCCTGATATGAAGGCACTAAAAATCAGCGTTGAAGAGATAATTGAAAAGAATTACTTGCTTACTTAAGTTTTTTACGAATTTCTTACCTACAGGTACCCAATGATACTTCGGGCGCACGAGACGTTACACTCTAAAAAATGTTTGTGCGTCTACTTCCACGCACAACACTCGGAGAGCCAATCACCGCAACTTACGGAGACAGCTCAGCGAATGACAACGCCGAAACATATGTTTAGTCCGAAAAAACGGAGTTTGAGTTGTGACATTAAGCAATGCAAAACGTCACGCTTGCATTGCTTAATGTCACAAGTCAGACTGCGTTTTTTGGTCTAAACATATGTTTCGGCATAGTCATTCGCTGAGCTGCCTCCGTAAGTTGCGGTGACTGGCTCTCCGAGTGTTGTGCGGGAAAGCAGACTCATGGGCTTTTTTTAGAGTGTAGTAAGCGAAAATGGTATAAGTTTTTTTTTCAGATTTCACCCGATCTGTTTACTCCTTCTGCGTCTAAATGCGTCAATAAACAATGAAAACAGACAAACACGAACATTGATCGATATGAGTTAAAAACAATCAGGACTAGTTCGTCTACTTGGCTACGGAACTATAAGGTTTGTAATTGTCTCTACATTTCGCAAAACCTTCACCGGGTTCAAGTGAACGTGTTATCTTATATTCGTCCAAAGCAAAAAATGAATAGATGTTCTTAGGAACAACTCCATACATGTATATCTGCAGCGGAATCAGAAACTCGCTCTTCTTCTCACGTTCAACGAGTGGCTATTACTTTTTAACTAAAATGTGGTTCGTCAGGAAATTAGTAGATTTGAATCCTATCCGACGAAATTACCACTAATTTATCATCATGTGTAAGAGTCTCAAAGCATATGCATTGGAATTTTAAATGGGGCATTGGCGACTGAAAGCTGTCGTTATTTTAAGCCGTCTTTCTTTTTTTGTTGCAGAAATAGCAGTTAGTGTGTGGAGACTTGGCGGGATCGGCGCCGTCGACCGCACTTGATATCGACGCGACCATTTGGGGCCCTACGCCAAAAGATTCCACATTGACGTCATGGCGCTTGACACGACTCCAACGTCAGCCGCGTGTCATGTCGCTTCTTACCTGGCGTCGGCTGAAACCATGGCGTGACATTGTCACGTCGAGTCAGGGCGCAGAGTGAGACCACGAGGCTTAATGACGTCAAGTGACACCGTGAGTCACGTGACGCCATGACATCACGTCACACTGTGACATCACGTGACAATACGTTGTGACGTGACACAATAACGGCACGTAGGAACATAAGCACGAGACTGCTGATAATGGAAACAGTAAAAACAAAGCGTTTTCAATTATTGGTTTCATCGCCCGAGAACCTGGGTGATAAAACGAATGAAGCTAGGTGGGTGTTAAGCCGGCGAAACCACGGGCGGGAAATTAGGTGGACCTACACACTTAAAACTTGAGTGAGCCATTTTGGAAGTGTTCTTCGCTGAGCACAAGGCGGTGCTAGGCTGTGTCCAATAACGTTGCGTAAGACGTTCAGTGAGCCACACGAACGACAGGGAACGGTTCATACTTACGCATGTAGTTTCGTCGTTCCCTGGATTTTCAAACTAGGGTGCGCGATTTTCAAAGTATTTTTCAATTACCACAAGGGAGTCCTAGTTTGTCTCCAATAAAATTGTTTAACAGGTTCACGAAATGCTCTCTACTTAATACACCCTCTTTGATTCCAAAACACAATGAAATTTTCGTCCGGTGTGTTACCCAGTTGAGTACGAAACGCCTATGCAGGCTTTATGGTGCGCGCTCGCACCTTCAGCGCTCATTCAGTCCATCTGCTACGAGTTGGCACCTTAGCGGCTTCGATGTGACACCTCAACTGTCCTGATGTTTTACCTTACGGGAAGCGTAAGTGTTTACCGTTTGTTTACATGTACTTTCTACGAAAGCAAAGTTGAGATATTTTGTCGCACCGCCATTGCCGTTGAGTACCGGGTCGTTGTCAGGTAATCTTAGTAAGATTCTACTAGGATCATGTGGTCCCGTGGTTGCTATCACGGTGATTCATATGGTCTCCTGGATGGCGTCACTACAGGTCACGTGACCGCGTGACGCGTATTCATCTACAACGAATTACTTAACGTAGCGGTGTCACGCGACTCACGGTTCTAGGTCATGTTGTCACCTGACGATCCACTGCAGGGATGTGATTGCTGCGCCATTAGCGCCGAATTGCGCCAAAGTGCTTACCCTGCTGCATCCCGCTACGTTTAGCCCAAATGTGAGGGACTTGCGCCAACCTCGCGCCAAAACTTGGTTTTGAACTTACGAAATGCTGGAACTGTAATGACACAGGCCCCGCTACACGCACGGATCGTTATGGTAGGCTTGTGAGAATTTTCAGAACTTTCGATTTTAGCCGTAAATAACGTATTGTCCGTATGATCTCTCCATCAGCTGCAAACACTGACAGTTCTCGGAATTTTCGCAATATCTCTTATCTTCCTAGTCCGCTCTGGCGTGTAAGTTAGCTTGGTTGAGTGCGCTTTTCACCGTGCTCTTCCGTACAGCAGTGAAGCGGCAACCGCAAAGTAAGCATCGCTATTTTGTTCACCTTGCTTCGCCGCAGTGCATCCGAATGCTAAAGAGTCAGCATTCCCCCGGAGGGGTACGTTAAACGCGGACGCGTCGAGTTCATTAAACAAAGGTACTTCGTGAGTATTAATATAACAGCTCTTAGTTGTAAATATTTGTGAATTAAACTGCGAATAATATTTCAGATAAACTGCGGTATTCTAGTGATATATTTTTTCAAATTCGCGACTAAGCAAGGGTACTCGCAACTAAGTTTAAATGAACTGCTCTATAAGTTTATGTTCACTTGAAATCTGTTGTTTAGCTGTCACCTTTAAATATGTTTTATCCGTTCGAGGTATATTTATTAGAATAAACTAAAACTAAATTACGTGAAGCAGTAGAAGGCAGGTTGGCAATAACCTGAACAACTCTAGCTGGTTTGTTTTAAGAAGGCATACTTATCTTTCAAAAACGATCTCTGCTATTATCAAGTTGTAGATGCAGAATGCCATTGATTTTTATAAATCGATTACGAAATCCCATTTTTTTAATTTGAATTAATCATTTATGTTTTATTACAACCTTTACGACTTGAATGTAACATCAATTTGTATGTTCAAAATTATTCTAACATTATTTTAGTGAAATATACTATTTTGTTTAAATCTTATTTTGTACCTAAAATGACCATTCACAGCAGTCCATACCGCCCTTCATTGATCAACATCTTGTTGCCATGCCTAGTACTTTTATGTGCAACTAACCAGCTACTTTTTTGAGTAAATCATACTTGCAGTTTCACAAAAGTTTAAAAGCCAAATAAGTATGCACGTTTTTTCTTTAGTCGAATAGACTAACAATAGAATCTCAACATATTATATTCACGGTGCGTATGTGCTTGTGACCCAAAGTATTTTTTGCTGCTCCAAAAGGTGCTACAAAATGACACGGGTCTATTGCATCACTGCCGACGTGAACATGTTTTTCAAACCTAGGAAAGTTGTTTGCGAAGTCGTTGTATAATATGACGTCTGGCCACGTAACACCGGGACTACACACCGAAATATCGCGTGCCAGTGTGACGTCACAGCACAATACAGTGACGCTGTTCAGATTTGCATATCGCGTGTACATCGCTAATGCTAATACATCCTGCATACAAGATGTTTGTGCTGTAGGTTAGGGGAGTGCACGAATGTTTTCGCATATATTGATCTACACCGATCTGTTTGGCATATGCAATAAAATGAGACGATACAAGTCGGTGTATATGGGAGAACCGATGTCGGATCAGTCATTCGACGTGTATAATCATTATATTTGTGGTATATGTGTAAGTGAAGCTAACAGAAATGTTAAATGTCGCTACTAGGTATCAGAAATATGCAAAAAACAACAACAATAAAAAAGGAAAATTTATCATATTCACGACTCTGCCGTTTTGCTCGGAATGGCGTACCCTGTTTCTTTCAAATTTACGCGCTGAATACGCGCCGATGTAAAAGCAAAACAAAAGCAAATAATAGGCGTATGTTTTGTGATGGATAGATTAACTCCTATTTAGGTAGTTAAATGATGCCAAGAGGAAACATCTAAATGCATGAAATCATATTAGAGACGATCACGACTCTAAGACACGTGTCTTCCATCGGAACACTTCCCCACATAAAGAGTTCGCGCGCAGTGAAGACGAATTGTGGGCAAAACATCGCTCAGGGCTTTACGAGTTTAGTTCCCAGAAAGAATTTCGAGTTTAGTCCCCAGAAATCATTCATGGCGCTGGGCGACACAAGCAAACATAAACGTAATAACATCGAAAGAAATGCTTAAAAGCCTAAAAGGTAGACGGTGGTTTATGAACGGTCGACGAATTGTTATGCCTTTGACTGTTTAAACCGGTGACTGCAAGTGCACAAAGACGATGAGGGTTTTAACGACGCACTATTGATGCTGCGTGGTTGTTTCCCATTGTAACGTAGCGTCGAAAGCGCTTGCAGTTAGGTTAAAAGGTATTCGCGAACCGCTTCTCCGTCTGACCGCAACCACGTCCTACTTAAGTCGACCGAAGGCAATTGGAATTTCTCGAAGGGACCAAGATACTACCCTCCACTTTAGTACATACACACTGCCGCTGCCCTGTGCAAGCAACGACGGGGCCGAAAAGCGCCGATAGCTGTCTGCGGCCAAAAAAAGTACCCCATCCGATGCCGCGCCTTTACGGTAATGCCGCCGACGCCTCTCCGCCCATCGCTGTCCCAATCCCGAGAGAATAGGCGCGGGCCGGCAGTCGGCGCTTAGCTCCGTTTGCCCAATGTCGAGCTCGAGCTCTCGTGTTTGTCTGGGGCTTCGTATGTGTCGCGTCCGTATGTTTGTACATTATATTTGTCGCGCGGGTGCCGCGTCCTTGGCGTGTTTGTTCCAGTTTTGTGTGTTCGCGCGAGGACGTGCCTTTGGATTTGTCCACTTCCCCGCGTGCGTGCTCTTTGTGATCGTTTGGGCGTCGTGTAAACGGGAGGTTTTGCATGCACACGCGTTTGCGTGTGTGTGCACGTGTGTGCCCGTATTCAAGCGATCGTGTGCCTGGCATAATTTGAGCGTGTTTATGTCTGCACGAGTGGGCACATTTGTGTGTGTCCGCGTGGCTGTATATACGTGCCGGTGTACGTGGCAGTGCATCGATGTCTGGGATGTATTTTTTTTTTTAGAGGGTTCAGAACTGAAAGTAGAACTTGCGTTAAGGTTCTTTTACGCCCTGCGGCTCAGCTGGTTGCCAGTGGGTCACAACAAATATGGGAAATAGGCTAATTAGTTAGATAGTTGACTAAACAGTTCAAATCAACTTTTACAATTTTTATTTTTAGGGGCATAATCTAGTTTGAGAATTTACGCTCACCCTGATTATGGACGAGTTATGAATCTTCGGAGCTAAATATGTCTCCTTTTTACACGGCTTCCAACCAAAGCTAAGCTGGACAGAAACGCCCGTGATGTTGATCCCTTTGTACTGCCCCCGCTTCGCAACCCGTGTGTCCGCGCTGCAGGTGACGTCAGCAGTACGATGTAAGTGCTGGAGGAAGAAATCGGCGCTAAGGCAGACTTGTACGTAGTTCAACTACTCTGCACAAGTTACTGTAGCTTAACTACTTTTCTGAGTAGTTTAGTAACTTTCAATTACATTTTTATTTCGGTAATTAGTGGTTTACTTTAATTACTTTTCCTGAGTAACTTCTACTCAAATTACAAATTACTTTCGAATTTTAGTGGATATTTTTTTTATAAACAAACATTTCTGCACAAACGAGATAAGACGTTGGAAGATCAGCTGATATTTGCAAAGAGCGGGGAGCATGTGGTGTAGGAAAGGGGAGAGGAAAATGTGTTGTAGAATCCAAAACCCACCCAAAACTTTCCAGAGCCCCCCTTTAGCAACAACACTGCTACGAAGCGCGGGGAGCAAATAACCACGACGCAAGAGAGGCCGAGTAACTGCGGGATTAGCGCTAAAAACTGGGTTTTATTTTTTTTGTGTGTGTGTTTCGAAACTCCAGGTCATTTGACTCATTCGAAGAAAGGGCTGGTTCCCGCTTCTCCCCAACGTAGAAACTCTTGCCCACTACAGGAGGTGCACACACTGTATCCTCACTCAAAGGAGGAAACAAAATGCAGGAACCTGCTCTGAAACTCATCTTGTGCTCCCGTAGTTTGTGCTGCACTCGAAGAATCGAGTGCTAAAGGGCAACGCAAAGATATCTTTTTTTTGTTGCCTTTCCTCCCAAAACTCAGAATATGCAGATCATTAAATATTTGGAGATCGTTCGAGAAAGTTGAATAATTCCCCCAACGTTTTTATATAAAAAAGAGTAAACAAGCAGTGTCGGTAAGTACTTCAAGTACATGGTACTTAAAGTGCTACTGTTTAGAAACCTCGTACTTTACTTTAAGTACATTTTCTAAATATGTACTTGTACTTTCCTAGGAAATTAAAACTCTTGACTTCAACGTACATTCCCCGAATTCGAGAAAAAAGGCGTATCGTCGTGTGAAAAAACGCTTTCTCGAGACGTCATCTGGTTATTTCACTGAGTGAGGTAATGGCGGCTATAAGACCGACACCAATAAGTCCCCCATAAGGTGATTGTGTTAAATAGTTCGTCAGCGAAAGCAAAGCAACTACTCTGTGGCGACTTGACAATATTTGCTGCCATTTCCGTAATAAACGAGTGCACCTGCGCTTACCTCTGGAGCAATGCGTACCAGTTAAAGAAAACACTTCTAAAGGGAGTGAAATGGAATCATGAAAGATTCTATTAAAAGTACTAGTACTTTACCTTGACATTTTTTGTATTTACAGTACGGTACTTTAAGTACAATGCACCCGACGTACTTACTTGTATACTTAAAATTAATAACTTCTAATTTACTTCGTACTTTTCTTCGAGCACTTTTAAGATGTACTTTACGCAACACTGTAAACACGCAAACGCTGTCTAAAAATGAAGCTCGGGCAGTGCTTAACCTCAAAATAGAAATTACACACTTGCAGTACATCATTAACCAAATAAACAAGAACTACAAAACAATTAGGCACGCAGAAGCAGAACCAGCTATTAAAGCATTTCTTTGAAAAAACAATCCGATTTATATTTGGCTAGTACAACTTCGCTAACAAATCAAAACCTATGCACTTTTTTTTTACCATGACCAAACCATATAAAAATAACTTCAAAGTAACTTCAAAGGTAATTCGCTACTTTTTTACGGTAATTAGTAATTTACTCAATTACTTTATATTTTAGTAATTTCTACTTTACTTAAATTACTTTTGAGGTCAATACTCAGTAACTTAACTTAATTACTCTTTTGAGTGACTTGTACATGTCTGCGCCAAGGGCAGACATGTACAAGACATTCGTGTTCAAAATTAATGTTTATACAAATAACTAAGATTATTTTTTAAGGCGTTTGATTGGCAGAAATGTTCTTTACGGAATGACGTTCAGACGGTGACACGCATTAGATTAAGAGTGAAAGTGTCAATTAAAACATAATAAGCTAAATTCTACAAATTTATATCGGGAACTTCTTCAACTGACCAATTTCACTCAGCAATTTGTTGCGGGGAAGGTTGCACCAACAGTCATTAAAATGCCGACAATTAAATTTTGATCATCGCTATTTTTTTCTAATTTAAGCCGCGAATACACTGAATGCCAAACCCACGACAAAAAGAGCAACGTCAATTCTAACCGGAAGTGACGTCAACCCTAGCAGCGCCTGCGGCGAGCTGGTAATCGCGAGTCGATGTAGCAAAGTTGCCTTATTCAAGAATTACGTAGTCGTAGAAAAGACGCGTAAAAGATGTCTCCCTGGACGGTTTGCCGATAAAGGCGGCTATTCCTCCCGGCGGCTAAAATACGCCCAAGAGGGGTTTTCTCGTCACGTGACCGGCCCAGAGGCCAGGAAGTGCCTAACGTTCCAGCCGATCCAGCTCTGAAGATGTGAGCCTTGTCTGTTGTTTTACAAAATTCTGTCCTAGCATGACCTTTCTCGGAAATAAGTTGAATTAACGCTCCTAAAGTACGCAAGTCCAGTTAATTTCAATGCGATCTTACGCCTCTTCCCTCTTTTGTGTGTGTGTGTGTGCGTGTGTGCGTGCGTGCGTGCGTGCGTGCGTGCGTGCGTGCGTGCGTGCGTGTGTGTGTGTGTGTGTGTGAGAGAGAGTGAGTGAGTGAGTGAGTGAGTGTGTGTGTGTGCGTGTGTGTGTGTGTGTGGAATCGGATTAGAATAATTGAAACGAGGACTGAATTGCTGCAAACGTTTGCCTGTCCCGACATTAAAGACAGGGTGTATTAAATAGCGCTCAGGCTCTTTAAATCGACCGCACAAATCGGTTTCTTAACCTATCGCGCTACGATTTTGTGCAGCTTTGCCCACAGGTGGTGCATTTTTTTCTATATAATTTTTAGAAAGTAAAAATCCCCGTTGAAAAAGCAAAAAAAAGAAAAGAAGGCTTAACTCCTATGGAAACGCAACGGAGCCACCGGTCTTCAAACAACAGGGCGCCATTTGGCACAGGGGGCAAGAGATGACGCAAGCAGTCGCGACGCCATCTGCCGCCAACGAACGAGCATACGGTGCCGAGAGCCGACGTCAAGTAACAGAAGATATTATCAAATCAAAAGCGGCGCGAGCTTTTTCGATGTTCGTTGCCAATGCATGATTGTACCATCCTTACTAATAAAACACGTTGAATAAACACATAATCCATTAAAGAAATGGTTTCTTTGGTTATTTTGACTTTATTTCGCGGTACTTATGTCGTCTGCCTTGCAGTTCCATCATGTTACGGCGCCTGTTTTTGGTTCTGCGACTGCCGACGCCTGCGGAACGCGTGCCGCTTTTCAGTGAAAAAGATCGACTGCTAATGACGTCGGCTCTCGGCGCCGTATGCTCGTTTGTTTGGCAGCAGTCGGCGTCGCGACCGCTTGCACCATTTCTTCTCTACCGTGCCAAACGGCGCCCTATTGTTTGAAGGCCAGTGGCTTCGTTACGTTTCCATAGGAGCTAAGCTTTTTTTTTTTTTTTTTTTTACTTTTTTATCAGGTAAGTTTGCTCTTTGCCAATTTTATAGAAAAAATGCACTACGCGTGGGCAACGCTGCGCAGAATCGTAGAGTGATAGGTTAAGAAGCAGATTTTTGCTGTCGATTTAAAACACCCTTCCGCTTTTTAAGACACCCTGTACTTTCGATGGCTAGTCGAGGCTGACACAGCTTGCACGCAAAGCTACTTACACGAGCACATCCCTTTGTTTGTTTTCAGAATCGCACGAACGTGCGAGCAAATGAGACGCTAGACGAAGTCACGTTCTCTCGCAGTATGTGCTGTTTGGGGTCTTTATGGCGCCGCAGCTTCGGAGGCTATCTTGCAGCACATGCTATCGCTGCAGTGCTCTGCTGAAACACTGTAGAAGCTACGCTGGTCTTGACAACGTATCATAAAATAGCTGTCGCGGAGTTTTCTTTCATATGTTCCTTGTCCCTATGAAGGTGGCCATCTGACCACAAAATCCCTCCGGAGCAAACTGCTCATGAACGCGCAGCTTTGAGGGCATTTTTCGTCCTTCGTTTTGGTATTGCCATCTTTACAGAGTAAACTTTTACTATTGAATGGCGCGCAGGAGAGTTTAGTTTTCTGACTCCTACGGATGGTCGTAGTAAGTTTAGACGAGGAAGAACAATTTATTTATGAGAATGTGCTCAAAAAAGCAGCTTTCTACGATGTTAATTGGTAGATTTTAGGCAATTAGAAAATGCAATATTTTTATTCATTTGAACCTCGATGTTTGGGATAGTCGACAAGGTTATCCAGTTCGATTTTTTTATTGTGAGTGTAATCCTTATGTAATATTACTGGTTTGTAAAACACCCTTGATACCACAACAGACACACATATAACTGCACCGACTAAAATGATATCACAATCGCCCGTTGGAATATAGATATGTTCCATGGTGCTACACAACTTGTTTTCTCTCGCAAAGCGAAGTGCGCCCTACAGATGAGCTGATTATGCACGTCGGCGAATGCACCCAATCAAGCTTTAAACAATAGTCTCCTTTTTTTTCTTATTTAAAATCCCTGGAAGTAAAACTATAGTCGAACAAGAAGGACAACTTTGCACATCATATTTTTATAGATTTTCTTTCAGCAGATCATTTTGGCTTTCATCGTGTAATTCGTTGTGTCGCGTGTGCTACCGGCTCCCGTTCTGTCGAACTTGGGCGAAAAAAAAAAAAGTTTCATATTTCCACGCGCGCACATTCTCTAAACGAGCTCGGCAAAGTGCAATTTCGGGTTTTGTCCCGTGGTCCTTTGTAATATGAGGATGAAAGCTGAATGTCCAAGACAAAAAGGATAAAGCAAAACAGCCTAATATCTGACAGCCGCAGCAGCGGCATTGTGTGCATGTCATAAAGAGAGGAGTCGTGGGCGCTTCTATTATTAAAATATTTCGTCGAATTTGTCAGAAAAAATTGCCGTTTGGGTTGATATAAAATTCTACGTGTTCGCAGCAGTGGCTGTGTTTCTTTAAGGAATAAATCAAACTTCCCTTTTCAGATTGTTTTTTTTTTTCCTTTTAAATAAACCCGCCGGATTTCGCGATATATCATCGGCACAGATTATGCCTTTTGTAAATTAGCCTTTTTTCGTCAGCGTTATTCTTTCTATTATTTTGACGAAAAAATAATAAACCAAGACTTCGACTTGATTAAAAAGGACCAAGTACCTCTTTTACTCACTCGATAGTCTAATACTAGTTAGGAACGATATTATATATATATATATAAAAAACGTAGTTATGCCTGGAGGGGTTAAAAAGAAAGTATGTTCTTTTAAACTAGTTTCAACTGAGACAGACCCAATATTGAATTAAACAATCGCCGGGAGCTCTATTATGTCTTAAATGGATTGGGGCTTCTATTGCACTAAAAATATTTGCTCTATTACAAAATATTCAACTGAAGATCTTTCACGCTGTGTTCCTGTAATATTCTAGCGTGTCAGAAATAAGACCCAGTAAGATGCTTCTTTGACTTTTTTTCATATTTTTTTATTTTTTCGATATTTTTTTTAAATATGCAGAGACACTACAGAGCTATTTACACCTAATGTTGAATTTGTCAACTGCGTACCTACACCCGTAAATTAAATTTGTGCCTACACTTCTTAAAGTTGGAATTGAAAAAGTATCGATACGCTAAATAAACAATTCGGCTTTAGGCCCTGATGGGCATTTATTGATTGATTTATTTAATCTAAAGCAAGTGTGCACGCGATCTAGTTTAATACTGCCGTGGTAACTTAGGAGCGGATGGAAAAGGGTACGGAAGAACAAAACGGTTCAATAGAGCTTTGTGTTTGTCACGGTTTTTCTGATCTTTTGGGTTACCATATCAATTTTGTATTCGTTTTATTATTATATTTCGGCTGCTTAATATCAGACGTGGCGGTATGTTAAT
Source organism: Ixodes scapularis (assembly GCF_016920785.2). Lineage (NCBI taxonomy): Eukaryota > Metazoa > Arthropoda > Arachnida > Ixodida > Ixodidae > Ixodes > Ixodes scapularis. The sequence continues at coordinate 20,200,914 of NW_024609835.1, forward strand.
TTTGTACAAATGCACATTGTGTACCAGGCTTATACAATTGAGTGTAGTAATCTCCTTGAATCAGTTGACATTTCCAAAAAAGCAAATTGGAAAGCGTAAGACAACCTCACGCCGAGAATATTCAGGGTAAAGCAAATATTTTTACTTGTTCCGCCTCCAAATAGCCAAAAAATATACTCCGTTTTACGATCACTGTGCGAGCTGTGGACGCTAGGGCCCTGCGATGCAATATTATGACGTCTGGATGCGCGTGACCAGACGTCACGGGAGCATTTGTGTCACCACGCCTATTCGAGGCGCGACCTGAGAAGCTCGGAGGAACCGGCTGTCGTCCGCTAGCCAAGAGTCGTCTGCACCAAAACCAACCTACATCGAATGAACGTCCACCGCAGCGACATATACGTCCGCTAGAATAGCGAGCACTTGGGGATCAGTTCATGCGACAACCATATGCTCAGTTTGGTGCTAATGCCAGGGTACAGTGCGACGTTTTGAGCGGAAACGTCCGATTACACGGCTTCCGTCGCCGTCAATCGTCAACGGCCACGGCGCAACAAGGCGAAACATAATCGAGTGGATACGGATACGGTGTCACTTATTTGCTTTAAATATTGTTGAAGCTCCTAAATTTGTAAATATAATTTGTATTCTTCATATCTTCTCGTTATTGATGGAATCGCGCGTTCAATTGCGGTTAAAAGAAAGAGAAGCATAGAACTACTTTTTGTCGCGGAAGGCTCTGTTGCTGTGGCGGTAACAAGGCGCCGGTGGCCACCACCATGGAGTGTTATAACGTGGCTTGCTCCGGCGCCCTTATTCGGGCGCCGAGGCCGCAGCCTCCACAGTTGGCCAAGTTATCGTGAAACTAATTATAAGCTGAGCAGAAAAAAGTATATATATATTTATATTGAACCTACCGAAACTTCACTGAATTTCTTTTTTCTCGAAAAACGCGAACCAGATGTATAGTTTTCAACGGTGCCAGAGTGAACTTAAAGGCATACTCAACCGACATTTTTTAGCTCACAAAACAAAGACTGGACTCATAAGCGGGATGCTGCAATACTCAGACATCACTCATGTAGCGACGTCTCTAACGGATCGCCGTATTTTTTAAAAAGAAGTGCGCGATTGAACACTGCCGACGAGGCCGACAAGGCATGTGACTTCGCTGTTCTTACTCCCTCTCCTCCTCGCTCCCTGCCGTCGATCTGGTGAACTGAAGCGAGGAGGGGAGACGCGAGGCCGCTTCCCCTCGTTCTCGAATTTCGCAGGAAGACCGTGACGTCATTGCCCTCGCTTGATCGCGCCCTTCTTTTCCAAAAGTGCGGCCATCCGTTTGAGATATCGGTGTATGAGTGATGTTTTGAAGTTCGTAGTGAACCGTTCAACGCTTCTGCGGCTTTATTTCGCGAAACCCAAATTTCGGTTCAATATCACTTTAAACGTCCCTCTATTATTTTTCTGTCTCAATGTCTCTCATTGTAGAACGCGCGATCGTCCGATCCTTGTCGTGCTATGAGGGATAGCAGTGATCAGCTTTTACGGCAGAAAGAAGTGGGGTGTGTCAACCGCTACGTTTCCGTCCGATGTGGAAGGCTCCAGTGCGGACGGCGAGATCGCGCGTCCTTGGGATGTTCCCATAAAGACTCGCGTTGCTCACTAAGCAGATTTACACCTGGGCATCCCTGTGGCATATAAGCGATTTAATGTTCGCGTAGTGAGGGTCACCACAGCCCGAATACTCTTAGGTTTACTCTGCCCGGAACATCAGCGCCCGGCTTGCATTCTCAGTCGCTTATAGTGCCTGCGACCCGTGCTCCACGGCCACGCGTTCTAGCCAGGCGTCGCTGTTCTTTGTTAGTGGCGCACGTAGACCCGCGCTGGACACGACATGCTATAGACGAACACACTAGCTTCGTTTGATTTAACTGCACTTCCTGCACGAGTGCAGAGAAGTTCAGGGCAGTGTACTTCCGGTAGGTGCATTGCAATACGACCAGAAGTACACAGCTGTACACTTTTCTGCACCGGTTTAGCAGGTGCAGGTACATCGAGCGAAGCAGCTGTATACGAGCAAGTCCGTGTTCGCCTTCAGCGGGTGAGTGCACTGCGTGTGGGCAGAAACGAGATTCGCGGTAAGTAAAGCGCCTGCGACAGTAACGCCACCGTAGCGGAGTGACGTCACAGCCTTCTGTTGGTGCATAGGCAGCAAAGCTCCGAGGAGGGCGCTTTATAGGGGACAGCCCTTAACACTGACTGCCTAGAAGACAAGGCCCGCTCATACGTCATCGTTACTGGATCTCTGAACCGCTCCAAGAGGCAAACCTGCCGAAGGTTGACGAGGTTACGCGGGAAAGCGGAACGTGCCAGCATCTTTCCGTAAAGATGTGTTCGTGGCGATGTGAACTCGAGCTCTTCGTGGCTGCGTGGATTTATCAGTGATGACGTCTGGAGGAGAAAGGCGTAGACCTTTCCTTTTATGCTCACTGACAAGATATGAACGGCATTGTGTTTCTTCTTTTTAATTTCAGATGTCTAACCTTGAATATATGATTCTTGCCTTCGGTCATCGTCTGGCTGCGCGTGCAGGCTCGAAGCTTGGAAGCCGACGAAGCATTATCGAAAGTGTGAAGTTCGCGCTGTAGGTGGGACCATTGAAAGGCCTCCTGTCGTTCTCTCGCTGCCAATGGCTACGGGTGGCATTGCCTGAAGAACCAGGAAAATGTGCGTTGTTGTAGAAGGAAACACACCCCTTTGCCACAAATTAATGAATATTTTTAAAACCATTCCTGTAATATCGGTATGTGTACGTGCCAAATAAAAATGACATTTTTGTTAGAAATGTGATGACGAAGAAATGCGAAAGTAGTTTCTTTAAATTTGTGGAAAAGTAGCTGCTCCAGAGCTATGACGTCAACACAGCGCTCTCAAAAGTCGACAGCACCAAATTATGCGTACCTTCCAATATATAAACAGGCTACTCAAAGTACTGGAATGGTAACGCGTTTATTTTTGGTGTCAAATGTTTTGTGAGTGTCGTGAGAAAATCAGAAATTATTAGATATCATACGCTTAATTCCATTCTATTATTATTTTTTTTGTTAAATGTTAGAAGTAATAACAAGTGATATGTGCTTTTCACTTTTATTTTTTTGTGTTGTTGTGCTGATGGTAAGTTCTTCAAAACGGATTAAAATAATAAATGTACAGGAAATGGTAAGTTCAGTTATTTCAACTCAACTGTCATTTGTAACGAAAAGTAATTTTTGCCGTTGACTGTGTAAAAAGAAATAATGTTACGTACATTCCGCGAGTTTCTGGCTCAGCTATTGTATGTCTTAATATTAACAGAGATGAAATATTCAAACCAGCCTGTCCAAACTGATGTATACAAATTTATGTGCCTTGTTCTGAACTTTGATATAACATTAAACAATGTTATACCATTTCTACCACCTGCGTACATATCGTTCGACTAATGTTCGCCTTTAGTAGAATATTGTCAAATATTAAAATTCAAAGTTTAACATGTTTACATGTTTAAAACGTTCATAGGACTCACTAAGATAGTGGGAAAAATCGAGAAGTCTTACAACATGCATTTCAAATTATTTCAGGTTAAGAGCCCACCAATTTAAATAGCCAAACAAGTAGACAATCTACATACCAATTCAAGTGCCAAAATAGTAATTTCTAAAACGTAAACTCCGAAAAACCCAAGTACGGCACTACTAATAAAAAAGAAGGCAATTATAGTCTCGAAACAAAATTAAAAAAAAAAAAATTCCCGAAGAGGTGGTAGGATTTTATGGCATCGGGTGGAAAACCAAAATCAGCTAAGTAAACAGCGCAATAGTTCCATCTGGCTCAAAAAAAAAAAAAAAAAAACACTAACAAATCATCGCAGGCCAAAGTAAGGAAAACTAGTTTAAAGGAAGTCACAGCGAAGTTCGGTCGGTCTCTATCAAGAACTAATGTGATATAACTACACAAATAGATGCTACGACCTAAAGACAAAAGAGAAAAGCGCGTACACACCCGCCCCCCCCCCCCTTTCCACATACACACACACAAGCACACATACACGCACACATAGGTATGCTTAGAATAAGCCCTCTGCTTCTTCCGCAGTGGTTGTGGTGACGTCAGAAGGACAACGAGCTCTGATTGGCTCTGATTAAAGGGTAAAGGCAGACCTCGAAGCAAGCTGCCTCGATGTCTACCCACTATTCTTCATTCAGAACCAATCAGAGCTTGGCGTCGTTCTGACGTCACCACAACTCCGGCGCAAGAAGCAGACAAACTTGCGCTCCGCATATCCATGTATACCAGGAGCAGGTAAGCGAGAGATTGGACTTTCCGTTGTCAACGCGGCTGGTGGTGAGCCTCGGATTCGGCCCATGCAGGTTTCACTCAGTCGGGGTGCGTTGCCTGGAACGTGTCTCCGACTGGCGTGTTTTGCGTCCTATTCTGCCCACGTATTGAAAGTGGGCCCTAAGTGGCAACAAATGACGTCACAAAAGCAGGAGTATCATGCTGTCATATGCCGTAGTCCTTGCGGTTAGGCGTAGAAGATCCCGGAAAAACAAAAATCCCTAGAGAACGCGTGCATCGTAGTTGTCGCGGCGTCCAACCTCTTTACTGCCGAAGATTCCACGGTCCGTCAAGTTGAAGAGCCACCTGCAGCAGAGCAGGCGTCTGCCACATCCCTCAACGCTACTGTGACGACGCCAGGGTCGTGGCCGGCGACAACGTGACACATTTATGGCGTCATCAGGCGGTATTCAATCACCACTTTTCGGGACGCGATAGAAGCGTTGGAGGTAGCGTAGTCGGAGGAAAGTACACTCTTGTTAAAATTTGGGTGACTTGGTTATAGATGAGGCAACTAAAAATGGCGCTCTGCTCGTTTACCTCTTTCCATGCTTCGTCCGCCTTCGCTCTGTCTTTAAATTATTTTTTTCTTAAAGTCCTTTAAGCGAATTCTTCAGTCTGCGCCAAGAAGAAAACTCTGGAAGTAAGTGAAACCGTCTTGGGAGTTATACGACAAACAAGTAATTACCGAAAGAACGCGTGTAACTCGAAATCAAATAAATTAGCACATTCTGTTTCTGTAGTATTTTTTGTGCCTCTCACGCAAAGCAACTTGAAAGTGATTAGACAAGGCTGTTACATTGCAAATAAACTGACCAAGTCTTCGGCTCCGACTATCCACATTTTATTGTGTTTTATGTTGTAAATCTTTTTTATAGCATATTTAGAGTTTATAGTTCATATTTATAATCATAATATGTGTATATAATAATGCGAATCGTGACTTTTGAACTTCATGTTCCAGCATCTTGGTGTTTGTATAACTATTTTTGAGATATCATTATCAAAAGATTGAGTCTGTCGAGGCGGGTGAGATCTGCTAATTGTGTTCTTCGCAGGGCTGACGATGTTGTTGCAATGTAAGCATACGGAGGCTTTAATACTATGAATTGCTTGATGTCGAGCTGTCAGTTCGTTTGCAGAAAGTTTTCATTTATTTTACTGTCAATTATGTTTTCTAGTTGAATTTCTGTGTATTTACATAATGACCGACACAAGACGACTTATCACAATGTGACCATAAAAATATTAGTTCTTTCACTTTAACCCTGCGTAAACTTTGCTTCGTTTATTAGATTGACAGCAAAAATTACTGACTCCAAGACCGCTTCAAGACACTTTCAAATCAAATGAACGACAAGATTGAATGTTGTCAGTGTGCTGAACTACATCTCTGAATATTGAATTCTTCGAGTTGCAATAGCTAGCCATTAAATAAATATTACGCTCGTTAATATGTTTACTACAGTTTTATTTCACACTTGTAATATGTAGGCACGCACAACGACCTAGTAAGTAGTGAAGAATATCTCGGCTCTATAACTGGCTTTTTATTATCATATACTTTAGTGCTCGTGATTACGGTCACCGTCATCTTTACAACACCGCACGGTGTGGTCTAAAACGTTATCGCTTCTTGCTTTGTGATTGGTTCTTCCAAGATCTTATCGGCCATGGCGAAAATCGCATGGGCTGTGGAGCGATACTAAAATGGCTGCGGTTCGCAAGAACCGTTCTTTCTTGAGCTGACATGAACTACAGCGTTCGTTGTGAGTTTCGAAAGGTATGACTGCCATTGCAATATATATGCTATATTTGGTGTCGCCCCTCTCTCTTTCTTTTTCTCTCTCTCTCTCTCGTTTTTTTTCTATAAGGAGAGAAGGCTCTCTGAGCCTTTTCCCGTGTTTTGACTGTCAGACTACACCTCCGTCAAAGTTTCATATTTCAGTCTTCAATAGGAGTGTATGACAATGCATATGCGTTCAAATGGTACTTTCTGCATTTAGCATTTCCAAACTAAACTATTTCAGTTCTCACGTCCAAGCGCGTGCACGAGCGCGGGAGAGGGAGGTACACGTGCTGTCTTCTTTTCTATATAGCGCGTATGTGCGGGTCGCGAGAGAGTGAGGTACGTATGGTGTTCTCCCCTCCCTATCACGAAGACGTGAGGGCTGCAGAAGCAGGCGCTCACTTGATGTGCCACAGTCATGACAAGGCCTCGCAGGAGGAAATAACGGACTGAGGACGAGGAGATGGCTGGGCAGAAGCGGGGACGTGCTGAGTATGGCCGCGATCGACGTGCCAAGATCCGCCGAAGGAGAGAGCATTTCGTTTGGTTCGAGATATAGGAGCAAGCCTTCGTAGAAGACAAGCCATGCTCTCGCATATCGACGTAGTCTGCAGCGAAGCAATGCATAAAAAAAACACAGTTTTTTTTTGTTATTGTTAAAAACTCCTTCGCACTCCAAGTGTATTCCTGATGAAACATGCCCCGATGCACATCTGATTAAGCCGTAAGCTGATCACAACACGAAATCCATTTGCCCCAGGACACGGAACTCTCTTTTAATTACAATGGAGATTTTACTCGCGACAACTGCGCTCGAACGCGTTGCATTCCCCCCTTCCACCCCCCCCCCCCCCCCCCCGGCGTGAGATTATAGGCATTTGCTGCCCCAGTATATAAGGGACATACAAGCAGCTTTCCGAAGAGAGAACCGTATCTGTGGACGGCATCGATGAGGTTTCCGACTGGAGGACTAAATGAGAATGCCGGAGTGAGGGCAGATTAATACCCCTTAATCGCTGCTGCGCGAGCCACTGCCGATATTAATCCCGAGGGAGTTAGCGAACACGGGCTTTGAGCGACCTCCGGCCCGATCGAGTGATAAGGCAGGCAGCGAGCGTGCGGACGCTTGGGCGAGAGCGTGGAGAACGGTTGACATAGCGACCGCTCTTTCGCGTCCAGGTACAAAGGGGAGACTTGAGGTAGCTTGCAGGTCGCTGTATTCTCGGCGAAGGGAGTCGTTCAGCGGAGTTTGGGGTCCGGAGGACGCTGGAGAAAGTGCCTTTTATACCCTAGTTACACTGGATTGCAGTTAAGGCCCGTTCACACTCTATGTTTTTTTTTACAGCTTTCTTAGGTTATGCAGTCAAAGCCATGGTTGTACGCGCGCTTGCACATCTTGAGCGCCCATCAAGGCTGCGCACGCGCAGTTTTCACTTCTTCCAAAATAGCTGTCCGAGAGTATAGTGTCGTATTTATGGTTAGGCGTAACCGTAGTTAAGAGTGACCTAACCGCAAGCAATTTTCAAAACAGTAACGGGTAATGTACTTACGTTACATATTTTAAGCAACGGGTAACATAGTTACGTTGCTGATTGCATCCGCTTCACAAGACTTGCAAAAAGTACACTTAATTTCTTTTTCGTGTATTTCTATACTTCGTTTTACCGTAAAGGGTAAAAAAAAAGGGTTGCTTTGGCGATTATTTGAGCTACTACAACTAACTATATTTGCGGAAACAGCAAACTTCAGCCTTTCCGATATGCTACTTGGTACCCTCAGTATCCTAAAATTCAGAGCAGTTACTGGGAAAACTTTGAGTGACAATTATGCCAAAAACTAGCATTCAAAGCTATCCGCGCTTTTCAGTGCCCTTACGTCAGGGGAAGGAAAGTTCGCAGGTCGAGCGGGCAGTCTGAAAATGAGCTATGCCGAGCATTATTTTCGAACTGCGCGCGCGTGTTGGAGCGGCGAGTTTTCAAACTATTCATTCGACGCTGTGAAACTCCTCGTGATTAGTTGGGAAAAAACTCTACAGTCCAAAGAGTGAACCCCTGCCTTCCCCTGACGTCACCTTTTCATAGTTGTCAGTAGCGAGTTTCACTTAGAAAAACACGGTGAGGAGCAAAAGTGTAAATTATATAACTTCGCGAAAACAATTTATTTCGACCCAATGTTTGGGCTACTACTTCAGCGATCTTTCTTGGTGTGTTTAGCAAATTTTAAGTCAAATGGGGAACTACAAAGAAAACGCCTGGGTGCCCCTCGAAGGGTGCCGGCGTGACTAGGGTATCAGTGGAGCTTTCTGAGTCCAAAACGCGCGCCTCTACAACGGCCCAACTCAGGCTAGACCCTAAAACAAGTAATTTTATCTGTTTTACTGCATCTAATTGCAACTCCGATCAAATATATTTATTTAAGTAACGCGTATGATGACTTATATTAGAATATTCTAAACTAAAGTAAATAATAAAATATTTCAAGATTATGACAATTTCACGCTTACGCAATAGTTTATTGTTATTCTAAGAGGTATTTTTTCCGTACCAAAATGGTGTGCTGATATTAACATTTAACTGAGCCGCTCAATCAAAGCTGTATATTTTAAAGCAACAAATAGGTACCGACACAGCGAATGTCGCCACAAGCTACATATACGGACTTCGCATTGTTGCTTACATACTTGAGTATTTCTGTTGTGCGAACGTCTGTCATTTATTTGGCGGTAATCCATAAAGGTATCATAGACTAGGAGAAGCTACGAAAACACGTAACTTATAAACCAGTGTCTCTCGTAAAAAGAACCTAAATATACTATTGATTTACGAATTCAAATCACAAATCTACCGAATGCCTAACTGATTAAAGCTAACATTGTTTAGTTATAAAATTTATTTAATAAAAATATATGTATGATAAAAATATATTCGATATATTTGATAAAAATATAGGAGGATCAGAAGCCAGGTCGGCTAGCGCACACGAGTTTGGAGAATGATTAGCGAAAGTTCGCGCTGCAGAACCTGAGTTCAATCTCCACCCCTGGCCGCTTCAATATGGATTAGCATGGCACCGGGGCGCGGTCGTGTATCACTAGTGCGTGATCCACGTTAAAGGCCCAAAACTAGTGCTTGTACTGCACTGGCTATAGTTTTTATCCACAACTGAGACACCAGACGCCCATTCAGGTTAGCTAACTTCCAGCTTTATAAGAATATAGACAACATTATTTTAGTAAAAAAAGGGTTTATTAGTAGCCAATGTTTCATTAATTCCCATCGAAAATTTTTAAAACAGTATAGATTGAAATCGTTTTATGAAAGGCAGCTTTTTTTTAGACACAATAATGATGGAATTGCTAAATCTTTATTTTTACGGAAAATCTCAACAGAAACAAAAGCGCTTGGATTATATTGGTTGATATTAATATTAAGTGATTTTTTTCATATTTGTTTAAACTAAAATAAAATTGGGTACCAACGGTCGGCTCGTTTATTAGCACGCTTTTCTTAGTTATGAAGAAAAACGATCGGTTATATTTCCTTAATGCGAAGAGCATAAATTAGAATACAAAGGTTAATAAGTATTAGGCATCGGTAGAAAGCACGTCCCCATGCCAACCCCGTATACCTCACTTTTCCATCGTAAGACTCGAGCCCAGAAAAATATTTTGCAAAATAGTTCTGCTTTCTTTTAGATGTCACTACCGATTGTTTAAATTAATTTTCCTCTCGTTGATTTGAAGTCATCTCCGAATTTCGATTCATCCAAGAAGCAGGACAAAAATACATTTTTTGAGCGTTTCCTAAATCCGAATCCGAATTCATAAACTCCAAGGCATAAGCGCTGTACAATCTCTGCTTTTTTACGTGTTTTAAGCAAGTCGATATTTGAAGACCTGAATAATATGCCGACGGCTCAAAATCCTCCGCGAAAGGAGCTCAAACTTTTCACCCACATCTACCTAGCTACTATATCTGCGTTGAAAACAATTGTGTTTAGTATGCGCTTATACTTCCAATATTCCCTCGTTAAACATAAAAAAGATCCAAAAAGTCCGCGCACGAACTACCGAGACGTGTTCTCCAAAGTCATTTCCGTTCAACTTAAATGCGCATTCTTTAAGGCTTCTTCAACCCGGGAGCATATGGACAGTTTTAACATGCGACGAGGCGAGCTCCGGGCTGAACGTTCGAGGTCACGGACTAATATCATTTTTGCCATAATTTGAATACAAAGCTTCTTCCCATTTAATCCCCGGATGCACCGAGCATGAGATGACAGGGCCATTTCGGGCAATGATCTGTCACTTGCCTAAGCTGCGCCGAATTATACTGATCTCATACGACAGATTTCAGTGATAGGAATTTATTCAATGCATACACCAGAAGAAAAGAAAGCTTCCTATTGTATTTTAAAACGGCCGCTGGAGGATTATGGAGATGTGCTAAAACACCAGAAGAGCACGCCTTGTTTCTGATGCGAAAAGAAAAGTCTTCACAGTATCTTTTCATCTCCCAATTTATTCACGTTTCAAATTTTAAACGTTTAGATTTACTTTTTTTTTAAAGCAATATTAGTTAGTTTCACTGATTATGCTCCTCAGAAGCTCGTTTATTTATACTGATTTACAACACATATAGTGATAAGTGAACTTTTCTCGATGAGTTTAACCAATGAAATAGTCGAACTGTGTCGAGCCCCAACTCTCATGCAGCCTTAGCACCAAAAAGGGGTACCACAACCTTTGTTGCTCAGACCTCGTGGTCAATGAAAAAAAAAAAAAATACCCACTGCCTTTTTAATTGCCTCACATTACTCAAGCAGTTTACGTTATTGGAGTTGTAAGTACACTGAAGTTCAGTTTAGATGCGGAACTTCAAAGAGTGTTCAGATTTTCTTGTCTTACCGCAGAAGCCACACTTATGCGGTAAGACACGGAAGTGTGGCTTCTCCACGCACATTGCAACATTGCGGTGAAGCCCACATGACCGATAGGTCTTTTTAGAGATTTGATGAGTGTGCGGTCCCTCCAATGGAGTCTGAGGATAAGATTGATAGTATTGAAAAACTATACAGGAGATTTGGTTGAATAGCGACATAATTTTCATTTTCCTCCTCTCTGGCACGATGGCAACAAATATTGCACGGTTTAATAAATAAAAAAAGGAAATTACTCGTAGTGATCGGAGCAAATTTGTGTCCTCTCATCATTGTCATTAAACCGCAAGTTTCTCGGCTAAAAAGAGCGTGCTGGTAAGTTACAGAAATAAAAAAGCGACTTTCTGTCAAATAATGTTTACTCCTTGAACTTCCTGTTACACATTGCATCTCGTAACTTTCGTGACAATGTTTTTCGGTCAAAACATTGTCAGCCTTCGATTTCAAACCAACACAACATCGAGCAGCGTTATGCTAAAGTGAGGACAAAATTGGTTTCGTAACTAAACAATACAGCGGGTGGGCTCGTTTTACGTCACAGGTTTTGCCAGTATGTGTTAGTAGATATGAACGCGCATCAATAATAAATGTTGATAACAAAAAATCATCCCTTCTGGGTTAAAAAAAATAACCTTTCGTGTGAACATGCTAAATTGCCTTATGTGTTCAGAGCCTGAAACATAAGAAACGTCAAACTGGAACTGATACGAAATATGGAATCAAGAAATGTATGAGGAATGTCTATAGCGTAAGTTTCGGTATAAGAGTATCGCTTAACTTTTTTTCTTATTTAAAAAAAAAATTAGTCTGTTTTCACTGCTTACACGTCAGAAATTCGTGTATTCATATTGCTTTACAAAGCACTTGGTGATAAAAAAATTGAACTTTCCTCAATTATTTTAACCAATGAAAGTGCCAATGTGCGTCGAGCCCCAAATGTCATGCAGCCTGAGTGACAGAAAGGGGTCCCACACCCTCCGTTGCTCAGACTCCATGGTCGGTGGAGCAAAATACAAATCGCCTATTTGATTGGTTCACCTTACTCAAGGAGTTCACGTTACTGGAGCTCTAAGGGCACTGCAGTGCACTCTAAATGTGGAACTTCAGAGAGTGTTCAGACTAATCGCAGGCCACTCTAGAAGCGCAGCGGTAAGACACAAAAGTGTGGTTTCTCCACGCGAACAGTATTATTGCGGCGAAGCCCACATGACGGATAGGTACCATCAGAGATTTGAGGAGTATGCAATCAATGCAAAGGTGTAAGCGAGCTGGACACTAATGACGATAATAATCCCTGGAGAAGGAGAACAACGGGGACAAACGACAAACAAATGTTTGCCATTGTTTAGAATAATCAAGATAAAATTTCAGATTTTGCGCACATGTATTCCTTCCGGCATTTTCTTCTCAACGTCGTTCATTTGGCAGGATTTTACTGGAATAAAGAGAGCTTGTCGAGTTAAGTAGAATTTTTTTCTATCAGTCTATCAGGTACATTGATTGAAAAACCCACTGAAATTTTCATAGATATTTGTATCCAAACAGTGCTCGCTGTTTAGGTTTATGTTTATTAATGCGAAAAGCATTATCTATCCCATAAAGCGTATGCGACGGCGTCCGTAAAAAAAAAAAAAAAAACTAAACGCGAAAAAAATGTTTATTATTCCATTGGCTGAACAAAGTGGCTCCTAGATAACCATTGGCGGCCACTTCAAAAGAGCGCGCGCTCGGTCGCCGATCTTGTGTCGGGCATTGCCGAGGGGGGGTTTGCTCCTTTCGGCGCTGAGGAACACGACGACGCCTGAGGCATCTATGTCATCGGTGGCCACAACCTCGGCAATAACCAAACGTGGCTTTCCACGCCAGTACACCGCAGACGAGCTAGGGGAGCTGAAAAACAAAATTCATGCTTTCGCATTCCCAACTCATAAAAAATGCCTAGGTGTCCTCGGACTTTTATCTCAGCTGCCAAGCAGACTTACCTATACTCAGCGCCAAACGTCGCCAGAAAAAAAAAAATGAAAATCCTTTTTTTACGTAAAGCAGTCTGAAACGATATCGGGTTGGGATGTTCATGACTTTACAGAGCTGTGCTGGTCCTAGTATGGCCCAAGTATACTCGCGTGGACAGCCATCGTATCAGAAAATGGTTGGTCGCGGCGAAATGGCGGGGATAAAAGGAGACTATTCCTTTCAATCTTGGTTTCGCAAAACTCGATGAAGTTATTGCGGGATCAAAACCACACGCCTGACGACAGTGGGGAGCGGCTCATGGATTGGGTATGAGAACTGAGTGAGTGCTCAACTTCGGCTCGTAACAACAAATGTATCGGAAGACATTCGAGTAGCGGCTCGTGTCCAACCACTGGAGGGTGAGAATCGTGGAGCTCTAACAATGCCTAGAGCTCAGCACCCGTTTTTCTACTTTCCCAACCTCAGTGCGCGGCCATGGTTAACGTTGGCGCCATAAGATAGGCACCAGGCCACGTGGCCGCTTGCCCCGGCTCCGATTTGAGCTTGGACAAACGGCCATTGCTTAGAAATGTATTTGCCGACCCCCATTGCTTAAAAATATGAAAAAAAAACAAGGCAAGTTTATTTGGTTAGTAACGTGAGGGAGTGATTCCGAGTAGTGTTTAGCGATAGGAGAAAAATCGTTTCATGGCCCCTTTCTTTGACAGGAAAATATTCACGACTCTGTGATCATTACAAACTGCTTCTTTCTCTCCCAAAATACTTTTTTTTTTGCGACAGCACTCTGTACCTTAATTGCAGGTGTAGGCGGCTTCATAAATTATACAATGTATTTATGACGACTCATTGGTCCCGAGGGTATAATAATGTTTTTCACACAGAAATTCAGAAAAAAAGTCTTAGTGCTTTGTCAGATATTTTAGAATAGATTACTTTAGGTCTCAAATAACTAATCCATAAGTCTTTCGTAAGCTACTTATAGTCAAAGTGGGTAGACAAAACGCGTTTTTACACATTTTTATTCTTGAAAGATTAGGTTGTAACGAACATCCAAGTTTCTCCGGTCAGCATACTACACATGTACATGGTGTAATATTTTATATGCTTAACATATTTGCTCAAAAAACGCCCTGAAAGCTGCTTTTAGGCGGTTTGTGCTGATGACTTATACGGTCAAAGGGACAGAGTATAGGTAGCTAATCCTAACAATCAGTTGGCTAATTAAATACAAATGGTAACTAGCTTTTTAATTAAGGAAAATAGACATATTGTTTCATTTAGAAACTTTTGAGCGTCGTCGAAAATCACCAAATCAACTTTTTTTAGAAATAAATAACGAAGGGGTAGCATTTTACGGCGTTCCGTAAAAACACTCCACTAAAACGCGTTTCTAGGTTTCAGTTTCTTAAGGGAACGCATATCTGCGCCCGTGGTCCTGCCCCCCATTGGCTGAGACGCGCAACACACGTGCGCACTAGTTCCCTCCATACTAGGAGGAATGCGAGGCGGTGACTTCGCTTCGCAACACCAGCACCTAGACAAGCAGAAGGCCCCCGCGCCGTCATAACAGTCAGATCGATCGAGGCCTGAAATTGGGCACGAGTGCTGCCTCAGTGTTCAGCCGAGGTTCGTGTTCAACCAGGCCGTCGAAGGTCGGGCTCGGGCCCAATAGCTTAGTTAGCACGATCTGACTCTGATAACGTTTCATGAAGGGAAAGGAGGCGATGCGGAGGCTTGGATTATTCTAAGTGATGTTGGCCGCGACCACCGGGGGGCAGGACCGCGGGCGCGAGTATGCGTTTCGATAAGAAACCGAAACCTAGAAACGCGTTCAAACTGAGTGTTTTGGTAGAACCGCGTAAAATGCTGCCACGTCTTATATCTTCCTAAAAAGACTTTATTTAGTGGTTTTTAATGATGCTTAGCAAGTTTTTAATGAAAAATGTATGTCTATTTTTACTAATTGAAACGCTAACTTACAAGTTATACTTAATTAACCAACTGATCGCCACAATTAGCCCCCGATACTACGTCCCTCTGGGCGTATAAGTCACCTGCACAAATCTCAACAATGTAGCTGTCACGAATTTTTTAAACAAATCTGAAACGCTCAGAAAGAAACACCTTGCCTGTTAGATATCAATAACTAAAGCATGGTTCAACATAGCTATTTTGTCCAGTTATATTATAGAAGTCTATATACGTTTTTCTTGTTTATGTACTCTGTGTGATGAAAAAAAGTAACATGTCTGAAACATTAAGTTAACGAATTTTAGAGAACACGACTCACTTGAAAAACCTTATAAATCTTCCGAATAAAAAAAAGCAGACCAGGAGAGTTAATTTCGTCGTACCCCAGAAGAATTATGGTGTTTGGCAATAAGCTAATGGCAAACTTCACGAAAGAAATGTATGTTCAGAAACGCGTCGCCAAATTTACCGATAATTTACGCGCAACGCAGTAAATCATGGCTTTATCTAGTTTTGTTGAATTACTGTAAAAAAAAAAAACGCAGTTTTCTACACTATTTACATGCTGAAATTGTTTAAAACTTGTGTGGTTTAATGGTACAAACCGATTGTAATCAGTTCTTCAAAACATTATATTTTCACTATGACTCGCTGGATCTGTGCGTGGCAAAAAGAATAAATTAAAATGCAGCACTGAACACACGTATTTGTCGCATTTATTTTGCCATACAATTTGCACTAAAATATTGCGTAATCCCCCCTCCAAAGAAAACAACAACGAAAGATTACGGTAACAAAAAAATTGGGCGTCCTCTTTTTAAGCTCCCATTCGGTCTCAAAGGTTTCACAAAGGAGCATATAACTATGCCAGGGAACTAACATATAGCTTTGTCTTTTAGGGACATTACGAGCACTTTCAAAGGTGATGCCCACAAAATACTCAGAGCAGCAATCATTATTATTATTTTAATCAGTTTACCCCATGAGAATGGCGAGTGGTACATCGCCTCAATGCGCCTTCCGTGCAGTATCATTGAGAAACACGCCGTCCAACCGTTTTGCAACTGAGACCGCACGACTGTTGAAGGACAATACCGATCGTAATATTTATTCATAAGGCTGATTAAATAAATACATATATATATATATTTTTTTAAAACCTAATTGCACAAGGCGAATTATTTGCAGTTATTTTTATTGAGGACCCGCATGGTGCATTACACAAGGGAGGGGGCGTATATATAAGCATCTAAATATATTCATATGAAAAAAAAAATTAACACAACAATAATGTGAGGAGTTATACAGGAAGAGGGCAGTCGCTACCACAAACAAAGTGTTATTTATAAAAGCATGGTTGTCAGGTAGTGCATACTGGTCTTTTATTTCCAATGTTGACGTAGAGGTTTGATAAGAGACTGTGGACGAAGAGATTTCACTTCATTTAGAAGAATGATCAAGATGAGGAAAATAAAGTAAACAGGTGATCATAAAAATTGTCTGATATGGTGTCTCGGTTAGAAAATTTGATGGAAGAGAGAGACGGGGACTTACGACAGACTGCTAATATCTGCTTAGACAGCGCTAAAGTGTGGTTCATCAATAAATTAATAATGATTTATCCGCGGTAGGGTATGTGGTCGTCCTCCAATAGGGTGCGAGTAAAGACAGGGGTCTACCAGCCGAAGCTCGTAACGATTCGTCCCGGAGAGAAACCAAAAAACGTCGTTGAGACCACGCTTCCACAAACGAGACGAAAAGCGTTAGCCACAGAGTGAAAGCCGCAGCGACGAAGTCCAAGAACAAAAATCTATCCGGGATGAAGGAGGTCTAAGACCCGCGGGTGGCCATCGCGGACCAGCGAGCTGAAAAGAAGAGGAAGGACCTTTAAGCGTCCCCCTTTCTGTTTTCCACTCGAGCAGCTCCCGTAAAGGGGAACATCTCGAGTTTGCCGCCGCCAATTGTCAACAATTATCAACAAATAGGTATTTTCACATCCTTCGGAGCGCCTTCTACTAGAAGTCTCAGCTCCGACTCGGGGAGGCCCCGGTTCCGTCACCTTCGTCTACTTTGATATCCCCACCGTATAGCTATGGGGCGACGCCTGTGAGAGTTGGGTGTGCTTACACTGAGGTGCGAGTTTTTGCCGTGCTCTTTTTTTATTATTCTTGTGGCCCGTGTACACCTTTTTGAACAATGCGTGCTATCGCCGCTTTGAAGATATAGAGAGCGCGCGGCATCCATTTATTTATTGACTGCACTTCCTCCGGTATCTACTGTTGCTCGGGATCTAGTAAAGAATATATCTACGGTACGAGACCCACACATATGCTCTTCTCCTTTCCGACGAAAAAATGCATGAATCTCTTGTTTCGCCCGACGGCTTTGCTCAAAGTTCCCGAGGGTTTCGGTTTTCCTTTCCACGTGAGGCAGCCTTTAGCAACTATAGTTCTCTTTTTTCTACGTTGTGACGCCAGTGTGCGTTAGAAAATAAGAAAGTTGCAACCGAGCCTAAGTTTCGGAAAGATATTGTGAACCGACGCGTCTTGAAGAACATCAAATTACATCTGTAATATTCATACGGGCTTTGGTTCCGGAATAACGTTCTGTGCGTGCGTGTTTTTGAGCTTCAAAAGAGTGCCGATATTTGGATATAGAAACGTTGATGATACAGAGATAGCCTAGTGTATTTTCGTTTATAAATGACACAGAAGGCAGCGTCGAGTTGAGTTTGTAACGCATCAACAACAGGCGTCTTCATCAACGTTGATGAAGACGCGTTGATTTCAATCAGGCGTTAATTTTAATACACGAGACATGAAAACCGTGTCGTGGTGTAAAACAGATAAGTTTACTTTTTTAGTCAAAAATTACTTGCATTTGAGATTCCTAATATCCATCGCGTCATTGGCCTCTCTGTCGCATTTTCTATTCCGGAGCAAACTTTGCCTTCGAAAGACTCGGACACAAGGTACCTTTTTTCCTGACTGATCTTAATTTTTAACGATTAACAAACTTCAATGTGTTCGTTTACTTTTCCACACTTGTACATGTATATTTATATATGTATATCTCGTCTTGTAAGCGCAAACTATCCGTTCTTAAAAAAAAAAAAACACTTATTTTATGTCTTTGCTTATGGTATGTGCATATGTATATGCATATTTATTTTTAATCCTCCTCCGCTCTAGCATGGTGGGGCGTTGGAACCTGTCAAGCTGCAAAAATGCAACTTTTGTTTTTCCAAGCTCTTGTCAGAAATGTAGAGTCAGCGGCAAGCAAAGTGGTTTCATTTGACTTGGATTGATTTGATAGCTGTAGAATGACGATGAGTAGAGGGGTTTAGAATAAACACAATATGCTCTTCGAAATCTGGCGGAGGCGTGCACAACACCCACTTTTGAACTATTTGTCTTAAGCTTAACGGGTTAGAACATGTTGTGCGCTGATTATTTAATGAATTCAATTGCAACGCAGAATGCCTTAGGAGAAAACGTACTAATAGTTTTATATTTACATGGTCGTCATAATAAACTTGAGGGCCATACTTGTCCGTCCCCCATATTTTTTTTCGTTCAATATTGTTATTTTTTTAAATTTATCTATACTTTGTTGTCGAAAGAATGTTAACGACCACATAGCCACGTTTATTGAATTCGTTATAATAATCACTAAAGAGTGAGGCGTCATGCCTGATCTCCGTTGACTACACCTGCTGTTGCCAATGTTATGACACGACGTTGTCTAGCCTGCGATGGTATCGACGCTCACCGTATGTTGAGTGAATTGCGAAGTCGAGTTTTCACTAATACATAAATTGTTATTTTGTCAGGAATGTCTGGAAAACATTTATTTGATATGCGTGAACAAATTAAATCATCCAAAAATTGTCTCGTCCAGAGAGCGGAGAGCCTCCTTGGTAGCTTCCACACCAAGCGCTAGTCAGTGAATCTCCATTTAGCTGGTTTGAACCCCGGCCGAGGGGCTCTCAATCTGACGCAGGCTTGTTGCGGAGATAGCGCCATGTAACCGAGCTTTTGGTGGTACATGAAAAGACAAGCAGCAAGTTCAAATTAATTATTGTCCCTTCGTTGGGGCTTGAGAGATGCTCTTTGTTGGTTAGTTTCTTAAACGCAAAATTCATTTCGTGTGCGTCTGATAACGTGAGCTGGTGAAATTGAAGATCCTTTCTTGTTTTATTTTTTATAGGAAGTGTAGTTCGTATCAGCGTGTCTGTGTTTTGGGCTACTCGGCGGAGTAACCGCACAGTTCAGTGAAACTCTTCACAAACCTATTTGGTTCACTAAGTGTTCGATAGAAGCAGCAACTCCATTAGAGTTTAACAATGACACTCGTGTGTTAGCGGACAACGTTCAGAACATACCACTTTTACACGCTTATTCTGGCAACAACTAACGATAGACCGACAATGAAATTGGTTATGACAAACGCTTTCCTTTGCCTTTAGATAAAAAGTCGTCTCTGTGTAGCCGCTACAGTCAAATAATGAAAATACTCTATGCAACTTTCAGGACTCCAGACAGCGTGTGAATGCGTGGAATTTCTGTTTCGTAGCATCATTGTCAGTACAAACTGCCTATAACGTTGTTACTTCGGTGCCTATGTCTCATGTAATCTTTAAGAAATATTAAGCCTTAAAAGGCCTTCGTTGTGAGCTCAATATTGGTGAGACTGGAGTACCTCTTTGTGATACTTTGGAGACTCTCAAGACGCCACGTCAATTTTAACACGTTATGTAAAACCTAGAATTAGATGCTTGTAGGAGCTACGAAATGAGATTCTTACTTCGAAGACACGCGGAATTTACCAGGTTACGGGTGTATACCGACGTGAACATAATCGTTCTTGACTAAACCATAAGAATACATTAACCAAAACGAAAACAGCGCAAAAAGCCCTGGGAAGTTTTTGTAACTGTCGCAGGAAAGCAGAATGGAATGAAAAAACCAAAACGGTATAGCCCTCCTCTTTTAATGGGTGCACGTCAGTTCCGAAACCCACAAGGACAGGCGTAAAGACGCAAATAGCAAAAACGCATGGCAAGGTGCGCACATGAGCGCTGGAGCAGATAAACATTTAGGAGAGTTGGTGTTTCGACAAGCATTTCAGAACAATCTGGCAACTGTTTTCCCCCGATTGTGGAAGTGGGGCGTGCCGGTTTTTACGGTTATGGCTGATTTCGACGCGGTTCGGCAATGCTCATTGTTCACTTTTCTCGTATCGCAGACGAAATGACACTGTTGTTTTTTCCGCGTACATTAGGTTTAGATGGCGCTTGGCAGGGAAAGTTTGTAATCACGTAAAATCTTTGTCTCCTTCCGTTGGACGGTGGATCCTGAAAACATAACGTAATTAAAGGTGTAACCTGCACGTTCCAGGACAATGAGGCGTGTTATGGGACATGTAATGCGGGTATTTTAGTATAATATGAATATTTAAAGGTGTCATAACTGGAAACCAGACAGCTACGTTTATTTGGTATGGACCCCGAGGTGTTTTGCTGCTAGATCAAAATATATTTATTGAATCGTCACTCACTTATTAGTTTTTTCTTAATGTTGAATGTATTTGTTTTCTGAATACTTCGCAGTAAATAGACACTCCTGAAGTTTTGAAAGACTTAAAATTACTTGTCAAGTCATTCTCAGTATTCCCGTGAGTATAACAAAGCACTCCCCCCCCCCCCCCCCCCAAGCATTGGCTTTACATTTCTCGCTAAATTAGCTTCGCCATCATGATCATCCCTTCAATTTAGTAAATTATGACAGGGCGACATATTACACAAATGTTTCATTTACTTGTATTAACAGTATTTAAGCTCTTAAGCTAGACAACTAATTAGTGCGTAAGCAATTAAGCTAGTTGAATGATTATTAATTTACTATTTATGTTAATTTAATTGGGTCCGCTTCAGCAGTCTATGTTGCTCGCTCCACGCCTCTCGTGATATTTTAATGCACCCAATCGAATCCCCTGGCTGTAAATTTATCTGGGATTTTAGTAATGTCTATGCCTTTTTATGTAAGAAATATCGATTCATTGTATTTATTGTTTGATATTGCACGTCTTTTATTCGCTGAGTGTGTGCGGTGTTTGATAATTCCAGGGCTTGTTTTTCTCAAGAGCATTTCTTTCTTTTTTTATATCTCAGAGGCGTTTTAGTACGGGCGCTGGACGCTTAGTTAGGAAGAGTCTTGGTTGCGAGTGTTCGTGTGAGTAACAAAGCATTCCTAGCAGCTACGCTCTCGGGTCCCAACGTGTCAAAGAAGCACTAAAATACTGCAGGCATTCTGCGTACCATTTAATTTTACTACAGAGAGAAGTAAGGTATTTTTGTTACATATCGACTAGTGGTGCCCGAGGTGTTAGAACAAACATTTTTTTTTTTTTGTTGGAAATTTGATGTTACGCTAATTACTATACTCAGTCCTCATCCACAACGTGCGCCTTTAACCTAGCCTAAACAATAAGGTACAGTGCATGTCGTGCAGAACAAAGGCTGAAATAGCAGCGTCACAATACACCTTTGAATCCGTTAGGTTTTTCTCCGGTAAATTAGAAAAAAAAAGCGAGCCGTTCCGACAAAGCGGGTGCTAACATGGAAACACAGAGGACATATACAACAATAAAAGGAGCGTATAGAAAGAACGAGCAAAGGACGGATCAACATTGGCACTGACGCGCACCATTGTCACACGGGCCGGCTATTCCGCCGGAAGGCTTCTTCGTGATTCTCCCGAAAACAACATCGGCCGAACTTCGCTCGTTCTCGCCGTTAACGCTTCTTTTTTTTTTTTTTTTTGTGTCGCTCCGCTCCCTTCCGCTGCCAAACTTAGTTTTGTATTTCTGTCGCCATTTATGCTTCACTATCGCCATAGTCTTACACAGACGAGGATCCATTCTGTCACTCGAATAGCGTGCGACGGGGGAAGGGTGGCTTTAAAGCGAAACGCAAACAGTGTTCCGCCTTTCGGTCGCTAACACTCGGCGAGGCTCGACACGCCATTCTTGTATGGAGCCGTCGTTCAATACAGGGATAAAACAGAACAGAAGAATCGAAATTTAAAATAGTTCGGTCCCGACGCGTAGAGTCTCTGTGCAGCGTTCCCGCTGAGTTCTCATAATGCGGGTCTCTCTTTGCGCGATTTCGAAACGCGTGTGGAAGCTTTGATTCTGCCGACCCTTTCTAGCTGTGGGAATCCGAATAGAACAAATGTTTTTGTGTTTGTAGGTAGTGTTTGTTGTGTTATGCAGATGATCACTGAACTGGGTTGCTTTTGTTTTGTTCATCCAAAGTGCTCGATGCATAAGACAGTTCCCGGGAATGGCTGTAGATGCTGAAGAATGCCCTTATCTCCTGAAACAGTTTTGGTTGTTTTCGGTAGTGTAAGCACCTGTGTACTTTTCCCTTGAATGCGTCGGGAAGTGTTTAAAGACAGGAAAAGCGAGAACCTATGGATTTTTATATGTGAAGCGTTTCGGATAATCTAAAATTGCATGTGAAAATTATATCAATATTCCCAGTCGGCGTCATTTTCGTCCATCAGCAGTCATCTTCTCTCTCGCAAAGATATGGGAGCATATACTCAATCGTGTCAATTAAGAAAGCGAATGTTAACGTGCCACAATGTCACTGAGAATGGTGTTTTAATTGAAAACTAAATTGGATGTACTTTTATTTACACAGTACCTACATCGCCACAGGGGCATTATTGTAGGGGGTACATGGTACTGGAAAGTAAAAAGATTATACGTCACACTGTATCAAGCATGTTCATAAAAAGTAATACTTGATTGAAAGAAGTGCAGTAAGACTGTTACAAAACTATTACACAAAATCAAAACAAAACAGTACAAAACAGACACTGCAGCACACCACTATTAAAGGCTGTCTAATAATGAGGAGGGAAAGATAGCATCCGAAGTCTCAGTGACCACGTGCTGGGGAAGACTGTTCCAATCACTAATTGATTATGAGAAATATGAGTTTCTAAACATTTCAGTTCTACACCTAATATTCCTTATATTAGCGGGTGGTCCATTCTTGGGGAAAGGTAATCAGGATTATGTGAGTAGTTGTCCTTCACAATAGCTGTTTGTCCGAAGTAAATACCTCTGAAAAGTTTCATTCTAAGATGTTTTCCCCTCGAAACCAGAGATTTTTACTCCAGTTGTTTCTTTAAATCTGCTATGCTTGAGCGAATTTCACAATTATTTGCCCCAAAACGGGCTGCTCTATTTTAACGTGCTCTAGTTTCGATATTAGATTTACGTTATTCGGGTCCCATGCTGGACAAGCATACTCTAAGATTGGCCTAATATTATTTACTTATAACAGCTCCTTATTATTTGTTGGTGCCATTTTGAAATTCCGTTTGATAAAATTTGAAACGCGGTTTGCCTTTAATGTTATTGCGTCGACGTGCTTAGTCCAGGAAAGATCGCTGCTAAGATGAACCCCTAGATATTTGACATCAGCAACCTCCTGAAGGGCAACACCGTTCAACTGATATTTCAATGGATATGGCTGCTTTTTTTTTTTGTTTTGGTGAAATTAGCATAATTGCATTTATTGATATTAAGAAACATTTGCCATTTATAATACCAGGTCATCAGTTTTGAAGGTCTGACTGAAGTAGAAGAGAATCATCCTCAGATTTAACCTGTCTATAGATTACACAATCATCTGCATATAATCGTCCACAGCATGTTAGGTTTTGTGCTATGTCATTGATATATATCAGAAAGAGAAGTGGCTCAAGTACATACCCCTATGGGACACCCGAGGTTACATCTGCATATGGAGAATTTAGACCACCATCGACTACGCAGTATTTACGATTTAACAAATAATCATTTATCACACCAACAAGATAGCCGGGAAGGGCCAAGAACGACTTGTGCATAAGAAGTAAAAGTGGTACTTTATCAAATGCTTTTTGAAAATCTAGGAGCAAGCAGTCAACCTGATAATATTTATCTAGTGAAAGTGAAAGGTCATGTAAAAACTCAGTGAGCTGCGTAGTGCACAATAAACCAGCACGAAAACCGTGCTGAGACTTGGGAAAAAAGGTATTGGACTCAAGTTGGTTAACCATATTTGAATATATGATATGTTCAAGTAATCTGGAACAAACGCAAGTTAAGGAGATGGGCCTGTAAGTAGAAATCAGACTTTTTTGGCCTGACGTATGAATAGGCACAACATTTGCCGGTTTCCACTCCAATGGTAGCCTGCTAGTTAAGAGCAATTTGTTGAAAAGGAAAACTAGAAAAGGTGAAATTAGTCCACCAATGTGATTGTTTTAAATCATGCTCACTCTCTTTTCTTTTCTTTTTTCTTTTTTTTTTTCTTTTTTGCTTGCTTTGTCTTGCTTTGTCGTTGTGCAGACTCAATAGTTTGGCTGTTCGAAAAAACCTGTCTTTTGTTTCGTTCGTTTTGTATTACTATAATCTTGAACTTTGTTTCTGTCCACTAGTAATAATACGTAAATGCCGATTGAGCGCCAGGTACCGCCCACAAGCACGCCAGTGCGTAGGCGGACTGGGGCACCTTAAGTTTTTAAAGTGGTTATCTTTTCTTTTCTACCACCTGAATAAACTTCCACTTCACTTCACCTCGAGTGGGGTGGGATGCTGCTTTTTCTTATCATGTGCAAAGCTAATTAATGGAAGTCCAATCTCCGATAATCCGTTAGCGCGCCTGCAAGACCGCGTGTGTACCTACACCGAAAATATATGCTAAAACATTCAACCCAACTTTTTTTTTTTTTTTTTGCGTCTGCAATTTTTAAAAGTTTTAAGCGGGCATGGCAGCACATCACGGGGCATGACGGCTAAATGATTCTTCTTGATCACGCGGATTACGCTGTTGTTGATGACATCGGCCGGTTCTCTTCCGACACGCTGTCAGTACCCGTCTATACAAGTGGAGCGTCAAGACATTGAATTAGCATTCATCTACCAACATGATATAACAGGAAACCGTGGCTTCGAGACGTCAAAAGCGTTCCCGGTACCAGTGAAATCCACTACAATACCTGCGCTCCGCCTGGATGTTTTTAATGGGCATGGTAACAGATCAATGAGCATGACGGTAAATGGTTATTCTTGATCACGCAGTTTAGTAGCCAAACATTCAATATGAGTATAAAGTTAACTACATTTCTTTTACTGTGCAGTGGGCTGCAATGTCTCAGCACTGCTCTTTGCATCATGGCAGAGTATGTTCATTTACTGAAGTTATTGTCATTGACCGGAGACGTGGAGACGGACCCCGTCCCTGATAAAGCTGATAAAGCTGCTAAATATGATACATTTGATTCTCAGAATCCTGTACAGTCGTTTTTAAAAAGCCGAAAGGACACTGCGGTAAACGTGAAAAATATGAAAGGAACAACAAGGTCTTAAGGAAATGTTTTGAAGGTGAGAAGGAGCGATTACCTGTTATCAAAAGGTCCATTGACGAGGTTAGGAACACAGCAAAGTCTCATGAGATTTATGGGGCCAGGTTTGCTGAGTTAACTAGCACTGCTTCTGACTTCACAACAAATGTTTCTCAAATGGAAAAGAAGCTTGACGACTTTGAAAACTGCAGTCTTCTGAACAATGTAGTTATTTTTGGCATACCTGAAGGTCATTGGAAAAACATTGTCCAGCTGAAACAGAAAGTTTGCTGAGATATTTTTGTCGGCGAAGTAAAAGTGCCCGTCACCACCATTGAAAAGATCTACCGGCTTGTTTATAACAAAGGAAACCGAGCGAGGTTAGTGATCTTGAATGGTAAACATTTTAACCAAAGCACCTGCCTATTTAAAATTATATTTATTTACTTCGAAGACACTGCCGGGAAACGTTTGAAGGTAAAGGCAGGTTAAGGCAGAACAACAATAAAGTCAGCAAATCAAATATTGTTAGGCTGATGCTGTCGGCAAAAGAAAAGTACAAGACAATACAAAAAAAAATGAAGAGGTTTATAATTCTCTGTAATGCCGAATTAGAGCGCAGCTCTTGAGGAGGAGGAGGAGTGGGTACGGAGGGGAGGGTCACGTGTGACGGCACGAGACGTCACGATGGTAAAATGTTCCCACTAAACTTGGCGAAAAATTTCCCCGCTAAATTTAGCGAAACACTTTGCAGCTAAATTTAGCGGGAAACTTTTACCCTCGTGATGTCACATGTGACGTAATGTCTGACGTCACACGAGGCGTCACGAGGGAAAAATATTCCCGCTATGTTTAGCGGAACAGTTTCCCGCCAAAGTTAGCGGGTAAATTTGGCGCTCGTGACGCCACACGTGACGTCACGTGTGAGGTAATTATGGGAAACGCCCCGTAATTCGACGCGAGGTTACGCCGACGGCGACGGCGATGGCGCTCAATCCCGAAATGGGCGCATAAGAGCTGCGGTCTAATAACAAAACACTTCAGTCAGTCAGTCAGTACAACTTTATTGGTGCCCGAAAAAGGAATTAGGAAGTTGTGAGGAGCCCACTAAGGTCCCCCCCCCCCCACCACCCCCTCAGACGACGGCCAGGATCCCCTCAACCCTGGCGGCGTCTTCGGCCAGTCGGACTAAGTCTTCTTGGACCCGAGGGTTCGAGCTGAGCAGAGTGGTCTTCCAGCTCCCTTCATCTTTGAGCTGCGTGAGTAATTTATTCGCGCAAGCGACCCTGTCTATGTTACTACACTCCCACACCATGTGTTTCAAGTTCGCCCTCTGCCCACAGAGTTTGCACGCGCCCGTGTACCTGTCCAGGTACCACCGATTTAGTAAAGCCGGACACGGATAGGTGTTTGTTTGCAGACGTCTCCACACCGTGGACTGTCTCTTGTTCAGCGAGTGGTGCGCGGGGGGAAAGCTCCTCCTCCCGTCCGTGTAGTGGTCGAGAATTTCTCTAAATGTCACCAGCCTGTCTCTCCCGGACGACGCGACGGGGGCGGCAGACGTTGTGCCGGCCCGGACGGTAAGTCCTCGTGCCGCGTAGTGAGCCTCCTCGTTGGCAGGAAGCGACGCATGTGCTGATGTCCACACGAGTCTCACTCTTTCTCTCCCACCGAAGCACGTCGCACCCCTGAGGACCCGCAGAGTCTTCGGCGACACTCTCCCTTTGGCGAAGTTGGGAACCGCGCTCTGCGAGTCGCACACGATTGTCCTGACGCCGGGCATGCTTAGCGCGAGCGCCACCTCTTCCGCCGTCTCCGGGTCGTCGGTCTTTACGCTGCAGCTCGCGACGAGGTATCCGTCACCGTTCACCACCGCCGCTGCCATTCTCCTCTTCCCTTGTACTCGACAACGTCGACATACGCGACCCCCTCCTCTTGTTTTAGCGTTCTTCCCTAGGCTTTGGCCCTCGCCTCCCTTCTCTTGGCATCGTGTACAGGATACATGAGCTTTGGGATGGGGGAAATCTGCAGCATCTCCCTGATGTGTAGAGGAACGTACACTTTCTCGCTTCTCTGTGTCTCATACCGGAGGCCGAGGCTCTTGAGATTGTGCCTGCCAGTCGCGCTCCTCGTGAGCCGTTCCAACTGGGCGGTTCTTTGAGCCTCGATGAGCTCGTCGACGGTATTATGTACCCCTAGGGCCGCCAGCTTCCCGTTTGACGTCGAGTCCGGCAGCACTAGGGCTCGCTTGTGTGCTTTCCGCACTATACATTCCAGCTTGGACTTTTCGGCCACTCCGAGTCTCATGAAGGGAACCACGTACGCCAGCCGACTCATCACAAAAGCTTGTACCAGGCGCATAAGGTTGCTTTCCTTCATCCCATAGTTCCTTTTGGAGATCCTGGCGATGAGCCGGGCGACCTGATAGGCCGTCCCTTTTAGGGCCTGTATCATCTCCCTGTTCTTTCCACCTGCCTGTATGCGCAGGCCTATCACCCTGATGCTCTCGACCTGGGGGATGCGGTGCCCTTGCGCGAAGAGTTCGATGTTCGATTTCTCCTTCCCGCCGCTTTTGGGTCTCAGCAGCAAAAGCTCGGACTTCTGCGGAGAGCACGCCAGTCCCCTGGGAGCTACGTACTCTTCTACCACCTGGATTGCCTCCTGCAGTACTTCCTCTATGTAGCCGTCGCTGCCGCCAGTCACCCACAGCGTGATGTCATCGGCGTAGATGCTATGCTGCAGTCCGGCTGTCTTCTCAACTTTCACGGGCAGGCAGATCATCGCCACGTTGAAGAGGTACGGGGACAGCACCGATCCCTGTGGCATTCCTTTTCCCCCAAGGCAGATGTCTTCGGACTCGACCCCGCCGACCGCCAATCTCGCCTTCCTCTCGCTCAGGAAGTTCTGGATGTATTCATATGTTCGCTTGCCCACGGCCAGCGCCCTGAGGTTGTCGAGGACTGCGTCGTGTATAATGTTATCGAAAGCCTTCGTCAAGTCCAGGCCCGGGATCGCTTTGGTGTCGAGGGGGGAGCTCCCCGTACTATCCACTATCTGATGCTTAAGGCGAAGCATCACGTCCTGAGTGGACAGATGCGGCCAGAAGTCGACCATGGTGTGCGGAAAGAGATCTCTCTCCTCAATGTACCTGTTCAGCCTCCCTAGGACGACGTGCTCCATGAGCTTGCCCGCGCAGGAAGTTAACGAAATGGGTCTAAGGGAGTCCAGCTGCGGCCTCTTGCCCGGCTTGGGGATCATTACCACCTTGGTGGTCTTCCACTGCTGGGGAGTAGAGCCCCGCTCCCAGCACGCGTTCATGTATCGCGTTATGCCGGTAACGGCTCCGTCCCCAAGATTGCGTAGCATCTTGTTTGTCACTCCGTCGGGACCCGGGGCCGACTTGGTCTTGAGTCTGAGGAGGACCTCCCTCACTTTCGCTTCGGTGATGGGCACGTCCAACGCCTCGTTCCTGTCGCCGTCGTACTCCGTAGGAGCTCGGGGTGGGCTGTCCCCGAGGTACCTCTTGCGGATCTCCTTCATGAGGTCGTTCTCGCTCCTCTCATGGCGACGCAGGATCTCGCTCATCTTGTTCTTCTGGGCCGTCTTGGTGCCGTCTGGATCGAGCAGGTGCCGAAGGATGTTCGAGGTCTTCGGAGCGCCAAGCTGGTGGTCGAAGCCGTCGCAGGAGTCTTGCCACTGCTGTCGCGTGATCTTGCTGGCATGTGCTTCAACCTCCTTACTTAACTTGGCGATCTTACGCCGAAGGTTGCGGTTGTGTCTCTGGATCCTCAACCTACTCTGCATGCTGTACTTGGCCTCCCACATGTGCAGGAGCTTACTGTCTGCAGTCAGCATGTTCCCCTCCTCTGGCACGGTCTTGGTCGCGTGCTCGGCGCAGGCCCTCAGCTCTTCCGTCCACTCCTCGATGTTCTCAATGTCATCTTCCTCAAACTCTTCTAAAAATCCGCTGAAGGCGTCCCACTCTGTAATCCTAATCCTTCTGCCCTTCGGTTTCCCCGGGCCGGCTGTGACCGTCGCCGCCACGACGAAATGGTCGCTGCCCAGATCTTCCCAGGTGTTGATTCCTTCCGCTCCTTTCACGTTCCGGAGGAATGCTAGGTCCGGCGTGGTGTTCCTGTGCCTTGCATCTCCCCTCCTAGTGGGTTGATCCGGGTCAGTAATCAGAGTCAGTCCTTCGTCATGGGCGACATGGCAGAGGTTCCTGCCTTTCACGGTCTCCGTCAAGTACCCGCAGTCCGGGTGCGGCGCGTTGAAGTCGCCGACCACCACGAGGGCCTGTTGCTTTGCGATCTCCAGGGTCGCCCAGAAGAGTGCGGCGAACCTGTGACGCTTGGCGGGGCTGCTGTAGACGTTGAGCACAAAGAGGCTGCGCCCGTCCTTCTTCGTGTTGGATATAACCTCGATCAACACGTGTTCCACCGTCGAGATCCCGGTGTCGTGCTCGATGACGGGTAGGTTCCTTCTGACTAACGTCATGACCCGCGTCTTCTCCTTGGCATCCTTACCGTATGCCCTGTAGCCGGAGAGCTTGGCCATGCCCCACGTCTCCTGGACGGCGATAACGTCGGGTGTGCTCTCTTCTTCTTTGGTGCTAACGTACTGCTGCAGATTCCCCCCCCCTTCCTACGGAAACCGCGGCAGTTCCACTGCCAGATGACGTACTTCCTACGGCTCCGATCCATCTTCGTTGATCATAGCCTCAGTATCTGGTCGTGTGATGTTCCCCGTGACTCTGGTGTAGTGCGGCCAGGCTTCGAACGAGTTCGACGTGCCTTGTGCCAGTCTCGAGCAGCGGCTCTGCAACATGGTCAGCGTCCTCTCCATGCATCCCGTGATCGCGCTCTCCAACATGCTTTTCGTCACGAAGCTCTCTTCGTCCCCGTTAACGGGTTTAGCCTTGCGTGCCTCTCTTCACCCTCGCGCCGTGACGCGCGCGAGGGAGAAAACTTAACAATTAACAACACAACACTTAAAAAATGTATGAAGGTCGGGGCAGTAAGTGAGGCCTGACTTGAGATGGTCGTGCGCGACACTACCACGGCGTAGTCTTCCTCTTTCTAACAGGATTCTCTCCAACGAAAACGGCCGACCCGGCTGGAAAATATGAAGACATCACACACACACACGTAGAAGAAGGGGCAGCTGCCGTCAGCGGGGGTGTGGATGAAGATGAAGAGTCTGTTGGACTTCGGTCTCCATCCGCAGCATCACAGACCTCTGCACCAGCCACAGCTACACGGCAGCACGGTCCGGGCTGGGGGACTCGCATCAAGAAGCGTCAGAACGTGTGGGGCTAGGGACAGGGTGGGGGGTCGTCGGTTGCTTTGTCTGTTTCGGCTCGTCATAGCATCTGGGCGGGGATTGAGCGACGGAGCCATGGGTTGGAGACAGGTCTGCTGCTGCGGATGACTGCCACTACGAAGCGATGGCTGGGTGATAACGGCGACGATGGTCAATGCAGGCAATGACGATGGCTCCGCACCTCCATCATACTGTTAAGATGATGCTGTCGGCAGCAGAATGAACCGGACAGTACAAATATGGCAGAACACATAAATATGTTATGAAGGTCGGGCCAGCATGTGGGCCCTGGCGCGAGATCGGCATGCGCGCCACTGCTCCGTCGTCGTCATCCCCTTTATAACAATATACACACGACAACACTCAGTAAGACCAGTAAGCATTTTAGTCCTTGGAGTCTATACTAAGGAAGAAAAGGTCATAAATTGCACTAGAAAATGTCTTAAAAAAGACAGTTCCTGCCATGATGCGCGGCAAGTCGTTCCACTCGCATACGGTACGCGGAAAAAAGGAATCTTTTAAAACGACTTTCCTGCAACGAAACTCAAGAATCTGTTTCTCATTTCTTGTCGTCTATCACGGCTCATCTTTTACTAAAAAAAGGTCATTAAATTAAAAAAAAAAAGTTTTGTTATGCTTTATGCAGTGTAAACTTTTTACGTGCTTTACTTTCCTGATCACAACTCAGGCAGTCCAGGCGCAGCATGAAGCGGTGAAACATATGATTATTTGCATATAAAATTAAAATAAACTTAAGAAATGGTTTTGAACCCCCTACAGCTGGTTTATATACGGTTGTGATTGAGGGCCCTATGAGATATCGGCATATTCTAGTAAAAGACGAATTAGAGATTTATATGCCGTTAGCTTGGTTTCAGGAGTGCAGTTTTTTTATAGTTCTTCGCAGCGACAACAGTTTTCTATACGCGTTAGCAAAAACCTGCCAAAGGTGAAAAGTCTAGCTCAAGTGATAAGTAAGTGCAACGTCTGGATACTTGTATTAATAGACTACTGCTAAAGCTCTGGAGTTATAGTGTGTGTGTGTGTGGGGGGGGGGGGGGGGGGGGAGGGGGGGGAGGAGCGGTACTTTCTTCGACAACATTTCCATTTGCACGCATTTCTTAACGTTCAACTCCATTTGCCACTTAATACACAACAAAAAAATATATTCGACAACTATCATCTGATTTTTTTATTAGAAACTCAAGTTATTCTGGTAAATAGTTGTCCCGTCCCCTGTCTTAACGTATATAACTACTTCTAAACTTACACCATTACCAACGCGCTAACTAACAAGTTTAGTATACAGTCATCTGCGAAAATCTATACTGTGTTGAGGGTTTATCTACCATGCGACCTTTGATAAACACTTAACAAGATTAGTTAAAAAAAATAAGCCAGAATTCTCACAAACAAAAAGGTTCTAGAATTTTTTCACCGACGACAACTCGAAGCAGTTATTCCTACTTCAAAAACCCTTGTGACATAGTGCACCCACTAACAGGGACAGGAGTGACAGGGCAACCATTGTATACAAACAAATTAAAAACAACGATCTGACTAATGCGTGGGACATACAAATTTATACCAGAATCTGTATTTCTAGGCGAGAACGTTCCCGACAGTTCGACGACTTTTGCCTTGTCACCGTGACACGTTTTGCCGTGTTCGCAAAGTTTGAAATTGATAAACGTCAATTTCAAACTGCCGTTATATTTAAAAATAAATATAACTGCCGTTATATTTAAAAATTCCTTGGATTTTGTTGCTACTGATGACAGCTCCTAAATCGAAGTTTTATGGCTAAGGCTTACCGGGTTTACTCCGTTCATCGTCCTCGGCGTTGTTTATCGTCCGCCAAATGCTTGTTTGCCCGTTTTTAAATTTCTGGCTGATTTTGTTTACAAAATAAATAAAAACATCCGGTTGTTCCTATATCTGGTAATTTTAACTTACCATTATTTGATTGGGATTTGTTTACGTAGTCCTATTGATTGCTCTAATTGATCCTTGCTAATTGACTTGTCTTTCGATAGCAACAAACTTTAAATTGTTAGTAGCCCAACACGACTCCCTACGTCTTTCACATCTTAACTTGACCTCGTGTTCTTATCGGACATTCGGCGGCACGTAACTAGTTGTGCTATGTGGCGGATGAAATCTCTGATAATAAAATGGTTCTAGTTGAGGTCTCAATTTGCGGACTTCAATTTCATTCCGTGCAACAATGAGTTCCAAGAATCTGGTTAATGTTATCGAAGCAGAAGACGACTCGGTAATTGGCGCGCTAAAGTTTTAGTATGATACATTTTCAAGACTGTTTTCTTACGGGTGTTTTATTGACCTCCTTTGGCCTTTCTTTTTTTATAAAAAAAACTATGATCGAATGTTTACGTAAGCCTGTACCCATGAGTGCCAAATTTGCTCAAAATCATAATATGTGAAAAAACTCGCGATATCCTCAATCTAAAATAAAATCAGCCGTGTTAGGAAGCGCAAGAGGTATTTCATTATCACTGAAATGAAAACAAATCTCTGTTATTAATCCTGCGAAATTTGAATTCAACTATGTCACCTTGCAAACTTTTCTTAAAGGAATACCCGATAAATCTTGGAGGTCCGTGTCACCGGCTCTGTAAACTATTTCTAGCATCTGAGCGTTTATTTGAAGATGTCTGTGTCATCTCATAAGGTTTTAATAAAAATTTTGTGTCACATTTTACTGTCGACAACGGCATCTTACCTTCTTTAGGTCGAATAGATATGAATGGAAGATATTAGCTATGCCCTTTGTAATGGGCGGTAGCTTTCGTTACCTAGTCTAAGAAAATGCACCCCTCCCCCCTTAAACACCCAATTCTTTTCCCTCCACATTCCTGCAACTATCACCGGGCGGGGGAAAATAAACACCAGGTTGACCTTTGGGGGATGGAGCAAATATAAAATAAATCGATTGGCGACTCCCCCCGGCGAAGGAGTTACCAATTTTTTTCTGGTCAACCTTGTTGGGGTTCTTTCCACACCGAGACCCAGTGAGAGATGGCTATTTAACCAATCAGTGTTTCCTGATCTTTTCGTATCTTCTGAAGGATTATTTTTAGCCTTGCTTAATTCTTCAACACAGATAACCACTGATGATGGCATTCTAAATGCTAAACGCAGAATGCCTGCTGAAAGTATTTCTAACTTATATATAAGAAATGATTGACAAAGTGCCTTATTCCTGTCGAGTGGCCGCCAAAGTCATTCCTATTCACAAATCGGGATCTCAACTGCTGCCTGTAAACTATCGACCAATCTTGCTTCTCCCTTACAGCTCAATCTTTTAGAGCACATTGTTTTAAGCACATGGTGAGTTGTTGAGAAAATCAAACGATTTAGTGTGAGCTAACATGTTTTTCCCATAGCCATTTCACCACGAAACAATTACCTGAAACCGTTCATGATTTTACTGAAATCTTAAGTCGTTTCAAACAGGTTGATGAAATTTTTCTTGATCTGGCTAAGGTGTTCTACAAATGCCACGTAGTAAATGTCTTTTAAAACATAAATCAATCATGTAAAACTATAGCATCTTCTGCTGTCTTGAAAACTACCTGCTTGTATGAAAACTATTCGTATAGGTAAACTCTAGGGGATCATCACTAGTTCTTATGCTATCGGGCGTTTCACAAAGGCCAGTCCTTGGGCCATTAGTTTTCTAAATTTTTGAATGGCGTTGCATCGTCTTCAAACAAAACAAACAAACAAAGAATCGTCTTCAAACAAACGAGCACGTTGTTTTTGAAGACGATGCAGTTCTATTCACTGAGACCAATAAAGATAGCGACCATATATTACTCAAAACGTACTTATCTAAAATATGTTGTTCGTGTGACTAGTACCAGATCTGCGTAAATGTTATTATTGTTTTGGAATGATATTATCCATAAACGAAACTTACCCTCTTATAATTATTCCATTAATAATATTGTCGACGACGAAGTATATAGATGCACAAAAATACCTCGAAATTATAATTTCAAATTGTCTACATTGGAACGCTCATGTTAAGGTTATTGCGCCCAAAACATTCTCCAGACTTTGGTACAAAGGACACAATTTATACATGCTTTATCCGATGACAAATTAACAGCCTACAAATAATTTAAACTTCCTATCTTGGAGGCTTGCGCTTCATTTACAACAAATTCCAAATCCTGAATTTGGTCTTTTAATTATATGCGTGTTCCAAGGCTAGCTTCAAACCTTAAACGGATGTTATAAATGTTAAGTTTGTTTACATAACTTCTTAAACAACCGATTTACAAATTACCGCTCTAAATATTTTCACCTGCTCTTCAACATTATTCCAAGCGAAATTTTCATTGTAGGTCATTAACATAATTCCATTGTAGGGTGTCTGCGTTTATGTATTCATTTTTCCATAGGACCGTCCGTGACTGGAACAACCTACCGAGTCATTAAATAAATGCTTCATCAGAAAAATCAATTATAACAAATATCCACAGTTGTTTTGTGATTCCTGCAGTTGACTGCTTTGTTTCATTCTCTTGAGTTATTGAATTATGTATAATGATGTCTTTGATATCTTTGTTTTATTGTTGCCTCTCTGCGTAATACAAGAAATGTATTATTAAATAATTGCATAATTTACCCACTGCTACTACGTGTCCTCAAAAAGATAGTAGTATCAATTAATAAAATAAACAAAAACCTCTCAATTTGACAAATAATCCGACGACAACTTTGCATTCTATTCTTGGTTCGGACCACAGCTCTAAGAAACTGGCAGGTACGCCAAACAAACACGAAGGACTGTTTCGGTTTATAATGTCCGCGATAGTACACGCAGTCATTGGATAGAGAGCGCATATTTTGCCACTCCCACACTTGTGGGAACCCTGTGGGAACCCTGTGGGAACCTTGTGGGAACATTGTGGGAACCTTGTGGGATCCCCACAGCCTCCCGTTTTTCCCCTTTCCCGTGGCTGCATTTGGTCGAGCGCCGCCACACGTCACGTGACCAAGATCCGGCTACAGGACTGACATTACATAAAAGTATCGCATAAAGGGAAAGGACACGTGGGCAATAGGGCGATGCGCGCGAAGTGATATTTTCGGACACTTTATCCGCTGCTTATTTTGCTGCGATTGACTCTTTTATTTATCGGAGAAAATGTACAAACACAAAATTGCATTTAATTCTTGAGTATTCGTCATTTTGAGTGGAAATTTCCGTCTCTGCCGTTTTGGTTCCCTTCTTTGCTGAACCAAAATTTCATCGACATGTCTCGCCGTCGGTCGTCTGACTCTCTGGAGTTTCATAATATATTATATTTCGTTATTCGCATTAAAAACGCTGTGGGCGCTGA
This sequence comes from Ixodes scapularis, assembly GCF_016920785.2. NCBI lineage: Eukaryota > Metazoa > Arthropoda > Arachnida > Ixodida > Ixodidae > Ixodes > Ixodes scapularis. The sequence continues at coordinate 20,237,066 of NW_024609835.1, forward strand.
ATATTCAGTCAGCCGACATCTCAAATTCATGATTTTTTACAGACACCCCGCAGGCTAGCTACACCTGCCTTGTTTTCGTCCCAGTTAAGGTTTTTTTTTTCTTCTTCTACAGCGCGCTCTCGTGTTTTGTCGAAAGCTAGAAATTTATAAGTGTATAGCCTCACTATTTTGAGTGCATAATATAGGTTCAGGTTATGTTGCATAATATAGCTGCAGGTTGAGTGCATGGTATAGGTGCAGGTATTCTTGCTCACGTACACGTTCATGAAGATGATCCTGAAGTTTGATGACGCTACACTGTACTCCCATTCCTGCGCCAAATGAGCCTTTTTGCGCCAAAGGCAATTTCCTGCGTCATCCTGATAAAAATCTTGGCATTGGCTCTACTCAACATTTGAATGGAAACATATTCGGCAGATATCTGTCTCCTTAGAAAATAAATAGACTGACTGAAAGGAATTAAATTCTAACTAAGCTTGAATAAAAAGTTTTTTTTAATAAAAACTGCTCAAAACTTGTCCATTAAAACAAATTCACAAAAAAATATAAATAAAACTTGCAGTACCCTAGACATATATTTCTGCAATACAGCGCACACTTCTTTCTTTAATTTTTTTTCTTAATTGATTGGACGGGTACCAAATATAAATCCTCACAAAACATTTCAGGAATAAAAAAAACTCTTTTGGAAGTGTGTAATTGAATGTTCAATATCGCTCAACAAAAATCAAGCGATAGAGAAGATTTGACATTTTTGTCTCGTGTGACGATGTGCCCTTCTGGTTCAGTCTATAATGTATTGTACTCTCACCAATGCCGTGGTCGTCCGAACAACGTGCGAAATTTCATTCTAAGTAGCCATATGACAATACGACACTTGGACTTGTATGTTGGCTAAGCGCGTCCCGATTCCCTTTCCAACTGAAGCCTGCTTTCCAAAGCGCAGGCTGGTGTCGACTGTCGAGTGGTCGGCAAAGTTTATTCTTTTCCAAGTACGGAGGTCTCTTATCTTACAGTTGCATGCATGGCAACTCGAAACCCTTCCTGTTAATATCAAACCAAACAGTTTTCTCCCGCAACGCAGAATACCCCATCTGCAGCGACTCGCGACTAAACCTTTTCCGACAGCTTCCTAGATCCTCCAGACTTGCGCTCGAAATCTCTTACTAAACCAACGTAAATACAGCAGGAACAACTTGCCCGAGCAGCGTCGTCCAAAGAACGGCGCGCGTAGTTTTACCCATCATATGAGCATCAACACACACGAGTGTGCACACGAGACACGAAGTAGAAAGCCCGACCCAGTGCCGATGTGGCCGCTTGCCTCGCTAAATTCCTCACTCGAAGCAACATGCGATTAGCAGCGATGGAAAGAAATGAAATAAAAACAAGAGGCCGTTGAATACATGTAGTTGAATATACGTTACAACGAAACCACCGGGCGCGAACACATATACAGTCACATCCACAAAGACGCCCACTCGCACGCGCTACGTGGACGCAAAAATAAAGTCAAAATAATTTAGCTTCAGCGAACTTCCGTGAGCTAAACCGTATGAACTGTCACGTCTAATGCGGATTCCGGCGGCATTATATACACGAAGTCTTCGTTTCGTGGCGTCCAAAGAGGAAGAGAGCGAGACGAATTCGCGAAGGAAGCCAGAAATGTTGTTGAACTAAGCGCCACTTCTAATTGGCTGCCCAGTGCTGGGCTTACGAGAGACGGAAGGAAAGGGTGAGGGGAAAGGGGGAGAACCAGAAAAAAGGATGGGTGAGGGAAGAGTACGGATTACGGAGGAAAGCGAACCCCGTTATCAAGGGAAAGCTTAGGGGACCTTCCTGAGCACGCTTGGATATGATGTTCTCGCGATGTCCCAAGAGGAAGGGGTTCGTGGTACGTTTCCGAGCCCACGAACGCTCTCTTTGCTTAAGCCTTTTGTTCAGCTCCGTCGGAGGGGTTCAAAGGCAAGCGGCCAGCGCAGTCATCTCCTTTGAACCTTTGCCGGAAGGAAGCGATTTCCGAACCCTAACGATCCACTATGGCCCTCCTTCCTCGTTGTTTTTAATATTTTTGAATGTTTTTTATTCTTTCCAAAGGCCCTTTTTGCAACGTGAATTCCTAATTAATGCCGCCTTTTCTCTGCCGGCTGACTCCCAGCCGCACCAGCGAGTGTCTCTTGCCCGGCCGTTATGTCCTCCTTCTATCTCTGTCTCGTCGCGCTACCTGCAGGTTGTCTCATACGGGTGGACTGTTTTGAGGGTAGGGAGCGGAGCGAGTGAGGAAGGAGGGGGGGCAATTTTCTAGCCTGACTAATGAGGATTCGACGCCGCGCAGAGCGGTAGGGCGACAATAAGGGCCCGCATGGGGGACACCTCTTCATTTGGACGTGGACAGGGGACGGCGCTCGGACTGGCAGGCGGGGATAATGGATGATCTAACGCGAGATGGCCGTGTCCTCCACCTTCCCCAGGCTAACCGTGCTGTCGGAAAATGGCATCCAAGCGTCCGACGTGAGGAAAAACCCGTTCATCAGCCCCGGTTCATGCTATAATATGTCTGACAGACGTCGACAGGACGATCAGAACTCCGGTGCCCCGATTTCGCACGTATTAGAGGTGGAAAAAGAAACCGAGTTTTAGTCTCGCTTAGATGAATACCACACGTGGCTAAGTTCTCGCGGTCACGGCGGTTTCAGTGGTGGAAGACAAAATACAAAACGAATCTAATATCTTGTGTGTTCGTGTCAAAAATCCCTCTACCACCAGGCACAAAAAAAAAAAAAAAACAGGTCATCGTTTTTTTTGTTTTTTTTTTTGTTTTTATTCTTCCAGCCGATACGAAAGACGACTGGTAGCATTCTACAATGGTAATACAGTTGCAAGCGCAAAAGAGTTGAGCCCTTTTCTGTGACTGAGAAGGCTTGTAGGTTGGGACTGACACACACCTCTCCCTCTTAGTTCAATGGCCTGATTAACGAAACGAAAATTATTTCCCTTTTGATCGCCTAGTTACATTTATTTCAGCAAAAATATAAATTGCGGTATTTATTTCAGTGGAAATAAATGACTGTCAGCACGAAAGAAAGCAAGGTCGCCTTTCTGGCTGACAAGGATCGTTTTTGTTACACTGCAATAAATGTTCTTTTCGTTCAACAACTTAATTTTAGCTGGACGTAAGCTTGTCTGTCTCTCTCTCTGTATATATATATATATATATATATATATATATATATATATATATATATATATTCTTAATATAGTAATCCAGGTAAGGTCATGTTAAGAAAATTGCACATCCTACCCTAATGGGGTTTTAGCTTTATGCAAGGCGTAGTTAATCTGTGCAAGCCGAAACTAACGGGTTTATTTTCTTTTATGAACATGGTAAATTACGTTGAGCCCGAATATGCAATCCTAATCAAGCAATTAGTCCTTAGTTGTTCATACAGTGGGAGGTTAGTCTTCCAGAAATATCGCAGAATTCTTATCCACTGTATATGAGAAATTTAGACAGTGCAGTGCGACTGCTAGCAGGGAATCTTTAAAATGCACCACGCAGTAATGATACACGACCGCCCGCCGGTACGATGTTCATCCAGATCGAAACGGGCAAGGGTGGAAATTGAATCCAGAGTCCCTGAATTTTGCAACGCGAGCTTTCGCCTCACGTGGTGGTGAGTGGTAAAGTCACTGGATCCTAAAAAAAGTTGCGCCATTGCTTTCCCTGCCTGCTAGACGGACACAAACTCATGCTAACATCCAGACCACCAAAACGTCACAAGGGGATTGGCTGATCGGTATTCCTTGCCATAGCAATCGCCATTTCTGTCCATTCAAATTTTCGAAGCTTCGAGAGGGTCGTTCTAAACCAGTGTATCCAAGATAGCCATGGCGAGTCATTGTACTGGAGGCGTTCGTCACCATTTTAAGCCTCTTTTGCATTGTGTAAGCAATCAGCTTATCAATCATGCCGATCTTCACAGATCTGTTGTAATTATATTGTTCTTTCTGTGTATTTCAAGAAAATAAAATTACTTCTCAATGCCTCCAAGTGTACCAAGATGTACGCTTGTTTCTCCGGTGTGTAGATACCAAAATCGCGACATACAAGGGATGTCTCTATACAGCTACCCGTCACCAGCGAAGTTAGGTCAGCTCACCAGGTATCAAGAGGTCAAAAAAACATTGCTCATTTTATGAACATAAAAGGCGACCATACTGGGAGCTCGGCGCTACTTTCGCCGGATCCAGTTTCTTTAGTGTGCGCTAGCCCACTCGGCCACCGGTCCTCCTATACGTAATCCCACCGGTTTTGCTGTCCTTACGTTTAAGTGTCAAAGTGCCGAAAAAGAAGAGAAAGCGACGTCAGGTGTCCGCCTGCAGATCAAGCTACAGCTGAACAGGAACCTGCTTTATCCAACCACACTGCTGCGCTACCGCCAGGATCGCGGAAAAAAATTGTAGGGTTACAAAGTTGTGACGTCAACGGGCGAAACAATGAAGAAGCAAAAGGAAAGCGCGGTAACCACTCCACTCTGAGATGCCTTTCATGCACTTTGAAACAAGTGCCACAGACGCACGTATAGTGACGTCATCAATCTAGGAAACATAACTCACAGCAAAAAAAAAGAGTGCGTGTCCTTTTTACGCGCCATCGAAAGAACGAAAAAAGCTGCAACGTTGCACGAAACTATCCTCTAGTGGGCGCGTCATTCGTTCAGATTCACTCCCTCTTGGAAACGTGGTGAGAAAACCCCTGACACCCTCTTTCCTAACTCCATTTGTGGGCGGTTTATTCCTCATTTCCCCCTTGCTTCTTCAGTTTCCCTCCCCCCGTTTCTCTTATATAGCTCCCGTTAATTTGGGTGCGGCCTGAGAGCTATCTCTCCTCCCTCCCATGCGATTCTCTCGACCTGGAATACGGCGATCATTAAGGGGGGGGACTCTGCGGCGTTTGTATCGTTCGTGCCGTTCGTGCTCTTACATCGGTGTCGTGCGCATGCTTGACACGCTCGGGGCGCGTGGCAAGTCAGCGCCCTAGTCACGTCCGGGGCATCGGGGTTCCCTGCTGCCCGGTGTCACGTTTCCTTTATGGTTAGCCGCGGACATAAATCTGGCGAGGGGAAATGATTGCCGGCGTTGTCGTGTTGCAACGTCGACTCTCCCGCATTACTTGTCCGTCAGATGCGTCGCTGGGTTTCGGACAGAGTAGCTTTCATCCCATATACCCCGAAACAAGCGCTATCTCCTGTGCACCTTTGCTCACTTGTTTCTTTTCAACTTACCTACCGAAAGGATATTTCCTATCGCCTTGTAAATGATATCTACGTTTTGTTTTGTTTAGATTTTTTTGTTGGCAGGTCGAGTTACAATAGCAATGATACCTAATAGGTGCGTTTTTATTTCGTGGCGCTGGACCTGTGGCAGCTGAAAATAACTAATAAGTCGCGAGAGGCCCAAGAACGTCCACGCGCTAAAGGTAAGCACAGGGGTAAGTCGGGGAGTTCGCAAACGATGGAATAAACCATGTTCTCGTGGCACGGGACTCTTTCTTCACCGACGACATGGTAGAAGCAAATCTTCTAAAGCTCGTATTATCTTTTAATTGCGGGATCGCTCCTCGCCTCGACCTCCCCTGGGCGCCTCATTACGAGTGTTCGCAGCGCAGATATCAGACGACTTTTTATTTAAGTTTCGGTGAGAGCAAAAATGAAGTGACTTGAATCGTACGGGAATCTACATTAATTACGCAAGTTTCCATTTCAGAAACCTACTCATTAGATAAATAACGACCTCGTCTTAGAAGAAGTGAAAAACATATCTAAGAAACCTCAAAACAAAAAGGAAAAAAAAAAAATCGACCGTTCGCGTTTTTTTTTCTTTTTTTCTGCTCGCTTTTCTTCACGTACGCCGAGCATTACCTCCCGAACGTATTGTGGCGCCTTCCCCATCCCCAGATAAGAATCGCCATTGAATATTCTCGACTTCCGCCCTCCCGAACATCTTAATTTCCCAATTCCGAATTTCAACCGTGCGACGCCAGTGTAGGTGGGCTACATGGCTTCGTGTTTTATCGGCGCACGGAAAGACTTCGTATGACTTCGGCGCCAAAAAAAAAAAAAATAATAATAATAATAAAAGAAAATGGGAACTGTGGAAGAACATTTAATTAATCTCTTAGAATGCGTCGCACGTCTCGCGGCCCAGCAATACCGCCTCGCTGTCCGCTTCTCCGAGAAGAATTAGTGTCTCAGGGAGAACGTTGCCTTCCTTCCTCAGTACACGTAAAAAAAAAAAAAAAGGAAACGAACAGAGAGGGGAGTGTGGTACGTTCGTTACGATCCTTGCTGCAGCGTCATCGGCGCTCGTAAGCGGCGCGAAAGCACTCCTAAACCGGAGGCACCATTCTGTCCCGCATCGAACAAGCGGGGCCAAAGGTATCCGTCACGTATGGCCTCGCACAGCACCAGCAAGAAGCGAACCTCGCCGGCAGTCGCATCCACCAAGGATATCTCGCCCAAGTAAATACACTCCGAGACCCGAGTCCAAAACAGCGCTTTCTTTATTTTTCCCTTTGAACCCGGGAGTCACGTCCAACCTGGCCGCTTCAAGACTGGGCGAATACGGCTCATTTTTTCCTTCTACTTTTGTTCCAGTTTCTGTGTACCTCTGGCTGGCGGGTTGTTCCTCAACTGTCCGTTGCCGCTCGGCTGCTGCTGCTGCTGCCGTCGCCACCGCCACCGCGTGAGTCCGACTTCGTCTTCGGGGTCGGTGATAAAGGAAAACGGCGAAACCCTCGGGCTTTTATTTCTTTTAATGTCCGCCGTGTCTGAAGAGGCCTTCATTGATTGCTGCCGCCGCCGGTCGCCGCTATGTTGTACGCCGTGCGCAGTTGAACAGCGACGCCAGAAACGGCTACGAGCGTGCAGCTCGAAGAGCTCGTTTGCTTTCTTTTTTTTCGCCGAAACATAAATAGTGCTGCGGCGAGCTCAGTGTAATACGCTGCTCTGTTCGGGTGATGCTTTTTTTCCCTCCCATCAGCGCTTCTTGGGAGAAGCAAACAACAGCAACAAGAGCCTAGTTGCAGCCACTCGATGTCTCTTATAATTGTTTATTTTGAATCTTTTTTTTTTTTTTTTTTTTTGTTCCGTACTGTCGGGGTTTTATTTTACGGGCTTGTTTCGGAGAACGGTTTGTTGTTGTTGCAGTATAGGCCGATCCTAGACGGTTTAACAGCGGTGCAATAAAATTACGCGACCAGCTTTCTGTTTTGTTGTTGTCTCCACGAGCAAATGGAGGGTTTATGGTCTACGCGAGACAAATCGACGTGGTATTCTTGATTGCCCATGTCGTGGATATCGAATAAAAAAATATGATCCTATATATACCCGTGAAAAGCGACAACTTAATATCGTCAAATGCGCTTCTTTTGCGTATGTTTTTATTTGCGAAACAAATAATACGCTAATTTGTCACAGATCGAAGTACACGCGCCGGAAAATAATATATAAATATATATATATATATACCAAAACAGATCGTTTTTCTTCGCGTGACTGCGGCAAACGCCATCTTTTTTTTTATTTTTATATTTCACCGCGGTTTGTTTTCCACGTGCTATCCCTGGTGGTCGCCAATATTTAAGTGTGTGTGTGTGTGTGGGGGGGGGGGGGGGGGAGGGAGGGGGTGCTGTTAAAAACGACAGCGAATTGGTACTGAAGTTCTAGGATAAATATACACAGAGCAATGGTAGTGGCGAAAACTTTTTTGCGGATCACTTAATTCAGTCACGCTTAAACGATCGTTTGCGTGACACGCACCAAGTTGTATAGTGACCCAGCGTTGCCTGGAACCCCAGGTCTATATTCGCACTTTTGTGCGACCGTATGTACGGCCGTCGTTAAAGGAAAATGCCCGCTTTTGTCTGCCACTTTTTTTTTTTTTTTTTTTTTTTTTGTGAACAGAAGGGAAAAGTCACCGAAGAGCAGCTATTAGACGTGGACGAGTTGGTTCATAGTGAAATGCAGAGCTGGGCAGTGTATCTCTCTTCCTTGTCCCCATCTCATTTCCTCTGTGTTTCACTGTGATAAGCGGCTAGTCTGAATATATTGTATTAGCATTATAATAGCATGATGTAAGGACGTATGAAAATATTGTAAATTGTCCCGGGGTTACTCTCTCTCTCTCTCTCTCTCTCTCTCTCTATATATATATATATATATATATATATATATATATATATATATATATATATATATATATTTAAATTGGGGTTGGGACGGGCCGGGTAGACGTAGATAGCGGAGAAGAAAATGAAGCACGAAAAGCATAAAAAATATTATAATAAGTCCAACGCACTGACCTCTGTGTCTATTTGCTGGATGGGGTTTGACCAGCTCCGCCTATGGACGGGAATGCGGCCACGGTCGGCCATCTTTTTGATAGAGTTATATTATCTCTAGCTATCATTGTAATGCGGCGGACAGTGCAATGGCGGCAGGCTACCACAAAATAGCCCTGGATCTAGTAAAGTGTACCGTGGGTGATACTTCGCGCTTGATTGAACTCGTTCGACGAAGCCGATTCTTGAAACCCGGTGTGAATGGTAGCCTCATCTTTGAGGAACCTGCGAAAGTTCTACAAAAGCGCAGCACCGGGGTAAAGCAGCGCAGCTCGCAACGAAAGCAGACTCTGTACCGGCGTCTGCTTTCGATGCTTCTTTCGATGCGACTTTTGCTGCGTGCTGTGCTGCTTTTCCCCGGTGCTTCGATTTCGTGAAACTTTCACCGGGTGCTCAAAGATCGGGCTACCGTTCACGCCGGGTTTCAAAAATATGTTTCGTCGAACAATTTCAATCAAACCCGAAATATCACCCACGCTATTTTGATGGCAACCTGCCACCACAACTGCCACAACTCTGTCTGCCATGGATGGATGATAGTGGCTGCAGCAGCTGTACCTTGGCTAAAGGTAAAATGACTCTACCAAAAAGATGGCGGCCAGTAGCCGCATTCCCGGTGCGGGTAAAGGCGATCCAGCTATTATCATAGAGATCAGTGGTACAACGTATCGAGTGGGGACCGCTCTTCGTCAGGGTGATTAACTTCTTTGTTTCTCTAGGATTGATCCCGTCGTCTTTCATAGTCTTGATGCCATTGCAGAAAAAGTATCCTTTGCGCTTTGTCACTTCTATCACCAAAACACTAAAATAAAATAGTTATAAAAATGAATTAAAATATTTAAAATATATATATATATCATTGGTTACTTTCATTAATCCCGGCGGTAAGTGATTTGCATTTCTGAATAAAGTACGCCTCTCTCAGTTCTTTTATACGCGATTTGGAACTGAATCCAGATTGAAGAAGCCTGACTTTTATTGCGTCAAAGTTGTGGTTCGGTAGGCTCATGTGTTTGGAGAAGATAAGGTGTGAGAGGGGAGTTGACTTGTGATTTGTGATTGTGAAACCGTAGTGTGAAATTCGGTCCGGTTTGGCCGATGCAACCGAGCTGTACTATATGCCGCCATCTGTGAGCGACGGCGGCAACCAGACGACCGGCATGCAGGTTGTCTGGTGGCCGCCGTCGCTCATAGATGGCGGTAGCTGTCCAGAGGGTTGTGTCGAGATTTCTTTGTCCACGGACACGAAACTGGGGAAACTAGCCCTTAACAGCTCCACCGTAAAAGAGACTTCTTCTAGATGGGGCCCCTATAGTCTAGCTAGAGCTCTAATGCTTTCCGCCAGCATTTCCGCCCCCTCAACCAGCCCTCGCTTGCTTTGAAGAGACGAGCTGTGCAGAGGAGCTGCCCAGGTCAAGTAGTGCTTTATTTTGGTAAAAACGAGGAGTAACTACACGACCAAAAAGCTCAATTCGATAGAAAAATTCCTCTTGCTGGTGCTATTCTAGAAGAAGAAAACAAAAAAGAAAAAAAACAACTTGAATGATCCACGTAACGCCGACGCTTGTGATATTTCGTTTGGCAAAGGAGCCATAGATTTTTATTTCGGCGTTTATAGCAGCGTATATAGAAAAGTGCGCACGAAGTCTCATCGCAAGTGTTCGTACAAACAACACACCTTAAAACAGTTTGATGGCACATGGAACCAAACAGCCATCTATCTGCTCGAATGCTAAATTTCCATCGGTACCCGAATGTTGTATGTGCTAACAAAGTTCGTTGGCGATTTAAGAGCTTACCGGCATGAAGAAAGGGGCATTGTGTAACGGGGCACAGCCGGGGACGCTGAGGCAGGGCGGCAGTCCTAGCACATGGCAACCGATAAATATAATGAATCGCAGCAGGTATCTGTCCCGCACCGCACTCGTTCAGCTAACCTTTTGACAGATGAAGCGTCACGCCCGCGAACCTGAGTTACACACCTCACTGGGCTTCTAAGCAAATGGGAGCCATATTCTTTCGTCTCTTAGCGCGTCGACCCACGGCGCGACGGGCTAAGAGTCGGACAGAAGATGGCGTCCATTTGTTTACAAGCCAAGTGAGGTATGTAGCCCAAGTGAGGCGCGAAAATACCTATACTCGGCATCAACTAGAGCCCCAAAATGAGATACGCTTTGAGTATCGGCACTCCATCCTTCAATCTGCTTGTGAGCGCCGCCACCTCTGTGTTTAATGCAAAGCACACGGGACTGCCGATCGTCACAATTCAATAATGCGACTTCGTCAGCTTTAGATGCGGCGTTACGAAGCTCAGATGATGTTGTTTTGCGCTGCCGCGAACCGTTATAGCATTCCTGGAGGACGGGAAAGCGTTTCCTGCAATTTCGGAGAAAGCTTAAGATAACTGGCCACTATGATTTTAAGCACCAAGATAGCTGAAGTGTGGTTACTCTGAAGCGTAGCTTATTGAGTGGCTCCAGCGTCAACTCTTTTGTGCTACATTGTCAAGGCTAGCGTAGATTCCTCGGTGCTGAAGCCCCACACTGCTACGAAAGCACATGGCTTCTTCCTGCGTCTCATTCGCAAGCGCTTGCAAAATCTAGCTTTGACCTAGTTGAAACACTGCAAAAGCTAAGCTAGCCTTAGCAAGGTAGCACAAAATAGTTGACGCTAACTATACAGCTCAGTTTGGTCCGAGCGGCGATGCATCATTCCACCACTCGGAACGGACGCCGGCAGGTGTTGCTATGGTTACGCCGTTCAGCGACGCGGCGTGGCTCGGTTTTTGCTCGCATATGTGTTCCGCTTAAAGATGAAAGATGAAATGAAATCTTAATTTTTCAAAAATTTACTCTGCGGGCCTCCAGACAAAAAGCTACCATATGGTAACTTGACTGGGTCTGAGGCCCTAAAGCTAAACAAGCATAGCAATCTGGCTGAAAAGTGTTATACATTGAAAAGACTCGTTATACAGCAAATAAAGTTCTCTTATCATCTAGGCATGTACCTAAGTAACAATAAACAAAGTAAACAAGTGAGAGCGCAGGAACGTTCGGCAGCAAACATATTATGCGAAATCTAAAAAAAGAAAAAAGTGTCATACAGAGACATCCGCCTTACATAAAACACTGATACAATTGAGCTCTAGTGAGAAAGTATATATCTATGTTTTCTAGATGGTACCTGTTGAGTCGAGAAGGTTACAAATGGCGAAGCAATTGTAAAGCATGATTCGTGCGGAAATGAGGAACATACTATATCTCAGAGCAGCGCATACTGATTGAGATTTCCTTTTTATTCAAGTCCGAAATGCGCCAAAGAAATTCAATGAAATAATTTGTTCAGAAAAGGAAAGCATACAAAAGACGATACACGTGCATATTTGTAATGGCAATAATATCGAATTTTTCGAACAGCGGTTTAGTGTGATATATGTAGTGTACATCCGCAATGATGCGTAGTAAACTTCTTTTTTTTTTAAGTAAAAATATTTTGTTCACGCATCTGCGTTGATTGCGTTCGCATGCAACCGAAACGACCGTAACGGACAAAGTCACCGGGACAAGTGTTCGCCGGACGGTGCATGGCAAGCGAAAAAAGGAATTTAGCTTCGAAAAGCAATCCGTGATTCGGGGTTGTTGCAGCGTTTCGGTCGTTACGGTCGTTTCGGTTGCATACGAACGCAACCGTTGCAAATGTGTAAACCAGCGTTAAAGGCTTGTTCACACAGTTGCATTCGGAGCGACCGCTACGCTTATGAACGAATGCAAACGGTTGGAACGACGAGTTACCATAGCAACAAAGCGCCAAACGGTCGTTTCGTTCGTGTTCGTTCGCAACGCAAGGAGTTGAGCCGGGCTGAACTTTTTTGTGACGTTCGGGAACGAAAGGAGCGACAGACGAATCACAAGTCGAAGAGAGCTCGGTCGCGCGCGTTGCATGCCGGTCGTGCCGGGCTCCTTCTATCTGCAAACATGGCGTCGGTGGTGATCGTTGACGTGAACGGCGTGGTGGAAGCTCATCGTTCCCCGTAAAAGCGCTATCCTTGACTGTGAATTTTCATCGTTTGTTGTTATGATAACCCAGCGCGTACTACCGGGTGATTCAAAGAGACGGCAGGCTCCTTAAATCGACCGGAAATTTCGGCTTCTTAACCTATCGCGCTACGACTTTGTGCAGCGTTGCCCACAGATGGCGCATTTTTTTTTTTTTTTTGTAAAATTTGCGAAGAGCGAACTTACCTGAAGAAAAAGCAAAGAAAGAAAAAGGCTTAGCTCCTATGGAAACGCAGCGACGCCACCGGTCTGCAAACAACACGGCGCCCTTTCAAACAGGAGACAAGAGATGGCGCAAGCGGTCGCGACACCAACTGCCGCCAACGAACGAGCAGACGACGCCGAGAGCCGGCGTATTTAGCAGACAAGAAACTGCAGTTCCTTGTTGTTACCGCGCCTGTTTTTGGTTTTGCGTCTGTCGCCGCCCGCGGAACGCGCTCCGCTTTTGAGTCGAAAAGATTGTCTGCTAAAGATGCTGGCTCTCGGCGCCGTATGCTCGTTCGTTGGCGGCGTTCGTTGCGCCATCTCTTGTGTCCCGTGCGAAACGGCGCCGTGTTGTTTGAAGACCGGTGGCGTCGCTGCGTTTCCATAGGAGCCAAGCCTTTTTCTTTCTTTACTTTTTCCTCAGGTAAATTCGCTCTTTGCAAATTTTACAAAAAAAAAAAAATGCACCATCTGTGGGCAACGTTGCACAAAGTCGTAGCGCGATAGGTTAGGAAACCGAATTTTCCGGTCGATTTAAAGAACCTGCCGTCTCCTTGAATCACCCGGTATAGCAGAGAAGATCCACCTACTCGTGCGGCGATCTCGTGGCGGCACTGTCAAGGCAACAGAAAGGCCCGTGCCGTCGTGTTTGTTTACTTCGACTACAGTGGTGCTTCCTTAGCATTTGCGTCCTCGAACATCACCCGGACTTCTTATTTGGCGCATTCCATGCGTGTGCTCAGGTTCAAGCTACTACTGGTGCGTACCGTATAAAGAATGCGAATTTTCACGCTTTTTCATCACCCGAAAAAAGTGATTAGTGTTAGCAATCCTGAACGCTCGCAACGTCTGTCAAATTATATTTCTACGTTGCTAAATCGCTGCTAAGATTACATCGTTTTTTTATAATCGTAGAAATGGCGTGTGTCGAGATTCGTATTGTGGGCAAACTCGTGTATTAAAATCGTGATCGTGCAAGACGGCGCACTGCATCTTTTTTTTTTTTTTTAATGCAATACCTTGCAAGCGTATCCTGAAAAAAAAAAAAGAATAATAAAGCTTGAGGTCGTAGAAGACGGTCTCTCCATTTTCTGTTACGCAAGTGAGTGGCAGAACCTCCCCTTCTTCTTAGAGGCACCGCTGAAACAGCTGACGGGAACGGGGAGGCGGCCGCCGTGCTGCCGACCCGCTGCGCTTATTGCAGTGGTAGGAGGAGTGTACGCGCGGCGCACAGCGGTCGCTCGGGTCACAACGGACGCAGTCATGGATAACGGGTTCGTTTCAGACGTCTGAACCAGCCTTTACGAAGCTATTGTAGACGCACAGCAGATCTTCGTGACTGTAGGCCGTAGCCGAAAACTCGGGCTGTTCCGGTGAGGACCCCGCGTCGGGCACGAAACCGTCCGCCATGTTTGTAAGCGTGGATGGGTTGCAATTACTATTGGCTAGGAGCAAGAGCTCAAGCTCGTTTCTTAGTGGCTGTTGATTCGTGTTGTTGTATGCGGTTGCATGTGTGTGTACACGTCGCGTACTGTTGTCGTTAAAGTCGTAGCGGTTGCATTCGTTCGTAAGCATAGTGGTCACTCCGAACTCTGGTGTGTAAACGGGCCTTAAGTCGCAGCCAGTACAACGTGTCTGCCCCCGCCCCCCTTTACACACAAGAAAATGACGGTGTGTTTTAACTGCAAAAGTAAACTACACATCGCCGAACGCTCGTTGCCATTAAAAAGGGCAGAAAATTATTTATAATTGTTTAATTAAAAAAACAGTTAGTGATGAAACTTCGACAAGGGTTTCGGACCGCTAGCGCTGTATTTGGGCGGGGAAGGAGTGTTCCGCAATGCCTAGCTTATTTTGTCAAAAAAAAAAAAAAATCCCTAAAACGTTCTTTTTTTTATTTTTTTTGGAGGGAGGCGATATTTTGTAGAGTGGAGTAACAGGCGGTGCGACCACCGCATATCACCAGAGCACTTTGTCATATGTCATAATGAGCAGTTGTCAGGCTGCAAATCAAATATCGTAAAAGGTTTATGAGTAATCGTGCTTAACAGATACTAAGAAAAATATGGTGACCAGCAAGTAATTTTTATTTAAGTACTTTATTCTAAAACTTTACAAAAATATATTTTAGAGGCCAAAAAAATAAACAAGAAGAACACAAATCACACAGTTTAATTTCATTCTGGCATGCGCGAGGCAACACGAGCAGCTGATTTTGCGTTCTACAAAAACAAGGGCCCATCTAAAAAAAAAACAATGGAACTCTACCCAATATCCTTCACTCACTTCACTCTAAAGCAAGCGTCAGAACGTATCAGCTTATTCTTTTTTTAAAGCTCGCTCCTTTGATGTTGAGGTACATTAAAATTTCCCATCTTTTTCGTATAGCATTCCGCTTCACTATAAGCGAGTCAAACCTTATGAAAGCGCTGGCGAAAAAAAAATGCCAATCGCTTTTTCGAGTGTTCATTTTATTTTCTCCTAGCATAACAGCATACACCAAAACTACAACATATTGCAAATTTCTTTTAATAATTCGTGTTATAAGTTCGCTTTTCAAAAAGAATACGGAAATCCTGACGAGAACCCGCGATCCGACAAAACAAATTTGGTGTGGCGGCTTCGAGCGCGACCAGTCGTAACGTCGGCCCATCCAAGCGATAGCAGCTGTCTTCTTTCCCTGCCCTAAGCCCTCCCAAATCTAAAAAAGAGAAAAAGAATACTGGGAGTACGAACACATTTTTCATCAATAAAGGCTTTAGTTAATCATGCTTGCTTTGTTGTTTCTTTATTTTCTCGTTGCCTCTTTTAAAAGAGAGCCGCCTCCCGTGCTATTCTACTCTTCATAAATCCTTCTTTTTGTGTTTGGTATTTTTTCTCTAATAATTCAAGCAGGAATGGCTGTGAGGACGTCACTTTGAGGCGTACACAATAAAAATGCCGCGATGTTCCTAAATTAAAATTAGGGAATGTCCCCTTTCGGCCCATTTTTTCCTCAACCGGCGTAATCTATCGAACAACGAGTCGTGGTCCCAGCATCACGTTCTAAGTAAATATCAAAGCCTCCCGACAATTTCTTGCCATCGTTCCCCCCACCAAGCTACTTCCCTATACTCCGGCCGCCCATAAGCTGAGAGTGCGTTCGAAGCTACACGTTGGTCGAACCAACCAACCGCATCCTTTTCATCCCCTGGTACGGGCGGAAGCATGATCACGTGACGAAAGACAGGGAAAGTTAGAAGATCGGTTGGGTCAACGACCACCTAGCTTCCACTGCACTCTCAGCTTGGGGTAAGCGGAATATGGCGTCCGTCTCGAAGATACTAAGCCAAGGGAAGGAGGCAAAAAGAAGAGAAAAAAAAAAGGAGATCAAAATTGGTATTATTGCGAGGCGCTTGTCAGGCCCGGTCGAAGGGGGCCACTTTTTCCGGCGAGCCCGGCTAATCACCAATCATTCCGATGCCTCCCCTCCAGGCCGCCGGCCGTTACGTGGTGCCGCGCGTCAGTACCATCGACAGCGAGTGTCACGGCCGACATTCATTAGCCGACGTTAACACTGGTGTGCTCCGCCCCCTCCCCTTTTTCCCTCACCACTCCGTCTAGTTTGTTTTTACTTCCCCCAACACCAAGCTACTTCCCTATACTGTTGCAGTTTAGCTCACTGTTCTTCTTGCTGGAGTTATGTTGTTGCTGTGGCGGCGCTATTCGGTCCAAGCTCAGCCGCCCGCTGTTTGACCCCTTTCCGCCCTCCCCGTCAATCCCGTCTTCGATCGTTCAGCGATCCGTTAAAATATTCGTAATTAGTCGCCGGCTTTCGGTTGAGTGGGTTTACGTGTAAGTGCGCGTGCTGTTGCGGTCGAAATGTCGCTATGCACGGCCCGATACACGCACAAGCCCCCCAGTGGGTTCTGTATCACACCGCAATGCACTCGCGGCACCCCTCATTGTGCTTCCTCTAATCGATTGAGCTAGAGCTTTTGAATGAGCTACGCTTAAAGTAGCGGCAGTCCATACACCAACTGTCCGGTGGGCGCCGCCATTTTGTTGCCTATTGCAGACCGGGTACCGCTGGGGATGGCAATGATTTGAAAGGGCAGCTTTCTAAGGCTTTAGGTATGATGTCATAAAGATCAGACGATATCGCTTATGATTTTGTGGAGGACCCTTTTAACATTTCTCTAGGCCAGAAAAGCGTTTTCTGCGTTATCAGATCATATTGGAGATAACTTTCACAAGTGATTTTAAACACAAAGGTGGTGGAAATCCCGTAGCTTGTTGAGCGGCTATATCTTGAGCCATTGAGAAAGGGAAGCGGAAACAGGCTCTTGTGTAGTGCCATTTCAGTGGTTGCCACTGAGTCTGGGTGACCCTCAAGACACGATACTGCTTGCCCTTCGTAGTGGCTGAGCTGACCGAAAGAAATAAAAACAATATTATAGTACCGAGTAAATCTCTGGTAGTGTGCATGTATTAGCTTCAGAGAGCGTAGGTCACGGCTGTCATTCGCGGGAGCTCCGAACATCGACGTTAGCTGCGTGTTTGCTGTTGACGAGGTGGAATGGGCGGTTTAGATGGGACTTGGAACCGAATCCCGATGTTTTATACTGATCTAGTGAGACACTGTGTGATACTAATTTAAGCACTACGTCAGAATTACACCTACCTGGCTTACCATAGAACAGGTATAAAAAATGCTATCGTCTTGTCCTTAGTCGATTAGATTGGACGCTGGTGACGCCACGCCGGATTAAGTTTTGCCCGTTCTCTGCGGCTCGTGCTTCTCTGCTGCCGTCTCAGCTGACTGCTCAAGATGTGATATAAACGTGAATTCATTTGGAGCAGCCGTGGCTCGTGTAATTTTGGTACAGCTGATTACAATTCTTACCACCGCCTCCAAGCACTTAGTTTATGTTCCAGCTTAAATTCCTAAAATTAAGTCCACCCATCTAGGAAGCTGTATTTACATTTCAAAATAAAAATAAAAAAAAACTCAGAAACATAAATTTAAAAACAAATTACACATTGTAATGCGAAATTGCGCAGCTCGCTTTAGAGCTTCCATTACTAACATACCGGAGACTAACTTCTCGATTCTGTCTCATACACACATGTTACCAGAAAGCACAGCTCCAAATGACACCCTTGTTTTGCTTCCGGATCTCGCCTCAATCACAGTCACTGTATCAAACGTATAACGGGCAGGGCACTAGCCCTTAATACCTCATTTTTCCCCTCAAGCTATAACCATCTGGAACTCCCTTCCCGAGGAAATAGTATATATTTTCGACCCATCCATTTTCCGCCAGTCAGTCACTTCACACGGCTGCTAACCACCACCGTCCTACCAGATTATCACTGCATTGGCTTTTTATAGCTTTTGTTTCTTTGTTTTACTTTTTTTTGTGTTTGTGTGTTTCAACTTATTGCATTATATTCGCTCACATTTTCTCCTTATAAAATGACCCATCGGACCCTTAAGGAAAAAAAAAAAAAATAAATGAACGCTGTGTCTAAAAATAGATCGGACGACTCCCGATCGCAGAGTCTACAGATAATAATAATTGGGTTGTGGGGATATTTATACAGCGTGTAGTTGGTCAGCCATTAAAGTTGCGACGAGTCACACGCTGTAGATGAGCTATTTAGCCAGCGCAGTACAACTGCTAGCCTGGGGTCTTTAATATGCACCACGCAGTAGTGATACACAACCGCACGCCGGTACGATGCTCATCCAGATCGAAACGGGCAGGGGTGGGGCTCGAGCCCAGGATCCCTGGGTTCTGCAGCGCGAGCTTTCGCTCCACGCGCGTCGAGCTGGGTGTGCGCTTTAGCTAACAGCGTAACTTTAGACAAAGCGATAACGAATGAAATGAACTTTGCACGTTCTATATAGCCTTGGCAATAAGCCTTTATAAAGATAATCTCAACGTTTCCTTGAATATTGCCTTTGTAAAAACATGACGATTGCTGGTTTTATTGAGAATAATATAAGATTCATATTGCGCTTTTGCATTCTGCTGATTTCATTTTGTGTATACTTGTTTTTACCGTTACCTGCCGATGCCATAGAATATAGCCCGTGAACTAACGCATCCGAGGCAAATTAGACGGCCCGAAAAAATCGGTTTTACAGCGTATAGCGTTGCAAATTACAACAGAAGTAAAAGCAGGTGGTGGAAGTATAGAGTGAAAAAAAGAAGAAAAAAAAATAAACTTACCTCGTTCAAAAAAAAAAAGAACTCTTCTGGGAAATGTATGTGCGCTGTTCGCAGATGTGGAACGCGTAGAGAGAAGTGCTGCCGATACATGGCGTATGCCGCATCGAGGGAGCGTCGATTTGAGTTCTTTTTTGCGAGATCATCTGCTATCAACCCGAATCCGCCGGAGGCCTCTCCACTACGCGTACGCCTTATGTCAGCAGCACTTCTCTACGCGTGCAAAGTCTGCGAAATGGAAGCGTAGATTACGCAGAACAAGTTTTCGTTTGTGTTTCTTCCTTTAAAGGATTCAGGTTCATTCCTTGTTTCTTTTCACTATAGACTTACACCGCGTGCTTGCATTTCTCCAGCAAATTGCTGGGCGTCTAAAGTTTATTAAAAGAGTTAGTACACATAATGTGGATTGAATGGCCCTCACCACTAATTTTTATCTGCCTTTTGACCTATCCCCCCGCGATCTTGTCAAAAAAAAATGAGCTTGTTTAGCGTAGTGATTCCACCCGTTACTCGTTTCGGAAAACTCATGTGTCTATACTAATATTCAGCTCACGAACCGTAGTAAAAAAAGAAAAAAAAAAGAAAAACGTTTACAATTTTCTGTAATGCGAAATTAAAGCGCAGCTCTTGAGTAGGAGGAGGGGAGGGTACGTAGGGGAAGGCATGCCCTCTCCTCTCCCTCTGTACCCTCCCCTTTTCCTCTCTTCCTTGCCTCCCATTTAATGGGAAAATTTCGCTAAATTTCCTCTAAATATAGCGATAATTTCCCCACTAAATTTCATGGCTTAAGTTTCCTCGCTATATTTAGCGGGAAATATAGCGAAATTGTTTCCGCTAATTTTGTAGGAAAAATTTTCCCAACATTTCCCCGATAAATTTAACGGGGATATTGACGTCGCATGACCTTAGCACCCCAACTCAGTTTCCCCGATAAACTTAGCGGGGAATTTGTGAACGCCGACGCCGCTCCACCCGGAAACGGGCGACAAAGAACTGCGCTCTAAAAAGTCAGATTCCTCAGGGAACATTAGTATTTCTCTTTATTTTTCTCTGCAATTAAGATGTACGGAGGCGCGTCTGATGTCATCTTTATAATATTTTATGAAGACGTTTCAAATGCCAAACAATAGTTTGTTCCTTTGACAAGCAAACCTTAAAATAACTAGTGCGCGAAGCGTACGAAAAATGCGCGAAACACCTTGATATGACGACGAGTATAGCTATCGACTTATTCCGTGAATTTCAATGGTACACGCTCTCCGCACTGGGTATAGAAAAGAAGAAGGCGGATCTTTATTTCGCTTGGCTTTGGGTACGGTGTTTGGTACATGTCTGACGCCTACGGGCATTGGATCGATGGAGCCTCATTTGTCAGCGAGCGACATTGGGACCTCCCCCGTCCCTGAAAACAATCACACGCACACTTAATCAGATCAGCGCGTCCGGGGCGGTCCTTGAAAGAGCGTTCGGATTAATCATGCATCGGCCTCGTTCGCGTGGCCATCGTTCATCACAGAGGTCAGAAAAATCTCGCTGCCCGTAGTCCTTGCTGCGTACCCATAATAAGCGGGTCACATGGCCCGCTGCCTCATTAATTACGCAGATATACGGCGTAGATTGCCGGGAGCGGACGTAGCGTCTCCTCGATCGGCGCACCTAGGGTTCGGTCCAAACCGAGCGTCTGGGGTCCAGAAGGGGCCAACGAGCTATAAACCATTTCAATGGTTACAAATTTGCAGCCCAACGTACGATCACCACAGCAAACCACGCGCGTGTTCGTGGTTTCAAAAAGCTATACGCTATACGCGTTTGCAAGAAAGGCTCCTGTGCGCTGCCATCTTGAGCGATGCTGGCACTGCGTGACGTTTTCGCCATGCTGGGGTGCGCCAGGGGCATGTGAGTGGGGTGCACAATGACATAATGGCGGCATCTGCTGTATCGCCGACGGCCAGCGTTAGCGACACACTTACTGTTTCGCAAAGCAGGAGAAGGCAACCACGCCGAATTGTAATATTTCGATTTGTTACCGGTTTAGGTGTTTTATTTTATTGTTTCCGCTCCTTCGCGGACGAAAACAACACCTGTATGCTTTATAAATATTTTGTTTTGAAATTTATTTCTGCGCTCAGTGATGTATGCTTCAGCAAGAGACCCTTGGCAACTTTGTGCGACAAACAGCTAACGTCCTGGCTGGAGAGTAGGTCCGCCGCACCTCGGGGCGCGGTTCGAGGTTAAGCCGAGGTCGCACTTGCAAAGATGTGTACTCCGTATGCCATTAGACTGAGACTGCAGCTGAACCTACAAAAGGAGCTAACCCATGCTCCTACATTTGAAGCGCATTTCTAACCGAAGTGCTCGCTTTGTGGAACAACTTTCCAAAGCAGCGACTCTTGCTCTCGTGCTTGTGGCATTGGCTGCAGTCTTAGTTTAAAGAAACGGTGCAAAAATATTCAATTGTAATGTTTTTTCATTTTACACGACCTTAGTGGAACGAGTGGGACTCAAGGATACTCGCGCGCAAAGACACTGGTCAAGAAGCTCCTTTGTTACGGTGTAATTTCAAGGACAAAAGCGATCATTTTCATTCAATCTTTCCTTTGCAAAATTTGATGACATAACGTGGGGATCGCAGTACACCCCAATGACGATATTGGAATGCTGTTCATAGATTGAACCCGAGCATTGCGTGGCCGGGCACTCTATTTGGGCTCGTGATAATTACTAGCTCCAGAAGCATTCGGGTAGTGGCTCGTGTCCAATCGCTGCAACGACAATAGCCGAGCCATAACAATGTTAGGAACTCAGCGCGTGTCCCGTGCTTTGCCAACACCATCGCGTGGCTATGAACAACATCGGCGGCATATATAGGCTCCAGATCACGTGGCCGCTTGTTCTGGCTGCGAGTTCAGGGGGTGAACGCTGCTCGTTTTTCTTTATTTGTTTTTTGTACCTCTGTTTTATGGGGGGAAAAACGAACGCGTGTTTTATAGGGGATTTACGTCAGGGATCCGTTCTAAGCGGCATTTGCGAAAAGTACAAAAATTGTTGCAACAGAGTATTGCGGAGTAGATCGAACAGTCACGCCTCTAGGGGTTCGCTTCAGTAGTGGGAACAAGCCGATTTTTTTTGGTTCTTGTTTGATGAGAGAAATTGAAGATGGCGATTCGAAGGCCGCTCCACGTGCGACCAAAGCACCGCTCAAAGCGAAGCGCTTGTGCCCAGAACATGCTGAGCGAGGTTCAATTTCTTTGTTATAATGTGTTAGTAAACACCGGGCTGTGGGGACGACACGCTAGATAAAGCGCCCCCTATAGTTCGACCTCCCGCACAATAGCAAAGCAAGCGCCATACGCCCGAAAGCTAAGCATCGCACCGGCCGATTGGAAGAATGAGAACGGCAAGGAAGTGTTCCAGCTCCTCCAGCGTGAGGTCCCTGTTATAAATTGAAAAGGAAATACTACACCCCCTAATTTCGATAATACTTTGGTGACTCGCGAGCCTCGAGCATACAAACTTAACCAAAGCACGGTGAAAGGCAACGAGCGCGTACTGAAGGTTGGACGTGCAAGAAGACACGCTTTGCTGTTCTCACCCTGCCAGTGACTACACCTGGCGAAGGTATGCCTTACATACTTGTTCGTAACACGTTAGACGGAACACATTGCTTGTAACTGGTTACAGGCTCTTGGCTAGCGAAGTAACCACTTGGCAGCGTTGCAAGTCTAGGTCACGTGAACACGTGTCCGCAGGTACGACGTTGGTCCTCCGGAACCTGCAGACTGTATTTTGCATGATGTATTTGCAGTGCTACCGCGGCTTTAGAATTTCACAGCCGAAGTGTTTCAGCCCCAATGGCCGTATGGTGTCTTAGCTGTGAGTGGGAAATTTAGCCATGGCTGTAAAACCTCTAGCCTGGGGACTTTAACGTGCACCACGCAGTAGTGATGCGCAACCGCTCGCTCGTACGATGCTTATCCACATCGAAACGGGACGGGGGTGGGGTGATTGATCTTGATTGAACTCAGGATCCCTGGGTTCTGTAGCGCGATCTTTTGCTCCATGTGCTCCGAGCTGCTGTGCGCTAGCCCACTCATCCACCGATCCCCCTCGTCTTAACTGACGTCAGCCATATCCAGCACGTTTCAAAGAAAGGAGCAAGTGCTGTCTATGTCCGCCTGTCTGTATGTATCTTTCTGTCTGTCCGTCACTTTCTGATGGCCCCCTTTCTCTTTTATTCTATCTCTTTCCTTTTCTTCCTGTCTTCCTGCCAGCCCGTGTACGCCTGCGATCGTGCACGCACGATGTTTTGGCAACTTAGGGCAAGTTACCAACACTTTTGCAATACATTCGTTTCTCATTCTCCTTGTACACCTTTCTTGTTTCTAGGTTTTGATTTGCCTGCAATAAACGCAATGCGGGTGACGAACAAAGCAATGGCAAGAAGAAAGCTCAGCGATCCAATTTGCTCACAATAGCATCGGCTTGTGTTCCTGTTCATTATGACCGAAAGTCTGCTTCCTTGCTGATTCTTTGATTTTAGTACAAAATAGTGACACATGAAAAATTCAAATGATAAACGAACGCTAAACATATATACAATATTCGTGGTTATTTGCTCGGGTACGCTTTGACGGATATAATTGCTGTAAATCTAAAGTGGTTTGAATCGCAATATAAAAAAAAAAACATTTTGAAAGAATGTGATCTTCATCTTTATTTACACGGTGGTGCGTATCGAACTTGAAAGTCACTTGACAAAAATAAGGTGTTCCTTCTTAACCGTTACTGAAGTTTTTTACCTAAGTAACAACTACTACTCTCTTTGTTCAATTGAAACGAGTTCGAGTGGTTTAACTACTTGTTGATTAAGTGACGCATAACAAACACGGTAACTATGAATAAAAAAAATATCTATATATAATATAATATAAGAAACATATTAGACATGACAGAAAATTATGAAGCATTCTTTCTTTTCCACTCCTAAGTTTTTTTGTTTTTTTTTGTTTCGGAACTCTACACTAGGTTTATTTACGTCATTGTAAGTTTGCACCATCTAGCGTGCATTATAAAAGTTTGTCGGTCGTAAAAATCACTTTGCCAAAACAGCAAAACATATCGCGAATTGTAAAGAATGCACTAAATGCATCTTTCATTTATATTCAGGCAGATTTGACCAGACCATGAAGGCCCGGGCACTAACGGAGCTGTCCATTTTACGGAAGTCGGGATTCAGATCTCCGGCCACACATTAAACTCTTCGCCACCGAAACGCCCGCACCACGTCCATAGCGAACGTTTACCATTTCTCTTGAGCTTTGCCACCAACGCTTAAAAGTTCGCGTAAGTTTAGAAAGAAACCGCGACGTCCACGCTTTCATTCTATATGACGAACACCAGCGGCGGCCTTTGTGCTCTCCGCGTGTATTTAGACCGATACGCTTACAGAAGACCACATTTATCTGCACTTAGTGCTACGACGACGAGGACATCGTCTCCCCCAGAAAGCGGCGGGCAAACACGTTGGACTAATACCTGCGCACTAGAGTCCGGAACGCGCATTAGAAAGAGCGGAGAAGAAGATTTGCGCGCAATTAAGGCGCCTAATGAATACACAATCACACACGGCGGCGCTAACGACGGGGAACATCGTTTCTCAGATAAAGCTTTCACGCGCAGAGAAGCCTCCCCACGCATAATTTAGAAGGAACCAAAGGATCTCGTGCTGCATTGGAACGGAAGCAAAAACTATGCTCCGTTTCAACTTAAAGTGGAGCGCAGCCGAGGCTACGAGCCATCACGGCCAATCGGGGGTCTGAACGCTCCCCATGACGTCAAGCTCCGCGGGTCGAAGGCCCGAACCAATATCTCACAAAAGACTAGGCCTTCGCCCCTCCCCCTCAAATGTCATCACTAGTGAGTCCACGTAAGGCCGCCTATATTTGGTGAGCTTCGAGTCGTCGAACTTCAGCGTGTTGACTGCTTGGGGCGGGTCGGGCATCCACTAACGGCAACGTCATGCTCGAGGCCTCGTCTTCTAAATCGTACTGGCCGGACCCGAAAGCGTCACGTGGTTCCGTCTCAGCCCCGGATTGGCTGGGATAGCTCGTAGCGTCCGCCTGCGCTGCGTTTTAGGGTGAAACGGGCAAAACGGCAGAGTGACAAAATTCTGAGCTCCGCCGCGCGCGTGATAATCCAGAGGACGCCGGGCGTGCTGTGGGCCAACGAGGACAGCCGAGCTTTTGTGGTGGCGGCCGTATATAACCTCAGCGCTTCGTCCGCTGACACTGGGAGTAAAAATCCGGAGAGCGTCTAACGAAATTCGCGGCACCATTTTACGGGAGTCTCTAAACGTCATCTGCGTAAGGTTCACGAAATTTATAAGTATGGTCCTGGGTTTCGTTCTGGCGACGGCACCGCTTTTCTTGTCTCTGAAGAGCGTGTGCGCAGCAGCTGTTCAGAAAAAAACAAATTGTTGTGTGTATGTTTATACAGCCGGAAGTTAGCCTGCCTCAAGGGCAATCTGGTGTCTCAGCTGTAGATGAGCAATTTGGCCATGTAGATAAGCAATTTAGTCGTTTAGTCGAGATCACAGTAGAACACCTCATGAATTTCCTATGGCAACGTTTTAGTACCTATTCTCAGCAACTACTGAACCTATTGCAACCAAAATGGTTGTGGTAAGAAAAAAAAAAAAGTTATCTGGGATTACATTTTTCGGTTTTGCGTTCACTCTTCTTTTATATAGAACCCAAATTTTTAGAAAAAAATTCAAATCATCCAGCTTCCTTTTTCAAGCGTCCCAGATATTAAACGAAAGGATAAATAGAAATTGTAGTACCGCATTGCAGTGTAAAGTGTATTTATTTATTCCTTTATTTATTTACTTAAATACCTTACACGTCCTCTTGTAAAGGACATTGCGCAAGGGGGGAAGGGGGGCTAAGAATTATAACATTTTGAGATTTTACGAATATGAACAACTGCACATAATGTATAACACACGCAAAGTCCAAATGCATATTAAAAAGAAATATAACATTTGAAGAATTTTTTTTTTTTGCAAATAAGAGCAACAACAGCACCTTCAAGCACAGCACACAAAGACCAGGTGACTAAGAAGGAGAAATTCACTATTTTTTTAATTTTACAATAAAGCACAAGTGTCAAAGTATAAAACATACAAAAACCAAACGCATAGTCAGTGGATATAGGACATTTTGAGGAAACTCTTGCATATAAGTGCAACAACTGCACATTAAAGCATAACCAAAAACATAAAACAGCGTAATCACTTAATTCCCAAATGGTCGGCAACGACAACACGAAAACGTTCAGGATTGGTGTCGGTGACGATGTCACTATGAAGCGCATTCCAGCAGACTACTGTTACCACTTGCTAATAGCTTTGCTCTGCACATTTGCGTTACGAAATATATTAAGAAGTTTGCGCTTCGGTGAAATCAAAAACTCGTCTGCTAAACACCAGTTTTCTGGCTCTACGCAGTGGCGCCATGCCGTGATCGTGCTCGCTAAATTAGGCATTGTAAACGACCAGATTGGATTCGAGGGCCTCTTTGTCAGACACCGAGAGCGTATCCTGTCCGGCCGTGGGTGGGAGTGCTGAGTGAGTCCGTGCAGAGTTCCTGTATAGACCAACACGCGGCCCTGGCGTCACGAAGCTGCGGTAGCGTTTGCCGACGGCACTGCTCATGCACAGACGGTTCACTCCTCACGAATTAGGTTTCTGCGCACGCGCAGTGCCCACACCTGGTGGGGGCAAACGCGGGCTTGTTTGTAAACAGGGTGTCGGTCGATAGGCTTCCTACGAGAGCCAGAGTGGCGCGTGTGTTTTCCGCGTGCTGCCGCTCCGCCATTTGCCGCGATCGATCACGTCAGGAGCGAAAAATCCTATGCCGTGCAGGGAAGTTACCGATGTGGTTACTTCACCCACGTTGCACGCGCCCCGGCGTGGGTTCCTCTGCCCTTTTGCCTTCTTCTCATTTCCTGTTTTCCATGGGTGGCGGAACGCGCGCCGCCGCTATTCGCCGAATGCAGTCACGTGACTGGCCACAATCGACGAAACATGACTTCCACACGCGCGAGAAGTGACTTTCTCGCATAACTAAGGATTTCAAGATGGCTGAACGGTAAACTATGGCAAAACTAGTAGGGTGTACTAGAAACGACTGAGTGAGACGACTGAAACGTTCTTTCGGAGCCGCCGCTTGTGGAACGAATAGAGGGCGCTACGAGCGAAGTGGCTCTGCGGAAAGCAGATTGCTTCCGCGTATTCGTCCCGTTTTGCAAGGCAACTTTGACGTGTACACTGGAAGAATACCTGCCGCTAGTGGCCACGAGGAAAATAGAGACAGTGAAAATATTGTCCTGCAACTGGTGAATAATTGCGCCCTACAGCTGGCACTATTAATTCTACTGTGATAATTGTTTCACGAGTGTGCAACTCTTCTCCAAGCTGGCCGAAAACAAAATTTCAGCGCTGGGGACATTACATCAGAATCGTCATCCTGGTTGCGTTTTGAAGGACGAAAAGGAGACGCAAAAAAATAGAAGGGGGTCTTTCAACTTCCAAATAGCACCAAAAAACGGTGTTGCGTTTTATGCCATCAAGTGGTTTGATACTATTGGCTGGTTCTATTTATTTTTTTCTATGTGTGCGCGCATAGCTGGCGCTAGCCCCAAGCTATTTCTCTTTGAGTCCCACTATATCTGTAGCATATCTTCAGATCACATAAATATACGCAGTTCTCTCATATTTTATCATTTTTCTTCATTTAATATTCCACAAGTATTCCGTATAAGTTTGACGAGCACTGTACATCTCCGTTGAACCTGAGGAGAACCTTAATGGTACGATAAAAAAAAAACCAAGGAATATGTTTAAGTGCCCTCCCCAGCCTGTGTAGGAATATATAACAAGTTTATGAGAGGGATCGACCTTGTCGACAAGATGACAGTAGCCTCAAGGTTCCTACTGACGTCAAGAAAGTGGTATATAAAAATATGTTTTCGCATCATTGACCTGGTTATTGTGACCACTTGGTTCGTTTATAAACTTGATTGTAAAAAAAAAAGAAGAAAAAACCTCCTGCTTCAGAAGAATGTTTTAAACTTGTAAGAGTTCAAGACAGAGATCACATACACCCTGAAAAAGTGAGTTATACTTCCTACTCCATTGATATAGCTTCTTATAATTCCGCTTTCAGGCAGAATCCACAAGTCTGGGAAGAGCACATTAGGAAGAACATCCCTGAAAGAAGTGTGGAATCTACAACACGAAAAATTGAAGCGTGGGCCGGCCACATCCCTGCCAGCAAAATATGTGCGCCCGGATAGCACCTCTCACCGGCTATTATTAGGGGAAAAAGGAAGGTGCAAGTTTCCCCACCTGGAAAGACATGACCAAAGTAACATGCTCAAAATGTTCTGTCAACCTTTGCTTCAGGCTAGCCTCAACTGTTTTACGAAATTTCACATGTAACAATTCGCAGAACTGCTATGGTGGTGTACATATTTAGTAAACAACTCAATAAAGCATGTTTGGTACTTTGCGCGATAATCGACAATTGTGATTTTGAAATCTCATTACTGTACAAAAACAAACGGCCTCATTATTCATTCCAAGATTGATTGGGAAATTTTGAGGAAAGCGAGATCTGAAAGCGCAAAGAATTTTTTTTTTCACAAAAAATTGTTTTGGGCGTTTAATGGTAATAAGAAATGTAAGCTCGAAAAATATATTTTATATATATCTGGATAGGACACCTATTTACAAAAAAGAACTTATTCCAAAAGAAAAAAAAAACTGCGAAATATTTTTTATGAGATTAATTCGAGCAAGTTCAAAATGTGCTTTTATTTCTGGTCGACGTGCTGAAAACTTAAAGCACGTTTCGTAATCACATTTCCATAAAAACAAATCAAACATTGTAGACATAGGGTAGATATTATTTTTCTATTGTCATTTTTTTGTAGCCTATGTCCAGGCATTTTAAAAATATTGGTTTTCTTTTCGGTGTTTTTTTACA
The DNA here is from genome assembly GCF_016920785.2 of Ixodes scapularis. Taxonomy (NCBI): domain Eukaryota; kingdom Metazoa; phylum Arthropoda; class Arachnida; order Ixodida; family Ixodidae; genus Ixodes; species Ixodes scapularis. Next base: position 20,265,990 of record NW_024609835.1, read on the forward strand.
GTTTGGGTGCTGCGCCCAAGTATTCGCGACAAAAGAGAAATCGACGGCACCTGGTGGCTTGAAGACAAAGTTTTGGCGGAAGGTTCACTGGCCAACCTTCTCCACAAATTAGACATAGACAGCGCCTGGCGGTCTTAAGATGAAGCCGTGAATGTCAATTAAAAAAACAATTTACAAAACTTCTAAACACTCACGCGCGTTTTCCTGTGTTTCAGTTTGGGTTTGCAACCCTATCCCTTCCACCTGGGCTGTCTATTATTGTTTTGTTTCTGCGTGTAGCGTAATGTGTGAGCCAGCGATAAAAAACAGTGTTTTTCTTATGGTGGGACTTTTTGATGGTATGTAACTATTTTTTTTTCTTGTTCAGGCGACTTCTGTTGCGGTATGCTCCATCGTTGTTATATGATGCCGAATTTATTTCGTTTATTTTCTCACCTTATGGCGAACTCCACTGAGATCTAAAAAATACTAAATAACTCGGTATTGCACAATTTCAAAAGAAATTTAAAGTGCCGAATAAACAAAGGCAGAGTAAGACCGGTGAAAAGAGAAACCTCAGGGCGCGATTATCGAGATGCTATTCCATAGTACTGTCCCGAAAAGTACAGCAGCAGAAATATGCTTTAGGTTAAATGCATGCAGACGTCAAGTAACTTTTTACTCATAAAATAGTGACTTTTAGAAGTAAATATTCTTCACAGATCATTCTAGGGTGTATCGGATATCAATTTTACGTCATGCGAGGAAACAAAACAGCGCTCAAAGGGTTCAGTACAATAACAAATTATGCATCTGCTCAAGGTTCGTGCCAAAATTTAAGAATCTTTTGAGGTCCATCCTTACTCAGAATTTGTGTCGTGAAGTAAATATTAGCCTATATTTTTTTTTCGGGGAAACCTACTGTATTATATTTTATATGCCCTATTGAAACACCAATTCAAGCGTTAAAATATCGCCCCGGGAACATCAGTGTTCTTTTAAAGTAGAGCAGTGCCACGCCAAAAACGCACGCGAAATCCAAGTTAGCGTGTGTTTAGGAGTGCAATTCCGCATCATAAACGCTGTAAGCAGTAGCCGACTTGGACCAGCGAGCATCAGACGAAGTATCCTTAAACATCGAAATGAGATACTCGACTGGGCGGAGTGAAAAGTATTCCGGTTCAACACTCCTGCCTCTGCAATACGGGTCATTTTAAGGAACTAAAAGCAGCTATCAACATTTTTGTTTTCAGAAATTGAATCTCAACATGGGTATAACTAATTGTAAATGTGATACGACATTTGGCCAGTAACAAGATAACCGCAGTTATTTTGATTTACAATATGAGTAGAGGCTAAGTCAAGGATTACAAAATTACACGGGTGAAACGAGTGTCATAAAAATTGTTTACAACGTACTACTGCGTTTGGTGAATTTTTCTTTCTTTCTCTTTGTGTGGCAGAGATCTCTTTTACGAAAATAAATAGTGATGTTCTCCGATTTTCATTATTTTTCGTATTAATCAGAAACCTTCCGTTGATCAATTTCTACGCTTTGCTGGATGAGCATCGTACCGGCGTGTGGTCGTGCAGCACTACTGCGTGGAGCACGTCAAAGACACCAAGCTAGAGGTTTGTACTGCGCTGGCCAAATTGCTCATTTACAGCAGCGAGGCAAGTCACCCGTTGAGGCAGACTAAGTTCTAGGCTTTATAAACATACTCACACCCCAATTTTTTTTCTACATTTTGGAAACTTAATTGCTGGCATCCATAAGGGACGCCACAATTTACCGAAGTAATTTTATTTCTTATTTGGACGGAATTTTAATGGAAAGATGGTGGCTGTAAAGAAGATGACAAAACGAGACGCATAAAAAGTATTTCTGAGGCAAAGATGCAAGAAATGGTCTGCTTCAGCATGTGATCTGCTGCAGAAACTCACAATCCAACGAACTTCGTTGCCTTCATTGGCGTTTGGCTGTGCGTGCGCAGAAGTAATATAGAAGGTAAGTAGCTCCCTCTTCAGGTGTTGTAACCGGCCGTGGCACTATATAACCTACACGTCATAACATAACCTGTGATGTCACTGATATGTCCTGTGGATCTGAAAATATTTATTTCTTCAGATATAGAAAGTGAACAACAAGAAAACGCAGCGTTGTGCACTTACACTGCTCCCATTTCAAACAGTACTTTCCTCAATATCTTGTGAAATTTTATATTTGTTACTTCGAGGTGATTTTACTTTGACAATGATATTTAGGTACGAGAGGACAGATGTTCGTGAGTTTGTAGTTCGAAAACAGGGAGCCCAGGAGGAGCAGTCATCTTGCCAATTATTAAAATCTCAGTTTTGGTTTTTACTGCCAGAAAGTGATGACAGCCCTATAAAAGGGTCTACTTTTGTTAGTAGGCGATTAAAAAGAATGCAATAATTGATTATCTTGAATGCTTTTCGATGAAATTCACTTCCCTGGCGATGAGACAATGCGCCTTAAGTCATCTGCGTGGAAAGGGTACATAAACGACACAATATATTGAAAACCTGGCTTAGAAAGAAACCCGATGAAAACTTCGGAGTGGTACACGATGAATCGCGAAACCTTAAGCTTCTTCAGGACGATGTCACTTAGCCAAACGAAGTCTGCTACTCCCAGGACTACTGTCGATTGCCTTTGTTAATGGATTTTACGAGAACACACGCCGTCTCCGCTCCCTGTATTGCCCGAACTGACTGATGGGGAAATAAGACACGTAATATTGAAAGTGCTATAACGTGGGATATCAATTCACTTAGTCGATCGGAATAACTTCAACACACAGCGCCAGCACCCTAACCTAACCTTACCTACCCTACCCTACCCTACCCTAACATCAGCTTACCCAAATTAACCTAGCCTAATCTAACTTAACCTAACCTGACGTAACGTAACCTACTCCAAAGTATCATGACCTAAACTAACCAGCAGTTCGTGCCTCACTCAAACAACAAACCCTTTTTTTTTTGCTGCATAGCAACAGAAGAAAGAAAAAAACGCAGGAGCAAAAGCCAGACTGAACGCCAATTCTGTTACCAATCTATTCTTCGCTATACTCGGAACACTTGAAAGCGACAACAAAGTTGACAGCAAAGACCAAATTCCCTTTCAGGCGGTCTTTTGGGCGACCAGCCAGGAGGACGAGTCAGTCAACACCTGAAAGAGCTCTCACATGCTAGTATCTTTCCGAGGCAGTAGCGTGAAAACGACAACAGAAAGAAGATAAAGTACTCTCTGAAGAGCTGCTCGCTAGGTGGGCGGACCACTGTCCCTTTTGGACAGTGGCGGCGACCAGGGACGACGCGACATTTGTCCGCCCTCTCTTCTGAACACGGGTTGTCAGATGACCGGGAACCTTCAGAAGAGCATGGCAAACAAGCCGCGGGACACCCGTCGCCCAAAACCGTTCCCATAGACAGACCCAAAGTAGGCTTCCTCTTGACTCTCTACACTCGGATTCATCGCCCGCTGTGTCGATGTTTCTCGGGACGTTTCTAGCTTGAACTCCTTAAAGAGGCGATGCAACGATTTTCGAACTTTGCGTAAATACCCCTTAGAATGAATTCCTGACGTTTATAAACCATGAAACACCCGTTAGTTTTTCTTTTTGTGCAATAGTAGCTGCAAAAACAAATTAACAAAAAACGAGCAGCGTTCTCTCCTCCGGCTCGCAGCCAGAACAAAGGGCCATGTGACCTGGAGCCGACTATGTGCCGCCTAGAGCCACTAAATAAACTAGGTTTTAGAATAACGACATTTCAGCCATCTTTGTGCTTAAAATTATGATTGCCAGTTATCTGAAGCTTCATCTGAAATCGCAGCAGACGCTTTACCAGCCTCTAGAAATGATAAAACAGTTCGCCACAGAGCAAAACAATATCACCTGAGCTTCCAATACCCTATCTGAAACTGAGGATGTCGCATTTATTGATTGTGACGATCGACAGTTGATTCTGCTCTGCATTAAGCACCAGAATGGCGGCGCCCACCAGTAGATCGAGGAAGGAAATGCCGATACTCTAATACTCGTGCCACATGGGCAACTCGAATGTCATTTACAACGAATGACATTCATGAGATCGACGAGTCGGCACGCGATCTGTCGCGCGTGGAACGCCGGACGCTCGGAGTGTCGCGCGCTGATTGGCTGATCGTTCAAATGTCATTCGTTGTAAATGGCACTCTAGCTGTCCTTGTGGCACGGGTATAAGTCTAGATAATTTAGTGGTTCAAGCGCCGCTAACGTTTATCATAGTCACGTGCTGGGGTTGGCAAAGCACGGGACCTGCGCTGAGTTCAAGACATCGTTAGGATTCGGCTATTTTCGTAATTGAAGCGATTGGGTACGAGCCACTACCTAAGTGCCTGTCAAGCTATTGATTAGCGCAAGCCCAAATCGAGTTCTCACGTAATGATCGGGCTCAGTCTATGAGTCACATTTAGATATCATCACTGAGGGATAGTGTGATAAACGAAGTATTCAGAATCATATTTTGCGAAGAAGAGATTGAAAAAAAACGCTCGTTTTTATTCTTGAAATTACACCGCAACAAAGAGGTTCCTTGGTCAATCGTACTGTGTGCGAGTTTACTCCGGTTCCACAAATGACAGTAAGCTCGTGTAAAATTAGAAACAGTCCAAGTGAATATCGTTATACCAACCCTATAACTATGTCCCCAGCTATCCGCGACTCCAAGCCCTCACATTAAGGCCCTCACAAGGCAGCTTCGCTTCTATACCACAACGCGAAAGACAATTTCATTGTACAAAAGTAAATTAGCGGGACACCTTCGCTGGGCAGTTCCGAATGTAGAACACTACGTGCTGTTTGTTCAGTTGAAGTCGCGAATTGATTTACTATAGGGGATATCCACAAGGCGCCATATTTGAGTATAGTGCCCACAGCGCAAGCTGAGAAGTAGCTCACATTTATTGGCTACCAAGACCAGCAATCTTGATGGTGTGAAAAGGGGAATCGATGGCCGAGTGGGGCGCACACCAGGTCGAAGTGAAAGGGGCTTTGGTTGCACGCACATTGAGCGAAAGCTCGAGCTGCAGAACCCAGGTATCCTGTGTTCAATACCTACCCCCGCCCGTTTCGATCTCGATGAGCGTCGTACAGGCGTGCGATCTTGTTTTACTACTGCGTTGTGCACGTCAAACACCCCAGGCTAGCGGTTGTGCTGTGCTGACTAAATTTCTTATCTACAGCTGAGACATCAGACGCCTATTGTGGCTGACTAACGTTCGGCTGAAGCATAGACACAACACACAACAAATTATGATGGTGTGAAGTGCATGTTGCAAAATAAGTGCGCAAGTTCTCAAGGTGGATGACTGGGCGACTTGGCTATTCCTACTTATAATTTACAGCTCTAATAACTATATTACTGTATCAGCAACTCATGTTTTCATTGGCCCAAGTAAGCTTCGAGGCACAAATATCTAGCCTACAGCAAGCGCGATACCCACACACCTATTAACCTCTGTAGTTGAAAACCTCCTTAAAAATTGCAAAATCAAGAAGGGTAAATATACAATAGTAAAGTCAAGACAGAAGGAAAGGTCAACAGCTATGTCTTACATTTATAACATATCATAAATCTCAAGAAGATGGGACACCGTGTAAATGTAGATGTAGTCTTTTCAGCCCCCAACAAACTTTTAGGTTTATGCAAAAAGTTAATTCTACCCCAAATCCCTACAGGTTGCACAAAAACGCATAAAATCCCTTTCGTTCTGTGCACAGGGGTGGTTCATTCTATTTTCCTCTCATGTGGCAAAACGTATACAGGACACACAGGAGGATGTGTAAATAACCGCTTAAGAGAGCACAACAACATCAAAAGGCAATTTCTGGACATGAATCATTGCGGGGACTGCAGATTCTTAGTAGACTTAAAAGAACTGCACTGTTATCAGCAAAAACGTTTTTTACAGCTCACGCGAGAAATTATTGACTATGCAAACATTGTGAAGTTGGACAAAAAATGCGTTAGCAACCGTCATATAACGTTATCAGCTTTAACAAAGTACAGCCCACAAAGGAAAGAAAAATAGAAGGAACAGTTCTATGATAATTCAATGGGAAGATCATTGCTGTCTGAAGCTAGAACGGGGGTGCTACGAACGAAAACATATAAGGCTAAATTTCAAGAAATAGACACTCTTTGCGACGTATGCAACCGCGAAAGGGAAATTATAGAACATGTAAATTTAAGGTGCACGGAGCTTCGTCCCACCCTCTTGGAGAAGGGGGGGGGGGGGGGATGGGGCGCCGGGATTTGCAGACACGGGTGGACTAATGGATATGGAGAGCATTGCGGTAACCAAGAGGAGGTTGGAAGATTGGTGGAAAAGATTTAGGAAGGGGTGAAAATACATATGAAAAGAAAGCAATGTAAACATTTTAAAAAGGGGCGCGGGAGGTTGTATTAGAAAAGAAAACATAAATCTTTTTTTAAAAGAAGGGTTGACGGACAGTTAGGCTATGCGGTGCAAGCTGCCGCCCGTTACAAAGGGTATAGCCATTACCATCTATCCATCAATCCTAGAAATAAGTGTTTTACCGAGCTACAAAGGCAAAAATAACGAAAAGTGTTAGATGACCAAAGTTGCACAAGAGGACGAAATGCAAGACTGAGTTGATGCTCAGCGCTTAATTATTCATTCACGTTTTACGGGTGGGGGTGTCGGAGTGGGAATTGTTCTTGCGCGCTGCAAATTATACAAAGTATTCATTGGCGGCCTGTGCGCGACTGCTGAGCGTGTGCTGACGGCGAACTTTAGCAGTTCTTTTGCAACGTGCATTCCGCACCATCAAGATTGCCGGTCTTAGCAGCCTATTAATGTAAGGCCGTTCTAAGCATGCGCTCTGAGCATCGCCCTTCAATATGGCGTCCAGTACCGTCAGCTCGCGCTCCGCAGCCGTGCACTCAGCTATGGCCGCTAGTGAATACTCCCTATAAACGATTGCAAGTATTCGGCCACTGATCGCCGCCATGTCTCTCCTCGTGCGTACAAGCCCGTGCCATTCCAAGGTTGCCAAAGCTACGTTTACGCTTTAGCTCCACGTGCTTGCGATCGTTGTTTATCAAGGGGCACCAGTCGGGGCGTCATGCATGCAAAAGTCCTTTCGCTAAATTACCCAAGCAACAAAGATAAGTTTGGGAAACATGGGTACACCCGCTGCACGTACTCGCCTTCCCTATAGAAACGATTTTAGAGCGCAGTTCTTAGGCGCCGGTTTCCGGCTTGAGCGGCGTCGCCGTCGGCGTAACCGCGTGGTGCATTATGGGTAAATTTCCCCGCTAAATCTAGCGGAAAAAATTTCCCCGCTAAATCCAGCGGAAAAATTTCTCAGGGGGTCACGTGACCCCCCGAGGTCACGTGACACTCCCAGGTCACGTGACCCCCCTGACCTTGAGGAGGGGGTCATGTGATTCCACCAAGGTCACGTGACCGCACCCCAGGCTACGTGACCCCCCCCCCCCCCCCCCCCCCCCGAGAACACCTGAACCTCAGTATCCTTCCCTCCTCCTCCTCCTCAAGAGCTGCGCTCTAATTCAGCGTTACAGGGAGTTGTAAACGGCTTTAATTTTTTAGTAAATAACTAAAACAATTCGTCCGTGGAACGCGTGTGCGAAGTGCCATTTGTTTAGACTTTTGCTTTCGAGCAGTAAGAACTGAAAAAGCCAGCATGCGCAGCGCGTGCACCAACATTCTCGGCAATATTTTTAAAGCTTGGGTAAGGTAATTCGGCGAAAGGTCTATTGTCGCCACGTGTGTTTGAACCGCTTCGTTTTTATACAGCTAGTCTAGCTAGGCGCTGCGCATATCTGATTTGGTCGAGAAGGCTGGCGAGTAAACCTGCCGCCACATTTTTCTTTACTTTGTTTCAGCTTAATGGGGTGATGAAAAGAAAATTTATCGACCTCAGCTTAATTTCATTATATTCATTAAAACCCAAAATTATTGTGCTGTAAGTTTTGCAGAGAAATATTCCGTCTGGCCCCGAATTTTACAAACCGCGTTTAAAAGTTCATTTATTTTTTGGAGATTCTGTAACGACCATACGTCACTGTGTGCGAACCAGAGGCAAAAAAAAACAAAGTTAAACAGATATTGAGCGTTATGTACTGTTCAAACAACAAACTGAAAATAATAAAAAAAAATAATTTATTGATGATTTTATAATATTTGCAGAATACTGCGTCAAGTGATTGTGATTCAGATTCTGTTCCAAATACGTCCGTATCTTCTGACACTTGGTAACCATAGCAACAGTGGCTCTGTCGACTGCTTGGTTGATGAGAATCGATGGCGGTAAGCAGTAGTCCTCGATTGTTTCCGACAACGCTTCGAAATCGACGAACAGCGGAAGAATCTCGACGCAACAAAGACGGCAGCGCACAGAGTGTTGCCAGACGTTCGAACAATTTCGCATATGGTGTATTGAGGAGTACAATGGATAGGTGGGCTAGTTGGTGCATGTTTAACACGTAAATCGTCTAAAAAACGAGGATACGAGGAAGAAGAGAGTGGACCAAGCGCTAACTTACAACTGAACGTTTCTTGAAACACACTATTGGTACACAAATTAGGGCTACCAACAGACAAGGCAAACTCTGTCTCAGATAAGTGCACTGACGATGCACTTATGCAGCTATCCTCGCCCTTTACCCTTATGCAGTAGGCCTCTAACAATTCTCTCTCAGTTTTGTTTTCGAGTTTCCCGACTATTTTTGTTTCGTAAAGGTTAAACGCACACAGACATCCATCACAGTGGATTGCTAGATTGCCTATTGAGGCGACTAAACGGCTGAGAGGCTTTGTTGAATCATAGTGGCTCAGACAAAAGAAAAAAAAAAAACTTTTCCCCACGAAAAGGTTTTGGTAAACGAAACTCGTGTGCAACATGCACAATGGGGAATATATTCCCGTAGCACATAATCTCGAACCGATGAGCCTCGAGCATTGCGCGCATGTGCACTACGCTTTTCGGAAAGGGGCCATGTCAATCATGGTGCCCCGACATGTGCCCCATGCATGCAAGCACATGAACAGAAACATGGCGGCGGCCAGTCGCCCTGCTTGTACAGTGAACTAGACCACTCCTCCCAGATAACTATTACAAGGTTTTAAGAGCTTTCGGCTTTCACCGGACAATCCCTTTAACACATACTCGTTGCAGAAAGAAAAACGTTGTAACGTAACTTTACTTTGTATTCACATAAAGACAAGAGCAACCAAGTGCCGTGTAACCATTAACGGAACTGAAAGATAAACGCTCTACTTCGCTGGTAACTTTCACAGTTCAGGAATCTGGTGATGGCCAGCGTAAAAGTAGTATATACTGCACCTGCCAATCTCTGAAGGGTCGGCTTAACGAACGGTTTATTACTTGCCCGTTAGCCATTAGCGCAGTCAGAGTCTTAAACTTTGTGAATACTTCTCGTTTTATCTCAAGTGCATCTTTCACGTTGAGCAAGAACCGCATGTCCTGAGGTCGAGGTGAGGAAAACGTAAATATTTATCGTTATACAACTAGAATCTATAGTGGTTTGGTTCTGACAAAGAAGAACCCGAATTAAAACGCGAAACGAAACAAAGAAACAAAAAAAAAAAAAAGCACGCAGTGAAAAACGAATTGGGCCAAAGGAATAGTGTCGCCACTAGTTTTTATAGGGGGGGGCTTTTTTTTTTTTAGAACGAACAGTTTTTTTGTTTTCTCTTTGTTTTTATGCGCTTTTCGTCAAATAAGTTAAAAAAAAAAGAGCGCGTCCACTGTAAAAAAAAATAAACAACCAAAAGTTTATGCTTTTTTGTTTCTAAATCACGAATAGAAACGCGAATGAGTACCGGCGCGGCTCTGCTCTACTATTCACTTCCGACCAGAAGCGAGGCGAGAGAGAGAGCGCCGCCAGGAGGAAGTGACGCGAAGGAAAGGTTTGCGAGCAGAGTGGTGGAACCGTTTTACGGCGCCGTGTTACGCAGGCGTACGGCTCTCTTGCAGTTGGTTTCCTGTTCTCTTGGACAGGTTCTGTTTTATGGCTATGGAGCAGCCACGAGAAGACGTGCTGAAGTACTTTGGACGGGAAAGAGACAAACCCGGACATGCGGATGCGCTGAGTGCTGTCCAACTCTCCTTTCGTGTTGGCCTTGCATTACGGAGGAAGAAATGATTGTTTTGCACCGGATAATAATAATTTATTCAGAAAGGACGTATTGGTACCTTGTTCTCAGAAAAGAAAAGAACTATTATAATTTGAATGCAATCGCTACAAAAGCTACAATGAGTCACCAGCACACGGAACGAAGAATGACAGCAAACTTCCCACAACAAATTCACATATTTAAACAATAAAGTGTTCTTTAACGGGTTGCTGTTTATGGTTTATTGGCTCAAGAATGTCGAAGGTCATACTGCGAATCGACTTAGCTCAATTCTGGACAGTGTCATGCTTCCGCAGGTGCCAATGTATATGCGCGCTCAAAGTTAAAGAAAGCAAAACGTTTTCTTTTCATTTCGTTTGATGATCAAATGATGTTAATGTTAAAGTTTTTTACGCCTACTTTGATCGAGCTGTCACATAAAATGATAAAGTCGCACTTATTTAATATTATCCACAATATGTATTCAGAGCGCATGTTTTCTGGTATAGAAGATTTTAAGCCGACCCGTAAGACACAGGGAGGAATCGAAGCTCGGAACTCATTGGTTTTTACTTTTTACGGTAAGAAACAAAAATAAAAACAGATCGTTTTACGTAAAAGAGGTGTTTTTCTGTGAAAAAAGTAACTAAGAAAAATATGTTAAAAACACAAACCAGGGGAGAAAGATAGATACGACAGTTAAACGGAAAAGCGTTACGACCGAGATAACAATAGATAATCTCGCTGTCACAGCGGGGCTCCACAGCGGGTGGCGTGGCACTCAAAACACCTGGTGTGAGACATCATGTGACCCTGACTACAAGTTGAACCAATGGCGTTCTTGTAGAAGTTAGGGGTATGAGTATTGGCACATAAATGACCGCACCAAGAATTACCGACTGAAAAAAACAAACAAAAAAAGACATTGCATGCGATAATGATGGGAGTGATTTGGACAGGTATAACCAAACTACTCCCTCAAAGTTTATCTGCACTTCTTTTGCAGACGCACTATGTTACAAAATGAACTTCGAATGGAAAAAGAGCGATAATGAGAAAGCAAGTGAAAGATAATTGCAACTACCGGTCTCCTGAAACTGTTGCTGAATTTAGATAGCTAAGGGCTGCTCCCCCGTAATACCTTACCAATGTATAGATCCAGAAGGATTTATTCGGGTCATAATCGACCCATCTTCAAAAGTTCATCAGGCAACATTGGCGGTCGCCATTTCTTGGGCGTCAAGCGGGTGATTGGCTCCGAGTCCCCGCCAAACTCTGACGCGGCACTCCGGTCCAATACCTGCTCGGAGTACGTCTGCGAATAATGGCCGAATCGGATAATATAAGTTAGAGTTAGTAGATGGCGCGCAGTGTGAAGAACCTGCCGAAGTTCGAGAATTTAGATCAAATAGGTTCAAGTTCATTGACCTTTCAAAACGAAGTTAAAAAAAAAAAAAAAATCGCTTTTAATTTACGGCATCACCGTAAATTGAAAGCGAGCTAGCGCCGTCTGGCAGAGCATGGGTGAAGCGTTCAGACGGGATAAAAATTCTTAAATTTAATGTTGGCGTTTACATTGTGTAAAATGTTGATAATTGTTTATTAAAATCAAGCACACACTATTGTATTCCCCTTTCGAAAATATCGAACTCGGTGTAATTTTGCCAAAGCCTCGAGGGCAGACTAACCAGTCAAACGAACCAGTCAAACGACAAGGTATATGACGATGAACATCAGTTCGACAAATGTTCACGGCGTCAAAAGCAAAACTGTAAATTATGTTTTGTATCGACTCATTCTACCTAACTTAAAGTACACGCCGAGCTTCACAATTTTAGATGATAATAAACCGGTCTCACCAGCCAGTTTGACTACGCCAGTGATGCCGCAATGCATCGAGGTAACTTTAGTCTTTCAGCATGTGCGCCAACCTCGCTGGAGCTCTGCGCGTGTGGAGCATCAGGCAGCACCAGCTCTCTCGTGCACTGCCGTTTGGCTTCTGTGAACTAAATTTATGGCAGCGTCAACAAGCGATTCGCTGCACGCGCCAAGCGCTTGGTGAGATCGGTCTATTGTTGACCAAGCGTCTAGATGGATAGATGACAAAGTATCTTTGTGTGCGTAATTCCAACGTAACCTACTGTGGGTGATCCACCTTTTATCCTATTAATATTAGTCATAAACAACATTACCCTGAACGAGCGGTTGAAAGAGTTAAACACTTTCTAAAACCCCATTCACACGACCGTACTTTAGCTAAGGGACCTTTATTCTCTGCGGCCAATCAATTGATGATCTTCCGCGCGTGCCGTGTGATCATGACCCAAGAGCACCGGCTAATTCGCCGATAGCAAAGGGACCTATGTTAAAGGTATACCTTTACGTTGACCGTGTGAATGGGGTATAACTCCCTGCCGAGCGCATGCTCGAAGAATAAATTAACACACAAAGAACACACTCACTGCGCCACGCTCGCCCGCTATTGTCTGTTTTCTCACTGACACAGAAGACTATTTGGACGAAGCAGCTGATGCCGGATATTCCATGAGCTCGAAACGCGGGGGAGAAGAAGGAAAGCTCGTGGGAAGGAGGAAACTGGTACTCCGAGGCAGCCCAGTCTCCGGGGCATGCAAGGCAGTGCGATATCCGAATAATGGTCGAAAGACATCGAAGGATATTAGATATCGAGCAGTGTATGGAAACTTCTACGTCCTCGCACTTTTTCGCATGCTTCACAGGATTTCGCGTAGTACTGGCAAGCCAAGCCGGGCAAAGCGGGTTGTCCGGTTTTAAGCAATGGCTGCCGGCAGTGCCCCCGGCTGGCTCCCATTCAGCATCCAGCCTACTGGAATTATATTTCCTGCTGATGCGGCTGCGCCCTCTACGAAAGAGGCCTACAGAGTTCCTCAGACAAAAAAAAAAAGAAAAAAAAACACACTAGAAACATGAAGTCAGTTGTTCCCTAAAGGAGGAAAAAACGGCGAGGACAAAAGAAAAAGAAATCAATGGAGAAAAACTTTCAACAGCCATCACTCCGTGCGAAAACTTAGGTCATGGCTTTCAACAAAAACAAAAAATTATAAAAAAAAAAACACCTCTATAGAAAGAAAGTCGAGGTCGAGCAGCGAACTCGGCCCAAAAACGTTCGTCTCGCCACGGAGGCCCAAGTCGACCTTTGCCTCCAAACTTCAAGTCACCCACCGGTGTGCGACGCTCCTTCAAGCGCGTCGGATCGGTGTAATTTTCGGCGGCCGGGGTCTGCTCTCTTGCGCGCGGGGCAATTGTGCCGCATTTCGCCTTGATCTTTTGGCAGTTTTCGCGGGTCAGAAACTGGACGGGTTGTTCCTGCGTCGACCCCCCCTCGGCTAAATGGCCGGAATATGCCGCCACCATCACAACGTCTCCGGTCTCGCTGTCGGCGCCCCCTTTGTTTTAGCAGTGAGAGGATGGAGTCTCGACCAGTGAGGTTAGGGCCAACGCACCACTGGAGTACTTACATCCGCACCGAGCTGAGACGGTTTGCAACAGCGTGTATGTCATGCGACGCGGTTTATTGTTTTTTTAACAGCAGTAGAGAGATTGTCAGGATAGTTACTCGTCTCGTTTCTCTTTCTGGCTACCAATGTCACTGTCGTCCGTGAGAGACTAAAGCCGTGGGCACACTGCTAATGCATTTTACGAGAGATCGTCTGCAGACCGATGAGTGTTCATTTCTTGCGTAACGGCCTTGTCACATTGAGCATTGAAAAGCTCTTTTCATATGTTCCAAGCTCACATATATTTGAAGCAAATATTATTCGAACATGCTTAAGATGTTTTCGCAGATAACAGACTATCATCAACGTTTCTGTTGATAGCCTATTGCTTGAAGCTCAGGGAAGCACGTCAAAGACCCCAAGTTGACGGTCCTCGTGCACTTTTTAGGTTTCCTTTCTTCAGTAGAAACATGCTTTAAGGACTCGACTCCTCCCCTAGATTCCAAATTGTGAAAGCACTGCGCAGCCCCGTCGGCGGATCCCAGGCAAATTGCAAGCCTACGATTCACCAGGTGACGTATTTGGATCCTGGCCTAGGCACCCGGAATCCAAAAATTTCTGCACGCAACACTGATCATGTTAGATTCAATAACCTGGTTTACCATAGACAAAAGCGGTATGCTTTACGTTTCGATCGCCCCGTTGAAGATGTATTGCGTATCTCACGAAGCACTGCGTGAAAGCAATGTCGGCGCTCGCGCGCGTTACGCCCACACACCTTCGTGAGGGCCCTCGTTGAAACACGAACCTCCAGCGGCCGTAAGCATCTACCGAAAGGCTTAGCGAGGTGTAGGAAAACCGGTTTTCCCCGCCCCATACCTGTCTGGGCGCCTGGCTACCACTCCGGAGTGCTACATGACCCTTCCGGCTCACGAATATTTTAAGAAGCCTTGGACATTGAGGGTCCGATGGAAAAAGATGACCGGCCCAGTGTGCGTTTTCCATGTGCCGTCGTCGTCCTGCGTTCACCCGCGCACAAACTTCAGCACGTCAGGTGTTCGCCAAAGCGTTCTCCAGCACACCATCCGTATTGGTCTATAGGCAACACCTACAGTATTATGGATGCGAGAAAAGTTACATATTTTAAAAGGCAAGCACTTCACTTTGCTTTGACGTGATGTTGGGAATCGAGGTTAGCAACTCGATACCGAAACTTAGTGGCCAGCCCATACTCAAGATTTTTAGCGCGGTATTAACCCTCTGCGATCGCGCCAGTTTTGAAAGAGGTTTTCTCTCATCATGTCTGCAGCGAACAGCCTATTTTTGTATGATGTATGAAAAGTGAAACTGCGGCTTCAGAATGCAATAGAAGCCCTGTCTCTGGCATGCGTTCATTGCCACAGGCCGGGCCTGGGCTGCGTACGCGTCAAAGTGTTGTCAAACGCAGCATCTACTGCTTTCTAAAAAAGACAGTCCGGCGATTTTTTAACCTACCTCAACTAACTGTCTTTTTAAGAATCTACAATCTTTATCCTTCCCCAAATGCTGTTTAGTATCGCGAAATTCAGAATATTCATTGTGATATCTGCACCTGAAGGTGATGCCAAAACCAACATTCAAATATACCCTGCGTTTTTTAGCGACGTGACGTCAGTGGCAGGCTGGCTTACTGGTGAAGCAGGCCATCTAGGAAACAGTATGTTGAGCGTTTGTTTCGTGCTGGTACGCGGGTGCTGAAGTGAGCCTCCCAGGCATTGATTTGACTTCATAAAACTTCTCGCATTCACTTGGAAACAAATTCTACTGCCAAAAGATTGAACTCGTGCCTTCCGCTGGCGTTACTTGTCATTCTCTCCAGTCGAAATTTACAGTTTTAGAAAGGCGGAGAGGAAAAAAGTTGTAAATTCAGTACCTTCGCAAGGAAAAAAATCTATTGTAAATAATATTTGAGTTACTAGGTCAGCTGCGTTTGTCTGTGTGTTTAGTCAATTTTGAAGCAAATCGGAGACCTTGAAGAAAACGACGGGGTACCCCTTTAACCGGTCACCGTCAATAGACTTTTCAAATAGCCTAACTTTTACTTTGCATCGATCTTTCAAAGGTGCTGAACCCCACATGGCCTCCAGTGTCTCCCACCAGATAATAAAAGCGCCACCCATCCTTCACGCTTCACCTGCTCTCTTAAAGCCCCTTCATGTTTCAAAAGTAGCGCAAGATGCGTCGATGCACGAGGCACATACAACGTGCAGCCCTTGGAAAGATCATGAAGGCACAGCGCAGCACTGGGCTAGATTTCAGACGCCATGTTTTTTTCAGAAGTGGCGCGCGGCACCTGTCTCGAGCAATTCCACAACAATGAATGGCGCAGCTTTTTCTGGGGCAGAGGGGCATTATGCTCTCACAGATTTAGTTGTTGAAACACGCTCCAAAGTGAAAAGAAGCGTGGCGCACTATGCGATTGAAGCTGGAGATCGGGGCAGGAGGAAAACCTCCGAGGCTCGTTTGCGAACTGTAACGTTGGTGGTCATCCAAGTAATCACTGTATATATTGACGTTTATGACTCAGTGAATTCAACCCGTAATCATGTAAATCGTGATATAACCGGGTGCTGCGTGAAGCACGTCAGAAACCTGAACTTAAGGGTCTTCGTGTACATTTTAAGTGCCCTTTCCTCAGTAGAAACACGCTTCATGGAGTCGAATCCTCCTGCAGATTCCGAATGTTGAAGGCGCTGCCCAGACGCTTCGGCGGCTCCAAGGCAAAGCGCCGGCCTATGAATCCCTAGGTGACGTGCGCGGATCCTTTGTCCGTAATCTGATAGGGGTTGATTTTGCGGAGTGGGCGGCGGGTAACCGAGATTACGGTTGCATGTCAAAAGAAATGCGCATGGTCGATATCGA
The DNA here is from genome assembly GCF_016920785.2 of Ixodes scapularis. Taxonomy (NCBI): domain Eukaryota; kingdom Metazoa; phylum Arthropoda; class Arachnida; order Ixodida; family Ixodidae; genus Ixodes; species Ixodes scapularis. Next base: position 20,282,541 of record NW_024609835.1, read on the forward strand.
TTCTGAGTTCTTCGCTGGGGTGTTTGCGATGTCCTTCGTTGTTTTTTTCTTCGAAGAGCCCCTTTCGGCGCGATTCACAAGCTCTACAAAGGTACACTGCTTTTCCGTCTACGTGGGCGGAGGTAAAGATTACGTCTTGGGATTCAACCAACAAATAAGAACACTGGCTTATTCTGCGACGATGCCATAAAACCAATACGAAAAAAGTCGCTTGAATTGGACCAGAGCACAGTGACGTCACGAGGGAATGCGGGAGGACATAAAATGGATTGATGAGTTAAAGTGCTTTCTACTCGAAAACATGGGAGGTGCATTAAAATAAACAAAAATAAAGAGTCCCTGTTTGTCGGAACTTCGTGTTAACCCAGCGAAATCACACTTGTTTCCCCTAAATAAATGTAAATTCTGCGGGTAATATATTTGGGAAATTTTAATCTCTAGATTCACGATGCATACAACTCTGATTATAGCTTTGTAGGATTCAAAACATTTGTCCAGTATCTTTTCTTTTTTTGCTATTGCAGATTACGCTTTGGTCGTTTTCGTTAGATTTACGGGGGATGAGAGCACATAACATACTTAGATTGTGGAAACCAGCTGAACTTACAAAAAAGGGTGAGGAGAGAAAGGAGAAAAGGCATCCGATCGCTGGATGCCTTTTCTCCTTTCTCTCCTCACCCTTTCCTGTAAGTTCAGCTGGTTTCCACAATCTAAGTATGTACAACCAACTAGCTCAGCTCCTTCCCATTGCAAGCATATAACATATCTGAATAAAATATGCAGTTCCCTATCAGTATTTGTACAGGCCCCCAGCGAAACACCTTGGCAGTACATTCTTACCCTGTGAATGCAAACCAGATCTTAAAGAAACTAGAGTGGTAAGGAAATTAGCAAAAAAATATTTGCGAGCTAGATTCATGGAGCGTTTTTTTATGAAATTGCGAGGCAACAATGTCTTTGTCAGCACCCATTCGCTAGTGCTCGATGGTAACGAGTTTGCGTATATCCGCAAAGAGCAAGTCATGCGTTAGGGGGCGTAGCCTTTTTGTCGTTACGGTTTTTAGAGCATACGTCTTACGCGTTTCGTTGCCCTCGCTCGCGTCTTTTCAAACTAGAAATGTCAGTTGAAAGTACACCCTGTCCTGTTATCATCTATGACCGTGTTTACAAGGATGCGACAAAAAGATATCGAATTCAGAAAGAACCAGTCACACGCGCCCAGACTGTCTGCTTCTTTCTTTTCTCAATCACAATCATAATATTTCTATTCGATGCGCTACGGTCGCATTCATGTATCCGCGGCTAACATTCTTCTGTCCCTGTCTTTACACGTTTTACTTTAAAAAATACGTACCTGTACTCATACGAGGTGTGAACAAAAGTTCCGGGCCTGACTTTGTGCAGTAAAAAGAAAGAACAGCAGGGTAATGCGCACGCCGCGGTCGAAGGAAGGAATCTTCGTGTCTCGTTTTACCAAAGGGCGTCGCGCTGAGAACATTTGGAGCTGCGCTATGGAAGCTTCTGCGACGACGTGCACAACCCCAATGGCGATTTCACCATAGACTGCGAACCAGAGGGACAGCGAATATAAATTCTGCATAAAACTCGGCCGATATGAAACAGATACCTTTGAAATGATTCAGCAGGCTTGTGCCAATAATGAGTAGATTTAGCGAACTGTTTTAACTGGCACTCGCGATTTAGGAACGGTAGAATATCGCTGGAAGACGAAGAGCGGTAGGGCTACCTTATCCGACTTCTCCTTGACTTCAGTGACGTTCTGCCATTCTTGAGGCGCGAGTGCCACTCAAAACACCTCGCACACCTCACTGCATTTTGACATAAGCCTGCTAAATAATTTCAGAGTTCTTTGTTCTAAATTTGCTGAGTTTGACGTAAAATTAATATTTGCTCTCCCTTTGAGTGTCAGTCTATGGAGTGACCGCCATTAGGCTCATGCGTGTGGTCAAACAAACTCGTGTAGCGTAGCTCCAAATGTTTACAGAGCGACGCCCTTTGGTATAACGAGACTCGAAGGTCCCTTCCTTCGACCGCTGAGCGCGAATCGCTGTGCTACCTCTCGTTTTAGGCTACTAAATCAGACCTGACATTTTTTTATCGCACCTGTTATTCCAATAAATTGTTCACCTATTCTTCAAAAATATACTTTAATACTTATCCCCGACCACTTTAAGCATGCTCTTTAGCGGTTTTATTTTTAAATACAGCAGACATTTCAGAATATACTTGAAATGAAAATTTATATTTTTTTATGAATGTATTTTAGTATTAGTACTTAACTAACTCTATTTATTTAATTTCTGAGAAGATATGTAGGCTACTTTTTAATTGACATCTGCAGGTCTGGGATACTAAAATAAAGATAACTCATAAAAATGCATAAAACACGAACAAAGTTTACCAGTTTACATCCAGAAAAAAAGGTGCGCTAAAAGAAGGAATAAAAACAAGGAAACGAAGCAATATAGTTACACTGTCAGCAAAAACATCTATCAATATCCTTTCTTTTCCTTTCTTTTCAAGATGGCGTCAAGCAAGGACAAGGGTCGTTCATGCACTTTCTTTTTTTTTTTACGGGAAGTAGCGCCTCATGCGATATGAAACGTACGAGAAGCGCACTCACCTGGAGTGAATCAAACTGCCCGACGAGGAGTTACTGCAGGTAACCAGTGTAACGATTTTTTTTTAATGCAATGTTTCTGTCAAGGGCCTCCCAACTAGTCCTAGCAGTGCGGTAACTAGGCCTGACGAGGTGGTCGACGCGGCTGCTCCGGCTGGGTCTTCCTCTGACGACTCCGCACTTTCGCTCATCGCATCAAACGCTGCTTCCCTTCGCGAGCTTCGCGGGCTTTTAGGGGAAACGCCTGAATGGGATATCCTTCCAAACAGACCAAATGGCAGCGTTGAAGGAGGAGAACTCCCGCCTCCGCTCCGAACTCATTGGGCGCAGTGAGATGCAGACTCGCCTTCTATGAGCTCTGCAGTCATCGTAGTTCCCTGGAACGAGGTGGGGGGCCACATTTTTCCTGCGCGTCGGCGGTGGCCTTGAAACGTGGCATGGGCTCGTCAGTCAACTTGCAGACCCGGGGGGGGGGGGGGGGGGGGGGGGCGCAGACGACGCTGGCTGTAAATGTACAGGCAGTGGCCCTTGACGGCGCGGGAGGGGACTCCCCTCCTGGCAGCCCGGGTAACACTCTTCCACAAGCACCCTCGCCTCGACTGTCTACCGCTTTTGTTGACAGCGGAGATTCCCTTCAGTCTGCGTCTGCCTGTTCACTCCCTCGCAAGATTGAGGAATATCCATCCTGGCCAGGCGTGAACAGGCTGGAAGGGGGGGGGGGGGGGGGGGGCTACTGGTGGAGCTTCTGTGCCCACAACGACCTCCGATCGGCATGCCTCTTCACATCGAGAACGGGATGCAGCCTGGAGAGGGGCACGACGGGAAAGGGGCATCTTTGTGACCAAGCTTGCGCCGAACATACGTCTGAGGACTTGACTGGCTCACTCAACTCGGTTGACGCATGTCACTTCTTCTGCCGGAGGCTAAAAACGAAGTACGACAGTTATGCCTCGTTCCATGTTGCAGTGGATGAGTTCACGTACCATAAGCTTTGCGACCCTTATCTATGGCTGATGGCATGCCTACACACCAAGGCCTGTGAGTTTTTTGGCAATGTCTGCTCCGAATATTTTTTTAGTGTTTTTATTACGGAGACGAGGGTATGTCCAGATATTTCATCAGCTGAGCACTTTCCACCTCGGTACAATGTGTGCAGCCGCGACCGCTGTCTATCAAACGGTAAGAAAATGGCTTGCGGTGTTATGATCGCAGTAGATAGCTCTTATCCTTTTGTTTGGTGCTACGACTTGGAGTTGCGTCATGGATCGGTTTGGATATAATTGAAATTCAAGAATAGAAAGCGGCTTGACGAAAATAATCCTTAGAGAAGGGAAACAAGAGGGACAAAGGACAAACACAAATCTCCAAACACAGCTAGGTGACCGAAAAAATCCGCCTGGTCCGGGTATCGAACCCGGGACCTCTTCATTACAGGTGGAGCGGTCTACCTACTGAGATAACCAGGGGCTAGACGTCAGTAGAGCAAACGGGTTTTATCAGCTGCCACCAGTCTAAGACCAACAAAGGTGAAGCTTGCACTTTAAGGTTATGATTATAATGCAATTAAATACAAAGGTGCAAGCAAGCTGGACAAGAATCCAGCTCGCTTGCACCTTTGCATTTAATTGCATCATAATCGGCTTCTATTTGGAGAAATGTAGTTTCCCCCGTACATGACCCCTGAGGAACGTCAGTGTTGCCTCCTGGCGGGTTGAGGAGGCATTGAGCTCAACGGACGCCTGTAGGACTGTGATTCTTGGAGATTTCAATGTTCCGGGAATTTTCTAGAGAAATTTAGAGTAATCGTTCAATAATTATTATGTCGCTAGGAAAAGCAGCTTCTTAAAATAATTTTCATTCTTTATGGGGTTAAATCAGTATAATACAAAAAAACACTGCAGCGATATTTCTCTTTACATGGGACTCGCCAACTTCGACGCGGTTGCTGTGACAAAGAGTGAATTCCCTATGGGGCCGAATGATAAACGTTTCACTGCCTCCGAGGTAACTATATCTTTTCCATTTGTCCTGAGGCGAACTTCAAATGCCAGCCAGAACACAAACACAAAAAGTGTTTAACTTTGCCGGAGGTGATTACGTAGGATTGCATAACCATTCTTCACTCTTTGATTGGTCTTCTACTATTGCGAAAACTCGTGAGAATGAACAGGCATTTCGTTTGACTGACGCTGCAGAGGAGGGCATGAACAAGTTCGTTACCTCCTAAAATTATCGTACCCTGAAATTCCCTTTTTGGTTTTCCCCCAAGCTAAAAACTTTGTTGAAGCGAAAATCTTTCGCGCATGCGAAACATAAAAAGAGAGCTTTAAAGAAGTGCGATTTAAAATTTAAGCCGTACCTGCGTTTGTGCAAAACGGAGTATACAGCTGATCAAGTCCGATACGTTGCATCGGTAGAATTCAATCTGAAGCGAAATCCCAGGAAGGTATGGAAGCTCGTATGCAGTCACTCGGAAAAGCGATCTCGAGCAGATATTGTACTTTTGGACTAGCACACTAATGCCACCTCTGATGTTTGTAACTCATTAGCTAAACATTTCAAGCCCGTCTATCACCTAAGCACAACGGATAACTCACACTTGCCTTTAGTAGGGAACAGGAAGCACCTTTCCTCACCGGTCATTGACGACAAGATAATTGACGAGTGTGTGGGAAGGTTGGGCCGACATTGTCCGTTGGTCATGATGGAATTCCTGGTGCTCTCGTCAGGACTGACCACGAGTTCCTTACCTTGTGCTTTCGTCAAGATTTAACAACTCGATTCGATTAGGCGTGTTTCCCGATACTTGGAAGGTGTCAGTTGTGATTCCAGTGCATTAGTCAGGAAGTAGTGAATACAAGTCATTTTACCGTCCCGTTTCTTTACTCTGCACGTTTTCTAAACTATTTGAAATGGTAGTCCCACGCAACACTTGCTTTTTCTCTAAAAAAATGTGTTCGTTTCAAACCAACACAGGTTCATATCGAAACGCTCGACTACGACAAATTTGCTTTATCTTATGAATTGTGTTTCGGGGCCGTGTGTAATAGAGGACAAATGGAAGTTATATACTTTGATCTCTGCAATGCTTTTAATGTCGTAGACCACAAGGTTTTGTTATCGAAACCGTCTAGGTATGGTGTGTGTACGCCATTATATCTCTTTGGAAAATTATCTTTCACGCAGAATGTCTTGTTCATGTGAACGGAAAATGTTCACGGACATATGATGTCACATCCGGGGTTCCCCAGGGGTCAGTGCAGGGGCCTCTTCTTTTCTCTATCTTTATGAACGATGCGTCAAATATCTTAATTAATTCATACTTGGGTCCTACAGTATGCGGATGACATTAAGATATTTTGTGAGGTCCGCAGGCTTCAGGCGGATGTGTGCACACTCAGTAACTGGTGTTTAACCAATAATCTTCTCCTAAACAAATGTAGAACAAAGGTAATGACTTATACTCGAAAAACGCAGAGCATATCTTTTTTTCCATCAGATTCATTCTGAGGTATTATGTCGCGTTAGAGAGATCCGGGATCTGGGAGTGACATTTTACACCTTTCTCCGTTGTGACCCTCACGTTAATAAAATAATGATGTCCGCGTTTGGTACTCCCGGATTGGCCTGTAGAATAACAAGAGAGTTTGCAAATCCTGAGGCGTTGCTTATTTTATACTGCGCAATAACTCGAACTCAACTTGAGCACGCAGTCGTAGTGTGAAACGGCACCTGTAATGGCAGATCTTTAAAGCCAGAGCGAGTTCTGAATAATTTTGTATCAATCTATAGATATCGTTCTCCTCGTAATGGGCCATCGTCTGTGCGTAATAGGTATCTAATGAGTGACCGAGATTTACCCACCTAAGATGAGAGTTTTCGAAGGTTAAAAAGCACAAATGACTTGGTGTCATACATTAAACAAGAAACGTTCTTTAGCTTAGGACACAGCTTTGTAAGGTATGAATTAGAGGAAAGATCAGAATCGGAGGTAATACCTAGAGACTCCACAACGTCTGATAAAATAATTGGAGTACAATGGAAGGCGACACTAAGTGACATGAGTGGAAAAAGAATAATATTTATGATAATAATTCAAGGGATTACAAAAACACACTAGCTCTGTTTTAAGACATTGATATCAATAAAATTGCGGGAGAACCAATCTACTAAATCAAGGGAACAGCTTTGGAGCATTCCCATTGCCCATGAATAATAAGAATGCCTCGTTAACAAAACAGTGCCATCTGTGTGTTGACAAAGGATTCAATTCGGCATTGAAGTGGAGATATATTTCATTAACGTAGATATTGAATAATAAAGGTCAGTGGCGTACCAACTTGTTTTTGAGCGGGGGGGGCAAACCAGACCCCCCCCAGGCCGGGGGGGGGGGGGGGGGTGATGCCCTTTTAATCCCTTGGGCGCCGCCGGCTAGTGTTTACCCTGACCAGTGGCGGCTGTTTCAGAGGGGGGGGGGGGGGGGGACACACGCCTTGCCCTCCCCCCCCTCCCCCCTCGCACACACACTATGAGGGCTGAGGTCAAGCGCCCCGCCTTTTCCCCAGGTTGGTACGCCCATGATAAAGGTGAAAGAACCGAGCCCTGTAGAACACCAGCTTTTAAGTAGATTTTGGTGCTCTGTATTTCTTTAGTGGAACAAGTTATGATCAACTTTGTAAAAATTTCGTTAGCAAGACAAGGCAAAACTAATTTTGACCAATAGGTTTTCTACCGGACCACGTTGACACGCCTTGAAGATAGGCTTAACAACTAGCGTTTTCAATTCAGTGGGAATGCAGCCTGACTTTGACAATGTGTTCATCATAAGTATAGTAGTGCGTGTTCTATGTGCCTGAAATCGATAGGAAGAATAAAAAGCCATATTTCATCATAACAGGGAGATTGTTTTTGGTTTGGGACCTATTTACTCCAGGTGGTGAATTGTCATTTGAGGAAGAAACGTGGAAGCTAAGCTCGGGTGGGAACACAGAAGGCCGGGGTAACATTTTGACGAACTCTGTCTGAGAACGAAGCAAACACAACGTTGGATTAATTGGCCGTAGCATGTGAATTAGGCCCAAAAGAATCTCCAGAAGCTTGTAAACATGGGGATGCAACTCAACGTAACTCGTTCATTAACGACGATATTTTAACAGCGTTGCCTCTAGACTCGGAAAACTGCTTTCGAAAACATAGCCGCTTAGCCGAACGAATTAGTGCGTTACCTTTGTTGCGAAATATCCGAAATTTGATTCGTAGGCTTTTGTGGTGTGATGAGTGACGGCAACTCTTCTAGGCAGTTTCTTTCAGTTTAATTGTTGACAGTATGTCATTAGTCATCCAATGTATGTTTGTTGTTCTCTGCGAGAAAAATATAAACTATTTCAGGCATTGGACAACTGCCGACAGAACTGGATCAATGAGTTATACATTGCTGAATGGTTCACAGATTGTTGGAAAGTAACCCACCTGTATTTGGAGACATATTTATCAAAAGTCTTGTGGTCAACAATTTCAATTCGACGGATATATGTATTTGAATCCATAGATGCCTGTTTTGAAAATTCCAATTGAGACGATACGAAGTAGTGGTCCGATAGCTTGTGGATCACAACGGGCGATTTGATTGTTGATAATGATGTTATCAAGTTATTATGATCAACTGACGAGCTCACAATTTAGTCACCAAGAACTCCTCTTTTTGGAGTGAGAATAAAGGGTTAAATTACGTAATGATTCAATAATGCAAGGTACTTACAAACTAGTGACCTGGAGGGTTCCATTAAATCAGTGTTGATGTCTCCTCCGGCGCAGAGGGTTGCTTTCACCGGCAAAAAGTAAAGACAATTTCGTAGCCTGGAGAGAAAATCAGAAACGTTTTCAGAATTGCTGGTTTATGAAAAGTCAGTAAGTAGTTGTCCCAATCAGAATTAACAACACGGAGTGGTAACGATTCACAAGTAAAAAATTAAACGATTATCTCCTAATAAAACACTCTAGCTTTTAGAGAAAAAAACAACAAAAAAACTTTCAGCCTTTCTCCTCTAGTGAAAAAAGAAAACCAGCGAAGTTGCACTATGGTGGGAATAAAGTAATGTCCGGTCGCAAGTCGGCAAGCCAGAGTGGAAAGGCTAAAAAGGTTGCCGCCATCTATCAGCGATGGCGGCAACCAGACAACCGACAGGTGCCACTTGTCTGGTTGCCGCCGTCGCTTATAGATTGCGGTAGCTGTCCAGAGTGTTGTGTCGACATTTGTTTGCTGGCGGACACGGTCCTGGGGAAGCTAGCGCTTAACAGCTCTGCTGTAAAAATTACCGCTACCGCGCTTCTTATTGCGAGTTTCAAAAAGATGCTGATTTCGGCTGAAAAAAGCACGTCAACCTCTTTACTGTGAATACTAATTTCCGTCAATAACAACAATAGAAGCAATAATAATAAATAATAATATTAATACTAATAACAATAATAATAATAATAATAATATTAATAATAATACATCTTTCTTTATTTTCAACAATCAGAATGTTGGGAAAGACAAATTAATAAGGCTCTCTACAATTAGCTGAACCGCTCCCAAACCCCAAAAATTGCAGCAGCAGTGGAACACGTTTTGAAATGCAGGCTTATGCACATAACAGGTAACAAAGAAAGGAAACATTAGTAAAACTTTACATAAAAATATTGATAAAAAGACCCCAGATAAAAAGCATGGACATAAGTTGCCCTTGGAATCAAAATTTAGGGTTAAAATCATGTGCAGGATGTCCATTGATGTATTGTTAATTTTAATATTCCTGACGCTAACCTGGTTTAAAGTAGTCGGAAGAGTATAATAATGTGTGATAGCCCTAATTTCCTCCAAGGAATGGCGCTTCGCATGGTTCCATATCATATTTCATGTCTACCTTTTTGTGTTTAATTAGCTACAATATTAAGACAGCAACTCTTGAAATATATGTATATATATATACCGGGTGTTTTTTGTAAGCTTATCAGATTTGTTTAAAAAAAGCCGTGAAAGTTACACTCATGCCACTTGTGGAGGTGAGTTATCGGCCAGGGGAACATATTATAGGGGGCCAATCGTAACGATCAGTCGTCTAATTAATTAAAATGTGTTAATTAACTTCTTAATTAGTGAAAATAGACATATGGTTCCAATGAGAAACATCCTCAGCGTCATTGAAAACCACTAAATCAGTCATTTTCAGAAAGACTTTGAACGCGTAAGAACCGTAGTGGTGCGCTAAAGTTACCGCTCGTGGAGCAGGTACAAGGCTGGGGCTAGATAAGAGACGGAAAAATTGCGCGGGCACCTTATCGCAACCGCTAGCTTTGTACCTGCTCCACGAGTGGTAAATTTAGTGCACTACTACGCTTCTCACGCGCTCAAAGTCTTTCTAAAAATTACTGATTTAGTGGTTTTCGATGACGCTGAGCAAGTTGCTAATTGGAACCATATGTCTATTTTCATTAATTAAAAAGTTAATTAACAAATTCTAATTAATTATCCGACTGATCGTTACGATTAGCCCCCTATAACATGACCCCCTGACCGTATAAGTCACCTCCACAAGCTGCATACGTGTAACTTTCACGGCTTTTTTTGAACAAATCTGTTAAGCTTAAAAAAAAACACCCTGTATATATATATATATATATATATATATATATATATATATATATATATATATATATATATATATATATATATATATATATATATATATATATAACACGGGCACTTCACGTCATCGTACGTGGTCTCCGAGGAGGATATGAACGAATATGTGCAGATGAATGAACCGTACTTAATCCAATGAATTAAAGAATCCAAGTTTTCAGGAACCCGCCGAAAGCCAAAAATTGGCGGAGCCAGGATATGAACTCTGGGCCTCCCAATGTCCGGTCGGGTGTGCTAACCACTACACCACTCCACCTTGGCTTTCTGGCGTTTCCTACCTGTCTTATTAATGCACAAGAAACGAAATGTATCCAATCGGAGGTGTTCTGGAAACACACGCCGCCGCGTGGAACGCGGTACGACGCTTAGTGTCACGTGGTACGTGCTCGTTTTGTGCTCCAGAAATCCTCCCACTGTTTGTCTCGCCCCGTGTACATGTAGTAGTATTCTTTGTTTATGAGCTTTAGAGACACGGTATCATCATCATCTGCGAGAATCAAGAGCCACGTTATTGAATATACAACACGGGCACTTCACGTCATCGTACGTGGTCTCCGAGGAGGATATGAACGAATATGTGCAGATGAATGAACCGTACTTAATCCAATGAATTAAAGAATCCAAGTTTTCAGGAACCCGCCGAAAGCCAAAAATTGGCGGAGCCAGGATCCTGGCTCCGCCAATTTTTGGCTTTCGGCGGGTTCCTGAAAACTTGGATTCTTTAATTCATTGGATTAAGTACGGTTCATTCATCTGCACATATTCGTTCATATATATATATATATATATATATATATCCTAAGACGTAGGCGGTGTATATAAAAGTAATGGAGTTTTATTATACAAAGTTAATTAAAAATATTTTTGTTGGACATTCAGTAGAATACTTTATACGACAATATATTTCTGACCGACCCTAAGCGATTCACGTTGGCTGAACCAAATCATGGAGAACCTACGATTGGTGCTCCGAGAGGATGGCGGGCGTACAGTCCCCTCGCGATCCAACCCCGCCGTTTCCAGGCGGATGCAGGTCGTGCGTGGACGAGTGGAACACCGGGTTCCTTTGTTCCCAAATCCCTATCTTCCCGTTTATTTCCTTTCTTTTTCTGCCCTCTAGATGTAGCTCCCAACAACCGTGATTCGAGAATTTGAGAGTCGAACCCCCCGGGGCGGCGCAAAAACTAAGCGCGCGGGAGGTTATGTTGAAATACGGGTAAAAAGGGGGCAAATGCTCGTTCGTACCGGGATGCAAACGAAGGTGAGCGCCGAGTTTCGTAAAATTAGAAGGCGAAGCGGGAGCGCATGTTTGAGTACTGCGACGAGATTTCGCCTGGGCGAACGAAGAGCGCTTTCACCCGATCTCTTTCCCTCCCCGCTGCTGCTGCTGTTGTAATCGGGCTGCCGCACGCGAGGGCACGTGCTCCTTCATTTCTCGCCCCTTCTTTGAATTTCGCTCCCCAACTTCCCTCCCACCCACCAGGTATACGCGCCAGGGTTCTGCTCGGCTGTTTCGTATTTCCTTTCGTTCGGTGTGTTCCGCGCTCCATTCTGAAGAATATTCGAACGTTTCAACTTCCGTCGTTTCGTTGTTCGGTTTTTGTTCTCGGGAACCACGATGACGACACCGGTGCAGGGATGGGGTGCTTCTGGGCGTAACTGCCACGGAGGCGCCTCTACGGGCGGCTGTTCCTTTCTTCTCTTCGCAACACGCTATTCTTTATTTCCTTTTTTTTCTTTCCTTTCTTAGGCTGTTTCACTGCCGTAGTCTCGACGTTGAATTTGCTTCTTGGACGTAAGAACGTTGTTTTTTTTTTGTGTTTTTTTTTTACCCTCCCCTACAGAGGTGCATAATTCATGAGCTGCAAAAATTGCCCTATTTCGGAAGGACGGCGCAGCGTATGGGTGGGGTGCTTCTCCGGCGCGGGAGGGTTGGCCGGGTGTGAAAAGGGGGAGGAGGGAGCACAATCCGCGACGAAAATGGTTTCGAAAATAAAAGCAGATCCTGGGGCTCACCGGTCGATGCGTCTGTAGACTTTCGCCCCCTACAACACTTCATTCCATTGCCTCTCGCTCCTATCCTACCTCTCTCTCTGACTCGGTCTACTTATTTTTTTTTTTCAATCAATACCTCCGTATTTTTACCCGGTGTCTATTGGGGAAGGGGGGTCGGGTCACGCGATTAAGGACAGGCAGACGGGACGGCGCCCGGTGTTGCTTTAACCAATTTCTTCGTTGTTCCGGCCTTGAAATATTCACGGGCTGAACGCTGGTTTCTCGCTTTGGAAAAAGGCGCGCTCGAACAAAATGTTGTTGTTTTCCTCGGAGGCAGGTCGCTGCTCCCGAAGCACGAAATCTCGAGATGCACGCTTTGATTGTATTGCCCTAGGAGATCGTAAAGCACCTTTTTTCTTAGTCTGATATTTTTTTTTTTTACTGACGTGATTCTTTTTTGTAAGCTTGAAACATTCTTTTAGTTTTAGTTTTCGAAGCTGATTTGATATAGGAGCCTTTTCCGCAATATTATTCGTGTGCCAAGATGATATTATAAGAACTGAATTATCTATGGGGAATGAGAAGGTTCGCTCGGACAAGGAAAGAAAAGAAGCAAAACGAAACAAAATCGGCAGAAAGGCCTATCTGTTCCCCAGAAAATCAAAGGAAATAGCGGCGACACGGATACACGAACTCTTCGCGCACGAATGATCGAGGATAGATACAATATAGAAAACTAGACGATCGCCTTGAGACTTGTCCTACACGAATGAAACAATTTTGTGCACAGGCGGCTCCTATTCCAAAAACTTTCTTTAAATCGGAAGTCAATTTACAGAAGAAAACAACAACCTATCCACCATTGACCGCTAAGCTGAAGGGCATTCTTGCCACTGCCTTGATTCTACCCGAGAAAGCATATACAGAGAGTCACAAAGTACGAAAAAACGATCGTCTCTTTTTTTCTATTTTTTACACACAAAAAAATTATTTATTTATTTATTTATTTACCCTCAGGGGCCAGGGGCGTTACAGAGGGGGTAGGTATTAAAAAGGTACAACATAACATACAGTGTACAAAAGAAAATATAATACAGTACTTATGGCTCTTTACAAACAAATATTGGAAACGACAGTTTTAAAACACTCGATATCGGGGATTTCGGCAATGGCTCCGGGAATGTGATTCTACATTGCTGAGGCACTAAGAATAAAAGACTCATAAAAATGTTTAGTGCGACAAGACGGAATGGCAACTTTACGACGGTGATCGATGCGTGCTGAAACGTAATGAGGTGTTGTTAGTAGCCTTTCTTTTATAATCGGATTATTGTGATATATATTATGAAACAAGCACAGACGGAACATTTTTCTACGTTGTGAAAGAAGAGGTAATGATAGGCTAGGCTTCATTGCGGTCGCACTCGATGTACGATGATAATTTGAAAGGATGAAACGAGATGCGCGGTTCTTAGTTGCTTCTAATTCGGAGATAAGTGATTCTTGACCAGGATCCCGAACCGAAGCTGCATATCCCAATTTAGTACGAACTAATGTTTTATATAAAAGTAATTTTAATGAGCTGGGAGCAAGAAAAAAATTTCTTCGGAGATATCCAAGCATGAGGTTGGCGTTATTTGTGTCTTTGGAAATCGCAACACCTCCCTCTTGGACTGCAACAAAGAAAGCCGGCGCAAGTTTTATATTGTTTATCAAACCTATTATTACGTCGCGTATTAAACAAAGTTAACGACTAGATAATACAATAATATTATATTAATACAATTTGGTCGTAATTAGGGTTGGGCAACTGATCGATTAACTTGCTGATTATTCGATTAATAATTTAATCGCGATTAATTTTTCTAAACGGGTAATTGGTCGCGTTTTGAGTTAGACATTTCAAGGTAAATTAAGTTCGAGGTAAATTTAGATTGCAACCTTTATAACTGGTAAACATTTATTTATTTTAAGAGGCAACACTTGTATTCCACAGAAGATTGCTTTAGCATTGTCTATGAAACCCGAAATTATTATCAGGTCTAAATATAGTTTAAAATACTTTATTTTTAAAATCGTCTGACCGAGCTTTCTTTTTTTTTTGTGGGTGGTGGTACAACGTCAAGATTCGAATGAGGCGGCACATTTCGCCGTGGATGAGATAGCAGGAAATGGAAAGAAAGGTAATTTTGGGTGCACTTCATATACCACGCCTGAAATTCAACGCTACGAATTAATCGATTATCAAATCTACTAAAGGGTAGCAATTAATCGGGTAAAATTTTTAATCGACGCCCAGCCCCAGTCGTAATGTAAACGTGACGTAAAAAGAGTTGACCTCAAATGCTAAATGGCTGGACGTCGATTAGAAATTCTAACCCGAATAATAGCTTTCTTTTATTCAACGAATTAACCGGTTATTCGGTCTCTTTCATGTTCATGCATATTATTATTTTATACATCAAAATTACGTATCGATTATTTTTTTTTACTCCCCTTAATTTGTGATAAACCGCGCAATATACAATCTCGATTGTAAATCAACTTCGATACGTAGTCGAGAACATATTATTACTTCAGCTGCACGAGGCAAAGAGGTTCGTTGATATTGTCCGGCAAGAGCGACATCTATCTATTGTTCACTATACTCTGTGCTGCGCTAAACGGACACTCGCACGGCGTTGAAGTGTCCGGGACACATGTTAACTTCTGTATTTGGTTGGGGTTACAAATCTCACCCTTAAAAATTTACTTTAGGTTAAATATTCACCTAAAGTTTGCCCTTCATTAGGTGTACTCGTCCATTTCTGCGTGGTGAAAGCACTCATTTTTACTTTCGCTTTGTTCACCGAAATTTTACCGATTAACAGGTTAACACATTTCATCGAGATTGAAGCGTTAATCGATTCATCGGTAATTTAATCGATAAATGCCCAGCACTGATTACCAGTTTGGATAAATGGTTCAAGCAAATTACAAATAAGAGTGGGCCCAATTGAGAGTGGTAAAATGGAAAAGACATGTTTAGAGATATACCCTGCCCCTGTACGGTGACATTCCTTCTCACCGTAGAAGAAACGTTTTGCATGTGCTGTACACATTGGCTAAGTTTTTAAAAAAAGTTTAAGAATCCTCTTGTTTTTATCATTTCCACCTTAAATCGATTTCAAGCTATGAAATCTGTGGAGCTAGGAAGCTTTGGGAATGGGCCGAAAGGGTTTACGCATTTCTGTTTTTTGTCGAACAAATGCACTCGAGTTACATGTTTAATGCTTTGTTCTGATAAATTTAGAAACAATGTTCAAAATACATTTGTGCTTCGTTTTGTTCTAGATGATTCTAGGTGCGGTTGTGATCGACATAAGCGAAAAACTGAGTTATACTTCGGCAATGAATCAAACGAATCGGCGACAAATGCTAAATATTTTTTGATAACGCATTTGCTAGAACTTGGTGTGTAATCGTTTAGTCTCGCATCATGTAACTTCATGAATATATTTGACAGCTCGTGTTTTGTATTCTTCATCTTGGCTTCAAAAAGCCGAAGCCACGCATCTTGATTTAGGTTTCGCATTAGGCCTGATTACGTTGGAAATTATGTTTAATGGGAAATATTAGTTTGCTTCAGATAACTTTCGTGTTGTTCTCAGGTGTGCAACTCGTTACTACAGTGTTACTACAGCGTTTCAAATAAAATTTAAAGCGCTGTTCACGTTATCGTTTTCAAAAATCGGTTTCGAGTCGGCTGCAAATTGTGAAACTCAAATTAATGTATTCCTGACGTCTTAAATTGATCGGCACAAAAATGTATAGCAGTATGTACGACGAGTCCATATGAACAACCATATGCAACGCATATGTGCATAGTTTCAATTAGGTTTTTTTGTGCTCCAGGCGTTACTGGGGAAAGAGGAGTTAGTGTCGAATGCTCTGATAAGACTTTCTTGGGCAGCTGCTTATCATACAGATTGGGTACAGTTTTCCGCCCTCAAGAACCTTATTGAAGCTCGCACGCAACGTATGTAAGTCTAAGGAAGTTTAGCCTGTGATAGCCGGTCCAAATTTCGCAAGGAGCCATTCTTGTGCACAACCTGCGACGTTTTCTTTTAGCAGCAGCGAAACGAAAGAGCCAATGAGCACACGTGCAGTCAGAGGCAGCCATTTGAGTACACAATTTAGCCAGCGTACAGGACACCGAGAAATTCCAATGTACAAGGACGGAGTTACTACCTGTCGCCGCCATAGCGAAAATCCTCACCAGTACCGCAGAGCAGACTGGTGTCCCGGTTCTATATATTCCGAGTCCCATCTAAGCTAACAGTGAGGTAGAACTCGTTGGATCGGTAACACGTCTATCTTATGTCACGTTTTCAGAGTCCCGTCCATGCCCACGCTCAGAAAGGGGGGTCAGGGAATGAAATGGAGGCGACTGATTGATTTGGCGAACCCGTAGCCCCCCTTGCACTGCCAGCTTAGGAGTAAACGGAGTATAGATAGTAGCTGCTTTTCCCTCCGCTCATTGGGGCGCAACGGAGGGAAATGCTGCAGGAACGAGAGACGCCCGCGGAGTTATTACCTTTCGCGCCTTAATTGAGGATCCTCCTGCGCAGTTCTTCTCGTACAATTGCCTTCATCTGCGCTAATGAGGGAGCTTCGGGCAACGCCCCGAGAAAGCCCCAGCACTCCGCGCCTCAGCTTTCTTCCCAATCTCTCTCGATGAGCTCTCCTCTTTCTCTCTTTTTATCTCTCTCTATCCCTTTGTCTTTCTTTTGAATCCTGAAACCGCGAGAAGCTAGCTCCGTGATAGTCAAGGAAGCGAAAACTGAAGACTCACTGGAGTTCATCGACGTGGCTTCTGATTAACGTGCGCATTTTCATTATTTATTTTTTCGCGAGCCGACGCCCAAGAGGCAATATCGACGATGTTTGCTGGTGATTGAGTACTTTCTTTTTTCTGGATTTTTGTGTGCGCTTGTGTTGAGTTTTGCATCTGCTGTTTATTTTTTTTTTTTTTATGATGGAGTAATTTGAACACTCCTAAGATATCGGTATTAATAAAGCTTTCCCAATTCTCCGTGAAGAATTTACCGCCGTCAAGATACATCAGATCATGTTACTATAAATTTTGCGTAAGTACAGAAATGTGCTTTAAGAATGCCGCCACGTACATTTGACACGTCAAAACTTGCACTTAAGGTGTAAGAATGAGAATGTCGTAAAAGTATGCAAAGTTGCGATACTTTATTTGCATGGAAGAAAAAAAAAGTACCAGAAACGTTCAGTATTCTTAGTAGGCATACAAGCTCACAGCGAGGCACTCATAAATTCCGGTTGTGTTTGCAAATATTTATTGTCCGTGCCTACCACCCGTGCCGTTCACGTGTACACAAACGCACGCCAACATTCGTGCGTATATGCAGCATCGTGGTGCACTCTGAACATAAATAGTGTGCTTCCTTAGATTACTTCAGCTAAAACTATGTTCGGTATTATGCTCCGATGGTTACGCCAAAGAATGGACAAATTTATCAAGGCACTGACGGCGTCGTAATTGAAGCGCGATTCAGCTGGCCTTCCTCGTTGGCATAACTTAATAAATGAAAAAAAGTGGATTGTGTAACTCATGAACCTACCCCGAAAACATAGCGCAGATATACCACGTTTAAAACCACTGGAAGTCAGCTAGACTCCTTCGAATTTCTTTAGATAATTTACGCTTCGCCGATCTGCTCATTGCGGTAGAAGTTAAAATGTGTTTAAGATGCCTACAACACGGTCAAGCGTAATATAATTGCTTGCCGAGGACATTAACTGGTCGGCCTATCGAGCAAACTTCACATCTGACGCAGTGCGCTGCACGCGCAACGCTTGTAGTCAGGATTGCGAACTGGTGCACTTATTAGTTAACGTCATTAGATAATAATGACATTGCATTTTGCTGCGACGTATGGGTATAGCTGGCTGCGCGATCTATAATTATTCAAAATATGAACGTGACGCAAGCAAACTCCAAATGTAACCTACTATTGTTTCCGGAGTTTACATCTTCGTTTCATAAATGTAAACCAGTTTTCAGAGCCCTGCTTTTTTATCGATGGATTGCCCCGGGTGCATTGACACAGCGAACTGGGAACACGTAATGCGGCGACTGGCTAAAGTCCCGCTGTCACCATTTATCAGGCGGTAACCGCGGCGGAAACACGAAAAAGATGGAAATACCGGCAGCGTTCACACATTCCCTAGACAGCGTCATGGACAACCTCATCCCTCAAAGTCCTCGCCCCGAATAGGTCGGCAGAAAGAAAAATGAAGCAAAAGAAAAAACGGAAGTACAGTAACGCAGACCGAGAAAGTCAGTCGGAGATAACATTTTTTGTTGTTTCCGAAGAAGAACGGCCCCAGAAACTCCCGTGTTTAGCAGCGAACGGAAGAAACGGTGCCGTTGCTCACAACGTCTCGCTCCAAATAGAACAAATCCTTCGGGGACCATTCTTCACCACAACGGGCACACGTGGCTCCCGAAAACGAGGCAGATGGAAACACACCCACGCCTGTCAGCCCGCACCGAAACCGATACCAAGCACATTTCGCACACCCCCCCCTCCCCCCTTTCCCACTCGTCTCCCTCCTTCCTTCCCAAGCGAGGGGCGGCCGACGAGTCTTCGCTCTGCGAAAATTAAGGCCTTCTACGGGCCTCAACTGCGAGGCATATCTCGAAATAAACCGGCTCCATCCTGAAGAGCGTACCGCCGAGTACAGACGGTTGCATATCCTCTCGAAAACTCTTCCGCGTATGCAGCCTCGCAAAGCACTGGTCAAGTTGCTCATACATAATACAAAAGCCCGTCTGTAAACACGATTCATCGCGCAATATCCGTGGTTCGAATGCCGCGTACCAAGTCTCTCCATCAACTCATTGCCACTCGGCATTCAAAGCGCAGATCTCGCAGTGATTGGCGTTCCATACTGCATGCAGACTGGCTTTTGATGATGTAAAAGCAGTGTGTCCAAGGCTATAGGAATTCCAACAACCTGTCTTCCTTTTGTCAGCAGCCATTGAGAAGGGCGAGCGGTATCGTCGCACAAGGACCTTGCAGTGTCACTGGCAAAAGGAGTGGAGTCCTCTTTGCCATTGAGACTATACGTGGTCACTTGGGTGTGATAGCACTCGACGTTTTCTATTCCATAAAATTAATAAAGAAAGGTTAAGGATTGGTATTTGGAGTGATTCGAGAGTCGGCATAAGAGGTTCAGGCAGAACGGCAAGTACCGGGAAGCATACTAGCTTTATATAACGATTGGCTGACAAATCCCAAGTAACGATCTAGAGACCGTGGGAAATATGCACTCGCAAAGCACGTTGCACTTCGTTTTCGAAAAAAAGAATCGCTCGACTGACGTCCAGCCTACGGAAATTCAGATATATGAGTACATACTTCGAAAGAAAATGTATACTTGTATATTCCGTGCGGAAAATTCTCGTGTGGGCCCGGGTTTCTCTTTTTCGTATTAGTACGTAACACTAGAACCTTTTCAAAGGTCAGAGTTACCTCGTGGCAGTCACAAAAGCTTCAATATTGCCGCTCCCTCGATTTCCCGAATCGGAGGGGACGTAAAAGGACCAAGATCTTTTCCCCTTTCTGCTTTATATTTTGGAAGATGTTCGCTTCTTCTCGTGTACAGAAGCTGTCTGACTGTGCACAGGGTGTATAAACTGACTTTCGAAAACAGTCTATTCCCGCAAGTTCAAATTTTTGTTCCATTTCCTTCCATTTGTCCTGGAACTTTGTTTCAACCTGCAACCGCTCTTACGGCAGCTGTAGACCTTTCTGAAAATATGTGGTTCCCCCAGCGTACGCTTTACGCATTGTGATGTTCAGATGTACGGCACGTGAAATTATCCAAGAAGCGAAGACGAAGTTGGCGTTGATTTAACAGTTCGTACTTTCAGAACAAAGAGAAGGCATTATCAAAGCCAAACAGAGTATCTGATGACCTTATTTTCCGCTCGCTTAATTTGGTTGTGTGTTCTGAGCTCTTAATGATAAGAAATAATGAATCGTGCCGCTTATAGGGAGTATTCACTGGCGACCATATCCGTGTGCGCTGCTGATGTGCGCGTGCTGACGGCAAGCTTCCGCAGTCCTTTTGGAGCGTGCATTTAGCACCATCAAGGTTGCCGGTCTTAGCAGGCTATTAATGTGAGCTCGTTCTAAGCATGCGCTCTAAACATCGCCCTCAAATATGGCGTCCGGTGAATACGCTTTCAGCGCGCGCCAGGTTGAGCCGCCATAGCCGACCTTCTCTTGTCTTACCGAGATGCCGAGCCACTGAAGCGGGCCTTGACGAGTCTCCAGAAGGGCCTATGCTGGGGAGAAGGACACAGTAATACTTAAAATGGCAATAACCGGTCCTGCTGTTGTAATGATGATGTGGAGCGAACGGAATACTAGGGAACAAAAACTGAAGGTCAGTTATGGCGGCGCCCATGTACAGCCGTCTGAAAGCGTCTATACGGAGCGTTAGAGCTGGCACGAGAGTACATCCGAAAAGTCCCACCATTCCACTCGTTACGAGGTCTCCTGGGATTTTCCGGAAAGGTCTATTGGCGACATGAGAGATCAAAAGCGTTGCAGTGGTCGGCCAACCATGATTGGCCGAATGCTGAATATGACGTCACCAAGGGACTTTATCATCGACGGAAATAAGAGTAATGTAAGAACTTTAAATTTGACGGTGTTGGCAGTGTTGGTTTCAGAGCGCAATGATTTCAAGCTTTCATCATGCTCCTTGCAAACACCATCGACTTGTTGTTTGCAATGTAATGACGCCAGGAGAGGGAACCATAGGTAGGCAACATGCTCGTGCTTGTTGCTATGGTATGCTGGCACATTAAGGAAAAAGTACTTTCTAGTAACCAATCTCGCAGGTCCATATTTTCGTAAGCATGCAAGAAACCGCTGTGGTCCCGTTCGGTAGGTTCAGCAAGACCCAAGACGAGCAACAGGAGGCTACAAGGCCTTCGACTGCACGAATGTACAGTCACTGCACGTGCAAGCGACCGCGGAAATCGTCTCTATAGATTGCACTAAGAGCGGGAAGAAGGCCCGCGTTTTTGCTTCCCGGCTGCTGACGCCGCTTTGTGCGAGGCTCTTGTAATTACTCGCTGCGGGAAATATTTTTGCCGGAGCAGTACGACGCTTTGCAGACGCAGCACGCCGCCGCGAGCAGAAGAGTACCGAGGCAAAGCGGACGCTAATGGAATTTACGTTCTCAGAATCCAGGAAAGAGATCGGAGAGGGGGAGGTATGTATGTGCACCCGCGGCACGAGTGCTCCGTCTGGGATTCCAGATACGGGTTAGAGGCTTATTCGGAAATACCTTCCGCTGTATTTGACAACCGGGGAGTGCACGAAAAATGTAGCCTGGGCAACACAGTCATCCATTAGTCGTATCTGTACTTGTATCCCCACAAGAACCGTAGCGATAAAAATCCGGCTCCACGCGGAACATTACTAGTGTCCCCCTTCATGCGTTGAATTAAAATATATATAAGTGCATCTTGGAACAGCATCGTGGTATTTTATCAAGCCGCGCATGTTTCAAACTGAAACCTTGTAAGAACTACTTTGCACAGTGCATGAGTAATCCGCAAAACTTTGTTTTTTTATTGATGTCACAAGTATAGCGATAGCGAGAAACCATGAAAAATAACTCGCAAGCTCGCACGATCCAAAATCGGAAACAAATCCCAAAAACACCGAGCTAAATAAATCTGACTCTGTGAAAGAAAAATCAAGCTTCAGGGGAAGAAATATGTATCTATTATCGAGGAGAGCGAACTATAGGGGGGCGCTGTTTCATTATCATCATCATCACCACAAACAGTAGCTGTGTGGCAAACAACTCCGACGATAGCACTGGCCTAGCGTACACCGTATCCTTTCCGCGCTCGCTGCATATTTGTTCATAGCAACATAGTGCGCACTTGCTCCGTACCGCAGTGCTCGAAGCATGTTTTTGAACCGGGTATATGCTGCGCGGAGGACTGCAACACGTACACGACGATGCGAACACTGTCCACCGTCGGCTCTGGTGCATCGCTGCACTCGATGACATGATCGCAGTTGAGCACGTCCTCTCGTTCAACGAGACACCGCTTGCTTTCACCGATATTGTCCATGACTGTCGGAAGAGACAGGGTAACAAAAAATCGAAGTGCATGTTTTGTAAACCATTCAGAAAATCAAGGATGCCGCGCCGGGCACGCAGGATCCAGCGGACGCGGCCGACACGACGCAGCTGTCCCGGCACGGCCGCGCGTGACTACAGATGCGCTTGTTTTGCCGTCCAAGAGGACTTCGATGACATTGAATGCAAGAAGGGACTAGATTGCCTCTATCTAGATTTTTTAAAGAAAACAAAAGAGCATTACGTACCTTTCAAAAGCTTTGCATTAACGACGGCGGTCAGGGGGTTTAATTGCCACACAGTGCTAGTTCCCGAGATGGCTGCTAGGGAGCGCCACTGCTCGATCTCCTGATGAATCTGGCCTGAGCTTAATGGACCCGTCCACGTGACTGTTCAAGAGGTTGCATTTATCATCTAAACGAACAACCCTTTTTCTCGTTTTTTTTTTTTTTTTGTCTTTTTGGTACGAAGACACTTCTAAAGTATTCGGCTCACGCGCACGTTCCCAGGAGGTTGGGAAATCTCGTGCCCTCCTCCAGTTTTCGTCAACATCAGCTCCAATACAGCAGACCGAGTTTCGCTCAACACCGAAGACACTCGAATCCGGGGGGGGGGGGGGGGGGGGGGGTGGAAGCGAAAGAGTTGAAAAGACACATTTTAATTCAAAGAAATACGACACTCGGAGACACGGAACCATATGTTATATCCCTCTGTAGTTCTGAGCCCACAACGAACTCATTTACAGAATCGGCTGATCAGCTCGCGTTCTCGACCCTGAGCGCGCTCGTCGGCGTGCGCTGTTTCGCTCTTTTGTATTTAAAGGAGTTCCTTTGGAAAGCCTTTTAAGTGCCTCTAAAAGAGGAGTATATATGACCGCATTAGAGGCCTTTTAAAGGCCTTTAGCAAATTGGCGAAATAGCACGTGTAGAGGTGCAAGCAAAGAGTTGGGAACACGAGCGTATTCGCCGATTCTATGGGGAGTTGTAGTAGATCGTTTTAAAAAGCACGCTACCACTATGAGCGAGCGCTTCTGGGCATGCATCGAAGTGCCAGCGCGAGCTCACGCTACAAGCAGTGTGGCCTGAAAACACGATATACTAAAACTCTCTTATGAAGATAAGCGTTTAGTGTTTAGCGGAAGCTCGCACAGCAGAACCCAGGGGTCCTGGGTTTAATCCCTAATTCTGCCCGTTTCGACATGGACGAGCATCGTACCGACGTGTGGTTGCGTGTCAGCACTGCGTGGTGCTCACGTTAAAGCGATTCTGAACCGAAATTTGGATTTCGCAAACTAAGGCTGCAAAAGTGTTGAACCGGACGCTACGAACTGGAAAACATCACTCGTACATCGATATCTCAAACGAATGGCCGTTCTTTTGGAAAAGAAGGGCGCGATCAAGCGAGTTCTTTGACGTAACTGTCCTCCGGGAGAATTTGAGAATGAGGAGAAGCGGCCTCGCTTCTCTCCTCCTCGCTTCGGTTCACCAGCTTGACGGGACGTAGCACGGAGGAGAGAGAATGGGAGTCGTGACGTGCCTTCTCTCGTCGGCATCGTCGGCCGGGTACAATCGCGCACTTCTTTTTCGAAAAATACGGCGATCCGTTAGATATATCGCCGTATGAGTGATATTTTTTGGTTTTTCAGCTTCCCGCCTATCCGCCCGGCCTTGTTTAGTGAGCTCGAAATTTCGGTTCAGTATCCCTTCGAATACCCCAAGCTACCGGTTGTACTGCACTGGCAAAGTTTGTCATTCACGCCTGATACCGCATACGCCTGTTAAGGCAGACTAGACTAACTTCCTTTTAGAAAAATATACTCACAATGCAGTTATTATTAGGGTTCCGTGTTTTCGGATAAATCTGGAGAGAAAAAAAATCTGTACATCCATCGCCGGTAAATTGCCCATCAATTCCGATTTACCCGTAAAATTCATACTTTCGAGGTCACAACGACACAAAAAGAAAAAAACAAAAACAAAAAAAACGGTGTTTTACAAAAAAAAAAAAAAAAGCACAGGGTTTGTACGGGTCATGGTACCCGGATTTTTTTTTTTTTTTTTGAATAACAGGGAATTTAGTAAATTAAACTTTCAATTTTAAAGAATTTGGAATTCAAGAAAAATAAACTCCGATAAGCACCGAATTTTCAGTGAAAAATTAAGTTCGAAAACAAAAACCCTCCGAACTTCACGAGAAATAAACTCCGAAAACGCGGAATCCTAGTTATTATTAATCACAAGCAGTCCGGTGAATATTGGGCTTTACGAACTCAATAAAAAAACAATAATGTGTAATTATCTTGCAATTGCTCGTTAAATGTTTTGCATACAACCTATAAAATGCTACTGGCGTAGCCGAGACGAACTTTACGTCACGGTCAAATGCTTTATGTGGCATTTATATACTTATAAGACGCAGATGATGATAGGCTACATGGAAGAATACTGAGCGCTGACATGTTCAAAGTTTTATATTTACGTCTCAGTGGGGCAGATTGTACATGCATCACTTTGTTTTTGTTTACACTTCACTTCAGACGGTCTTTTTTGATACGATTACTGAAGTTCCTAATCGTATTTAATTAAGGACGTCTTCGTATAACAGCCTATCGAAATTTTCTCACTTTAGCCCCACAATTGTTCTTCCTTTCAATCAGCTTAGGCAATCATTGCGACAATCCGTGTCGTGCAAGACTGGTAAACCAGATCCTGAAGTAGAAGTTGTTCTCGTCATATTTAACCTCAGAGAATACACAATCAATGGTGCCCAATTATTGGATATCCGAGGCATCTCCGAAAACAACTAAAAGGAAAAAACGCAAAAAAAAAAAAAAGAATTCTGCTCAAAATTGATGTTTTTTTTTTTTTCTTTTTTGAAGCTAGTCTATTTCTCAACGTCTCTCTCGTTCGTCGAGGAAACGAAAACGACAGAAAACTTTGTTTTGACATCGAATCCCACTGTTTCGTCTGTCGTCTCACCGCCCACGTTACATGCCACTTCGCTACTGAAGTCCTTTCGTGAGCTCCGTCCAATTGATTTTCCATCAACCCCGTGGATGACGGACGCACATCAACGAGTATAAAAAAGGTGGGAGAGGAACCGGAAGCAATGATAACAATAACGGAAAAGAAAATGACGTCTAGAATTGTCGTTATAGATTTTTTTTTCTTTATTCCTTTCCGCACTGTTATATCATCGACGCCTTTTTCAAGTGCTGTGTGTGCTTCGCCTAGCAGAGTGCATTAGAATATACAAGAATAACAACAAAAACAAGAACGGAACAAAAAAAGGTTCCGCGATGTGTCTCCAGCCATTTGAAACGTAAACAAGTTATTGTCGGCGGAGAGTATGTGTCGCTCTGGCAACTCTGGTCGCCCGTGTTCCCCGTTCAGCTGAGTTCTCGGGACAAGATGCGGAATAAGAAATCCCCCAAAAAGAGGCACAACTCCCCATGAGAGAGACAAACGAAAACAAAACGTTCGAATCTTCTCGCCAATCCCTCTTGCTCGATAAGGGCTTAGGCCATTCGGCATCTTCCGTCTATGTTCGCGGTGGATTGGTGGAGTGCAAAGAAGCGGCGGCATTCGGGCCTCATGCATGATGCAGAACTTGGAGAAGGGGAATGAAAAGATGGCAACCCTGCTTTATCAATCTGCCCTAAGAAAAAGAAAAGAAAAACGAAAGCTATTCAAGATTTACACACTTTAATGTTGTTGCAGTTTCGTTTTGCCACCTATCACAACTGTTGTTTTCGTATTTCTATCACTTTTTTCCCTCACTTTCTTTCAACATTGATGTATACGTCAAAGTGTTGAACGTTATATTTTCGCGGTTTTCAATCGGTAGCTGAATATAAAAACACAAACAATGACGAGTTTCTAGCTGTCAGGTGAAGGGATCCCTGTGGCCTCGGTTTAGAAACAAATCTAGTGGAAGGCGGATCGCCCTATTATATTTTGTTTTAGAAATCTCGTTCGCGTATTGTTCATAGTAGGGCGTTCGCAGCACAATAACACAAGCGATTGATTTAAATAGCTGAAATGAAGAATTAAACTAATAAATACATATAGAAAAACGTAACACGCCGATTTGTATTAAACCCTCGCATAATAACGCAGTCACCCAGTCATGAATGCGCTCGACAACTTGGTAAATTAATTTTTCTGGAGTATACATAAGCAATGGAGACACCTTATTACTAAGCGAACGAAAGACTGATAGTCACGTCCACACAGTGCTCGCCCTAGAGGCTGCCAGGCTGCCATTTCCGCCACGGCAGAAATGGCAGCCTCTTTTCGCC
This sequence comes from Ixodes scapularis, assembly GCF_016920785.2. Classification (NCBI taxonomy): domain Eukaryota; kingdom Metazoa; phylum Arthropoda; class Arachnida; order Ixodida; family Ixodidae; genus Ixodes; species Ixodes scapularis. The sequence continues at coordinate 20,309,352 of NW_024609835.1, forward strand.
ATAATCAAGTGCCTTTGTATGAAAAAAAGTATAATAAAATAAAAGGCACTATATTGTCTCATCAAAATCTGTTTTTTTTTTCGTGCGTTTTGTGTGCTAGAACTCGTAAAGAACGGTGTGCACTATGGTAAAGCTTTAGGCAACACCTACAACAGTCACTGACGTCTTAAACACATACCTCGGCAAACCTCACTCATGAGGGCCCTCACTCACCCTCACTCACCTTCATCCTCACAGGTCAGGTGAGGGTGAGTGAGTTTCTGAACCAGGAAAATTCATGAGTGTGAGGGTGAGTGAGGGCCGTGAGGGCTGTGAGGGCGGTGAGGGCCGTGAGGGCCATGAGGGCGGTGAGGGCCGTGAGGGCGGTGAGGGCGGTGAGTGGCGTGAGGGCTATGAGTGCGTGAGGGCCGTGAGGGCGGTGAGGGTGGTGAGGGCGGTGAGGGCCGTGAGGGCGGTGAGGGCAATGAGGGCCATGAGGGCGGTGAGTGCGTGAGACCCCTTCAGATCGAGCATCTTTCTCAGCAATCTTGGTGTTAATGGCGGGTTGTTCTCCAGCTTTCCCTAGATCGACACGAATTGCTGAGATCGGGTCCGGCTCGAAATAAGCAAGCAACTCGGAGCAATTCGAATACGTTTGAAGCTGCTGCATCCAATCAGGGACGCAAAATTTTCACGTGATACCTCGTGCCGGTGATTATGACACCGAAAGACTCGGTTCTGGTTTGAACTCGATCGTTTTTTGGAAATAAACTGTTTTAGAAAGGTGCATTTGCATTCTTAACGAGGTTTAAATGCATAAAAACACGTTTATAACGCGTAATTGTGTCTAAATAGTGCAAGAAAAATAAAATTTTATGATGACGATGGCAAATTGCAGCAATTGGTTGCTGCGTGCGATCGCGGGCGGCCCGTGTTGCTGGTGTTGCGACGTAAAGTTTCTGGGCGAAATCGCCCCATCTGAAGCTGGCCTGAGTGGCGTGATGGTCATGAGTGCGTGAGGGGCGTGAGGGGTGGAAGTGCCGCAAGGGCGGTGAGGGGCGTGAGGGCGGTGAGTGGCGTGAGGGCGGTGAGTGGCGTCAGGGCGGTGAGTGGCGTCAGGGCCGTGAGGGCGGTGAGGGCGGTGAGTGGCGTGAGGGCTATGAGTGCGTGAGGGCCGTGAGGGCCGTGAGGGCGGTGAGGGCTGTGAGGGCCGTGAGTGGCGTGAGGGCGGTGAGTGAGTGAGGGGCGTGAGGGGCGTGAGGGCCGTGAGGGCGGTGAGTGCGTGAGGGCCGTGAGGTTCAGTGAGGGTGAGTGAAGGGCTGAAGGTGAGTGTGAGTGTGAGGGTGAGGGTGAGTGAGGGGCTGAAGGTGAGTGTAGCTGTGAGGGTGAGGGTGATTGAGGGGCTTAGGTGAGTGTGGCTGTGAGGGTGAGGGTGAGTGAGGGCGACCTAAAATGCCGACCTCTGCTTAAACTACGCAGGACGTGGCGAGTCCCGACCTCTTTATCTTTCCTCCGCAGCCAGTGAAAGTGCAACATTAACCGATAAGAACACCCAAGGGCCAATCAGGAAGCAAGAAGCGTGGACACAAAAAGCCAAGCACTGCACTTCTTAATCTTTCCGTGGCTAAATTGTAAAGGAGTTACAACCGTCCCGCCTCCAGCAGCTAAGACGAAAACAACGTCTTTACTTTTGATTAATTTTGCTTTCATCGACGAAAGCACTATTAGACTGCTAACTTTTACGGTGTTGGATTAAGACTCCGAGGGCTGCAAGCTTCCTTCGTGCCTTTTACACACACCATCTAACCTGTAGTTCGCTACTAATAATTAGTAACCAAGAATTACAGCTCGTAACATCAATGCGAAGCAAATCCTGATCGTGACGTACCGAAGAGGGACCGTAAGGGGGCGCCACCATGAAAGTACCTCAGCACAAAGAAAAAGTGCGGGGAACATGTAGGTGTGGGAGCTAGACGCGGTTGACTTCTCCTATAAGATATTCGGAGTAAGTAACCAAAATATACTGTTGTGGAAATCACGCGCAAGATATCACTTCCTTTCGATCGTTGCTTTTTAAGAGCTACTGCTGCAGACAGCAGTACCGGCATCGCGTGTTACCGGATTCCCAACATTATTTTTGTTGCCTACGTAATGCGGCAAAAAGTATATTCAACACAAGTCTCAGTCCACTGATGACACAGCATTGGTGTCTATTCTGTGCCCCATGATCGATCGAGGAACGTGACGCAAAAAATTCAGTCCGAAGGCCCTGTTTTAAGTAAACACCGTGCTCTGTGGAAAACAAACATGACAAAGCACCACCTTATAGTTTGATCTCATAGCCAATTATAGGGGCCTGCGCTGATTACAGTTTGATCATCCGCATTGGATTCGCATCCGCAGACTTTTTATCCGCACCCGAACTGCATCATTCGATCCGCATTCGCATAATTTGTATTTGCATCCGAACTGCATCCGTACAAGATAAAATCAAGCCTCAATAAAAAAAAAGAAAAAAAAAAGAAGAAAAACGTCTGAGTGGTATTTTATAAGCCTTTTGCTTATCTTTGTACAAATAACCCTTCGAGTCAGAATCTGGGGAAGTCATTTATCATTTTATGCTTTGTGGTATTTATATTATAAGCGATCAGATGATTGCAGTTATGAGACCGTCTTGAGAGTCCGTGGCACTTACGCTCTGTCCAGAAGATGCTCTTAAATTTAAGAACAGTGCCACATTGGTTTCTTTTATCTCTTTAACAGCTACTTCAAGTAGACGCTTATTTTCTAAACACAAAGATTAATAAAAGACGAACAAGCTACATTCTGTCGTTTTTATTTAGATAAAACAATAAAAAAGGTGAGAGATCGAAGGCGGGCACTCACCCTTGCGTACTGCTTGTACTTCCGTGGAAAGACGCGAGTATACTATAGAGACCATATCTCTTGTGCGCTTTGCTTAGGGTGGAGACATCTCGCCATCTTGTCCCACACATTTATCTTGTTTTTTATTTCTTTTTCTTTTTTTAGAAGCCCGTGAACAAGCGTGTCCCTGCACGCGCTTGTGGCGCTGACTGTGCTATGGCGACATTTTGTTTTCGTCGATTTCATTGTATTTTCCCCGTGAGCGCGTGCTGTCGGCATCGGGTAATACAAAGGGTGACATCACCCTAAACTGAATGTGATTGCGGCACCCTAGAGTGGACGAGCGGCTTGCATGCTTTCGCATTCACAACTCATAAGAAGTGCTTAGGTGTACCTCAAGCTTTTTTGGGAGGCCGTTAGTGCGTCGCGACCGACGTTGAGCTGAGAATCTCATAAGTCGTTGAAAATCTCATAAGATTGAAGTTTTCGGCAGAACAGGAGCCGATCAGACATTGATTGAGGCACCGGTCAAACGCCGTGATTGATTCGCAACGTCGTTGATACATGCAAAAATCAGTGTTAAACATTCGTTTTTAATTTAAAGGTTTTGTTTATTTTTTGTATAGATTAACAAGGTTTAATAAATATTTGGGTGAAATTTGATGTTACCTCGAAATTTTGAATATAAATGTCTTAGTTAATTATTCGTGCGCTTCACAAACAGCGATTGTGGCACCTTATGGAATATGGCAATTAAGGTATTGCCGGCAGCGAGACTAGCAATTACTTTGTTGTCATGGAATTCTCTCCCCCCCCCCCCCCCCCCCCGCCTTGGCGTGTGATCACACATTTATAAAAATCTGATCACTCAGTAAGTGAAGTTATTTGTTTCAGTTTCATCATTTGAAGTTAATATAATAAATTCTTTTTATCTTGCGTCAACGTTTTAGCGTGATCTCGTTGAGGCTCTTGGGTGTCTAATTAAGACCACTACCGATGCTGTCGTTCTTATTGCCTTGGGCTCATCTCGAGGCAGTTCTTAACACTGTTTACTGGAGGTAAGAGTAGTCAGATATTTCATTTTAATTTTATTTGTTTGCATTTGTGCACTTGAAAATGACCTCAAGATTTTTACATGTTCTTCGTGCGCATAGGCTTCGTTCATTTCCGGGGGAAGATTGACGGTGTACTTAGAGAAGATACATTATAGTAAGACACACACGGCGTGTGCGAGTATCTTTTTCTGTAAGTTCTTTTTCTGCGAATTCGTCTTTGTGTGGTGCTTTTCGCATGTCTAAATAAAACATGCATTTAATTGTATTTCGGCAAATCACTTGGGTCAAAGTATTTATTTATTTGCCAAAGTTCGGCATTCGGCAATTAGTGCTGGCGGTTAAGTGAGTCGGCTGTGGTCCTGAATAGCTATTCACCTGCTATAGTAGTTGTGCCCCTTCACTAAATATGTTATTCAGCGAAGTAATCGGGGTAACAAGTTTTAACAAGGTGCTTACTAAGCTTTGACTGCCTACTAAGCTTACTAAGCTTACTAAGCTTCGACAGTGAATGGTGTAGTTAGTCAACAGTTAAAGTGATCACGTCTGATGAATATGGCTGATGCTGCTCAACGTTGGCGTGAGTGGCCCATCAAATACTCTAAACGTCTTTTAGGAAAACAAAATATTTCTTCCGAGCTTTTTCTGTTTTAAATTGGGGATAATAGGTTTTAATTTCATATCACATGATTTTTACATTTCTTGGTTTCCAGGCAGGCAATTCAATACACACGGTGGCTTTCAGCTCAAACCTACATAAACCTGAGGTGCCCAGCTATGTGGCAGCGGAGGGAGACTCCTCGAAGCCGCGTGGCCTGCTGTGGTAGTCCTGGTTGCATTCTGCCTCTACTTCATCTTTAACTTTGAGTACCATCACAATTTCGGGCGCACATTCATTGCACTCGAGTACTTAATTTGTCTGAAAACCTTAAAATTGGGAGTCATGTGCACCACATCGCTTTCAAACTTAAGAGAGATGCGAAAATGATTTTTTATGCCTTTTCATGCAGGTTTAGGGATTTCTTATGTAGTCTGTTTAATGTTGTTTTATTTTTGGTCTGACATAAGGCAGGATGGTTGAGTCTCAGAGTTAGAGAAGGAAAATGACATTTTTTTATGGTCACCTTGTTGTAACATCCACAATCACTGCTTTTTGCTGTGTGCAGCATTGGCATATTTAATTCATTTCAGTCTACTTCATACTCGGTGCCTGAAAGCATTTGAGGGTTGTGGGCTTACGCACACATTGATCTGTGCTTGCAAGGTTTAAATACGAGATGGTTTAGTAACATATTACCGGAATCTTGAATGAAAAATGTACACAATGAGATATTTTGCTTTTAGAGTTAGAACGTAAGATGGTTGTCGCAACAACTCCCAACATAATGCGGGGTTAGACTGGTACTTGTTGGAAGCACATATGAAAATGAGATTATCCATTAAAGGGGTTTGGAGCGCATTTCAACTTTTATTTTTACTTACTAGCTATTTGAAGCTGGTGTACTTCCCGACATATAATATGATAATTTTAATTTCATATAGTTTATATAGGCTTGAAGTTTCCCTATTTTCGTCAGACTTCAATGGAAGTACTTGTGGTATGTACCTGATGGTCCGCTGTTTCATGCTTATTCTTGTGTTCTGTGTTTTTAAAGGTGTAGGTGAAGTTACTGCTAGTTATGTGAAGGTGAAGTCCCTGCTAGTCTTGTATTGCTTCGTTTTGTCTTTTGCACATGGGATTTCCTGTGAAGAGATGTGAGGCAGCCTTTACATAGGTCTTATACTAATTTCTGGTGTTATATGTCTTGGCCTTTATTTTTGAATTGCATCAAGTTTTTATTTTTGTAAGTGCTTTGAGTGGTGGTATACTGTATTTGCGACTTGCAATAATTATAAGCACACATCGTCATTCACGTTCTGAATGAGTACTGCCCTCACTTATCATGAGGTTACTTTAAGACTGCATCTGGAGTGGAGCACAATTGTAATATACCACCTCCCAAGGTATCCTGCAACACAATTTCTGTGTATTTGTTTACAGTGACGCAGTAATGAAATTACATGTGCTGGGTTTCCGTTTTGTTTGCAGGTTGTCTCCAAACAACACTTCACAACTTCCTTGTACAGAACTTCCACTTCAGATGGTGTGAACGTTCGGCACCAGGAAGTGGTGCAGAACTCCAGTGTAACTTATACCCTAAAAGGAGGTAAAAAACAGCCTTAAAAGATGCAGTCTTATCCCTAAAAAAGATCGAAGTTGCTCCAAAATGGAAGTAACAGCAGATCCTCAAAACGTGCAGGTTTACCCCCAAAAGGAGGCAAGAACAGGCCCTTTATGTATGTACTTTTACATCCAAAAAAGCTTGAAGTTACTTCCTAGACGGAGCACAGTTATCACCTAAGCAATGGTTAACGTTCCACCTTGAAGCTAGGGGTAACGTAACCTCCTTTAGGGAGTGTCCACAGTGACAGGTCCGTTACCACCTGCAGGAGGTACGTGCTACAACCTCTTTTCTTAGAGTGTGCGAGCTCTGAACAACATAAAACTACTAGTCAACTGCCAAGAAAAAAAACGCGTATACGCACCCCGTTTTACGTGTCGAGGAGTCTTCTTGTATTTTTTGTTGCCTATACGTTTTGAGCCTTCCTGGGTCAAAAATGATTTTCTGCTCTTTCCCTACCAAACAAGAAAACGCTTCCTAGAACACCTGATACCCCTGAATTCTTTCGTTTGTTAGGGGCATCATTTTTGGATATATAGAACACTCTAAAGCGATCTCTTGGCGAGAATTAGGATTTTCGGGGCGTAAAGAACAATTTTCTTTTGGATTGGCACATTTTTAATACGAAAGTAATTTGCTCCCACAAAACATTCGAGGATGTATATCATAAAATAACTTGTTGTTGGGCTAGTTGGTGTTGATTGTATTGAACCATGGTTAAAAGTATGGTACCTGGAGCGCGTCTTCGACATGTGTGTTTAGCGTCCTACCCCGCCCATACATCAAAAGTGCTCCCGATGTGGCAACAAAAAACGCGAGTGTCATGCTGTTGCCTGTCGCGATCCTGGCGGTTGGCCGTAGAAATGCTGGCGAAAAGCAGAAGCGAACGCGAGTGTCGCTGTCGTCACGACGTCCCGTTAGGCGTCCCAACTTCCGGCTGCACTAGCTTCCGTGAACTGTCACAGTGGAAAGCGACCTGCAGCAGAACAGGCATCTGCTACATACACCATAACTGTTGGGACGCCACCAGGGTCGCGACCGGCGACAGCATGACACTTTTATGACGTCATCAGGCGGAAATCGAGGGACCACTTTTTTGGCCGCGGTAAACACACCAGTCAAATACGCGATCCAGGCACCATAGTTAAAAGCGCTAAAAAGACGTACACAAGATAAAAGATATGTGTAGCCTGGGTGACGATAAGTGCATCGGATATATATATATATATATATATGTGTGTGTGTGTGTGTGTGTGTGTGTGTGTGTGTACTTCCATTTTCCTTCCTTTCCCAATACACTTGTAAGTACCGCCCGTGTTTGTCTTCTATCTTTTTGTACGTATTTTTAGCGCTTTTAACCATGGTTCAATCTGTATCATAGTATCACTCACTTACCCACACTACTCTCTGCGGTCGCACATATTTAGGGACCACCTCGGCAAAAATGTAGAAGCGGACCCGCGGATACCCGCATCCGATCCACATCCGCAGTCTTTGGCATCCGGATCCGATCCGCAATTCGCCATATCTGATTCATTTTAATCCGCATCCGCCAGTTGTCTGCGGATATCCGCGGATATGCGGGGCTCTACCAATAAGGGTTAAGTTAGGGAATCGATTACCTCGCTAAATCGCATACATCGCATATATATTTCTTTGACCTCTATAGCTCTCCGCGGTTTGGTTTTATTTCCCCGGAATGATCTACTCCGCCGAAGACGGCCGCCCACCTCTCCCGCGACCCGCATTCGCCTCGGCGTAGAAAGGGGGACCGCTGTGATTTCCCGATTTCCGTCGTCCGTTCGCGGCATATGCGGAAGACAGGCGCTGGCATGGCTTTCCTGGGAGAAAGAGGGGAGCTCTCAAAGAGCGAGCAGACGCCGCAATCCGCGTCTTCAGGGTCGATGGCGGCCGGCGTACCTCCCTCGCACGTCGTGTCCCGCCCGGACTCCAGCGGGAGGCAGACTCCCGTTCACCCCTAGCTGACAGTGCCGTGGGAGCTACCCCACTCGCCGGACAAATCCACCGCCTCCTTTTCATCTACTGACTTCGCTCTCCACGCGTGGGCATGGGCAATGTTACCTACAATACAAGGCCTGTGGATGACGTCATCGTGAGTGGATCCCCGACCTGTATCAAGCAGCCAACATGCTGAACCTCGACGCCGGGGGGCGTTTCGCTCGTTGTGAGAAGCTTCAAAAGCACCGGCGACGCTGCTGACGCAAGCTAGACAGCACTGCCTGGGTTCACTAGGGATGACGTGTGAGGTGGAATCGCGCTGGCCTTGTTTTCTTTGTGGTATTCGTAGGGGGGGGGGGGTGATCACGTGGCGAAAGATGGACGTAGGACTGGTCCAACGTGCACGTAGCTTCCGCCCCGCTGTCTGTTTACAAGTGAGCAGAGTTAAGAACCTCCACTTCCGATGCCCCTCGTCCGCTATTGACTTTTCCCCCAGGGGACCGGGGCAGCATTCGTCGTCTTCCGACGCCCGCATTTCACCGGCTTTCTCCGTTTTGGTGTATTTACCGAGGCGCACAACAAGCGCGCCGCCGCCGTCGGGCCGATCGAGGCTCCGGTGACGACGACGACGGCGGCTGCATACATTCTTTGCGAAGCTCTTTCATTTGTACCGCCCAAAAACAGGCTCCGCCACCGACCGTCTTCGATTCGTCCTTCGATCCTGGCTCCTAGGGTGTCCTCCTCTTGTCCTGGGGAGGTGTAAGATTGCGGCTTTCGTTTCGAGAGACCACTATCTCGGAGCATTAGCGAACTGCTTTCGTTCATGCTCCTGTCTTTTTTGCTCTGTCCTACGAGTATGTTCATCATTTCTTACGTGTTATTTCTCTCTCTCTCTCTCTCTCTATTTCTCAGATCTTGATGAAGTGTATCGATTATCTGTATGCTGGTCTTTTGCTTCGGAGTACGTCGTTTTAAGGGGACCAAGGGACGGTACCATTTCTGTTTCGGAGACGATCGCGATGGCGACACTTCTGTTTTTTTTTCTTTCTTGTTAGCTTTGAGTCCTGTTTTTCGGGCACGAAAAGTTCCGTCTGGGTTTTGTGATTTCGCTGATTTCCCTTTGTGTGCGCGTGGGTCTCTCTGTCTTTGTTGGCCAGTCAGGTCTGCTATTATGTATATACAATACTAATTCTTTTTTTTTTTTCTGGACTGCACATAGGAGTTCATTATTCAGTCTGGCTGGTCGATCTAGGGTTTCTCTCAACTTGGCGGCCGCTGTTACGTCTTAATATTTTATTGCTCTCCACTTAATATAAACTACATCTGGATTACACGCTCAATAACATTTAGATAATTTAATATGTGTCTGTCTGTTTTCGTCATGACTAAGTGATAATCAGAAGTACGTTCCTTTTTCACGACTTACTCCCGTGTCTTTTTGTTTTTCTCCTATAAATGCAACGTATTTTTATTCCTCCCAACGCGCACGAAACGCAGTTATTGAACAGTTCAAAAGTCATCTGATACAAAAAAAAAAAAAATTTCATTTTGTGCATCTCTAGATAAACGTGCAAATGCACTTGCCTAAATCGAAGAGAGTCAAATTGGAAGACGACCAGAGCTGAGACGTCCGAGGCACGGTCTAAGGGGGTCACTCCACGCGACCACGCGTCCAAAAGTTGTTTTAATAAAGGTACTTTTGATCGTTCGGTTGATATGAAATAACAATCCACACTTCCATGCTACAGCCTGCCCGAAAAACAAAGTTCCGTCGACAAAAAAAAAAAAAAAAATAAATAAAGCATCACTTTTTTTTATATAGTTTATAATTGTTACATAGTTCGCAACGGGTGCCTGACCCGCACGTAAAATATTTTCACACACAGCATACCTTCAAAAATGTCTTCCTATTAGCTCACAAAGACGCTTGCATGACGCACAAATTATTATGAACATATCATCACACAATCCCTAACGTCTCGTCTAAATGAACGATCTAGAAGAAAATAAATATAATTATATTCCGCACCGGCGAAAAAAGTTTTACCTTTAAAGCACGCATAGTTCGGTAATTTCCTTAGGTATGCCTACTCTTATAACTTCTCAAATGCCCTCAGTTTTCTCTGGTTATAGCGCTAGACCGAGGAAATGAAAGTAAGGGAAGGTGGCCGGTTTCCGCGCGGTGACTTTCTTTTTTCTTGCACATACTGATAATATATTTGTAGCAAAGCAAGTTTATTCTTTCATTTGTCGTATTGGTCATGATCTTGAAAATACCTAAGAAAGGATGAATGAATGATGACAATGAAATTATTGCAAAGGTGCAGGCGAGCTGGACAAGAATAAGGATAATGATCCCTGGAAAAGGGAAACGAGAGGGATAAAGGATAAACCTAGCTGTGTTTGAAGATCACTTATAACTTTTGAACAATATATCTGTTTCGCCTCTGGTTCGAACCTCTAGCCCTACCTTTGGCCGGAGAATGAGCATAGTGTATTTGTGCAGAAAAAAAAAAAAAAACTAATTTTTTTCGGGGGCACGTTTTGTAGATCGAACGATAATTCACACACAACAACAAACAAAGGAACATAATGCTCAGAAAAAAAGAAAAAAAAACACTGTTCGAATGATATGCCGGTGGGCTTATTATAGTGACGCCGACCTCAAAGGGCCCTCGCATAAAGACGCCTGTACAGGTCGAGGGCATCAAAAAGGCCGACGGCGTGAAACCGTCCGCGTTGCCCGCGCGCCGTAAAAGGGCTCCCCGAACGTGCCAATATCTATCGGTATTCCGCGGGCTGACGCCATCATAGATCGACACCGGGAGTGCCCACCCGCAAACTTTTATTTTTACGGCCGGGAGAGGGAGAGAGAGACACGAGTGTGCTCGAGGGGAGATGGAAAGTGGGGGGCCCCTACTTTCATGCCTCCGTTTCACCTAGCGATGGATCGCTGCGGACTCTACCAGCCATTCGAGCCAATACAGAGCTGGGAAGGTATCACGTGATAACTGGCCCCGCGCGCCGCTGCGCCACAATCGAACGTTATGTGTTACTGACATGACATTAGATTAGCTTCGGTGTCATCGTGAGGCATTGGGTTGCAACCGAGTATACCAGAATGAGTAAATATTCACCGATGAGAAGGGAAAGTGGAATGAGTAAGGAGGGAAAGGGTGGAGAAATGGAGAGGACTCTCGTGGCTATGCGGTTTACAATCAAAAAAGCAAACACCACGTCGTAACTCCCACGAGGAAAAAAAAGGGGGGGGGGGAGGGTCGGGCTGGATTGAGGAAAAGCAGGAACGGTTAACGAAGTAAGAAACAACGACGTAGATCTCCAACAGTACCCAGAGAATAGGAAAGTTTGAGATCGTTTCGGTTACTCCGAGACCCCCGATAAGGACATCCGACAAGGGTACCCTATAACGATACGGGGCATGCACAAAGACTGTGGTGGAGTGTCGGGCATTGTTATCGAAATCATCGAAACACTCTACTAAAAGCCTCTATTAGCTCCGCGATCTGTCGCCATATAACATGAAGTACAAAGAGTGTTACCAAGGTACCAATTTTTTTGGAGGAAAAAAAGAAAGCGTTTACAAGTGGTAAAAGAAAACAAACATGAAGATTAATATATTTGCTTCATTTTTTTTTTGTTTTAACATTTAAGGTAGTCGATTTCCAGTTGCGTATTTCAAGCGCGACACGACCGAAACTTGTACAAGTGATGAACCTGAACGGCGTCTCCGACTAGCTCGTATAGCGTCCCGTACCTCTTGTGCACCGAAGTGCCGCCTACAACGTAAACTAAATTATTCAACTATTTTGATTAAACCTGAGACTGGAGCATAAATGAACGCATAATTTAAATTGGAACAGAAAATTACAGGACGACAAAAGAGCAGAAAAGGACAGGACGACGTCGTCCTGTCCTTTTCTGTTCCTTCCAAATATGTGTTCATTTCTGCTACAGTCTGAGGTTTATTCAACATGGTAAACATTCACCAGCTTGCCTGCACCCTTACAATATTATCAAAAATAATTCATATCAGCGCGTTTTCGATTTCAGTACGCATTATTGAAATGCTGGAGATCAATCGTAAAAGCACTTGAGGAAAAAAAAATTGAAGAAACCTAAGCACTTCTTAAGAGTTGTGAATGCGAAAGCATGAATGTCGTTCTACGGCTTAATTTGTCTGCGGTGTACTGGCGTGGACGGCCACGTTTTGCTACTACCGAGGTAGCGGCCGGCAGCCGAGCGCGCTCTCTCGGGAAGCGGCCGCAGTGACTCCCTTCCCCCCCCCCCCCCCCCCTTTCCGGCATCGCCTGCACGAGAGCGGTGGCCGAGAGCGCGCTTTCGTGAAGCGGCCGCAGCCCCCCCCCCCCTAACTCCGGCAACGCCTGCACGAGAGCGGTGGCCGAGAGCGCGCTCTCTTGAAGCGGCCGCAGCCCCGCCCCCCCCCCCCCCCCCCCCCTTTCCGGTATCGCCTGCACGAGAGCGGCGGCCGAGCGCGCGCTCTTGTGAAGCGGCCGCCCATGACTATCTAGGAGCCGTTCTTCTCGGCGCGTGGGAGAATAGCCACTTCTTTCGCGTTCTTTTTGCAGTTACAGACGCCGCCGGCTCCGCTCCATGAGATATGTCAAGGATGAAGAAAGAATACAACAATTAAAACAGGGACAACACAACCACATCTTTCATGAAAGACGTGGTTGTGTCGTCCTTGTTTTAATTCTTTTGTTCTTTCTTCATCCATGACTTAAACCAACACGCTCTTCTCCCAAGCATTCCTTGAGATAGTTAATGCTTTCGAATTAAAAAAATGAGCAAACGGAGCTACTATTGCCGCCACTAGACATCCCTGTCCGCTCGGGCTTGAGTTTCTGTCCCATTTGTAAGTAACGCGTTACGTGTAACGCGTTTCTTGTACGTTATTTTACCGGTAACGAAATGACGGCCAACTTTCTTTTTAAGAGGAGGAACGAGTAAATTATATTTCTTACCTTTTGTTAAGGAAACGAGTTGCGGTGTTCAGTTCTGGAGGGGAACATGCACAACGTAAGAACCCTCCCCTCTAGTTCTTACTATTTAGTTTGAATTTTATACTGTACTGTATTTCAAGTGTTGAAGAACAGGGGCCTGTCAATCTGCAGCTGCATCTTTTTTCTCCCCCCTCCACACTCCTTTTAAGTGAAAATAAACAAATATATGTACATACATACATATACTGTATATATATATATATATATATATATATATATATATATATATATATATATATATATATATATATACAGGGTGTTTTTTTATTCTTACACATTTGTTTAAAAAAGAAAGTGACAGCTACAATAATGCGGTTTGTGCAGGTGGGTTATATGGCCAGGCGGACATTATGTGGGTGGCTAATCTTTGCGATAAGTCGTCTAATTAATTAAAATTTGTTAATTAACCTTTTATTACTTAAAATAAACATATGGTTTCAATTAGAAAATTGCTGAGCATCATCGAAAACCCCTAAATCAACTATTTTTAGCAGGGTATAACGCCAGGGCAGGATTTTACGGCGTTCTGTAAAAACGCTCTACTTGGACGCATTTCTAGATTTCGGTTCCTTATCGGAGCGCATCCCCGCGCCCGCGATCCTGCTCCCCGGTGGTCGCGACGCGAAGCCACCTCCTCGCCTCCCTCGTAGAATGGACGGAAGTACGGCGCACGTGTGTTGCGCGTCTCAGTCACTGGGGAGCAGGACCGCGGGCGCGGGGATGCGCTCCGATAAGAAACCGAAATCTAGAAACGCGTCCAAATGGAGCGTTTTTACAGAACGCTGTAAAATGCTTCCCCGGCGTTATATCCTTCGAAAAATACTTGATTTAGTGGCTTTCGATGACGCTCTACAAGTTCCTAATTGAAATCATATGTCTATTTCCACTAATTAAAAAAGTTAATTAACAAATTTTAATTAATTAGCCGACTTATTCCAAAGATTAGCCACCCACATAATGTACGCCTGGCCGTATAACCCACCTGCACAAACCGCATTAGTGTAGCTTTCACGTTTTTTTTAAACAAATGTGTAAGAATAAAAAAAAAAACCTGTATATATATATAGAGAGAGAGAGAGACAGAGATACCCCAGCTGGCGACTCTAATTTGCAGCACGAGAAAACGCTAGAAAGATTCTAATAAGATGTGCACAAGGTATGCCAGTATAGTCCCAGTTATCGCTGAGTGAGTGCTTTTAAGAGCAAGCAAATATTTACGACGACAAATACTGGAAGCGTATACTGGTTTATGAAAACGATAGATTCAGAGGAACGAGAAAATAACGCTTTACTTTCAGGCGGAGGTAAAGCGTTACTTTTTGAATGGCAGTAACGAGTAGCGACCTAGTTACGTTTTGGGTGAATTACCTGCAACGGTATTTAGTTTCATTTTTCATGTAACGTGCACATGTCTGGTTTCGGTCAGCTAACCGTCAGCAGATTGGGCCACAGGAGGACAGGTGGCAACCATGGCCATTTCTGCGGGTACACCATTTTCAGTTATGCCACATTAAAAAAAAAAAAAAAATGTACTCCCGACCTTTGGCGTCTTCAGACGGAAATCGAGGGAAATAAAATAAAGTCGCGGCCAAGACCTCCGGTCGGAGATGCGTTCCAGAGACACCGGCGCCGGTCCAGAAAAAGAGCCACGAAGCACTTTGGAGGGCGCGTGCTTCTCGAGGGCGCAGTATCGCCATCGATCGTATCACGGCATCGTGGTTCAGAGAGGCGCTACCTCGAAAATATGAAGCCGTTGTTATGTGCTCCCTGCGAAAAGAGTAACAAAGGATCGATCTCCTCGCGCCCTTCTCTGCCCTCAGAGGCGAGGCTGGCGAGATGCCGAAAATTGCTGGCAACACGGAGCAGCGGCTGGGATGGAGAAGTAAGGAGGTACCAAGCAGGAGGAAAGGAAGTACGCGATACAAAAGACCGTTAACTTCCCAGCTTCTGGCTTCTATGGTAGCGGTCAAAGAGGTTTGGTTTTATTGAACTCCATACGCCGTGGCGCACTATGGAAGGTTCATGGGACGGATGCGAAACACCGCACACTGCACCGCAGCAGTTGATCTGAACACGGCATTGGAACTTTTACGTGTGTTACTCGTAAACATGTTTTAGTGGTGGACAACAGAATATGATCGCGCACGTTGGTGTCCCACGAGAGCGCGATGCATAACACCGGTCTGTTTTATGGTAGCACTTCACGAACTGCGAAAGAGAAACGACATAAATTCTGAGGCGGGCTACACCTGACTAATTACTTGCGCACCACAGGTGTGGTACATCTCCATCTAATTCGAAGCCTGGTTTGTTCACAAAAGATACAGATATGGAGCGTAATTAAGCCAGGTCTAAGAGTTTCGAACCTCCTTGTTTTGATTCCAGCTGTGAGGATCTGCTAAGAATTATAGCCTTTGTCTCTTTTAAATCAGAACAAACCAAAAAGATACATGGGAATAAGTAACCTCCTACAATGACCATGAGGTTTCAGTATCAAAACAACGGTAAATGCAAAACGACGCCTTTTGTACCCGAGCCGTTGTGCCCCTTGGGCGCCAATACCATTGTCACGGTAGAGTCGAAAAATTGATAAAAGCGAGAGGAATAACTGGTGTTGAACAACTTTATATCAGGGAGGCGTGGGTGGCAGAACACATGCAGGAGTGCCTGCATCATTAGTATTTAATTTATAACAAAGGTTAAAAAAAAAGACAACAAACCAATGGATTGGTGCGACCCGCATGCAATGAAGATTTTAATTGTATGCGTAGCGCAAACTTGGAGAAGCATACGTCGCCACAAAGGAGTCGCGGGAGTGGAGGGCACGGAACACTCGATTAGTCGAGTATAGGCGCACATCGCTTCCTCCCTTCTCAATTTTTTCGAAGCTACAAAGCGTAATATAACGTTTCAGAAAATGATGCATACGGGCAGCTCAACGCGTACAATAAGAGATCAGCCTCGACATCTCGCTACCAGTGGCGCGCTCCTTGTTTTGATGAGCTCGATGCAGGGAACGAGTGGTTGTCGAGGCAAGCATCCGCGGCGCGCTGCTTGTAAATTACCTCACGGTTCCGTTCCGCTGCCGTCATTAAATTCTCATTAACAACGGGGCGTGCTACGAAACGCAAATTAAGTTTCACAAAAGCCGCCGCGCTCTTGAGCGACGCGCTATTTGTAGGAGGCACACATTTTTGTTGATAGCGTTCTTTTTTTTTTTCTTTGAATTTTTTCGTGGATTTTACGGGGTGAGTTTTTATCCCAAATATATCTAAGCGCACGCCTTTTATGTTGTTCCTTGGGCAACACTTGATTCTGTTTTCCAGCGTTGCCGTTTGCATATACGTGCTATAGCTAGCTAGACGCTATGCACCGAATACGCTGTAAACAAGTGAAAGAATTTCCCCAGTCTTCGTTCGCACGGCGCGCGGTGGCGGAACAGTTGCCGTTGACACAGCGCGCTCAGCGAACATGTGACCGGGTGAAGTCGGCGAGCTGCTCGTAGTCATAAGCTTTGTCGCTGTATATATTCTCCGCGGAGTTCACTGTTTTTTTTAAAGTCAGGAATACGACACTTCTACAAACGCAGCACAGTGCAAGGTCACCTCACAAGAAAAGCATATATTAGTTCAAATTTGTTTTTGCTTAACAGCAATTCGTTTCGCGGTAAACAATGTAAACCTAAAAAAAAAAAAAAAAAGTTTATACTTTGTGATTGAATATGTGCGGTATTGGTTCGTATATTTTCAGAAAAAAATAATTTATTTTCCGGATTGATTAGCAGAATGCCAGATTTGTATACGTGCGAATAATATGTTTAAACTATTAGTTAACAACTTACCACTACGTTTATTTTTCACATTTAATTTTTTTTATATCACATTCTGCAGTCAAAGACACGGTAGGAGTAGATGAAAATAAAACACACAACTAGCCAACATCCGACAATGCTTTTAAAGCAGCGAAAGCACACAAGAGCAGTAAGCAACGGCGTAGTTATTAAAGCATCAAAGTAACTTCAGTGAAACACTAAAACACAAGTACGGGAAAAAAAAGCCCGAACGACGTTATCTGGCAAAGTCAAATGTACTGATTCAAACGATTCACAAAATGGAAGATGCACCCGCAGCTACGCGGATTTCCTTACGGTACACCTGGACCGCTGGTGAATACTGTCGTTCCGCAATCAGTATTTATAAGCCACAGTTTCATAGGGCGTCTCCATAAAAAAGGCTGTTTTCACTGAAAGAAAAAGAAAAACAAATACGGCGGGGCCTGTTTTTATAGCAACCCGCTTCCAGCACCTCCATGCCTTCCCCCGTGCTTTGGCCGCGCATGCGCGGTCGAAGTGCACGAGACACCGAAGCGTTCCCGAACGTAAGAAGCTCGTGCTTGAAACCGGACAACGGAAGTTCCCCCTTATTGTTCTCACCTTGTCAGTTACTATAGGCCTTTTCACCTCAGTAGTTATCTGACTGGCGGATAGAGGGCGCTGACGCACTCGGCACCACCAGAGCAGTGTACAGAGAGAGTTTGGTCAATGGGAGGAGCGGGCAGAGCCAGGACGTGCACCTGACGCAGGAAGCGTGCTTGACCACGGCTTGACATGCTCTCTTGGCCAAGCAGAAGCCGAAAAAAATCCCCTAGCGGTGGTAGCGAGAAACAGTTGTAATCATAGATATGTGGTTTTAATAAGCGCCTAAGAGTTAAATCTTGTAACCCTTCATTGTTGAAACTAGGGTGCATGTGTTGTTTCGATAGTGATCATGCAACGAGACGAACGTGCCGTTCAAACTCTGTTTTGCTCGAACAGAGTGTGAACGCTCGGACGGCAGATTCGCGGCGCTCGGCGTCTGGCTTACGGATTACGTCGCTCGTTCAGCTAGTCGCGCTCTTCCACCAACGAGCTTGAGTCTTACCTTAGAGGGGTAAACCGGAACCCACTGCCTGCATCGGAAATGGCACCCCCCCGGTTGCCGCCATCTTGCCTGTTTGCAACATTAGTGATCACGTGACGTTAAGATGGCTGCGCCCAAAGGTGGGCCAGATCAGACTGGCCAGATCGCAGTTAGCACATGGGCACTCTGGGGCTGCGTTCGAATCTTACTCGAATGGTGCCGAGTTATCGCGGCGAATCAAGTCATGTGACAAGACAGATGCAGCAGCGCTGGACGCGGGTAGGTTTTCGAACGCAACGGGTACGAGAACTTGACCCAGGAGGGTGATAGAAGCTGCGTTCGGTTTACTTGGACCTCCTGCACCGGTGCAGAAAAGTGTGGGGCGGTGTACTTCCGGTCGTATCTCAATACATATACCTGCAGTGTTGTGTGGAACTCGCTGAATTCATCTGATGCGGCACAAATTGAAAGAGTGCAGAAACTACTTATTCGTATTGTTTATGATAGGTACTTTAGAAGGAGATGTTTCTACAACTACGAATATGTTCTTAAAGATTTATTGTTGCAGAACTTGTTAAATAGGAGAATAGCTCGCGACGTTCTATTTTTGCATAAGGTCGTACACGGTCGTGTAGACAGTGAATTAGTGTCATCCTTAAAATTTCGCGTACCGGCACGTGTTGTTAGAGGATTTAGTATATTTTACCCCTCCATTCAATCGAAATTGTCACCGATGGGAAGGATGTAGATTTGTGGTAATGAACTGTCCTCTCATGTTGATATCGTTTCAGATTTATCAGTGTTTAGAACGGAGCTACATTTTTATATTTTTAATTCCTGATTGCATGTTAGTCTGTTCTCTTCTACAAGTGGAAGTCATTGTGTTAAGTCATGTACTACCATTTTATGTGCCGCCACACTATGACCTAGTGGTCGTTCTGGGACATGATTCTAATAAAGCATTATTATTATTAGCGCCTTAGTTTTGACCAAAGTTATTAGATTAGTTCAGTTAATGAACTGCTCATAGACGCTGCACGCGCGAGCAGTACCCCATTCACTCACAACGACTCGCCTCCCGCCGTTTGACGCGCCGGACGGCTGCTATGTCAACTGTAGTGTATTCTACGGACCACTTACGTTTCGCAGCACAGCGTCTAGATATCGTTCCACGGTACTTTATGGTATACACTCTCAGAAAAAAAGGTGTATTATTACACCCCTTGTCCCATATAATACACCCCAAAACTTCAATTCGACGTACAGCGCCCTATAATCGAACAGGCGGCGCCAAACTTTATGAGGGGCTTGATAGCCGTGTGGTACAACTTATTAAGATATCTGATGTACGTATTATTGACTACAAAAAAGGTTATCGGAGTTTTCTTGGCCGTACTGCAAAAGCTCTGTGTTTTCTTTCTTTGGTCTTTGATACATACTTTAGCAATTTAATAAGTTATATCGCACCGATATCAAGCCCCTGGTAAAATTTGGTGCCGTCTGTTCAACTATAGGGCCCTGTACGTCGAAATGAAGTTTTGGGGTGTATTATATGGGACAAAAGGGTGTAAGGTGATACCCTTTTTTTTAGAGTGTATAGGGTGCCGACATGTCTGTCTGTCTCAAGGTGAAGACATCCATTGTTGCCCTGAATGTGCCAGCGCGTGACTCTTTGGCGCACTCGGTGCGTGACTTGGGCGGTAAAATGGTGGCTACGCATTAGCCAAAGCTGCGCGCTCGAGCTGAGTGACACCGGATTGCGCGCACATCAAGATGCATAAAAAAACGATTGGGCGGAAAAATGGCTTAGATGTCACCACTCAAGCAAAAGTGCGCGGGTGTACGAAGACACTCTACTTTATGGTAAAGCCCCTTCATGTTTCAAAAGTAGCCCAAGGTGCGTCGCAGCACGAGGCACCTAAAACGTGCAGCCCTTGCGAAGATCATGGCGGCACAGCGCAGCTACACTGTAGCGGAGCACTGAGCTAGATTTCAGACACCCTGTTTTTCCCAGTAGTGGCGTACGGCACGTGTCTCAAGCATTTCCATAACAATGAATGGCGCCACATTTCGCACGATAGAGGGGCTTTACTTTATGGAACACTCAGTTTTGAAAGGAAATTATAGATGGCGTTTCAAACGATGGGAGGCGAACTAAAGTGAGTGAGGGGGACTACCCCCTTCGCAGGAGTTTCTCAACTGAGGTAATCTAGTGACGTTGGTCTTGACCTGTGCTTCGACGGCGTTTGAAATTTCGTTGTTTCTTTGTATGTTCCTCGTGATCTCGTGTTCCACACCGGATCACTTCTACATCCGTGATAGTTAGAAACGCCCAAGTTTGTACTACACAAGCAAGTCCTAACAAGTCCCTTTTCGCGGCGCCCCCTGGACAACGCAGGAGGCCTATACCGATACGGTAACTCGAACACGTTTCTGACCCCTGAGTTTAACGTCCAATTCCACACAAACATCGTAAGGCGTCCCGAAGTGGCAAAAATGACGTCGCAAAAGTCGGAGTAAGACGCTGTCGGATGTCGTGATAATGGCGGTTGGAGCTAGATGTTTCGCGAGAGAAACACGAAAGAACGCGAATGTCTTTATTGTCATGGCGTCCCAACTCCTGATTGCCCAATCTTCCGTGGACTTTCAATGTGAAGAGAGACCCTTGTCTGGAGAAGAGCAGGCGTCTCCCACACGCACCACCGCTGCTTCGACACCACCTGGATTCCGGCAAGCGACAGCAGGATACTTGTATTACTTCATCAGGTGGAAAGCAAAGGAACACCTTATTTAAGAAACCGTAAACACACCAGTGGGAGAGTGAGACCCGTTCCAGTCACCCTAATGACAACCGAAACCTTCAGACAAGCAAAATAGAACACCCAGAACACGATACCGAATAAAGACTTTCTGTCGCATTGTTCGTATCCTTACTGAATTTTTTCCCGCGATTTCGATTTAAGCCCTCTAAGATGTGAACAGACGTAAAGACAATAAGCTACTCCCCATTCGCAGACGCAAAAATAATAACAAATTTGAAGCGAAGCTTCAAAAAAGGACTCAAGGACGTCTGGTACCAATCTCGTCGTGTCTTCCACATGGCACTTTTTTCGGGGAACAATATAATTTGCATATTAATACGCTTGGCAATGAAAGCCGCCTTCAGGCTCCCCCTCGCGCATTTATTAAACGGAGAGAGAGCGCATGCACCGAATAGGAGGCGAAGCGAGCGATTTTCTAAATATTACCATATCTGCGAGCAGCGAGTGAGTCCATATAATGAGCAGCCGCCGAATCAGCAGGAGCACTCTATAGCTGGGCCATCTGTGCGAGCACAAAACACCC
Organism: Ixodes scapularis; assembly: GCF_016920785.2. NCBI lineage: Eukaryota > Metazoa > Arthropoda > Arachnida > Ixodida > Ixodidae > Ixodes > Ixodes scapularis. Next base: position 20,330,714 of record NW_024609835.1, read on the forward strand.
GAGGCGCAGCCGGCGTCTCCGTGTAGCGCCTCACTTCAACGCATCATCGCCTTCCTCCAGGTGTCGTCGACACGTGTCCCGTATGTCGTTTTGAGTGCATACGTTATCCAGTCGAGATCGAAACTAACATAACAGGTTCTGAGCCCTCAACTCTTTCCCACACCGTCGAAAAGAAAAAAGGCCTTAGTGCTACACGCTTGACGTCACAAATGTAGGCCATCGGGCAGCGCAGTAAGAAAGGGAATTGCGCGTCGCTATACTTACCGGGATATGAAGTTTGGTTTGAAAGATGGCGCCATCTCTGCGACGGCCGGCGGACACAACCGCTGAACCGGATCTCTCTCAAATCGGCCGAACTCTGACCCAGCGCTCGTGACCAATCGTTTGGTGGCTAGTTAGCTATAAAAGCTAGTCAGCTCCTATTTACTGCCCTTGGGCTAGATCATCGCATCGACGAGTTCTTATTGGCACAACCGTTTTTTACAGGTTCAAAAGCCAGCTGATCTGACAATTACGGTTTGTGCTAGAAAACGAACTTTTTATGCATGAAGAGAAGCACATTTCTGACGAATCTAGAGCAGATCTTTGTGCTATGCCAAGAGATCTAAAACGACCTGTATACACTCCTTGCCACTTCAAGGAAAAAGGAAATTTGCCGACTAGTTCATACGCTGCGGGAAGTAGTTCTTACAATATTTGTTGGTTGGCACAAAAAGTAATTGTAGCGTTTTAAATGTGTACGTCTAGATAAATTAACATTTATCTAATCTAAAATGCGCCTACAAATATCCTACTTCACTACATAAAGCGGGAAATAAATATTGCTCCGCGAGCAGCTGGACATTTTACTTCGGTTCTTGAGGTGGATACCAGCATAGGTGCGAGGTCGAGGCATGTTTGACAAATTAATACTCCGAAATCTTACAAACTTTGGCGGACATGAGCTTAAAAATTGACGCAGATGGGAAAGAAATCCAGTCACCTCGAATTCAAGTACATCACCAGCGTATATAGGAAGCCTCTCGGTCGATGCCTCTGCGCGTCAAACGAAAACCCCAGGTTGGAAATACCAAGGTTCTTTCGCGCGAAGAATAATATTGTTACTAGAGATAAAATAACAATAACAATAATAATTGTATTAAACGTCTAAAATTGAAAAGATGTCCCTATTTTTTTTGCAATTTCCCGGGATTCCCCCGTTATTGTCTGACCAGGTCACTTAATCCTACTCTCGTAAGCACACCCTAATACAGAAATGAACTGAGAGAAAGGAGAAGATGACGTCAGAGGGTTCGGCTCTGATTGGAAGGATACTGGGTGGACGCAAGGGATAGCTGCCAAATTGGTTTCTACCTACTCTGTCTCCTTCCAATCAGAGCGAGCAATATCAGCGTCTGGTCTTGGCACGGGGTCCGGCGTTCGAATTCCGAACGCTGGGAATCAGCGTTCGGCGTTTGCTTTTCCTTCGTGTTTTGTCGGAAAATGTCTATCTGCTAACATTAACAACGCCCGCATTACTGGTTCAGCCCGTGATCAAAACGCCACGGCGCAACCTGTCGCAGCTCGGGGACAAAGAATATTGCTCCTGGAAGGCGTCTTTTAGTGGTGCGTTAAGCGTCCTATCCCGCCCATGCAACAAAGGGGAACCCGAAGTGGCGACAAATGACGTCAGAGAAGCCGGCGTGCCACGCCGCCGGATGTCGCAATCCTGGCGGTCGGTGGTGGAGGATCTGGCCGAAAGTGCGAGCGAACGCGATTGCCGCTGTGCAGAGACGAAACTTAAACCTAAACAGAAATGGGAACAATGTTTGAAGCAAAATGTAAGGAAATCAAAATATGAAATTTGTAGAAATTATTATTACCTAGACAAAGCTTAAAGCTTCAGCACCGGCAACAATCAGTGAGCGGTTTGTAAGAATAAGAACACAAAAGATTTGTTCGATTTAGATTGATCGTGGTCTCTCGCTGCTTATTCCATTCTATGTTCTAAATTTATGTCCATCTTGCTGATCCCGTGGCAAAAGTCACGCTTGCGATATCTGAATCGCATTGCGCAGAGGCACATATTTTTGTTTAACTGATATTTCATACGAAGAATTCATATTTCAGTATTGAAATGCAACCAACAAACAAATCGCCAAACAAGTATTTAAACGCAGAAAAAATAAATACAGCATTTTAGAGAACTATTTTTTCGACACATCCGTAGAAACTCCTGACATCTTCGGACCCAGGCGATCGCCTTCGAGTTGTGACATGGTTTTCACGTGAACAGAAAGGCCGAAGGCCTCGTGTTTTCTGGGAAGTGTTGCTTCTTATAGTCCACACTCTCCGCTTTAAGGGCGTTTCGAACGGTCCACGAAATGGGAGTACGCGGCTCTCGTCCGCGAACCACTCCAGAGAGGCGCAGTTTGGCTTGTGGCGAGCAGATGCCGCTTTCACGCAGCAGATGATGCTCGAGTGCAGACGGGGATTGGAGTGGCCAATCAGTTGGCACTTTCCAGAGACGGGAAGGCGCTTTCGCTTTAATGTCTGCCTACGTTTGAAGCGATTATAGCGGACAATGAATTCCATGCGAGAGTTTTTCAAACCAACCAGTGTTTCTAGTCATTTAAAGTATCCTTCACATCGATCATACACCCTACAAACGACAAGGTTCGCCATAGAAGTGATGGCATAATCATCTGCAGACAGGTTTCAAGCATCTTCGAAGCATTCTTTCTTGAATCATCTGTGTGCTGCGAACGTTAATGCAAACAGTTTTTCGCATGATAAATGTGACCGTAATACAAGGAAGGAGCATGTTTCACGCAGTGCTTGCAGTCTGTCCTTTTGTATGATGTATTATAAGTGTGACCGTCACTTAAAGTCACACTAACGTCGCACGTCGACAAAAAAGAAACATTTTGTTTAAGGATTAAGGAGTGTGCTGCATAGGAATTCAGCGCCTCATGCACTGATTCTTTCCTACCCGTGTCAACTCTATTTTCCTGGCCTAGCCTTGAACCTTGAGGAGATCAGTATACGTTTACGGTTGGTTTATAAATTTGCATTGTTGGTGCAACAGACTGCTAAACGGCCGCTTACGACAGGATATGGCGAGTGGGACGACCGGGGGTGATGCCCAGATCATCGTAAAGGAACTCAAGGAATGTAATTTAACGCAACGTGACGCAGGAATGTCTGAATAAGCGTTTACTCTGGTGATCGTGACGGTTACGTCTGGAACGTTCGGGGGCGCAACTATAGACCATTCCATTTAGCGCTCCCTGGGCGGCACCATTTTGTTCGACCGCAGCGCCCTCTCCCCACATCCGGGAAGTTCAGCGGGTTCGGCCGGGTAAAACGAGAGAGAGGGCACGCGCCCGACTCCGCTAGCAGACGACAAATCGGGAGGTTGCCGTTCTCCATCTTTGGGCTGTAGTGGAGGGCTCTACCGAACATCGAACTCTCGCTCGTGGCTGCCGTTGTGAAGTGGTTCGCGTTCTTAGAATAGTTGTGGCTACTCCAAAATCAGCCTATAGCTCTCTGTTGTTCTATTTTGCTAAATATGATCAACTAGCATATCTTTTTTTCCGTTACTTAAATAGCAGTTGAGTCAGCCGGCAGTACTATCCCCAACTACCGCGTGTATTGCGACAGGAGAGCACGTTTTATTTATTATTTCAGACTTCCACTCATGGTCGCTAAAGGCCTACACCAGTACGAACTTTGTATAGTGAAAGACCGGATTTACTTTTTGCCAAAGAGACCGGCCAATCTGACACAGTTTTCCCTATCTTTTTTTTTTTATTTTTGCACGCTGTAGTCTTTTTATCTAGCATAAGATTACACGACAACTGGCATACCAAAATCTGCGCATCTGCGCTTGAAAGTTCCAAAATGACGCGATTTTAAACAGAGTTTGCAAGCCAGCCGGACGCTAGGTACAGCCCACTCGGCGGAGCGGACAACGTGCGGGGTGAGAGGGGGAGGGCATTTTTTTCTCTTTTACCCTCTCTGCTATGACCCTAATGGAACGGTCTATATTCGACGATTTCTCTACCTTACTCAAATGACTCAAAGTCTGGCAAGAGAAACAAGATACGTTGTCTCTTGACAGGCCTGTAAATGTTCTCCCAGCGAGACGTATGAAAGTTCGCCGATTGACAACTGCGTCGTCCGAAAATGGAATGCTAAAAAAAAAAAAAAATACACGATTGGAAAATAAGGGGGATCTCGCCTAACTGCTAGTAATTATAAAAACTAATTCCCAATGGCTAAAAAAAAAGAAAAAGAAAGAAATGTTTGTTGCGCTTTTTTTTTAACGACTTGCGCGGAGGGATCGACGATAAGTGTAATATATGGGTTGAAAAAAAAATTCAAGTGAGGTGAAGCATTACGTAAAATATAAGATGTAAGCCGCTAAACCCGATTCTGCAATTTAAATACAGTAGTCGCGACAGCGTTACGGGATTTCACGTGAAAAAGTGTTTTGTTCAGCGACGACTAATTTCCAATATTCTTTTATGTTGTTGCTAAAAAAAAAAAGTCGATCGGGCTAATTCGTATATTATTTGTATTCGCTCTTGGGATTAAAGAACCCCACTTCAAGTTGGTGAATGTCATGTGTAACACAACGAAGAAGGCGCCGAATGCGTGCGACAAAATATGCTCACGTCATGGGAGGCACGTACGAGTGTTCGAACGAGACCTTCCCCAACACAGAATGCTCGCACTTATTTCTGAAAGGAGGGGAAAGTTAGGCTGATTAAACGTGTCAGATCCCATGCACACGAAAGAATGTGGCGAACTGCGCGTTCAGACGCAGCAAAGTGTCTGGCCTATACGTCAAAGCCTCGCTTCACACCGAGCAAAACGCGTTTATTATTATTTTTGTTGTACGTGCTACGCGATTTTGGAATAATATCACTTCCTGGCATTTTCTGAAAACGCCGAACCAATCAGAACAGTTGCTGCCTGAGATTCATGGCCTGGTTTCCCGCTCCCAAAAGACGGCAGATAAAAGCAGCGCTCTCGCAGAACGACGGCGTCCCCCCCTAGTGGTCGGAGAGTGAGAAGAACACCGTTGTATCTTTTAGTGCAAGGGGCTGGGGAACTCTTAACTTTCTTTGCGTGATCGTCTGTAATCAGCTTAGTGCGGGACCGCAGCCGCGCAGCCGCAGATGACAGCGGGTCGGAGGGGCCCTTCTTCTGGAGCGCTTCGTCGCATGTCCGGACGGGGCTGGCAGAGGGACAGGGCTGACAGGGGTTCGAGGCGAGAAGGGGACCCTCGCTGGCTGTCCATAAGCCGCCGGATCTCTCTAATAGCGGCTGTCGCTGCCCGTGCGGGAGGGGAAGACCGTCTTTATCCGTCAGCTCGCTTTGCTTGCTTCCGCTCGACGTGTTTCGAGAATATAGGAAGTGAACGCCCCGAATTCTGTCACGTAGTTGTTTTGTTCTGGGCCATAGTCTTAAAGTTATATTACACACGTCGCTGATTTGTTATTTTTCTTTCTTTGTCAGGTAAGGCGCCATGTTAAATTTGTTACTTGTATTTTGTGTTTGGAGGGATGCGTACCTTTTATATATGAGTTCTCTTTAAACTGTATATGGAAAGAATTTATGTCTAGACAAATAAGGGGGGGTGCGAGGTAGGGAATCAGAAGCATATTTCTCCTCTTAAGGGACATAATAAAGAGTGCTGTGAAGATAGGAGCAGCCTCAAACATTTTGCTTTTCGAGTGTACGAATAGTTTGTTTCATTTTATTCTTTAAGAAATGACTGCGTGTGTACTTGCCCGCAAAATCTCTAAGAGCCGATCTCTGGGATCTACAAATTCAGCTCAGCTAATGATGAGGCGGAACATCTGGTTAGACCTCAAAATGAAGTCTGCGCAGCTCATTGCGCAATGCAACAGCACAAACTTCATTTTGAGGTCTAAACAGGTGTTCCGCCTCATCATTCGCTGAGCTGAATTCGTAGATCGCGGAGATTGGCTTTTCGATTGTTTTGCGGGTAAGTAGACACAGAGGCATTGCTTATAGTGTATATGACATATATTTTACCTCAACGGTATCATGCGATGCACTTTCAATGTGGAGAACGTTTGAACAAAGTCGCGGAAACAGATAAATACGTACCGCGTGACTAAAATATATTGTTCGTTCTTTTGAAGAAGTCCTTTTTCTTTAAGGTACGAAGCTCACAATTTGTACGGGGTGGTAAAAGATGATGCATTTTGTGCATAAGAGTTTTAAAGAATTAACATGCCCGAGTAAAGGGGTAAATTATGAGATACCTGATTTCGCTTTCTACTGCGTCCTCGGCATTCAAAAGGCGTCTGATTGGCGCAACTCGGAGGTCTTACTAAGTTCTTATCTTGTCACCGACGATTGTTATAAAAACTTATGCAAATCTAACAAGTGAACTTGCATCTACTTCTTTACAGGGAGTTCGGAATACCAATGATTACAATCGACGGAAGGGAGCTCGGCTTATTACAGTTCTTACAAGAAAGTTTCGATCTTGAAGTCAAGCTTGCATCGTAACACTGAGCATGAGGTTGGCACGTGAAGCGTTTAGCTCAGTGTCGTGCACTGTAGACGTTATTAAAACTTTCTGGGAAACGATCAATGTTTACGACCTGGTGGTCCTTCGCTGAATTCTTTCAGCAGGTCGCAGTCGTGGGCTCGGACTGATCTGCGGGAGCGCGGCCATTTTATAGAACGCAATTCACTAACGATAAAGCAGGCCCCGTAAAATGGAAGCGCGTGACGAGACAGCGCTGTCACAGTACGGCTCCTAGCAGAAGGTTTTTCGTAATGAACACGGCCGGACTAGCGGGAACAGCCTGTGTATCAGCCAACCTTTGTTTCTAATCAATGTAAGCTCAACTGAGCACAGCGCTATACAAATCGTTCGGGGCCGCACTCGACGCTAACTTTTCTTTTTTTACACGAGACGCGGAAATTAAGAACGCGGATCCCCTCCATGCGCCGGCGAAAATCGCCGCGATCATCTCAATCCCAACACGTCTACTTCATCCGCCGGCGAGCGAAGAACAATGTCACAATAAAAGAAGCGAAAAATTCTTTTCACGTAAATTTTATCGAATACTGGCACTGAGGAACGTTGTTCCGTGGACATTTCGGAACCGTCAAACATACCAACGCTTCGTAGAGGCATCTTCAGAGCAGATTAACGACGCTGGAGACGTTGCCGCTCACAACTGCAGGACACGCGAATGAAGCCGAGTTCCGAGCAACTTCTGCGAGTCGAACGGCGGACAGCAAACCGAGAGCAATGCTTGACGCGGGGAGGTCTCGAATGTCAAGGTGCCGAATCTTTATTTGAGTGCGAGATCGAGAAACAGGGCCATGGAAAGGCGCAGACGGGGTGAAGACCCAGGGGGATCATTAGAATGTCGGAACTGGCAGCGCTTCATTATGTGGTGTAACGTGGAGGCCGTAACTGGTGGCGCTGCCAAGCATCTGCCATGGCGAATTGGCGCGCCTCCTATAGGTGTCGCAAGCACCCAATGGAAGCTGCTGCAAGCTGAAGATTCGCAAAAAGCTTACGCTGAACTTCACACCAAGTTTCAAGAGTTGACACCTGGGTCCAGTTTGACTCTTTCGCGGAGCTTTCATATGGTTTGTTTTGACAAGTCGTAGCTTTTCAAAGATTTTATATATACAGGGGGCGGCCGTATGAACCAGCACATTTGGCCCACTTTGCGAAATTAGAATTCCAAACATATATAAATACCTGAAACTGAGCACACATTAATCGTTTCGCAAAAGGTTCTTTGTAATTTTTGTTATTTCAAAGCTCAACTCAAAGCAGTTAAAATCTAAATATCAGAGAAAAAACGGTTTCGTGCATTTTCTATCATAGAGGCGCTTCGCAGCAGCTGTGCATGGTAGCCATGCACAGCTGCAGCGAAGCGCCATGATCGACCTTCAGTTTTTGTTTCCTTTTATTTAGTTTACTTCATCATTACCACAGCAGGGCTAGTTATTGCCATTTTAGATTCTACTGTGTTCTTCTCCCAAGCATTGGCCTTTGTAGAGGATTGTCAAAGCCCACTTCACTTACTCGGCATCTGGTAAGACGAGAGAAGGTCAGCAATGGCGGCTGCAATCTGGCGTGTGTGCAAAGCGTCTATATTCTGTTTCACAGAAAGTGGGCAAGAGAGAAAAAGGGAAACGGGCTAACGGTACTTTCTTTCTTCCTGGTTAGTTAGGAACAAGAGGGAGGCCCGGATGAACGCCTGGACGCGTGGGTTGCTCCAAGTTCGCTTGTTTTATTGGCGGTTTCCTCAATTTTTTTACTTCCAAAATTAATTAGAGCAAACGCATTCAATGACGACAATCCTCCGGTCATCGGAAAACAATTGTTCAGTAATAAGCTGTACGGATAACAACCGAATGAGCAGAATATTATCGGAGGACATTTGTACCGCGCACGAGATCCGAAAAGGCAACAACCCTTGCAATGTCTTTAAATTTCATCGCTTTCTAAATGACCAAGAACTTCTGCGGTAGTGGGCTTTGTCCGTAAACCGAAAGAAACTTCCACTACGCCACCCTCTCGAGTGTGCTGGAAACAATTTGTGAATGAAGCGCGCACCGAACTAGACACTGTACCGTCGATGAACATGGGGTACCCTCACAAGTTGCGTGTAAACTTTCTCCTGAGAATCGCTGCATGAGCTTGTAACTTTCCATGAGTGAATTTTTCTTAATGGTGATATTTCCAGTGACCACAGTGACTCGATGTTATTATCGACAACACTTAGTTGAAGGCTCATTTCGGCCGCCGGGTGTGGTTGGAAATGGTCGAAAAGTTAGTTTTACCGATTTTCCCGACTTGCGATATTCTGCTCGATACCAGAGAGCCGTGAACTTACGTTATTTGTCACAACGCGACACGATTTTCTTTAATTAGTACATTATGTAGCCGGAAAGAAAATTTAAACTTCCATTGCTGTAACATATATGCTCATGCATCGATTTCGAATCGCTGAATCATTGATAGACTCGCTCCGGCAACGGGCCCATCTTGAGTTTTATGTTTTCATTTCTCGACAGAAGACATACTCGACGTCACGGGACCCTCAAATAAAACTTTTATATTCATCTTCAACCCAGAAGGAGCTGCCTTCGATCGTTCCCTGCAATGGTCTGATTTCGCGCGTTCTTGTTCACATTATATTGCATTGTTGTGGTGGACACAAAATATCAAACATATTCTCGTTCTACTGCATCTAAAACGACAAAAAACTTGAAGGGAAATTCAATTGATTTTAACTGGCAGAATATCTTGTATATTCGCCTCCGATAGCTACCGGTGGCGCGATCAGTGCCGCTCTTCTTGGCCTCGCCGCACTGGCGGATGCGATAATGCGGGGAAAAAACATCCCCAATGGGTTGAAATATGTCATCCGAGGCACAAAAGAACACAGGACGCGCCGCAAGTCCGATACCCAGCACTTCGGAGCACCCAATTAGAAGAACCAACGCGTGAACGGCTCCCCGAAGACCACTTTCGCCAACATATCTAACCGCTCAGAATGGCAGTGAAACCTGCGACGCTCGGTATATGGCGCTACAATATTCAAAATGGCGCTTCCCACGATAAAACGTTCTATACCGCACGCTCTTTTTGTCTGCATACTGGTTTCCGAATCTACTTCCAGGTGGCGTGGTGAACGCAAGACGCTGAGAACGTCATAAGAGAGGCTGGCGACAAGCAGAATAACCACGATAGATGATTTGAACAAAATATATAAACGATGATGCCTAGTTTGCATGTAAAATAAAAAAAAGAAGTGTTTGATAAAAAAAAAGACAGTTTCAAATCTTTTTTTTTACGTTTTTTTTATTCGATTTTTTTCTCCCTGTGCACCTTCCGCGCTCAGCAGGGATGCGCAAATGGATAGCAGACGATAAAATAAAACAAACATTCGTCTGCTTTATATATTTACTTGCTTTGTCAAAGACAACAGTTTCCTTGTTTTTAAATGTAAACTAGAAGTGCATAATCATTCAAAAGTTTGGCTAAAATCATCATCCAAGTTTTCCTGCTCGTCGCCAGCCTCTGACGTTATCAGCGTTATTGTATTCACCCCGCCACCTGGGAGCGAGCTTTCATACCAGTATGCCGACGAAATGCAGGTGGATATGAGATATAGGAAATGCTCGGCCGCCGTTTTTGTTCAATACCCTTTTTTTTTTTACTCGCATTGAGCTAAGCCTTACAAAAATAGAAATAAAACTTTTCGGGAAATACTGTTCGCGCGCTCAGTTTGAGAAGTGTACGCTATGAATTCAAATTTTTTACGGCGTCCGAGATGTGCTGGTTCGTACAGTCTCACCTTGTATAAAAAACACTCCAATTTTTTTTCTCTTAAATTAACGAAAGTAACAAGAAAGGAAATCCCTATTAAGCTCCCGTGATTCGACAGTCTTTGTGGCAAAAGAGCTTAACGATGGACTTGTATTGAAACGGCGAGATATTATTCACCGTTTCATCCATTAGCCCAAACTGATTAAAGAGAGAATGATATTTGGTGTTTCGAGGGCCTGAACAAATAGTACAGGTGCACGATATTCTGAATAAATAATTGTATCGAATCTTCAATCAATTTTGTTCCTCTGTGAAACAGATGCATACCATTATCTTTTTGCGAAATCAAACTAGCATATGGCCTTTTGTGAGAGCGCTTGTCGTTCTAAAACGAATAGTTTTTATATTAAAAAAATACCATTGTAGTATCAATACGATATGAAAGTCGAAATTGATTGGAAGGACTTGAAAAGGTGCCTCGTGAGAGTCTCAGAGTGGAAACCGTCCGCAACCATCCGCAGGCACTGCAAGACGTCCAAGGAACCTCCTTTTAAAGTTTCAGTATGAATGGCCTGAAGTCTGTATTTACAAACCCATTTTTAAAACAAGTATTCAAGCTATGTACCAAGAAAAAAAAAAACCTCCCTGTTATGCATAAAGCGAAGGTGCGAAATTTGAATACAAAGCACGCAGCCCATACACTCCAACGGGTAGCAACTACGCCTTTGCTAACGACGAAAAGGTTAACGAACCCGGCGACGACCCGAAAAAACTCTTCGCAAAAAGAGCGCACACGAGACGACATTTTCGAGCAAAACACGAACCACCGAACGCGCTCCTAGGCTTTCAGAATGCTGCAATTAAAAGACCGCGCGATCGAAGGCCCTCCTTTCAGACGCCTCGTGTAGACTGAGCTTCGCGTGAAACATGCCAACTGCTCCAAATTCCTTTCCTTCTCTCCACGTCCGCGTCGCGCAAGCGTAGTGGAGCTTAAAGGCCTAAATATTCGCGTGCACGCATCTCCGCAGAGCCGTGTCTCCTCCTCGACCAGCATCCCGCTTACATTGTTTACAGAAGCGACACGAACAATTCGTCGGCGATCTGATCCGCATGCACTTCGGAAAGGGGAGAAGTACCATCTAGAAGACAAGGCCTGACACTCCCCCTCCCCCTCCTCCCCTCCCCCAAACGTCATCCCTACTAAATCCACGCAGCGCCTAGTTAGTGTCAGCACATCTATACTATCTTCTGTGACGCTGCAAGACGCTCGCAGCGTCTCAGAACGAGCGCGGCGTTAGCACGCGGCGAGGCTAAGTCGGACGCGTCTGCCACTTTGCGGCCACTCTCGTAGCTTCAGCGTGTTTGCCGCTTGGGGCTTGTCGAGGATCCACTCACAATGACGTCATGTGCAGGCCTTGTCTTCTAAACAAATCTTCCGCTCAAAAACCGTGTTAAAAATTAAAAAAAAAAAAACACATCCGAGTCTTTTCGGAGCATACTAATACCCCCCCCCCCCCCCCCCCCCCCTTAATGTGGATGATTAAGATATATGTAGGTACATTTTAGATAATATGTACGTTGTGTTATCACGACGTATGCATCATCGCGTCTTCCTTCGACAACTAAATCTTGTAAGAACTACTTTGCGCCGCGTAAGAACTCTATAAACTTGCTTCTTTTTTTAGGTGATAAGGAGTATTGGTGGTATTGAGCGGAGGCGCCCATCATTGACAGGACGCGTTTGTTTTCCGCCAGCTGTTTCTATGGGAACAAACGTTCATAGGGAGTTTAAACAGCCGCCATGGAGTCGTGTCGGTGCCGTGTCTTCGTCGTGTCTGCGAGTTTACTGTTTGGCGGATGTTTGACTAATGAGGCTCTGTTCCTCTTACACGTACGAATTTAACGCGGCTGGATAGAAGCGCGCGCACTCAGCCATTAACATACCTTGTCGCCGTGTATCGCAGCCGAACTTTGCTCGCTCGAATGTACAAGTGCTTCACGTTAGGGAAAGGGAAGGTGGAAGAGGCGCCCTAGCCCACGTGTTGTACCGCAGTTTGATCGCTGTTCGGAATTTCAGAACGATTTTCCGTTCGCCTGATGAATGGGCCCCGCCGTTCGAAAGCGCCCCCACGCGGGTGGCAGATGCTCCCCGACCGTCACCGCCGTTTGAACCCGCGCGCCAAGTCTAGGGTGCGTCGCTACCCGCCGTGCACTAAACGGCCGAACGATCTCTGCAGGCATTAGAGGGGCGGGGGAATAATTAGGAACGCTGAGGGAGGGAGGGAGGACAGGAGAGCCACTTTCCCCCGATTGGGCGTTCGTAATCACGCTTGTGTGCGTAAGCGCACGCTACATTGAATTTGCGTTTAGAAGTAGCGTGCTTCCTTCCCTATCTCTCTCCCCCTTCTCTCCCTCTTCCGCTCCCTCGAGTCAGGTGTATTCCCGTGGTGGGAACTTCGGGAATGTCTCGCAGTGTGCTCTCGTAGGAGGAGGTGTTTTTTTTTCTTCTTCTTTACTTTTTTTTTCTCCGAAAATTCGGCGTATATTTTTGGTACGCAGCCGGTGTAATCTGTTAAGCTTGTAAATAGGAAATATACACTCCCGGTAGTTTATGCGAGTGAACGACTCGGCGATGTAATGGAAACTTCCATTATTGGTCTTCTATCACTCTTCTTAGTTTACGAGAAGAACAAAAGGATATAGTGCCCTTTTGGCCACCTACGCGCAGTAGCAAAAATGCGCTCAACCTCCTTTGCAAAAATATTGTAGCATATCCTTTGGCAAAAAAAAAAAAAAATGCACAAAAGGTGCGCACATTCTGTACATCCCCGAAACCAACATGTTAACTTCAATGTGCCCTGAGGAGGTTTCTTGGATTGCATAAATATTGCGATAATTCAGTCTGCGGGCTCTAAGCATCCTAAAAGTCCTTAATTTGTCACACTGCACGGCCAGTTTTCCTATAAAAGAATGCAAAGAGACGAAACAAAGCAAGCAGATGTATAGTAACAGTTCAAGTTGACCCAATTCAGTTAAAAATAATAAATTAATAATTAAGAATGGTCGGTACAGTGTACGCAGTAGTTTGATAGTCGTAATTTGTTAAAATAAAATGCTACTTCACAGGGTTTGTTACAAGTGCGGTATATGAATATGCTTGTAGTGCTAGATTACCTAAGGTTTCAAGATGATGCGTCGGCACATGTTTGTCACGCTTATATTTGAAGCATATGCTATATCTGTACAAATCAAAATGTTTCATTACACCAAGATGATTGATATGGATATTCGTTGGTGAGTCGACTTCAAAATTGCAAATATTTTTTTTACGAGGAATATTTTCTTAATATTGATATATCAACAGTCGTGTACCATACTAGAGGGCAATACTCTATATTGGGATGAAATAATTAACTATATTATAACAACTTTGTTCTCAGCGCCAAAATATGTTTGTGGCGAAACATCTAACCAACGCTGCTGGACGGCTTCCATATATTGCAATTAATATGATGATTTCGTGACATGTTGTCCCAGGAAAATATGCCAAAGTTCTAAATGATGGAACAAATTCAATTTTATAATAATTCAATGTGTTGTTCAAACGGTCATGAAAGGTCTTTATAAAGAAAGAGTTTTTAACAATAATGTTTTTGCACTAAGGGAGGAAGTCCCTTCGTCTCTAATCACTTCTGCCCGAAGGTAAGTACGCAGAAATAAGTAGCTTGTCGGGAACGACAATTAATTTATCTCAGTAAGCCTACAGCCAGAGCAAGCTGAAGTTATCTGGCTTTGAACATTCTGGGCGTGGTCCAGAATGTTTAAAGGAACAGCTTGTTGTATTGTCCCGAAATTCTTAACAACATAAAAACAATAAATTCGAAAAAAAAGAATAATCAAGGAACCAAAATAATCTTTTTAGTCTTTCAAAGTGGCCCGTTTCTCAAAGACTCATTTATGTAATTATTTTTTAACACCATAACTTCACCAGCCCTCTTGGTTTCACTGAGCGCAAAATTAGTTTCACATTTTGCTATGTTTTGGCCCAGCCTCTGAAGAATCTGTAGTAGTTTTTAGACAATGGTTGTAACCATACAAAATGAGTATACCCAAAGAACTCCATCTCGTTATTTATGGCTTGTGCCTTTTTGTCAATATAATAAAGTGCTAAAACAGCAAAGACGAAACTAACTATTTTGGTATGCCATAACGATGTGCTTATTGTAAAAATCTTATTTCCTGACCTTCTATACGTTACTGCCCTTGTTGTACATTGTTGCTATTTTTAAACGCTGTTATGAACGGCAGTAATTTTATTAAAATATTCTAATCAAATATAAACATACTTTCCACACTACAATTTCTTATGCGTTTTAGACTAGAAAACAAATTAAGTGTATTTGTTCTTACATTAAATAAAGACGAAACTGATTTAGAATCTTATTTAATTTAAATATAAAGTACACAATCATTACCCAATCGAATTTCTAAATCATAACAAACAAGGGTAAAGAATGATTGTAGGTTATAAGATCCCTTAACACGTGTGTGCAGATAAATAAAAACATAATAAATTGCAAGTGATTCTTATGGTTTGATATATAAACTATTCTAAATCACACATAAAAGTATTTCAAATATAAGTATACGTATGTTGATAGACACCGACACTTATATACACTCTGAAAATTTTAAATATAAAATCAATCATAAAATTAAATTTAGTTTAAATTTCAAAGAAGTTTCACATATAGATTGGAGAAATCTATATTTAATTTTATAGTCTGCCTTTTTGTTGCACAAAAATGAATTACTCCACAACTTCGAATTAAAAAAAATATATATCCAATGAAGATTAAAAGACGGACTTATATAAACCTATTACTAGGGCTGGGCTTCGATCAAAATCATACTTGGGAAGTAATCCGTTACACGTGACAGATTACTTGTAATCTGTCACTTTTTCAAATAATTTTGTATTGCCACGTCACTTTTTGGCGAGAGTAATTTGTAATGCAATTTTGTTACAAAATATCTGTAACGGAATGCTTTAATTACTCGTCACTTAAAAAAAATTAACATAATACAGAAAAGTTAACAGTATGAGCAGACAATTGAGCAGCATAACGAAAGCAATTTCAGCGAAATAGAAAACATCCTGAAGAAGAGAATAACGATAAGAAATCATGATTTTTTTATGACCGGTCACTAGAACAACTAGAAGAAAGTGCAAGGCATATACGAATATACAAAAAACAAGGACCAAGAAGGCAACGCCGAGGAGGCGTTATCTTCTTGATCTCCTAGCGGAGGTAGACGATGCCACTGAGCATGCGCACTCTTAGCTTTGTCTGCAGAATTCCGGGGATCATTCCCGGTAGCCGTAAGCCAGCGGGATGGCGCGTGTGGTTTCAGCTTTCGCTGTCTTGGCAACTTACAGGTAAACGGAGTGCACCTACATTATTTATCTTTATTCAACGTTTTACCACAAGGGCTACCATTTGCGGACGTATGAAAAATAAAAATTAGTGTTGCTGGACATTTTTTAAAACAACAAAATTGTTTCTGTTGTTTTCTTGATAAGTGCATGGAAAAAATAACGTGGAGGTGATTAGCCGTGTAACGAGTAAAGTAATTCGTTACATTTCCGTAAATTTTTTAACGCAATCCATTACAATTGAGGCCCGGTAATTTGTAATTGTAATTCGTTACATTTTTTTAAGTAACGGGTGCAAGTCTGACCAAATTAACACGATTGATTTCTACCTTTTGATCGATGAATTAATCGATTAATTGGTAGCGTTCGCCTTCAGGCATAGTACCTAAAAGAAGTGCCCAAATGCACTTTTGTTGAGCGCGTTGATGAAAACTTTAAAAACTAGAAATAATAAACCATGAAGGACGAACAAAACAACACATAATTCGACTTGAAACGTATAGGGTTTTACACATCGTTTTTTACTATGTCTTGTTATGTCATATATGGTGGAATTTACAGCTTCATTTGAAACTTTGCGGGGTACGGCCACAAAATCGAAAAGAAAAAACACCAACCAACTTTAAAAAAAGAAATATTTATTTTTACTTTTATTTATAGCTTGTACTCGCCCTGTCTGACACAATCATAAAATCGTGTCATCCATCTAAGGAGCTTAACTGTGGAAAACAGCAGTGAAGCCTGCTAAAATTTATAAATTTTTGTCAAGTAACAAAGCAGGAGTTTTTGCTTTCTCCTCGAAATTTCTTACTCAGAAGCGAACCGATTAAATGGTTAGAAAGGTTAACCACGATTAAATCATTTAATTGAATATTAGGAAGGTTAATCTGTCAATTCCCAGCCTCCATATTATCAGTTAAGTAAATTAGTAGCGCTAGAAAACAAAATCTAATCTCGATTTTTCAGACTAACCCAAAGTTCTCGATTTTACTACTCAAATTTCTAAGGCATACAAACAAATGGGCTTCTCTGAACGAGTGCCTGTTTCTGAGATGCGGAAAACGTTAAAAAATATATATATATATATTTATGAAACTTCTTCATATGCTGCTAATTTATTATTTCGGACTCTGAAAGTAATAATTCGTATTTGTTGAACATGAGATGAGTGCAAGAGACAGTTTCATTTTATATCTTGTGGAACGAAAACACATACGACCCATGTGCACTCAGAGCTTAATGACTTGTATAAAACAATATTAAATGCAAACTTTTTGTTTGTATGACAACCTTGTTTCTTGTTTAGTTCTTTGCGTATCACTTTCGTTTCCTTTACTTTTAATAATGATGGTATTTTACTTGCCATAATACGTTCACAGATTTTCTCTGAAGAACGAGTAGGGTACAGTGGGGCAGAAAATGTAGGGTACGGCAGGTAGGATACGGTAGGGTACTGAAAAATCAGAGTGGGGTACGGTAGGTACAGAAAAAAATGTTCTTGAAACTTGAAACGTGAAAGAACGCGCTTTCTGCAGCCCAGACGTTTCTTTGTAGAACCGCTGCTCTTTCAATCCCCCAGTCGTTTGGCTCGCCTTTATGGGCTTCCTTTGGTAAACCAAAAAGTGTGGCGGCTGTGCGAAGGAGATGACGTTGTAGTTTGACGTATTCGGGAGCTTTGGTTATGTGACTTTCGCTCCATAAAGCCCATGTGGTGCTAGATTTATGCGTTCGCAATATCCTAGGCACCGGGAGAAAGAGAATAAGGCTCAGGGGAAACCAGGACTCTCGTGCATTATCCACATGAGCGTGATAAAATGCCACATTGTCGCGTTTCGCACCGCGCGTATCCCGTTACGTAAATAAATATATCATTAAAAAAAGCAAGCACAACTCACTAAAATTTCGTCTCCATCGAGCTAACGAAGCATAATAGTAAATTTGAAGTTTATCCGGGCAGATTAGTCGGCGTCACACAGGGCGCACGTCGCTAAGCGAAACCTCGCGCAGAATGTTGCACCTTTTTGGCAAGGGGTAGACGCGTCAGCCTCAACTCCGCATTTTTTCTTCTACAAGTCACTTTTGCCGACAGCTCTCATTTCTCACACATGCAAAGTAAACAGGCCACGAAACCTCTCGGCGAATTTTGAAGTTACTCCGCTTGGTTGTATAGGAGATGGATGGCTCTAAACATGAACTGTCGCATTTTGCCCCGCGACTCATTTTACCCCACATTACGGTAATTCATTGATTCGTTACAAGCATTTTAAAATTAAAAAAAAAATATTACAAAATATTGTCGCGACAGTGTAACTTAAAAATATAAAATTAATAGAAAAAATTAATATTCAGTAATAAAGTTCCTTGTAAAATATTACATCTCAAGTATGGCTTCAATATAGTCAAAAGCAAAAGAAGCCGGCAGTTGATGTACCTCATTTGACGAAACGTTCTTGACACGAGTGATTCTTTTTACATATAACATTTATAAAATAGAGGTTTACTATTTCCTCCTTTTAAGGCATTTCGGCGACATCCGAGTCAAGAGAGCATTATGCGATGCAAAATAAAATTCTTATCATTCTCTCTCAAAAAAATAATAATAATTTGCTTCGCAGTCTAGCTGGAAGCCAGTATTGAACGAGCGGAACATTAAATCACCGATTCACGTTTCTGACGTTAAAATTGGTTTCCAGGGCACTGGCGTGGATAAAAAATAGGTAGCATAAAGCACCACGCTAGTTTTCGCTTCACCCGATTCATGCATCCGGTCCAGCATTGAACTTCGGCGGTGGCGTGGCAGCTTTTGAGATTTAGTGTTTCCTGCCGTCTCATGCTTCGGTGGGCCGTCTTATTTACCGTGGGAAGCAAGAAACCTTGCGCAACTACGGGTTAACGTGAGACAGAAAATAAGGAAAGCGCCTGAGGAATGTCAGAAATTGCCCATCCTTAAGTTTGTTTTGTCATTGCGCTGGTAGGAAGAATCTATATGTAATGTAGCAAGTGCATTCAGTACACTCATTATTCTCAAATGTCTCGTTTCATTTGTTCGTTGCATAGTGTAGTAAAATAAGTTCCCAAGAATGAATCCGCATCTAAAAGTAACTACCGTGTTTCTATAAGAAAATATGCATAGCGTTCTTTTTACTGAATAGTTGAAATCATGGTGGATTTGTCTCACTGCACAAAACACCTAAAACAATTGCTGTTTTTTTACTAGATTCCAGAGCGCACGTGCTGGGTTCAGACTCTGGTTCGTTTTTCTGCTATCTTATGAAGTGTAAGTACAACCTGCAACAAAGTAGTACCTCGGTATCAAAGGTAAATATACGTACGTATTAACGAACGTTTATTATGGCAATAAATGTGAAACAAAAGGACATCATAGTTTCTCTTTATTATTTTATATTTTATAATATCAAGCACTGTTTAATGAGAACTGTGTTATGTTCTAAACATTTTGTTATCACCGCTGACACGCTATAAGTTGAAACTGACATCCCGTGTCAGGCACGTCTACCACATTTCTGTCCTTGCAATTTACCCTTCTAGAATACCGCAAAGTTTCAATTATTCAAACCCCAAACAGGAGAAAAGGTACGAATGCAAAGGCTCTATTTGGCATCCAATTGCAATCATACCTCCGGAAATTCGGGTGGCCGAGAGTTTTTTTCACTGCCACCAGAGGTGGAAATGCTGAAATTAATGTTCATCAGGAATGTGTACGGTGTCAAGCTTTAAACGCAAAGCCCCATAAGCCTTTTGACAGCATAGTTTTGAAAGAAACATATAAAACAGAACTGTTGATGAAACAAAATGAAACTTGTGGCTGTTCTCAAGTGTGCAATAAAAATAAATAATATACATAAGTTGTTCTTCAGCTACCTTTTAAAAGAAAGGTGATACTCCCTCTTGCCTTGTAGAAACAAAAACCCTGTAGAAACGTATTAGTTTAGTTTACGAGCATTGCAAGAGTTCAGAATGCTTTACATTAAAATCGTTAGGGACTTGTCTCGCAGTTAATTATGTCCCATATTGAATGCGTGAACATTCACATCACTAAACTTAATCATTTTGATAGTGTATATTGACACAGTATAAATTTTAATGAAAGGAACCTAACAAAAACCTTCTTTTTTTAATGGAGACTTATTTGAAAATATAGTTTAAACAAGCCAGAGTATTATATATAAATATATAGAAGGTATTCAGTTAATAATTCGAAAAATATTATTTATAAAACCGTAAAAGGTACATTAATAATGTTTATGCCGGTTACTAATACGACCGGGGGGACATAATATATAGAGTAATCTTCACGATAACCAAGGTGATTAACCAAAGGTCGTTTAACTAACTTTAGTTACTGGAAATAAACAAATGTTTTCCATGTTGAATTAACCTGAGACTGGGGTAGCGAAGAAACATCAAAACGTAGAAGGGAAAGAAAATAGACAGGACGACGTCGTCCTGTCTATTTTCTGTCCCTTCTACGTTTTGATGTTTCTTCTCTACCCCAGTCTCAGGTTAATTCAACATGGTTAATATTCACCAGCTCGCCTGCACCCTTACGATATTTTTAAATGCTTTCCACTCCAAACTTTCTGAGCGTCATCGAAGACCACTGAATTAGAGAATTTTAGAAAGGCTCAGACCGCGAGAGTGCACCAGAGTCACCACCCGTGCAGCAGGCGCAACGTTAGTGGTGAGAAAACAGAAATGATTAGGTTATCATCCGCTTTTTTCACACCGCTAGCTTTGCGCCTGCTGCACGGGTGGCAACACTGTGCATCCCTCGCTTCCACGTGCTTCAAGTCTTTCTAAAACTGTCTTATTTAGTGGTTTTCGATTACGCTCAGCAAATGCCTTTTTGAAACCAAGTGTTTATTTTTCCTAACCCAAAGCTAATGAAAATAAATTAGTTCATTGTCTCAGTTAGAATGAGGATTAGCGCACTATAAAATAAGTCCCCCTGGCCGTATAACTCACCTGCATAAACGGCATTAGTGTACATTTACAGATTTTTCGTGATAAATCTGGTCGAATTAAAATTCAACACGCTGAATAGCAAACATATTGAAACCATTCTTACAATAAAGGA
Organism: Ixodes scapularis; assembly: GCF_016920785.2. Classification (NCBI taxonomy): domain Eukaryota; kingdom Metazoa; phylum Arthropoda; class Arachnida; order Ixodida; family Ixodidae; genus Ixodes; species Ixodes scapularis. The sequence goes on from NW_024609835.1 coordinate 20,351,579, forward strand.
AGCAAAAACTGAACACTGCAAAAACATTTCACGAATAAAGCATTCGGTTCAACCACGTATGATGCAGGCTCAGTCACAATGGGCCGTAAAAGTTCAACGAGCGAGCATCTACAAAAATAGTCCACTTAAGTACTCTTGCTCCGAGCGGAACAACTTCCGCTTTCTTCCGAACCACTTAACCTGCTCTCCATTAACCCTCATTTTCTGGTCGAAAGCGCCGTCGTGATAGGAAGACTCTGAATTCCAGTTGGTTTCGCTTTCATGGAATGGTTCTCTACATTTCGTTTCAGCTTAAATCCAGACACAGACGACGCAACGTGCTAGAGGAAACGATCAAGCAGCGTCCGAAGCGAAAGTCACTTGGCCCTCCCTGTGCATGATTGGTCCAGCGATGATAGAGCACGTGCATAAACATGACGAAAGCCATGATGGTGCACATTTGACATTGTCTGATTGGTCCCATGAGCTCGTAGTATCGGCTTCGCCTGGACTTAAGGGAAAATCGAAGTACAGTGGATATTTTCAGTTTGAAACAGCAAATGTCCATTCGTCAAATCTGGTGGCCATTGATGGTCAATACTTGTTTTCTTTCATAAAAAATTGGGTCTATGGTGGTTCTCGTCAGTGACTTTCTGGCATCATGGTAGCTCAGTGTAGTTTCGTTTTGCATTTTGAAACCGCTTCGCTATTCTGAGGTTTTGGCTTGTTAAGCGTGTAGTTGATAGTCGCACACTGTCAGTATATTGCTGTCGACAGTAAAGTAAATGTGCTCGCGCTTTCTTGGCTGCAGTGTATTGTAAATATATATATAATGTCTATATATCGTAACGTCCTGCTTGGGCCTGCAGTGTATTGTAAATAGATTCAATTACCATATGTGTGAGGCAATTGTACTTGTATGTAACAAATACTTTTTCTTTCATTTGTTCTTGCGCTAACAATAAATGTTTTTTATGCCGAACTGAATTAAAGGTGTTACAGGAGAATAACATAGAGGACGAAAGCCAGATGTAGAAACGTGTCGTCCGGCTTTCGTCGTCTATATTATTTTTCTCTAACGCCATAAGTTAACCAGCACGCTCCATTTCTACGAGTGAATTAAAGAATTTAGGCATAAGGCCCAGTGGGCACCTTTTTAAGTTATGAAATGCCTTACTCGGAGACCTGTCTACGAGTATGCTGTAGTTGAAACTAAACCACGGTATACGTTACACCTAGCGTTTCAGATATGAACCTTGATCACGCTAAAGACGCATGATATTTTTTTTTTTAAATACGGCTTTAAAGTTCAATGCGCATAACAAGCTTCAGCAGACCAAATTCAAAAAAAAAATTAATAATGTAAACGTGTATGTTCGTGCTGCATAACGTTTCACCAGAAAAAAAAAAAAAAACATGTATACGCATTACTCCAAATCCCACAATAATTTCTCCCGCGTATGTTTGCTTCATGGATATGCGGATATACAAAAAACCCCGAAAGAAAAAGCACAGTTTCTTTTTAATTGTGAATAATTTCTGCACTTTTTGGGATGCTTCTGTTTATATTACGTTCAATTCAATTAATCTTTATTAACTCCAGCTTGGTGAAGGATATGTTGCTATATATGTTCGTTTTGAATAACATTGTGTTTGACATTCATAGCTTTTAAAACAATATCCGTATCTGGCCAGCAAATATTTCCTAATGGTTTGAATTTGCGCAATAATTGTATTTCATTGTACAAATTGCTCTATTATTAAAAATAATGTTGTTTGCTCAAAAGTATATCTAATTACTTCTGCCAAAGCTCAAACACTAAGGCAGTAGTATCAATAAAAATAAACAAACGAATAAACACAGAAGCAAAGCTTAATAAAATGAACGGTCTCAAGTAGAATTAGTCATAGGACCGCAGAGACGCGGCGCTGGTCAGTCGCGTGAGACAAGAACAGGGCACCAATGTGTCCCGGGGTTTCTTTTGGCCGTTGAATGGTATTTATTACGTATTTTAGAGGAAGCTACACGGCACCAACTTTGTCTTCGCCCTCAACTGGTGCTGCGTTTCCTTCACAATTCTAAAAGCACGAGGACAGGCATCCAGAGAACCGAAAAGTATGGTGATGCTTAATGCTCAACACATATATGACGGCTGAGTCTTGCTACCGGTTGTCCTCTGAAACCCTTAAAACGTCCAGTGGCTAGCGATATGAGCTAGATTGCGCAAACGGCGACCAGGCAGTACAAACCACGCTGTCGCAAGGCTGCCGTGCGTGCGCCGGGGGTGGGGAGGCATCGTGCACGGAGAATGAGTAGACACATCTAAACACCTCCACCGCCGTTCCGACTCTCCTCGCTGCCTTCTAGACCACGTGGTCTGTATTGCCTTGTCGCCGTTTGCGCGTTCTAGATAATATCGCTAGCCACTGCACAATGCACGAGGCATGCTTGATAGAGCTTTCAGTTTTTTTTTTCTTTTCCGTTATACATCTGGTTCTTTTCTGCCTTTACGTCGGCCATCATATTCTGTGGTATGAAAAAGTAACCTTAATCATGACGCATTAGTTTAGAAACTCATGACCTTTCAAACGCAATACATTTCTTTTGACACTCTTTAACGAGGGGCGCGCAGAAGACGAACCAGTTGCAGGGAAGCAAGTATAATTTGTGCTTCTGGCACAACTGAAACGTTACCATAAAAATGATTATATGGTGTGTTACAATGTGTACGTCTATGAAAACAACTTTAGCGCTTGAACTTGGCGTTCGTCGACAACGCGTTTGCGCACGACAGAAGTCCTGTTTCCACAACAATCTTGCTCAGTGCTCTTACTATTCGATAAATAACAAGATACTGTATTTGGTTAGCCGCTTGCTTTGGAGAAATGTGTACACGTCTGCTATGAGGACCCACCTGAAAACGTTTCATGCTGCATGCACCTCGTGCCTCAACAGGTGAAGAAGACATAATCTGTCTTCGCAACTTATCCAAAAGAAGAAGGATCTTACCTGGTCTGTCCAGTGAAGAAAAACTGAGGATTCCGAACAACAAGCAGAGACGACGGCACACTCCAACGTTAGCAGTTAGATCCATTACGGCACTCGTCTCCTTTGCACTGGAAGTTCACTGTGGCAAACGTTGACAGGCAGGAGTGGAGCTTCCTTGCTCGCACAGAATCGATATCGAACTCACGACGACAACAACGAAGACAGTGACGACGACGACGACGACCAACACAGCGACGCCAATAACACTCGGGTAAATAGCTCGCTATTCCGTGATCTCTTTTTAGGGCATTTCATTTTTCTTCGAATTAACACAGAAAAAAAAAAAAAATACTGTGACCTGCACAACTTATGTTAGGAGTAAATTGCGTGTCAATCGAATACGGTTTGCAGTTTTCTTGACGAGGCCAGCCTAACAGAAGGCAAGCAAACGCACGAGTATATGTCCGTTCCTTCAGGGAAGAAAAAAACAATATGCACAAGAATGAATCCGGGGCACAGAAGTCGAATGTCTTCGAGCGCCTGAGAGAGCGGCGCCCAGTGCAGCGAATCGCGCGGCAGGTGACGGCACGAGCTTCGGCAGCGACTGTTGTTTTTCGCGGTGCGAGCGTTTGATGCGGTCGTTCCGCAAAACCGAGACGGGTGAGAATTCCTGCGACCGGTTCACTTTCCGCCTCTGCGCGGAGGGGCAAACAAACCCAGACCAGCGGGAACCCAGAGCGGCGGAGACAGAGAGTGGAGAGAAACGCCGGTTTCCGCCGCGCCGGCGACGGTGGCGCTGCGCACCCCGTCCCTGATTGGTCAAATCCCCAGGGAGCGAAGAGGAGGGGGAGAAATGAAGATGGGTCACGTGGGAGGGTTCCACTTCCGCATCCGGTAGGACCGCGGCTTCGCCGTCAATTTGAACGCCGTTATTTTTGCGGAGGATGAAATAAAAGAGAGGGGGCGCAGAAGAGGTGATGCATATCCATTGTTGCGATGCGCGCTGTGTGCTACTACTGTCTTTGGAGTCCAGATTTCTCGAGTCTCGTTAAAATTCTTCTCCGGGGCTACGCGGGGCATGCGTTGCATGGATCGTTGCTTTTAAAAGCGCGCGCGCAAGCGCGCTGGTGGTGTCATTGCCTCCTCCGACAACTGCTTGGTCGGAATCGAACGGCGCAGTGCGCTTCACTCTTTTTTCTTTTTATTGGAAGTGCTTTGTATTCTCGGCGTTCATTACACTAAGAGCGCTTTTACCGTCGGAAGGAGACGCCGGTCGGGGGCACCCAAGAGTGACACCCAGGAACTGATCTAGACGCGTTCGGGCGGAAACGCTTCCTTCGTTTTGTTGTATATGCGGCGTTTCAGAGGGCCCGTGTGCTCCACGGCCGTGCAAGAAAACCGGCGAACTGCGCCCCCCCCCCCTCCCCTCCCTTTCTTGCTGAATTAAGATGAATGTACGCGGCGCGGCTGACTTTAGAACGCAGCCTTTTTCGTTGCTGAAATGCTTGTTCCATCCTGAGTGCACAAAGCAGCCCAGGGATTTGCTATGCCATTATGCGGGAAAAGATTCAATGTTTTACACCCCTCCAATGTATGTGAGTGCACACCCCAACGTGGGGTCTTCACAGCCGAGCACGCGTTTGGTCGTCGCTTTGAAAAGCGAGAAAATCACTGTGGACTCGACGCCCAGATTGAATTGCGTGGAAGCGTGCTTTTGTTTAGCCAGCGTTCTCTATGAGGCACACGGTGATTCCATCTGTCCAGAATGCGGGTGGAGACAAATTAACCTCACTAACGGCATGGAGCACGGGCAAGGGTAAAGAGCACGAGCTCTTAGCAGTTGATTCCAGGGCGCTAGTGCTGCATTGGCGCCTCCCATGAATTCGGCCTCGCGTGCCTAGCGTTCGTTTTGCTCCGAGTAAGTGTAAAACAAAGCGTCGTTCTGCTTTTCCCCAGATGAGCCGTGTCGATCGAAGGTCGAGGCGAATAGGCACGAACGCTGAAAATGACGCCGGCAAGGAGCTCGTTATTGGAACGCTCTAGAAATATTCTTTAAGGTTTTCAGTCATGCGGTGTCAACAAATTCTGACCAAATAGCTTTAATGTTAAGTTTTGTATATCTTTTTAATTTAAGGGTTACGACTGTTTTAACTGCAAAAGATGCCCCTGAATTACGAGTTGCAATTCTTGTTTACGCCTTGCGCACTTTTATAGATATCGTATCTCGAAGTTTTGTTTTGGGGGGTGTACGGCGAAGCCTAAACCACCAGTTCGAGAATGATGCTAACCGTGGTGATCGGCTGCATGACCATTGTGGGATGCAAACTTCGTACAGCGGTACCGTAAAGCGTACGACCGAGCTTGGGGCAAGAGCGGTTCCGATCAGTCAGGTAAGGTGCTACGGCTGGTTCACCGGTTTGCTACGTAGATATCAAACAACTCTTGCCAATATTAATACACATTTATAAAGTTGCCGGCCGAAAAGCACGATCATAGCGATGAACGCATTGAGCGCGTTGTTGCAGCGCAAGCTGAAATCCAGCTTCCCCCCCCCCCCCCCTTCATTTTCTGAGAAGAACTACAATCTTGGTGTTGTGCAAAGCGCGTTCTAAAAGCGGCGTAGAAGCTAGTCGTCAGCTCGTGCTGAGCCGAAACGGATTGAGAGTTGGGGTTCCGTCGATGCCGTCTAGCGGCTTACAACTTGGAATGCCGGGCAGTTGTGGCAGGAGAAATATCTGGGTAGGCAGCGGTGTTGGTATGTGCGGAACATCGCTAGCCTGGGCTATAGCAATATTGGCTATAGTGGGCAAGAAGAACTTGACTAGAGCTTGGTCGTTCAAATCGAGCTGGCTCTGACTGGCTAATGACAGACCGTCACCTTGCCCCCACGAAAGAACGAGGACGAAGACGGTGGGGTGCTTTTATTAAGTTTGCACAACGGAGGAATATATGAGCAGTTCAATGTAGTCTATGGAGGTAAGCTCTCGGTATTTGCTAGCCGCATCTTGAGTCGTGGCACGTAGACCTTTTTATACCCATTACATGCCATGGAAATAATAGCATACCTGGCAGTGATACCATAATGATTGAAACACCAGCACCGGGCTGGAATCGGTCTGCTTGCCTTAGACAATGTATAGTGAGCATAGCCGTGAGCATAAGCGTGACAATAAGTCTAATAAAAGGTCCTTGAGATTCATGCTTGCAGTCGACTGAGTACATAAATAGGAGCCTGTCGAAACACGTGAAGCTAAATAACATTGCAGCCACACTCAGGGTGCAGCAACTTGTGTTCATCGCACACTTTCGGGAGTGTTCTTATGCTCATTAAACTTATTTGGGCACCCCACAACGACGCAGCGACACCCAAAGAACCGTAGGTTTTCAGAAATTGGAACACGGTAAAAAGAAACATTCGGAACTAACTCATGTACGACGTCCTTCTCTGAGCCGTTTCGCCCACACCCTTGGCGGTAGCATACCCTCTGTCAGCGGACAATCCAAAAATGCACCGGGTCGTGGCTGCGTCAGTTGCAGGCTGGTATGAGGTTATCCAAAAAAAAAGTAAGTAGTTACCATTAAATGACATAGCAAAAAAAGCGTTTAGTATTGGCTTGAAGCCTACAGTATGATTTTATCGCTATACAATCGTAGAACGGTATTCTGAAATGGGGGTCCAAGAACCTTTTCAGGTACCCAAAGTCCTCGACCATCAGTCAAGCCGAACAATAACATTTTCTATAATTTTTTCTGGCTGTCACACAAAGTTTTGTTTCAAAACATTTAGCTTGCTTCATTCACCCTTTTGTCATTGTAATTTTGTAATACCTCCCTCTCCCAGTGGATCGGGCCCCCATCCCTTCTGCTGGTTGAGAAGAAGTCCCGAAACATCAGGTGTTGAGAACCACTGCTGTAGAGAAACGCGCAGTAGCCAGTAGAGAAAGATCCCGTGTATGGCTGTCCGGTGTGAAGTGTCCCAAACGGACTTTCCATCTGGATTATCAAGCGCACGACCTCCCGATTTTTTTTTTTTTATGAACGGCGTCGACTTATATTTTCTTTCAATTCGCGTTTTTGGGGAACTGGTGAAAACGTACGTCCGGGTTGCGCGGCGGGTTGTTTCCACAACCCACAGCACAGCAAGGTGCGCTCGGAATTGCACAACGATGTCAGCACGTTCGGCTCCTTCCGCTTCCGCACTACGACGCGCTTGAGCGAGCAGGGAGACAACGATCTTCCTGAGCGATCGCTGTAGAGAACTTAAAAACGAAGGCCTTTAAAGCATTATATAACAATCCGAAATCGTCCGCTCGAACGGCTAAAAACGCATCAGAAAAACAAGACGAATGAAGTGGCAGTACGAACAGGTGACTTCCTTGGGTACGAACATGACACAGGGGCACATGATCGCTTGACAGACAACCCGCTGAATTCCTGCTGAGACGTTGGTGGTAGCATTTTTAATATCGGTTTAAGTCGTGGTTTCTAAATAGTATAATATTTTGGCAGTGCTGGTATTTATTCGCAATAAATTGATTACATTAATTTCATTTGATTCGACTTTTGAATGGAGTTACTCTCTAAAATAAATTTAGTACATGCTCCTACGTAATATCGCAATATGTTGTCAAAGTGTAAAAATTCGTAAGCAGCTGACTGCTCTGGTGTCAGTAGGCTTGCAGATGCTACCCAATGAAGCTGTATTTTCACAGAATCGAATTTATACCTCATATTTTGCCGTGAAGATTGCTGTGAAAGTGGAAACGTAGAAGTGTGTTTCGGAGAGAAGTATTTTTGCCATTGGTCTGAACTGGAGATGCTACAAAAAGAGACAGCCCCAAAGGCTCTAATATAACAGCAAGTTTTGTGTGACCATCATAATGCTGCACTTTGGCTTGTGTTTATTGTACCACTCCATCATTCGCTAAACAAGGCATAAAACAATATATACATTTGTAGGAACCTCCCAATGCACTGTGTACCGTGTCTTCACACTAAAATCGCAGAAGAACTTAGCCCATTCACACCGACGTGCGCCAGCAAACGATCGGTTCTCCGTAAGACTCAGCGTATCTTAATGCGTTATATGCAGGATGCTCCTGATGAATATTCGGGCTCAAGAAAAAATATATCGAATGAACAAGCCAATGAACTGAGTGCACTGAACGTTTTCCCAGAGGTGTCGTTAGGTGGTGCATTCATGAAAATTAAGAATCATGGGTCTGGGTATTAGAAACGAATGTAAACCTTAAAAATCTACATTTTTAGGTTGTCGGTTTCTGCCGTCGGTTTTTAGCGTCGACCAGACGGCAGACGGTACAGGCGTTTGCCGTGTGGTCAACGCTAGTACTGACAGATGGAACCACACACGATCTAATCTGTTGGATTTTCTTTCGGGTGCTCATCTCAAAAGAAGCTTTCACGTTTTTGATTTATGTTGTGCCACCCATGAGTAGCAGCGTGAACCCGACGGTTTTCCTTTATTTATTTTCTGTGCATAACAAAAATGTGTCTGTTAACCTACCATTTTTTTTTGTTCACACGCAAACTCAAAACACAAATTATAAAATGTTAGTACGATAAATGCGCCACCGAAAAACAACCTAATTTGTGACTCGTTTCATTGGACTCAGTTTCTTGATTTTGTTTGCGCCAGAACAGCGCTCGGAAACACCCTTTAGGGCTGCGTGCGGTCAATGGCCGACCTCATACCAAATTATAGGGTGGCCCGAACTTAGAGCTGTGTAGGGGAGGTAAAAGTGGCCCGCGCTCGGCTGATCGAAGCGGCGGACCGGTGTTCTGGACATCCCGAAATGGGATATGAGAGCGGCCTACCTGGCGTCTGAAAGGGATTCGGGTTGGGGCTCCCAATTACGTCGAATGAGCTCGAGATTGGAGATATGTGTTCTGCCGGGATAACCGCTCTCGGGGCTCTGGGCCCGAAATGGGGGAATGTGATAGGTGGGAGACCCGTGGCGTGGGGATGGGGCTGCGCCGACTATCAATATAACGAAAGAAAGCGAGAAAGAGAGAGAGAGAAAGGGATAAAGACTAGAGGGAGAAAGACAGAATGAAGAGACGAAAGAAAGGAAGAAAGTATGGCACTTTTTTTTATTCTCGCAAACGCGATGTCGGAAATCAAGAGGGATTTTCCTCGGGTGTTATGCTTCGCGTTACTTTCAGATTTATGTGCTGCATGATACTCAATCAGTATATTTTAGTCAGATTTTAAGCGAAATAAAAGTTTGCTTTCGGAGTGTATTCGTTTCCACGGTATACAAAGTGATTTTACATCAGATTGAACAATGTTTGTACTGCCAACATCCTTTGATTGATTGAATATTAATTTCCGTTGAGGCATGGGCCGAACTATGTACTGTGGCATGCCATAGGACATAGGACCTTTACACAATCGGCTCTGCGCACAACTGTCATTATATGTGAAAGCATTTTGTATTATTTTTCTATTAGGGTAAGAGAAGTTCTCGTGCACTGTTGTCGAGTGCTCGTTTAGAAAAATGGGTGAGCGGGTTTCTATTTCGTTTTATACTGACTTAGAGTAAATAACCGTACCAGAAAAATTTACCCAAGAAAAGATTGGATATCCTCGATGGCGAATAATAATAATAATAAAAAGCACATCGGGCCCACTAATATTTCTTGCAATTCGATAATTATAAAACCACCAGAATCGCTTCTTGGTGAAACCAGCAGCATGCGTTCCATAAATTAAACTAGAAACGAGGTACTATATACGCTTCGTGTACAGGTAGTGATGCATCACGCACCAAACCCTGCACCCTGCCAAGTGTATACCCATCCGGGCACTGTGAAGTAAATTTCTCCCTGCCTTGTTCAATTACCTTGCAACCTTGAGCTGACTTTTTATCGGGTCTATGCGGGTCGATACTAGACGACAATAAAACTAATTATCCATTTTGGCCCACATGGCATTATCTTATATAGACCAGTAGCGATGTCATTTTATATGCGTTACCTAAAAGAACATACAAATAAGGCACTCCAGCTTTGATAGTTCAGTTTGACGCTATAAACACTGCTGTTTTTGCGACCAGTACATCACACTGAAAAGAGTTTACTGCTTAAACTATACACCATTACAGCGGGGTCAAAAGCTAGGCCGAAACACAAGCACCAAAGCACGGACTTGAAACACGAGGTGACGACGCATTCTTCAAGCTTCACTTGGTCTGTTGGCGGTAACAGACGCATAGACACAACAATAGAAATGGAATGATCTAGCTTGATCGGCCCTAAATACTTGTTGCATTGACAGTGCTCGGACGTAAGCTGAAACGGAGTATATAATCGCATGTTTGTCATTTTCTTATGTTCTGTTTTATACTTAGTGAACTACACTCTCAGAGCTAATGATAAAGCCACGGGCTCGCACCAGTAGCTTTGACAGCGTTGTACATAGACCTGTTCCTAAATTACCCAAGCCTTATGGAGAATGCAAGGAATGGTTTTCCACGCGCCGCACGTGCTGGCGTCAGCAGTAGTAACTTTTCTAAAGCAGATGCCTAAAAGATATGGCACCTTGCACGCGGTTTCGCCGGCGCTTTAGTTTGGTTATTTACTTTAAATCTTGTATTCAAGGAAGGCATGCGCGTGTGGCGCGTGGAACACCATTCCATTCATTCTCCTTGATGTTTAAGTAATTTAGAAATATGTCTATTACGTATGAAATGGAGCATATATTTGTGTAGTCCTGTATGGTATAAAAAAACCGTTCTGGATTCATTTGGAAAACATATTGTGTGCAGCCTTCATCATGCTTCCATACAAATTCAATCGACAATCCGTGGCTGATGAAGACCCCATAGCAGGTCTTGCGGAACATATTCACAGCGGCTGTCGTGTTTACCGCAGTTGAATATGAAGAACCTCGAGTCTTAAGTGCTTTATATATATATATATATATATATATATATATATATATATATATATATATATATATATATATATATATATATATATATATATATTGATAAGGGAGGGGGGGGGAGAGGGGGAGAAAAGTCCAAGACTAATTCACCATAAAACTGTAATTTCACCTTCCTCTTCTCCCACCCACTGCATGAGGATATGCAATCTGAAAAGCCCTTTGAAGCGATACGCGACGCGCAGAGGAGCGGCGAATTAATTGCTTTGGGTCTTGACCTCAACTCGGCATAGAGGAATTCGGGCTTCCAGACCCCTATCTTTAAAATTCTGTACCCGATTGCATCGACCGCTTTTGCACTGCTGAATCGCATGTTTGGTAATCAAAGGGACGCCGAATAGAACTTTGAGTTTATAGTTGACGGCATATTCTTGTTGATGGGAACATGAGAGGGACGTTATTACGGTTATGCGATCGAGGTGAACTTCCCAGAGTCAGACACGAATAGAAGAGGTCCGTTTTTTTACAGTAACATGACGAACACCGTGATGATGCGCTTTTGACGCTCTCTGATTGGTCCCGCCAGCTTGTAGCGTCAGTTGCGTCTCGACCTAAAGTGAAACAAAGTATGGATGCATTTGATATAACGTGCAAGTTAGATCGTGGGAAGAAAAGACGTGTGAATACCTAAGTAGTTGCCTACATTTGCTAATATGAATGGTTCGTTGCCATTTTGAGCACCATGTTCTTAGTTTTTCGAGATCAATTTGAAAAGCAAAACTTTCACCTGTATTGGTTGTTTTACGATATATTATATGGTCGTCTTAAGAGACCAGGACTGTGGATGTTACGTTGAACAATGATGTAGATGAAAAATAAGGGGAACCAAGTACGCTTCCCTGCGGGACACCTGATGTTACGGGGATGTGGGATGATAGGGTACTAGATAACTGATCGGGTTCTATGTGGCAAGAGTGCTGCAATCCAGTCTACAACAAATGGATATACTTTCATATGCGATAATTGCAGTAGTAGGCGACAACCAGAACTTTAAGAAATACCCTGGCAAAATCAATAAAGGTGACGCCAGTCTGGGTACCAGCATGAGTACTGAAGTTCAAGTCAGTTTTTAATTTTAAAGAAGTTGCGTCATAGATGAGTAGATTTGTATAAAGGCATGCTGATTTGGAAAAAGAAACTCATTGTAAGCAAGATATAATCTGATTGCAGCAAAAAACAAAAAAACAAACACGCTTCATCACTTTGTAAGCCAAGCTTTGCAATAGAGATAGGGCGGTATTTGGAAGGGTAAGATCTTACACCGGGATTGAAAAAGGAATGAACAATAGCAAAATTCCAATTAGTCGGAGCGACGTCAGTGACGAGACTGCTGAAATAGTAGTGGAAAGAAGCCGGCAGGCGGAACGTTTTATGATGATCAAGGTTTTTGAGGATATTTCATGTTCACCTGCAGCACTGTGGGATGAAGAATGTATTAATAATTTTGCTACCCCATTGCTTGATGATAATTTACAGAATATTCTGAGTGACAACCGTTTTACATAACGGCGTTGGGAAACAGCGTCCTTATTAGAAGAAGGGAAGGAGAGCTGTATTTTGTATTTGCGAAACTGTGGAATGATTTTGGTCTCTGGTAGAATCAAGTGCCTGCATTTTTTGAACCCAGAATAACATGTTTTGCTTCGCGACAGTTGTTGAGCAAAATGCAATGTTTAGACAGCCCACGAGTACAAGACAAAACAAATGTTTGGATAATTATTGTCGCCTAAAAGGAGTCGTAACAGTGCTCTTGGGTTTATGGTTTGATAGTTTCCAGTATATTTCGTGTTTGCAAATTATTTACTTGCAGTACCGTGTTGTTCGTGAAATGTACATCAAGTTACGCATATTTTTAATTTGGTTTCTTCTCTCGTGATATACCTTTGTGCAGATCGATAATTTTTCTTTGGCTGTTAACATCTTTGATTTAGTTTGTTCGCACATAAACATACGTTTCTAACAGGTGCTCCCTTTGTTTTGTTATTTGAAATCGGGCAAGTAGTTCTCAAGTGTATGTAAGCAAGCAATGCATTATCTAGCACCATCATCCTCGCGTACCGAGGCAAATTCATGCAATTCCTGGGTCCGTGATTTGTGATCTCAAGATACTATCAGAATGAGCAAAATCGCATCCAATTTGCTGAACTAACATTACTTATTCTCAGCAAGAGCAGTTACGCATAGACATTCATGAGGCTGTGCCCAAATCCACGACTATTTTTGCGCAGTTAAAAGTGTAAATAAATTTCACACTACGGATTTATTTCTTTTATTTGTCTAATTTTTATGTGCGTATCAGCCGAGTAAAAAAAATAAGTTGTTTGTTGTTGTTTTTATAAGAAAGCGCTGGTAAGCGAAGCATTCGATTCGATTGCAAAAGCATTTGCAGCTCTTTTTCGTGCGTCGTTCATTTTTTGAGTACAGCCGGAGCAGTTGGCGGCTACAAGCGGATGGTTACGAGCCCGACGGCCTAGGCGGAAATACGATGCCTGCCTTGAAGCGTTCCAGTCTCAGCAGATATTCCTCAGTGTACGCTGAAGCGAGATGAATGCATCACCGCTTTGCTCGCTAAAAGGATGATGAAAACGGCAGGGAGGTTTTTGAGCTGTCCGGCCTCCAACGTGGGCTTAACTCCCACCTTCGATGGAGCTTAGGCGTCTCGTGAGTTTGGAGTGAGCACGCGCAGTAGAAGCACGGTGGATAGCAACAAGCACATGCTGGAGGTTGGGAATTGGAGCGAAATGTCCATTGATTCGTTCATATTCTGCAAGTGACTACACGTTGTTTTTTTTTTTGTTCGTTTCAACCAACCAAGAGGGATGCGAAGTATATACATTTATGCATTTACCAAACTCACTGAGGCCACACCGCAGCCGTGGCGCTGCTGCCGGCCTGCGCATGCCCAGACGCTTTTTCTCAGGCGAATATGGTTTCCACGCACGCGCATTGTGGGCAGGCGTGGGCTTGTTTGCAAGCAGTCCGTCGGTGTTGACTGTAATGATCACGCGGTCTTAGTGGCAAAAATTGATGCAGGACTTCTTTTTTTTGTTTAGACGCAAAGCTCGCAGGCCGCCTCATGGGGAAAAGTGTTTTGCATTTTAATGAAAGAAACTGGTTAGAAAAAGGAGAAAGATTTGTTTAAGTGTATGTCGCGGTACATTATTTGTGCAAAAGCTCATACAAGTGCATAATGGCATGCGAAACAATTACATTTCGCTTGAGAAAAAAAGAAAAAAAAACTTGTGTTGTAGATTTTTTACGCAGCAGCTAAGTGCATTTTTGTTACCAATTATTAAGCACGAACCGACACGCAACGTTTTTGGTGCAGAAAGGGGATTGCCAAACGATTTCTGAAATGTTCTTTCCAAAAAGAATTTTGAAGCAGCTACGGAGTTGATTTTGATTTTCTGAAGTGATAATAACGGAAAGAGAATGATTAGTGTTAACGTGACGTTATCGCGTTGTATTACCGTGCAAGAGCTCCTCAAAGCGTATACCATTGGAGAAACATCTTACTGAATTAAAGTAAAAAAAAAAAAACATTATCAGCACTAGACCGCCATGACTCATTACCCTCTGCATAGAAGTTTTGCAGTGATTGTTTATATTTCTTTTCATTTACCAAGAGTTTTTTTTTGTGTGTGTGTGTTGCCAGGAACAACGAATAATTCAATGAATGTGGCTCTAAAATCTGCTGTAAAAAAATAGATAAATAAAAAAAAAAAACGCGGCTGGAACACCATTTACGGTAAACTTCTATGTGAATTTGGATTGATCCGACAACATTTAACAATAAAGTTTCCATGATAATGCAAGCGCAAACACATCACTTTACTCCCTGGATGGCACCGGTCAGCTGTCTGGAAGACGCCACTCTAGTTTATGGTAGTCCTGGGTTCAAAGGGAAACCAATCAAGAACTTGTTTGGAGCAGCTTTTTCTCCGGTATTCAATTAAGAAAATACTGTTCGGACATCCTATATCAAGCCTTATCGCGAAGTCAATCAAGAACTTGTTTGCGGCAGTTTTTTCTGCAGTATTCAATTAAGACAATATCCTTAGAACATCCTATATCAAGCCTTATCGCAAAGTTTTCTGGAAAATACCACTCAAAATTACAGTGACATTTAACAGCTGAATTTAAGTGCGAATATGAGCGGGTGCACAATGCACATTGAATACGACTAGAACCCCGAGACTGTAGGTAGAAAACAACAAAAACACTGAAAGTGTTTTCAGTGTTTTTGTTAGATTAGATATAATTCAACTTGACCTAAGCAATTAGGATTATATCATGAAAGATGGAATCCAACTTGACCTAAGAAATGCGTTCGATACGCTCGACATGAACTTCCTGCTTGAGAACCTCACACACGCAGGCGTACACGGTGCCCTACTCACCCGGATATCGAGCTTTCTGCGGAATCGCAGCCAACAAGTTGTGTACTACGGGGCACGCTCTACAGAGAGGGTCATTTCATCAGGAGTGCCACAAGGCTAAGTTCTCGTTCCGACGCTCTTTCTCGTATACGTGAACGGCACGCCACGCAACGACACGTGTATCCTACAGCAATACGCAGACGGCACATCGATCGCGACGACAATTTCGTCCCAGTCTGACGCACGTCACTTGCAAAACTATCTTGAAGATATAGACAGATCTCGAGAGAACTCATAAGACTGAGCACACCCAAAAGTTTCGTGATACGTTTCTCAAACTGCAAAAAAAAAAAAGCCCTCTATATGCTTTAGAAGGCACTCCATTACCCGCATCAGACCACCTGTCCATCTTGGGTGTCACGTTTTCCCAAATCTTGGACTTTTCCGCACATATTGCCGGTGTTATCGCGAAGTTCCGCAGGACGCTTGGCTTCGTCACCTGCGTCACAAGGCCAGATGGGCCGGCTGTCCTGGAGGCACTATATACATCCTTAGTCCTACCTGCGTTGGAATACTACTCTTCAGTTTGGTCTCCCCCTCAACAACACCTAATCGAGAGACTGGAGAGTGTGCAGCGCCGCGCAACCCGCAAAATCTGCGCCTGGTCCCCTGGCACGAGCGTCGTGCCGCATCACACACGGCTCAGAACCCTTGGCTGGCGGCCCCTGGATAAGAGACGAAGGATTTCTCAAGTCCGCGTGCCGTGCCGATTGCTGGACGGATCTCTTTTGGGGACTCGCCTATCGGCCGCCGTACGCCTCGGTAGAAGATCATGTTAGCCCGAAATTCTTCGAGGCAGGACTGTTCGTCACAGCAAATCCCTGCTGCCTGCCGCCATTAGAGACTTTTTGACCATCCCATTAGCATCTCGTAGCGCTCTGCCCACATCACACGATGAATTCCGGGAACTTAATTTGCAAGGTATTTGCGAGACGAATGCCTTCGCCGTCTGCTGCCATCATCATGACCACCACTCCCTCACCCCTTCTTCCTCTTGAATCATAATCATCACCATCGCCACCTTCATCAACAACATCATCATCATCATCACCACCTCCATCATCCCTGCCATCATAATTTTAAGGCTTCTAAAACTGGGGCAGTACTATAACTCCCAACGCACACGGCGGCAGGCTGGCAGACGCACACGCTTAAAGAGACAATGAAGGCAATTTCGGATATTTTTTGGGCGATTGAACTGGGTTCCCGGCACGCCTCAGGCCACGTTGCCCAAATTTTAACCAAAACCGGCGCTTGTGTTCCGCGCCAATCAATTAAACAGCCACGGTAATAATCGTGCCAGGATCGATCGAGGCGACGCCCCGAGCGTTGCGGTAGAAACCAGCAGAAGCGGAGGTCACGTGACCCTGCGGGGCCTGGAAGCTTGACGTAACAAGAGACGTGTCAGCGATTGGTCGAAACGAGACACGTGCCCTCGGTCATGCTTTGGTTCGTGGTTTTTATGAACACTGTTCTAATTACACTTGAATAACCTTGAAAACTATAAATCGAACCGAAAATGATAACTAAACCGTAAATAAAACACCATAATTATTTTTCTCTTTGCTACACTGCACGCGAAACGGGCAACGAGAACCTATGGGCAAACAAAATATATAAAATAAAGAACACAGCGCGGAGCACGCGGGAATTTTTTGGTTCTGGTTTCAGATGTCAGTGCCGTGTTTACTTTATTAACACGGCACTCGAGGGATACTGCAAAGCGGTAGTCATGTCAAATTTGTGCGCTGTTGAAGGATGTTCAAACGGTCGACTGAAGACCCGTGATCGTTCGGGCGACGCTAGTTTTCACCTACTCCCAAGCGATGAAGCATTGCGAAGTCTCTGGTTGAACAGCGTTGTCTTGCGCAGAGGTCTCGGCGATGGCGTCAGAATTTGTTCGCTACATTTTCGGTCAGGAGACGTTGAACAGAACCTTCAGGTTAGTCGGAGTCTGGGCGAAGGTGTGAGGCGAATTACTCTGGGTCGGCGGCAAATCTGGGCGTCCTTGTAAAGAGGAATTCCATAGTTCCGTGTCCTTAGGAGCATCTCCCGCTCTGTTGGTGTCAGGTCACTGAACGGGAGCCCGAATTCGCTCGCGAGAGCGGCATTGCCGTCCATGTTGGTCCGACGAAACGACCGCGCCACCGCGCTGCTATAGCCCACCACGGTAACCAGAGTCTCGACGCCCTAAATGCTACTGGTACCGACAATTCACATGTGACGTCACTCCCTACGTCACCTCCGTTTTTGGAGGCCCAAAAACGAGAAACGCAGATAGTTCTGTTTCTGTTTCTTCAGTTCTTTGGTAGCTACAGAAATACGCGTCACAAATGTCTATAAAAAATTGGGCAGTATGCCAGGATTCCAAGAAGCCTAAAAACACCATTTAAAAAAATTTCATAAAATCGCCTTCATTGTCCCTTTAAGGGTTTTTACCTATTTGCTTTGCCTGGCACACCGCCGTGTGCGCACCAATTTAAGTGCAAATAAATCACTCACTCACTCACTTAATCACTTAGGGCTTGTTTTTTTATGAGCATTCCCGAGGTTTTTGGTAGGCACAGTTAATAGGGAGTTTCAACAAGTCGTTCCACTACCTCCAATAACGATAGCCGATAACGATACGATGCATGCGCAAGGGCGTCGGAGGAATTTCGTGTATCGTTATCGAAAGTAGGGGAATGATCTATAGGAAAACTGCGCAACGTCATTAGATGCGTCTTGTGTTTACAATTTTCGTGTGCCTTCACACGTAGCCCAAATTGGAATACAGAAAATTCCCTGGAAAAGCGAAGATTCTCTAAATATTAAGATTTCGGCGATAATAAAAACAAGCTCGGACAAAAATAAAGAAAAACTAATAAAATGTATACGAGTTCGCACAGAATTAACTTTCGAAAACTTCGAACCCAACTTTGTGTAACACGACCCCGGCAACTGACTTGCTTCAGATGACAAAACAAAGCCAAATTTTAGGCAGAACACATTTTAGCAACCCCTTTTTGCAATAAGGAAAAAATACAATTTAGTTGAGAGGTCCCAAAAGCTACATTTCTAAATCCTTAATTCATTAATCCTTAACGGCTTCGATAATACTTCCTAAACCGTCACCGCGGCAGTCTACTCGGGAGCATAAAGAAAGGACATTGTCCCGCGAATATGCATATGTCTGAAATTGCCTAATGTAGTGCAATTTCGACTTTGTTCTCCGTTTGTTTTCGCTTTAGCTATTCAAGAAATACAGATTTGTGTTCGTCGAGCAACTACCGAAATTGACTGCCTTCTGGGTCTCGCAATGTTTGCACCTGGAGTCGCTTAGTCCAATCTCGCTCGATGTCGACACGGAGAGTTAGTTCGCTCCTCTCGGCTCTTTCCTCCAATGTCTCGAAGGAAGCTCGGCCTTTTTATCTCGCCACCGCGCTTCGACGCCGAGTCGGTTCCTCCGCGCGAGTTGTATTAATAGCGGAGCCCGGCGTAATTAGCATAATTAAGCCCGGGCCTCAGGTGGATCCCGGGCCGAACGCGCACACCTTTGTGCCTAAGCGTTCGAGGCATGCGCGCGGGCCTTGCTCAGATGACGTCTTTGATTATGCCGCGTGGCGAGAAACGATATAGAGAAAGAAAGAAACGGGGGCCGGAGACGGTCTTCTTCTGTCTCGTTCGCTAATGATCCCTAATCAGATCCCAGTGCTTTCTAGGCAAGAACTTTTCAACTGCACCAGGTTTCGAAATTTTTTTTATTGAGATTTTCGCACAGTTTTCAAGTATATACTCGAGAAAGGGAAGGTGAGGAAGAGGGAAGGGGGAGGGGAATCCATTTTTTTTATTCGCTTTTAAAAGTGCTTCATTTTGATAGCGAAAGACCAACGATAAAAGTTTGTTGACTAAACTGTGATTAAGATGACGGGCGAGCAAAATTACGACGCAATCGTCGTTCTTTAGTGTTACGGATATCCCTAGGACAAGTGCACGCAATTTATTTTATAAGTGGCGCTTCAGAGTTTGTGTACCGCGGGCACTTCAGCGCTCCCTAGCGTTGCCGCAGTCAGAACACAACTCCTCCCAGAGTGGTGAGCATTCACATTTTCTAATATGGGGGAAAATGGTGTCACTCGTAGGGGCATCTCCGCCCATTAATCACCGAAAGAGTAATAGTCGCGAACTCTAGCCAAAATGAAAAGATGTATCTGCTAGATTTAGGGCAGAAAGCGGTGGCAATCTAGCTAATCGCGCTGAGTAGCTCACTAGCGGTGCTTCTGCTTTCCTCACTATGGGTAGTGCACGCGCTACCCACGTGGTTATGTTGAAACTTTTATAGTGCATATAAGCTTGGCATTGCATGTGCTTGCAACAGCAGAGAGAAGTTAAGCATCCTCACTCTGGGTTGTAAAAACGTTCCACCAGGAGGCGATACTTAAACTTTTCGCCGCTAAGCAGACAGTGCGGTGGGAGCTACACTTTCGCCGGGTCAATCACCTGCCTGATTTCATGGTTTCTCCCTGCCCTCTCTCTTAGCGGGGGGATGGGTGGGAGCGTGGTTGAGTGGTGAATTTTAGACGTATGACTGGACTGACAAGCGTGTGAATTCCGGCGCACTGTCGGTTCAAGGTTGAACGGAGCATAGGGGCTGACTACTGACATTTTTGAGAGCAGCCTCATGAGATACGCAGATTGTAGCGCGAATTTGTTTATATCAACTGTCGCGGCAAATGTTATTTTTGTGTTGAATCCGATTTTGTGGATCTCCCGAGAAATCCGTACCAAATACCCGAAAACAAAAAGGCGAATTGTTCACGTCAGCAATTGCATCCAACGAGAACGGAAGTTGCAATTGGAAATCGGATCCAGTTTTCTGGGAACCCCTTGAACATAATTTGCGAGAGTGTGCCGTGTCATGTATCCACATTCTTCAATTGCGCACACGTATTTTACTTTTCGACACTTTTCAATCTTGCTTAAAGTGGCCAAAAAATGTAAATTGAGGACATAACTAAACTTCATTAAGCGCAAACATTTCTAGGAAGAACCAAATACATCACAAAACTAGTCGTGATATCTTTGTATATAGCTAGCATACACCAGACTAACATATTTTGACTGCATTTAAAATACAAATATGAAGTAAATATTGAGTTTCTGAAAGCTAAAACCAAGTTGTCGCCTACACAGTACGCTTTGCTAATTTTTTAAAGACGATTCCAAGTAAGGGGGGAGGAGGAAAAGTTGTTACAAGTAAGAATCAATAGGGCGTTGCGTTCTTACCTATAAAAATTAAACTAATACGCGAAGATCCGTGTCATCTTCTAGCAACAGGCAAATACATTAACTTGCCCTGTATCCCGAAATGAATTTCTCCGAAATGCGGAACCGGCCAGAGCAATTACGATCTAGAATCCATCGTCTACTTTACCCGTAACAAAAATTGTAGGTAACGTGGGAACTATTCTTGAGCCAGGTGCAATTAAAGTCCACGGAATGCTGCAGGCCCCAAGTGACACGAAATCGTAAAACAAATCACCGAGAATGCGCATAGGTACCAACGTATGATGGTACGAAGTGAAATGCATTTTGAATGTGCAATCACTATTCTCGCACGTGAATTGTGGACGGTAGGTGCATATGGTATGTGTATTAAACTTTTAGTAATTTTAAATGTCGGAAAAACGCAGAAAGAAAAAAAAATACTCAGGAATACCGTTCTATGCTTAAGTTATTTAGTAAGTTTTGAATAAAGTCGTTTTTTTTTCTACAATTTTCTTTAAAAAGTAACGAGCTCACATGGCTTACTTGATCAGGCTTCTAGATTTTTTTTTGTACGGGTTAAATGACTATCAGATATGCTTAAAAGGAGGGAGATGAAAATAATAATGCCCGTTTTGAACGTGACCCGTTTTGTTTATATTTTTTATTCAAACAACAATAAAAATGTTTTATCAGAGGTCTTTTTCTCCTACTGACGTTTTTCAATGTTGAGGTTCTCATAGCCGTTAGTGTAATATCGTATAAATGCATCAGCAAGCGTTTTTCGGATATGACCAGAAAGAAATATCGAACCTATGTTAAAGTGACTTTTTTGCGAAGAACACCTTTTCATGTAGACTGGGCCAAATGAACAACAATGAGGCGCTCTGGCTTTTATTTACAAATTTTAGAACCACTATTGCACACAGAGCTTTATGCTTATTTAGCGAAGCGTCATCTTTCTTGTAAGAGCAAAAATATAAAATAGAGATGTAAAAAGTCTGTTTAGACCCTTGAATCGTCATATTTGTAAACGCACGGCATGCTTTTTATTTAAAAGAAAAAATATTCCCATGCTCTTTCCTCGAAATATCAAGATGATGAAGTCGTGACAACTCCGAGAGAAGCAACCGATTGTAGAAGTGCGCGTCTTGTCTATCGCCAAGTACGTACTAAATCCAGAAACAGCTAAAACATTTGTTCAAAGACATCGTCCTGTATTTTCAGAAGGATTATAAAACTACATTGGAAATGCGGCACCTTTTTTTTTTTTTGTTCTAGCGGATGCAGCAAACACGGCATTAATTAGGCTTAGCATCTATTGACTCGCGATGAAAGCGTCACTAAGAAACAAATCCTCAGAAACTGAACAGGAGAAGAAGTCATCGCTGTATACGAATGCGCGGAAAATCCCAAAGATTCAATCTACGAAACGCATATCCAAAACGAGCCATAACAGATGAATGAATGTCAGGACGAGCGGAAACGAGTTGCGCTTCATAAAGAAAGCCATACACTTCGGTATTTTCCGCACGGAAGCCATAAATATACTTTAGACGAAACCATATTCCCGATTTCCTTCGCTAAATGCCCGCAGGGAGCTCATTTTCAAGAAACAGCGTGAAATAATCTTCGCATATTTCCTTTCCTATCTGATGTTCTGCTTTTCTTTCTTTTACTTCTTGGTAGGAATGTGCCAGATTTTCTCGCGCTAAGTTTGAAATTTCTCGCAACAAAAAAATGACTTTCTTTAACATTTCTGGATAAAAAAGTAACACACCTTTTATTTGTTTTATTTTTGCAGTGAGTAAACTAACAAACCAATGCGAGTTTCTGTTTCAGAGTCTACGCGATTCAACGTGGAAGTATGGGGTAGAGGTAGCAGACAGGAAACATAAACAAGCATTGGAGCTTTCTTCAAGTCCCGGGATTAGCACTCTCTTCAATGCGCCACATTGATACACCTTAGCACGCAGCATTCCTAAACAGAGCGACCCAGCGAGGGGAGGGTAGGCCCGCTGTTTCCCAATGAGGCATCACCGTAAATGTATATATATATATATATATATATATATATATATATATATATATAGGTAAGGCAGAGTAGCTTGAAAACAATGGACCGGGAAAATGTAATAAGTCAGAGATCCGTACTTGCGGAGTTGCTATGCTAGGAGTTTATTGCATGTATTTGTACATATATATATATATATATATAGACATAGAGAACAAATTACTCATAGATCATGATTAAATTTAAGGTTCCTTTCAAACTTCTTGCAGCGACAATTATATTTTTTATTTGTATTTTGGCGTATAATCAGTGCCTGTCTTGATAATTTCTACGGACACTTACAAACATGCTTGGATGCACGATGCACATACAATGCAGACCAATTATTTGTCTTTTGTAATCATATCAACCAATTAACAGTCCTGGCACTTACGCAACTCGTTAGGTGAAACACTGAGACAGCTGAGCTATGACGTAGGAGCCGCTAAGAAGTTGTTTCGGCGCCAATGGTCTTAAGGCACGGCGTAGGTGCAAGAGCTCACCATAAAGTCCACATTTGCTTTTCGTATGAAACCGAGTAACACACCGGACGGAAATTCCGTAATGTTTTGTAACCAATGGGGGTGTATCAAGTAGAGTACGTCGTAAACCTGTTAAACAAATTGAATTGGACGCAAATTAGGACTGCCTTCAGGTAATTGAAGAACACTTCGAAAATCGCGAACACATGTTTGGAATCCAGAGAACGACGAAACTGCATGTGTATGCGTCAACCAAGTTTCAAGAGTGCAACTCCACCTAATTTCACGCCCGTGATTTCGCCGGCTTAACACCCAGCTTTACTGACTCTTGTGATTGTCCCTTGTGTCGCGCAAAAAAACTTCTAGACTGAACCATGAACCAACAAGGCCAACAACAAGTTTTAATTTACTGGCTCAATGTAGCGAGAACCTTCTGGCATAATGAGCGAAAACGCTTTGTTTTTATTGTTTCCATTATTAGGAATCTAATGTTTATGTTTCTACGCCCCCTTGATGGTGTCACGTGACGTGATGACATCACGTGAAACACGGTGTCACCTGACATCATGAGGCCGCGTGGCGTCAGTGTGCAACGTGACTTGGCATGTCAATGTCACGTCATGGTGTCAGCTGACGCCAGGTAATAGGTGACGTGAAGCACGGCGTGACATCCGCCGCGTGACGTCAATATGGAATCTTTTGGCGGAGTGCCGATATGGATTTGGCCGGTGTCGATATGTTGCGCGGTCGACGGCGCGAAACCCGCGAAGTGTCAATCTAACTGCTATCGAAGTAAAACAATAAAAAGTATTTCCTACTATGCTGTACTGTCTTCCAAAGTAACAAACAAGACAAACGCCTTTTAGCCACGAATACCGCACGTCCGTATGGGCATGTGCGCTATCACTCGCCCATGTCATTGGACGATTTGATTAAAGAAACTCAATGTATTTTTGTTTTTAGTCCATCGCGAGGCAACTCGCCTGGAGAACGTTCAAAAGAAGATTATATTTAGAATGGATTATCCACAAAACCAACGAAGGATATCGCATGCGGGCGCTGAAAGTGGATGGAGCATGTACCTGTCTGCTCGCCACTGGAAGTGCGTACAAACAGCATCAGGGAGCTGCATTACATTAGAGATATGTGAAACTTTCACTTACAAACCCCCCCTCCCCTCCCCCCCAAATCCGCTGTAATGGACATCCGAAGATTTCATTGCGTCAGAACGGGCCTCCATAATACCAGCGGCTTTTGTTATTAGAAACGAAAAGAACACTGCCTTCACTCGGGAACTCACGTCGCCCGCATAAAACAGAATTAGGCGGCGGCGTGGCGATCTTTTCCCACCCACCCCGAAGCGTATGGCCTCGCGTAAATCTGTCATCCTAGCCAGGGGCCATCCAGGGATGCCGACGTCACATCCCCCATAGAGCCACGGCGCTGGACGTGACCGGAAAGGCTGGAATGGCTTCAAATGCTACGAGTAGAAAAAGAAGGAGAGAGAACGAGATTGGCATGAAGGAGAGAGAAATGGATGCATGAATGGAAGGGACCGAAGTGGGGCCACAATGGCTATTTAGCGAATGAAGTAATCAGCATCGCGTGACGTGACGCGATGAGGGAACCACTTTCGCCATACCAACCATGTGGGCCCGTTTGCTCGAAGCGCTAACCGCGGCTAAAGTTAGCCGCAGTACTTAGGAGAGGGATTTTGAAATCACGTGACTGGACTCGATAGGGATGCGGGGAAACATGGCGGTGCCTCGGTCAGTGAGCGCCGCTCGCTTTAAAACTAATATGTCGTTGTAGCTGCAATATCGGGCACGTTAGTCAGCAACGAATCGTAGAGGAGGCTTTTGCTTTGCCTTACCTCACTTAAATTGCAGAGCATGAGCAATGACCTCGCCGCATTTTTTATATAGTCTCTCGATTCTGGTCATTCCTAAGCCAAAATGAACGCGATAATTGTCGGCATGGCGACGTTTTTGGACAGTGAATTGCCTTGTCTCAATCGGCCGGGTATTGATAGCACACGAAAGCAGGCAGCGTCCCAATAGACCTTTTTCTAAACTTCCCAAGCACCGAGGTACATGCTACAAGTGTAGTTACTCGCGCTGCACGTGCTAGCGTCTGCAGTAGTAATTGTTCTAAAGCAAAAAGTCCAAAACAAATTTTGCTTTGCAGGCGCGTTCGTCAAAGCCTTATGATTATTTACTTCGAATCTTTTATAAGAGGAAGGCCAGCGCGCGCGGACCGTAGAATTAAGGCCGGTTCTCACATGCAGCGAAGCGCTGATGTAGCGCTCCTCACTTGCCGTCAGCTACTTATCGTCTGCCATGAGCAACAGTTTTGACGGTGCGATACAAAGCTGGTGAACACTCCCATCAGCACGCGCGTAGCGCGAGGTAAGCGCTATGCTTGTAGCGCTCCGCTGCATGTGGGAACAGGCCTTTACACTTCCAGCGTTCTCATCGATGCTTAAGTGATTTAGAAAAAGGTCTATTGGGACGCTGTCTGCTCTTGTGTGCTATCAATACCCGGCCGATTGAGTCAAGGCAATCCGTTTTCCAAAGACGTTGCCATGCCGACAAATATCGCGTTCATTTAGGCTTCAGAATGGCCAGAATCGAAAGACTATCTAAAAAATGACTATCTAACAAAATGCGGCGAGGTCATTGCTTATGCTTTGCGATTTAAATGAGGTAAGGCAAAGCAAAAGCCTCCTGTACCATTCATTGCTGACTAACGCGCCCAATATTGCCGCTACAGCGACATATTAGTTCCAAAGCGAGCGGCGCTCACTCACCGGGGCACCGCCATGTTTCCCCGCATCCCCACCGAGCCAGTCACGTGATTTCAAAATCTCTGTCCTAGGTACTGCGGCTAACTTTAGCCGCGGTTAGCGCTTCGAGCAAACGGGCGCTGGTCGTCGTAAGAGGTCGCAAACGGTCGTAGCTGTCGGTCGTACTCGACCGCAAGTGTCCCGACCAGACTTGAGGTGAAATATTAAATCCCATTTACTTAGGCGTTCCAGTTTTCTTCGGTTCGACGTATTTCCCGTGTATCCAAAATAACAAAAGAAGCGTTTTATGGATCCTTGATGCGTTATTAATGAAGACAACTCACCATATTTAAAGTCGCATATATATTTCTTCTCATAGTGAGTGCCTTCGTTTCAGCAGATCGTTACTCCGGTAAAACAAAAAAGAAAAGAAATCCAAGTTGGCCCAAATGACATGTCAGAGGGCTTTTTAAGCCCCTCGCCATGTCTTCCAACTCCGCAGTAAGCCTCGATTGTGATTCGATGTTTTGTTGTCCTAAATGTCCTCTCCCAGCGCTCGTTTTGTTCTCTGTGTTTTTGTGAGCACCGTGTCGTCCGGGAAGAAAATGTTTATGCCGCTCGACCGAGTCTAGCGCAGAAATGCTGTCCCGTGGAGCTTGCGGATTGGCGACGTGAGGGCCGACGGCGGCGGCGGAACGCTCAGAACCGAGCTTGGACCCCGTCCCCCAATTGGACTGACTGACTGTCCCCGAGTTATTGAGCCCACACAGCGTGCCATCCGTGCCGCTGCGCTCTTGTCCTCTCCTCGGGCATGCTTTCGGATCTTTAGTGTATATACTTCTGCTGGATGTCCCTTCGCCCTAATAAACGGACCCAGTCTGAGAGGCATAAACGAGAGACACACAAACAAAATAAGAAGTTTCAAAACAAAACAAAAAAGAACGAAAGGAAAAACACCTTTCGGAGATTCCTGATGTTTTTTTAGAACCAGCTGGCACGTTTGTGTCTTGCAGAGAACGCCGTTTTTTGTTTTGTTTTGCTTCGTCTTTCGACTGTTCCTGTTTGCTCTTTGCAGACCGTCTTTTACCCATCTCAGGTCTCAAAAGACTTTAAATGTTTGGAATTTGTTTTTATTATTGTGAAGTACATGGGTGCATTTTGACTGAGTACAAGCGACACAACAATTTGGATTTATCTTTTTTTTTTTTCTTTTTCAGTGGCAAGGGCATACGCTCGGAAGCTGGATGGGCGAGCGATTTTTGCCAATCGTGCGGCTGTGCCTCAATCTCTTGCGCGCCTCCACGCAAATCGGGTGAACGTGAGATCGCATTGGGTGAAGCTCATCCCAATATAAAAGTGAATTGCCGTTACGTGACATCGGTGCGTGTTGGGAGACGCTGATAGCCAATTATATTTTGAAGATACCGGTCGGTGGTTGCGGCTGCCCGCGGATGTTAATATGCGTGTCCCAGGTTGTCGCGATGTTATTCGTATTTGTTTTATTTTTTATTTGTTCATTCAAGTACCTTAAAGAGACATTGTAGGAAACCCAATCACCACGCAAGAAATGTGGTGGTCGAGATGCATGATAGCAAAGTGTAAGTTGAGTAAAATGTCTGGAATATATCTGCTAAAGTTTGAAGAGTCTACATAATATAATGTATGCCTATCGGCAAATCATAAGCGCTTGAAATACACGCACATTAACTTACAGGTTAACAACGTATAAAATTACAAATAGTTTAACGATCGTACTCGTTCCTTAATGATGAAAGAAAATGGGAAAATCTAGATTAGGACTTGAATGTTAAAACAGCGGTGTATGTCTGCCTTTGAGGTAGGGCGAGACTCGCTTACTCGTCTAATCAGTAGATGAATAATTCAGCAAGTAGAATAACCTGATAAATCAAAGTATTTAATGTGCCTAGCGCATATGTGTATACCGACAGCACGCCGGTAAGATGCTCAAGCATATCAAATGAGGTAGCGGAGGGCGGCCACGCATATGATCTATATCAAACTCATAAGCCATGTTGAAAATATGTAGGCGCTCTACGCTTCTTCCTAAATACGTGAAAAGGATTTATGTATTATGATACAGCCTCACGTATTTCAGAGATTATATTTTTTCAGGTCAACTCTCGTGCCAATATTTTTTTAGAGCGCAGCTCTTAGGGGCCCGTTCCCGGCTTGAGCGGCGTCGCCGTCGCCGTCGCCGTCGCCGTCGGCGTCGCCGTCGCCGTCGGCGTCGCCGTCGCCGTCGGCGTAACCAAGGTCATCCCAAGGTCACTTGACCCCCAAGGTCATCCCAAGGTCACGTGACCCCAAGGTCACCCCAAGGTCACGTGACCCCCCCAAGACACGTGACCCCAAGGTCACGTGGCTCTCAAGGTCACGTGACTCCCCAAGGTCACCCCAAGGTCACGTGACACCCAAAGTCACGTGGCTCCCCAAGTCACGTGACCCCCGGGGTCACGTGACCCCCGATGACGTCATCAGTGACGTCACTGATGACGTCACCGGAATCCGCATCGTCAGCGTCATTATCAATGATGACGTCATCCGTGACGTCACCGGCATCCGCATCGTCATCGTCATCATCACTGATGACGTCACCGGCATCGGCATCGTCATTGTCATCATCACTGATGACGTCACCGGCATCCGCATCGTCATCGTCATCATCACCATCCGCATCGTCATCGTCATCATCGCTGATGACGTCATCAGTGACGTCACTGATGACGTCACCGGCATCCGCATCGTCATCGTCATCATCACTGATGACGTCATCAATGACGTCACTGATGACGTCACCGGCATCCGCATCGTCACCGTCATCATCACTGATGACGTCACCGGCATCCGCATCGTCATCATCACCATCCACATCGTCATCGTCATCATCGCTGATGACGTCATCAGTGACGTCACTGATGACGTCACCGGCATCCGCATCGTCAGCGTCGTCATCACAGATGACGTCATCAGTGACGTCACTGATGACGTCACCGGCATCTGCATCGTCATCGTCATCATCACTGATGAAGTCATCGGCATCCGCATCGTCATCGTCATCATCACCATCCGCATCGTCATCATCGCTAATGACGTCATCAGTGACGTCACTGATGACTTCACCGGCATCCGCATCGTCATCGTCATCATCACTGATGACGTCACCGGCATCGTCATTTTCATCATCACTGATGACGTCATCGGTATCCGCATCGTCATCGTTACTGATGACGTCATCGGCATCGTCACGTGACCCCCTAGGTCACGTGACCCCCCCCCCCAAGGTCACTTGACCCCCCCCAGTACCCTTCCCTCCTCCTCCTCAAGAGCTGCGCTCTAATTCGGCGTTACAGGGAGTTGTAAACGGCTTTCACTTTTTTTTATTAACAAATTACGGAAATTTATTAACGCGGCTTAGACAGCTGGGGATGAACTTGCATATATATATACATATATACAGCGCTAAATAAATTGCAAAAATAAATAAAAATAAATGAATGCCAAGGTTCACTTCCCGAATCTAGCCGTCCTCACCCTCTCTTCTTTACGAGTTATGCCCCAGGACGTTCTATCATTTTCTTCTTCTGAGCCATGCTGCAATGCTATGGATGTCGGAAAACAGTTTTACTCCCATTTTATACGGCTCACGCTCCAAGATACGCATAGATCCCATCGAAAGCTCGGCAAACAACTCATTGCTTCTCAGCCGGACACGAGGCTTTAAATTATGCGTCCGCGGCGCCGCCAATCGACTTCTTTGCGGCCGGAACACTCCCGGTGCTGCGCTCTGGCCGCGGTTGCGCCAAGCGCTAAAGTTCGGAGTTGCTGTCCTGACCCCGCACTCGACTCATTAAGTTCGATCGCGTCACCGTTCATCATTCGTTCCTTCCTCTCGTCCCGCCTTTCCCCTTTCCCTTGCAGAGACTTGGGTCAGGCTTTAAGAAATCGAGTAGATATGAGGTATCCGCCTCGCATGGACCATATTTGGTCATATGTTAATATTTTTAATCACGCATGTTTAAAAGTTGAAAGTGATTTTAGCAGTTGCGCTACTGGAGGCGTTTATCAACACATTTAACTACATACGGTTCTACTCAAGGTGGAAGTAGTAAGGGAGATGTGTCTCAACGACGCTGCTTCGTCATGAAACAACTGTGTCGAAGGTTTTCTCGGATTAGCGCCAAAAGCTGCGAGATGCGCAACTTGACAGGGCTCGAAGAACCGTCCGCATTTTCAAGACCGCGCTGCATGCGATCATGCCTGTGCGGGAGGATAAACCTACAGTGCCCCTGCCGGAACATGCGCGAAGCGTGAGAGAAATTCCGGGCCTCTTTTTGGCCTTGTTTAGATATGTCCCTCCTCTTGCATAGTGATATCCCAATGGCCAAATAATCTTTGATAGTGAAATCACCCACTATTTTTCGGTGCTCATCGGTGTTTATGATTACGGCCCTCATAAATCGAACACTTGGCCAACAACTTCGCTGTGCAATCTTGCAGTACCGCCAGGGCCAACGCTATCGTAATGACCGGGTGAATTAAGAGGCCTATTTTAAATTTCTCGAAAGCAATATTTCTAAGCTAAATGACGGCTGAATCCTCGAAGAATCCAGCGAGATATATACTTTTTTTTAATTGCTGCATCGGTTAATGACTGCGCCATGAAACCTTTTTTCAAACTTTTTAGCACATTGTACCCTCGAGGCCCTATACAAGTTTTTAGCGCTCGTCACCCGCGCGAAAAATGCCGAATCCTTGGGTCGGGAAGGCCCGCGCGCCCGGTGTATGACATTTCACAGAAGAGAGCAACTGCGCATGTTCAAAACGCGTTTCATAGCGCACTAGACAAAAAAGGCAGTGCGCAAATGGCGTATATAAAAAAGAAACCTATGGGACGCTTAAGCTTCGCCTTTAAGGGCCGGTTTCCCCAACGCCGTTAGCGCAAAGCGGAGCTTAGCCGGGAACCTAAGCTAAGTTTCGGTTTCGTTCGGTTGCATCAAAATCGCTTATCGCTAAACCTAGCACTAAACTACGCTGATCACAACCACTCAAAATTGGGCGCTTTTCTTTTGGTTATTTCTTAATCCTGGATTTCAAACATGGCGGCTGGTTTGTGGCGGTCGACGCGGTGGACGAAACTGGTTGTACAAGGTGTTTTAGGCTACAACAGCGTGAGAGTCTCGACAGAATGACCTTCTATTGTGACAAGGATGCAAAATATTGTCGCGTGAAGTGTTTATCAACCTCTGTTTTCAAGTTGGCTCTCCACTTTCAGTGCGTGTTAGCCCTAACCGAGATACGTACGGAGCTGTGGGGCTCACGTCTGTCTTCCCGTTGGTTATTCTGTCAGCGAGTTTATTCGTATGTACTTACTCTACTGATTTTCGCATAACTGTAACGTTGCTATTTACCACTTTGTTTATTTCTACATGAAATGCACATCCTTCAATCCGATCAGCGCGTTGAATAGTGGCAGTACATGATCTCGGCGATCAGCTGATTGTCGACACTTTTGCTGTTTGCATCAGAGTACGGCACTCTTAAAGGGAAGCTACGGAGCTTCTTGGAAAAAATGAGTTAGAAGTGAATTCGAGTGTAGTTTTACCCCATGAACCCAAATACCCAAATTATTTTCAGCGCAAGTATTGTAGAACGCGAGAAAACGCGAAAGACAGTCGCTGTCCGTGACGTCATTGACGGCTCTTTTGGCTGCCCAAGGCTAGGGAGGCGGGGCTTCAGCCCTATTTTGAAATTGCTCGTATGGCTCTCCGGCGCGTCGCATTGAAATACAATTTTGATATATGTTAATCTAAAGGCCAAATGAACGCAATTCAAGCGTTTTTTCTCAAATGTAGAAGTGCCCCATCTTCCCTTTAAAATATAAAACAGCGAAAAGTCAATTGTTTTCGTTTCCTGAGTTTCGAGACAATCTTTGGTGAATTTTTCTTGTCTCTCGAGTAGAATCTTGGCTTCAGACAACTGTATCGTTCCATAACCGTACCTTTTCTGGTGATCGCGTTCTTTAGGAACATTTTACTTTATAGGTTGTTTGCACATGACGTCAATCCGCCACTTTGTTGTTAGTTTGTGTTTCCAAACAAATTTACTACATTGAAAGATTACATCGTAACCGGTTGAAATGATGTCAGCGTGGTAAGACATAAGCTTCTGTGCTCTACGCATTTGAGGGGGCATGCAAATTCTTGGAATGCTCGAGTTTGGCACACACCAGACAGCTCACAACAACAATATGGTGGACGAAATTACGTCAGTGAAAACACCATATAGCTTTTATTCGTGGCGACGACAACTTCTATTCGTGGCGACGACAACTCGATGACTTCTATTCGACGATTTCCGGGCATTTTCGCAGCTGCCGTGGCGAGTTCGTCACTGTTTTGAACGTCATCGGTCTCGGGCATGACTTGATTTTAGTAGTCATCTTACCTGCCTAGTTATTCTCGATGATGTTTTGTCTTCAGCAAAGAAGCGAGTGGAGCGTTCCTCTCGCATTCGGTGAGATTTGGGGCTCCTGATAGCTCCTTTATTTTAAAATGTGAGTACGGAAACTACTCTTACTGTCAAAATATTGTTATTGACGGATATTAAACACACAATCACAGATATGAAGAGCATTCGGGTCTATTTAAAGCGTTGACTCCTTTTTTTGAAAGTTAAGCGAAAAAATGATTGAATTTGGAGACCTTTAATTCCTTACTCACCTAAGAAATACAGCGAAAAGCAAACACCGACTACAGCAGTTTTTTTGTTTTTTTTATATATCTTGAGATTCCTCAACGTCAATCGTACACTCTAAGAAAAAAGGGAGCGCGACTTAGTCCCTCGGGGGAGTAAATGCGCTGCCACCACCATTAGTCCCCTAGGGGAGCAACTGTAACGGGAGCAACTGTTGCGCCCCGTCAGTTAGTCCCTCGCACTAGCACCGTTGGGACTAACTGTTGCACCCTTTCAGTTACACCTCAAGGACTAGCTGTTAGGCCCTTACACTTGGTCCTTTGGGACCAACTGTTACACCGTTTCAATTGAACCTCGAAGACGAACTGTTAGACCCTTGCGTTTGGACCTTTGAGACTAATTGTTACACCGGCTCAAATGAACCCCGAGGACTAACTGTTAGGCCCTTGCACTTGGACCCCTGGGTCTAAACGTTGCGCCCTTGGATTTAGGCTTCTGGGACTAAAGGTTTATCCTTTTCATTTGGTCCCGAGCCACAAATCTCCGAAACGAAATTGCGGAGTTCAGGTTAAACGTAGCTTTATTGCCTCGTAGATACACATCGCATTCAAGGATGAATGAAGTCGAAGTTCCTGGGCGGTAGAATCCACGATAAGGCCAAACTCCGAAGACTGCACTTGCGTCGACGATGGCTTGGACACTGGGACGTCTGTCCAAGTCGGTCGTGGTCCCAGCACCGTTTATTGGAGCACGGGCAGCTTCTTGCCTGTTTGCGAGGAATTTGGATTATTAGTAGCAGGGCAGCGTAAATACCCAATCGCTTGACAAATATATGAGATATAAGTTATAACACACGCATAATAAATTAACAAATAGGCTGCATAAATGATACAATGGTTCACATCCAACATGCGGTCTGTTGACAGCAGTCCAGCGCAATATTAGATTTTAGTAGACCTTTCGCTGCGAATTACAGACCCAGCGCGTGCGTGCTCAAACTATGCTTCAAAGTGACGGCACGATCTCCCGCCATCGACGCGAAAGTCTAGTGTACAATCGAATAAATGTCTCCGTTAATGCCGGTTCTCACAAGCAGCGAAGCACTGATGTAGCGCTGCTCACGTGTCATGAGCTACTTTTCGTTTGCCATGAGCATGAGTTTTGTCGGTGCGATACAAAGCTGGTGACCGATCACGCCAGCACGCGCTTAGCGCAAGGTCAGCGCTATGCCTGTAGCGCTCCGCTGCATGTTTGGACAGGCGTTTATGGTCAAGCGATCCTGCCAGGGTCTGCGAAACACACACACACACACAAAATAAGCCATAGGTAGAACTGGCGTTTCGCTCGATACGATTGAATATGACGTCTCTCTGCTGCATAACAAAATCAGCAACCATGGTGCCAAAAAGAATATAGCATGGCGCGCGCTTTGCAAGCTAGAGAACGCGCTCAAAATAAAACACTTTCTGAAGCCGCAGTTAATAAATACACCATAAACAGAAGCACTTCGACATACCTTAATCGAGTTCCCTTGGCTTGTGACGTCAGAACAGATCAAGTGCAGTGCTTCAGTACCGCGAATCCAAACCCGATCCCGGCATGATCGGAGACGACACAAGGCGACCATGCCTCCGACGAAGGCTGTATTTCGACTGTCAACTTACTAAAAACAGGTTCTTTTCAAACAAAGACACTTCCCATTTTCCCGACGGACCCCATCTGACCAACGCCCAACCCCCCGCGTGTACAAGTAGCAAGGAATGGGGGGGTAGGGGATTGGGGGAGGGGGCAGTGCGCGCAGAAGATAATCTCTTTTCCCGCTCCCACTACACACGACACAAGGACACCGAAGAGCTCCAAGGACGGGATACGGTCGCCACTTTCAACACGCCGGTCGAGTCACCTCAAGCAAACACTTTTTTTTTTCTTTCTTTTCTCTCTCTCTCTTAAGCATTTTCAGCTTCCGCAAGTAACTTTTCTTTTTTTTTTTTTTAGTTTGCATTTGTTTTGTATTAGTTGGGTGCTGCCAGGTGTGACGTTCCGGGCGTGGTTCGTTCTTCGTTGTTCATCTGGATTGTTTTGGAAACAGCGACGACGATGGCATGAAGGCGTCTGGATACTGTCCCTGAATGTGCTCTTTAAGTGGAATGTGCCGTGCATCAAGTGTGTCAGTGCGGAGTTTGAGTTCGACATTGGACTACCCAGAAAGGTTTGTCACACAGAGACGGAGGCGCGTTCCCACCGGCGATATAGTCGCGCGATAACTTTCATCGCAAAAGCGACCATCGCGGGCAAAAAGCAACGCGATTGGAGCAGTCGCTTCTCGACTCGACTTTTTTGCGATGCGATCTAGTTGCGGAGCGGCTCAGCCAATCAACGGCGTTCGGAGCGAGAGTTTTCGAGAAACGATTCGCCAACGAAGGCGTTGGACTCGCTTACCGCACACGCCGGTGTGTCCATCTAATTTTTTTTGCGATGCAATCTAGTCGCATCGCGCGACTGCTTATATCGCCGGTGGCAATGCTCAGTTTTAGCGATTGAAGTGACCATTTATTCTGACTGCGAGACTCCGGTGTTAAAAGCGTGGCTTCTACAAACTGTTAAGTTTCATTTTTAAAAGAAAAAAAAAAGTGTTATTATTTGGAGGTGTTGCGTTTGGATAAATGCATATTTTTTGCGCGAAGGCAAATTACGTAAATGGGACTTGTGGAATGTCAACAGATCATTTTTGACGAGATAGTTGGGTGAAGTCGAGTCAACACATTTGTTGACTCGCATTCACACAACGCGTGAAGCTCTACCATGCAATGTCTTAACGTGCGTGGCACATTGAACGAATTCGCCAGTTTCGTTCGAGTTTTGTCAACACTTTCAGCCGTGCTGGGCTGAGTCTCGCCGATCCCCAAGACAAGCGAAATAGCATCCGTCCTCCTGGCGAACATTCCGTTTGCATTCGGGGACTAGATCATACAGATGCACCCTGTCTGAGGGGGACTAATGGATACTTTTGCTCGCGCACGCCTATCGGTTGGTCCCAGTCGAGCGCAGTTAGTCCCCAGCTTTTGCGCACGGTACCTATATCTTGAGCCAGATGGTCCTTTCGGGGAGCAACTGGGAGCTGAGAGGACCAAATGCTGCCGTTAGTCCCTTGAGGCCAACTTTTTTCTTAGAGTGTATTCGTCCCTCTGAGTGTTCCCTAGTTCGCTCTGTTTGTCCCTACATTCTCTAGGCAAATCCAGCGTTTAGCTAGGGGCGCGTCTGTAAAGCCGAGTTAACGTTGGTGCAACCGGAGTTTAAACCCCTGCTTATCTGAGCTCGGTTTAGGACGCTAAGCCGACTTAGGAAAGAGCCGCTTTGGTTTAAGGTAAGCGACGTTGGTGCAACCGGTCCAAAGAGTGGAACGCGACAAGCGTTCTTTGCGTGGTCAAGTCAGTAGTGTGTCTGGCTCCCAGCCGAAGAATCGTGGGTCCGAGCCCCGCCTAAAATTCTTCAAATTTTGTTTAAGGAAAATGAACTACTTGATTAAGTGAAATAATTTAAGACATGCGGCGACCTTTCATGCGCATTACATGGCATGTTTTAATCACTTTCATTCCAACCTGACGCCCTGTTTCACGTGAGCGTTTTATGTTGTTTGAAATTTCCGAGCGAGGTCACGTGTCTGTGACGTCACGAGTCTATCGACCAATCAGGATTTTGGTGACACGCCACCGACGCCGGCTTTTCTTCGACATGTGCTCCGTAACGCTATCGCGCCAACAGCCTATACTTTCTCTCATTTACAAAAAAAAAGCGAAGAAAATTGCTAGACGATACACGAACAGACTTAAAAGTCGCAGTGCATTCACTTCGCTTGACTGATTGTGCTAGAGGAATGGCACAGAGGAAGGGTGAAGACCTGACATTGCGGTTTTGACGCTATTTGTTCGTTACGACCGGCTCGCCACATCTGCTGCGCTCTTACATATCGGTAACGCAAGCAAGGTAGGGCGCCTCTACACGCCTTTGCTGATTAATGACAAATCAGACGTTTTACCGCCCAATCATTTCCTGTTTTTGAAAGAGCACACAATGTGTCGTGACTCGGCTCGAGCTCGTAGCGCTAGCTAGTGTTTTCATCTCGTTAGGAGCCCTATAGCCGCACTCACACTGCTTATACATCCCACAAAAGACAGTCTGGAAACATATTCGAACGCAAGTCACCGCGAGATCCGTAATTCAAATGCCGCATGGCAGCGAGTTCAAGGAGAAACTTGGCACCCGGCATTCGAACAACAGATATCGCAGTGACTGATGTTTGCAGACTGTTTTTTGTATGCTGGCATGAGCAGTGTGACCCCGGTTTAAAACAGAACACACCTGGCAAAAGTCTGCATCTAGGTCCTGCCTTGATTGGAGGAGTGAAATGCGACGTTTCCATCGATTCGGCCTTGCGTCACCACGCTAAAAATAATGCCCCGTGGCGTGCTTGCGGCCGGCAGTGGGGTCGAACGACACGGACGGCGAAACATGTACTCGGCCATCGCGGCGTCATGGGCCCGTTCGCATAATCGGCGCGACAAACGACTGCCTTCCGTCGATGTTCCTTTCCTGTGCAATGTGATTCCACACTCTCGGAGTTTCCTGCATGCGTGCCGCGCCACAAAGCACTTGAAACACCGATCATCTGTACTTCTTCATTCAGTTCATCCAATGAGAAGAGGGAGCTTCTCTTGCACCCCAATGGTCCCGTGCTCTCCGTGACCACAAAATAGGGTTGTCTGAATATCGCTTCAAATCAAATAGCGAATGGCCATGCCTAGCTTCGGCATTGTAAAGAGCTCCGGTATACCGAAGGTTTCCTTTGCACTGTGAAGGCTGTGAGTGATGCAGTGCCATACAATTCGTACCACTAATCGCAAATTCCTACAAAAAAGGTGTCCTTCCCACATAGCAGGGCTGCCAACAGGGGAAGTTAGAATTTCCCTTGTGGACGCCTCCAATTACCCTATTTCTACCGAAATTTACCTCCCTTGCCCGAATAATTACGTGATACTAAATATTAGTTGTTTCCTGCATCGCTTTCATTTTTACGAATCAGAGATATATTATCGAGCCTTTACGCCTCGCGTACATTTCGCAAATGAGTTTATTATGCGAAAGAGTATAGCTGAAATAAATAATGCGAGGGGAAGTGTTACCGGGAGAACTAAACTGACAAATGTAACCCTATCTTCGCCTCAGATGTTATGAAGGACATCACAACACGGTATACTGCTTTAATAACTTCTGTGGTGTTTTTCATAATGGTCAGTCCAAAACAAAAGCCGTAACACAAGCTAAAGTTCTCGAACACTTGAACACTACACATAGTA
Organism: Ixodes scapularis; assembly: GCF_016920785.2. Lineage (NCBI taxonomy): Eukaryota > Metazoa > Arthropoda > Arachnida > Ixodida > Ixodidae > Ixodes > Ixodes scapularis. The sequence continues at coordinate 20,389,584 of NW_024609835.1, forward strand.
AGCACCATTTCGTGCACGGCACTTGACAAAATATTATTTGTCATAGTAAGTCTGTATCTTGGACATGCTGTCTGTATCTCCAGACATCGCAGCATTTTTTGTCGTACTCAAGCTTACTTTTCCGAGAAGGCACAGTGGCGCTCTCAGAAGCTTCGAGTTGACTGGTCGCTTCCTCCATTAGTTTTCACGGCGGCGATGAAAACTGATTTTGCCGACAAAAAGTGTTCGAGTGCTCCTCAGTGTTGCCAGATGGTCGCAATAGAGCAACTAAATGATCTACGCTTACAGCCGTATTCTTGAACGGGCCTCCACTCGAACCTCCACCTCGACTCAGTGGAGTGGAGGAAAGAAGCGCGCCTCCACTCGAGGAGCCATTGGGCTGCAGAGACGCGCCTCGGCGTTTCCTCGAGTGAGGAGCTCCTCGAGAAACCCTCCTCCACTCGAGGCAACTCGAGGAGACGTGACAGGCGTCTGGTTACGAGGTTGTAGTAAAAAGTTAAGTTGAAAACATTATTGTGGTGTGAAATATGAACATATTAGTTCATCTTGTTGGAAGGGAAACATTTTAATAGCATTGCAGTGCGAGTTTGCAAGAGCTTTTCTTCGAAGCGCGAATGTTTTATGCGTTGTAGCCGATAACAGCAACAAGCGTTCTCCAGTCTGGCAACAGCGGCGCCCGCGACTTCTGTTTTCCGCGCCTCGCCAGCCTCGCCCAGCCGCCCAGCCTTCCGTCTTTGCTTCGGTCGCCTAAAGAAAGGTTCGTATCTGCCCGACTGTCTTGCTTTTGACGTCTAACGATTATCTTCCACCCTTCTTCTTTCTTCAGAGCAACCACAGTCCCACAGTGTTTTCCAACGATGCCTAAGCAATCCGCGAACGAAGGAAGGATTGTCTACACGAGGGAGGAGCGCGATCTCCTCCGAGCACTTGTTCAAAAATACTGGAAAGTTATAGAAGATAAAAGAACTAACAACTCCTCGAAAGAGGCTAAACTTGAAGCATGGGAAAAACTCTGCACTGAGTATAACTGCCAGCCGAATGTCTGTCCAAGGGACGTTAAACAACTAAAAAAGTGTTGGGATAACGCTAAATCCAGATGGAAAAAAAGTGACTCGGAGGAGAAGCGCGACATCCACGCAACAGGTATGTGGTTCATTTCTACTTTCGGCAAAATAACGCAGTGCGTTCGCAGAATCATGACACGATGTGTCTGCTTAAATAACTCTGCAGAGGAATTTTATGTGGCCACCTGCGACGTCCGCAGGAGAATACTTTGTCGCTCTATCTGGTGCTTGTGCTGACATCGACAACCTGCGTTTTTGTGTTGTGCAACATTTAAGCGACCATTACACTGAGCATTATGGTTGAGCTACACCACCCTAACCCGAGTTTCGACTTTGTCTTGAGCTGATTTAGAGAAGCAATCTGAATGTGTAAATAAAAACCGGTGCACAAAACTGGCACTATAGTACACGTTACATGAATTGAGCCAAGCAGGCAATCTTTATGGATGCTCTTGTTTGTTTTTTTTTGTGCCAAGCTTGTTTTTTGCATGTTGCTGGTTTAATTGTATGTCATCTCTCATTTCTTAACTGTGACGATCTAGGAACAGCCATTATAAGGAGTATTCACCTGCGGCTTATGCGCAGGTTTCGTGGGGTGCGTTCTGGGTACATCGCCATCTTTGTACCCTTGACAGCTGCACCAGGACCAGCCGCACTACACCACAAATCTTTCCCCAAATTCTTTGAAACCGGAATTTGCAGCGCCAGTATGGTGTCGTGCGTGATGGTTGACTGCCGCACCAAGTTGCAATTGAAGAAACTGGAGGAAAGCAAGCCTGCAAACTCCCCGTTACTTTAAGATTCTGAGAGTCCGAACACACGAGTGTGGGAAAGCACGGTACCTCAATGCGAATGGCTTGCGCGCATCGACCGAGAAGGTGTCGACAAGTACCAATGTTTTCAAGGCACTTCGTCCCGGGTAAGTGTCGGCACCATTTGTTTTGTCGGACATCAGCAGTAAGATTTCCACAAAACGTTGCCTGTCACTGCTGCTCATTGCGACGTGTGTCACATGTAGTTTTCGATGGACCGAGCGACAGCGGATCTTGTCTCGAGCTTGGAAGGAATGAAAAAAAGAGCCATAGGGGAGTGCAGTGAGAGTGTGACTCTTTTTGCCTGAGCAGTGGTAACTAGAAAGCGACAGGAATAAACTCGGAAGCGGAGATTTCTTTCGATGTTGGTTTTCTGGCGCTCCTGCGATAAGCTCACATTCGAGTTTCTTAAGCATGTTTTTTTATTGTGACCGACTAGCAACTAGCTCTAAAGTATGAACCAGATATAAGTGATTCTTCCAGACAAAGCGACGCGACAGGACCCCCTGTCACTCGGTCCGTCGAAACAACAAGCAAGCGATGCAAGTCGCAATGAGCAGCAGCGACGGGCGATGGGCGAAGCTTTGTGGAAATCTTGCTGCTAATGTCCGACGAAAGCAAATGGTGCCAACGCTCACCCGAGGCGAAGTACCTTGAACACACTTGTCTTCGTCAAAAACATTCAGGTTGATTCACACAAGTCATTTGCATTGCCTTCTCACGGAGAGTGACCGTGCTTTCTCGCACTCGTGTGTTCAGGCTCTCGGAATCTTGAAAAAAATGGGAGTCCGCAAGCTTGCTCTCCTCTTTTTTGTTGTTCAACTGCGACTTTGTGCAGCAGCCGACCGTCATGCAGGACACCATACTGGCGCTGCGAATTCTGGTGTCACCGAAACCAGAGAAAGATTAGTGAAAATAAAACTCTCTGTGAAACTTTTAGATAGACTGTAAGCAGTTACTTGTAAACAGTGAGGTCAACCATTGATTTGTGCTGGCATGCTAAGCTGGGATCAATTTATTTGAAAACTTATGTATGTTCGTAACATGGCTGTAGTTGATCACATTGAACCTCTGTAGCATTTTCTATACAGATTGTGAAACAGCACAATCATTATGTCATCACTTTTTATTCTTGCAGTTTAGTGTCAAACTACAAATTTTACTGGCTTAGTTGTGGCATGATTCCTTGTCCTTTCTGTGTTGTGCCCTGTACATCTTAGCTCATGGATGCTGTCACATAATGTACGCCGCAGGAGGGGGCCCCCGTACCTGCCGGCCCATGAGCCCTTCCCTCCAGCTTGTGGGGGCACTGGCGTCCCACATGGCGACACGGCTGGGAAACCCGCACGACAGCGACTGTGCCCATGCTGACCAGCCGGTGCTGTCACTGCCGCCGGCTGCCATGCTGGAAGCAATGGTTGACCAGCGCGCCAACTTGGACATGATGCCGGGTAAAAGTTTTGACTTATGACTGCATTTGCCATGCAGAAACTAAATAGCTCCAAGCGAGCAAGCATTTGTTTTCTGAGGAGCGCTCTCCTGGCGGTTTTCCTCCATACTAATGCCGACGTCAGGACTCGTCCATGTGAAGCAAACAGGGGGGAGCCCATCAACGCAAAGGAAATGCTGTTATCAACCGCGTCTTCTAAGCGTGGTCTTATTGAAAAGGAAGAACGCCAGCTCGCTTGGAGCTATTTAGTTTCTGCGTGACTGTAGATATAGAAATCGGTTTAGAGGTTAGTTACTACTAGGCTGCCTATTTTGTTGTGTTTATTTCTGAGAAAACTGCTGATGTTCTTCCGTTTATTTGGTGTTTCATTTTTGGTGAGCTGTTTATAGGAATAAAACTGGGATTATGGGTCAACGAATATCACCCGCCCCTACAATGAATGTAGCAGTTGCGCAGCGGGCACCTTCCCATAATCCTCCTTGTCACAAAATGTAACTCAAGCTGTTTACGTTAGCTGTTAGAATGCGCGCTTTGTATCTCCAGCTAGCTCTGCCTAGTAGCTTGAATGCGATGCTCATCCCAAATGCATATGCTGTGTTCATAATGACACTTCATACGGTGACTGGATTCGATGCGCCTAAGTCGCCTTTATGTAGACACGGCTGGAGTCCAGTTTGCACTGTATACCAGTTTGACTCTGTTAGCCTTCGCATCATTCACTGTGGAAAGCTTCATTGTTTAGGACCACCATCCGTAACCAAGCCAATGAAGATAAATGGTGTAATAATGCAACTATGAACTAGCCACAACACTGGAAGAGGTACAGAACAGGATCCCTCAAGCAGATTACACCAGCAGCTGGCATTCAACATTTCCATAATGGGTTCACATTCTCTCGTATCTACCCCCTGCCTGTAACACTCACAGCATCTATGTGTTGTGCCTGTCCAGATTCTCCTGCCTTGCCCGCTTCGCCTGCATCGCCACCACTGGACTGGGGTGACAGCATGGAGCCGGCATTTGCTGCATCGCCACCCAGGCCCCCAAACCCTCCGTCTCCTCAACCGACCCGTGTGGCCCCCCGAGCGAAACCGGCTGTAGGCCGCGTCGCAGCTTTTGAGGCGATGTTGGCTCCAGAAACGAATGCCCGTGTGGCCGCCCTGGAGAGGGAGGAGCTGCGCAAGGAGGAGCTGCACCAGTTGCAGGTGCAGCTGCTTCGTGGCCAGCAGCAGCGTATCGAGCTGGAACTTGAGCTGCTCCAGCTCGACAAGCGAATTAAGCTGCAACAGCTGCTTGCTCTCGAAGCAAAAACACAAGATTAGGTGGATTTTTTTTAGCGTTGCATTTTAGTTTATTACATTAAGTTTCACTTTCTTTTTGTGTATGGTTGGTTTTTTAAAGGGTATTAATTCGTTCATTTTGTCCCTGTTTAGTAAAGTCTTCTTTCTTTTTTCCTTTTTTTAACTTGGTGGTGTAATAATCATTTGTAGTGAACTTTCTATACAAAAGGGCAGTTGCATCAACTTTCGATGCATTCTCTCAAAGAAAAGGAGGTAGCCCAGTATTTTGTTTCTTTCTTTACGCCGATTTTTTAAGAGAGGAAGTAATTATGATGCAAGTGTTCAGGCAGGGGGAAGTTAGTCGGCCCCAATAAGTGTCTATCCACATACTCCAAGCTGTGATGCTTTAACACATACTGCCACCGGCCCCCCTGGAGGAAGCGTAGCAATATATTTTTTTCTTATGTACAAACAGATGTTGCCAGCACTTTACCATTGTTCTATTGCCATGTTGGTTTTATTATTGTGTGATTTGTGCATGCTGTCTTGTGAATTAAATGTTGTGAACCATCATTGAATTCAGACGTGTCCCATTTACTGTCAAAACATTCGTGCCATAAACCCTATATGGACTTATGCCACCACCCAGAATAAAGTCAACACCATCTTGACTAGCCAAGGTTTGCTCACTGCCTTTTTGTGGCCCACTGCAAAGTGCCAGTGCAGCAATTGGGCCCAAGCTTGCAGCCGACTACATACTGATATATTAATTGCATAGTCCCAGCCAAAACCTGATGTGCTCAATTACTCCCACTGAAAAGTAGTGCGACACCACCAGCATTGAAGTGCAGCGGCCCTGCACGTTCACATTGTTTAATACTGTTGGGACGCCCTTGACCAGCAACAACTGAGAGTGTCCTCCCAAGGTATCGCTGCGTTGTTGCATTATGCATTCTAACCTAAAGCCCTTCAGGTGTGAACCCAGTTGCAAGATAAGGTTTCAAGCATCTTTAAGAACAGGTTTATTCCACACAAAAAATCTGTACAAAATAGGGAGCATGTGCCCTTCAAGAAAAGGTTCACATGTCTACCGTCAGATGCCTGGCAAACTTCCATGCAAAAGTAAAGACAACACACAAATCCGTCAAAACGTCCACACAACACTGACAACACCATCAGAAGCTAAACAAAATGAAACCACGAAACAGCTTCCACCCTTCGACAGCGGCACTGAAGGCAGACGTCGAAATAATAAAGCCACTATTTTGATGTTTTACGGAAGTGACGTCACAGTTGTCAAAATAATTTGAGAAATATTTTGACGGTCGACATTGAAATAGTCGATGCTCGGCTTAAAACCTTCCCCCTTTCCCCCGGTTCTTTATGCCCATCTCTCCCTAGCCAACCCCCCTCCCTCCCCCCACACACTAACAAAATTCTGGCTACATTGCTGTTGTTTTCACAATGCGCCTAGTATGTAAAACTCCTAGAAATAATCTGTGCCCGTTTCCATGCCCCGTTGATGGTGTCCACGGGGTCCGGAGTCTGTGGCAGGTGGGGCTGCCTCCGACGTCGTTGAGGGGGAACTGGTGGAGTGGGCATAGGTGGGGGACACGGCTCATTCCGCAGGCGGGCCAAGTTGTGCAGTGCAGCACAAGCCGTGATTATCACGGCTGACCGTTCAGGCTTGTGCTGCAACCGCATGTCGAGGCACGGAAACCGCCTTTTCCACACACCAAAGGCCCGCTCCACCGAGTTCCTGGTCCGGATGTGGGCCTTTTGGTACCTACGTGAGAAGAATGATGAACTATCAGAGATCTCTCTACTGCTGCAACCACCGACAGAGTGAGAACGGCAGGGTGTGTCTTTTGAACGCCTGGCTTCTTGCATGTGCTCTACGCCTTGCAATGTGCTTTGGCTGTGTGTGTGTGTCCAAGGTGCACGAGATGCTACAATGCTGGCTAGGGTAAGACACTGAAGCTGGAGTTGGGACAACTGAAACTCCTCCCTGCTGTTCTCACCTTGTCAGTTACTATATACATTGTTGCTTCACATTGAAGCGATACAGTAGTTTTTAGGTAGAAAATGCGACACTGATTTGTATAGCGGTCTATCGCTGATAAATGCTCTGACCAATGTTCTTGGCAGAAAGTACCGAGTAGGATAATGTTGCTCTAGATATAGACACACAGCTCTCTCCTGTGGGCGGTTAATGTCTCTTTGCGCTTTCAGAGTTGCATAAGGTAACTCAAAGCATCAGTCCGGGTGATACGGGTATGCCATACGGTATGGACCCTTTCTGCGAGCTGCATTTTGGCACTGCTTCTTTCCGGAGGCTACGGCTTTGTGTATGGTGTGTTGTTGGGGGATGCTTCCTACATTATTGTCTGCTAGAGTGGAACACTAAGCCATAGTCCCACTTTGGCAACAAACACCAAGAAGCAACACTGACCAGTTCCACTGAGCGACAATGTTGTCGAGCACTGTGCGCTTGCCATCCGATTTGCCAAAGATGTGACAATCACATGCAGACAAGAAAACGATTAACGTCTGGGTCTGTTTTCATAAACCAATTGTACAGATAAGTTTGCGGAAACAAAATGAAAAGATGGAATTGTAAGTGCAGCTGATACATCAATTTTGGGTTAGCTTTAAATCTCATGATTTCTTCCAGCAGTGTAGTGCATACCTTTCCTCTGGACTTTTGGCTGCCCCTGGAGTGGCCAGTGGAGTCATGAGGTAGGTGGTGCAGGCATAGCCTGCATCTCCCAGCAGTACCCCGGGTACACGCTGGTGCTCGTACAGGACCCGTGCACGACTGTTGTCAAAGATCCGACTGTCGTGCACGGAGCCTGGCCAGCTGGCCACGATGTCGTAGAACTGGAGCTGGGGTCCCGTGATGGCCTGAGGGGGGGAAAGGAACAGCATTGGGATGAGCAGGCTGGCGTGGTATCAAAACAGACACATTTTTAGATCCAGATACCGTAAAATCCGGAGAGATGCCCTACCCCTATTTCTGGCTTGAACCACCGAAGGATAGCCCACTCCTAGTAATAGTAGTGTTGGGATCAATGATGGCCTCAGAACGTTGCTGGCTGGGAAGTACAGTCATCTTTACTTCGTTGCCCCTTGCCACCATAACAAGCTTGGAAGGGATACGACCTAATATTGACAATTTTTTAAAACTTTTCTTGATGTCGCATTGAAAGTTAGCCCACTCCATATTTTCAGCCGATATGCTCTTGAAGTTAGATGGTCTATCTCGGGATTTTATGGTATACTCAGCGAGTAAGTGCAGTTGCCAGCTTTGCAAATGAGGAGTTAATGACACAATAGTTAGTGCCCTGACTATGTCATGCAAATATAACGAAGCATGGCAAGGCCTCATTCCTTGTTATCAGAGATCCAGTAGATGATTGCTCGACCACCCATTAGCTTGAACGATTATCACATTCCTTGGTGTAAGCACCATATGGTTCTCATTTCTCTGTAGAAGTAACACAATCCTTGGTTTGTAAGCCACACCACTCGAGTTAAGACACAATATAGATTATTAAATATACAAGTTTTATGTTGTAGGGATGTCTTTTTTCATTAATTATTTACTGTTGGCTATGTGAAAGGAATTTACTTTTACTGTGCCATATTTCCCTGCCTTCACATCACAAGTGGAACGCCGTTCGGACTTTATTTATTATTATTATTATTATTTTTTTTTTTACTATGCTGTGTTTTATAATGTCACCATTCTCTTTATTTATTTGTTTTACGGTAAGAGCACAAGCAAAAATGAACTTACTTGCACGTTGATGGAAAAGTACCCTTTTCTGTTACGGTAGACTTCGCCATCGGGACCACCAGGCCCCTTGATCCTAACGTGAGTACAATCAATGCACCCAGTCACTCCGGGAAACTTCTTCAGAGCATAAAACTCTAGCATCACGCGATCGAAGTCCGTCGCGGTGCTGGGGAACTTCACGAGTCGTCGGAACAGGGTGCCGGCGATGAGTCGCGACACCCGCTCGACAACCCGACACACTGTCGGCTGCGACACGGCGACGAGGTCGCCGGTGACGACCTGGAATGTCCCAGCGCCGTAGAATCTCAGCGCGATGAGAAGCTGAAGCATTGGAGGGACCGGCAGACCGCGATTGCTCGCGCACTCCTCTAGCGACAGGGACTCCAGGAGGCTTGCCACTGTCGCTTTGGTGAAGCGGTAGCGCGCGAGAAATTCGCGGTCGTTGAACACCTCCAGAGGGTTCAGCCGGTCCCTCAAACGACGCCGCGGCACTGGGACACTCTCATCTTGGTGGTCGTAAAGGATTTCTTCTGCTCTAAGGACGAAATCCACGAAGTCGCAGAACGATCTGTCGGCCGCCATTACCTCCTGGGACCGACTCGAGTTTCGAGGAGCTGCTCGAGGAAGCGCCGGACCTACCTTGAGATTTTCGAGGAAAGAGTCGAGTATTTCCTCGAGTCGAGGAGCGTTTGGAGTGGAGGTCGGTTTATGAAGCGCAAAACCGGCCTCAAGTGGAGTTTCGAGTCGAGTTTGAGTCGAGTTCGAGTCGAGGCCCGTTTATGAATTCGGCTGTTAGAGTATCGGCACTCCGTTTCCCGATACTGCTGTGGGCGCCGCCACCAAGGTGCTTGTGCAGAGCAGACGCAACAGCCGATCGTCATATTTCAGATGTGCGACTTTCTGAGCATTAAATTTGGTGTTAGCAAGCTCATGCAATATTGCTTTCGTCTGTTGCTGTTTAAACATTTGAGGATGGCGAAAAAGCCTTTCCTGCGACTTCAAATAAAGCTTCAGATAACTGCAGCCATGGTTTTAAACCACAAGATGGGTAAGTATCGTTACTCTGAAGCTTAGCTTATTTAGTGGCCCTAGGTCGCACAACGAACCGCCAAACTGATAGAGGGAATAGCCCAAATGTAGCCAAAGCCACTAAAACGCAATGTTACCACGAAAATAAAAATTATATTTGGCTTAAAAATGTTCAGATTTAAACGGTGACAAAATTTCCCTCCAGCTGGAGAAATTTCCCGTATTCCCACATTGTCCTGATTATTACTTTAATCTGTTAAATTTCCGTCGGGTTGACAGCACTGCCACTATAATTAGTACTCAGGCTGGACAAACATTTATTTACGATACAGCTGACCCTCCTGATTGGCCGGGCTTAGGCATGTGCAAAGAGTTGTTAAAATCGAGTAGTGCAACCTCATTCATAGCCTTCGCATGACAAGATCAATCCCCAACGTACCGGCTCCCTTTGCAGCGTCGGAGGAAGCGATGACACTACGCAGCTCCATTGAAGTGGTGTTTGCACACCCTGAGTTGGATTGATCATATTATAGTTCGAGTAAGTGAATTGAGAACGCTAGCTGGGGTGATCAAGCAAAAGGTTGCAGATCGTTACTTTGTAGTTACAACACTACTGCAAGAGAAGATCTTTGAAAACTCGCGGGCCGAAGATGATAATATAATTATTTTGATAAAAAAAATATCGACAAATTAATGCAAGGGTTCGATTGGAACCAGCTTATTGAAAGTGATCACATCGCTACATATACGCGACTAGTTGAAAAATTCCAAGAAATTTATTCTAACTCAAAAAGAACAAAAAAACTAAAAAAACAAGAAAAGATAGAAACGTATGGATCGATAATTACATAATGAAACTCTTCTATTTCAAACTCGAGCTTTGGGCAAGATGTAGAAAAAACCCGGATAATGTACTTTGTAAAGAGGAATTCAGAAAAAGGAGAAATAAAGTAGCGGATACGATACGACTAGCAAAAAAAGAAATATTACCTGGAGGAGTTCAAAGACTGCAAGGGAAATTCACGAAGAATATGGCAACTAACACGGCAGTTATCAGGTAGAAAGGCTAAACAAAACGTTGACGACTAATTGGAAAAAGCTTTGGAGAAACAACAAATTTTCGAGTCCTTGCGAACTCATTTAACCATGCGTTTATTGATTCTGTACAAAATTTAAGAACCATGATAAATAAAAACAATGAGATTCCTGTCGATATCAGAACTAATGTAAATTCAGCGTTTTTACTTTTGATGACGAAGTACGATCCGGAAAAAAAACTTTCTAGTATGTCTTTATTCAAGCCAGCTGCACATGACCTAATAAGAGTGCGGGATTTTTACTGTAACTTCTGTAACCTAAAAGGTGTTTTGCTTTCAATTCTCGATGGCATATTTGAAAGCGGAAATATTCCAGACGGGATGAAATTGTCTATCATAAGGCCAGTACACAAAAAAAGGTTCTAAAAAAGAACTAACAAATTACAGACCAATAGCCATACTTCCAGCCATGACACACATCATGAAAAAGTATTTAGCAAAAGTGATGACGACATTCTGCGACAAATATTCTTTAATACTCTCAACACAATACGGGTTTCGAAAAAAAAAAAAACACGACTTTGCTGATGGAAAATTTTTCGGATATGATTTATAAGGCTTTGGACAATAATCAAATCGCTATCGCACTGTTTCTTGACCTATCCCGAGCCTTTGATACCATAGATCATTCAGTCATGTTGGCAAAGCTGCAGAGAATGGGTTTTCGAGGACCATTTCATACCGTTCTCAAAAGTTGCTTTACGAACAGATTTCAAATGGGGAAGCTTAACGGTCAAACAAGTGATCAAATTAAAATGAATTTCGGTGCTCCACAAGGATCTACACTAGGTCATTTACTCTTCAACATATATATAATTGACATAGGTCACCTAAATTTAAATCAAATTTATTTCAATACGCAGATGATACTGCATTAATATTACCACACGAACAATACAATCTCGCTGCTCCTATATTTCAAAAAAGATATAGCACAATTAATGAGCTGGTTCAAAAACAATTGTATTTTTGTCAATCGCAAGAAAACTAAACTCGTGGATTTCCGAAACCCTTATAAACAAGTTCCGTTTGATGTTCCCATATTCCTTCATGATCAACATTGTGATCAGTGCGACTGCGAAAAAATGGATACTGTTAAAACAACACCCTACCTTGATTTGAATTCGACAAAAACGTTTTATGGAGGAATTTTATTGATCATGTCATACAAAGGCTTCGCGTTGTTTCTGCATATTTGTGTATACTTAAAAGTGGATGCGACGTCAATCTGAGGCGTGAAGTGTACCTGTCATGGGGGGCCCCCAATGATAGGTACATGAATCTGTGATACGTTACGGAATTACTATATATAGAACATATCCTAAATATAAGCAACAAAATTTGATAGTGTCATTAATAGATGTGTTAGCAGTATAGTATATGGGTCAAAACATGAACTGAAGGAAACCAAGGAAAGGAAGAATGCAGTCGGACTATTATCGTTTGAAAATGTTTTTAAATTTGTCGTTTTAACCAGCCATTATTTTTGGGAGGAATTCAAAGAAATACCCAACAGGATAAAAACACTCCGGCACACAGAAATATATGCAATTGCAAAAATATATGCAAACTACGGGAAAAAACTAGAAACTATTATGTTCCTGCAATATTTAATAGCATCCTAAGCCTGTCATATAAGAGGCAGATGTATAAAAAAATAAAAGAGTGGTGTTTTTTGTCGAACTAAAATGCTGAACATTGAGGTATTGCGTAAAAGTTTTGTGTTCTTTATCGAGTGTATCTCGTTATATACGTGTGGACTGTTGTTATTATGTGTTTAAATTCGCAATGTTCCTTTTGTAACCATTGATTGATTGCTATTGTCGAACGCGGCGTTTCTTCACAAGTGAAATTTCTACTTGTAAAATCCGTTTTTTACTGTGTTATTTTGAATGTTTTTTTCATGTTTTACTTACACTTAATCATCATTTGTGTCTACATGATGAAAATATTTGTACTGCCATGTCCCGCATACAAACGTACCTACGCTTAAGCGGGCTGGATTGTATGAGAGTTTTTTTCTGAAATCAAATGAACTTATCTTATCTTATCTTATCGGCGACTTCGGCGAAATCGACGCTATTTAGCGGCTAGAAAAGGAAAGCCCTGATGGCAGGCTCGTTGATCACCTTTCTTTTTCGAATCAGATAATCAGGTGGCCTGGCGGTCAAAAGACAATTCCGTGAAAACCGGTTCAAACTCACGCGATGAAGATCACCAGTATAGTCACCGGCACGTAGGGCACGACTGATCGTGTTTTGGATCTCGCTTGGTGATTTGTTGGTTGGCGTCCTCATCGGCGTATGGCGCCATTCACTGGCTGGCAGCGATAATAAGATCGCCATCCACTGGCTGGAAGCGATAATAAGATTGCCAGCAGAAATTCAACAAACTTTCTGTTGACCATGTCAACAGAAAGTCAACAGGAAAAAGTCAACATAAAGTTAATAGAAATTCAACAGCTTTTCTTTTGACTGAGGCTGAAGAAAATCACCAGAAAAGTTTCAACACAAAGTCAACAAACTTTCTGTTGACATGGTAAACAGAAAGTCAAGGTCAAAAGAAAGTAATCAGAGTCAACAAGAAGTCCATACGTTTTCAATAAAAAGTCAAAAATCATTTTATAGGGGTAGTTTTATGTCTACCGACTAATTATTCCAACCATAGCTCGGGGTTTCGTCGTCCCCGCTATCTCTCATCTCACCCTGTACCTCCGTTTCTACCCGTATGATCTACACATATACAAAAAAAAACAAAAAAAAAAACCAGAGGTTGCAAGGAACACTGCGCTAAAAAATTAATATATATTGTTTTTGCAAAAAGGAACCATTCATGCGTTGCTATGTGGTGTATGGAAGTCGCGGACATGATTGGAATGAGTTTATATATCAGCTTTGGGTGCAATTAATGCGCTCGTTTTCGCAAAATAACATAAAACAAGTCTGGAATTTCTAAATATTGTCCAATTTTCGATTGGCATTTTTCACATGGGTTTCGTTCATCGAGTCTGGAACACGCGTGGCAAAGAGAACAAAAAGTTGTGCGACATTGGAGCGTGCGAAAACCGTTCCAAGCTTATTTACTATTCCCTGTACGGTAACAACCTTTTCAAAAATGGAACTTTTTTTTTTTTTTTTTTTTTTTTTGCGATTTTTGCAATTTCGTGTGGTTTTTCTTAACTTTCCGCGAAAGCGTTCGAGTATTCCTTTAGTCCTTTAAACGTCCGCCACAAGCTAATATTTCTTTTAAAGATGTAAGATGGACATTGTTAGCAACATTTCTGAGGCTTGACCGTCCTCAATTAATTGACCACCAACAAACCTGTGCACTAACAAGCGGTAGTGCTGAAAGTTGGTCACGCTGCCAGAGAAGTTATTTACGTTGTCGGCGCAAAGAGCTGAGTGTCTGACGTGCATGTGCGACAACACGTTCAAAGGAGGGAAAATGACTGGCGTTGTGAGTTCCTCGCGGGGAAGTACGTATATGCAGAAGGTTCATCATAACAAACAAAGAGCTCCAACCAAGCCCTGATTAGGGAACCAACGCTCCGAAGCCCGCTCGGTCTCTTCATGTATGACTACGGCCGTTGTTACTACGGCTAAAGGATCCCGAGGTGCACTATTCTTTGTTTCTTCTTTTCGTACGATGCTATTTTTGTTTTTGTGCATTAGGGTGTTAGTGCACCGCGGTTCGGAGCAAGTGGAGCAGAAGCTCGTGCCTGGAAGCCCAGGGATCGTGGGTTAAATCCCATACCCTGCCCGCTTCCATCTGGATAAGCATCGTACCGGCGTGCGGCCACGCATCACTATTGTCTGGTGCAAGTTAAAGACCCCAAGCTAGCAGTCGTACTACACTAGCTATATTTCTCATCTATAGTTGGTAACAATGTAGCCATGCTGTGGCAGACAAAACTCCTGCTGTCTAAACAACTAACGAATTTAACCCGTAGAAGTAGGCGGACTGTTGAAGCGTCAAGGGGACTATTGATATCTTCTAGGGTGGTCTGAATCTTTTGGGGGTTTAATTCAACATCAATGACGCCGATGTTCTTTAAAGCCAATGGGGTGGTCTTTAACGTTGCATTGTTTAGCAACCTCTCGGCCCTCGTGAACGAATTTGCGAACGTCGTTTCGGAGCAGGCGGATTCTATCCTGATTTTGTTTTGTTTCCCCTGCGAAGGTGGCTGGAAAACTGTGATTGTGTACATATTTAGCAATGTACAAACAGTAACTAATTTCCATAACAAATATTAAAACAAAAACAACAAAATAATTATCATAATTTAAATATCTTACAGTAGTTTATTGTATCCTCGGAAGTTTTTGTATCTGAACATTCCTGAAATACACCCTGAGCTCAAAACCATTGGACTTTTTTCATCAGTTTGGGCACTGAAGAAGGAGCGCGGTATTACGCCCCATTCGCTACGGAGTTTTAATATCTAAAAAGGGCTACTACTGAATCTGTACGACTGTTTCAACGTAGTAACGATCGTCTTTTTCCCGGGTTGAACTTGTTAAAAGCAACATAAATTTTTATTGATCCGAGTGCACCACGGTGCCGTATACGTTGATGAGAATATGACGGTACACACAGATGACACGATATCGTTGGAGGACATCATATTTTATTTCGCAGTGTCTAAAAACCTTGATCAAACCCTGCTGTATTTTTAATGTATTTGCGGACATTACGTCGGTTTTTGCTTGTTTACCTCTATATGTGCATGTAACGATTTTTTCTTCGAAGCGATGTTTAGATTAATGAAGGCTATTTATACACCGCGATGACTGTAAAAAAGACTGATATTTACTTTGACAGATGTGGACACTAGATATTTATCGGCAGTCAATAGTAGACAAAATACCTTTTTCTTAAATTATTTATCTCATTCGCCCTCTTCTCCTGATGATTGAACCGCTTTTCAAAGTGCGCCAAATATAGGCCTGTTGTTTTGCTGTTTAAGGTCATCATGAGATCCTCCGCTCCATAAAAAATCAATTTTGTTTACTAGAAGTATACACTTATAGTTTCTGACAGCTTCATACACGAACTAAGCTCTGTTACGTCACGGCGGGGTGTTGGCGCGTCTGACGCACTTACGGTCTGGGGCTGTGGGCGGAACTCGCCGTGCATTCCTGTGTTGTCTTCGAAGAAACCAGTCAAAAACCTGCCTTCTTGTGTAAATGCCGCGACGGGAACTGTACCAGAAAAGTCGGGAAATGTTTGAGGTTCAGTTTTCAAATGTCTTCTGCCTGCTCGGTTCGTCCGAGAACGTGTATTGTGGCCATAAAAAGAAAAACCAGACGCCGTCAGACCTCTATGGCTTGTGCGGGAAGCCCAAGGGGTCAAATCCACCAGTACTTGTGGACGTAATATTTATTTGTTTTGTTCTAACATAAACTCGAAAAAACCGCCAAGTTGTACGGACGACCTGCGGACTACGTTCAGCGCATCATCAAGTTCGAAGGGTTGACTGGTCGTTCGAGCTGCCGTCTGCTCTCAAACGTTTTCACTTGTTGTCGTCTGCTCGTTCAAACAACAGCGGCCCGACCACCAAACGTTGACCCGGTAATTGCGATAAGAAGCAAGCGCAGGGGCCCTAAACTCGTCAAACCCAAAGTTGGGGCGGAAGTTGACGGAGCGAACCTATTAGACTGTCACGACGATGACTTGGCGCTTTTGTCGCCGACGTCCAATCGGCTCGCTCTGCGAACTTTTGGATCCAACTCTGTGTTGGACGAGTTTAGGGCCCCTGGACTCAAAATACTTTAAGTTTGAATTCGTTGAAATAAGTAGGCTCGGTGTAAACAGTAGACACAAGGATTTGTTCATCATTGTTACCACTGGCCATCACCGACTTGTTATGCCCGATGCACTCGGTCCGATTGTGCTTGCGATTTTCAGTATCGGCGTCGACCATCTCAGCTAAGGTTCACGCTTTTGCAGCCCGAGCGACAACATGACCGTAAACAGCGAGCGGAATCTCATTATGCGAATCGGGCTTTAGCGTCCATCCTGCGCCGTCCACGCGGAATGAATCGACGCATGTCACATCATTCAAGCGAAGTTTTTCAGTGTAAAGGCTGTTTTAAATGCTGCGATTTTAGTCGAAAGTCGGTGCGATGTCCAGTAAATCTCTGATTAAAATCGCAATCGTACTGTCGCAGCGGCTCTGCGACTGGTCTCCACGAAGTTGGCATTTTGTCGCAGAGTTGGTGCGATCGGTTTCTCGTCAACCAAAAGCGAGCCTTGCGGCCGCGCGTCACGAGAAAGCTTCCAGCCGTTCATTAGTCAGCTTTTATCCTTCGAGACCTGCGTATTCGAAAATGAATGTAGACACCGAAAAGTTTTTGATGTAATGCTTAATTATTCGAAATTTCTAGTGACGTATAGTAGTAGCCATTAAACATCTGTGTTTGTCAAGACGTTTTTGTATATTTGGGTAAGCCAAACGCGTCACGTCCGTGTTCGCTGCAATTAACCTTGGGTACAAGAGCCCCCGCGCCTACAGAAATCGCGCGGTTGTTGGACCATGTAATGCCGAACATTGCGGTCGCACTCGCTGCGTCGGCCGTCGCACCGATTTTGTTTTCGCACAGTTGCTGCATGTGAAACAGCCTTTAAAACCTTGTTAACTTTGTTGAGGCCGCGAGGTCAGTCATTGCCAGGAAGACGTCGAATCAACAAACGCGAAAAAGAGCACGGGGACTCACACAGACGCCGAAAACATCGCATCACAATGCATTGTTTATGAGCAACGGCGGGCTTCTTGCCCCCACTCCATCGCGCATGCGAGGCGCTGGTGGCGTCCGCTAGGGGCGCTCCAGTTTGTTTTTGAACGTGAGTTAATGTATAAGCGCAGGGCCTGGATGAATATGCGCTCGAGGCTTGCTTCTCAATTCATTCTCTGGCGTTTTTAACCGCTAATTGTGCAGTCGCACTGACAGCTGAGAGATTGTAAGACGTTTCGCTCCGTTCCACGTTTCCTAATCTGTCAATAAGAATAGTAAAAAAAAAAAAAGTACGAGGATTCCAGAGGGCTGGTGAAGGTTAAACGCGGTCGCTTTATCAGGGTCTGGGGACTACTAAAGGACATCCTTAAGTCACCTAAGTGTCGGGTAAAATAATCACGTTTATACATCTAAGAGCGTCATTCTTCGGCATACACTTTTTTTGTTCTATGAGAGGAGTAAACTTGCCCATTGAAACAGGGTATTAAAAAAAGGCATGATTTTGACTTTATGCGCCGAGAAACCTAAGTAGAGGAGGAGACAGGAGCGCGGGGACTTCAGAACGCCGAGCTCTCATTGGAATGATTAGTGGGTAGAACGAAAGCTGCAGGTATACTTATGTCTCCCCTGCACGCGTGAACGCGTTCCCGCACGAAACGTCGGCGTCTCACGTTCGGCTCTCGGATTCGAACGCGCTCGATTATTGCAGAGGAGACAAAGGCAGCCAACTTTAGGTCTACTTACTAATCGTTCCAACCAGAGGTCGGCGTTCCAAAGTCTCCACGTTCACGCTCTTGTCTCCTCGAAGGTTATCGAGGCTTGTACTATGGACATGACAGGGAATTTCCCGAGAGCCTACGAGCGGCGGCGGACATTTCTCAAAAACTGCGTCTGATTCAGGCTATGTCTGTTTGTAAAACGCGCGCTTCCACTTTGATGCTTCTTGGAAATTCTTAGTCAAATGTTAAGCGTGAAAGGTATTAGATGTGTAGTTCTCCGAATATCCGGAGCAAAATACCTATTTTCGCTTCTTCCGCAAAATCAAAGCTCGCAGAGAAACAGCGAGAGAAAGGAATCGAGCACCGATCTTCCCGTTTCCATCAGTCCACACGGACGCCAGGTGGCCCGCTTGGCGCTCCGCCGAATCTCCCACGGAGAACTGAAACAATCCGCAAAAACTTTTCTTTTTCCCCGGACGTACCAGCGAAGACTCTTCGAACAAAAGAAATAGAAAAGAAATTGTAAAAAGAAGACCAGAGGAAACAAGAGGAAAGTGAACGCAAACAACAGAGCGGAGGTCCTACGCCTAACGGGTAGATATTTCGGAGGGCCGCGCACCGAATCCTCCCAGATAATACAACTCCCCCGCCGCTTCCCCCTCCAGTGTATGAAATGGCGGTTCGCCTTAAAGGAAAGAACAAAGGGGCCGACCACACAACACCCGAAGAAGAACAAGGCACCGCTGCAGGCAGGCAGCCCCGGGCAGGCTCCACGAAGGAATCGATTTTGGAGGTCCGGGCCGCTTCTGCCGTTCGATCCGCGCAAAGGTGGCCCCCCTTCCGTCGCGGGCAACGCTCGGCCAAAGACGCAGAAATAACGCACCGTCCGCTTCCAAAGCGTCGGCGTGCGAGGTCACTGCTCGCTCCGCGCCAAGGGCCATGCATGATTCACGCAAAATCGGTTGCTTTAACTGAAACAGAGCCGAGCGAGTGGATCCCTGGTTTCGTTGCGTGGGTAGGGCGCGCGAAAATCTGCTCCGGGAAAGATCGCCCTCGCTACCTCGGTACCTTCATATTAGGATGTGTTTACTTTGGTTGGGAGGGGTTGTGTTTAAACTAGGTTAGGTCTACTTTGGTTTGTTTACGTGAGGTTGGTTTGGCGGTGAAGGCACAGTTAGGTAAGGTTTTTGTTTTGGTTAAGGTTAGGTTAGGTTGGGTAGTTTAGATTAAGTTTACTTTAATAGGGTAAGGTTAGGTTTACACAAGGCTGGGCATGTATCGTGACACAGAGGTGTGGCGATCATATTTTAGAGACACCTTCGAGTATCTGTGTCTCTGTATCGAAATACATTTGAAAAATATATTTGTGTCCCATCAGTTAAATGTACTATCGCTTGTATCGCGATACTTTGCCAGACTTAGCTGTCTCGTTGCATTTGCTGCCCTTTTTAAGATAAATTTAAAAGATAAAATCATCTGTTTGGTGCAAGTTGCTTCGTAATTTAGAATATGAGCCAGTCCTATAACATGATCCATCTCAGTCACCGATATTAAAAGACAAATCTGTGGATTAAAAAAGGTTACGGGCAAGAATAACAAAATCAGCGCCTCTCCATAGAGCCCTCCACTCTTTCCAATTTTGCACGTAGAACGCTGTAAAGGAGTTGTGTGAGAAAAAAGTACAGTCCTGTTGTCCAATATCCCCACACCATGGGTGACTCAAAACATATATACTACGACAGTTTGAGAAGCTCCCTCACGGCAAAACAAATTTTATTTCGGGCAGACGCCTTTTGTCAAGCATGGCGCGGAGTCTTTAGCGTTCTGCAACTATGTGGTTCAACGGGGGTAGCATCTTTTTTTTAGCGGCATTAATGATAAATAAAACGTTCGAGGTAAGCTGAACAGCACAAAATGCACAGAAAAGTTGTACGAGCATAAATTAACATTACCATTCGAATTCGCCACAAGCAACACTTCTTCACCTAGCGCCGTTCGGGAACAAATGTATTTCTATACGTATCTATCCGTATTCCGGAACAGCTCAGGGCCGATAAGGTTGGATTAGACTAGGTAAGGTTGCCGCATGTTAGGTCAGGTTAGGTTAGGATATGTTAAGCCAGGGGCCCTGAACTCCTCAAACACGAAGTTAGAGCCGAAAGTTCGCGGAGCGCGCCCATTGGGCGCCGGCTAAGAAGACGCGAAGTCATCGTCTGGATCGTCCAGTCGGTGCGCTCCGTGGACTTCGGCCCCAACTTTGTGTCTGACGAGCTTAGAGCCCCATTATAGGTTAGGCTAGTGCGCTAGGTTCGGGTTCGGTTTGACACCCTGGTTAAAAGCTGCATGCTAATCGAAGATGATTACAACAGCCGCTTTGTCGCGTCTCGCAGCACCAGGAACGACACCTTGTCCGTCTACCGATTGGTTACTTCACCGAGGGCGCGCCATTTTCATTCTTTAAGGAGTGTGAAGCCAGTGAGACAAGGAATCCGTCAGTCACCTCTAGTGAAATGATGCTCTTTCAAGAGCCACTTACCACGCGATAGCGAATTGCGCCATCAGCCCGTAGGCCCTAAACGAAATTCGACACACCTCGCATAAGAACCGGACCTATTCCATTCCCACTCCTTTCCGGGCTAAATGGTTCTAATTCGACTCCTATTCCATTCCCCACAGCGCTGTCGCCATTCCATTCCCAATCCATTACAGGGTCGCGAAAGTGCGGAATGATTTGAGAATCATTCTAACTCCGGAGTGGCAACTCCGCAACACCTTTATACACACGCATCAACCCACTGCGGCATGAATTGCTGGTATCAAAAACGGGAGCGTCTCCAAAGAAGCCACTTCGGAAATAAAGACTCGCTTTCACCAACGTCTGTGAACAGTGCAGTGCAAAGCGAGTACATGAAATCTCATAAAAATCTGATGACAAACAAATATCAAATCAGTCTTACACAACGGGTACCCTTCAGTACTTGTCGTCTCTTCGCGCCTTCTGGCCTGTGGGTACATGTTCGAATCTAAGGACAATAAAAGCAGTCCAACTCCGTGGTGTTGAAGCGGTTCTGAGTTTTATACTTGTTCAGAAAAGTGTGCGCATGGAGGGAAGAAACCTGGCCCTGGTTCCAGCCGGCACAGACCGCTTTTTACACGAACGCGCGCCGGACAGCCAGGTGGAGCGCGCTAGGATGCCTCGTCGTCTTTCTGTTTAGGGTGATGCTATTCTTTGTAGTAACCGATGCCTACAGCACACACTCGCAGTAAACAAATTCAAAGAAATCGCCGAAACAAAATGCCTTCAATGCCAAGAGCTCATGCAGGGAGCCGCTCTTTCATGCGTTCCACAACAAACAAAAACGACACAAAAGCGCCGAGAACAAAATGGTCAGATGTCACACAATAAGTAAAGCGCTCACGAAGACACTCTTGTGGTGCGCGCTTTGTCTGCTACTCACCTCAAGGGCGCCTGCCGGGAGGTTTAACAGCGTTAGCCAGAGGCCCGACGCGGCGGCGACTCCAATGCCGCAAGGAGGCGCTGGTTCTGCCGCGCCATATACGAGCCTAACGGTTGGTTTTTCGGGGTCTTCCTTTTAAACGTCGCGAAGTGCTTCACGCCGTGCTTTTTTCACACGACCGGCAACCCCGAAGCTCGACTGACCTCCGTTGCACCGCTCCGCTCGGTCGAGGACCCGAAAACGTCGCCGACACATCGCCAACTCCGTATCCTTTGGTCGGCCCCCGGCCCGTCGATACCAGTTTGCTGTCCACGCAGATGAAAATATATCCGCTGAAAAAATGGCCGAGATGAAGATTTTCGACCTAAAAAGGGCACTAAAAGCCCGTGGTCTTTCTACCTCCGGAAACAAGGGAGCACTCATTGAGCGTCTACAAGCTACTGTGTGTTCCCCTACAGATACCATACGAGATATTCATTGCAGCCTGGAGTTTTTGAGCAACACCAGTGTCAGCGATGAAGACGAAGTGTTCCCTCTGGAGAGCTTGCATATCCCCACTGCGGGCAACAACGGTTCAGAAATGGCCATGGACAGCACAGACGAGCCATCGGCCGCAGGGGAAACGTCTACTCCCACGTTGCTCCCTACCACACGCTTCCTGCCCGTAAACACGATGTCCAATAGTGTGCAGCACCTTGTCTCGTCAGAA
The DNA here is from genome assembly GCF_016920785.2 of Ixodes scapularis. NCBI lineage: Eukaryota > Metazoa > Arthropoda > Arachnida > Ixodida > Ixodidae > Ixodes > Ixodes scapularis. The sequence continues at coordinate 20,411,735 of NW_024609835.1, forward strand.
CCCCAGGTCAGTGGGCACTGCCAGCCAAAGGCAACGACGCTGGTTGACGTGCATGCGACCTGTACTGGCGCCAATCGGCCAGTCGACGAGCCCTCTCAGGGTGCTACGCCGAACACTGCCACGCGCCGCGACGCCCGTCTTGACGCCAGCCAGACTCCGCCCGGACTTCCCGAGCCACCGTGAAGAGTACCAACATTGCAGCGGCTGCTGAAGTCTCTGCCGCAGCTGTTGATAACACCATTAATAGTGTAGACTGCGGGTCGTTGGAGCTGATGGCAGACGCGAAACATGACGACACGAATCAAAGATATCCTCTCACAGGCAAGGTATGCGCCGAGATGTACAAAATGAGGGATGCACACGAAAAAAGACTCGAGGAACTAGAGGCTCAGATAGGCGCCCTGTCAGCACGCCTAGACCGAGCATCGGACGGGCGCAGGCGGTCTGAATTGACTAAGAGGATATCGACACTTGAATTCAGGATAAACGAGGTGGTGAAGAAGAACGAAGCACTGCAAACACTAGTGACAGCGCTCCCAGGACATGCAAGAGAAGCTGGACAGACAGGAGAGTCCATTGTTATAGAAGATGGCACAAGCAGCGCACCATCGGAATCTGAAGGGGAGAACCAGATGAGTAGTGAAACAGAACTGCATCACAGTGCGGTGACATTGAACTATGCGACGAAGGCTGGAGTAGTCAAGCAAGGAAACCCACTACAGGATGACCGTCTACAGGATGCCGGTAGTTCCATAAATAACACCGATAATGTGACAGCGCACACTGACACGCAGTGTGACGGAGTTCCAAGCAAAACTTCAAGTGGAGTCACACACATGTCCATTCAGCAGATTCACGTGCCCATGGCTGCAAAGAAGTTGACGTTTGAGTATGTTCAAATCCGACCGCCACGAGGGATCACACGAGAAGTGATAATTGTAGGAGATGGGAACGTCCTCCGGATAGCTCGAGCTCTCATCGACGAAGTCCAAGCACCTTAAAGCATGGAGTTTATAACGAACAGGGGAGCCACAACTGAGGTAGTACATAAAATTATCGAAACATATGAGGACAAAGCGAGGGATGTACCACGCATGTATATACTGCACGTGGGGTTGAATGACGTTCTGAAGGGCGAGCAACCTGACACAATTATAGAGCGCCTGACGCTACAGTGGGCCAAACGTAAGGCATTACTAGCCATCTGTTCAGTACCTCAAATAGACGGCAGAGAAACGGAACTATGCGCTACGACCATGCTCCTGAATGCAAAGCTGAAGCAGCTGTGCAAGAGAATTAGAGCAAGGTTCATCGACCTCAGCCGAGAACTGGCCAGCATCCCAGCAATGCAAAAGGACGGACTTCACTACTGCACAGAAGGTAGCCAGGTGGTAACCGACCGAGTAGGTGCATTAGTGACTCATTTTTAAGACTGCAAAGAAGGGACAATTTCAGCGGCCATACTGGAAGCAACAGGAGACGATACGGGACGCATCCCACAGTAGTAAACCGGTCAGAGGCAGAAAAAGAAGCACACGTTCACGACCTCCCAGGTCTGTCTTCTGGTCCCAGAACGAGTGGAGCACACCGGGTGGTGAGCACGCCTCCAATATCAAAGGAGACTCTACAGAAGCCGGTGCCCAACTTTCACGGTCCTGTGTATTCCCCACAATGCCAGAGAAACTATCCGCCATAGTCGTTACCTCTGCATGCAATATGGGTGCCCCCACTCCTCATACCACCCAACGGACATCTTCAAGGACAAAGCTGTGGGGCACTCCCATCGAGGACAGGCAATCAGGATGGAACGTTTGCTCTAGGGCCTACTGCGAGACAGGCCTTTCCTGTGTGCAACCCAATGCTGACCGACTTGATGGCCGGATGCCTTCAGCACCCCACATGTGCCCCATCACAAGAGCTGGCGCACTTTGTGAACCAACTGGTCCGAGAGCAACTAGCAGCCATGCAGCTTCAGCGGGAGTGTTTACCGAGTTTCTGGCGCGGCGGCACCAAGGGCAACCACGGAAAAGAGACAGTGCTGTCGTTGTTTTGTTTTTTTTAATTTGTAGTGCGAGGCGTCAACGAAAGTGGGCTGAGCTCGATGTAGTACACGGGGAACAGGGTTTTTTTTTTTGTTCGGGGTTGCTGAAACACACATGCGGGACGCTGAGGAACCCCCAGTAGACCCTTCTTGATGCTGGACTGGGTGTAACAGGGTGGAGGGTGACCGAGGGGGAGGTGGTGTGAGCCTCCTTTGACCAAGTGAAGGACAAGCATGGATAAGAATATCCGAAACGTGCTGCGACGAGTTGAAGTTTACGTGCTGCGACGAGTTGAAGCTGTTACCCACCTGTCCATGAACCATGGGTTCATGGACAGGTGGGTAACATACCGACAGTGGTATGCACCCTTTACCTCTCCGTGGGGAATGCCATTCACGAGGAGAATAAGGCCGTACTGGAGTGTGTTCAAAGTGACATCGAAAACCTAGATCGAAGATTGTCTGTGCTAGTTATGGGGACTTTAATAGCCATCTGGTTGAGATTGACGGTCGTGACGACGACAATGGCCGAATGCTGAGGGGCAACACACATGGATGGCCCGGGACCGACGAACATGTATTAACTATGCCCTGGCATCAAAGAGGCTCGCACATCGTCTTCAAAAAATAACTGTAGATGAAGATGGCGAGTGGAGTATTGGCAGCGATCATAACAGCATCATACTTCATTTTGGTGCAATCCAACGACAACGCAGCCGGTCGAAACGTAAAATGACGTTTCAATTACGTGAATGTGATATCGAGGCAGTATGTCAGGAGTTCGAAGAAAGTGATAAGCGCATAAATGCCCTCATCTATGATGACTATGCCAATGCACTTCGGCAGGCAATCACCACACGGTCGATTGTGAGAGGCTCAAGCGGGAAAAGACGGCTTGTAACGTGGTGGGATGCTGAAATCCGGAGATCCATCCAACTCAGGCAAGACGCAAACCGAGACCATCGCCCGGCGCTGCGGACGCTTGGAAAAGCAACGGAAACTCTGCGATTCTGGGAGGAATACCAGAAGCTCAAAGCAATAACACAATCTATCGTCGAGTAGAAAAAAACAGATACATGATTGCAACGTGATGAAAAATATCAGAACGGGTGGAAAAAGAGCCGGAGAGAAGTTCTGGCGCTATATTGGAACACTGGATGGAAGAGATAATTCTCCCCAACTGATCGATGCCAAAAATGGAGGTGTAGTGCACAACGTTAGGCTCTCTTGGATGAACACCTTCACAATCTTTTTGAGACGACACAGGATTGCCACGGTAATGAGAGCGTGTCAGCAGGAGGCCCTTATATCAAAGTTCCACCGCTACCTAATTTGACGAGTGATAACACCACCATCGTGGGAAGAGTACAGGTCGCACGCGCTCTCGCGCGGTTGAACGGCGGCACTGCGCAGGGCCTGGACTGAAGGTACTGAAAGGCCTGGGACCCGACGCTCAAGAGCAGTTGGCCCACTTATTCAGTCGCATATGCTGTAGAGATTACCCGATCCCCGCTGACTGGAGGCGCGGTCGAGTAAACTTCAACTCGAAAAAAGGTGGAAACAAGCAGCGGTTGCATGACTACCGACCGCTCACCGTCACAGCTGTTGTATACAGAGTATTAACGACTATCATCAACTGGTGAATCACATAATTGGCTGAGGGAGCCGGCGTGTTTACGGAACTGCAAAACGGGTTTCGAGTTGGCCGGCGGTTGGACGATAACTTGTTTACATTGACCCAATGCATCGAGATAGCGCGTGCGGAGAGGCGACCTCTGATATGCTGCTTTCTGGACATTGCTAAAGCTTATGATTGTGTCCCTCACTTAATGCTGCTAGAAAGGCTGAGACACCTTAATATGCCCCAAACATGGGTGAGGTTAATCCGTCGGTTATACGACTGCGATGCGGTGACGACAGCCTTCAATGGTGTGACATCATGCGAGGTCACAGTTGGAAAAGGTTTACGACAGGGCTGTTTGTTGTCGCCGACGCTATATACTGTAAACGACTGAATTTTCGCGAGGACCTAATTTTCGCGAATCGCCTACAGTTCGTGAAAAATACGTCCCGCGAACAATTCTGGCAATATGTGAACGCTACGGAAGCTACACTCGATTCACGAAAATTAGAACCCGCGAATAATTTCAAAATTTCAGCTTTGGCCCGATTCGCGAAAAATTGAGCCCGCGAAAATTAAGTCGTTTACAGTATGCTATATGCCTCTAGCAAGGAGAAGGCCATTGAAGACACTGGCATTGGTTTCACTCTGGAACACCGCCAATATGGTGATATTGTAGCGTTGAGACTCCCTGGCCTTGACTATGCTAATGACCTCGTGCTGATGGCCAACAGAGTGGAAGACATGAGAAGGTTGCTTGTCGCCTGTGAAACTCCAGCGGAACACCTCCGACTGCGCTTCAATGGTGGCAAGTCAGCTACAGTAACCTTTTCTGGCGAGGAGTGCAATCTTGGATCGCTCATCCTGCAAGGCTCAGCCATACCTCTTCACACCGAGGACAGGTACCTCGAAATAACACTGTCAGCTAGAGAGGACTACTTGACTAAGCACCATGAGGGCCTCAGGAAGTCCTCAGTTAGTAAGCGGAACATACTGCAAAGGCGGAGCCTATGGAGCCGTGACCGGTACATTGTCACCCGAGAACTTTGGAAGGCTGTGGCTGTGCCCGGGCTGACTTTTGGAAACTCAGTCATATGTGTTCCTAGAGAGCTACGCACATATATTGAGCGGCGCCAAAGGGAGGTCGGACGACAGGCACTAGGGTGTCATGGACAAGTAGCCAATGAACTGATAGAAGGTGATGTCGGCTGGTCTTCCTTTGAAGCGCGGGAGGCAGACAGCAAGCTTCAGTACTACACACGTCTCCGGTACATGAACGGAGACCGGTGGGCCAGGCGAGTTTTTATTTACATACACCTGAAGCATGTCAACTTGACGTGGAGGAAGCGAGTCACTCGTCTTGGGACAAAGTTTAAGATCTTCAACTTGGCCATTGAACCTCAAACAGAAAAGGAGTGGATGAGCACAGTGCGGGAGGAAGTGAAGAGGTTTGAGAGGGACCGCTGGATGAGCGGCATGCTACAACACCCTTCCATGCACATGTACGCTTCTCTGAAGACGGAGATTGCCCCGGTTACTTTCTGCGGGAACACACTGGGCAGTCGACTGTTTATAGAGGCCTGTGGTGGTGCCCTACGTACCCGCCTATACCGAAGCAAGTACGATAGCAGCGTGACTGACACGGTATGCAGTGCGTGTGGACCGGGCGAAGAGACAATCGATCACTTGCTGCTTGCGTGCAGGGCGCTACACCCAACGCCTGTCGTGGGTGCCCGCTTGGAGCAGGCACTTGGTTTCACCAACGAACAGACCCATGTAGTATGCTCCAAGCGGAGGCTCGAGGCATGGTGGCAGACTCGACTGAAAAATCGGGGTCGTGGCCAAGACGACCAAGGTGACCAAGATGGCCAATAGCCGCTGCTTTGCTTTTGGCTGGAGGGGCAAGCACTCACTTAAAACGACGCTGTCATGGGAACTGATTACCTTTGACTTTGCGAAAGTGACGGTTGGCGAACTTTGGACACACGAGCTAACCACTTCTCTTTCGTTGTCCTTTTTTATTTGGTGTTTTTTTTTGCTTTCATTGGCATGTCTTACAAGACTCTCGTGACAAAGGGATTGTACCTCCAAATATACATACACATACATACACATACATATCATGTTACCACCAAGCGAAAGGCTGAGATAAACATGCGTTAAGCGGAACCGCTTGAGTCGCTTCCTTTACGTGGCGTACACAAAGACCCTACACACCTGCTATTGAAAACAGGGCCTGCGAAGCATGTGACATGAGAGTGCCTTTCGATCGCTCCGAACCGTGCACATCTTCTGCGACTCTTATACAAAAACGCACTACGACTTCTTACTTTAAAACCACCGTCCGCCTTTGTGCCGTCAATTTGTTTCTTTCTGACAACCCTCGAGCGTTTTTACACTTTATCAAATAATAAATTCGTCATCTATGGGTCGCCACACCCCATTCAATGTTCTGCGGTAGCCTCAATTTTACCGTATTTCTAGCTTTATAGCTTCAAATACGCAAAAATATTGGAACATGTTTCTGCAGATTTTGTTAGTACCTATATCATAAGCCTCATCGTGGGAGGTTGAAAAAAATCCAAAATTGCTTTTTGTTTAATTGAGTTTCAAATTAACTCATAATTAATAAAATAGCTCTTTTGAGCGTTTCTCATAAATTAATTAGTCTTCCAAGCACAACAATGTTTAGCGCCAATATTAACACGATACAAGACAACACGCTGGCAAAGTTTGAAAGTTCTGGTATTTATAGATGTGGAAAAGGATCTTAATATTTTTGCCAAATGTCCCGTGTTTGCGATTTTTCTCTTTGGAAATTAACAACTTCAATTCTTAATTATACATATTTGAAGTCAATATTCCTTATATATACTTTGTCAGTAGATGTTTCTAGAATCGTAGCCACAACGAGGGTTTTTGAGAGGGGTGCCCGAAATGGCTAACTTCGCACAATTCGATGAAAGCGTTTCGCACTGTGAGTGTTCTTTTAATTTATTTTTCCACAAGTACAATTTCTTTCTTACAAAACAAATTTTGTTTTTGGTTTTTATGGGCATTGAGTTTACAAAATGTTTTTGTTTTCGTGAAATTTTAAAATGGTCATTGGACATGGTCGGCCGAACTTATCCGAAAACACACCACAGATGCAGACTTGTACGTAATTCGTTACAAGTAACGAAATTACTTGTAATCCCTTACATTTATCAGTAACTTAGTAATGCAATAATTAAACATTTTCTAGAGTAAGTTTAAAGTAACTCCGTTGGATTTTTTCACGTAACGGATTCCTTGTACTCCGTTACATTTTTTTTTTTTCAGGGCAAACCCCCCCCCCCCCCCCTTTTCTAAAAAAAAAGGTTGTTTTATTTTGTTATAGTCGAGCGCAGTGACAGTGTCATGCGAATTGACCAGCGCAAAGGGAGGCTTGGCACTCTTCAGTTCCGCAAAGCTTTTTTTTTTTTTTTTTTGCAACATCAAGCCCCTGAACTTATTTATTTTTTAGACCCTAACAAAAATGTAACAACAATGTCAAAAAATCCAAATGACCATTTCTACAAAAAAAAAAAAAAAAAGGGGGGGGGATCAAGTTATATTCGCTTTTTTTAGTCCATTTGTCTTTTCCTTCCGATCGAAGACGTGCATAGGAGGACACGAAGTGATTGTATGCTTTCCGAGAAGCTCGAGGTGGTAAGTGCACAGAAAATAATTAACGATTTCCTTCTCGGTTATAGTGACTACGAACATTTTTATAATGTCACAACACGAGACAACGCTCCGTCTGCCCTAAAATCCACTGAAAGAGATGTGATGATATGTGAAGGTGTTATTGCCACAAGCATTCTCGTTCGGTGCTGCACACTTATCATCTTCTCTCAGAAAACAGGATGTATTTTTTCTGCATCTTTCACATTATTTGACCGTGTTTTAAAATCTACTTACTTTTTCGTAGTCCAACTTCTAGGGTTGGCTCTCTTTATTTGTGGATTCCAGCCAGATTATCAGCTTCTCAGTCACCCTTTTTATGAGTCAGCTTTTTGCGAGCACTTGAAAAATGGTAATAGTCTTCCTTTCTTCTTTTTCCTGTTTTGCCCCAGCCTATCTGCTTGAGATGAGAAGTGTACACTTCTCATCTCAAGCAGATATTTTTACAAACAAAACATAATGGTGGCTGACGTAGACTTGATACTCTGTGCTTGAGGAGTGAGTGAAACTCGTGAGTGGGGCCATAGCACGGCTTACTTAGTACTCTGCCCTTCGCTGCCCGTGCATCAGCGGACGTCTATCTAGAGAACACCGGAGTAAACTGCAGTCGGTTCGTGCTTCATGCGTTTTCGAACGGCCCCAAGAAAGGTACACACGGCAAACCTGCTTTACATGTCCTTGTTTTAACCGACATTCTAATTTATTGTTGTTATGAGTGTCCTTTTTTTTTGGTACTTATGTTCATATATATGTTCAGGGGGTCAGTATTGGGATACGACCATATTACTGCTTATCAAAGGTTCAGTGACAAGATGGGGTCCATTTATCAGCAGTGTTGGAAAACAGTGAAACTGAAACAAAGAAAACCAGATAATGTATGGATAAATGATGAAATCATGACGTTATGTCATGAAAAAGATAGGTTATGGAATATATGTAAGGGAAACCCAGACAATACTTAAATAAGAGCAGATTTTCGAAAGATACGTAATAAGGTAACCGCGAAAATAAGACTAGCAAAAAAGTTTTATTACACAATAGATTTCAGAAGTGCCAGGGAAACCTAAAGAAGACGTGGGACTTGATCAACCTCATCACCGGCTCAAAAAGGAAGCGAACAATTGATGAAACAATTGAAAAGGCTTTTGGAGGTAACGACATGGTCTCATTGTGTAATTTATCTAACGAATCTTTTACTCAAAGGGTAACTGATTTTAGAAAAAGGATAAAATATCAAAGGGGAGGACGAGAGGATTACGACGGTAGTTTGCACTCTGCATACTTACCACAGATGACAGAAATAGACCTTGAAGATGTAATAAAAAATATGTCACTGACAAAACCTGCGGGGATTGATAAAATACGCTTAAGGGATATTCAACATAATTTTTGTAAGCTAAAATTAGTTTTAGTAAAAATAATAAACGACAGTTTTTTAACGGGGCATGTCCCGGTAGAGTTAAAAACCGCTATAGTTAGACCGTTACACAAAAATGGCGACATAAAGGACGTTTCAAATTACAGACCTATTTCCATATTACCAGTTATTGCACAGATTATGGAAAAATGGATATTCAATGCAATGACTGCATATTGTGAAAAGTATGATTTAATACGCTCATTCCAGTACGGATTTCGTAAGAATAAGAGCACTGAACTTTTGCTGCAAGATTTTACAGATTATGTCAGTTTCAGTCTAGACAAGAATCATTTTGCGTTAGCCCTTTTTCTCGATTTGACAAAAGCTTTTGAAACAATCGATCATGAAAAACTTTTGTTAAAGCTAAGAAATATGGGTTTTAGGGGGCCTTTTTATACATTTTTGCAGGATTACATTACAGATAGATATCAACTGGTTAAAATAAGAGATTGCAGAAGTAATGTAATACGAATTAAATCGGGAGTACCACAGGGATCAACAATAGGACCTTTACTGTTTAATATTTACGTAAATCAAATTGGAGCACTATCTCTTGCATCTCGAGTGTATCAATATGCAGATGATACAGCCCTGGTACTAGAACATAGCGATTAAACAAGCGCACTTTCAACTTTTCAGAAAGATATCGAATTATTAATGACATGGTTTTCTAACAATCATATTTTTGTTAATTCTAGTAAAACTAAGTTGATGTGCTTTCATAGTCCGTACAAACATGTTAACTTGTCGACTCCATCGTTTCTTCATTCAGATAGTTGCAAAACTTGTAGCTGCGTACCTTTAGATTGTGTTCTAACAACCAAATATTTAGGAATTCATCTGGATGTAAATCTTTTATGGAATGATCATGTAGAATATATCATCAAAAAAATGAGAACCGTATCAGCCTATTTGTACAGGTTACGTAGTGTTTCGAACGTTTCTCTGAGAAAGAGGGTATATAACGCACTGGGTGAGTCTATCCTACGTTATGAAATCTCGCTATACGGAATGTGTTCCAACTATAAAAATCAAAAATCGATAATATCCTCTATAAAATTGCTTGTAATATCACATATGGGACAATGTACGAAGAAGTAGAGAAAAATAAGAAATTGAATGCAGCGGGAGTGTTAACTACTGAGAGATTGCACTGTTATGTAATTTTAGTGAAACATTACTTCAGGAGTGATTTTAAAATTCCTTTAACAAAGGAACGAATTTTGAGGCGAACAGAAAAGTTCATTCTTCCTAGAATTTATACTAAATATGGAAAGAATGCAAGGTCATGCTATGTTCCTTTTTATTTTAATAAGTTACCAGAAGAGCTTCATAACATGGATTCCCTAAAAAGACTAAAACAAGACCTGAGAGAATGGTGCTGCCTGACAATAGGTGACTGAAATGGACCACGTTTTTCTCTTGTTCTCTTGTCGGGTATAGTTCTCTTTGTTTTGGGTTTGTTTAGTTACCTGCAAAAAATGCATGCTTTGTTATAACTATGTAAGCAACCTGTTGGACGCCAGGTCCCGCCGACAAGCATACCCATGCTTTTGCGGGCCGGTCTATGTACTGTGTTGAAAACGGGACTATAAAATATTTATTATTATTATTTATTATTATATACGGGAAACATTATTTTTATTCGCCAACGTCTCAACCGAGGCTCAACTTCTTCAGAACCAAAGTAAGAAGACTATCATGCCAAACCTTATTTATTATTTAATTATCACCTTACTGTTACAACTATGTTTTGCTATTGTCTGGCAATATATGGAGGTATAGTAAGATGGACATAAATCAGTTCTTATGTTAGTTTTGGCTAGATGTATGATAACTTCCACAGCTTTGCGATTTAGACATTGGAGAATTTTAGTAGATCGGTCCGATGACTCCGATAACGATACCCGATACTCCGCCGCCGCCTTTGCGCATGCATCATATCGTTATCGGGGGCATCGGAGGAATCGGAACAATCTACTAAAACTCTCTTATATCAAGGAACGGCTGCAACGACGAAGCTTTGTTCTATCTTCTAGATAAATAGTACTTCCATTCCTTCGCTGACGAAGCTCAATGCAGAGCATAAATCATTCGTGAGGAACAACATGGCAGTTCCATCCAGTGCCTCAGTTCAGTGGGTGTTCAGCGTAGCAGTCGACATATTGAGTAAGAAATAACCCAAAATGTCTGGCGAGACTTTCGAGAGCCAGCTTTTTCTCGAAATACTCAGGGTCATTAAGTGGAACAGCTTGCAACAAAAAGAAATTGAATAACCCCCTTCCCTCTGTTTCTTACTTGAGGACAATAATGTTGAAAGTAACACCACGAAAGTAACGGATTACTTTTGGGGTAACGTCAGTTACGTTTGTGGGAGGGTAATTGTAATTGTAATAAATTACAATTTAGCCTTGAGTAATTGTAAATGTAATTCCTTACTATATTTTAGTAACATGTACAAGTCTGCACAGATGCTTTCCTCGTCATACATTAACTTCTTTTGTTCGAAATTCAAATAGGTCACTATAACGCGCTGGTTAAACACGTAAGATGCCTAATGCCTAATCTCAGACAAGATGCAAAATACTTGCGCACATGATTTTATCTTTTCTTGTTGCCTTCAGAACGCGTGGCAGGCTCTTGAAGTCAGTTGAAATAATCCCTCCATAACTTGTCTTAAAAAAATAACTCTAATACAAAAATTTTAAAATAAAATAAATGTCGTATTTAAGATGGTTGAAGTGAAATCAAATATAAATAATTGTAATTCTAAAACTACGCCATAAAACTTCAGTTTCTGAGGAACGCGGCAGCGGTACTCTTTTAGAGGCCTCAATCCTGTCTGCAACCAAAACTACCGTACACCCCTCCCCCATCACCTCCTCTTCACTGGAAGTGCATAAATCCCCAAATACACAAAAATATCCTACAACGCTTACGCAGAAAAATAAAACGTGCCACAGAAGAGAACAAAAAATAAAATCTAGAGGCGCCAAGTTTTCTTCCGAATCCGATTTCCAAATCCCATCCATTTCTCCTATTCTGCAACCCCCCCTCCCCCCTTCTTCCCCGCCCCCTTTTTTTACAAGCTACTAAAGGAGGACCCTCCGTGAGAAGACGAGAAGTAAGAACCGGGGAAGGAGGGGAAAAAAGAAAGATTTGCGATTTATTATCGGTCTTGATCAATCTGTCGTAAATAAGCGCTAAAAACAAAAGGGGAGGAAAAGGGGGAGAATAGAGAGGAAGGGGCAGGGTGTACGCTTTTCCCGAGAGCTCATGCCACATTCTCCCATCATCGTTCTTTTCGCCAGCGTAACACGGCGGCACTCCGGCAAGCCAATGCTGGAGATCCCCCTTTCCATCCGTGTTTTTCCCTCTTCCCCAATTCTTTTGTTTTTCTAGCTTGCGTTCCCTAACACCTAAGCTACGGGGATAAAAGAGATTCGCTCTCGCCCTCGGTGGGTGTTACTGTGCAGGCCTAAACAAGACGACTGGCGCAGATAGATCCTCGTGAATCGCATTATATTTATTGCATGTCGGATTGGGGAGGAATCTCTTCCCCTTCTTCCTCCCCATCCCGTCATTTCCTTGTTTTTTTCGTTGTCTTTTATCGTTATTTTCTTCTTCCCTATAGGGAGGATGATGACCGATGGGGTCTGAGAGGCGTGTAGGGATTGGGACGAGGAGGGGGGAAGGGAGGGGGAGAAGGCTGCAATGTGGTTTTGGTGTCGTGCTTTGTTTTCTTTCTGCAGACCCTATTCCCACTGAGACAGGCTAAGAGATATCTTCCCTGTGCTGGTTGCATCGGCCAACCCGCGATAGTTGGAGAGCTGTTTTTCTAAAATAAATTGGACGCGTGTGCTAGTACGAGCGGAAGGAAGGACCTACCACGAGGCTCAATGAAGCTCGTGTTATATAGTAGGGTATTTTCATTCCAATTTATTTTTCTGGTGACGTTTCTATAGGTATAGTGTTAGCTTTTCTACACCCAAATTTCATCCATCTACATTTTCAGAAGCCCATGAATATACTCTGACACTCGACGCATTCGCAACGGCAATCATTACTTCTGATAATCAGCGTATACAACCACAAGGGCGAGCGCTATCGAGCCTCAGTAGCCTTTGAGCCTTAGTGGCGGAAGGCGTTCGCAATCTTTTAAACGTGAAGCTAACGTAAAATGCAAGAGGAGCGTTCAACCCACGTTCACGGAAAACTGGGTTAATCTAGACATGAACGCTTGTCCGGTCAAATCGGGCGCTTAACGCATAATTTTCAGAATTCCCAAGTTTGGGCAATATCAGTGGTGGGCGCCTGAACAAATTTGGTGCTTCCGTGATATTTAGGGGTAGGTGACCACTGGAGCGCGTTAGCGATCGCACTTCTCACTGGCCGAGTAGACCCTTAGCAAAGCATGCAGTACCGTCCACGGCGCCGAAAAGAATGCTAGGTGCAACCAATTGTAGCAGACGACAGTGGCGACATTCAAGGCCATTGCGAGCGGGAAAACACAGACGAGCACGCCACAGGCTTCCACCCCATCGAGAAGTCGCAGTCGTAAAGCTCATGCGTCATACAGAAGAGACGGTGATCCCGTAATGGCAGAATCACCTGAAAAACACGTGAGCATGTTCGAAGCATGTTTTAACATGTCCGTAGATTTTATGACGAACCTGATGAGACGGTAGTAAAAGTATCTCAGGCAGCGTGTACAGACTGTCCTTCGTACGATGTATTAGCAGTGTGATCGCGGTTTAAAACACCCGGGGGCCCAATTTTCTCCTCTCATAGACTAACGTCTTCCTTTAGTCTATGCAACATAGGAAGCGTATAGGCAAGATAGAAAGCATGACAATGAGGTAATCAAGATCAGAACTATAATATGTCATCAAATAAATAGTCGACCCATCTAATCATCTCACCCAGCAGTACACAAACGAGGAAACTAAAAAAATGAGACGTTTACAATTCCTTGTAATGCCGAAAGAACGCAGCTCTTGAGGAGGAGGAGGAGGGGAAGCTACGGGGAGGAGGGTATGCCCTCCTTCTCCTCCGTGTCCCCCTCCTCCTCCCCTCCTCCCTCTCCCCTCCTCCATCCTCCTCTCCTCCATCCTCCTTTTACACTCCTCCCCTCCTCCTCCATTCCTCTTCACCCTCCTCCTTCCCTCCTCCCCCTCCCTTCCTCGTCCGTCGTGGCGTCATTCGTGACCCTAGGGACGTCATTCATGAAGGCAAGGTCGTGACCTTCACTGTGAAGATCGTGATTTTCGTCGTTACATTCACGAGGGACCTTCGTGACGTCACTCGTAACCCTAGTGACCCTTGTGACGCCACGTGTGATGTCATTACGGGAAAAGTCCTATGATGCAAAGCGCGGTTACGGCGACGGTGACGGCGACGTCGCTCAAGCCAGAAACGGGCACCTAAGAGGTGCGCTCTAAAAAATAGGCGTTCACAAATCTCTCCAACGCTAAAAGCGCAGCTCTTAAGGAGCTGCGCTCCTCCTCCTCTCCTGCTCCTCATCCTCCCCTCCTTGTCCTCCTCGTCTTTTCCTGCTCCTCCTTTCTCCCCTCCTCCTCTCCCCACTGCCTCATCCCCTTATCCTCCTCCTCAGTACCTTTCCCTCCTCTTCCGTACGTGACGTCAATTTTTCCACTAAATCTAGTGGAGAAACTGAATTTGTTCATAGGTGACGTGACATCAAGTTATGTGACGTCATTGTCCACGATAACTTTAGCGGGGAAACTGAATTGGTCTTCGGTGCACGTGAGGTCAATTTTCCCGCTAAATTTAGCGGGGAATCGAATTGCTGTTGATGTCACGTGATGTCAATTTTCCCGATAAATCTAGCGGAGAAACTTAATTTTTTCATAGGTGACGAGACACCAAGTCATGTGACGTCATTTCCCGTGCTAAACTTGGTGGAGAATTGAATTGTGTTCAGGTCACGTGACGTGAATTCTGCCGCTAAATCTAGCGCGGTTGCGTCGACGCCAACCTGGAAAGGGGTGCGTAAGAACTGAGCTCTCAAAATTTAACGAGTTTCGTTAATAAAGATTGAGACGTTTACACTTTCATGTAACGCGAAATTAGAGCGAAGCGCTTTAGGTATTTTGGCGTCAATTTTTACGTTAGTTTTTCCGCTAAATTTAGCAGGGAAACTGCATTTGTGTATAGATGAGGTGGCATCACTTTCCCCGCGAAATTTAACGGAGAAACTGAATTGGTTTCAAGGTCACGTGACGTCAGTTTTCCCACAAAACTAATTTTGTGTACAGGTAACGTGATAAGAAGGCATGCGACTCCCTTTTCCTGCGCGGAAACTCAATTGGTGCAAAAGGCCCCGTCAAATCAATCTTCCCGCTAAATCTAGCGGAGAGAGGCCCTGGTTATAAGCAGTTTCACCGCTAAATTTAGCGGGGAATTTAAATCGTCTATACCGTGACGAAAATGACATATCTGGAATTATGTAAAAAAATATTGTTATATAAAAAAATTGGGAATTTCTGACCATATCAAGAACATCAGTTTATATAAGGCGTATTTAGCCAATATGCCCAATTTTTTTATATATTCACATATGGGTCTGCCAAATAGGGGTATATCTGCCTCCCATGTCAGGCCAGATATGTCACAATCAAATAAGGCAACCTTTATATATAAATTGTTGTTTTCTACAAATAACTACCAAATGTGACTTCTCATATGTATAAGAAAAATAGAGCATGTACCAACTTTTATTAATTTTGACATGAGCTGCGCTTTACGCCACTCCTCATTTCGATCAACTTAATTCCCAGGGAAAGCAGGATTATCGACATTCGCCTAATGAATGTGAATGAAAAGTTGATGCCGACGAAACGTGTGTCTATAAAACGTGTATCCACGAGAAGGTGGTCGTGGAATGTGTTATCACGAAACGGAGGTAGAATAAAAAAATCAATATTCTACCTGCAGTTGTGACATGACTTTAGAATTTCGGAGACATTATTCTCCCGGCTGCCAGGCGATACACACGGCCTAATTCTGGAGGTAATCTGAAAGAGTACCTTTAGGAAAACGATCAATTGTCGCAAAGTAGGTTGCAGCGCACTTGCGTTGACGAGACGGGACTTGAAAGGTGCAATCCGAGATATATGTTGACACGGCCACGGCAGAACCACCACTCAAACACAAAAAGGAGAATGAAGGTGTCTGTGAAGATTCAACACGATGTAGCACAAGCTGTCATTTGTAGAACCGAACACTAAACGCATCACAAAAAATTCTTGGTCTTCTTTGAAGAAATTGCTTGTTGCCGATATACAGGAAGAACTTTTCGAATTTACTGCAGAAGCAGAAATCCGCAGCAGCCCCGCAGGTCGCAACACACGCCAAACTATGTGCGACAGAACGCATTCCGAGACTGCCAACGGCTAATGCGTCATCCGTCAAACCACGCGACCATATACCTTCTACCACGCCTTCAGCTTAGAGAGAGAGAGAGGACAGGAATGAATGAAAGGCCAAAACGGGAGTGCACATACGAAAGGCTTATCTTCTGGGGGCATCAACAACCACAAGGAGGGGATTTGTCACTTGTAGCCAAGGTTGATTGTGCAGTTAATGCTATGTGTGGCCTTGGGTTCCAGGCAGGTGACGTGTTCTGCCTAATCGCCAGCTTCTAGACTGTAGTCACGTGACCCTAACCGGAAGCACGATTGGCTTGAAACATGGATGGCGTATGCGCTGCTGTCAATACCGAGTTAACTACAGCTCTATGAAGTCCAGCTTTTCAACTTCCAAAGGAGCTGTCCAGCTCGAAAGTGACCCAAAACGATACGAGTTTGAAGATACTATGTTTTACGCCGTATAACCCACATCATAATTTTAAATGAAAAAATAAGCGCGGCTATTTTTTTGCACGATGGCTACAATTAAATAGATAAATAAATAAATAAATAAATAAATAAATATATATATATATCTCACCAAAAATATAAAATTATGTGTACACTGTTAGGTTCACGTTTTTTTTAATTGCACATTTTTTTTCTGAAAGAGGTGCACATAGAAGACACCACGGACAGCGCATCTTCCAACTTTCAACACACGACGAATCGCAGGCGCTCGGAAACGGAAGGTTGCGATGCTGCGCAAACGGTTTCTGAAAGATGCTGCGTATGGTACTCCGGGCGCACCGGCTTCGCAGCCGCTCAAAGGGAAAGGATTCGCGACGACGGATAGCGTCTTGCATCTTCAGTAAGCCAAGTAAGTTCGTGTTTCCTCATAATAATTAAAAAGCGCAACAGGACAACGGACGCAGAAGTTCGTTCAACTTAGCGGGGAAACATGAACAAAATTAGTTTCACAGCTAGAATTAGTGGGAAAATGGACGTCACGTGACATAAGTACCAATTCAATTTCTCGCTAAATTTAACGAGGCGGTTACACCGATGGCGACGCCGATACCGCTTAACTCGGAAACGGCCGCCTGAGAGTTGCGAACTAAAATCCATTTTGATTACCTCGCTTTCCGATCTTATGCACTTCGTCATATCGTCACTCGTCAAACATACAACCAACTTTCATTTGTGTTTCCATCTCCAAAATGCACAATTGACTAATTGGTCTAAATATCTGGAATAAATTAAGTTTAAGGATGTTAACAATAGTTAATCAATTACATGAGACTCATGCAATATAGATCAATAAACTAGTACGAGTCTTGGTGAGTACATATAACGTTTTGCTTGCACGACCAAAACGGGCCAATATACCAGTAACAGGAGATATATCTTTACCCATATATGTCGTATATGGCAGTATTTCAACTTTTATACAGCGATATAGGCTGTATGTGCACGCGTATATGGCGATATATGGCCGGATTTTGCACTTGTATGGTAGTATTTGCCCACTTTAATGGCGATGTCTGGCTGTATTTGCTCCCATATATAGCGCTATATTACCATATTTGACTGCTTATATTATCATATATAGCCACATATAAAATATATCAGGGCCATATCTGACATTTTTGTACGGGCAAGGCTGTCACGTCTCAAAACGCAACGAGCGGTTTCGCCGACGCCGACGCCGCTAAGTGTGGGAACGGGCACCTAAACCTGCGCTCTAAAATGAGAATTCACAGCATTGAGGAGGAGGGGGGGGGGGGGGGCATCGCCACAAATATTTAGTAGCGAGAAACTCCGTCGAGTTACCGACTCGCCCCTAGGTGCGCAAGGGGCTGTACTGCGAAACACCGTTACCTTTTTCTTCTTTCTTCATATAGTCCGTTCATACGTAGTTTTTCCACTGGATCATTTTATTTGTCGTATAGCTTTTTTTTCGGGGAAAAAGCCGGCTTCATTTCCCAAATTCTAGTTTTACCTTGCTCTGCAGTCTAAAAGAGACCGGAGACAAGAGTTTGGGTGACATATAATCCTGTAAGATTGTAATCCCCCGCCACGAGACGTTTCGAAATGACGACCGAGCAAAGCGAGGGGAAAAACCCAGTCTTTCTTTACATTATCCTGTAAAGCCTCGGCCATTAGGGTAAGTAAAATTTTCGCTAGGCCAGAGATGTCTTATTTTCCTTCGTGAAACTCGCAGGGATATCTTCTTCTCCCACGCGTCTGGAAAGAGCGTGTGAAGGAATAAACAGGAGGGTGAGTCTTTGCTTTAGGAAACCGAGGTACTTTGGATGAGGTATCTGTCGCATGGAGGGAGCTCTTCAAAATAAAGGTACAAAAATAATCCAACATTAATTTGTTTTTTCATCCTAAAGTAAATTGTGGGGTATGTTATAAAAAACAGTAAAAACTTAAAGAATACTTTTACTTGACACTCAGTGAAGTCCCTTGGTTACAGTGTAGCCTTTGTTTTTGTCTACGCTTCATTTGAGAGGGAGAATGGCTTCAGTTACAGTAATGTATTACTCAAAATGGTGCGGCTTATAGTCTTTGAAAGTGCAATTCAGTCAACTATCGCACCTGCGGTTGAAATCCAGATAAGGTTTCGGACAAAATAAACAAAAGGTAAAATGTTCACTGAAATCTTTATATTAGGATAATGATGCTTGGAGTCGAAGCCAACTTGCTATTCGTACTTTCGTGCCACGTTCTTACCGCAGCGAGGACTTTATGTGACGGATTTGCTGCAATGATAGGCGCATTTGAATGCAACCAACTTGGCATTTGTTTTGGGGAAAGCTTTTAAGAGGTGCGTCGACCGCGCCGACAGGTTCAAAAGTTCTCGAGGCTAATTCGCATCTTGGAGTTCAAGAAGAGTGGTTGTTTGGGCGAGTTGGTTTGACATCTTATACAATCTTGTGCGCAACAAAGACGAGGACAAAAGCAAAGAAGAGGACACAACAAGGCGCGCCTTGTTGTCTCCTCTTCTCTGCTTTTGCCCTCGTCTTTGTTGCGCACAAGATTGTATAAGTTGGAGTTCAAATCGAATTTTCGCCAAAGCAATGCGGAGCGGAAGTTCGTCCGCTTCTTTTGGGGGGGTTTCGGTGACGTGAGAACGGCGAGCTCTGATTGGCTCTGATTGAAGGATAGAGGGTAGACCTCAAGGCAGCTTGCTTTGAGGTCTAGCCACTATCCTTCAATCAGGACCAATCAGAGCTCGGCGTCTTTCTGACGTCACCACAACCTGCACAAAAAAGCAGACGGACTTCCGCTCCCCATAAGCTTCAACCTCTTACATAAAAACTAATTGCAACGAGGGTCCAAAAAAAAAAGAGACTTTATAGAAGCACTTCGTAAACAGAAACGTACGCATGAAAGCACGCTAGGTAGTACGGCACGGCGGGTTTTAAGCATCACACTTTCATCTGCGCAAAACCGCGCCTAAACTTCAGGCCAAAACCGCTTTTTATGTTATTTTAATGGTATACTATTATGTTTAGTACTGCGACCCGGATTCAGTGTTAATGTCCGAGAGGTGGCAGCAGTCGTAGTCTGAAGTTCATCGCATAATTTTCTTCATATGTTGATCAATGTTGAACATAGCGTGGCTTTGATCAACATTGGCGGCATATAATCAGCTCCATATCACGTGACCGCTTGTCCTGGCTGCGACTTGAGGGGGTAAACGCTGCTCGTTTTTCTTTAATTTTTTTCTGGGACTTCTATAGCGTGGGGTGAAAAAAGAACGCGAGTTTTATAGGTCTTTAACGTCAGAGATACGTTCTAAGCGGTATTTGCGCAATGTACAGAAATTGTTGGATCGCCCCTTTAAAAACCCGTTGAGTTTGTGCGGTTTTTCAGAAAGCCGTAAAATGCTTCGCGTGCCTTCTATCATTTTGCAATTTATTGATTCAATGTTTTGATGATGCTAAGCAATTTTCTAACTGAAACCAAGACCTTAAACACAATATTAAAAAAGTTAATTACGCGAAAATAATTAACAACTGAAGTATCTTGAACTTTTGCAATTTTCCTAAATAGGCCCCTGGCCTATTTAGGAAATATTATTTTATATAATTTTATTTTAAATATTTAGGCCAAAACGACAAAAGCTTTTTTTGTTGTTATTCTTGCGACGCGTAGTTTTCGAAATATCCAATTGGTTCACCTTTGTGAAACACCCTGTATATATATATCTCTGCCCCTTCTTTCCACTCGTCGCACTATCTCCCGTCTCTGTTTATTTCATAAAATTTACTATGCCAATTCACTCTCGAAAGAGAAACTAATCAGTGACCCCATCTACGTATCATCTCGCCTCGATCACTGCTGCAAAGTTGGTATACCCACTCCCATACCAAATTCTTTTTTCAAATCTTTCATCCCAAAAACATCTCGTGAATGGAACGGCCTTCCCTCATCCATTGCGATTATTGGCGATTTTGTTCTCTTTAAAGAAGCGCTATCAAGTTACTATTCATGATCTGTGCCGGACTAACCAATTTCAGCGCTTTTGTACTTCCGTTGCCCACCCCCTTTGTAATGCTTCGGCACTGAGGGTATAATAAATAAATAGGTAAATAAATATATGTATATATATATATATATATATATATAACGGGAATACGTGCATATTGATAAGTGCAGCCGTAGTAATATTGTGAACGAAGAGGGGAGAAGGTGATTATTGAATTTACTGCATTAAAGCTAAGGAAAGGGAAAGGGAAAGAGAGCTGGCGAAAAACTGGGCCAGGAGCGGGGATTGAACCCGCAACCTTCGCCTGTCCGGGGCGACGCCTTAACCGATTAGGGTAGACCATCCCGGCCACTGGTTTCGGCGGACTCAATTTCTGACCAGCTCTCTGTGTACTGTTTAGTTTCGAATTCGCTTAACTTGGTAGACGACAACCGTTGCTGATTTAAGGCCCGCGCTATTTCCGACATGCGGCAGTGACGTGGCACGTCATCTCAGCTTGCAAACGTCGGAAAGGGCCCGTCTTCCAAGATATCTAGGGAACCACTCCTCCCCAAAGGGACAGGCTGCACCATATAAATAATGGGAATGAGTGAAGATTGACAAGTGCAGCCGTAGTAATATTGTGAACGAAGAGGGGAGAAGTTGATTAGTGAATTTACTGCATTAAAGCTAAGGAAAGGGAAAGGGAAAGAGAGCTGGCGAAAAACTGGGCCAGGAGCGGGGATTGAACCCGCAACCTTCGCCTGTCCGGGGCGACGCCTTAACTGATTAGGGTAGACCATCCCGGCCACTGGTTTCGGCGGACTCAATTTCTGACCAGCCCTCTGTGTACTGTTTAGTTTCGAATTCGCTTAACTTGGTAGACGACAACCGTTGCTGATTTAAGGCCCGCGCTATTTCCGACATGCGGCAGTGACGTGGCACGTCATCTCAGCTTGCAAACGTCGGAAAGGGCCCGTCTTCCAAGATATCTAGGGAACCACTCCTCCCCAAAGGGACAGGCTGCACCATATAAATAATGGGAATGAGTGAAGATTGACAAGTGCAGCCGTAGTAATATTGTGAACGAAGAGGGGAGAAGTTGATTAGTGAATTTACTGCATTAAAGCTAAGGAAAGGGAAAGGGAAAGAGAGCTGGCGAAAAACTGGGCCAGGAGCGGGGATTGAACCCGCAACCTTCGCCTGTCCGGGGCGACGCCTTAACTGATTAGGGTAGACCATCCCGGCCACTGGTTTCGGCGGACTCAATTTCTGACCAGCCCTCTGTGTACTGTTTAGTTTCGAATTCGCTTAACTTGGTAGACGACAACCGTTGCTGATTTAAGGCCCGCGCTATTTCCGACATGCGGCAGTGACGTGGCACGTCATCTCAGCTTGCAAACGTCGGAAAGGGCCCGTCTTCCAAGATATCTAGGGAACCACTCCTCCCCAAAGGGACAGGCTGCACCATATATATAATGGGAATGAGTGAAGATTGACAAGTGCAGCCGTAGTAATATTGTGAACGAAGAGGGGAGAAGTTGATTAGTGAATTTACTGCATTAAAGCTAAGGAAAGGGAAAGGGAAAGAGAGCTGGCGAAAAACTGGGCCAGGAGCGGGGATTGAACCCGCAACCTTCGCCTGTCCGGGGCGACGCCTTAACTGATTAGGGTAGACCATCCCGGCCACTGGTTTCGGCGGACTCAATTTCTGACCAGCCCTCTGTGTACTGTTTAGTTTCGAATTCGCTTAACTTGGTAGACGACAACCGTTGCTGATTTAAGGCCCGCGCTATTTCCGACATGCGGCAGTGACGTGGCACGTCACCTCAGCTTGCAAACGTCGGAAAGGGCCCGTCTTCCAAGATATCTAGGGAACCACTCCTCCCCAAAGGGACAGGCTGCACCATATATATAATGGGAATGAGTGAAGATTGACAAGTGCAGCCGTAGTAATATTGTGAACGAAGAGGGGAGAAGTTGATTAGTGAATTTACTGCATTAAAGCTAAGGAAAGGGAAAGGGAAAGAGAGCTGGCGAAAAACTGGGCCAGGAGCGGGGATTGAACCCGCAACCTTCGCCTGTCCGGGGCGACGCCTTAACTGATTAGGGTAGACCATCCCGGCCACTGGTTTTGGCGGACTCAATTTCTGACCAGCCCTCTGTGTACTGTTTAGTTTCGAATTCGCTTAACTTGGTAGACGACAACCGTTGCTGATTTAAGGCCCGCGCTATTTCCGACATGCGGCAGTGACGTGGCACGTCATCTCAGCTTGCAAACGTCGGAAAGGGCCCGTCTTCCAAGATATCTAGGGAACCACTCCTCCCCAAAGGGACAGGCTGCACCATATAAATAATGGGAATGAGTGAAGATTGACAAGTGCAGCCGTAGTAATATTGTGAACGAAGTGGGGAGAAGTTGATTAGTGAATTTACTGCATTAAAGCTAAGGAAAGGGAAAGGGAAAGAGAGCTGGCGAAAAACTGGGCCAGGAGCGGGGATTGAACCCGCAACCTTCGCCTGTCCGGGGCGACGCCTTAACTGATTAGGGTAGACCATCCCGGCCACTGGTTTCGGCGGACTCAATTTCTGACCAGCCCTCTGTGTACTGTTTAGTTTCGAATTCGCTTAACTTGGTAGACGACAACCGTTGCTGATTTAAGGCCCGCGCTATTTCCGACATGCGGCAGTGACGTGGCACGTCATCTCAGCTTGCAAACGTCGGAAAGGGCCCGTCTTCCAAGATATCTAGGGAACCACTCCTCCCCAAAGGGACAGGCTGCACCATATATATAATGGGAATGAGTGAAGATTGACAAGTGCAGCCGTAGTAATATTGTGAACGAAGAGGGGAGAAGTTGGTTAGTGAATTTACTGCATTAAAGCTAAGGAAAGGGAAAGGGAAAGAGAGCTGGCGAAAAACTGGGCCAGGAGCGGGGATTGAACCCGCAACCTTCGACTGTCCGGGGCGACGCCTTAACTGATTAGGGTAGACCATCCCGGCCACTGGCTTCGGCGGACTCAATTTCTGACCAGCCCTCCGTGTACTGTTTAGTTTCGAATTCGCTTAACTTGGTAGACGACAACCGTTGCTGATTTAAGGCCCGCGCTATTTCCGACATGCGGCAGTGACGTGGCACGTCATCTCAGCTTGCAAACGTCGGAAAGGGCCCGTCTTCCAAGATATCTAGGGAACCACTCCTCCCCAAAGGGACAGGCTGCACCATATAAATAATGGGAATGAGTGAAGATTGACAAGTGCAGCCGTAGTAATATTGTGAACGAAGAGGGGAGAAGTTGATTAGTGAATTTACTGCATTAAAGCTAAGGAAAGGGAAAGGGAAAGAGAGCTGGCG
Organism: Ixodes scapularis; assembly: GCF_016920785.2. Lineage (NCBI taxonomy): Eukaryota > Metazoa > Arthropoda > Arachnida > Ixodida > Ixodidae > Ixodes > Ixodes scapularis. The sequence continues at coordinate 20,435,728 of NW_024609835.1, forward strand.
AAAAACTGGGCCAGGAGCGGGGATTGAACCCGCAACCTTCGCCTGTCCGGGGCGACGCCTTAACTGATTAGGGTAGACCATCCCGGCCACTGGTTTCGGCGGACTCAATTTCTGACCAGCCCTCTGTGTACTGTTTAGTTTCGAATTCGCTTAACTTGGTAGACGACCACCGTTGCTGATTTAAGGCCCGCGCTATTTCCGACATGCGGCAGTGACGTGGCACGTCATCTCAGCTTGCAAACGTCGGAAAGGGCCCGTCTTCCAAGATATCTAGGGAACCACTCCTCCCCAAAGGGACAGGCTGCACCATATATATAATGGGAATGAGTGAAGATTGACAAGTGCAGCCGTAGTAATATTGTGAACGAAGAGGGGAGAAGTTGATTAGTGAATTTACTGCATTAAAGCTAAGGAAAGGGAAAGGGAAAGAGAGCTGGCGAAAAACTGGGCCAGGAGCGGGGATTGAACCCGCAACCTTCGCCTGTCCGGGGCGACGCCTTAACTGATTAGGGTAGACCATCCCGGCCACTGGTTTCGGCGGACTCAATTTCTGACCAGCTCTCTGTGTACTGTTTAGTTTCGAATTCGCTTAACTTGGTAGACGACAACCGTTGCTGATTTAAGGCCCGCGCTATTTCCGACATGCGGCAGTGACGTGGCACGTCATCTCAGCTTGCAAACGTCGGAAAGGGCCCGTCTTCCAAGATATCTAGGGAACCACTCCTCCCCAAAGGGACAGGCTGCACCATATATATAATGGGAATGAGTGAAGATTGACAAGTGCAGCCGTAGTAATATTGTGAACGAAGAGGGGAGAAGTTGGTTAGTGAATTTACTGCATTAAAGCTAAGGAAAGGGAAAGGGAAAGAGAGCTGGCGAAAAACTGGGCCAGGAGCGGGGATTGAACCCGCAACCTTCGACTGTCCGGGGCGACGCCTTAACTGATTAGGGTAGACCATCCCGGCCGCTGGTTTCGGCGGACTCAATTTCTGACCAGCCCTCTGTGTACTGTTTAGTTTCGAATTCGCTTAACTTGGTAGACGACAACCGTTGCTGATTTAAGGCCCGCGCTATTTCCGACATGCGGCAGTGACGTGGCACGTCATCTCAGCTTGCAAACGTCGGAAAGGGCCCGTCTTCCAAGATATCTAGGGAACCACTCCTCCCCAAAGGGACAGGCTGCACCATATATATATAATGGGAATGAGTGAAGATTGACAAGTGCAGCCGTAGTAATATTGTGAACGAAGAGGGGAGAAGTTGATTAGTGAATTTACTGCATTAAAGCTAAGGAAAGGGAAAGGGAAAGAGAGATGGCGAAAAACTGGGCCAGGAGCGGGGATTGAACCCGCAACCTTCGCCTGTCCGGGGCGACGCCTTAACTGATTAGGGTAGACCATCCCGGCCACTGGTTTCGGCGGACTCAATTTCTGACCAGCTCTCTGTGTACTGTTTAGTTTCGAATTCGCTTAACTTGGTAGACGACAACCGTTGCTGATTTAAGGCCCGCGCTATTTCCGACATGCGGCAGTGACGTGGCACGTCATCTCAGCTTGCAAACGTCGGAAAGGGCCCGTCTTCCAAGATATCTAGGGAACCACTCCTCCCCAAAGGGACAGGCTGCACCATATATATAATGGGAATGAGTGAAGATTGACAAGTGCAGCCGTAGTAATATTGTGAACGAAGAGGGGAGAAGTTGGTTAGTGAATTTACTGCATTAAAGCTAAGGAAAGGGAAAGGGAAAGAGAGCTGGCGAAAAACTGGGCCAGGAGCGGGGATTGAACCCGCAACCTTCGACTGTCCGGGGCGACGCCTTAACTGATTAGGGTAGACCATCCCGGCCACTGGTTTCGGCGGACTCAATTTCTGACCAGCCCTCCGTGTACTGTTTAGTTTCGAATTCGCTTAACTTGGTAGACGACAACCGTTGCTGATTTAAGGCCCGCGCTATTTCCGACATGCGGCAGTGACGTGGCACGTCATCTCAGCTTGCAAACGTCGGAAAGGGCCCGTCTTCCAAGATATCTAGGGAACCACTCCTCCCCAAAGGGACAGGCTGCACCATATATATATAATGGGAATGAGTGAAGATTGACAAGTGCAGCCGTAGTAATATTGTGAACGAAGAGGGGAGAAGTTGATTAGTGAATTTACTGCATTAAAGCTAAGGAAAGGGAAAGGGAAAGAGAGATGGCGAAAAACTGGGCCAGGAGCGGGGATTGAACCCGCAACCTTCGCCTGTCCGGGGCGACGCCTTAACTGATTAGGGTAGACCATCCCGGCCACTGGTTTCGGCGGACTCAATTTCTGACCAGCTCTCTGTGTACTGTTTAGTTTCGAATTCGCTTAACTTGGTAGACGACAACCGTTGCTGATTTAAGGCCCGCGCTATTTCCGACATGCGGCAGTGACGTGGCACGTCATCTCAGCTTGCAAACGTCGGAAAGGGCCCGTCTTCCAAGATATCTAGGGAACCACTCCTCCCCAAAGGGACAGGCTGCACCATATATATAATGGGAATGAGTGAAGATTGACAAGTGCAGCCGTAGTAATATTGTGAACGAAGAGGGGAGAAGTTGGTTAGTGAATTTACTGCATTAAAGCTAAGGAAAGGGAAAGGGAAAGAGAGCTGGCGAAAAACTGGGCCAGGAGCGGGGATTGAACCCGCAACCTTCGACTGTCCGGGGCGACGCCTTAACTGATTAGGGTAGACCATCCCGGCCACTGGTTTCGGCGGACTCAATTTCTGACCAGCCCTCCGTGTACTGTTTAGTTTCGAATTCGCTTAACTTGGTAGACGACAACCGTTGCTGATTTAAGGCCCGCGCTATTTCCGACATGCGGCAGTGACGTGGCACGTCATCTCAGCTTGCAAACGTCGGAAAGGGCCCGTCTTCCAAGATATCTAGGGAACCACTCCTCCCCAAAGGGACAGGCTGCACCATATATATAATGGGAATGAGTGAAGATTGACAAGTGCAGCCGTAGTAATATTGTGAACGAAGAGGGGAGAAGTTGGTTAGTGAATTTACTGCATTAAAGCTAAGGAAAGGGAAAGGGAAAGAGAGCTGGCGAAAAACTGGGCCAGGAGCGGGGATTGAACCCGCAACCTTCGACTGTCCGGGGCGACGCCTTAACTGATTAGGGTAGACCATCCCGGCCACTGGTTTCGGCGGACTCAATTTCTGACCAGCCCTCCGTGTACTGTTTAGTTTCGAATTCGCTTAACTTGGTAGACGACAACCGTTGCTGATTTAAGGCCCGCGCTATTTCCGACATGCGGCAGTGACGTGGCACGTCATCTCAGCTTGCAAACGTCGGAAAGGGCCCGTCTTCCAAGATATCTGGGGAACCACTCCTCCCCATAGGGACAGGCTGCACCGTATATATAATGAGAATGAGTGAAGATTGACAAGTGCAGCCGTAGTAATATTGTGATTGAAGAGGGGAGAAGGTGATTATATTATAGATGTATAACGAAACGAGCGCTTTGGACGGTGATAGACCTTCGAGTCGCTTATCACCCGGGCGAAAAATACTGAGTCACTGAGCTGTGCACGCATGCGCAGCTGCGTGCATGCACAGCAAGAGCGCATGCCCAGAACGCGTTCCACAGCCCAGCAGACAAAGGTCGCAGCGCGCAGAAGGCAATTTATGCAAGGGTCTATAATTCGGTTTAAAAAAAAACAACCTTTTCACATGCGGTTCTCAACGAATGACAAAGCTCTGGATATGATTCGATTTCATAAACTTTATGCGCACAGGGACAGTCAGCGAGTAAAACCTAATGCTCATTCTATCAGTACACACCGCATTTATTCTTGCTTTATTGTATTAAGTGTTTCCTTACGCGTTGGTGTATTCCTCCATTGTTTTTGCTCTGACTGGCTGTCCCCGCGTTTTGCGAGAATGTAAAATCACAAACATTTTAAAGTGCACTTTTAAAAGTTACAGTTTGTAAACTGCAGGGAGATGCACTCAGACACTTCTTGCGAGAAAAAAGAAAATGCGGAGACTATTCAAACCGTGTAATAGGATTTATATGGCAGTGCTGTCGTCCTGAGCCAACCCAGTTCTTTTATGCGCACTCTGCGTAACATCTGCATGTTCCTTGGTCACTAGCTTGGGTGGCCGAAGAAACAAAGCAGTCTCCTTTCATGTCGTTTTACGTAGTACTGCATGTTCCTGAATTCTTTGCATGTATATTCCTGTTCGTAACACATAATGGACGAAAGAAAACTGAGCATTGTCAAGAAATTTTATTTTATTTAGGTAGCTCTTGTTCCAAGCGAGGAATTGATGAGTCACAATTGCGCTCCAGCGACGGAAGGCTTTTGTATCCGAAAGTTTCTTCCAAGAAAAAAATTAATGAATTTTGCGCCGCGCTTTTCCTAATTAAATTTCGTTTCTCTCCCGGGAGCACTTTTACCGATTAAGCGAACAAGAGGGGAGAATGCTTCGAATGCTTGGAGCGAAACGGAGAGCTCCCGGGTCACAGAAAGTGCTTTTCGTTTTTACGATCTGCGCGCGTAACAGATTCACAATTGCCGAAGAAGCATCTAAGTATAATTCCCGTTCTACAATCATTTTCTTTTACAATACTTATGGTCCCATTACCAAGGATACTAGAAGAGCCGTACAAGCAAATTCGAAATGCGTAATGCGATAAATTTATACATCGTGAAAACATCTTACCACAACGAGCTGAAGAAAACAAACTAGCAGAATCTCCAATACTGGTAACGTGAAAAAAAAAAAGAAAAACCTTTATTGTACGAGAAACCGACCAAAAAAAATTATACCAGAAATGTTTTTTCTTTTTGTTTTGTTTTTTAAAGGTGGAAGATCGATCTATTGCGTAGCCTCGGGAATCGTATATCCGAAGGAATCTTTACACTAACGCTAGAATGACACGTCATCATAATGACAACAACCAAAAAAAGGCACAATTTTCATCCTGTAATGTGCGTGACGCAACATAAAGCACCGATAGGAAGGAGGGAGTCGCTTCGCCAATTACTAGCCACGAGTCCCGCTTCTCCCTGTAAATTGGTGCGACGCGTTGCCAACGCGTTCTTCCACGCGCCTCTTTGTACACGCCAAAAGAAGCATTAGCACCTAGAAGTCAAGGCCTGTACCTGTCCCCACAAACGTCATAACTTGTGGATGCACGCAGCGCCGCCTATTTGGCGTCAGTATAGCCGCCAGCGTGCCTCCCAGCGTCTCGCAACAAGCGAGATGCACGCGTCGACGCCAAGACGGACGCGCAGCTTCTCTCGTGTAGCTTTAGCGTAGAGCACTGCACGGGCCTACCTTTTGAGGCCCAGCCCGGTACTGTTCTGTCTACTTTTACCCGACAAGGGCCCGGCCAGAGGGGATGCCTACCTGATCCGGCTCGGCTGTAGCAGAGCCATGTATTGGGAGAGTTTGGCCAATAGGCGGAGCAAAGGCCACCGCCAGCGCCGATTATTCCCCCCGCGCTTAGAGCGTGAACTAAATTTGTGACACAGCATCGACTAATCAGGAGACCGCGACGTCAAAATATTGCAAACGACATTCAAAGCGTGAAATAGAGGCGTTCAATCTCGGCCTCTCTGCTCCATCTCACAAATGTCGGCAGTGAAGACAAAGGTACAGGCGCGTGAACCTAGCTTAGCAAAACGCTTTTGTTTGTACGTGAACTCGTGCATAGGAGCCACTTTCCAAAGCCACGCGATCGTGCCCTTGCCTTTGTCTGCACTGCTGATGTTGGCTTGTTAGAACAGCGTCCAGTGACTGGCGGAAAGAAAAGAGTGCAAAGGGTTGGGCGCGCGAGCGTCTGGAGACGCGGAGTCCCGCTCGGCTCGTGCGCTGGCTTTGGCAGTGCTTTTTTTCACCGTCTCAGCTGAGACGCTGTTTGTAGCAAGTTGGCCCTGGTTTGGAGCGCACGTTCGTTTATTCTACACTTGAATATTGGCGTGACGAAAACCTCGCACGCACAAAGTTTTCAGTCACTGAGAGTTACACCTTTTAACTCTAGCGACGCTAAAACGGCTTGAATTATTCGTGTCACAAATTTAGAGTTCACGACCACCGCTAGGGGCTGTTTCGCGGCCTGTGGTTGGCCCAGAGATGCTCGCCTATTCAAACCAATGTATGGCCAAACTCTCTCGATAAACGGCTCTGGGCTGTAGGTGCCTCGACCTGTGGGAGATAAAGCGCGTCTCTGGCCCGCCCGGATTCGAAAACATGGCGCGCCCAGTCCGGCTCATGGGCCGGGCTGGTTGACTCGAGCCAGTGCCAGAGCTTCACTTTAGCGTATTTGCCGCTTGGAGCGGGCCAGGGACCCACTAGCAATGACGTGAGGCGCAGTCCTCGCCTCTTGGGTGGTATTGAAAGAAGTCACGCCCTACATCGCCGACTACAAAATCCTCAACTGCTACAATATCAACGACAGACGTCATTTACAGCTGTGGGAAGAGCCAACAACGGTTTTCGCTTTAAAGAAACAAACAACGCGATACTGTTTTTTTTTTTTTTTTCTCTTTACGGCGTCCGTCTGCTAACCGCGCACCCTCTGATTGGTTCAACAGACAGAGGAAGGCAGCGACCCCGGCAACTGTTGTGATGCCGCAAGACATAAAGTTATTACAATGTATACGCTAGAGGTTCAACTGCCAATAGTGTGTTGACGCAAATTGAAGCAGAGAGCAACCAGTCGAAAATTGACTTGCGGTAATGCATTTATATGGGAACAAGTGAGCGCTTTTTCTCTCTGCGCTCGATTAGAAGAGCAAACATCCCGGTTAATTCGTACGTATTAGGTAGCTGGAAAACAGTTCTCAGTTAGGCAGACAAAATGACTGGTCAGTTACGGTGTTTTTCTTTTAGATTCGTTGCATTAAATACGACGCTAAAACGGCTCGTACATGTATCTTTGTCAACTGTCGGACACTCTTAAGGCCGGTTCACACATGCAGCGGAGCGCGAAGTTAGCGCTACGTGAGCGCTCCAAGGAGCGCTCATGTGGCGCTTCCTAGCGCGTGATGTAGCGCTCGGTTAGCGCTTCAGTAGCGCTCTGTTAGCGCTTCAGAAGCGCTTTGTTAGCGCTCTGTTAGCACTACAGAAGCGCTTTGTTAGCGCTCTGTTAGCGCTACAGAAGCGCTCTGTTAGCGCTCTCATGCACGCTCCTTGTGCCGTGCTTGCTGCTGCGGAACAGCTCGTGCACGGCGATTCCTTTGTTGTTGTTTTTCCTTTGGCATTGAAAGAAGAGGAAGTAAAACAGCCGATCTCATTGGAGACTGCGGTCTATTAAAAGATAAATCATTAACTAACAACTAAAAGTAATAATAATTTTGAGGGTCGGGCAGGCGACCCAGAGTCATGGACTGTGAGCGACTAATTGATTGGGTACGACCTCATCGCTTTCTATTCGATATGCATGACCCTGGTTTCAAAGACACTTAGTTAAGAATAGCCGCCTTCGAAAGAGCTCTGTGTCTCGGTCCCTCAGCCCAGGAACAAGGTTCACTAGGTACCTGTCGTTATCTCGGTGGCGAAAGATGTCGCGCACCCAGAAGGCTCTTCTGGGCGTTAAGCCGTCCACACACACATGCACTAATCGCGTATGTAAGAGCATTGGTCGCATTTCTATTTCAGCATCCCACATGTCCGCCATGGTGCTGCTGATTCACACCCAAGCACAGGAACCGGACCCGCAGTGCACGCGCTAATCCGCAGCACCGCGGTACAAGAAGCGCTACTAAAGCGCTAACACGGCGCTACTGAAGCGCTAACAAGGCGATACTGGAGCGCTACTAAGGCGCTACTGGAGCGCTAACAAGGCGCAACAGAAGCGCTAATCGCGCGCTGTGTTAGAACTAAGTCACGCACCAGGAAGCGCCACATGAGCGTTCCTTGTAGCGCTCACGTAGCGCTAACTTAGCGCTCCGCTGTATGTGTGAACAGGCCTTTAGCGCGAACACGACTTCAGCGCCTTTCACCATATGGAACATAGACCGACACGGGGCGCGGCTCTGTTTACCAACACGGCCGGAAAGCCGCGCATACGCGGAAGCTATGTGGGCAGAAGCGGCCAGGCTCTCCGTGCTTTTGCCATTGCGTTCTGTGGCGTGCGCTCGTTCTTGACGTTGTAGAGACGCTTCTACTCTTATTTATGCTTCGCATTTCCTTCCAAGGTATGTCGTACGTTATGCCTGACAATTTGAGCTTTCTACCCGAGCCTGAATGGCAGCGGTATCAAGACAAACTTTGCGCGGACGACTTTGCCTTCTACGATTCGTATGCCATAAACAAGACCTGCTGGAGTTCCGACGTGAAGTTGCCGCCACGGATGTCGATGGCTCACGTCGTCGTTTATTTAGCTTTTTGCCAAGCCACTTCACGACCGACACGGTGCAGCCGTACAACTCTCTCGAGGCCTACGATTATTTCGAACCTGTTTCCATGCTGCCGGCGGTATCAGCAGACTCTGGGTCTGCGGAAGTGTATTTATGAATTGATTAAATACCCACAGCGTCCTTCGAGTCAAGGTACGATATTTTTCTTACACTGATGTCCACAAGACACGACAAGTGGTAACGCTTTGTCCGTTTTGCCGCCGATCTCCTTCGGTTTGGTAGCACGGCCGTATCGAGTCACCGACAAGCGCTTGGCCGGTGCTTCGCGCCAACACCGTGGGAACAAAATACGGGCGGTCTCGATCGGACGACGGTTTCGATGCACGTAAGCAAGCTTCGTGACGGAGAGTGAAATGGAAGCCACACTTGCCTTCAAGTAATCGCTTGCCTGACAAACTGTCGTCCGCGCGAGGCGACCATTCTTTTCGATCCACGAATTTAATCCACCAACTGCGCCTTTCAGTGTCCGCCGGGAACTTGTGGAAACTCACCCGCTACCTTTGCTGTACTTTTCGGTGCAATTAACGGCTACACGGCTTCGAGGTATGCTGAAATTCTTTGCCGCCCATGCCGAACGTACGCTCTTCTGCCCACACAACCCGGCTCCGGCGCGATCACAGCGCCGCCGCAGCTTCGCGCCGTCAAACCCGCGTGTCGGTCTTACCTGGAAACCAAGAGAGACGGCAAGAACTACGCAGTAACACTGGATTACTAACTACCCATGTATATACGATCAAAATCAATTGAAGGACACGTAATATGTTCAGATTTTAAAGAATTACTGCTTTATTCTTTCTTGCCTGAGCGAAGCTGCTTGTTCTTCGTTCAAAATATCACTCGCACTCTCGAACTTTTTTAGAACAAATGCCTGATAAAAGCTGCCCAGCAGAGAAAACAATACAAAAAGACACCTTTCATGGCCCACGTACTTATTCTTTAAGTTTTTAATGGTTTATCTGCTCGAAATGATGCACGATGAGGTCCTTTTCATATAGTAACAGGACTGGCATATTAGCAATATATAAGGGTCACCAAAATGCGGGTGATCCTTGAACACAGTCTACATTCCTTTCGTTTGTTATTTTGCTTCCAATCGTTGCTTGTTTTTACACACATGCAGCGGAACATACATTTCAGACTGAAATGTAGAGAGGTTGAACATGATCAAAGAAACTGCCCCGTATTTACATAACAAGATAAACAATTTAATCAAACGTTTCGTTTCCCATGCGGAAAACACCATCAGTAAAACCTTCAAGCAGGAAATTTCCCTCTTGAAAGTTTCACTGATGATGTTTCCCACAAGGGAAACGAAACGTTTGATTAAATTGTTTACTCTGTTATGTAAATACGGGGCAGCTTCTTTGATCATCTTGATTCCCGGCTTTTGGAATATTTTGACATTCAAGATAAACATCGTTCCCTAATAGAGAAAAATTCGCGAACTAAAGCAATTACAGTTTTACAAGGTTGATCAAGGTACATACTACTCAGCAGGACCCAAATACCCAAAGTGTTTTGAGTTTTTTTCCGGCGAAGAGACAACATGCACGCGGGTTTTCTCAAAGGATTGCACAGGACCACCGCAAAACTAGACTGGTTGCTGTCTGCTTCAATTTGCGTATCGGAAGTCGCATAGCCACTAGCGTCAGTGGCACCTCTACCGTACGTTATAATAACTCTACGCCGTAAGCCGCCGCGGAGCCCCTTAGCGAACGGAGCCGCTGCCGCCATCTCTCGTTTGTTGCGCCAGTCAAACGAACATAGGTAGGGAAAACCAATTAACGTCTTTTTACCCTTTACTCAGGTAAGTTTGTTCTTTGAAATTTTGATACGATGCTTCCACCACCTCCGGGCACCTCTGCGGTTAATCATAGAGCGGTATGTTACCAAGCGGATTTATGTGGTCACGTTACAAGCTTCAGCCGGCTTCAGGACGTTTCTGCATTTACCGGATTTCGCTTGGAATGTCTGAAGCGCCCGTGCACGCTGTACGAAAAAAGAAAAAAAAAACAATAAAGCTAGTTCTGCTTCCGCAATCGGTTGGCAGGGCTGCTGGATAACTGTAAAACTTCATAATTATCTCCTTCTAACACTCGCAAAAGCAAACTAAAATTACCAACTCGGGGATTTTCAGAAATATCTTAGCGGATTTCCAACCGTGAAACTCTCGCAAAGCCAATTCTTTGGTATTTTATAATCATTAAAAAAAAAAAAACTAAAGACGTTTGGGTTTATTTTTACGTGGTAGTTCAGTTTAAGCAAAAATGAGGGTGTATGCGTTTTCGTCATCGAGAGAGTCACTTCTATATGAATCAACTGATTAAAAGAAGTCGAATCCCATGGCTTCCGAATGTCGAGGTGCCTCGCACATTCAACGACTTGAGAGGGTGATGTGGCCAGCGAGAAGAAAGGGAATTGAGCAGACAGTGGTTTTCGGAATCCAGTTCGTAGTGATTCAAGCGGAAAGCGTATATCACGGGACCACATGCAAGCCTTTCATGAACCAGGAGTTGAAACGCGTTTCAACAGTAACGTCGCTGATTGAGAATCCCTACTTTTTGATCTAATGAAGCAACGCCATTTGTCTGGTTTTGTGAACGGGGAAGGGTGACCCTTGGCTAAAGCCAGGAGCACGTATATTTATTAGCTGTTAATATAGCTTTAAAGAGTCGTTTCTCCACGAACGGTTCGTCCTTGAACGCACCGGCGACGCCACTGCGCATGCGCGGGCGAGACGTTAAGGGTTTCGGGAGGCTTTTTTCTTTCGTTTGTCCCACTCCGGCCGCTGGAGTCGTCACCGCAACGCAACAGTACCGTTAACGTCTCGGCTAAAAAAAAAAGAAAAAGATGGCGGTCTAGTCGGCGACTGACTTCACCGGGCTATGGTGCCTGGAGCGTGTTTCCGACTGGTGTGTTTAGCGTCCTATCCCGCCCATACATCAAAAGGGGTCCCCAGGTGGCAACAAATGACGTCACAAAAGCCGGAATGTCATGCTGTTGCCTGTCGTGATCCTGGCGGTTGGTCGTAGAACTGCTGTCGAAAAGCACGAGCGAACGCGAGTGTCGCTGTCGTCACGGCGTCCCAGGCGTCCCAACTTCCGGCTGCTGCAGCATCCGTGGACTGTCACAGTAGAGAGCGACCTGCAGCAGAACAGGCGTCAGCCATATATACCACAACTGTTGAGACGCCGCCAGGATCGCAACCGGCGACAGCATGACACTTCTATGACGTCATCAGGCGGAAATTGAGGGACCACCGGACTCCTGCTGGAGATTCCTACTGAAAAAATACCATTTGAAACTCAAACGGGTGGCAAACTCGTCGACCCGCTTGAATAATACGGATGGCAAACTTCTCGATCCGTTTGTATCAAGCGTGATTATGGGATACGAGTACCCGTTTGAAAAGGTATTCGTTTGATACCGATGCTCGTTTGATGCGGGTGCCCGATTGATACGGGTGCCCATTACACCTGGCACGTGATCACACATTTGAACGCACCATTCGGATAGGTAAATTATTCGCTAGCCATAAATGGGTATCGTCTGGAAGGTTGCATATCTTAAACTTATTTAAGACGTCCCGAAACTCATAAGCCTATTAATAACATGAAGGAAACACGTAGAACAAATGTGCTCGCGCAGGTGCTTGCAAATGGGCAGGGAAACAGACACATAAGATTGTTTTCAATTCTCCTAGAAGTTTATTATAACCTATTCCGGAGACAAGTACAAGCATGCAAGCGATCTGTGAAATGTGAAGATGCACTAGCTTTTGTAGAACTGAGGAGATATCAAAGCAGACAAGAACCGAGGTAATTCTAGACTATAAAGGTAGACTTTCCGGGAAATTATTCTCCCGGCTGCCGCGAGAATAGACGCTGCATAATTCTATAGATAATCTCGAAGAGTACGCGTAGAAGAACGGCCAATCGTTGCCAACAAGTAGGTTCCAGTGCACTTACCATAATAATAGCGAACTTGAAAGATATAATCCATGATATATGTCGACACGATCGAAGCAGAACAACCATACAAACACAAAGACGAGAAGGAAAGCTCCCTGAAGTTCCTACACGATGTGGCGCTCAAGGTGAGATCTGCCGAACCCAACGAAACCGCAAAATTCCTCTCTTCTTTGAAGAATTGCTTGTTGCTGATATGCGCGTAGGACTTTTCGAACACTGATAGCTTGGTGCACATCAAATACGCTGTCGAGAAACATCCTAATAAGACTACAGGGAAAGACGACAGATCGAAACAAGTATGACGAACGAAGTTCGAACTGCAACAGAACACAAGAATACAAAGAAAAAAGCGGATGCCAGCGCGCGCGCTTCCGGATCGCGGAGGCTGTGCTTATCAGCGTGTAGCTCGCACGCTTGTGGTGCACTCCTCTCCTTCGGGTCACGTGTCAAAAGGTGATTAGAGAGGAAGGAGAGGGCGCAGTCAAGGCGACGGTGGTCAAGGCGCAGGACACCGGGACACCCCCACCCTCTTCTCAGGCATTCCAGCACGACGCGTTTGCAGACTCGGAAAGCAGGCGAATCGAGGCACATTTCAACACGCTCGAACGCTGAAAGTGGCGCCGGCCAGAAGCTCGGCTTGCGCCCGAGTGAAGAAAGCCCTCAGCGCGAGCTCGTTATTTGACTGCTGCAACGGCGGGCGTGCTCTCGCAATGCTCGATGTTCTTGCAGCCGCGTGATCGCGCGCTACCTTCGCTGTGTCTTGAATTGAGGTGAAACGGAGTCCATAATTATATTCTTTCACGCGGTCGCGTCATCTGCGAGAGAGATTTGAGCTGAATAAGTAAATTGAGGCAACAAAGAGCGCTAAAGTTTTAAAGTTCTGTCAAAAATATCGGCTCGCCAACGTCGTGCGTTTACGTAAAAGAAAAACAAAATCTTGCTTGTTGCAGTTGCAGTATAAGCGAACATCAGGGCAATCAAAATATAAATATAATTGCTTGCATTACGCGGACGATTGGAAATAGATGAAGCGGCGCTCCCTGCCTTCCAGAAACATAGGCTGCCACGTCTGAAACAAGCGTGCCCAAGCCGCCGATCTGTACGTTCAATATCAAACGGGCTCCGAGAGCCGTCCGATTAAACTGGTACAGTTTGCCGGTCACCCCTCTGCGCAACATAACCACCGGTTTGAGCAAACGTGCTACAACTTTGCCCAAACAAGTGGCCCATTGGCCCAGACGAGTGACCTATTTGCCAAAGGAGTGGCCTGTTTGCCCAAATAGGTGACCGTTGTGGCTCATACGGGGAGAGGAGGGGGGAGGGGACAGAGCCATACGGGCGACCCCTCTGACGAACTGGTGACCGGTATGGCTAAACAGTTGCCGGTATGAACCCGTTTACTTTCATTTAAACGCCAAATGTTTTTTTTTTTTTCAGCACAGATGTGCCGGCTTTAAACCTGTTTTGAATGGAACACATTTTTTAGAAAGAGCAAAAGATAAAACCGGAAGAAAGATTAGAGGTGTTTTACATAAAAGAAAAACAGACGACAAATACATTAGCGCTCCTACTCTTCATCCGCTTAAAGAATAAGTGACTTTTCTGGATTGCTACATATAAGAGTGGTGATTGGTTGTGATGCAGGGCGGGCAAATGAGTGTGTGCTTATAAGTGAGGATGCTTTCTAATAAAATCAATTCGGAGTTTCGGCCTGTCCTTTCAACTTTGCACTTTTATTGTCCTCGTCTTGTTCGCGCTTTTAATTTTTTAATTTGACCCAATGGCTGCCGGCAATATATACTAATGCGTCTTTTATACTGGGCATTCTTAAAGAAGCCAATTGGTCAATGACCACCTCGTCCATAAACAACGTTACAAATATAGTGCTGCGTTCGCACCAATATTGTTCTCCAGTATTCTTGCTAAATATTCGAAGGAATGTACCTTTCACTAAGAAGTAACGGCACACAAAGTAGTTATTTGCGACAGTTTATAAAATAGCGTTCAATAAGTTCCCAGCAGCCATGTTCTCGCTTTGCGCAAGCACTCCTCCATGGCAACCGCATCGTCTCTACACCGTATTTCCGCTTCCTGGTCGGTAATTTACCCTTTAACTGCCACTGTCACGACCGAAGACAGCTCCATGAGAACCATCCAATCACCGAGCGAACACAGACCGTAAAGAAGACGTTCTCAGTGTCAAGTAGGAGCGAAGCAGCGAATCTTTTTGGACGGCGAAACCCATGCCACAGAACCGGCCTCACGATCGCCGTCGAGCGGCGAATCCGGTGACGAGCGGACGCTGGTCACCAGCTCGTTAGGCCTATTCTCGGAGCAGTCAACGTCCACGCACACGCTCGCCCTGTCAAGCGCACGAACGTTAACTATGCACACCAACACGGGAACACACGTCAAAAGCATCAACTTTGAAACGTAGAAATGTGCGTCTACTCTAGCGTACTCCGATTGGTCCCAACCTGCATGTCGTACAATGTTTCCAAACGTCTCTTGCGAAAGAGAAACATATATTTTAAAGAATACAAGAATAGAGAAAAAGAATGAACCTTTCTTGTGTTCAAAAACGACTTTAGCGCGTGCTACGTGGCTATTTTTACCCCATTTAAAATCAATATATAAACGCATCCAAAGGAATACAAACGGGAAGGAAAGTCAGAAGCCGCGTGGTCGTTGCATCAACGATGGCTGCGCTCACGGGAGTGCCGGCTACCACGACGTGCTGGAACGGAGACTGCGATCGTTACAAAGTCAGCTTCCAACGTGCCCCCTCCTACAATATTTCATGCTACGATTGTGTGTGGATACCTTCTCCTGCGTTCTGAATCAGTAAGTACTTCGCTAACACTGGCCATCGGCGATGCAGCAGACGCCGCCATAGTTTGCATGCGTTCGGGGTAGTAAATATTTTAAGTAAAAGGTAATAACGATAAAAATGGTAGTAACTGCTTCCTTTATTACCTTCTTACTACCAATCGCGCGTTTGAAGTAGTAAATATTTAGTGAAAAGTAGTAATGGTCAGAAAAAGGTAGTAACCGCTGCAGTTACTAGCTTTTTACTAGTTATTTATGAATATAATTCAAGTGTACCATTGCTTTTGAGACTCAGCCACGAGTGAGCTCCTCGCTGAATTTTGAACGAGAAAAAAGACTTCTATAAATAAAAATAAGCACGTTTTTAACGTATTCATATATATCCAGCTAGGTCCTGAGAGGCTCACATGGGCCGCATTTTTGTTCAAATATCCGGTCCCTAGAAAGACCCCAACTGCTTCGCGAAGAAGAATGCGCTCTGAGATGGAAAATAAAGCCCTTTCCTTCCTTCGGGGAAGGGGACGGGCTGGGGAGGGGTTTAAGATACGAAGAGGGCATCGATCGGGCACCGGCAAGCAGAGATTACGTGTCGTGGGCGGCGATTTGTGGAGGGCAATTGAAAGGCAGCTGGAAGAGGAACACGACTCCACTCACTCAAGAAGCTTGGCTCGCCGTAGCCCTCTCGCTCCCACCGCCTCTCAACCCTTTCCCGTGTCTCTTTGTTCTCCGGAGTCGGACCCGGAGCCGGGAGACTTCAAATATATTGGAACTTGATTGTGGCAGATTGAAAGATGATCCCGGGGAGCCGTTCTTGCGAGCCATCATAAATCGTCCACTAAAGATTGTTCCAAGGGATATGCTCCGTACTCTCTTCCGCTTTTTTCCTTTTTGTTTTTACTTGCTGGCTTCTAGTAGTTTGTCTCTTTTTCGTTGTACGACTGTGTCAGCGTATGATCCTGTTTGTCTCAGCTTTGTCTTTCAGGTGCCCTAGCCTTCTTTTTTTCGTCAGGGATAAGAAATGAACGAAGACTATTTGCAAGACATTCGATCGCGCGATCACGCGCCCAATACACCCCCCCCATACACGTCTATATCTTATTGCGTAGTGGTCCCGGCAACGGATACCACTCTGTAGGCTTTCTGGAGAATTATTTGGAATACCTCCATCAACGTTTTTGACCTTTTTGCATAAAACATTTGTGGGCTATATTTCGATGCATAGATCTAAGAATCATATGCAGAATTGCATTTGATGAAAAATGCAGCCGACGCTCTAGTTCAATATCCGTCTTCTTGAAATGGGAAACCGCACCTCTTCGAAACGTCGTCTCGTCGTCCTTTCGTTCCTTCTGTTCCTTGCGACGACGCCGCGAATGTACAGACTGAAGCAAGGGAGCCTCGTGTTGGGCGACTCGTCACGCGTCGAAAGGCGACGCGTGCGAAAATACGTGGTTGGTTTGCGGCGCAGGTTTTCGAAAGGCGTCCAACTGTTCTCTCTTCAACTCTGTCCGCCATACGCCCATGCAATGCCCGCGGCATTTGAATCTGCTGCCGCCAGGGAGAAATTCTGCAGTGATATTATAACACATGCTCTCCGAAGCTCCTCCACGTACTTTATGTCGCAGAGTATTCAGAGCACAAATACTGATCTTTCTCCCATGAGATTGTGTAATTTGAAGTGCAATCAATATCTCGCCCCAAGGGGAACGCTGTCGTAGTGGAAAAGTTGGTGGAAGTCATTTGGTCACTGAGACGTCATGGTTATTAAAGCGTGCTGTCAAGAGACTTTACGCACGGCGGAATTGATAAGAAACAATAAGTCCTGCTCTAATTACATTGTGGGAGATTATTTTAATTGGGTGTAGGTAAATGTCTATTTGGCTGAGCTCTAAAATGCTTCTTGCTCATTTCTTCTTTAAACCCTTAACTGCTTTGAACGAGCCTAGACTGTACACCTAAATCCGTCCTCAAACAGTTTAAGTCGAGTGTAGCTCGTCCGCACACACTCGCTCGCTCCCTAAAGTTCTGTTTTTAAAAATGATGACCGGTGGCGGAGACACCTGTGGCCCGAGCCGCACGTGCAATGAAAAAAAAAAAAAGCAACAATTTACAATAGAAAAAAACAAAAAAGAATGGGCAAACAATAATATAAAAAAAATAACGGCAAAGGTCTTAACTTCTTTTTTTCTTGAGTGTGCCCTCTCCTTATAAGCCCTCTGCGCTCATCTTCGTGAAGACGAATTGTTCGAGAAAATGAAACCCGGCTTTTAGGCCAGCAAAAAAACACTACGCGTCGCAGAAAGCTAAAACTCCGCGAGTATGTTAGGCTATCGGTCGCAATAAAATGCAAAGTTTTGAGCCCATGACGTTACCTGCATCAACATATACAAAATGAAAACATTTATAGAAGAGCCAATGTCCACCTGGATATTCATCAAATCAAAATGTTCTATTATTTCTCTTCTCTTCTCGATCAGTACCTTTCGTAGAGCCCATTCTATGGAGTGCTGAAATCTAATTCCGTAAAACCTGTTTGTCCATCTCTCAACATTCCGTCGCTGTACCTCTGTGCCATTTTTTTCTCTTTTCCTTACTCGACGTGGTTGGGATGAATAGCGCAGCCGCAGTGAATCTTTTTCGTATTCAGTTTGATCGTGGTTTCGACACGGTTATTCGTATTATTTTAAACATTAGTTTGCAGATAGCGTGAGAATATACTTAACGTTTGTTTGGCTAGGGTCTTCCTGTGTTTGGCCAGCCCATATAGCAAACTTATTTTAGTGTTTATACATATAAACTTCGAAGCATCGTGGAACAACATGGAATTGCACTCTTACTAAATAGGCGTCTTGTAGGGAGGGGAGGAAGGGAAAAGGGGGGGGGGGGGGGTTCGTAGAGATGAGGGAGATGCTCTTGCAGTGGTTGGAGATCGGCATCTCCTATCCTCTAGTGGTACACATGATTATCTACCAACAGTGTATCCTACGGCGGAAATCCTGTTATGGGGCCAATGATTAAGCACTAATTATGGGTAAGGCGGCAGGAGATTGATCTAGGCCTTATAACTATGAAAAAAAAATGGTCCGTTTTATTTTTGCTTTTACTTCGCCGAATGCGTTGTAATGCCCGAATGTATGCACCCTAAAAACAATTAAATTTTTATTTTCGTTTTTTTTTCGTTACCGCGAAAACAAGCCAGGCACAGCTTGAAGCTCAATGTAATTCCAACTTCAGTGCTAGCCGTGCGAACCAGATGCCAAACTTTTCAAACTAACCTTCATCTCAATCAAAAGTCATAAGTGACTTTCTGAAACTTTCAATGGAAAAATGGAACTTGGTTTTGCCCGTTTTATGTGATTGGTACCGTTAAACTCCTTGTAATCAGGAGCTTCCTCTACCGCGGTTTTCTCTTCGAAAATGTCAGAATATCACTTAAATCGTCTGAACAAGGTAACGGTAAGTTCTGAAACTTTGGCCTCTGGTGCGTACAATGAGCGTTAAGTTTGGGCGGAGAATGAGCGTTTGGCAATGCGTAGTTCATTTTTGCGGTAAAAAAAAATGACGTAATTTTTTTGTGGACACCCTGCAAATGGTCCTGTAGTCGAACGAAATGCCGTCGCCCAGAGAGCGCTTAGTGAAATATGGTCTATACTTGGTGGATATATTTAGATCAAGTACAATATTCGCGTACCCGTAATACATTCCAAGCATACTTACACTTTTAAGAACACTGCTAAGAATAATGGCGCACTTGGGAATGATTTAAGTGTGCAATTAAGATTATTAAGGATTCTGCATACAGGGAGCGTCTCCATCATCAAAAAATGTTTTTTAGGCAAAATTTATTTATTTATTTATTTATTTATTTATTTATTTGTACATACTGCTGGCCCGTGGGGCCGTGGCAGGGAGGAACAAAGACACACAAAAAAGAATATGATTCATACCTCCAACAGAGCTACGAACAATAAAGTGGTTACAATATTAGCTTCCAAAGGCCACAACACTTACTTTTAATGCGAGCAAGAATTTTAGTAAAGAAACAATACGGGAGTAGCCGTCCAGGTAAAGTTTTGCGATCAAAAGTAAAGCAGAGTATTGACAAAAGACGTCCCTTCTGGGCCTCTATTTTTCCGTCATCAAGCGTCCTGCCGCGGTGTAAAGTAAGTTCCTGAACATGTCCTTTGCACCCGGTGCACAAAACTTCGCAACGTGAATAACGCTGGCAGATATGGCCGGGGGGATTTCCTCTGCGTGACAGAGGGCATCTCCACTTGTGTTCGTACGCTGGGGCTTTCATAATGAGACAAACATCAGGCAGCGGAACCCCAGCGAAGGCGAAGTTCAAATTTTTCCTCTCGTTGTCGTCGAGTATGCTCATCCTACACATCCTCCCGCCCCCCCCCCCCCCCCCCCCCACACACACACACACACATCCAAAAGCACACACAAACTCGTCGCACATCGTCATCTCGGGTCCCTAAATTACCAGAGCGCGCTCGCGAGCAGCGAAGGTTCAGTTCGCAGCTTTGAGTTGAATGTACCGTGTGTGTCTGCGTGCGTTGGGAAGGGTTACGAGGATATATTGCTAGACCACACTAATTGCTCTCGCTAACTTCTGCTTCTTGGCAGTTCTCATTTCTTTTTCTTTTTTTCTTTTTAAACTAGAGCTGGCACGTGGGATTTGCTCGATTCACTCGAGCATTTTTGCGTGCCTCGGAAATTCGTGTCGTTGCAAAAGGTTGTTCCCCTTGTTGATGTTTTCCTTTTACGTCTTGTTGTTTTTGTTGCCGATTATGTGCAAACGAAAAGTAAGCATATATCAAGCTTTTGTGAGGTATCAATTGTGCCTCTTTCTCTCGTTTAGGTTTTAGTTAGAGTGCCTTCGATATTCGTTTTAATGAGGGTACAAGGTGGTTAAGGTTTTTTATGAGTGAATACTTTCCTATTTATGAAGGTGCTAGTTCAACCGCCATATCTTATTTTTGTTTGTAATTACTGACACATTTATAATGCATCAGTTTGATGACCGAGCAAAGATCTCGCTGAAGCGGCAGTGACAAAATAAACATACACTAACACAAAACAAAAGCAAGTGTCCTTATGTACTCTCGGAAGTGCTCGCTGCACAGCAGCTGACTTTGTACTGAATTGAATGTTTCTTCTTTCATCGGAGTTTTATGAAGTGTCTTTAAATGCTTAAAAAAATGGCGCCAGCACCCATAGTCAAAGAATTGTGTTTCTACAATTCTGTTATGTGTGCTTGTTTAGACTGCGGTATGTTAGTCAGCCCGAATGATCATCTAGTGCCTCCGCAGTGGATGAGAAATACATTGTTTCAAGACGGCAAGTTGGGCTAGTTAGACATTCTTTAAGTAAAACGTCTAAATTTAAAATTTAGCCAGTGCAGTACCGCTGCTTATCTGGCTGTCTTTGACGTGCATCACGCAGACATGATACAGGACCGAATCCTGGTATGATTCTCACCCGAATCGAAGCAAGCAGGGATGAGAATTGAGCCTAGGATCTCTGGGTTTCGCAGCGCAAGCTTTCACTCCAGTAGCACCGAGCTGCGGTGCACTTGGCCGACGATTCCTTAGCCCCCTCTCCACCCCCAAGTTGCCAGCTGCCTTTAAATTTGAGCACGTTGTCCATAGCTTAGAGCATAGGTTGAACTGCACCAAGAACACAATGTATGAGTGATCGGTAACATGCCATAATGGCAATATTGTCGGCAACAGATGTAGACACCTTTTTCTTCCGGGATATTTACACTTAGTACCCCATAGAGGGTGCATGCCTGAACCGTTTCCCATTTGACCACATCTTGGTATGATGCAGTCATATTAGGGAAGTAACCCAGACTTCTTTGTTCCAAGGCACTTTTTTCTATTTAACGAAGAGCAAAGTTAATCGATGACCGAGTGTTAGCGATCGTCAGCGCATAACATCTGGAGGGAAACATCCTCACGGCCTGATAATTTTGATCTGCATGCACACGGTACCGGCGTGCAGTCACGTATCACTACTATGCAATTCACAGTAAAAACTCGAGGCTAGCACTCACACTGTACCGAATAATTTTGTTATCTAAAGCAGCAACTAGTGTCGGCACAAACGGACTGACCAACCGCGCTGCCTCAATACTTGCAGCTAACTTGTTTGTTTGCTTTTATTTTTCTTAGTAAGACATCATAACGATTTGTAACAATTTCTGGTGTCATCGGAAGGACAAAGGGTTTGGGAACAAAAGGCCTGCAGTTTCAGTGGTATAAATAGGCTCACCTCTCTTGGTGAAGTAAATGCATGCTCATGTAAGCATCGTTAAGGCGGAACTTCACACAGGCTGTGCAGTTTGAAGAACACCAATGATTGGCGTAGCGAGTTCAACGCGGTACCCTAAACATGCGAGGGCCTTGAAGGTTCCTTGGACACATGAGAGAAATGCAACGAAGCGACTCTATCTGTTAAAAAAAAAAGTGAAAGCCGTTTACCACTCCCTGTAACGCCGAATTGGAGCGCAGCTCTTGAGGAGGAGGAGGGGAGGGTACTGAGGGCCACGTGTTCTCGGGGGGGGGGGTCACGTGACCTCGGGGGTCACGTGCCCCCTCAGAGGTCACGTGACCTCGGGAGGGGGTCACGTGACTCCCCAGGTCACGTGACCCCCGGGTCACGTGACCAAAATTTTTCCGCTAGATTTAGCGGGGAAAGTATTCCGCTAGATTTAGCGGGGAAATTTTTTCCGCTAGACTTAGCGGGGAAATTTTTTCCGCTAGATTTAGCGGGGAAATTTTCCCGCTAGATTTAGCGGGGAAATTTTTTCCGCTAGATTTAGCGGGGAAAGTTTTCCGCTAGATTTAGCGGGGAAATTTTTTCCGCTACATTTAGCGGGGAAATTTTTTCCGCTAAGATTTAGCGGGGAAAGTTTTCCGCTAGATTTAGCGGGAAAATTTTTTCCGCTAGATTTGACGGGGAAATTTTCCCGCTAGATTTAGCGGGGAAATTTTTCCGCTAGATTTAGCGGGGAAATTTTTTCCGCTAGATTTAGCGGGGAAAGTTTTCCGCTAGATCTAGCGGGAAAATTTTTTCCGCTAGATTTGACGGGGAAATTTTTCCGCTAGATTTAGCGGGGAAATTTTTTCTGCTAGATTTAGCGGGGAAATTTTTCCGCTAGATTTAGCGGGGAAATTTTTTCCGCTAGATTCAGCGGGGAAATTTACCCATAATGCACCGCGCGGTTACGCCGACGGCGACGCCGACGGCGACGCCGACGGCGACGGCGACGGCGACGGCGACGCCGCTCAAGCGTCGCCGCTCAAGCCGGGAACGGGCCCCTAAGAGCTGCGCTCTAAAACGAAAGCCGTTTACAACTCCCAGGAACGCCGGATTAGAGTGCAGCTCTTGAGGAGGTGGATGAAAGGCTACTGAGGGATAGATCACTCCCTGAGGTCGTGTGACCTCGGGGCTGGGGGGGGGGGGGGGGGGGTCGTCACGTGACCTGGGAGGGTCACGTGACCTGGGGGGGGTCATGTGACCTTACGGTTACGCCGACGGCGACGCCGACGCCGACGCCGCTCAAGCCGGAAACTGGCGCCGAAGAACTGCACTCTAAAATAACGACAAATATGTTGTCAATTCGCTCGTGTCTGTGGTATCACCAAATACAAGGAATGCCAATGCAGGCGTGCCTCTTTCTAAATAATATTAAACACTCGAATGGCGAATGGTATATATCCCCCAACTTGAATTCACACTCTACTTATCACTCTCTCTTTCTGCTCTCATCTCCATAGAACCCCATACAATTAATGGTTCTCTCTTTTTGAACCGAATAAAACCAGATAAAAATGGTAAATGAAAGCAAATTGGGTGTTTCTGGGTCAAACCCCTAGGGCCTACGCCCTACGTCATCACGTCGAAGCACCCCTCCCCCAACTCTTCACGCGCAACCCCGTAAGCCTTAGCCCCCTCCTCCTCCCAACCTAAAGAAAACAACCTTACTACGCCATTGACTGGCGGCTATTAGCAGCGTGCGCGAACTACAGGAGGCGCTTCTCTAGCTACCATAATTATCATTTGTGACGTCGCGGGTAGAACAGTCTGGGACAGACCGCGCAGATTTCGGATCCCTCTGCTCGTCAGATCACTTCATGCGCTGTTCGTGTAACGCGCGGCAAAGCCTGTTTCACGCGTTGCGTTTATTTGGTGAAGTTATATTTTTAGTATCACATTTTATAAAACCTGAAAACCGTGGCCATGAGCTCCTACATCCCCCGCGCTTCGGGATCTCGGAAGCCATGTCGTGGCACGTGTAGTTGCGCTATCAAACACTTTTGGCGCTGAGGTGTCGAAGCGCTCGTATGGTGGTGTACTATTCTCTACCACAGTACAAAAGCTGGGTGATGAAAGTAGAATATCCAGCGCTTTACACCACTACAGTATCTACCACGGCGAATAGTTTTAGAGCGCAGCTCTTAGGGGCCCGTTTCCAGCCTGAGCGGCGTCGCCGTCGGCGTCGCCGTCGCCGTCGGCGTAACCGCGCCCCTCCCTCCTCCTCCTCCCTCTCCTTCTCCCCCTCCTCCTCCCCTCCTCCTCCTCCCCCTTCTCCCCTCCCCTCCTCCTCCTCCCCCTCTTCCTCCTCCCCCTCCCCCTCCTTCTCCTCCTCCTCCCCTCATTGTCCGGCTTGAGCGGCAAGGAGGAAAGCAGTGCGAAGGTGGAGGAGGGGGGAGGAGAGACGAGGAGCCGGAGGCGAGGGGGGGGAGGAGCTTGAAGGACGAGGAGGTGGTAAAGGAGAGGGAGTGGGAGCGGGAGGCGAGGAGGACTAGCAGGCATGATCACGAGGGAGGAGGAGGAATATACCCTCCACTCCTCCTCCTCAAGAGCTGCGCTCCAATTCGGCGTTACAGGAAGTTGTAAACGGCTTTCACTTTTTTTTAAAATTATTATTATGATTAGGACAAGATAAAACTGAGAAAGGCTGGTCTAATCGAAATGAAGATAGGAAAACGGAATTCGAGAACCTCTTGCCGTGTGTAGTAAGCACTTCCGTGAAAGCGACTCCGAGGATCCTGTTGGTTACAATGTGTTATGACAGTTCTGGTCTCCGATTAGTTCCAACTTGATTCACTTTTGAACTTTGTAAACCAGTAATCAAACATTTTCACAAAATAGCTGGTAGGAAGAAGCGGTGTCTGGCTTACGGAGTTGTTTCAGTGAAATCTCTGCTTATTCACCCGGTCGACGCGAAACGTGCGAGAACCTCTCGCGATCGAAGTCTTAAATCTATTAAGTCGATAGCATTTCAGCGTCCCGGAAAACAATGATGTATACACCTGCTATCAATTACAACCTATCAATTACAACGTGAATCCTTCATCCTTGTCAGACGCAGAGAGTTCTGGAACGTGCCTCATTTTCGTACAAATTATGCACTCCAATCTATTGCGCATAACCTGCCTTCATTACTTAACAAGTTCCTTATAGACCACAATGATATTCACTGTTTAACAAAAAAAGATGTACGTGTTTGTTTTGTTTAGTCAAAGTGTATTCTGTAGTACTTGTTTTTTTTATAATGCCCTGTAAGTGCAGGGGCACCAGGCCCAGTCAAGCTACCTCATGGAAGCTTTTTGTCTGGTGCCCTCAGCACAATATTGCTGAAAATAAATATTACTTACTTACTTACTTACTTACAACCATCTGTATGTTTAGTTTTTTTAACCCTAATGCGCATAATGCGTGATGCACTTCTAAGCGAGCGATTTAAAATTTAAAATTAATACTTAATAAAAATTGGATAGAATAAATTAACCAATATCACACGACTTTGACGGGCCATGTCCATCAATTTAAGAATTCATGAAGATTTCTGCTTTTTTTTTTTTCGAGTAGAAGCCACGATGTGGCAAACTTTTTTGTCACGTATTTGGTGCAAAAGGGGCCAAGCGTCAGCAACTGTCGAGTCACACTTGCGTAGAAGAGTCGGTATCGGCACGCTCAATGTAGCTGAATCAAGTGTGCGGCGCTTTGCAACACAACTTTGCGCGCGTGCACAGTGAAGAAGGCAGCACGTCATGTACTTTGAGGAATGCAAAACCTTTTTTCTACAACAACCTCCACAGATGCAAAAAAAAAAAATCAATCAAGAATCAGGGAGGCTCTGAATAGCCCTGACGCACGCCGCGCAAGCTGGAATCTGAAGCTGCAAGCTTGTTTTTGAACATTTTAAAATACTTTTTAAAATATTAAAATCCACTTTGAGGCTCTTTTCTTCATCAGAAAGATCACTCACAAAAAAAAAAGAAAAAACGTTGTACGGGTTTTTTTAATAAATAAACCGTTTTTAATCGGCAGAGATGCGAACTAACGTAGCCCCTCCGTGCAATGACATAGCGCGTCGTCTGTTCGCATCCTAGCAGCTCCGTCACAGGAGGACACCCCCGAGGTGGCGTCACCAAAGCACCTCGTCGCCAATAGCTCAGTCTGTTCCTGATCAACGCTTGGTGATCATTGGTGAGTAGCCACAAACGCTCTCACACCCAGCATTTCATATTTCACACTACCCATACGGTATTTATTCAGAAAAGATAAGCGGGGTAGTCGACTCGAGCATGTTGGGTGTACAATTAACGCACTTAAAATTTGATGCTCAGGGAAGGTGCCGAATAGCCGGACCTTGCCCCAGTATCATGTTCGCAATATTTTCTAACTATGACATCCAGTCATTGCTTCTGTAACACCGTCGACAAATCAATAACAGTCCTGAGTCTTTCGAAAGCGCCTCGCCAGAATCGCATTTCGCAATGAGCCGATGGATGAGAATCGCCGCGATAAGGAAAAACAAAATCAGCTTGCTCAAGAAGTAACGATCAACTCCGATCTCAACCACTTTCAAGTACAATCCTGCCACACCTTCACCGAAGCGAAGACGACGATTCGTTTTGACCGCGTCTTCCATTTTGACAGGTTCATTTTGGCTCGGCCCTGTAGTTTTTGCACTGCTTTGATGTCTTCAATATTCCTCGCTTCCGCAGTCACCTGATTCCCTCCGGTAGGGTTTAATGTCGAAGACCATAAAAACCACACATATACCGCACAAGCGGAGCATAAAGAATTTAGGGTTGCTTCATGCCCACTTCAAATATTTACGATTCCTTTGAAGTGATGTTTCTTTCGTTTCCAGGCGGAGAGCGCCACACGATGAGCACATTTGGAAACGATGTGTTGGAGCTGCCCATGGCGCCGCGTCGCGGCTAGATATACAATGGGGGGGGGGGGGGGGGGGGGGATAGTCATCAAACGAATGCCAAGTCGATCGTCGCTCAGATAATACTAGGTTCCTTTTTCGTAGGTTCGTCCTTTGCGGTTGCTCGGGACAATGTGCCATTGTCTTTGTTGTGGTGTTGACGACGTTATTGGCGATTGAAGAGTAAACGAGTATACCATCGAAGCGGCCTTTTTCTAAGCATTTATTTTTTTTACCCTCTTGTTTCGTTGCAGGAGCGCGCGAAAAAACGATCTCTACAAGTGGCTCCGCTTTGTCTTTACACTGCGTTGTTATGTGATGTCGATAGCGACATGAAGTACCACGTCTTGCGGCTTTTGTATGCTTTTTTGCTAGATGAAGTGCGGTTACTTCGTGTTGATCAGTAGATCCCGTAATATTAACCGATGAGTTTTGATGTTACCTGCCACCACAGACAAATTTGCGGGGGCATTACAAAAGAGAGGGTTGCGCGTGCCAAGCCCTGATCAACCGTATAGCATGACGCTCAGTACAAGCTTTCACGTCATTACGACATGAAGGTTTCTTCTATATTTTATCTCACAAAAACCGCGCAGTGCAGCCAAAGCTTGGGGGGGCGCTCGCGCGCCCAAGCGGGAAGGGGGCCTCGCTATAAGAGTCAAGCGAACTCTGCCCAGCGGCAGTCGCCGCCGGGAACTGGAGAGGTAATAAACACTTGTCTATTGAACTGGATTCCGGGTGCCGTACCTCCCCACGGGCAGCAGCAAGGTCAAACCGCTGCAAGCTACAGGGGAGGGAGCCATAGGAGTCATAGGAGAGAAAGGCTAGGAATCTCAGCCTCTTTCTCTTGTTCCTCCTTTCCTTCTTCCTCTTCAAAAGGTTGGACTACGCTCCCTTCCCTGTGGCTTTGGTTGTACTGCACGGTTTTAGCGAGACGAAGTATGGTATAGCGCACGTCTCCGATTGTGGTTATCGTCTTACACAGTCCACGTATTGAAACATTCTCGAAGTGGCAACAATATGGATCACGGGATGTATGTTGTGTTCTTGGCATTTGGCACCAATCAAAAGGACAATCAGACTGAGGCGTCGCTGTCATCATAGCTTCCCTAAAGCGCTGGATATTTCGACTCGCCCATGTACCTCTATCGATTAAATGTGCGGCGCGCTCGCCTATTGGTAGGCGGTGACGCGTCACCTTCCTTGGTTCATGGTGCATCCCGCGTGCAAACGCGCACGCTCCTATTGCTCTACAGCCACATCAGGGCGTTGCCACGTCACATAGTACAACAATGGTTCGAGTCATATATCTGATGTATCTGTAAGAAAATATGTGTGAATGTCATGTTTATGGCAGGAGCATTCAGCTACATGCAAGCGCCGAAGATAAGTTTTTTTCCGTATATATAAAATAGCGAAGCTGGAGGCGTGAAAATTGCCAAGGTTTCGTTATTGTACATCGTACAGCTATCATTTTTATAATATTTTCAGTTTATTTTATCTAAGTCATGTACACAAAATATTGAAAACTGAAATAAAAGAATTCTCTGCAAAACTTACGCAATACGTCAAATGAATGAATTTTAGAGACACATTCACAAATTATTTACCAACAAACTCTCTCGTAAGACGACGCAAAATATATCGAACTATCATGTGGCAAAACTGCACGTAAATAAAAAAACAAAACAACTCCACTTTTGATTTTTTATTGACTCTCCTTGTCCGTTTAACGTGACCTGAACTAACTTACTTACTTGTGATGGCAAAAGAATGAATAACAAATGACCTTAAGTGAAAAATGACAACCTCCACTCAAATTTTGCTGGCTTGTCTTCGGTATAGGGGCTTCTCCGCATGTCGTCGGCTCCAAAGCTACATTTTCTAGAACCGACAAAGGCTGCACAGCAGTGCTGCTCTATCTTAAGGTGTACAAAGGTGTGTTGTTCCTTGTTTAGCTTTATATTTATGGTTCCTTGCATTGCCACCTAGGATTCCCCCCCCCCCCCCCCCCTCTTTTTCAGAATACCGCAAAATTTAGCGTTTTCTACGGAGCGCCTTAAAGAGGCTGCGCATGCCTCATATCTCTATAAAATGGGGAAAATAGTTATTTTCAATTATGCGCCCCCCCTGTTTCTAATCAAAAAGATACATTTTAACATGTTAATTTTAAGTTTATTTACTAAAATTCATTATTAACCTAGTTATATGAAACAGGTATTTTATTTCCTAAATTGGCCCTTTGGCAGGTACCAATAATATATTAATCCTTTTTCTGTGCGATAGCGTCTTTTAACAAGAACAATTTGGCCTGCGTTTCCTGAAACACTCCTTCTGTAAAGTTGAGTGCTTCTCCCATGGACATGACACTTATATTGTAAATATTTTACAGATATATACAAACTATGTCCCGGACCATCATGTTGTATCAATTGACATGGAAACTCTAAGCAACAAAACCCTCGTACTTATCGAATTCTCTTTGTATGTCTCGTACAGTCGTGTGCGATATGAAGGTGAACGCCGGGCCGTCGACTGCTCCGTGCTACCAGCGCCATGACGCGGCTGCCAATGGCGCTGATAGCACGGAGCGGTCGACGGTCCGGCGTTCACCTTCATATTGCCGGCGGGTGTACAGTAAGCATCAATACTAAGAATAGGTCCTGCTACCTCGCCTTGCTTTTGCGGTGATAAACGTTTCCCGCATGATGGGTTTGTGCTTCACGGTAATGTGCTCTGCTGCAGTTTCCAACTGCCGGCAGTACTGGCGCCCACCAACACTTCTTGAGCAAATGGCCCGGGGAAAGAAAAAGGGTCCTAGGAGGCAACGAAAGGAAACACGAATATAGAACTAAGCTAGGGACAACATGATCTTCTATATACTACGATAGAGCAGGACTGCTGTACAGCATCCGCCGGTTCTATAAAATGTCTCTTTTTAGCCGGCGTCGTGCGGCAAAGCCCCCATAACGGAGACTTAGCTAGCTCAATTTAAGTGAAATTTTGTTGTCGTTTCTCTTTTAAGCAGGTCATACGTTGCTCAATGTTTTGCCGTCCCAAGTTTGTTCAAGTCGCTTTAGAATGTTACAATTAAAAAAAAAAAATGAAAGTGAAAAGTTGTAAATATTGACGTGCAATTCTGCTACATTTAGACAACTGAGCTGCGATTTTGCATTAATTTCGGAAATACAATAATGGCTAACGGTATTTTATATATTCTTAAATTAATTTAAAAATTGTCATTTTGATATTTTTGGCGTTGTTTTTTATAAAGTAGTTCCTTGCAGGTAATTTGTGAATATGTCTCTAGCGTGTTTTTGTTTACGAGTTTGTAATTGTTTTTGCATTGAAATCTTTTATTGCAATTTTTAATCTGCTCTTTATATCTTGTAAACTTTTCATAAAATCAATTAAAAAAAATCTATTACTACTTGCATGTTACGGTGTTAAATAAACGGCTGTGCAATGTAAAATAGCGAAATATTGGCAATGTCAACGTCTGGAGCTTCGAAGTTTTATATCTCCGGAAGAAAATTAGCTACGGCTTTGGCTTACCGCTGAATGCTCCTCCCAAGAACATGACTTTAACATTTACTTTTTTTACATGAAAAATAAAAAAAAAAGTGATCCGGACCATACACTTTACATTCTTTCTTGAAAACACACATCAGATGACGTGCCACAGTGTGCCCGCACTCTCTCTCCTATTGGTATGCCGTAGCTGCTCGCGACGCACCGCAGACAACCCGTCGCATTTAGGGTGACGCTTTGAAATTTGTGTCTGGAGCGTATTTTGTCTTTTGTCAGGAACCACCTTGGTGGTACTTGTATAGTAATCAAATTTTATCCAGGTCTTTAGGCGTCCGAACTCCTTGAGTTTCGCAACCTGGCCGACTGAAGGGCGAGTTACGGCAGAAAATATGTCTATGCTTTGGTCACGTTCACATCTGCGGCTCTGCCACCGGCACGATAGCGGCAATACGCAAGAAATTGTGACGTCACTATGCGGAAATCGATTGCAGAAATATAGTTCGCCTTAAACACAGCGATTCGCCACTCGTGCAAGGCACCTTATTTAACGGAAACCACAACGTAGGCCCAGTCAGATGAATCAGGAAATCAAAGCTCGCTAAATAACATTTTGTCTGAGACGGAACCCTCGGGAAGTAATCTGTGAAGCGACCGTTGAAGTTTAAACTACAACAAAACAACGACACGTACAGAGCAAATAAAGCAGTCAACGAACGAAAAACTGACACCCTCAGTTAGTTAGGTTTTGAAACTAGAGATTGCAAGATATTTCCGTGATGAAAGATAACTCTTTAGATGTTTCGGAAGTGAGAGAACTGAGTAATGAACGGTGTCGCCTAGCCAGCGTTCGTACCTACATGGTTGTGGCGCGCCAAGGCTTCTAAAGAATGAGAAGTTCGTTGTCGACTAAATTTGGAAACACCGTTATAAGGTTTGACACTTTAGGTAACTTAAACACAGAGTGTTAGACCCATCCGGGCTCCCGGGTACGGCGGCGTAGAGTTTCCATTTTCCCGGGGGGGGGGGGGGGGGGGGGGCAGACCCGGAATGTGGCTCAAAAAAAAAAGGGGGGGGGGGGGCGGAGGCTGCGGGGGGGGGGGAGAGGAGGAGAAGGTCCTTGTTTTATTTGTTCCGTGGGTTCTCCCCATAAGGGTCACCTGCAGCAGTCGGAGCCTTTACCGAGCATTTTGGTAAATCCGAGACTGGAGAAAAAGGGACAAGGACATAAACAAACGGACACGGACATTGTGACAGCTAACTACCTGGTGTCCCCAAATAAGACGCTCCGCAAAAGAATGACCCGGAAACTTCAGCGGTTTGACGCATCCAGTAGAAATTTCTCTGAATACGTGTTTTACTGGCCACATTTATGCAAACATATTGCAAGACTAAACTACCAGTACAAAAAAGCGAATCTTTTTTTTTTCTGCAGGGGTAGTTCGGGTCTAAAATTTTGTTGCATAAATGTGACCAGTAAAACACGTATTTCAGGAATATTCCTACTTGTTGCACCAAGGATCTAAATTTTGCGGGCCATTTTGTGTGTAAAGTGTATTTTGAGATGCCCATATAGTACCAAACTCCCCGAGTGGATACGCAGGCGCACCAAAAGTGTTAATTTTGAAAATGGTGAACAGGAGAAAATGAATCTGCTGTAACCAAAATATTTTAATATTTTTATTTTCGTGTGGTACATTTATAATGAACAGACACACGAGGCACACGTTGAGCAATTCTCAATGCAACGGTTACAAAACGCTTACAATTAAAAAAAAAAAAGTGAAAGCCGTTTACAACTTCCTGTAACGCCGAATTGGAGCGCAGCTCTTGAGGAGGAGGAGTGGAGGGTATATTCCTCCTCCTCCCTCGTGATCATGCCTGCTAGTCCTCCTCCCCTCCTGCCCCCCTCCCTCTCCTTTACAACCTCCTCGTCCTTCAAGCTCCAGGGGGTCACGTGACCTCGAGGGGACGGGATCACATGACCTTGGGCGGGCCGTCACGTGACTTCGGCGGGGGGAGGGGTCACCCCCCGGGGTCACGTGACCTTGGCGGGGGAGGAGGGGGGAGGAGGAGGAGCGGAGGGGGAGGAGGAGGAGGGGGAGGGGCGACGCCGACGCCGCCGACGCCGCACAGGCTGGAAACAGGTCATGTGACCCCCTCGCCCCGAGGTCACGTGACCCGCCCGGACCATACTACACAATTAGGGGAGGAGGAGAAGGAGGGGGAGGAAGAGGAGGAGGGGGAGGAGGAGGGGGAGGAGGAGGAGGAGAGGGAGGGGCGCGGTTACGCCGACGCCGACGGCGACGGCGACGCCGACGGCGACGCCAACGGCGACGCCGACGCCGCTCAGGCTGGAAACGGGCCCCTAAGAGCTGCGCTCTAAAAGTGAAAGCCGTTTACAAATCCCTGTAACGCCGAATTGGAGCGCAGCTCTTGAGGAGGAGGAGTGAAGGGTACTGAGGGGAGGGTAGACTCCCCCCTTCTCCTCCTCCTCCCCTCATTCTTTAATATGCTCCCGGGGGGGGGGGGTCACGTGACCTCGGAAAGGGGGGGTGTCACGTGACTTCGGGGAGGGGAGTCACGTGACCTCGGGGAGGCGTGACCGGGGGGTCACGTGACCTTGGGTGTCACATGGGGGTCACCTCAAGGTAACGTGACCCCCAAGGTGACCCCCACGTGATTTCAGGGGGTCACGTGACAGGGGTCACGTTACCTGGAGGGGTCACGTGACCTTGAGATGACCTTGGGAGGGGTCACATGACCTAGAGGGTCACGTGACCTCGGGGGCCACGTGACCTTGGGGAGGAGACCACGTGACCTCGGGGGTCACGTGACCTCAGAGGGGTCACGTGACCTCAGATGGGTCACGTGACTTGGGGGTCACGTGACCTTGGGGGTCACGTGACCTTCAAAGGGTCGCGTGGGGTCATCTTGGGATCACGTGACCTTGAGATGACCTTGGGAGGGGTGACGTGACCTTGGGGTCACGTGACCTTGGGATGACCTTGGTTACGCCGACGCCGACGGCGACGGCGACGGCGACGGCGACGCCGACGCCGCTCAAGCCGGGAACGGGCCCCTAAGAGCTGCGCTCTAAAACACAGAGAACGCCGGCCACATGAAGACGCACCTGAGACAGCCAGAGGAATTCCATCAACTATGCAATTACTGAAATCAGCCCCTACCACTCAGACGACCATCCGACAACCTATGTCGGTATCATCAGCTCCAAGGCGCAAACGACAAGAGCAGGCTGGTGACCTTGGTACCGTCCTTATTCCAATGCTTTTTGCTGCGCTAAGGGCCATCATCAAAGCGATCCCTGATTCAGACAACCTACCGGAAGTGCAAGCCCTGCTTGCAATGGAATCCTTTTTGAATGTAGGACCCTTCCACCGCTAGGAGCGGATGGCCTCGGCTCAAAGTCACAACTTCAAGAAACGTACAAACGATAAACATGAAATTCCAAGAATACTACAGTGGAACGCTTGCAGCCTAAATCCCCGCCTTCCAGATCTTCAGAGGTATCTACTCTCCACTAGGATTGATATACTGGCGATTCAGGAACCTAACAACGATCCATCCAACTGCCGCCTGTCGCCCTACGTAGCCTATTACAGTTTTACAAAAAGGAAGGACTGCAAGCCACGATCTGTAGTCTTTGCTCGCGCCGGCCTTCCTCAATCGTCAGTAGACCTATCTTCAGTTTCGAAGAGTAGTGCTGAATATGCTGCTGTATCTGTTAGATACAAAAACGTAGACTTCACGGTCGTTTCAGTGTATGTCCCGCCAAATTGCAAATGGGATGTCGGAGAGCTTTCCGATGTGAAGCAGAGAAGCAGAGACCATCTTATACTCTGTGGAGATTTCAACGCCCACAACAAGATATGGGGTGACCGCAAAAATACAAGAAGAGGATTTGATCTTGATAGTATGACATCTTTACTTCATTTAGAGGCCCTTAATGACGGTGCGGAAACGTTCATCAGACCTGGAGTTGGCCGCAGTGTATTAGACCTGACGTTCCTGTCCCCGGATATATTGGCAGATTGGAATGTGCTAGCCGATTCCTGGGGCAGTGATCATATACCGATCATGATTACCAGCAAGTTTGCCAAAAAGACAAACAAAACTTACAGAGAGGTTCGAGTTACCAACTGGGATGTATTCCGATCTCACATGGACTTTGCTCTAGCTGGCAGCACGACAGAAGACACAACAGCCATGATTGCACGAGCCATTCAGCTGTCAACAAAGACCATTAGAGTACCATACACCCGGCCTGTTCCCGACCTCATGTACCTAAACCTAAGGGCTGCTCGACGCCGCGCGCAGCGACGAGCTCGAAAAACAGATGATCTGGATGATTGGAATGAACATCGCAAGATCGATGCCAAATTTCGCCGATATACTAAGCGCCTCCAACGCCTACAGTGGAACCAACTATGTGAGTCGTTTGGTTCCCCATCGGGTATTTCGAGAGCATGGAGGATCGTCAGAGTCTTGAAAGATAAAAAAAATGAAAGCCGCTTACAACTCCCTGTAACGCCGAATTAGAGCGCAGCTCTTGAGGAGGAGGAGGGAAGGGCACTGGGGGGGGGGGGTTAAACTAACCAGGGGGGGGTCACGTTACCTTGGGGGTCACGTGACCCCCAATGCCGATGATCTCATCACTGACGTCACTGATGACGTCATCAGTGATGATGACGATGCGGGTACCGATGACGTCATTAGTGACGTCACTGATGACTTCACCAGTGATGATGACGATGACGATGCGAATGTCGGTGACGTCATCAGTGACGTCGCTGATGACATCATCAGTGATGATGACGATGACGATGCGGATGCCGGTGACGACATCAGTGACGTCACTGATGACGTCATCAGTGATGATGACGATGACAATGCGGATGTCGGTGACGTCATCAGTGATGATGACGATGACGATGTGGATGCCGGTGACGTCATCAGTGATGATGACGATGACGATGTGGATGCCGGTGACGTCATCAGTGATGATGACGATGACGATGTGGATGCCGGTGACGTCATCAGTGATGATGACGATGACGATGCGGATGCCGGTGACGTCATCAGTGATGATGACGATGACGATGTGGATGCCGGTGACGTCATCAGTGATGATGACGATGACGATGTGGATGCCGGTGACGTCATCAGTGATGATGACGATGACGATGCGGATGCCGGTGACGTCATCAGTGATGACGATGACGATATGGATGCCGGTGACGTCATCAGTGATGATGACGATGACGATGTGGATGCCGGTGACGTCATCAGTGATGATGACGATGACGATGTGGATGCCGGTGACGTCATCAGTGACGATGACGTCATCGGGGGGTCCCGCGACATCGGCGGGGGTCACGTGACCTCGAGGAGGGGGCCACGTGACCTCAGGGGAGTCACGTGACTTCGGGGGGTCACGTGACCCCCCACGAGGTCATGTGACCTTGGTGGGGGGCTCGCGCGGTGCATTATGGGACATTTCCCATGATGCACCGCGCGGTTACGCCGACGCCGACGGCGACGCCGACGCCGACGGCGACGCCGACGGCGACGGCGACGGCGACGCCGACGGCGACGCCGCTCAAGCCGGAAACGGGCCCCTAAGAGCTGCGCTCTAAAAAGTATAGAGCAAACATACAAGCATTAACGACGTATCTGCTCGCGCATTTCATCGTTTGGGGGGGGGGGGCGGTCGGTCAATTGACCGACCGCCCCCCCCCCCCCCACACACACACACACGCCGCACAGACGCACACAAACAACGAACCTTTGATACCTAGCAGACACAAGTTGCCGTCGGCAGGGCTTGTCTACGCGCACTCTCCGCCTGGAGGCACGCTCCCCACGCGGCGACCTTGCTGTCCGGTATGCTCGTTCCTTTCGGTGCGCTGCCTCGTGTAATCACTTTTTGACGAGCTGGACTTCGCTTTTCAACGCAGGGACCCACCGGAGAGCCATTCGTCTTAATTTTTACACAGGATACCGGACGAACTGTCACGTTCTTAGCCGAGTCGGAACTGGGCGAGTCGACTTCCTATGAGAACGGCTTACGTTTCAAGAATGTCAATGGGTTCTGAGTTTAGGTTTCCATTTGCGGTGTTCGTGTCCGCTCACGGTTTAAGTTTCAATTGAACT
The DNA here is from genome assembly GCF_016920785.2 of Ixodes scapularis. Taxonomy (NCBI): domain Eukaryota; kingdom Metazoa; phylum Arthropoda; class Arachnida; order Ixodida; family Ixodidae; genus Ixodes; species Ixodes scapularis. Next base: position 20,471,877 of record NW_024609835.1, read on the forward strand.
TCGCTTGGCCCCGCTCGTTATTCCGGCTCCAATCACGATCCTTGATCAGTTGCTTCCGTCTCTTTGTCAAATAAGCCTCAACCCAGGGAGTTAATATAAAATAGTTTCCACAGGTAATAAGCTCCGGTGACCTTGCCTCAAAGGAAGTGATCAAGCACATGCTATTCTACTGACTGTTTGAGGCGTATATGTATGAATGCCTTCCCTGGGAATGTTCGTCAAGCCTATTCAGAATAAAACGGAAAAGGGGAGCGGATTGTGCCGCCTAGCGCCGCACTGTCCATACAAACGTTTTAAAAATGACAAAAGGAACACATCGGGCATGATGATTATTCTTTCCCCAAAGTTGGCCTTCGTAGAGACTCCGAAGGCCCAATCGCTCTCTTCCCCACAGGCTTTTGTTTCAAAGCAGTGTCCCTTTGTTTTTGTTGTGTTTTGCGATGCTGTTATTTGGCTTCTGGTGTGTATTTTATTGTCATGTTTTGTTTATTTTGTTAACACATGCAGCAGGGGAGAGTGGGGTAATGGTGGCACAAGAAGCTTTAATTATACGACTGACTTCAATTTTAAGAGGGCCAAAAATAATTCTCAGACGGTAGCAAAGACCATTTGATACCACTATACCTTGTGCGAAGCTGGGGTTACAAATTTTTCCGCCAAAAGTTGTTTTCTGGACGAGTATTCGGGTCGCTGTTCGGTGACAAGACTGGTAGTAAAGCCCTTCACTGAGCAATCAAAAATGTGTACAATATTTTCTTGGCCGAAAGGGCATTCATTTGTAGACGCGCAAGAAATTAAAATTTTTTTCTTGGCGGGCAGGTCTGCAGAATCAGTCACTGACTCACTGTGTCGGGGATGCTGCCTATTCTCAGAAGCATTTTTGTTGTCTAAAAACCGACAGAGATGTCGCGACGCTTTCAAGACTTTTTTTAGCCTGTCATAGCTGAAGCGGGCACTTCAGCTGTTCATTCAGACAACATATTCCGCGCATCTAACTCCGTCTGAGGGGAATTTTCCACTGAATGTCTGACCTGTCACTGTCCCGAGATCCACCATTTAAAAGCCTGAAAGGAAATAAGAAGTGGGAATAAACAGGCCCCTGTGAAATAGCTGCCAGTCAGGACGGCCAACAGTCCACTGTCGATAGGCGCAGACCCAAGCCAAGCTCTTTAAAAAAAATCCCGGGCCGGGGCCGGGGGGGGGGGGGGGGCTCTGCCCCCCCGTGAAGCCGTCCGGGGGGGGGGGGGGCACGAGCCCCACTGCCCCCCCGTAGTTGGCGCTTATGCCCGGGTAAGTCAACTGAGCAGGGTGTTGGATCCAGATCGGACTCCAAAAGGATAGCCCGCGTGCGCTGCTTAAAGTGCGCAGGAAACGTTGAAAAATATATATCAAACATTTTACGAATGTGAATGTCGTCATTTTTCTATGGTACGAGTGTGTAACTATTGGGTGTTATCATATTTTGTTATTTAGTACTTCTGACTTTTGGTGCTGTTTCCTGCTTGCTTTGCAAGAGTGCCAAGGGCTCATATAAGTTTTGTAAAATAGCTTTTTTTTTTTGTACCTGCATCCACAAAGATGGAAATAAAACAATGCTCAATTAAGTTAAAAAAAAGGAACTTTAGCCAGCTTAGTGTGCCGCTGTTCTGCTAGTGTCAGCTATTGTCACTGACTGCTTAAGGAACGCAGGTTGTTGTGACTCTCAACTAGCTTACTATCGCTCTGCAGTCGATAAGAGAATAGTGTTATTTTATTTGCATCGCCATTTGATGGTGGCGATCTTGGAAAAAGCTACATACAGAGCTTGTCGTGTCCTTGACCGCCTACAGCATAAAAAGAAACATTATCCAAACAAAATTCTGTAAAACGACTCAGAAACCTGGAACCTTGAATACAAGTAGCCACGTCCTGCCTTTCTTAAGATTTCAGTAGTTATAATTGGAACAGCTAATATGAACATAACATCCGGTCAATATCTTTCAGTCGCCTTATGTCCTTGATTGCTATACATTGAGCGGACAAATCCATCCGGAAAAACAAACAGAAACCGACGCGCTTCATCCTTCTGTCTTGTAATGCATGAAATGCACCATCCAAGGAGCTATCGTTTGTATTGAAACGGGAAAGAATGCGTATCCACCTTCGAGATACGCATCGATCAGTTTTCGGGGTTTTGTATCCTGCTTCTGGAACTCGGCGCAGAAACTGTGCCAGAACGTCCATAATTACCCGGAAAAGAGTCCCGAACTCGTTTTGTTCGCTTCGTCTGTATGCCGGCTGCGCGACGTCGGGGCGTTCAGCATAGACACATAGCCGAGATATCGACGAGGTACATGGGTAAAACGACCAGCTTACTGAAGCCAGACACCCTCTATGATTCAGCTAAAATCTCTTAAGCCTTCAATAAAACAACGAACGATACACGCACGTTCATTCTATAATTAAATGTGCAAAAAAACAAACTCAAAAACCAGTAATATTTTGTATGTGGAGTTAAGAGGGTGATAAATTGGTCTGCCTTATAGAGACACTGAATTAAAAAGACAAAATTTTAAATGCCTAAATAGAACAGGTAAAAAAATAAACAGATAATGCAGGCCCTTCCAGGTCCCGTAAGCTGACTATTCCGCGAGGAGGAACGACTTACTTCTTACACACATACACAGCACCCTAGACTCCCCGAGCTACATATCATGATAAAATAGGTGCAGGGCCATTAGGACAATCCAAGATCCCACGAGCTTTCCCGAACAGAGCGCAATCCGGGACCGCCCACCTTCTGACCCAAAGAATACGACTCATACGTGCTTCCCAGACTACAATACAATGACAGACGCAACGCACTAAAATAAATAGGACAGAGGCAGACGACGACCCTTCCCTCCCTTTCCATAATTTATGACCTGGCGGAGGCATTAGTTATGAGACGGGTGCAAAGTCTCTCGCTCTTTTCCCTATATTTTCTACATTTTATTCGAAGCTATTGAGGGTACCTTCGAATGCCCACGTTCTTCGGGCTATTCCAACAACCCTGACCCGTACTGATGCAACCTACACTTGCGTTTGAATGCGTTTGACTGCGTTGCGTCGAGTGCGGAAAGCTAGTCACCAGCACATCTGTGCTTCGTATGAAGCGTGCAATCCAATCCAAGGAATCATCTTGGCACGCGACATAAGAAGCAGGGATGTCCTGGTTTCTCGCTGCCGCAACGCAGTCAAACGCAGTCAAACGCAACTGTCTGAACCAGGCTTTACTCGCTCCAACCAACCCTATGGGCACTGCTAACCCCACGCGCAAAGTGGGTGTTCGGAAACGAGTCCAAACATGGTGCCGGACTTGGCGCAATGAAGAATTTTAATTTTCACATGCGGCGACATGGCGAGGTGCACGCGGTTGTTGGTGAATTATATATGAAATTCAAATACTGTGATATATATTTCTGTTATGGATCACCGGACATGGGCGAAGTCGGTAGCCTTCAAGCGTCTCCCTTTTAGCCCATCCAAGCTTGGTCGGCCGGCTCCATGCCTCGAGACCAAGGGCTGTACACGCCAATGTCATCGGTCTATTGCGGATGAAGCATGCAACCTATTCCATGCTCGTCCTGCAACTCCTCAAGCGTCTCGGTCATCAATAGCAGTTATCAAGACGGCCTTACCGGCTGACAGGCGGCAGATCAGGGAGGCCCAAACCTTGGAATCACCATTCAATCTTCGGGGACAAACGGGACTTCGCCAATTTCTTAAAGTTTTACTTGATGTTTTTTTCTGGGGGGGGGGGGGGGGGGGGGGTATATTTGTGAATTTGTTTTTGCTTTTTTTGTGAGTGCAATTTTAATTTCAAAAGCAGAACGCTCCTACCTGAACCTTGTGGATTATTTTTCAGAAATGGGTATGACAGCAGTATTGCTGCTTGCCTGAAGTTCAACGCGCATCAAGCAATGGTGAAGGCACTACCGTACGCAGAAACAGAAAAAAAAACAAAAAAACACGAAGCATCAGTTCGACGAGGAGCCGCCAGTAATATTGGTTCTTTATCAGGAGGGCGCCAACGCTAATAAAGATCGATATCGACGCAAGGAATACTCGACAAAAACAAATACTACACGTAACTTCCAAGTGAAGTGATAGATGAACAAGTAAAAAGACATTGCTCAATTCACTTGATCACGCGGCTATCCTCATTTTTTTTTATCGCGTTTAGTTTTCCCTTTTTTTCCCCATCGCTGATCAGCACCATTGCCACGCGTGATCGCACTGCCTCTCTTCGGCCCAATTCCTTATCGACCTGCGGATTGCGGCGAAAGTGGGAAGAAGGGATGTAAGATCAAGATTAATTAGGAACCCGCGGCAGTAATTAGGTTCTGGCCTCAGTCCTCGTCGTCGTTCACCCACTTCCGTCCCCGGGATCCTCTCTTCTTTGGACGCCTCCTAATTTCTTTCCGATGCTGCCTTTTCCCTTCTTCTCCGCTTACGCTGCCTCGCTCCTCCTCGGAACAGATCCGACGTTTCTTTCGTTCGCATTTCTGCTTCTATTACTGCTTACTCTATATTCCTTTTCATTGGCCTAATAATTTTTACCGTGTTTTTGTGTGTTCATTTGTGAACAGTGAGTTTGACAGATGTGAAGTGGCATTCGCGTGCGCTAAAAGAAAAAAAAGAGTGTCGAAACAACGTTCAAGTTAGGCAATATTTTCTTTCAGAACAGCACGCAATTTGTATGTTAGTAATGCCCTCGTTAATTGTCGTTCCACAATTTGTCACTAAAAATTATTTTTCGTTATTTTAACTATTACATTACAAGCTCATTATTCTCATCAATTTTGTTCATTGATGCTTTTAGCAGACGGGATAGGAGTGGTTACAATAGCTGCACAGAAACAACAAGCAGATATGGAAAAAAAGAAAGTTGCACAGAAATGAAAAAAAAAAAAGAAAAAAGTGCTAAACATAAAATCACTTTCTGCGCGACGGGAAAAAAATTGCGATTAATATATGTGGTCACAATAGCCAAATATAAAGCAGGAATAAATAGCGAAACTTACTTAAAACAGCCCTATTATGTGTCTAAACTCGGGGACAACGTTTCTTGGCTATTTCGGGGAAAGAAGGAAAGCCCGCGCATAGATTTAATCAGCGCTCAAAATGGGAGAGGGAACGCGTGCCTGTACCTTCCGCTGCATTGCCAAGAAAAGTTGTCCTCGAGTATAGTCAGAATTAGCATAGTCTTAAAATTAGAGAGTCCCGGGCTAAACGAAGCGTGTTTGCCATTTTGTTTTGTTTTGTTTTGTTTGAACGATTACAATATGGAGTTGACAAACGAAAAAACAAGTGTGCTGTTAATGAAGATGTGGTTCTTTCATCTCTGTAAAGACCCGTGCTGTAACGCTCCTGGGCACTCCGCCGCAATTAATGAATAAAGGAATACAGTAAAAGTAAAGAACGGTGCAGAATTATATTAAACAAATTATACAAACAAAGCCAACTCCGAAATCCCTACTCCAGTAAATGCACCATACGCATGCGTGAAAGATGTTTCACAGGGTGGCATCAACATTTTTCTCTTCTGAGGAAACAATAAACTGCACAGAATGAAGGTATATGGTATTTCAATTACTTTCAAGGCGCCTATTTTTGGATGATTATAGCGTTCGTGACAATTAGGTACCTAATTATTTATAACAAATATTTGTTGGTCTATTTAGCGACGATAAATGCATGATTTCAGTTAGAATAATAATGGCTAACACAGGAAACAACTAAATCACTTTCAAGTCAATTTAAGGCGCATTCTTGAATGTCATGTCTCTAAAAAGCACCGCATTTAGCATGCCACAGATGTTTCGGGGCTCCGTTGACTATCTACTTCAGGTTTGATGTTGCCATTAAAGCACGTCTCAGAAGTTTTGACTTGTTTTGAGCTGTTGAAGATTGAAAAAAGCAGCAAATAGTAAACTGAAAGCTTTGCGATGTGCTCACATTGAGGATATATTTGTGTTCTGATAGAGAAATGCACGCGCAACATGTCTTACTGAAAGTGACTTTAATCATTATCGATTATGATGATGAAGTTTTCCAATAAAAATAAAGAGCGAACGTGAATTTCGCCCCTAAATGAAGCGAAGACACTTAATTTCTGTACACGTCACGGGGCGTGAGGTCACGCGACGTAAATTTTCCGGCAAAATCTAGCAGAAAAATGGACGTCAACCTCACGTGACGTGACGTCACGTGACGTGAACACAAATAAAGTTCCCTCGCCCCATTTAGCGGTGAAATGCACGGACGGAGAGACGGATGGACAAATTTGGTGATTATAGCTAGTAAAATGCTTAACGCTTACAAAGCAATTTAGTAACCCAAAGGCTTGGACTCTATAAAAAAGAACCCGTTCGATAAATTTCAAACTTTTCGTAGCATTTATGCTTTAATTCGTGCTTGCAAATGAACGAAACATATATTTCTCTGAGAAAACAAAAACAAAAATGTCAATGCTGGAATGAGTCCTATATAATTAACCAGTTCCGAGACAATTAGTGTAATATTGGTAAGACTGAAAAAAAAAGACTAAACCCACCCACAAGAAAATACCTTAAAGAGACCATGAAATGGCCTTTATACTTGTGGCAGATAGCTTTTACATTAAACCTTCAACGTTCTTTAAATGCCGAACAGGCATCCGTTTTCGTCTCGGTTCATTAATTTCTACACAAAAAAATTAATAAAATATTGACTTTTCCTTCCTCTCCAACTGACCGAAAAACAAGTTGCGGAGTAATTTTGACGGTCGTGACGTACCCTAGCACAGGAACCAAAAGTTCTCCCGGCAGTAGGAGAATGGGAGCGTTAGCGGCGGCGAGATGGGGGTGCGCCGGTAGGTTTTACTGCTCTGATGTCACCGACGTATTTTCTGAATCGGTGGCTCTCATCGCCGCGACAGCCTTGGACACATCGCAGCTGAGCGAAATTCAATGAGATATGTTGCGCCACAGCGATAGCATGCGACTAGTCTCATACACCGGTATGCCTGTTGGGAAGTGCGGCGAGTCTTCCGGTGAAGACTCTAGAAGTCAACCCAACTGTCATTGTTGGTGAAAGGCGGCCCGTGTAAGTCGTTTGCAAGGCGACATAGATGGAAACAAATTGCCACGGCGTTTTTCGCGGACTCGGAGATGGAGGAGCCAGCCGACGTTAAGAAAGATACGTTTGAACTACGACAGCGTCAGCAAGAGCCGCGTAAATACTTGTTCACACTCGGAGCGGACGCGCGCGTTTGATGGAAGTGCTGTATTCACGCTGTTGGTGAGAGCTTCGGGACCGATCTTTTATGATTGCAACTCGATATTGACGTGACACTCGGCAAACGAAGGTTTGACCGGCATTGCACGTAGCTCCCACGAACTGTTATAGCTCGACAGTTACGTGCAGTCGTGTCAGAATAAAAATGGCATACTTATAACAAAGTGTACATACCGTGTTACAAAGGTAATATATACGGTGTTTATTCGAGCTCTATATCACAAAAAAGAAAAAGATAGAATCGACGGGAGTCCCTTTTCGACGACAGTGCTCGTCAACACTGCCTCGGAAAACAAGGGGAAGAGATTGATCTCACCACTTAATCTAAAATTGAGGTCAGCGATCAAACTATAATACGGGAAGGGTCTACAAGGGCCGCACGGGCATGTTCCATTCAGCACGCCAGCCGGTCGTGGGCAGACGGTCTTGGCCAAGTACCGTCGAAGCAACGCTGCGCCGAGTCGGAGTGCCTGCTAGGCCTATATTCTGCCCAGCTCGCTTGGTCGGGGTCGGTGGATTCGTGGTCGTTGTAGCTTTTCTCGGGTGTTTGTGGATCCAGCGTTCTTGTTCGTCGTGGTCTGTTTGAAGTACTGTTTTCTTGCTGCTTGAAGTCGGGACGCGCAAGAAGAGCACGTAAAAAATAAACGTTCGTTGGTCGTCGCGACGAAATAAGTGAGCTGACTGAGCGACGCTGTCGGCTCTACTGCGCACGCGCAGTAGTTGCTTCGTTTACCACACGATAGATTGCGCTGGCTGTCAGCATTATCAAATTTGGCAATTTTTGTCACATCTCTAATTATGCTACAAAATGTGGATCGGAATATTATTTAACAAAGCATTTAGAAAGCATTCGCCGGCTATTTACTGTTTGTGATCGCGGCGCTGGTGAGGTAGGCTCTTACCCAATAGGCGACATGGATTGGGCTGACGTGCTGCGATTCCGCAGATGCATAGCAGTGAAAAGGCAAAGAGCTTTCGAAGGAAAGAAGGCGCAAAAGAGTCCAGTTTTCTTTTAAATGTTCAATAGCGAACAATTTTTTTGGCTCCCTATTTTTTTTTGTTTCTTTTAACACCTTTTACGACGTGCGGTGGATGAAATGCGATTTCAGAATTGTTTCATGGTCCCTTTAAGGAGGGTACAGGTTTGTATGTAAACATTAGGAAAGCTACAAGTCGTGCGTAAATATTTATTTTTGACGCAAAATAAACAAACAAGAAATAATGACTCTTTCGTGTGAAGTTAGAGTTGCGCTTTAATTCACTGGCTTGTCAAGGATCTCATGTAGCACATACTACAGTAAAAGGTGGAACAATGTTTACTGTTGCGAACTGTGATCTAAAGTAGGCCATTGTCTCATGTAGCCTAGAAGGTTTTGGGATCCTTCGATTTTGTGCAGACACTATGGTAACGGGATCATTTCGGAGCGCCTCCGATTCCATGCCGAGCACCTTGGTTCGCACACGACGCAAGTCGGAGCACGCTTGGTGCATCCCTTTTATTGATGTCGTTTAACACGGAAACTAATATCTTTCTTTTTACCAAATATTCCGCCGACGTCAAAATCGGGGATTCAGCATTGTACGTAGTACGCATTGCCTTTATGAAGTTCAATTGTATTCCCCACTTTCCTTCCCTAGTGAGAAATTGTGAAATTCGTCAAAGAAATGAATGCAGGAAAGTCGTGACCTGTATGCTGTGTACGCACTCTCGTTGTAAGGCCCGGTGAACTCTTCACAAATGGCCACGTTTCCCTTCCTAACAAAGTCACATTTCGTGTGTCTTCGCTACTCCGTTTCACCATACGGTGGAGGTCAGCGGACGCCACAGTATATATGAGGCGATGCAACGCCACGTGTGTATCACGTCACCTTCGTGAGAAAGTCACGTGGTACGTTCAGAACGGGGCTGTATGACATGGTTCGAAGGGTACGCTGCTGCCCATCGTAAGGTAAAGCGGACTATACACGAACTCAACTCTCCTACGTCACGCCGTGGTGGTGGCGCGACGGGCACACTTCCGGTCTGGTGCGGTGGGCAGAAGTCGCCGTGCGAGACATGCATTTTTGTGTTCTTTTCGGAGAAACCAGACGAAAAATCTGCGTTCTCGTCAAAATGCTGGGACGCGGGCTCTACCAAAAGAGTCTGGAGAGGTTTGAAGATCAGTTTTCATGTGTTTCTGCCCGCTCCGTTCGTCCGAGCACGTGGATAGCAGCCGTGAAAAGGGTAAACCAGACGCTGTCAAACTACGATTGATTGTGCCGGCAACACTTTGTGGTCGCCAGATGTATTTGTTTTGTTCCAACATGAACGAGAGAAAACCGCCAAGCTGTCCGGGCCACCCGCGGGTTCAGTGCGTCTTCAAATTCACATGGCCGCCTGATCGTTCGAACTTTCGTCTGCTCTTTCGAACTTGTCTGCTTTTTTCCATCTGCTCGTTTAAACAAAAGCGGCACGTAGACCAGACTTTGACCAGGTGATCGCAATAAGAAGTAATTGCAGGCCTCAAAAGACTTAAGTAGGCTCGGTGTAAACAGTAGATACGAGATTTTGATCTTTGGTACCAGTGTCCATCACCGACTTGTTACGCTTGGTCTGTTCCCGCTTCCGAATTTCAGTATTGACGTCGATCATCACCGCTACCTTCTACACTTCTGCAGCACGAACGACGTCGCGACCGAAAATATCTAGAAGAATCTCATCATGGTTTTGGCGTCCATTCTGCGGCGTTCACGCGAATGAATCGCCGCACGTCAAATTATTTACGCAAAATTTAGCGGTGCGACGAGCCTTGATAATTTAGCTCAGGCAATTAAAGTTGTAAGACATTGCTATGAGGGCTTAAAATCGACAATTACAACGCGAAAAAGAGTATGAAGACTCACACAGACGCCGACAACGTGACAGTCCAATGGTTTGTTGACGCGGGACGCGGTGCTTCTTGCCCACACTCCATTGAAGCAAGCGTTCGAACTGTCGTCTGCTCTTTCAAACTTCTCCGATTCTTGTCGTCAGCTCGTTCAAACGACAGCAGCCCGTAAACCAAACGTTGACCCGGTAATTGCGATAAGAACTAAGTGCAGGCTTTAAAACACTTTTGAAGGTTGGTTGGGGTAAGCAGGCTAAGTGTAAACAGTAGATGCAAGAAGATGTTGATCATTGTTACCAGTGGCCATCACCGATTTGTAATGCCCGATTCTACTTGCGGTTTTCAGTATCGACATCCACCATCTCAGCTACGGTCCACGCTTTTGCAGCCCGAGCGACGTCGCGACTGAAAATAGCAAGCAGAATCTCATCGTGCGAGTCAGGTTTAAGCGCCCATTCTGCGGCGTCCACGTGAAATGAATCGCCTCAAGTCACATTATTCACGCAAAGTTTTGCCTCGTTAATTTTGCTGAAGCCGCTCAAGTGGTCAGACATTGTTAGGAGGAAGTGGAATCAACTCCAACGCGAAAAAGAGCACGGGGACACCCACCGACGTCGAAAACAACGCAGTTCAATATGGTTTGTTTATGGGCGACGGCGGGCTTCTTGCCCACCGTCCACCGCGCATGCGCGGCGCCGGTGGCGTCCGCTAGGGGCGCTCCGGTTTGTTTGTAAACATGAGTTTGTGTATATACTTCGTTCACTCCTAACCTGAAAGTACGGTGGGAGCTAGGAACTTTTAAGACCAATCATGGAACTATAATTGGCCACGTGATCACGCTCTCGCCCGTACCCAAGCAGAGAGAGCGGGGTATGCAGCTGAAAGTTAGGCGGTTGATTAACCCGGCCAGCAGGTAAGCTGCTGCCGCACTGACACCATAGGAGTGAGCGGAGTGCATGGGCGGTGTCGTTTTCTTGACACTGGAAGAACCGTCAGATACAAAATCGACCATTCCTTCCAACGTGGTCGGCCTCTGCGCACCCTTCACACCTTCGAAAACCGTTGTTCCGCGTGTCGTGGTCGTTGTTCCGCCCTTCCCGCTTCCGACGGAATCCCTGTTGGTGGCCCGGACAGCGTGAACTTCCTGGTAACCATTCGTGTTCTGCGGTTAGAGATCGATTTGTTTTCAAGCTGAAGGGCTGCCGTCTCAAAAGCTAAAGCAATTTCTCTTTCCCTCCTGCTACGTTAAAGGCGCACTAGAATGGACCTTTATATCGTCTTTTCATGGTGCAAATTGATCCTACGCACCTTAAGCCTTTCATAAAACCTAAAGGTGTGCGGTCACACTGTTAGCACATGTATCATAAAAAAACGTCTGGTTGTATTTTTTTTCCTTGTGTGACGCTTGTCACATAATAAAAACTGTCTGCAGACATTCTTGAACCGTACATGTGCATGACATGCTTCGAACATGATTCACCCGTGTCCTTTCCATCTCATGTCTGAAGGGAGCGTGTCTGCAGCTTAAAATTAACATCATCGGTGGTCTAGTTTCCCATTAGAAAAGCGACCAAACATCGCGATACTCTTCTCAAGATAGATCTCAAGAAATGGAGCCGTGTCGCGACGTTTAATCGCATTTTTAAAAACTCGCTCTTTTTTTTTTTTATTTATCAGTGTGGATAAAAATGTCGAGTGAAGGTGCTGTGGACGCAGGTATGGCGTCTAAACTCACACAAAAAAGAGCTACGAGGCACGCGCCGAACGCTTTGTACATCTTGGTGGACTAAGATGGCAGCGAGCAGAACACTGTTGTTGAAATGGTTTATAAACATCACATTGTGTATACCTCAGTGCGGAATACGTGCCGTCACCGAGTAACCAAAACAATTTTGGGTTGGACGTCAGAATATTCTTAGGTGGTAGAAATTAATCCAGAGTCATTCGTTAAGTCGTGTCAGATGTCCTTAGTTTGTTCGACACGTGAACCTCCAAATTATCTTTATTATCGCATCATGTATAAACAAATTCAATGCTGAATACGCCATCTCCAGCAAGAAAAAGTTGGTACGATCATTAAGTTAAGGCATTTCCATTGCGTAGTCGTCGCGGATTTTTTCTACTGCTTTCTAGCGAGACTGATGTTACCGTGTTTGCCGTAAAAATCCAAACGACCTTTATTTGTGCGCAATTTAGTGCAATATGTTTCGATTGCAGGTGCTAAGATCCGTCACAGTACAATGTTGGTTACGCTAGAACGACTAGCCAAAACCCGATCCTCATCGGATGTTTAACAACACTCCAACACGGAGGGTGACTCCAACGTCCCTTGCCTTCGCATTTTCTTGGGCACTATCGAAGACCGTAGACATCCAACGATCACTGTGTGGAGGTTGGTAAATGAAATGGAACGGACACGATAACAACGTCACAAAACAATTTCGTGCGTGTGCATTTTTGGATTTAGATTAATTGAAGAAAAGATGTATGCTTATCTGGCTACCTATGCATATTCTTCTGTGGTTGCCGTTTGTATCGCCGTACAAGCGTATTTTATATTTATAAGTGAAAAAAAGTAACTCTAACGCAAAAAAAAATATAAAACAATTATCGGAGCTTCGCTCCTTGACTTTGACGTAGACTTAGAATGATGATCTACAATCTACACAAGTCAGTTTAAAACTCCCTACAAAATGTGTCATAAGTAAAGCCAGGGTTTTGAAAATTTACGAGAATCTCAACACGTGTACTTAATCGGTTTCCAGACACTTGGCAGCTTATTTAAGGAGGGAAGTTCTCTCTATAATCTTTATTTATATTTCTTATAGAAAACATGTTCCGCTAGATATATAACATATCTTTTCAAATACTTCGATGTCAGACTTTTGGATGAAAACATGTATACGATTTGTATTTCGGCCAAAAAACACGAGTCTGTCTTTTGAATTTATGAAGATTTCGATCAGTATTTCTGCCCGCCACTGCCAGACAACCTTTAAACTGACTGCCAGACAACCAGACAACCTGGGACACCGTGCATCGATCTCGAACATGGTATGACATAGAAACGAATCGATCAACACCATAAAAATCTGGCCAAACAAAACAAGGAGCACGTATCAAAGTCAACATCGATGGGAGTATAGGGGAACGAAGAGAAATAACGCAGGTGGTTCGGCGAACATCGATCATGCGATGTGTCCACCGGCCACTCATGCATTTCTAGCACCTCCATAATATGCGACACTTTGTTGCTTTGTGATTGCTTCTTCTTTCTGACTTTCAGACGGCTTCTTTACAAAACATACCTTTCAGCCTGAACTTCGAAAGGAGCTTCTTTGGGGCAGCCGAAGTCTTGATAAGAGATTCTGCGGCCTCAGGGACTCAATTATTCTTCGCCCTTGTCTCCCTGAATCTAGGGAACGAAGGATATTGACCAGAACGTCGGCTCTTCTTTAGAGCTTCCATTAGCACATTTTTCAATTGCTTCCTACCAGGTTTGGTATCAGTCGTGATTTGTTTGTAGCTTTTAATATTTTCTAAAATTGTAGGAACAAAAGGTCCTTTCTCTAACGGTGTCTCTACTTAACACCATCTTTCGTTCGAAAATTGATGAGAGCAGAAGTCAGATCCAACGACACAAAATATGCATCCTGTATGTCCTAGTGAGCAAAAGTACACTGCGCGGCAACGTGGGGGAGAATAAACAATCGCAGGTATTTTCTGCTTCCCTCTTAAAATAAAATGCCTCTCATAAAAAAGTATAGGTCGCTTGTGTGGCGAAAGGTTCCCATAGAGAACAGGAACCCGAGTGGTAACTTTTGATGTCCAGTAATGTTCAGCCTGAGTAAAATGCGAGCGTTCTGCCGGTGTTGGGTTCGGGCTTACAGTGTCGCTCAGTGCATGTGAGCCCGAGCGGTAAAAACGTCCACTTTGTACCTAACGGGCGCGGACAATGTGAGAAGGTGCATTATCGCGTGCCATACTTTCTGATTATTTAAACAGTATAAGCGCACTCGTAGACAGAAGAGAGAAGATACAGGATGGAGCACTACTCACAACTGTATTTACTGAGGTGAAGAGAAGGAAGAAAATCGTAAAAAATCTATCAGACAAAAGAAGATGAAAAAGGAAAATGTAAAATAAATAGAAGGGTGTTCCCTCGTGGACACATGCTTCAGACACCAGATGCTTTGTTTCCAACACCAGATTCGTTGTTGGCCGTCACGTTGCCATCGTGCGGGGTGTTTCGCAGCAATCTTGGCTAGTGCGGGCTCTTCATTGTCAAAGATGAAGGCAAACACCTGATCAGTTGTCGGCTGTCCCGTTGTCATCTTGCCTGATGTCTCGCGGCATTAGGCAAGATTGCTACGAACACCCTGCACGATGGCAACGTGACGGCCTACAACGGATCTGGTCTTGGAAACAAAGGATCTGGTGTCTGAAGCATGTGTCCACGAGGGAACACCCTTCTATTTATTTTACATTTTCCTTTTTCATCTTCTTTTGTCTGATAGATTTTTACGATTTTCTTCCTTCTTTTTTTTCAGTAAATATAGTTTCGAGTAGTGCTCTATCCTGTATCTTCTCTTTACGTGTGCGCTAATACCATTTAGATGTTGAATTACCAATACGCCTAGTTATCTGCACTTTTACATTCTTTCTGACATTTTATCTCTTTGGTAGCAACCTAGGAAGAGCCTGCCGGGCTCATCATGACTGTATGGTTTAGGTTTTAATACCACTTTTGTCCGAGTATATCAGGGCGCTGTCTTTTGAGCTATGCGAATCTTTTGACTGAAAAAGTTTTATTAAGAAGAACGTGTCATAAATCCAATATTGTAAGTGTTCGAACCGGTACGGCATTTCAATCAAATAGAGGTTGCGATAATAAATATATTTTGTCACGCGTTAGAACAGAAAAAAAGAAGAAAAGATTGTTGTCCACAGACGGTGTTTAGTTTCAATCAAGTGAACTAAATGAAATCCTTAGGCATTCATAGCGCTCATCTCCGTTTCACCCATAATATTTTGCTTGTGAAATAAGTACGGGGTTCCTGCGCTATTGCACAACTTGAACTGATATAACTAAACGCAACGCCTCTGAAATGGTTAGCCCTTTTTCCCACCAAACTCGATACAGCATAACCAGAACGGAAAGTAAGACGGCATATCCGCCTGTCGCGCCGGCTCGATAGTGCGAACATCACTTGCTGATCACACTATTTGTTCCTTTCTACGATGTACTCCTACATGAACATTGCTTGAACTCTCCGTTTTCACGAAAGGTGCGTATCTTTTCAGTGATTATACCTATCCGCGTTTTCAACAACGCAGGTGCCACCACGCTAAATTCAAGCAGAACTCATGACAAGCGTTTTTATGACAGGTGTTTCACTGTAATGAACGTGTCAGTTATTCTCTGTTGCATCGGTATGTTGCTTTAAAATAAAAAAAAAATTATTGTTAGACAATTTTAGTGTAGGTCCGCCGGTCAGGTTGAGTTGTGTAGAGAGAAAGAATTAAAGAAAAAGAAGAAACCAGCTGAAATTAAGCTGACCATCACGAAATATGTACCAACTAGCTGATTTCGAGCCCTGTAGTGTAGTGTAGATCTTGATTTTTAGAGCGCAGTTCTTAGGCGCCCGTTTCTGATTAGAGCGGCGTCGCCGTCGCCATCAGCGCGGGCGTCGGCGTCGGCGTAACCGTGAGGACGCGTGACCCGCCCTCTAAGGTCAAGTGACCCTTCACCCCCCCCCCCCCCCCCCAAGGTCAGGTTCCCCCCCCCCCCCCCCGAGGTCACGTGACCCCCTCCCCCCAAAGTCACGTGACCCTCCCCTCTAGGTCACGTGACCCCCGCGACGTCACGGGAGTTTCGTGCCTCACGGGGGCCACGTGGCCCCGGTGGCGGAGTAGCAGGCAGGGTGAGGAGGTGAGGATAGGTAGGGTGGATATACCCTCCCCTCAGTAGACTTCCATCCTCCTCCTCAAGAGCTGCGCTCTAATTCGGCGGTACAGGGAGTTGTAAACGGCTTTCATTTTTTAACCAGCCTGTCAGTAACATTGCTTGAACTCAATTCTTCTTGAGTAAACGTTATGTGTGGTAAGGTTACTTACACTTTCAATACGGGATAATCCGAATGCTGAGCTCCTTCGCAACCATTGGTTGGTCCGCGTCAAGCCCCTCGACATTATCCCTCGAGAAAGGAAAGTTTAGTTCCCAGGTGTGCGAGCACTTGTTTCATAACGGACCTTATTTTTCTTTTAAACCAGACCGATCAGAATAATTGAAATCTGGGATTTCTCTCCTCTGATATCGCTTGCGAAGATGACAGACTACAGTGCGTGCTTTATTTAGGTCGCAGCGTCCCGCGTTGCGGAGAAGAGCTAATACGGAGGAGATCTGCTGAATGTGCATAGGCCTTCACTTCTCATACATAAAGGCCATTAATTTGAGGAAAGACTTCGTTGTAGTCGCGCTTCCTAGATGCCATTTCTTTCATCTCGTATCTCCCCGCTAGCAGAACATCAATGAATTATCTTCAAAATGGTGAGTTGGGCCAGTTAATTTATTTCGCACTAAATGCGGCAAAAAGACAATGAGAGAGTAAAAACAAGTGTTATCGTCGTTTTCACCCTGTATCTTTCATTTGGCGCTTTTAGTGCTGAGTCACCCTGTACTGTAGCATTTCGAGACTTGCGCACGTGTTTAAATGCCGGGGTTTCAACGGACGTATTTTAGGCGTTCTGTTTCCCATCGTAAAATAATCTTTATTCGTTTCTTCGATTTATGGTTAGTTCGTCTTGAAACTTCATTGATCGGAGAGCTGCAAAAGAGAAGTGAACATGGGAGGGTGTGCTTGTTACCGAAATGTTCTAAAAGCATGCGCATACTTAAAGGGGTCATGAAACGCTTTTCCAACTTTTTTCTGTTTCGCTTTCCTCCTCAACTCATAAATCGCGCATTCCACCAAACAGTTCAAGAAGACGAAAAGAAGGGAGGCCCCTCTCGCTCGCAACCTGGTTTGTGTAATCCCCGGACACATCCATTCTCCCCCTAGAAGATTAGCCCGTCGCTCAAAACTCAGACAAAAGTTTCTTTCCCTAGCCCGTTCACCCCTAAGCTGACAGTGCTGTGGAAGCTACGTGCTCCTTGGGCTAGCCACACTTTTGCCACGTAAGCGTGGCAAATGTGGCTGCAGAGAATGAAGTCAGGTGATAAAACGGAGGTGGCTGATTGGTCCGGCAAGCGCGTAGCTTCCACCACAATGTCAGCTTAGGGGTGAAGGCACTAAATGAGGTCCGGTTTTGTGTGACGTCAGTTTGGACCCGATTACACGTTTTTGGGACCGCGGATGTATCCCAGTGAAAAGGCAGAGCGGTTACGAAGGGGAGAAGGAACGAAATAGTCCGCTGTGTTTTCAAATTTTCGCACTGAATATCAGGCTTTTGACTTTCTACCTTTTTTTCTTTTGGCCCACTGAACGATGTTCTATTAGTAAAATCCCAATCTAAAATGATTTATCCCAACCCAAAAATCGTTTCATGGGCCCTTTAAGTGTCGACGACATGGCATTCATGATAAGCCTCCAGCTCTTTTTTTATTTCTTTTCCATCCTAATGTGGCGCAAAAAATCAGTATTTACGTAAATAGTTTTTGTAAGTTTGTTCGTATTGGAACACCAGGAAAGAAGACTTCACTTGAATTGTTGCTATCAATTAAAGACACTGCTGTACGCGTTACGAAAAAAAAAGGGATAAAATACATTATTCGTCACTTGCCAAATAAAGGAACGCGTCGCCGACCAACGTTATTTAAAATGAAATAAATGCGTTACCGTTGCTGCTAGCGATAAAAGGTGAAGCACGTTAATTTCCCGTTATTTCTATTTATAAATTGACGGTAACAGGTTTCTTTTTGGCGGCAATGTTTTTCGACACTGACTCAAAGACCGTAATCGTTGAAATTCTGTTTTTTTTTTAGTGGGACTTTTTGAGTGGGGAGAGGACCGGCAAAATTTTAAGGTATTTGTAATCACTGCGAACGACTTGGTGCCTATACTTTGTTTCAGCTTAAGTCCAAACGCAGCCGACGCTACAAGCTAATGACAGCAATCAAGCAATGTCAAAGGCGCAAGCCACTGGGTCTTTTTGTTCATGATTGGTTCAGCGACGATAGAACTCGTACAAAGACATGGCAAACACTATGATGGTGCCCTTTTGACTCTGTCTGGTTGGTCCCATCACCGCTATGCGGAGCGCAAGTCGTCTGCTTCTTGCGCAGGTGTTGCGGTGACGTCAGAACGACGCCAAGCTCTGATTGGCTTTGATCGAACAAACAGTGGCTAGATCTGGATACTCGATGCCTTGAGCCCACTATTCTTTTCCTGGACCTCAATGCCCATTATTGTTTTTTTCCTATCATCCAATAAGGGCCTGGCATTCTGATATCATAGCAACCCCTGTTGAAGAAGCAGACGAACTTACGCGCCGTACAGAGTCGGTCTCACCTAGAAAAGGTAAAACGAAGTATTGAAACACGAAAAAAAAATGTGAGCCTATTTTCTTAGGTTTTCTGATGACGTAACGAGCAACGTATGTACTTACCTATGTTACCCACTACCGTTTCGAGGGAGTAAGAAGTGTGTTACTGCGTTGCAGAAAAAAGTAGCGCGTTTTCCTTAATGCGTTACCGACAACATTGGTTAAAGGAGTATCTTTATTTTGTGTTCAGAAACGAAGAACTTTTGCTGAATTTGTTTTAATTATTATTTTCGTAAACACAACAATGACCGTGGAGAATGGGTAAGCATAAATTTCCGATGTGTACGTCTTGTGAAAATCAAATATTTGAATTGATAAATTTAAAAAAGGAACAATAAAAACAGCTGCCCTTATGTTTAAAATGAAAATAGTAGCAATGTGTCCAACGGCCCGAAAAGACGAACCAATACTGATTCGCGAAAGAGCTTATTTCTCGCAGTTTTTAATTGGGCGAATAACATCATACTTTGCTAATTATCTGGCTCACACATTTCCTACAAACAAAAAAAAAACATAAAAAAAACTACGAAACAAGCAAAGCTTGCGTATCACAAGTTCAAGTTCCTTGCCGTGCCTATACACACCGTTCCGATGTTTACAAACCAGAGCCTAGCGCGCGATCTCCAAAACTCAGCACGCGCGAGTTTGTCGCTCCAGAAAGCGAGCAAAGCGCGCTCTCTACGCACGAACGTTGCAAATGGCACCGGCCAGAAGTAGGGTCTTTTTCAATTGTTTCTGCGGCGAGAAGGTGAGGGAAAAGAAGAGACGCGAGCGCGTGGAGACGCCAGAACATCGAGCTCTAGTTCGAATGATTAGGGGGTAGATACCCCTGCACTCGTCGAACGCGTCAGAATGCGGATCGCCGGCGTCCGATGTTTGGCTCTAGCATTCGAATGCTTTCACAATTTCTGTGGAGACAATGGGAGCTAGCTTTAAGTCTACCCAGTAATCAATCGAATAAGAGCTCCTCCTCTCCCACAGCAATCGCTCCTTGCCTCCCGCCGGGCTTTAACTGCTCGAGCAACGAAGCGTTATCAAAGACAGAAAGCTCGCTTTCGAGGCGGAACCTTTATTGTGTTCTTAACCTGCTGCCAAATATTCATGAATTGCACTTGACGTTGGTCCGCTCTTCTTTCTGTTGGCCAGAAGCGTCGCATTAACGCAGCGAAAGCGGCGCTCTCACCCGTCCTTTCTCCCGTTATATCTAACAAAGTGGCGTCAGTGCAAGCTATGTATTAAAGCCAGTATGCCAGTAGCCTAACATCTACGCGTCCCTGAAAAAAAAAGAAAAAAAAAGAAAAACACGAAATATTGTTACTCGAGTTCCTCGCTCGAAAAGTATGCTAGTCGTTACTGATATTCAAAAGAAACGCGCTACTTCAGATGACTGAAACCGTATTACATCCATCGGAAAGTAACAACCTACTTTCTCGTTACTCTGGATGTGTATTTGTCTGTGTAGCGGCAGCCGCCTTTTAATATTTCGTGTCGTAAATAATGCCTAGCTCTTTAATGCATAGATGGGCATCGTTTTTTCTAATATTCCTGTCCCAGCTGTTTTCTTCCAAATAAGGTAACTTGTGTTGTACACGTTCCTCCACAAAAAAAATCTAAATGCATTACATGATTATGCCATTAAATGCAAGATGAAAGCGAGCTGGACAAGAATGACTAAAATAATACTTGGAGTAGGGGAACCTGGGGAACATATGACAAAGACACATCTCCAAACACGTGACCAAAAAAATCCGCCTGGTCCTGGTATCGAACCAGGGACCTCTTCATTTCCAGTGGAGCGCTCTACCGTTTGCTCTACTGATGTCCAACCACTAGTTATCTCAGGTGGTAGAGCGCTCTACAGGAAATGGAGAGGTCCCTGTTTCTATACCAAGACAAGGCGGAGTTTCTGGTTCGTGCACCGGTCACCTAGCTGTGCTTGGAGATTTGTTTGTCCTTTGTTTCCCTAGTTCCACTTCTCCAGGGATTATTTCGCCATTCTTGTCCAACTCACTTGCACCTTTGCATTCAATTGCATTATCATGATAACCCTAAAAATGCAAGCCGTCGACCCTTCTTGGTATAGACTTGAGGCATCCGATAAAGTCCGTTTGCTCCACTGACGTCTAACTCCTGGTTAGCTCAGTTGGGAAAACAAATCCTGGTTAGCTCAGTTTATAGAGCGTTCCACTGGAAGTGAAAAGGTCCCTCGTTCGATACCAGGACCAGAAGGGTTTTTTCGGTCGCGCACCAGTCACCTAGCTCTGTTTGGAAATGTGTGTTTGTCTTTTGTCCCCCTTGTTCCACTTTTCCAGAAAATATTTTCGCCAATCTTGTTCAGCTCGCTTGCACTTTTGCATTGAATTGCATTATCATGATAACCTTAAAAATAAAACCCGTTCGCTCCACTGACGTCTAGCTCCTGGTTAGCTCAGTTGGGAAAACAAATCTTGGTTAGCTGAGTTGGTCGAGCGTTGCAGTGTGTGGGATTTCCCTTGCTGCTACCCGTCTCGGAGAATGACACAGCACACCAGTTCAACAACACGTAAACATTTAATGACCGCTATCGCCTGCGCCGCGATCCCAACCGCCCCCGCGCATCCGCTGCGACGGCCTTTTATCAGCGGCGGAGCGCCGCTCGCGTGGCCAGTTGCCCTTGGCCCCCTCGTGGTCAAGATGACCACTTATGATTGTCGGAGGGGCAGCCTGGGCCAACCGCTTGGAATCGCCAGGTTGCCCACACATCTCCCCCCTTCCAAAAACAAAAACAGAGGAGGTCTTCGATGGTCTTCGGGGGTCCTTCCTTCTGGGTCAGCAAGGGTCTTCTCAGATGAGCGAGCACGGGTCCGACGTCAGTACTTCCGGACAGTACCGATGCAGCCATGGGGGGTGGTCTGATGATGGGAGCTGCGTCGCCGCTGTCTGGCACGAGGAACTAGAAATTAAAAACAACATGAGGCCATGGCGCGGTAGGAAAAAGTAGCCGCGCACACGAAAGATGCCTGTCCCACTGTGCATGCGGGAGCGCGGACCATTTCTCTTCTCCCCCCCAAAACACCGAAGAGGGCATGAAGATAATACACTTAGAATTCGTGCTACTCCCGGTCGTCTTCACCGCCGTCTCAAGTTGTACCGCGGTAGAGACGGTGTGGAATCTTCCGAGAGGTGGTCCGGATAGTCGTCATCTGGAACCTGCGACACATCTACCTCCTCGGGTTCATAGAAAGCTTTTAGGTCGGCGACATGAATAGACCCGCACACTTCACCAGATTCACAATGCACCAGCTCATAAGACAGGTTGGAGAGCTTGCTACTAACACGGTAGGGGCCATCCCACCTCTTTGCTAAAGAGGCCGTGAAGCCTCTAGCAGCATCACTCAGCGGATGAGTTCGCCTCAGTACCAGATCTCCTACCTTGAACTGCAGATTTCGCCTCCCCTTGTTGTACTGGTTTGCCTGCTGCAGTCTCGAGACGTCGAGGCTCTCTCGAGCTTCACGCAGGTTCTCCGTGAAACGCTTCCGGAGATCTTCTGCGAACTGCGTGGTTGTGCGCTGCATGCTCGCAGGATCTGTGCAAAGGAGGCCGTTTCCCAGGGGAAACACGAGCTCTTTTCCAAAGTTAAGTTGGGCCGGAGTAAAACCCGTGGACCGGTTGATTGTTGTGCGGGTAGCGAATGCCATTTCTGCTAATTTCGCGTCCCAGTCTTTGTGTCGTTCTGTATGCGATACAAGCATCTGCTTCAGGTTACGGTTCACTCTTTCCGTGATATTCGCCTGTGGATGGTATGGCGAAGTCCGTTTGTGCCGTATGCCTAGCGCCTTACACGCATCCACGAACACCTTGCTAACAAAATAAGAAGCGTTGTCTGTAATAAGCGTTGCGGCAAAGCCAAAGCGCGCGAACGTCTCGAGAAGACAGTCCCAGATTTTCTTAGAGTCTAGTTTGCGCAAAGGAAACATTTCGACCCATTTTGTGAAATGGTCGGTCACTACTAGCAAATACTGATTGCCGCGTGGACTACGGGGAAAGGGACCGACAACGTCGCAGGCAACACACTCCCAGGGGTACTTGCTTTCGACCGACTGCATTAAACCTGGTGGTTGGCCACCTCGGGGTTTCGCCTTCTGACAAACCGGGCAGCTACGAGCGTACCTCATCACATCCTGCCTCATACCTGGCCACGTTGCAATTTGGGACAACTTTTCGTAAGTTTTGCTCCCACTGCTGTGGCCTGCCAAGGCGGGATCATGCATATATCTTATAAATGACTTACGCAGTTTACGTGGTCCGCGCTCCCGCATGCACAGTGGGACAGGCATCTTTCGTGTGCGCGGCTACTTTTTCCTACCGCGCCATGGCCTCATGTTGTTTTTAATTTCTAGTTCCTCGTGCCAGACAGCGGCGACGCAGCTCCCATCATCAGACCACCCCCCATGGCTGCATCGGTACTGTCCGGAAGTACTGACGTCGGACCCGTGCTCGCTCATCTGAGAAGACCCTTGCTGACCCAGAAGGAAGGACCCCCGAAGACCATCGAAGACCTCCTCTGTTTTTGTTTTCTACCATGAAAGGAAATTCGTAACCTGACTGCGCCGGCAGCAGGCAGTACGGACCCCGATGCTACTTGCAATTTCACGTTTGCTGACCGAAGATGTATCTTTCTCTTGTTACATTCCGCAAATACAGCATCCCCAATAAGCGATATGTTTGCTCCAGTATCTAAAAGAGCGGCTACTGGTATACCTAGTACATTCACAGTCATACGAGGTTCAAGAGACTTGGGTGTAGATTCGATTCTACTCACAGCTGGGATGAGCACTGTCGGTTCCTCGTTTAGTGAGGTTGTTCCTACCTCCGTCGACTGGTGCGAGTCCATTAGCGGCCGGCCATCCAGAGCGACCATCCTTGGTGTTGAGAACTTCAAAGCGGCTCTGACGCTGGGGATCGGGCCGGCCTTTGGCTGAAAGGGAATCGCATTAGGGTCCAACTCAAATGCAGTTGCTTCGGGTAGCGTAGGACCGGGAACAGTGGAAGCTGTTCGCCCGGGGATCAGTGCAAAGGCAGACGCGCCGGGAGTCTCATGACCGAGAATGTTGTTAGCTGGCCGCCCGGGTGTCACGGCAACAGCAGGCACGCCGGGAGTCTCAAGACCGCGAACGGTGTGAGCTGGGCGCTCGGGTGTCGGTGTGAAAGCCGACACGCCGGGAGTCTCATGACGGGGAGTATTGTGAGCTGGCCGCCCGGGTGTCACTGCAACAGCAGGCACGCCGGGAGTCTCAAGACCGCGAACGGTGTGAGCTGGGCGCCCGGGTCTCGGTGTGAAAGCCGACACGCCGGGAGTCTCACGGCGAAGAGTGTTATGAGCTAGCCGCCCGGGTGTCTGTGCAAAAGGAGACACGCCGGGAGTCTCAAGACCGCGAACGGTGTGAGCTGGGCGCCCGGGTGTCGGTGTGAAAGCCGACACGCCGGGAGTCTCATGACGGAGAGTGTTGTGAGCTGGCCGCCCGGGTGTCACTGCAACAGCAGGCACGCCGGGAGTCTCAAGACCGCGAACGGTGTGAGCTGGGCGCCCGGGTGTCGGTGTGAAAGCCGACACGCCGGGAGTCTCACGGCGAAGAGTGTTATGAGCTAGCCGCCCGGGTGTCTGTGCAAAAGTAGACACGCCGGGAGTCTCAAGACCGCGAACGGTGTGAGCTGGGCGCCCGGGTGTCGGTGTGAAAGCCGACACGCCGGGAGTCTCATGACGGAGAGTGTTGTGAGCTGGCCGCCCGGGTGTCACTGCAACAGCAGGCACGCCGGGAGTCTCAAGACCGCGAACGGTGTGAGCTGGGCGCCCGGGTGTCGGTGTGAAAGCCGACACGCCGGGAGTCTCACGACGAAGAGTGAAAGTGTTATGAGCTGGCCGCCCGGTTGTCGATGCGAGAGCAGACACGCCGGGAGTCTCAAGACCGCGAACGGTGTGAGCTGGGCGCCCAGTTGTCGACGCGAACGCGGACATGCCGGGAGTCTCATGACGGAAAGTGTTGTGAGCTGGCCGCCCGGTTGTCGATGCACGAGCAGACACGCCGGGAGTCTCAACACCGCGAACGGTGTGAGCTGGGCGCCCGGGTGTCCATGGAAAATCGGACACGCCGGGAGTCTCACAACGAGGAGTGTTATGAGGAAGAAAAAGTGATGGAGGGCCACCGAGGGTCGATAGAAAAGCGTCAGTCCCCGGAGCCCGTGTGAGCCTCCGGGAGGCCCGGAGGCGGCTGCGGCGACTCGATCTCGTGGATTGTGTTTTTGACGCGGCCGGCGGAGAGTAGAAATTTCTTACCACCGCCGGCCGTAGCCGTTTCCCTGTGTCTGAGGCGGCCGCTGCCGTTCGCTGCAGTCCCGGTGTATGTGTCCTGGCTGGTCGCATCGAAAACAACGGGGCGTGACCCGCCCGTCGGCTTCGTGCGGTGTCCCGCTCTCTTCTGCCTCTCCCAAGCTCCGCGTTACCGGTCCAGAGGACAAGATCTCATCTTGACCAATGGAGGGGCTGTAGCGTTGTGATTGCGTGCCTTCGTAACCGCTGCACCTCCGTGATTCGTATGCACGAGGGTCTAGGGTTCGTGATTCGTATGCACAAGAATCTGGGGTTCGGGGGACGGGCGCCTGATTGGAATTGTCTTGTTCTCTCTCGACTCTATGTGCACGTGCGTTTCCAGACCACGCAAATGATGGTTCCAGAGTCATGTTCTGCGGTGGAGGGGGTCGGTATCTTAGTTCCGCGAGGATGTCGGCCCGGCTAGCTCAGTCGGTAGAGCACGAGACTCTTAATCTCGGGGTCGTGGGTTCGAGCCCCACGTTGGGCGCCAGTGTGGGATTTCCCTTGCTGCTACCCGTCTCGGAGAATGACACAGCACACCAGTTCAACAACACGTAAACATTTAATGACCGCTATCGCCTGCGCCGCGATCCCAACCGCCCCCGCGCATCCGCTGCGACGGCCTTTTATCAGCGGCGGAGCGCCGCTCGCGTGGCCAGTTGCCCTTGGCCCCCTCGTGGTCAAGATGACCACTTATGATTGTCGGAGGGGCAGCCTGGGCCAACCGCTTGGAATCGCCAGGTTGCCCACAAGTGGAAGGGAAAAAATCCCTGGTTCGATACCAGGACCAGAAGGATTTTTTCGGCCGCGCACCATTCACCTAACCGTGTTTGGAGAATTGTGTTTGTCGTTTGTTCCCAACTCGCAGGGATTTTTTTCGTCAAATAATTTTACTGGTTAATCCATTAAAACGAAAATACGTTGCTCGTTTCTTCTTTTCAAAAACAGAGGTAACTAACTGATTACTTCTTTACCGTAAAAGTAACCCCATAAAGTTAACACGCTACCTGTAACAATTTACGTACGAGTACGCCAGTAGCCCAGTGGGGAGCGTACGACACCTAAAGGCGGTGCGCCGCTCCTCTGCCTCCACTTTCTACTGCGCCGGTGGCTTCCAGGGGCCGTGCTCTCAAAGTCCCTCGACCTCCACCCGGATAAAGCTTGCGAATGCTTTCTCAACCTATCCGTGCCCAGCGTCGCTCTATTTACATGTCTTCTCATTTAAATTGATCAGCTGGATCTGCTTGGAGCACATTGATTCAATCACGTCCGCAGTGAACAAAGAGACAAACGGTCATGTGACTTATCTCCGCTCGAGTGCGCGTGAAGCTCTGTTGTAATGTGCTTCTACGAAGGGTTTGTGCGTTGAACAACCTGGAAATTTCTACGAGACGAGGTTCAATAATTCCATCTGTTTGATAAAATCGACATGAGAACTCCTTCTTTAGATTTGATTTATGACATTATTCTTTGATGGCTGTCACTTCGACAAGGTTTATTGGGAAATAGATAATCGTCGCAGTTTCCGTGACTTTCTCAGTTTGATAATCTTAATTTGCTTGACTCTTCGGTGTATGGAGTGGTCTTTTGTTTTAAACTATTTATTTTTACAGTAAAAGGCTTAGCGACGAGTGCTCCACTTCAAACATTTTGCGAAGCGCAGGGATATGCAGAACTGGTACTTCAGAAAATTATGACCATCGACTGGCGTCAGGAAAATTCATGTTTCCCTTCGCCTCGTCTTCGGAGCATGACCACGTCAAGAAGCTAGAAAAAAGAAGGCAGTTGTTCCTAAGGGACAATTTCTGTATTCATTCGCAGAGTTTCCAATGCAATAGTTCGCCTAAGAGGTATCTTAGAGTTCTGCTCGTTGCCGCCGCAACCCTCGCTGTCCTTCTGCTGTCACACACCAAGTTCGAGTAATATACTTTGGTTTCGAGTCACACCGCGGCGCCACTGACTTGTTGCACTTTCCGCCATTGTGCCCGAGATGTGCCTACGGCTGATATGTGTTCAGCCTTATTAACCTCCCACGCATCGGAGTGAAATCCTTCGAAATGTCTACAAAATATGTCACTGGAGAGTACATGATCCGAGCAATCGCTGCGCAGTGCAATAAATTGTAGTTATGCAAGGCATCATGTGACAAAACCTTTGTTACAAATTCATGTATCATCCAGCGTGTTCAAAGAAAAATTAATTCGTATGCTTTATGATCGCTACCTTTATTTAGATTATTACAACACTTATGATGGAATATGCAGAGAGATGAAACTAGGTACTTTGCGTAACAGAAAAGTGGGACAAGATTCGAAATTCCTCCACAAGGTTGAGAATGGAATAATTGATTCATTTGTATTACTTAGTTGCTTTCACTTACCCATTCCTCGGATTTCTTGCAGATCGTATTCAATATTTTATCCTTCTGACTTGCATAAAGAAGAACCCATGGCACGGCTGCAATTAACGCATAAACATTGTGAACAGATTGCTGTGAATAGTAGTTACGATATTTTTGATGACGCGCGCTCGATTTAGAAATTGTGTTGTTTATATTGTATTGTTCTAAACTAACTCTTCCTATTCATATTTTTGTTCTGCTATTACATACAAATCTGAAAGTGCACCACTACAAAGGCGTCATGCTGTTTGTGGGCCACTCAAAATAAAGTAATAAATAAATCAAAACAGCATAGGCAATAAAAAATGGAGCGGAAAGTGGCATTATTGTTGTCACAACGGTGTCCAAATCCCCGCGTGCTGTCGTTTCCACTGGCGGGCAGAGCGAGCAACAGCAGAATAAACGCCGGCCTCAAGGCTCCAATTTACACTTTTGCAACAGACTTCGGCCGAGTGCGCTAAAACCGCTTGGAACGTCGTACGACGAGATGGTTGCCATGGCAACCCAAGACGCAGATTTCCGCGTTACTGCGCTTAGCCGGTCGTATTTGGTCGTAAGGAGTTGCAAGCGGCCTTCTGACAAACCAATGAGGAGCCAACAAAAAGAAATATGTGTGACTTATACTTTTTTTTTTTTTTCGGCGGCCCCGACTTCCGTTCTCGTCGAAGACGGCCGCTGAGTTTGATTTCTACTCTAAGAACTGATCGAAAAAAAGTTGAACAGTTTTCCTGGCTTTTGGTCACCTCAAGACACGACTATCGTGATAAAATAAAGCAGGATAAATCGTGGATGACCATCGGCAACCTCCTCAGTGAGTATTAATTTCGTAACTTTTGTTTGCGTGAGGTACATATTGTGAGCACGGCAGCTGGTTCGCCGCGCGAGCGTATTCCAGATTTTGACTGTGAATAGGTGTCCAGAGATCGGCAAGCTAGTTCATGTGCAGCGTTTCTTTAAGGGGCAGTGCAATGATTTTAATGTTGCAATAATTAGCAGTTTGCATTTTTTATATTGTTTATGCAGGTTCAAGTGACCAAAAACGCGTCGCCTTTCCCCGAAAAAATTGCTATTCTGCTGCGTAATCGAAAATTAAAAAAAAAAAAAAAAAAAAAAAAAAAAAAAGACGAATTATTTGCCCATCTGCAGCCGCCTGTCGGGGTTACGGGAACTAAAATGACACCGTCTCTGGGGGAACGCGGAAGTCAACAAACCCTGTCCCCCTCCGCTGCTACACTCGCCGTCAGCCGGGTGGCGAACCGTCTTTTGTGTCGATCGCTCGCTGCGACCTTTGACGAGTCTAATCTTTAAAAAGTCGACAATCGCGGAGGAAGTGGCTGGTCACTGAAGAGAGGACCCAATGAGAAACTACGTGAACCCGCAGAGTACATCACTCGAAAGTCGACGTGGAGAGTAGAGAGGCACTTTGACCTTCGATTTGTTTCATTTTTTTAAGTAAGAACTAGCGCTCGAAAGAAAATACGGTTTTGGGCTTTTCGTTCCACAGGTGATGCAGATTAATTACCGCAGTTAATTGGACAAACTCTGAAAATTGTTGCACAGCCCCTCTAAACGCGTGAAAACAGCGCACCGAAACTTAAAAACCCGTCGAAGTTGTGCGGCTTCTAAGAAAGCCGTTTATTGATTCAGTTTTCTTTCGGTGCTGCTCTGGAAGTTTCTGATTAAAACCAAGCCCTTAAACCGAACAATAACTAAAGTTAATTACGCAAAAATAGTTAACAATCTAATTATCCCGGACTTGAATAATGTTTATAGATAGGCCCCTCGCCCAAACCGAAACGACACAAGCCTTTGTTGTTGTTTTTTGTTGTTGCGACGCATAGTTTTTGCATTATCGAATTTGTCGACTTTTCTTGAAACACCCTGTATATGCACTGCAGTTGTCACAGCAGCTATCCTCAATCTGCTGGCGCGTCGAACGACGTGAGGCAAGTCCGGGGTGGGGGGGGGGGGGGGGGGGGGGGCATACCGCTTGTACAAGAAGAGTCTATGGGTGGTTTCGTAATGGAGCTAATCTAGTAACGTATATGTGTCACCTGACGCAATTAAGTCGCGTGGCGTCACTGTGCAACGTGAATTGACATGACGAATCCACGCCATGGCGTCAGCTGATCCCAGATAACAGGTGGCGTAAGGTGCGGCGTGACGTAAATGTGGAATCTTTTGGCGGAGTGTCTACAATGGCCCGCTTCAAAATGGAGCTCCGCGAAGTGTCCCCCTAACAGTTATCGCTCTGAAAAAAAAGAGAAACAAGGGCCCCAGCTCGATCTTGAACCCTATGCATATTTGGTTAAATGCAACGTAATCAGCCAGATATTGAAGAGATAAGGTAAACACGCAGCGAACACCAGTTGGGCACGTGTTCATGGCCCCATAGTATACTTTAGTCGAAAACGCGGAGGTGAGTCACTCGCCGCTCAAGGAGACTGAAGATGTTGTCTTCGCACGGAACACAACGAGTCTCATACAGATCGTTCCCCACGAGACAAAGAGGTTCATCCTTCCCACTCAACACGAAGGGCCGCCGCCAAGATGATTTATTACTCTCGTTCGATCAGAAATACACACACAAGAGGACAACTAATTACAGAACGACCGTGCCGGCGGTCAAGCAGTCGTCCGAGGAAGGAAATGCAGCTGTACATGTGCACTGGGCATTGTCGTGCACCGTGCCCTTTCCTTTTCAATCTTGGCCCAAAGAACAATGGAAGACCGCGCGTCGTCCCCTCATTAGAACGTCGGCGAGCATGCTTGTCGCGGCCGGGGTATACGCCGGTGCGCCGGCGCCTTTGTACACGTCGGCGCTTCGGTGGCAGCTCGTTTTCGGCGGTCTGTGACGGTACCGATTATTATTGGGCGAGACGTGGGCAGAGGGGCTATCGAACGCGGCTGGGCCGAGTTCTCGCGCCTCGCCATCAGCGCGCTGGCCGACTCAATGGAGACTGTCTTTATTTTGGTCAAAGCGAGTGAACAATGCGAGCGTCTTGTGTGACCCGGCCAAGGGGGGGACTCCGCTGAATGGCCGACCAGAGCGCGGCTTCGCTTTCTTTGCCGCGCGCTTCATTGTTTTTCCTGCTTTTGTTCCGGCCTGGGAGTTTACAGGCGCCTTTTGTCCAGTGCCTGTTTTCGCAGATGCGACTCATGGCCTGAAAAGGTCTGCCTGCCGGAGCGGGGAGGGTCGACAACTCTGGCGGAGCGCGTATTGTGGGCCTACTAATTATATCGACTGCCGATCTTGAAAGAGGAACAAGCAAACTCTGGTGACAATAACTTTTGTCGGAACAATGTACACTAGCAGCTTGCGAATCGATTGAGATTAACATTGCCTGGCTTCTAAATACCAAGATCTCTCAAAAAGAGATGCGGAACTGCAACGATGAGAGCTTAGTTTTGTGCCCAGATGCGTTGGTGCTGTTCTTATGCGTCTCAAAGGATATTGAGCGATAGAGTTGTTTCTCTTCCTCTCTTTTTATTTGATCAAATCTGGCTGCCGACAGATAACGCTCAATGTTACATTAGGAGTTTGTATCATTTCAGCTAATTTTAGCCGGTGATGCCTAACTGAATGCTTGTTGCACAAAAACAAAACCAAAACGAAAAAGCAATTAGCGAGGTGATATTTCTACTCTTGTAAAATTTTTGGATGCTATCTAAAGGATTGGGCTGTTAAATTAAACTACACCAACTCATATTCACAAGATGTTTTTTTTTTTTTTTCAAAACCTTTCTCAAGAATTGAAGAAGTTCAGCACGAATTCAAATCCATCATGCAAATAATCGTCTACGTTGTAAAAAAAAAAAAAAAAAAAACTGTTTGCGTGCACGTGTATTTGAATCTGATTACAAACCTTTAAGACAAGATGTTTATCTTTCATAGTATTCATGGTTCTCAAAAAGAACCGTTGTCGGCGTTTGGTGAATGAATCAATTTAATGGCCATGGAATTATTCTGCAACTAAGAGTTAAATATTGCTATTTGTGACATAAAAACACGTGTTAGTGTCTTTCCTCGACGAACAACAATAAAAGAAAGAAAACTGGTCCTCTGTTTTTTTTTCAGTTTTGAATCCTCAATGTTTGAAAACAAAAAAACACTAGGAATTGCAACGTACAGAACGCGTACTCTGCTTCTGGCATCATTAGTGATGGGCTATTCCGTCCTCCGCGCAATTAAAAACAAGCCCCAACACGAACGTCTACCAGACAGTTTAATGAAACTAGAGGCCTTGCATATCCGCGGATATCCCTCAGATCATCATCAGATATCAGCAGTAAACTGGTGGATGCGGATAAAAATAAAACCAGATTTGGCGTATTGCGGATCGCACGGGGAGGCCAGTGGATTCGGATCCGGATTGGATCCGGACATTCGCGGGTCCGGACCTACATTTTTGCCAAGGCTGCTAATGAACGTGTGTTACCGCAAAGGGTGGAGTAAGTAAGTGAATAATACCATCATCATCGAAAGAGATGGGAACCAGTCGGAATCCATCCATGTTGACGATATTCTGTTTCTTATACACAGTAATCTCAACAAGTGAAACGTTGAATGCTTGTGCGTTTTCTTTTTCTAGATAGTTGGCACTGAGTTGCTTTTAAGTTCTATGGTTTTGAGCATGCAGCTGAGTGTTCGTGTTTAAGATTGAAACGGATAGGAGGTGTTGCCGTTATTTAATATTGTGATATTTTCGCAGTGGTGTACCTTTGCCTTACCACATATGCACGAGTACACTCTGCTGCAGTAAGCGAGCGCCTGTCCTCTCACACGTGTTTATTGTTGGCTTCAATAAATTAAGCGAATGTTAATAGTCTGTCCTTTGTTAATGTTTATGTTTAGTGGGTTTTACAAAGCAACAAGGAAAATAAATATAAAAACGTCATTCCTTTTGAGCGCGTCTTCTCGACAGACTGTCAGTGGCACGGACTCCCAAGGCAGTCTCGTAACTGCGATCGTCTTTCCAGTGATGTGATGTGTCTCTGGAAGGATGATCTCCTATTTTACATATACGATATACATAACACGGTAAATTGACTTTCACATTATTCTGACAAGAAGAATTTTTTTGTACGAAGGTAAGTGTGCTAGGAGCTATAGTCGTCGCGAGGCCTGAGCCGGAAAAGGCGACGATGAAGAAGAGGGAGGGGCGCTCGAGACAGATGATTAAATGGCTGATTCTCAACGGACGCTGGTTTTTGTCCTGAGTTCCTGAGGCCCTGACAACACATGGTGTCAGAAGCGCGCCAAGGCGATATCGCCGGAGTAGGAGCTACACAAGCAATGGCCACGTCCAGCTTTTTGTGTCAACCCTCCGAGCCGTACACCCTTGCAAACCCAGAAGAATGGACTTCGTGGAAACGCCGCTTCGAACGATTTCGAGTCGTCAATGGTCTCGCTGCGAAGCCAGGAATAAAACAGGTGAATGCTCTCATCTACTTCATGGGGGATAAAGCGGATGATACCCTGCTGTCTCTCCGTATACCTCAACAGCAAATGACAGACTACAGCGCCATGCTCCAGACCTTTGAGAACCACTTTGTCGTGAGACGGAACATTGTTTATGAGCGAGCCACTTTCCATCGGAGTTGTCAAAGGGAAGGAGAGAATGTCGAAGAGTTCATAACGGATCTGCACAAGCTTGCCAAGTTCTGCAACTTCGGCACACTCCACGACGAAATGATTCGAGACAGCATAGTGGTGGGACTTAAATATCTCAAGCTTTCTGAAAGACTGTAGCTTGATCCAGACTTGACGCTTGAAAAAGCAACAAACATGACGCGACAGTCTGAGGTTCTGAAAGACCAACAGACCAGACTTCACACGACCAGTAGAACCAACGTGGATCGCCTTTACGTATCAAAAAACGCTCCTTCAAGAAAAGCCAATCGTCGAGGAAGAGTGGGCGAGAAGGCGGTACCCAACTCTACTCAGTTTCAAGACCCGACTGAACACTGCTCAC
Source organism: Ixodes scapularis (assembly GCF_016920785.2). Lineage (NCBI taxonomy): Eukaryota > Metazoa > Arthropoda > Arachnida > Ixodida > Ixodidae > Ixodes > Ixodes scapularis. The sequence goes on from NW_024609835.1 coordinate 20,505,313, forward strand.
GCTGTGGCAAGAGTCAGCATTCGAAAGAACAGTGTCCGGCACGAAAGGCGATTTGCAACAGATGTCGCATAATTGGACATTACACCCGCCAATGCCGAAACTCCCCAGCGCTGAACCGAGTTTTCAGTACAGAGACTGCACTCCTTGGAGTCATCGAATGCGAAAACAGGCAACGGTGGACGGCGACAATGCAAGTTGGCGAGGTGCCAATCGTCTTCAAGGTCGACACTGGCGCCGACGTGACAGTCATTCCGACAGAGACGTAGAAAGCCTCTTTTTCAGCGACGTCCCTGCAGAGGACCACGAAGATCCTAAAGGGTCCCGGTCGCCATGAACTAGACGTGCTGGTAATGATCATGAAGTACATGAGTTACAGAACCAAGTCGAAAAAAGCGGACCTGTATACGTTGTTAACGACTTGGATTAAGCTCTTCTTTCGAGAGATGCCAGCGAGAAGCTGGGAATCGTCCAAAAGGTCTGCGATGTTGCGGCTTTACGTACTGGCGACGTCAAGCCGGAAAGTGAGTTTCCCAAACTTTTTTCTGGGCTGGGACACGTGAAAGAAGCTTACAAAATTGAGCTACGAGATGACGCAGTTCCTTTTGCACTGATGACGCTTCGGGGAGTGGCCATTCCTTTGCTAGGCGGGACAAAGGAGAAGCTTGAGGAAATGGTCGAGATGCAAGTAATAGAACCCGTGGAAGAGCCAACAGAGTGGTGCTCTGGCATGGTTATAGTCGCAAAATCCAAGGGAGACGTGCGCATCTGCGTAGATTTGACCGAGCTAAACTAGTACGTGAAAAGAGAAGTGCATATTTTGCCCATTAGAGAACACGTGCTGGGACAACTCGCTGCAGCGAAATACTTCTCTAAGATTGGTGCCAACTCCGGATTTTGGTATTTTGAACTAGCCGAAGAGTCTTAACATATGACGACCTTCATAACACCTTTTGGAAGGTTCAGGTTCCGGAGATTGCCCTTCGGCATCACATCAACACCGGAGTTTTTCCAGAAAAAGATGACAATTTCTCGAAGTTCTGCAAGGGGTCCTGTGCAACATGGACGACGTCCTTATCTACGGAAGCATTCCAGAAGAGCATCATGACAGGCTTCGTAATGTTCTTCAACGACTCCAGGACAGGGGAATGACCCTAAACGCAGAGAAATGTGAATTTTTCATTAAGCAAGTTAAGTTCCTTGGAAACATCATCGACCAGGAGGGTATCCGACCAGACCCAAACAAGATCAGAGCAATTGTTGATATGAAAGTGCCGTCAAATGTGTCTGAACTAAAAAGTTTTCTCGGAATGGTAAACTACCTAACCAAGTTCGTTCCAGGCATGTCAGAGATTTCCTATCCGCTAAACTGCCCACTAAGCACAAAAAAGAGTGGATCTGGGCAAGCGAACAACAAAGAAGTTTCGACCAGTTGAAGAACGCATTGACAAGAAGTCCAGTGGTGGCACATTATACGACCCAGGGAAGCATACAATCACTTCGACTGATGCTTCATCGTATGGGCTAGGAGCGGTACTGCGCCAACAACAAGAAGTTAGAACTTACCGACCCGTCGCCTACGCCTCAAGGACTTTGACTGAAACCAAAGGGAGGTATGATCAAGTGGAGAAAGTAGGCCTGGGGGTCGTGTGGGCATGTGAAAGGTTCCAAGATTTTATAACCGGACTTCACGTTTTGATCAAAACAGATCACAAGCCCCTTGTGCCAATTTTCTCGTAAAAAAAAACTTAGTGGACATCACTCCACGACTTCAAAGGAGGAAACTTCAGATGATGCGATTCTCGTACGACATGAGACACATTCCTGGAAAAGCCTTGATTATTGCCGTTCTTCTCTCTCGGAACCCTCTACAAGAGACAGGTCAACGGGACTTTCAGGATCAAATTGCACTGTATGTCAGTGAACTTACAGCATACTTGCCGGCAACCGACCATAGGTTGAAAGAAATCCGAGAGGAACAAGTTGCAGATGTCACGTGCAGGACACTGGTCAAGTACAGTGAAGATGGCTGGCCGACACGGAATGGGGTTCAAACTGACTGCAGGGATTACTGGCCTCATAGGTCAGAAATAGTCTTGCAAGACGGTCTCCTCATGAGAGGATCTCGAATTATTATTCCTCAGTCAATGCGCAGTGACATCCTACAAAAACTTCACGAAGGACACCGAGGCGTTACCAAGTGTAGGGTGCGTGCCCGACAGTCTGTGTGGTGGCCTGGACTTTCCCGTCAAGTGGAAGATGCGGTACGCACATGCACACAATGCATCCAAGAAACACACAACCGGCACGAACCACTGCTTCCATCAAAGCTTCCAGATCGACCATGGCAAAACGCCGCAACGGACCTGTTTTACTTGGAAGAAAAAGACTAACTCATCGTCATCGACTACTTTTCAAGGTTTTCAGAGATTGCACTTCTCTATAGTCTGACGGCGACTACAATAATAACTCACTTTGAAGTCTTTCTTTGCAAGACATGGAGCACCTGAAGTAGTCTTTAGTGATAACGGACCACAATTCCGAAAAGTACAAGGGTCGGAGTTCCAGAAGTTCGCCGAAAGTTGGGGTTTTGAACACAGAACTTCCAGTCCACGTTACCCCCTAAGTAATGGCTTCGTGGATGTTGCCGTTGGCATTATCAAACGTAGTTTGAAGAAAACCGACCACAGCCACGTCGCGTTAGAAGCCTACCGCTCGACACCGTTGGGTAACGGCTACGGTCCGGCGGAGTTGTTGATGGGACGGAGATTGCGTACTTTTCTACCAACGGCTGACTCCCTTCTTCAGCCAAATCGGGTAGATAAAGAATCCCTCAATCTTTGGGAAGAACGCAGGATTATGAATCACAAGTGTAACTATGACCGACGACACGGTGCCCGCCGGCTTCAACCTTTGAAGCATGGGGACAGAGTATGAATAACCGATCGACGGGAAACTGGAATAGTGCAGTCGTGGGCGGACACTCCAAGGTCTATTTCTGTCAACACAGAGGATGGGAACCTCAGTCGGAACCAATATAATCTCGACCCGATTCCGACAGTGCCCAAATCACCTGACCTTCCACCGCAAGATACGATTGTGGAAAGAACATTAGAGCCGACCTATAGGACGCCACATACCGATCACGCTGTGACCCGAAGTGGCCGAGTAGTCAAACCCATAGAGTACGCTTTAGCCCTCAGCTAAAAGGAGGAGATGTGCTAGGAGCTATAGTCGTCGCGAGGCGTGAGCCGGAAAAGGTGACAATGAAGAAGAGGGAGGGGCGCTCGAGACTGATGATTAAATGGCTGATTCTCAATGGACGCTGGTTTTAGTCCTGAGTTCCTGAGGCCCTGACAACGCAGCAAGCAGGCGGACTATAAAATACCATCGAGGTTTTTTATTTTTTATTTTCATTTATGTATGATTTTATGGTGTAAAATGAATGCGCGGATTTTGGTTCGGATGCGGTTCGGAATTTCGCAAATGCTGTCCGGATGCGAATACCAAGTCTAAGGATGCGGGTCGTATGCGGATTCAATTATTTAAGAACATAGCGCATGCGGTTCGAATGCGATACTAAGTCCGTGGATCGAATGCGTATGATCAAACAGTTATCCGCGGAGGGATATAAATGGAACCAAACCCAAGTCGTGCCCTCACGTGCTGCTTGTGGCCAATGCATGAGCAGCCTTTGACTATACGTTACCCTAGGGTGATCACCGCGACTCTCGAAAATGGTGGTCCACGTAACTCTACGCAAACAAGCTTTGCGTTGCAGAGACAGCATGGAAAAAAGGGAGTCCGTTTCTTTCCTTGAAAATAAGCCGCGGAAAACATTCTAGCACCGTGACGTCGCTTGCGAGAGTACTCACCTACTTGTGTGATAATTCTCGTAAAAAGTGGGCATCCGTTCTATCCCCAATACTGTTTTATAGTGCCTTTAAAGACCAGCTTAATATATATCTTTCCCTTAAATCATTTTATTTAAAAATTCGCGTCCACAGTTTTGTTTGTGAATTCTACACGAATAGATGTCGTTTGGTTGTAAAATACTCCCCTTTCAGAGAGAAAAGAAAATTGAGTATCAACTAAAGCTCTTGGTGGCAACGTTTTGATAGCAGTAATTTTATTTTTGTTTAAACAATAAATTACACAAATAATTGCAAACAGGCAGACAGGCACGTTTTGTCTACCTAAGGTACAAACCTGGGTACTTTAATTGATTGGTAACTGTAAATGTATTTTAGGAAGTGGTTTTTGTAATTTTTAACTGAACGAATTCACCTGTTTGCAGGAACATTTCTATTCACTCATACAACACTAGAAAGGCTCAGATTTCAGACAAATAATGTCTCTTTTGAATTATTTTTTTACAATAAAATGTATCGGGGCCTGTCAAAGCAACCGGGATTTGTTGAACGGAGCACGCTAGTTAGTTTAATGCGTTTAATTTTTTTTTTAAATTATTGATACAACATTTTGCGGCAAGACATCAAATAGCATTACTAACGACAAAAACAAGAAAATATACAAGTCCAGAGTAACTTTGCTTTCCTTGTTAACTGCGTTTAACATTTATATTGCATAAAAACATATTCAAACAGACACACTGCACACTAACCTGCAGATATTTTATAAGTATTTAGAATGAACTAACAGAATTTTAGAGTTGGGGCATTGGGTCCCCCTAACAGCTCGGGGTGTCACAGTGTGCATGCGCAGGCGTTCTGCGCATGCTCAGTGTGATGCCCCAAGCGGTTTAGGGGCCCCCAACCTTTGGGGTCCTCTATTCTAAATCTCCATAATAACAAAATGAGCGAAATAGCATAACTAACCGCATGCAAACACTTTACATTACATACACAAAAGAAAGCTATTGCAATGCACATATTAAAGATTTGTACATCTTACACCTCTATAAAAACCTAGAACGCAAACCTCGAAACAATGGCCTTCTTTTATTGATCATCGTTTTCTAAACAACACTCTTTTTTATTGACTTTTAACATCCTTAACAGCAGAAAAAGAAAACGAATTACTTGAGCGTGTTAATCTTCAGTCGTGGGCTTTGAAATGCAAGAAAACGGTTACCACTACCGTGCGTTAGGCATATCGGTAAAATTAGTCCGAACCCTGTAAAAACAATGCCGCGGAGCCGGAAACCTGGATTGGAGTGTGATGGCCAAACACCACTTGATTCCCACAGTTGCCAGACGAAAACGAACTCTTGCAAAAAAACAATTCGTTCGCAGATTTGTTCACCTTGGCGCAGTTTGGTGGAATTATTCCCTTTGGACGCAACAAGGGGCAGGCAAGCGGGAATTTATCAAAATAGCGCAAATGGAGCTACTGGGCCACACCTGTGACTGTCAAAGGTCGAATGTTTGGCATACTCTCCTCTGGTGGTTTGTGCCTCTACGTTTTTTGAATTGTGTCTCTTACTCTGTGGCAACCGGTAAAGGGATTAATGTATTTAAATATTTCTATGACCTTTAACATTTTTTAAGGAACTTATCTCTCAGGTTGACTTTCTTTTTTGATAAGTTTAACAGGCTGCAACTTACTTAAGTTATATTTATAATGTATATTTTCATGTTAAGCACAAACGAACCTGTTTACAAAATTATTAATTTAATTTAGTTATTTTAATTTTCTCTTTACAGATTGTGTAAAATCGTAAAAAAAATAAAAAAGTGTCAAATCAGAGATTTATTTTCTAAAACAAACCAATTTTTATTATCTTTAACTGTAGTTCTCTAGTGAAAAATATAGTTTATAAATGTAATATTTTATTTTTCTAATTTTTATATAATTCCCAATATCGTGAGATGTGTGTTGGTATTTAGCTAGAAAAAGAGTCAAACTTGTCGATTTCGGGCGTATCTGTGACACTTCTTTTTTAAGTATACTGATACATCTGTAGGGCGATATGTCCACGATTTTATTATGAAATCACTATAAGGCGAAATGAACAAGACCGAGACGGTGTAAGTAAAAAAAAAATGTTTTACCTACCTAAACTACACTCAAAACTTGAGTGTAGTTTTGTGTTGTTGTTTTGTCATAAGGTACCAGAGTAAATTCATTACTCGGCGCGAGTCGCATAACTAGAAGCGTTGTTTCGTCTAACCCACGGGTCTACAAACCCCGGCCCGCGGGTCAAACCCGGCCTTCGGAGGTCTTCCAAACGGCCCGTGGTTGGCCACTGCCCTTCCAATGAAGCCCAGCTCCGCAGCCCGCTTCCAGCAAATCTGCCTCAACCGGTAAAAAAAAGAAAAATAATCTCGCCTAAAGGCCCGTTCAAACTCTTCTGACCTCTTAGAACTGGCTGCCTTAAAACCTTACAACGAGAGGACACACTGGCGCCATCTGTTGGGTACCAGTGTAAACTTGGCGGTCCGGCATTTTTTCTATTTCTCTCGCGCATTATCTTTTCTTTCTTGGCTCGAAAAGCATTTGTCAACGTTATAAAAGAGGCCTTTCTTTTAGGTATTACGCACATTTGACTTCGGAAACCTCGTAAAACCTTCGCTCTTGTGAAATGCGGTTCTACAGTCCCCGCATAGATGGCGCCAGAATGCCAGTGTGTTTCCTAGTCCTAATACATTTTAACAGGTTTCAACAGGTCTCGTCTCTACCGGTCGTATTCGGTTGCAAGTGTGTGAACGGGCCTTAAAGAAATGGCGCCACAACGCGCAGTAACCGCGTAAACGAAGATACCAGAAAATATGGAGAGAAACCTGCCGGTCGTAAGGCGTGTCCTCTCGTGATGTTATTAATTAGACGTTGTCATCACCAGCAGTGTTAACCCTTGTCCTGTGTTTTATATCTCTGTATCTACGGGGAAATTTATTTGCGTTCCAGCGTATATTGCGCTTCTGCCGTGTATGAAAATGGCAAAGTTCCTATGCGCTTTGATTAATGCCTGTTGAGTTTTCTACGCCCAATTATTGTGTAATATCATAAATAGCTAAATTCTAATCTTTAAAATAAAGTATATATATTCATCTATGTTAGATTTTTTTTAATTTACCCTACTTTTCAATTTTGTATTTAAATGCTTATGCAATGATGTCTCGTTAATATGGACGCTTTCGTTCCCCCCAAGAGTGTCGAGAATGGAAGTTGTCCATATTAACGAGACAAAAATGCATCAATTTTCCCAGTTTGTCCCCGAAAATGGTGTCCATACAGCGGGATATCTATATTAACGGGGTCTATATTAACGAGACATGAGTGTATATGATAATTTACTTAGCTTTTGCTCATTTATATTTACTTATTTATTTTCGGCCCTCGACCCATTAGCCAGAAAGTTTAAAGACTCTTGGTCAAACCGGAAGGGCACGTGACATTACAAAAGTCAAATTTGGGGGTTTTACATGCCAAACCAACGACCGGCATCTGGCACGCACCAGCGGAGGGAGGACTGAGGATTAGTTTCGACCACCTGGGGATCTTTTGGCGTGCAACCGAAAGCTCGGTTTTACGGCGCCTTCTGCGCAACAAGCCTCCGTCAGATTGCGGGCACCTCGGCCGGGATTCGAACCCGCCACATGGGGATCCGTAGGAAGGCGCTCTCGCCACGGAGCCACCGAGGCGGCCACGTGACATTACACTCGGGGAGGCAACGTCCGGTGTTGTATTCTTCTACTGCGCTCCTCAACTTCGGACTAGCACGGCCGCTGGGGTGCTTTCCGGAACCGAGGTTGTCGTGGAGTGCGATGTGGCGAGAATCTAAGACAAGCGGATAATTTTTGGCGCAGATTTTTATATCTTTTTTTTAACCTGTAATCGTGCGCGCGAAGGTCGGATCGGGGAAGAATGTCACAGCGAGTTTGGCAGGGACGGAAGTAGCGAAGACGTTGGAACGCAGTGAAAAAAAAAGTGAAAGCAAGCCGGCTCAGTAGAAATTGTTTCTTGCTGTATTGGTTGAACTTCGTCACGATGCCTTTGCGATATAGGAAAAGTTGTGTGCTATATCTTCTTTTATTTAAATGTAACCTCAATTTTTTAAATCTTTTTTTCGTATGTGAAAGTTTTTTTTTCTTATTTTTTTTACTTACAACGTTTTGACCTCGTTCCTGTCACCTTACACTGAGGTCACCCGCATGTTGTGGACATGTAGCTCAAAAGATTTACTAATGCATTTTGAAATCACAGAGATGCCGAAAATAGATAAGGTGGCCTGTTTTACAGCGAAGCTGCTATGTGATAGGATCTGGAAAAAAATGCTTTCATGGATTTGAACAAACTCCATGAAAGCAAAATTCATCTTTTTTTGGTATGAGCTTCCGTTGAATGTAATCTGATGAAAGCATGTATTTTTGTACAGCACCCTTTGCTGAATAAGATAAAAACTGTAAGTGTTTAATTTTTGTGTCATTGCTTGATGGAATTTTTAATGTACTATGCTCTCCGTCGTTAGATATTTATGTATCGTCGTTTTTTTTTTGTTTGTCTTTTTAGTGCTGTATATGGTACTATTGTGTAATGTTGCCTGTAACCTGCCAGGGCCTGAGAAAGGCCTGAAGTATTTTCAAATAAATCAATCAATCAATAAAAAAAAACTCCGGTTTGAATGCGCTCCTTCGTTCCGATTGTTCACGGCAAGTATAAATAAAAAGAGTGGGAAGCCCGCATGAGTCAGCATTCTTTGGGCATTATTAGATGGTGAGGTCCTGATCCCTATTTATTATCTACAGTGATCAACTTATCTCATCTAAGAGTGCGCTGTGACGAGGCTGGGGCAAAACACACCGATCTAACCTTCTTATCTTTCGCTTCCGCGATGCTGATAAAGAGACCTTGGCTCTTTATCATCATCGCTGATAAAGAACCCAAGTCTCTGTAAAACTTAACGTAGTCGTATACCAACACGTATACGTTTACCAAGGACCGACAGAAGAACGTGTATCGACCTCACGTTTAGCGAGAACGTATCCGAGGTCAAAATACAACCAATGAGGCTTATAATCAAAGGCACAAAATAAGTGCTTAAATAGAGGCCATACGAACAAAATAATACATTTATAGACTATAATTCTTGGTAGGAAGCTATCCTTTCTACGCGGACACAAAAACAGAAGCCAGTAAAAACGATGCTTTTAAGAAAACTAGTCTCAAATTTGCAACGTTTTCAAACTCTTCGATTTTATGTGATTATATTGGGGGAGCTAATAAAAAAAAAACTGAATGATTTAATATATTTATAAGAATCGTCTTCTGCGTCTTCCATGGACGTAAAGATTATATTTAAAACTTAACTAGGTTGCATAATGTATGAAAGGTAGACCTGAAATACGAGTTTCGTGAATTTTTTCGTTGAACGCACGAAATATTTAAATTCGTTTACCGTAGAGTAAAAATGAAAATTAAAATAGTGAAGACTCAGAAATCACGGGTGGAGAGTGAGTCAAATATGCGACCTTTGACAGTCAGGAAGAACTCTTATTTCCACCACGGCCGCTTCTGTGCTTAATAATACTAATAATAATAATAATAATAGTTTATTTACCATATACATGTATATATAATGGGAGCTGGGGAAAAAAGCTCACAAGGAGCTTGACTGGTTCCCAGCCCCCTCACAGGAACACAGCGGTGTCGAAAATTATACAAAGCACAGATTATACAAAGCAAAGAAGTCCACTAATGCAAAACAGGAATAAAAAATATTAAAAAAAGCAACAAAAGCAAACACTGGGCCGAAAATGCAAACTAGATATCAGCCACACACAACAATAAAGAAAATGGACTTGAAAAATACAAAAAAGTGAACACGACATTATTTCAAAGGAAATATTCACGGGTCTCACGTGGGGTTAAAGATACTATATCAACATTGGAATGCGAGAAAGTGTTGAGCAATGTAGGCAGGGTTCTTCTAATCATCTGAAGGCCGTAATCAGTACGCGATGTATCTATTATCCAAGGGTCAGGGTGACGAAGGGCATGTGTTAGCGGTTTTTTTTCTGAGGGAAGTCAAGTCAAATAAGAAACTTTTACTCTAGGTATGCTCTTGTTTTTATTTCACGGCAAGTCTATATTTGTAATATTCATGTATTTTCATTATCCCCAGATTAGCAAAAATTAGGTCCGTGTGAAAGTCACGGGGTACACTGCACACAAGTCGTATCGCCCTTTTTTGCAATAAAAATATTCTATGAAGATTTGTTTTTGTCGTGGTGCCCCATATTAGATAACAGTAGTTTAAATGTGATACAAATAAAGTGTTATACAAGAGCAACTTAACACTTTGCGGGAGGATGAAACGATGTCGATATAGCATGCCGATGACACCAGCTAGTTTTGAAATAATATAATCAATGTGCTGAGACCAAGACGTGATTTGAAAACAACACACCTAGAGTCTTGAAAGTGCTTACAATTTCTATGGGGGACGTGTATAAAACGATGTCACTCGATAGTGAAATATTCTGATTTTTAGGACTAAAAAGCAGAGCTTTCGTTTTATTTTTATTTACTAAAAGATTATTTGACGAGGACCATGCCTTTAGCCTTCTCATTAAGTCGTTTGCTATTGGGATGATATCATTACAGTTCCGAGCTGATAAGAAAATACTGGTGTCATCCGCGTAAACGATGCGTAAATGGCGCGATATTGATGATGTCGTTTATGTATATATTAAAAAGCAGTGGTCCAAGCTACCTCGTGGTACCCCGGATTTTACAGGTTTTATATTGGAGACGTTACAACCGATATTTACATACTGACACCGATTATCAAGATATGATTTAATGAGGAGCGCTGTGTGTCCTCTTATACAGTAGATATGACGTTTCTGAATAAGCTACTTGAGGTTAATAAAATCAAATGCTTTCGTAAAATCGATAAATATGTCGAGTACTACATTCTTTTCTTCAAAATTGCGCAAGATAAATTCTTTTTGATCTAACAAAGCTAGTTCTGTAGAACGTTTCTTTCTGAACCCAAACTGTGACTCTGTAAGAATGTCATGCTTTTCAATGAATACGGTGAGGTGATTGTAGATTATTTTTTCGAGACATTTTGAAAAAAACTGGAAGAAGTGAGACAGGTCTGTTATTGTTTATATCATTTTTATCACCTTTTTATTAAGTACTACGACTTTCGCCATTTGCATTTTTTAAGGAAATTTGGGGGGGCCGTCTCGGGGCAAAGGCTAAAAATATGTGCTAGGCATCGACTAATAATGTCCCAAACATATAAAACTGGGCGTGTTTGTATGTCGTCAGCATGCATCGCAGCTATTACTGATGTTTGCGCTGCGAAATACTGTAATTATCTCTTCTTCAGTGACTGGACTTAAATAAATAGTTTCTTCAACTCTTTTTGTATGTAACTACGCGCGTCGGTTGCGTCTGAAGTAGATACTAAATTTACAAAAAAGTAATTGAAAAGATTGGCAAGAGAACTACCAGAAAGTAAAATGCTATTGTAGGTTATAGACGTAATGTTATTTTGCGCCTTATTGTGGTGTAAAACAGAATCAAGTTTTCTCCACATCACATCAGTACGATTACATACCATACTGAAATAATTGTGGTAGTAGACAGCTCTGCATTTCTTTAACTCCTTGTTTAGTCTATTTCTGTACGCCTTAAAAATTTTAAGCTTTTCTGGGTCTTTTGTTTTAATGAAATTCGAATATAGCTTATTTTTTATTTGTATTTTTGCAATTAATTGTGCTGTTATCCAAGGCCTCCGAGCTTTCCTGGGACGCCTCACTGATTGTAGAGGATAATATCGTTTATAGATAGTTTAGAAAGTATCCAGGAATGCCTCATAAGCATCATTTGCGTCAATTCTATTCAGGACTTCAGTCCAGCCTTCATTTCTCAAACTTTCTCTAAATCTATTCAGGCCATCAAAAGTAATATTTTGAACCAAAATCCGATTCTTGGGATTTCTGCATATACTAAAATTTTTGTTTACACAAATAAATGTTGCAAAATGGTCATTAATATCACAGGCTATTACCCCCGATTTTATTATTTGTTTTTCCAAGCTTAAGAACTCGATAACAAAATTTACCCGAACCCACGGTTTTTACCTTTCTTCTAGGTTAAAAATAGCCTAAAATATTAAATTCTTTAGTCAAAATTAAAAACAAATATTTGTAATTTTTTGCTTGCCCGAATCCAGATGAACTACCTATAGGTATATCGGCGTATCTCGATTTGCACCTAAGACACAAACGTTTGTCGTGAGTGGCTGGATCTAACGTAATGTAAAGTAACTCCGGCAACCCTGCTCCAGTGCAATGAAAAATCTCAACAAAAACCGCTTCGTACTAAATTATGAATATCCAGTCGCGCTCGAGCGCATTTAAATAATCCATTTGTCGAAACCCTTCATTTATTTAAATGCAGGCGGATGGAACTGGGAAAACCTATACTTTGCGAATGATTGATGCTGCCCTGCCTCGTATTAACTTGTTGTGCTCGCCCTCTGATGACAGCAATTCATGAAGCCCTGACGATACGCTTGGGTGGTGAAGGCTTCATTCGTCTCGACATGCCGCTGCATCTGACGTCAATGAATGTCTTGCGGGTTAGATGTTTTTCCCTTTACTTTTTTTTTGTATGCCCTTAAAAATGCATGTGTCGTCTTCTTTGTGCTGGGCACGCGTCAGGCAAATCTCAGCGGTCAACGGAACGCATTGGGGAGAATCGGTGGCCGATTGTGTGAGCACACCGCAGCTTGGATCACGTAGATCGAACGTTCGCGCGGGAAATCCCAGGGATCGTGGGTTCGATTTCCGCCCCTGCCCTTTTGTATCTGCATGAACAATCGCATTAACCTGTAGTCGCGTATCGCTACCTTGTGGCGCTCGTTAAACATTCCAGGCAAGCGGTCGTGCTACACTGGATAAATTTCTTTACTACAACGGAAACACAAGATGCCCACCGGAGCTCACTAGCTTCCCACTGTCTAAACAAACACAGAATGCAAATATTTGAATGTGAATATTCGACTGAAATGAGTCTCGTTAGATGAAATAATTAAAAATGGCAGACGTCCGACCAAACCTTAATTGGGAACCCTAAGTTTCGATGCCTACTCGGTTCTTTTTAAGGGGAGACTGAGGCGGTGGCCGTTGAGGAGCAGGGTTTTGGTTTTCGACTTCTTTTACGCCGTTGCATTTCTCTTTGAGTTGGTGACGTTTCGAAGCTTGTGGACCGGGCTTTTATGGTCTCCCCAAGACCCATAACCCTAGCGTTCCTCTCCGTCCTGTTGTGGACTTAATGACCTCACAACTTCGAGATTTGTCCAACTATCTTCGCTGCGCTCTTTCTCCTTTCGTTGGAAATATGACGACGTTTGTGCGCAACTACAGCGACTTAGTGGACCATGTTTCGCAGTTAATGGTGCGCGCTGAAGAGAGCATGGTATCTTTCGATGTCCTTCCGCGTTTTACAAAAGTTCCAGTTCCTCTTACCGTTGCCACCACAAGGAACGCCCGCGCGAAAGACAACGATTTGAACGACCGGACTGTCCTGAGCATAGAGGAAGTCTGCCGCCTCCATGATTTTTGCCTCAGTAGCGCCTACTTCCACTTTAAGAGGGAAAATCATTCAAACAGCCGAGTGGAACCCCGACTGGTGCGTCCATTTCCGTCACCAGAGCGAACTTATGCATAGAAGGCATTGAACAAACGAAGCTGGTGTCGTTCGCCACAGCTCCTAACGTGTTGTTGCGGTATGTAGGCGAGGACTTCTGTATAATAAAACACCTCAAGTCGACAAGTTTCTCACGCACCTCAACTTCATCGAATCGGCCATTCAGTCCCTCGTGGAGCGCAAAAAGGACAACACCTTGACTTTTCTCAATGTGCTGATAAAAAGACAAAAGGAGAGCAGACATCTCCTCCATACAGAAAACCTACGCACACTCGGTTCTACCTCCAGTTTAACTTAAACCCTCCTACCGGTCACAAGGCGTTGGTGGTCGGGGCATTCTCGTTCAAGCCGAGGACTATTTTCTCTTCTGATGCTCAAAGAGGATAATCAAATCGCCTTTGCTGACCCCAAGAAGAACGGCAACACGAACCGTATTATCCACCGCACTGCCCGTGCTATGAACAGAAGTCATCAGCACATGACGATACAGGCAAGTACACAGTCCCGGCCAAGTGAAGCGCTGGCACGTGGGCCGCGAAGAAAGGTGATTAAGATGGCCCAGAAGCAAATATGAACACTTTGACGGATTATGCCGCAACCAAAAGAGCGACCCCTTGAAGAGAGATCGCAAGGTGCCGTTTATAAGATTCGATGCTCCAATTGTCCATCGAGGTACATCGACGAAACCAAGAACTTTCAGTAGTGGATCCGACAACACCAAAACGACCCTTGCAAGTTCGACCACGAGCGCAGCGTGGCTGCTACATACAGCGACACCAAAGACCACCGCATTAACCATGTTGAATTAACCTGAGACTGGGGTAGAGAAGAAACATCAAAACGTAGAAGGAACAAAAATAGACAGGACGATGTCTCAAAACGAATTGAGACGTCTTCCTGTCTATTTTCTGTCCCTTCTACGTTTTGATGTTTCTTCTCTACCCCAGACTCAGGTTAATTCAACAAGGTTAATATTCACCAGCTCGCCTGCACCCTTACGATTTTTTACCACCGCATTGTTCTTAAGTACACTGGCATTCTCAATGTTGAAACAAAACACCGTTAGGGACTTTTCTTGGAGTCGTGGCACATACATACTACGTCAAAAAAACCATAAACAGATCCATTGGCGCTTTACCATCCGCGTACGTCCACGGACTTCGAGACACCACCAACTCAAAGATAAATGCACCGCCGGAGCACGTGGAGCGAAGGCTCGCGCTGCAGAACCCATAGATCCTGTGATCAATCTCCACTTCTGCCCATTTGGATCTGGATGAGCATCGTGCCGGAGTGCGGTCGTTATCCATACTGCGGGGTGCACGCTAAAGACCCCAGGCTAGCCGTTGTAGTGCACTGGCTAAATTGCCCATCCACAGCTGAGGCACCAGACGGCCACTAATGCAGGCTCACTTCTGGCTGTATATACACACACAAATTATTGCTTTTATAAAGGAGAGTCGAGTAGGCATTTGAACGTAGGGTTTAGTTGGACGTCCCCCATTTTTAAATAACAACACAATTATTACTGCTTCATTTAATTATTAATCTGATTTCCAAATTTCAATCTGGTTTTTGCAGTTATAGAGCTGTAGTATGTATTATGATGATAGCAACACGTATGACATGAAGTGTGGGGCCTCTCTCGACCGCTGGCAGACGTGAGCAGTAGCCACGCCTCGCCTTACAGCTCAGCATAGATCAACGGCAATTGAGCATCTCGCACTTTTTGCGGCAATTAGTGGCGGCGTTTGAAAGAAACACACGACCGCTGTTAGCGCTGGTCGTGAGCAGCCATTCTTATGTCGATAGGGGTTGAAGCACTTCCATTCCTGGTGATTCTTGAACGCTGTTCTGACGATGCATCTGTATTACTGAGCGCTACTCTGCGAGCTGAGAGGTTTGAGATCATAGATGATGATATTTGTGATCAATATTTGTCGAGAAAGAACTCTGCTATTTCTTTATAAAGCGAGAAAATGCATGCGCGAGCCGGTCATATTTTGCAAGAACTTGGATTGCACCACAATGGAGGGAGCTGTGTTGCGTTTCTTTTTAATATCTTCCTTATACAGTAGTGA
This sequence comes from Ixodes scapularis, assembly GCF_016920785.2. NCBI lineage: Eukaryota > Metazoa > Arthropoda > Arachnida > Ixodida > Ixodidae > Ixodes > Ixodes scapularis. The sequence goes on from NW_024609835.1 coordinate 20,521,020, forward strand.
TACAGGATCGCACGCAGGTACTATGCTCATTCAGATCAACCAGGCGGGAGTGAAGATTGAACCAAAAATGCGTCGGTTCTGCAACGCGAGCTTTGAACCCGCGTGCAGGAGCAGGTAATAAAAGCGATTTATTAGTGGTCATGTTTTCATTTACTGCTCAACAATACCCCTGCAAAGTGTTATAAGAGGTTCAGTTCGTCCATTTTCGTTAGCATCTTTCTTATTCTAGCCCTACAGTAAAAAGTGACACTGCTGTCCAGATGCAATGTGCTGCTCTCTGAAGAATTAAATCGTGGAACCAGCGTGGCCCACACGATCGTCAAAAAATTGTAAGGGTGCAGGCGAGCTGGTGGAAGTTAACCATAGTTTTGTTTAACCCGAGACTGGGGTATTTCGGAAAAGGGGACGAGAAGAAAAGAGGCCACAAGGAGGCGACGTCTCAAACACAGCTAAGGATTTTATTCCATCGTATGCACTTTTATACACACCACGTCCACACACCACCAACCAAGTCGACCAATGACAACATAACACCCGGAATACACTAAGCCAAACATAGGCCCAAAACATTACAAAAGAAAAATCTTTCAGCCAGACGAAAGGACAAGATAAGCCTCCGACTACACAAAGTCAACAAAGAACCGTTAAAAGGTTTTTTCAAACCCGCAAACACACGGAACCAAAGGGAAAGAGGGCATACAAGACCTAATTACACAAAGCCAAGTAACAAACCATTAAACTAGCCGGTACTTAATCACCGTAAAACAAAAAAAAAAAAACAAAAAAAAAAAACGGCAACCGGTCATTCTAACCCGCACTACACATTGAAGGAAAGCGGAAGAGGGTAACCATGAACCAAAATACACAAAGGGGAGAATGCAAAAGTTCCGACCTCAACTACACACTTGAAAGAAGTAACAAGGAATACCAGAACAAACAATATGTCCTGTACCTGTACTGCATCTTTGTAGGCAGCGCACAAAGTGCTAAATAGCTAAAAAAAAAAAACGGGGGTTTACATCTTGAGGAATTTTCTTGAGCTTTCTCCTAGATGCATTGATGGCTGGCTAATACAATTTCCCATCGACTTAATTCGGACTGTTTCCTTCACTACCCTTTTTATCTCATTTTCCTCTCGATGTATTACCTTCGTTTCCGACCAAAACACCTTACAATTGTTGCACTCAGACACGTGCTTGGCGATCTCCGAGTTCGGTGCCCCGTTTTTTACATTTCTTTTATGCTCGGTCAGTCTGTCATTCACGCACCGCGAAGTTTGCCCCACATATCTAAAACCACATGCTAAGGGTATCTCATAGACTGCACCTCCTTTGCAAGCCACTGACCTGTCCTGATGTTGCCTTCTACATTCCTTTGGGGGTGCAAAGAACGGAGTCATCCTGTTTAATTTGTAATCAGATGAAAACACTACGTCAACTCCAAATCTGTGAGCACTCGCTTTAGGGTTATGCGAAACACTGTGGTAGTACGGGACTACGGCAACCTTTTTACTTCTTTCTCTCGTTGTTCCATTTCTCTCGCCGAAACTTGGGGAGAGCTGCCTCGTGATGAAAACGTTATCATAACCCGCATCCTCTAACCTCACCCACTGCCTTTTGAGGGCTTGGCCTACATAATGAAGACATGACTTCTTTAGAGCGTTTCCGATTATTGATTTGACCACCCCAGCCTTCACAGTCTTTGAATGGCAGCTTCTACTTAAAACTGGCTTTGCCGATTCTTTTCCGTACTCCCAGCACACTCCTTCTTGCACGTGAATACGTAAATCTAAAAACTGCAAAACTCCTCCGTCTGGCCCTTCAACTGTAAAGGTAAGTTCCGGTGCTGAGGCTCTCACCAGACTCTCTATTGCTCCCGTATCCTTCCCATGAAAGCTCATGACCACAATGTCATCAACATACCTTCTCACTAAAACTTCACCCGACCCCCAAACTGCCAGCCTTTCCGAGATCGCGTTATCCAAAGAGTTTAAATAAATTTCTGTCAAAATAGGTGCCACCGCAGACCCAATACACACACCCTTCTTTTGAATCCACATGCGTTCCTTGAACTCCACTACCGTGGCTTTAAGATAAAGATCCAGGATCGCTAAAAAACTATCTACCGGAATCCCCGTACCTGATTGAAATTTTACCAAATTACGCTCCAAAGCCTCTCTAACCCTACTCATCAACAGCTGTTTTTCAAGAGAATAGTACAGATCTTTAATGTCCATCGAGATCAACGAGCATTGCCTCCCATGGTGAGCATCTAAAATCTGAACAAAATCGTCTGAGTTTCTTAACGAAAGACTGTTTTCCAATCTAGCGAAGTCTAAACCTTTTTGAAGAAACTTCGAAACCATGCTTTGCCACGTTCCGTTCTCATTGAAATGAGAACGGAACGTGGCAAATAGGGCCCTTTATTTCTCTGTTGCGTCCACTTTTTTAGGAAGAAAATACACACAGTTACGGAAAGCACTTGAGCTACAGGTGGCAGGTAATGTTTTCTATTGCTAGAAAGCGCTCTAACGATATATGTAACTTGCAAAGTGTCGTGTGCCACTGAATTGCTACACAAAGCGGTTTGTGTCTGGTTTCTAAAAAAATAAAGGTTGATACGATAAAGAAATATGTGATTCTATAAAGAAAAGTAACCGCATTCAAAGCGTCATACATCTACTTTTACTTCCATTTAAAAAAAAAATGCCGAGGTGTTTGTTTTGTTAGTCGAAGATGCCAGATATTTGGGCAGAACCCAAGATTATTTGATCCTGTACATTTCCCACAGTACATGTGTTGCACTGCAAAAAAAAAGTTAAAGGGACCACGAAATGAATTTTCGGCAGCGATAAATTGGGATTTTACTAATCACATATCGTTTAGTGCACGAAGCTATAAATAGTGCACGAGCGTAAAGCCTAAAGCCTGTTTTTTCAAACAAAAATTTTAAAATATACCGCACTATTTCGTACCTCTTTTTACTCAAAAGCTTTCCGCCTTTTTACTGTGAAATATTCGCGGTGCCGAAATACGTCAGCCGAACCTAGCTCACACAGTGGACACAAGCACTGTGTAACTCAGACTTATGCGCTCGTCAACAATCAATCCAACGACGAATATTTGAATTCGTGTTCGTGTCCAATGAGTGCGTGACGGCACTTATCATCACTTGAGAACGACAAGTTCCATGGCGTGCTTAAAACGCACGGTGTAAGATTGGAGTCATCGCCTCCGGTGCCCAAACAAATCACAACCCGTGATTTCTCATCTCAGTTTTGAATTGAGGATTAAAGCTAACAGGGAAGAAGTTGAACAATCCTTTCATGGTCTCCTTAAAGAAAGGCTTACACGACAAACATGCTGCAATGTTTCATACCGAAAGATCATAGCCGAACTTTGGTTTCTCAATTAAATATATATTTATGACCAGTTTTACAAACTCAGCAATAGAAAATCCCTAAATTTAGATAAGACACGAATGACACTATAACGCGATTGATTGATTGATTAGTCTATAAACACTATAAATAAAAATATTTAAACAAAAACATTTTTTCTTCGACAGATTATTAGCGCCGAAATGTTTCGATGGCACCCTCTTATGGCTTCCGTTCGTGAAGTCACAACCAGGATTTGCCTTGCTGTGATATCAGGAGTTGTAATCTTGGCTACTTGTTATCAGGTGCAAACTAATTTAGATGGTGTTTGTAGAATGCACAGTGGAAGCTTGGAGTCATCGCATTCTTAAAATAACACCACGGTAGTAGGCAGTCTGATATTGTTCAGATTTTCGTACATGAAAACATTATTACTGTAAATAAATACATCATAATGGGTTTTCGGCAACCTCTGAATGCCGTCAAAATCGTTGCTTTTGTTCGTCCATGTCACCAACAACCCCTCTACAACTTTCTACTTTTTTCCTAACCACAGACTCGGCTGTCACAGAAAATGTTCAACTATTACCAGCTCTCCTCCATACTCTCTGTCACTTTGTGCGACCATATATGTTCAAAAATTATGTCCGTTGCTTCATCACTAATTGGTGTAAGCAATACACATCTGAGTGATCTCTTACCGCCAATTCTAGATCTGCTGTCACACTATCCCGACATTACCCGCCTGTTTTGCACAAAATTATGTTCTGCAGTAGCGGTATCTGGGTCGTCTGACAGCACTTCCAGGAGTCATGTCTCTAAATTCAAAAGAAAAAGGGGGGGGGGGGTAGAAAGCTATAGAATTAACACTTCAAGACTCATGTACCATCAGGTTACCTAGATGTCGCTATTCCAAAGCAGAACTTTCTGAAAAACATATGGATTACGTCGGCAGGTATGTAAACGCCCCTGGAATCAGTGGTAACAGGAGTGCTGTTTTGCTTTGCTACGAGTAAGCAAAGGGGACTTTAACCTGTGACTCTACCTTACACAGAAATTAAGCCATTCATGATGAGAATTTAATTGGAGAATGTAAAAATGTATGAAACATTATGGACTATCAGGAATAAACAAAATCACAAAAAAAAAACACATACAAAAAAACGCGGTTTGCAAGAAAAAAATCAATTCCCCACCAGACAACTCTAAACACAACTAAAATTAAAGGGAGAACCGTTAAGCTGGAAACAAGCTTTCTGATCCAGGATCACTGTACTAGTTCATAAACATGACGGCAAAAGACTTCAGCTTCGTCACGTTTAAGTCTGAAAAACAGCCTCTAAATGGCAGATGCTGTATTGAGGCGCCTTTTCTAATACTTGATATTGAACATCCAGAACACTGCCATCAGAGCTGCTAGGCCTTCGGTGATGTTAATCGTCCTAAAGAGTTTCGTTGACTCTGCATGGACCAACAGGTATTTGGAAAGTTCTAGTCTGCCTCCATGACAAACAACAGAAGGCAGGCCACAATGAGTGCGTCTTCACTCTGTTGTACGTGCAGGAAGCAGTCATAAATAGCGGGAACGAGAACCGGAACGTGAAAAATGCAATGCATTTTTGAGATTTGTGTAACTACAATTAGAACTTCGTCAAGATATGTCATTTAGAAAATCAAGCATAATTCACAAGCTAATACCTCAGTATATTTCACTTCAAAATGCATGGGCGGATTGGAAGTTCAACTGCGAGAAGTTGTCCCACTATGAAAACTGTCCTTTTCGTCTGATAAAATATTGATTCACTATATAATTTGAAACAAAAAATTCGTCCTTTTATGTGGGCGACCTAGATTCTTACATGTGTAGAATCATTTATAACGAGAACATCGGCACAAATGATATGAAAACAAATATGTACCGGGTGTCTTTGAAAAAAAATAGTGCTTTTTCTTTAAAAAAAAACAAAACCAAACAAAACAAACAATCTTATGATATAGGGTTACCATGTCTCCGTCTCAGCGGTTTGAACCAGATACCAATGTTTTAGAGCTTGCTTTTATTTAGCCCAGAGGGTATAAGTGATTTTCAAAAAAATTAAATAAGAACACGGGACCCGTGTCCTTTAGCCAACGCCGTTTATCTCTAGGCATTTGCATACTGAGGCTAAATAAGCCTTTAATAAAAAAAATGTGCGCCTCTTTTACCAGTTTTTTGTGACAGCTCAGGCAAACCCATACCGCACGTACAATAAGAGCCGCGATAAAGTTTAGGATTGGCATCTGTGTTGTCCTTGTGCTTTCGGTCATTTTCTTTATCTGGTGAGTTGCATTTTATCCAATATCCGATCTCCTATACTGCGGGGCCCTCGGTTTTGTCGCCTACCCGAGTAAGCCAATGAGAAAGTAGAAGGAAGACAAGTGACATCGTAGCGTAGGACTGCGCTCATCTAGAACGGAGCTGACACCTGCTTCACTTCGCCTATCTGATTGACTCGGGGCGGGGGGGGGGGGGAGGGGGGGGGGCTGTTTAAAATATTTAGTATGGTAGGTTCCTGGGCTAGTTGGTTCGTTTTAGTTAAACATATAAAATAACGAAAAGAATACAGGTACAAAAAGTAAACAGGACAAGCGCTAGCGCTTGTCTTGTTTACTTTTTGTCCGTCTCTTGTTTTTTGTGATATTTTATATATTTCCTCAAAAGTGCTTTCAATTACTTATGTACGCAGAAGTGGCTCCTACGCTGCATACGAAGCACGCATGTCCTCGTAACTTAAAGTTGTATCTTAACGTAGCATATATTTAAAGGTCACCGTTTTCCCTTATTTAAATATTTAAGGTTTGAACCGCAAACAGTAACACGAGCACAGCTTCATTACTAAAACGTGAACGTTTTCTCACTGATGTTAAGGGAAATCGCTGACTGAAATAGCGAGAATGGAGGCACCTAATTTACCAAGCGAAGTTCAGAATTTGTCAATTTCTGATACACGACTGGCAGTTCCGATTTTCGCCCACCTTGAAAATAAATATGTATGTAGTCAACGTTCAGTACGGCTCCAATCAGAAAACTTACGTACATAGATCGGAAGTTCTTATACTGAACCTATTAACATTTCGATGTCGTATACTTCCTCAAAAACTTAGAAAAACATTCAATAACTTAGCTTGACTTGCGGTCGCCGCACTTCTGCGCTTCTATCGGCCAGTTCGACCCCCACCATGTCTTCCTGTTGATAGCAATAGCGATGTGGTGTCTCCCCGGCTTAAAATTTCCTAACCGAAACTAAAGAAAAAGGTAGTCACTTTAAGTTGTGTACATAATCCTCCTCTTTTTTTATTTGGTTGAATTAGCCGATTATTTCCTCCCTCTCCCCCCTCTACCTTCCCAAAAATGTATATTATAGGCAAGCACAGTATGACACAAGCCTATTATTTCAAATATCTGTCCCGGCAAACTTAAAAAAAGTGCTTTCAGGTAGAATCACCTTCTCTGTAAAGGTGTAATAATTCTTGAACCCCTTTACGAAGCCGCCAAAAGGTGCAAGAGCACCTCTCTTACACGCTCAGTAGGTTATCAAAAACATCACACTCATTCTCTCTCTCTCTCTCTCTATATATATATATATCCGTTTGAAAAATGTGTATTCGGTATGAAACACATTTTAAACGCCGCTATAGGCGCCTTGAAGTTTACTGCGCGGTGCGTAACTGCAAGCAGTTAACAGGGACTGTGCACACCACAGCACCGCGGCTAGATAATGAGTGATTGCTAGCTTTCGTACCATTATTTTATTTTGTAGTTTTTCGGTGCCCCTCAACAGCGCATATACCTACCGGCCGACGGGCTGTTGGCCTATTTTAACCGATTGACGGACACACAAGTGGAGCATTCTAGGCTCTATGGAGCTCACTTTAAGATGCCAAAGCACGCCTTACGTCGTCAACCGGCCGAATCGTTGCCGACGTTCGCCTTTGCAATGAGCCTAACAAGCCGACCTGGTCGACCGCAGGTCACTGTGTTGACAACCGAGCGCAGGGGAGAGATAGGCGAGCGGCGGAGCGTTCGCGAGCTCGGGAGGTTTGGAACGTAAGCGAGATGTGACTTTGTGACCGCGGATGCCACCTGCACTCCGGTTACTCAACACGACTCGACCCAACATTCGTCCAAGAACCGTTTTTGAAACATGGTTGTCTATTATTTATGTTTGTTATTAAGTATTATTTATTAACTACAACCAGGGATGGGCAGTATTTCAAATACAAGTATTTGAAATACGTATTTCAAATACTTTGTGTATTTTGCATTTGTATTTAATTACAAATTGGGTAATGTATTTCATGTGTGTATTTAAATACTAAAACGTGGGTATTTCAAATACAATTGTAATTAAATACAATTTTGTGGGCAAAAATACATCCCTCAAATTTATTGCCACAACTCATTTTCCTCATCCTAAGACGTGTCCAGAGCAGGAAGAAAACTACGTTCTGCACCGAATGCAGTGTCTCTCAATCAAGCACAAGCGTTTAGTGACTTTGTGATTACGGTGCTAGTCCAGGGCAAGAATAGTGACGAAATCGGCGTTCACAGGTAGACTGGCTAAATAAGTGCCCGTGACAGCTTGTGATGCTTTCCAGCCTGATTTACATTCATATTTTTGCCTGGAACATTCTAAATGCACGGGTCGTCCAGATTTTCGTAACTGGTGCGAGTTTCAACAATAAAAAAATTCTCTGGCTAGTGCTACGCGTCTTGGTCGTCTCGGTTCTTTGTTGGTCTATACCTAAATGTAATCGACAAAAAAAAGCTGCTTGAAGCTCTGTAGTTTTTTCAGCTATTACGTCTAAGCTGATTACATTTTTTGTGATTATATTTCTATTACGTTACTAGAGCCTCGCACACTAACTCTCGAGTGTGCGACGCAAAATTAAAATGAGATACCCAGAAACCCGTTGCAGGTGCCCTGAAGTCGCTGGCGCAAATTTTTAGGAATGTATTTGGAAAAGTATTTGGAGGAGACGAAATATTTGGTTGTATTTGTATCTTGTATTTAAATGCTTTTCTGGAAATATAATTAGATTTGTATTTAAATACCTTTTTGACGAAGTATTTTCTATTTGTATTTCAATACATATTTGCATGTATTTTGCCCATCCCTGACTATAACTAACTGCGGCTAAAGAATTTACTTCTCAAACAAAAACACATGACGTCATCGAGGGGTACTTCAATCATACTTTAAACACTTTGAAGTTCACGCATTTGAAGCGGTTGAAGTTTAAAACGTAGAATATGCGTATAAGCTGTAGAAATTCGTGAAGAACTTACATTCTAAGTGGTATCGGTTCAATCGTTAAAGCTTCATCGCTTGATGCTCGAATCCTGTCATTTTGGCTGACAAGATAACTCTGGAGTCCTTTCCCAGGGATTAAAAGCCTGAAGATAAGGAAAAATGCCCCTTCTTTCGCTCCTCTAGTTTTGGGTAAGTCAGATTGGTTTCAGTTGCCAAGGGGAGTGGACGTATTGGCGGCTGCGTATCGGCGACCGCGGCTGCACTGAGTACGAAATCGTTCCCTCTATGTCCGAACGAATGTTTATCAAAACGTTATTGTGCAATACGGATATTTGACCGTGTTTCGTTGCGAGGGAGTACAGCCGGATCCTTCGGCATTTGGGGAAACTTGTGGTGGTCCTGTGCCATCTCAGTATGAGAGACCGCTAGAGCAGTGTTTCCGTTGTTATCTTATAGTAGTTAGTCAACTCAAAAATCACGTTACGATAGATCACGGTAACAGAAAATTTAGTTACCTTGGTAGATAATTCAGGTAGTGTGACAACTCGATCCTCCAGCACCAAGAAAACATGTGCTCCGTGTAATATAATCCTTAATTTGTATGGTTCTATAATAAGTGCCACATTTTCGAGCGTATAACTCGCGTTTTTTCTTCCCAAATTGCCGTTGATAAAATTTATACGACCATGCTACTTATCCGGGCGTGTTGTTTCTTCTTCAAGCACAAATCTTAAAAGAGCGATGCTGAAGAAAACAAAAGACTTTTAAACAACCTACATGAAAAAAGAATGTCATGAAACAACTTTACATTAAAAAAAAAAGTTGTTGAGAGCTATATTTACGGTGCCAAACGAATTTTAGTTTGCCCTGGCGGGAACCACCTCTGATCACCCGGTAGACCTGTGCACCGCCGCCGCAAAGTCACGTCGGCGCCGCACGCAAAGCGTGGTGCTATGCCGGTTCAACGAGTTTCTCCACGCCGCCGCCGCCAAAAGGGAACACTCCGGCGCTCCGCCGCCGTCAATTTCTGACCGGCGCACAGGTCTCTCACGTGGGGCTTGCGCTCTTTCAGAAGCTTTTTTTGGGTCCTAAGAGTTCCCTATTAATCTTAGTTTTTTGTTGCCCTTCTAGCGAAGATCAATATGTAACTTTTAGAGACTAGGAAGCTTCCGAAAAAGCGCAAGCAGCACGTGATAAATAGCGGCCAGTCACGTGATAAATAGCGGCCATTTTTCTGCGGGCAACCGCGGGCGCCAACTATAAATTCGTTTCGCGCACTAAATATAGCTCTAAAAATGTTTCTTCTTTGTCTAAGTTGTTTTCCCATCCAGGCTGTTAGAAATAATGTTTTTTTTTTTTTCTTCGCGTGTGTTCTTTAATGGTGAAACGTTTCCGGTGACGTTGACGAGAATGAGTGTTGAAAGTGACTCCCTCTTGTGCATATCTTGCGATCACAAGACACATATGCGGGCTTATCAATCAGTTTTGCGTCTCCGTTCATACAAATATTTAAGTGCGAATTATGTACCCACTCTAAGACCCGTTTATAGGAACTTATAAAAAAGTGTGACAGTAGAAAATGCGGCACCTATCACTTTATCGAGCCAAATGTCATTAAGAAGATTTATCATTTTTTCAATGTCAGTATAACATCACTTACATAGTATTTTTCTGATTTCGAAAAATGTACGACTAATGCCAAGAGTCTCTGGACTGCCTGATACCCAAAAGCAGCCCAGCAGTGACCAGGAGTGTTTCGGGACTGGGGATTCCCACGGACTGGGACCCAGAAACATTTTGGAGACTGCTGCTGCTACTGGGGATTTATAAAGGCATTCCAGAGCCGCTTTGTATGATTAGTACAAGCTTCTTTTTTATATCCGCGTTTTGTTTCTTGTGTGCGGATATTTAGCTTAGGATGATAATAAAACGCAGAGTGATTTAGTGGTTGCCGGGTCACTCATATAGCCTGTCCTGCAATGAGGGTGCAGACCACGGCCTCATTTCCTGTCGTCTGCCCCCCCCCCCCCTCCTCCCTTTGCCCAATATACGTGTCTAGGGTATGCAGTATACGTTATAAATTCAATGTTTTATAGTTTTTTTTTCACAGATAGAGAAGTTTCTGAAGATATGTTTCTAAACTTAGCATAGACAACAGGCGAGGAATCGATGCCTATAATAAAGTTGCGAACCCAGCTGCAGAAGTCGATTGAAGTGCTACGGAAGGCAGGTGAGGCACTGAATCTAATCTCAAATTGGTATTCAATTTGTCAAATTCAGGAATCCTTCAGATTATTTCGCCCCTCAAACTTGGCTTGATTTTTGACAGATGCTCCAACTGGGTCTATCGAATTTGCGAGTTATTTATATCCACAAAGATGCAGGCATCTTCGAGTCTCCCTGCTCTTTACAGAGGCTAAGTAAAATGAGTATCTGCACCTTTAACATCAGTGAAATGGGTAAGAGCAATGTTGGTAACAGCCTTGGCAGACGACATTCTGGGCCAAACGCAATAAGCAGCATCAAAGCATTCACAACCAGATGATGCCATGTTTGCCTTCCAAGCAGGCTACTCCTTCACTGTCTACTCAATTGGACGCTAAGGTCAAGAAGGCGTTTTGCTTTTATTTTGATATTTCAGTTGATTGTATCCTGGCTCAGTACGTGTATTGAAGCAGCATCACTGTAGCCCTCCCTAGTCACTCTTATTGTAGGATTTTTTTGTGGCGCACCCTATTAACAAAGTTACACAATAAAGGTCACTGCTCACAGTGACCTTTACAAGGTGAAATAATAATTAGAAAGAGTGAAAGGAAGAACTCTCACACTGTAATTTCATCAAAATGAGGAACATTATGTAGGTAAGTTGTTTTCTAACTTATCTTAGTAATATAATGAGAAATATAAAACTAACCTGGAAGAAACAGGGGGCGGTTCTCAAATAGAGAATTCAGCTAAATTTAGTTTGGAAAAGTCTCAGCCGCTCTTTCTAGGTATACATATATCAAATAATCTGATGGTAAATTGCTATATGTGGAGACACACAACGGTTTAGTTCCACTGCATGACCTTATTCATCACTCAAATGTAGTGTGCGTATAACTCATACTTGGCACTAGCACCCAGGAGTTCAATTGCCAATGTCGTACTAAACATAAAATACATTTCACACGATTTAGTCTCGCACACTATTCTGTTGTTCGAATCTTATGATATCTGTTTGGTGTTGCATATATTAGGTTCCACATCATAACAAAAGAAGACGTCAATGACATTACATTTCATGTAAGGTTGTGGCTGTTGAGTGCTCCAAGGCTGTGCCAAAAGCGGAACTTGTGCTTGACAAAAAGAGCCAAGCGCCCAGGCAAGGAGTATATTCATTACTGAATGAACCACTACCGAAGTTGCTGAGCCGTATCTGGCCCTCTTGATTCAGGAACTGGTAATTTCAACACTGTTTACCTTAATCATGAAAACACTATTTTCATTAAGGCACAAAACAACTGAAATATAATTTTTTTTATACTTTCAAATTTCTGTTTGACTGGTCTAAGCGAATTTTAGAACCCTCTACTGCACACAAGAACAGCAGGGGGAGGGGGAGGGCTTACCGGTGATTCAAGTTAATTGTATATTACAAAACCAGCGAGGTGTTACAACAGAACTAATAATGTCGCGTGTATAATCGAGAAGGAAACTTCTCCGTACATATAGAAGATTCCTGTTTATTCCTACTCCGACTGTAAAAGATAAGGGGTCCAGAAAGACTATGCCTAGTAAGTCTACCCCTAGCTCACTCCAGAACCTTATCTGTTCGAATGTTCGAGAGACAGCGCGTAGTAAATGATAGGGCTGGGCATTTGATCGATTAAGCTACCGATTAATCGATGAATGCGTTAAGCGCGAATCATTTTTTAACCGGTTAATCCGTAATATTTTAACCAACCAAAATAAAGTAAGAAGTAAACGGCTTCCCCACGCAGACGTGGACGGTATGAAGGGCAAACTTTATGTCAAAATGTAGCCTAAAGAAAACTGGAGGTGCGAGATTTGTAACTCCCGAGAGGTGCAGAATTTTACACGTAGCCTGGCCACTTCAAAGCCGCTCGCGTGTCCGTTTAGCGCACCAGAGACTATAGTGTGAACAATCAAAGGAGGTCGCTCTTGCCGGATAATATAAACGAACCTTTTTGCCTCATGCAGCTGATGTAATAATACGTGAGTGTGAGTGCGTTTGACCATATATTAACTACACATCGAGGTTGATTCGTAATAAAAATTGCTTATTCCGCCCTTTACATCATATTCAGCAAATGAAAAAGAAAAGCAGGAAACAAATAATAAATATGACTTTTGAAAAATATTCTGCATGGAAATTAACGATACCGAATAATTTATTAATTATTCGATTAAAGGGTGGCGATTAATCGGGCTAAAACTTTTAATCGGCGCCCAGCCCTAGTCGATAAGGAGCTTACCGCGGCTTTGCCGACTCAGTCTGACTCTCTCGACGACGAGGCACATTTACTCTCGCGCTAGCTAGATGTCACGCCGACGAAGTGTCGCTCGCTGCGGCCTCTGTCGACGTTCACTACTCGTTTCTTGACGTTTGTTCTTCCTTTTGTTTCTGGCGCAAGTTAATCGATTAATCTGTTTTTTTTTTTAGTTTGTTATTTATGATCTCTTCGCCTTCACCCATGACACTTCTGGTGGAAGTGCGGGTTACCTGGAACCCCTCTGAACTCCCGCAAGACCCAAAAGACGTTGAGCACCCATTTTTTGCAAAATCCGGTCAGCACATCCGTCGTCGTGATGCCCGTCCTACCCCGTATTTCGACGCCATTCTACGGCGACGTCTACGAAGACATCGAGGACTAGATCAACCAGTACGAGCGAGAGGCCCGCCACAATGAGTGGACGTCGGAGCAATGCCTGCAGAAAGTCTACTTCTCTCTCGAGGGGACGACACGAACCTGGCATGAGAACCACGAGGCGACGATCACCAATTGGCAAGCATGCAAGTGTTCATGGCCCCAACGGGAGGATCTTCACCTCCGTCGAGGGCATGCTTCGAACTAGCAGCCGAGCGAATCCCGAAACTACTGAAGAGAAGAAACTGAGGATCCTCATATGGGGGGTTAAAAAAAAGCATCTTGAGAGGTTTTGTGCGCAGTCCGCCTGCGACCGTCGGACCGTTCGTGACGGAGGCCACGAATATTGGACGTGCCCTTCAGGCACGAGCCTGCCACTACCAGCGACTACCTGGTGCCGCTGTATTTACGACGTCAAGCTGCTGCGTTAGCTCCATCCAGTTCATCAGATCTGCGCGAAATTATCCGGGGCGTTTTCCGGGGGGTGCTCCGAAAGCTGCTCCCCGCTGTTTAGTGCCCGGCCTCGCTTTCAGTCACCGAGATCGTACGCGACGAGGTCCACCGGGCATCGCAGCCAGAAGCTCCCATCAACGTGGCTGTCCCAGAGCAGCCGACGTTGACCTACACCGCCATGACCGGACGACCGCCACCGGTTACTTACAAGTAGCCGGTGCCTTCTCGGCGCGGGGACACGCCTGTACCCCACTACGCTCGACGCCAAAAGGAACGACCCCAGTACGTCCGCCTAGTGCAGTCGACGCCAGGAAAGACGGACGTCTGGAGAACGGCTGTCCGACGCCCACTGGAAGTCAACCATGTTTATCGCCGATGCCCCTACCGAAAACTTGGGCTGCGCGGGTTCCACCTGAACGACCCGCGACCACGGTACACTGACCACCCACGAGATATCGACGAGTATCTTCGCCGTCCACCGCTTCCTGCGCCCGCTTCTGCCCGGGAGCCTGCTCGCCTCAACGGCGACGCCCTGCATCGCCTGTAAGTAGGTCCTTCCAGGAAAGTTTCTCTTCCAGCTTCGCAAGGAAAACTAAGCGCGTATTACCAGGAGGTGGTATTTCCGGGGACGAGCGACGAATAACCAAAGCGTCATGATCGGCGGACACAACGCAACGACGCCCATTGACACCAGAGCAGACTGTTCCGTTCTGAGTAGGAAGCTTACTCACCGCCTTCAAAATGTAATGACGCCGTGGGATGGCCCTTGAAGGCTATTCGCTGCCTTGGGGACATGAACTAGAAGTTCCTACGGAACCCGACCATCAGGACGCCCCCAGCCGTGGCCTGAAGTAGTGAAGGTCGTTCGCCTTAATCAAGCCGTACTATGCTAGATAGGACTGAAGACTATTTATGGTCCAGACGACCTCGCTGGTGACTGTTTACTACGGAGCGCTTGGTGGCTTAAGGTTTTCCGGGGACGCCCTGGTATAGGTTGCAGAAAGGGTTTAAAACAAGCTACGAGCAGTAGTGAATCCAGATTAAGATATTGCCGCGCGCCAAGTAGGCAGCGCGGCCGTAGCCTAACGGTTATCGCGCTTGCCAAAAAGAAAGTGAAAGTGGCGGCTGTGCCTTACATGCACGAAACCGCGCACAATTTCAGAAAGATAGCAAACCGCGTAAATGATCGGGTGTTTTTTTTTCTGTACCAGAAACACTTGCCAAGTTGTCAAAACTGACGGAACCTTACCGCAAACCACCGGTTGGCTGTTGGTTGGATGCGCAGGAGGAGTCTACCAGATTCTGCTGGCGTGCGGCAGAATGTTTGTGATACAGACGAGAAGATGTCCAAATGAAAGACTGCGTGAACACAATCAAAACGTGAGCGAACAGTGTGACGGTCATTTGTCAATGGAATGACATGACTGTGGGTGCAAACCTGAAATTAAATTGTGCACTGTTATTAGAAAATATAAAGATCAGACGGTAAAGCAAAGCATAGAGGTGGACCTGATGAAAACAAAAAGAAACTACGGGGATCGATGTGTCAGCGTGGCATCGATCGATTCGGGTGACAAGGAGACACAGCTCTGGCGAGCATTGGCGTGGCATATTGGTTGAATGGCGCGATGATGCAGAGTATTTATTCCCTTGCTTTTCTGAGGATTAAACAGTTGAAGTTAGCGCATTGTGCTGTCTTGTTCTTACTCTCGTTCCTGTCTTGAAGCGCTCTCATGTCTTCAAAGTTTCAGTACCAACCTGCCCAAGGATCTGTATTCCTAAAGTCTCGGGCTCTCTGACTCACCCGACGACGATGGATATTCTCTCTAGCGCTAGCCACCACTCACGCCGACGCACCGTCGCTCGCTGCCGTTTCCTCAATGTTTCTTCATCCTTTAGCTTTTGGCACAAGTTCACTGATTAAACATTTATTTTCAGTTATTTATTCATCGTCTCTTCGCCTCGGTCCGGGACAATAGCCCTGCCTAAATTCAGCTAACACGCCGGTCAGTTGTGTTTGAAACTGTTTCCTTGCGACTCCTTTTTCCTCTTTGTGTATGTTTGAATTGTGTTCATGCCTGGCACATATGCAGACGAGGTTGGAGAAAGTGCCATAGGAAAGGGAAGGGGGAGTTGGCCTCCCAACTTCGCTGCTTCCACACCTGGATATTTGTCATTTCTGATCCCCACCAAAGTTGACATTTCTGAATATAGAGCATTTCGCTCCAGTTGAACAGTGGTCACAAGACAATACCCTGCTTGATAATGTGCCAGATTTAAAATTAAATGTCGAGAATGTGGGCGATATCTGCTTGGATTCGAAATTATCAATGTTTCAAACCATCTCATAATACTCCTCTAGGAAATTTAAAGCAGTTGTGTATTACTGAGGTCCTCGAAGCTAGATGTTAAGTAACGTTTAAGCTCGAAAGATTTTTTTTACAGTATAGTACACCTTTATTACTGGTCACTCTTCATGAAATAGTAATGCTACTCACACAAGGAATAGTTTACCTGCCAGCTGCAGATGGGAGCTCAGTGTGATAAGTGGGACAAGTTGCATTTCTAGCGGAGAAAAAAGAATGCGGGTGAACTCCTTCAAACGGTTGTGGAGTATCACCCTTTGTCTCTGCGCGTTCAAGAAGTGAAGGGATGCGAAAAAAACGTGGACAAAGAGTGACAAGCTGTAAGGTTTAAAGTTTTTTCTTTTGCACTTAAGACAGGCCAAATTCAAAAATAACCAGTTACAATTTCTCGTACTGTACTTACCACTTTAGCAGGTTATAGTCCAAATGTTTAGATTGAACCAATATAACGTTAATTAACACACGTATAATATCTTGGCAGTCAGTTAAATATATTTGAGAAAGGGGGGTGAAAGCCCCATTTTGACCACAGTTCAAACTTTGATCAAGAACTGTGAGACCGTCTCTTATATTACTTTAACAGGAAAATGTTGCAAGGCAGCTACCTTCCATTTGTACTCCAGAAAGAAGCTCTCAGTAAGCATCAGAATGTCAGTCCATACTGTGCTAAGAGTTTGCCACTTTAGGGTTCATTAAAGAGGCCTTAAAAAGCGAAACCACTCGAATGAAGGTGTACTTCGGCATGGGTGCTTATTAAATCGACAACACAGTTGTGCATGCTGGATCAATTGTATGTTGTATGTTTCGGTGTTGTGTCTATTACATTTCTCTATGACGAGGGTTGTAGAGTGGCATCAACAACAACTCATACAATCTGCTTGAATCATTTTACTTCCTGGTTCGCTTCGTTCACATTCAGACTGTGCCCAATGAATTATATTTGGAAATTCAAAAATGCGAAGTTTTTTTTTTCATTTTTTTTTCAGAGGCCATCTTTACATGCTCATTCTTTTTTTTTTTTTTTGCAGTCCAATGAATAAGAACTAGCATTTTCTATTCCAAACACAGTAAGCCAGAGCTTCCTTGTCATCATGGCAATTTGATCGGCAGAACTTCGGCTCATATCAGCCAACAACTCCAATCCCAGAAACCGAACGAAAAAATATGTCTATTTTTTTTAGCAATGATCATTTCGGTTTTGAGATGAATAGTGTATATTCTCTTAATTATTAAATTTGTACTGCTTTGGAAAATATAGTCCACTATGTGTTCAGTCCCAGTTAAAAACCTCTTAAATAAGGTTTTATAGCTGCGGTTAATAGCTAATAAAACAATCCACTTTTTTCATCTGTTTGGTGATGTTTCTATCATTCTAGTACTTGTAATGAAGAAGTAATTTGTACTTTCTTTTTTCGGATCCGGCTCCACCGCAAGAAACTCTCTTCCTAGTTACCAAGGCAGCACAAAATGTGTTCGACCTTCCTTAATTCGAAATCTTGATAGACGGTTTGGTTCCAATTGGAAGGTATTTGCCACATCACAGGTGGGGCTGCGTGTCGTCCGGCTTCTACATGATATACATCACATTCTTCCTAAGGTTCAGAGAAAACATCGCTTTTGGTTAATGCGAAGTATTTTTTTGGAAAGTCTAATAAGCTTCCCGTGAACGTTCTTCACATGCTAATGTTTGGTTTGGTTTTCTGTGTGTTTTTACAGGAGTCTTAGGTTGGTCGTCCAAAAAAGCCAGATTGTGATCTTTTTTTTTAAGATGTAGGTCACGCGCAGTTTTCGGACGACGTGTGGACACTGCGCGTGCGCAGGAACCCGATTCACGCCAGTGCAGCGACGTGACGTCAGGTCCGGGTGTTTGTGTTTAAGAGTAATTAGAAGCGACTATTTGCTAACAACGCCGCGTTGCTCTGAGTGATCTACGAAAAAAAATTTTACATTTCAGCAAGGTTGTTGCGGTAGGTAATTCAATACTCAAATGTTGCCTTGCAGTAACGACAAAGAAGAGGGTGCAATCACACCCCTCTCTCCCCCCCACACTCACACAGGCACTTCGCATATTCCTTGCAAACTATCCGGGGGAGTTGTAGGGAAACCCGCTCCTGCCCGAGTACTCACGTTGGCTCTGTTGAAGAGGGTGTGTCATTAATTATCGCTTCAAACAGCATTTAATTTCCCTCTAAACTAGCATGTGTTCAGTTCGAACTACCCTATTTTGACTGGAATAGTACTATCAGATAACCATGTTTGTTTATTCGAGCCACTCATTAGCATTTTGTTTTAAGCTTCTTTTAAAAGGTTAAATATCAGGTGGTCTTGACTTTTTATGAACTTTAAGCCTCAGTTCCCAAGGAGATTTTTACACGCTGTGTCTAAAGGCACGTTGGACGTATCCGGAACGCGGAGTCTAAAGGTGCGTCGGACGCACCCGGATTGTTGAGCCTAAATATACATTGGATGAACATTCCAAGGTACGTAGGACGTAACCGCGATTGGGGAAGGGTCGTATCACCGGCACCCCGCCGACAATTTTCATTCCATTTTTATTTAGCAATAGAGAGGTTTCGTAGACCGCTGTCCCGCTAAGCTCTCCGGAACAAGGACGCCTCTAGTGCGCATAAGCGACGCTAGCCTTACCTGCAGAGTCTCAGATCTCGTGACGGGTTGCGGAGAACGTTGCGGGACCGCAGAAACGACCTACGAATACTCCCTATTTCTATCACAATCACTCGATCCTAAGCACTCCCATCTGTCACACCCGCGATGTTCAAAAAAAGGGTGGGAGGTGCTTTGATTCGGAAAATGATTCCGAAATTATGAAATGCGCGATCTCGTACACTTTTTAGGGGTCGCGGCGCCCGATGTCTTCTAGGACGTATTATACCATACTCTGCAGCGCCGTGTTTCCCCTCGCCCTTCGAGTACGTGATAACCCTTCGGGGACAGCAAAGTTAAGAACGCCTGGACCGAGTAAGCAACAAAGAGGCGCCCTATAAATAGACGACGGAGTCGGCCGGCCGGCGACGAGAGGGCCTTAATCTGAAACAGACCGCAGAACACCTGCGCGTTAGCTCAAGTGGCGTTGTAGGCCGCAATCTATCAACTGATGACGAAACCGTGTGCTTGGGACCGGAGAGCAGACATCGCGTGTATCCGATAGTTGGATTTTAGATGTCTATGTTTGAAGTAGGGGGAGGGTACGTAGAATCGGGTGGTAGTTGCGATTTCCAAGCAATAAATGCGGTCGGAGTTTCAAAATCACGTCGGATCCGCCCGTCGTCCTGCGAAATCGATTTTGTTCGACGTTTCTTTAGACCACTTTCCGGAGACGTCTCACTAAGTCACTTTACTACCCACAGTGATCTTCCCCATCGCGGCTACGTCCAACGTATCTTTAGACTCCCGGCTCCGCGTACGTTCGGCGTCTCCCAGTTCCGCGAACGTCCGACATTTCTTTAGGCTCCGGGTCCCGGATACGTCCGACGTACCTTTAGACGCCTCGTTCCGGAGACTTCGGACGTACCTTTAGAAACAGCGTTTCTCTTTAACAGCTAGTCTTTGTTGATGTTACATTTCCTAGTTAAAATATGCATCTGTTGCAGACTTTGAAAGCCATTACTACTGCATGGCCAAATGCCAAGGCTGCACGTAAGAAGGTCAGTCAAGACTTATGCGTCTGAAGTGTGTAATTTCAGATAACCGTGGTGTTTTTATATTTTAGTTCTGTACCAAGTCTTATTCTAATTGTCTACAAGAAACGTCACTATACATCTCAACAACTGTTCTTCACTTATGATTTTATTTGCGTCCAGTGAAAATTTTAAAGTTTTAGGGCACCTCTTGTTTTCCTTACATCTGTTGCACTACACATCTATACTTAATATTGACATAAGCAGAAATGATAGATGTGCTCGTCAAGCACTATCAAAGCCAGCAATTTTGCAATAGAGGCACAGCACCAGAAGAGAAATCCTACTGTTCTAAACCGGTTTATGGTGGTATTTGATATTTAAAAGATGCTAGGATTATTTTTTGCCTTTCTGAAGCGTAAAATTATAAAGAAAAATCACCAAGGAAAGAACTTAAGTGAGTGAGTGAGAGCACTGAGAATAAGGAAGTCAGAGGAAGTGTTTCTGAGCCAGTGGCCCAGAGCAAATAACTTTGTGAAAGAGTACTTTCTAAACTTTTCCTTTAATAAGCGAACTTTTAGAATGCACGGTGTTAGAGGATAATTACTTAAATGACGACAGGAGGACATATTTCTCCATCCCCGTCATACATGTAACTCTCCTCTAGCACAGTAACCTTACCATCACGCTCCATTTCCATAAATTCTGGGGCCCCTTTTGCTGAGATTTTTAACGCGAGACAAGAGATTAAAAAAATAGCAAGCCAACACACCTCTAATTTAGACATGTTGTTTACGGCCACTTTTTTTATCTGTCCCTTGTTTGAAATATCGCATAGTTATTGGAAGAGGTGATTCAAAGTACGTTTCAGGCGTCCTTTATGAATTACAGTTTTCCATAAAAACATCTTAAAAGAATTCATAGAGGCTCTTTATTGTGAACTGATTTATCAGAAAAAAAGCTTAAAAGAACTTATCTGAGGTTCTTGTTGAAGCACCGTTTCATAAAAAGGTACTTGAAAGGACTTTTGAACGGTTGTGCACCAACAACTGGTGTGTAAAAAATGGCTTTAAATAACTTTTTAACGGTTTTCACAATGAACTTTCGTATCTAAAATGGAGTTTAAAAGAACTCCTTGATAGGTTTTTCGCGTAGAACCCTTTTGAAGGGTGCATAAAATATCTTTTTATGGTGTAAAATATGGACAAGCCAAAGAACCCCTAAAAGTGATTTTACAATCAAATTTGTTTAGAGGATAAGGCAAATTTAATGTGCGCGAAAGCCGATCATTAACACTCATTTTCGCTCCTTACGGTTCTTGTTATGGATCCAATCCTAACACTAAAGATAGTCACAATGGGAAGGACTACGTGTGTCGTACGGGGTCGAATTCTATTTTCTTCTTTTTTGAATTTTGTTTCTACACTTTTAAAACGGAAATATTAGGAGGGGTCTTCTACAAGAGGATATGTGAACCCTATATTTGTGTCACATAATATTCCTCCCTACGATGACCTACGGGTCGAGAGTATCAGAAGCTAAATAAATAAATAAATAAAATACCCGGTTGCTGCGTACTTGCTTTAGCGGCCTTCGAAAAGCTCTCATTGTCTGTGAGATAATTAAAGGGGCCGCTTTCTACCCCTCCTAGTTTTCTCGCTTGTGTCACAAAACACACACTTGAGTTGCTTTCTCGTTTTTTTCTTTTGCGCCGTAAGAAGAGATAGTGCCGACGAGGAAAACAGAGAGTGTATGTATAGCAAGCGGCCGCGCTCGTCGCGGCCTTCGTATTTTCTGTCTTTCCCTCTTCATACACCCCAATTTTCCTCCGCAGCAGACATACTTACGGGGAGCAAGCCCAGAGCCAGGAAGACGACGCTTTGTGCTGGTAAGCTTGGCGCCCGGAAATGTAAGCGCCCTCCCTTCTCACTTTCGGCTTTCTCGAAACTATCGACCGTTTTTTTTATTTTGTTTTGTTGTTCTTTTTCGCGAAAGCGTTTCCATTTTTGTTTTGTGGTGTGGGAAGGGTGGTACGAAATCTTCTCTTGTGTGTATTCCTGAAAATATAAAAAAAATGAAATAAATAAAAAAATACGTCGTTGCCAGATGTGATTTTTCAAAATGATTTTTCTTTGTTGTTTAGCTAAGACGATAATGGTAATTTATTTATTTTTTTCATACCAATGTCATGCGCCTGATGTTTTACTCTTAAACCTGTGCTTTGGAAGGAACTCGTCGATACACACTTGCTTTTTTAGTTGGAGAAGCATGGTTGTGGGGAACTCCACATTCATATTTCGAGCGATTCTTGAGCGCCTGCTTATTGGTATCTATATGCACTTGCACGAAATTACCACTCTGAAGGAGCGTGCGTTGTGTTCTTCTGGATTGCTTCAAATCCACCAACGGAATTCTCCATTAGTCGCACGCAGAGCTCCCACGATGCTCTAGCTATCTTAGGGAATTATTTTGCAATCCCGCATGCTGTATAAAACTCTAACGGAACTCATTCGCGTCAGGCACGCCACCAAGTATACGTAAACAAATTCTTTAAACTTCTGAGATTATTTTATTATCTGTTCAGTGCGGTTCACAGCGCACCAACATCTTGTGTCTGTGTATCGTATAAACTATACTACACGCTTGAGCATGTAAATATACAGGAAGTTCTCTTTCAACGCTGATTAGTGATGAAAACGCGTTCGCCAAAATCTTGTAAATCCGCTCACTCACTTGCCGGCTTACGCTCTCGTTCTGGAGGCTAAACGTTCAGTCTCCACGCACTGACATTCCAACACTATACAGACTGCCATGTGATGACGGTACTGAAAGTTTATGTGAAGCATACAAGTACATTTAGCACTGCCCCATTCATTTCCAAAGCCGATACAGACCTGGTAGCTACGGAGGACTATCCTACTGAAGTGGTGGAAAAACAAATTATGAACCGAGCAGAGAGAAATTTAACAAAGATTATGAAGAATTTGACAGTAATTGCTTTCTGTAATATTGATTATAAAATACTCGCAAACATATATTCACATGGCCACTCCGGATGTAATTTCTGACTTAACTGGTGACGATCCATTTGTGGCAACTAAATACAGATTAATGTTGTTGCAACCATTTTAGTGTATTCAAGAAAAAAAGGTCAGGTGGCGTTTTATAGAAATATTTAGGGACGATCGCCTAACTCATGCGGTTCATTGGAATGATGTCAAAGATGTTGGTATGGAAACTGTCACCCATAATGCTGACCGGATGGCATATAGCGCATATCCAACAAAAGTAATAATTAATGGAAATTGCTCGGCCAACATGTCAGTGCTCTCTTCTATTCATTCAAAGTGCGGTGTTGCCATCTTTAGGTTGTGTTCAGATAAGGAGAGTAATAAAAATGACATGCATATTTTTTTGCTTTCATGAGTTCTAATAAGACGCAGCAAAACGTGTCCACACACCAAAACACACATTGCTTTAGCAAAATACTTGTTTTCGTGAAATATAGAATTCCATCTGAGAGGACGTGGAAATAACGACTTTCCCAATTGTGTGTTGACGTAACTTTGAGGGTCAGATGAATAACACATACAACTTTCTAAACGTTTAGTATTCTTATATATATTGCAGAAAAACAGGTCTGCTAGAGCTAATGAAATTAAATTTGTTTTGTTTGTTAAAAAAAAAAAAAGCTACTTTTATTCTTGATTGATTATATCGTTCTGAGGACTATTGGGCGAATTCTGGGGTGTTTAAAAATTGTCTTCGAGCTCAACCGTTTTGTGCAATGTATTTTATGTGCTACGTTCTTCAAAAAATATTTGTCATTCCAGTGTGGTAAATGTTTTTCTACACTGCGCCCGGAAATCGTTAGAAAAAAGAAACTCAAACAAATGTATATTTGTAACGGTGATTATAGAAAGCGATCTTTGATCCTATTGTTTTACCCGGAATAACCGATAATTCCAGATTTATAACAACTTGTTGCGTTATTTCTTTCTAAACAACAAAAAAATCGAATAAATTTTTAACCAAGTATATGTTGCAGTTAATTGCAGTTAGAGGGTTTCTTTCTTAACGAGTAGTAATTGAGCACCACATGCCACAGTGGCACTACTTGCTCATATAAACGTGCTGGCACCATAAAACAGTATATAAAAGAGGAAAAAAAAACATTCAGCTGCTTTTATTTGTCTTGCGGCCTAAATTGCCAATAAAGACTGAAGGCTTGCCGCGCTCGGTTATAATAGAAATCGCTTTGCATTTTCAGGGTACAACCTTAGTTTGGGTAGATTGATGACAAAATGGTTTTATTCAGTTCTCATGGCATCCTTATACATCATTCCCCCTTACAATAAACTGTGGTGGATATTACAAGCCATCCACGCCAATTCAACGTATCATGATAAAACGCGTCTGAAGCGCCCTTCTCATAGGTCATGCGACACTAACAAGGTATTAGATTGACCTCGATGGCATCTGCTGCCTGTCGTAAGGGCGTATAGAAACAGGGGGCGACGTTACGGAAGCTTCTGCCCGACCGATGGCGGGCGTGATTAGCGCGAAACAATTGCATGTGACTCAAACACGCCGTCAAAAGAGTAAAACCAAGGCATCTTCAGTGAACCAATGTTTCGGTGCCGCGCAAGTGATGACGGCCGGGCTGCACATCGGGTAATAATGAGCACACCGCGCAGCAAAAGGGTTATGTTGAGAGGCTCTAGCTGCTTCCTCGATCATGTTGCGCGGCATGTTTTTGACGAAGATGGAGGTCCACGTCAAACAGAATAGGCGACGGAAGTAAAATACCAGTATTACTTTTTTATTATCATCAAAATCTTTTGTGGAGAGATAAATGTTTCCTTTTTTTTTCTTCATCTTCCATTGCGCGGAGAGGGCAACTAAGTTTTCTTTGTCCTTTTGAAGTTATCAACGTCGGGGATTAGTTCTTAGTGGTATTTACGGAAAGTACACCAATTGTTTTATGACCGATTTTACATACACACGTCATTAGGGCACCCAAGCGGGTTTTCTATGTTGCTGTACTTCTTGAAAACGTTGTCCCGGAGTATAGAATAATTGAAGGACTATATTTGACTTATTTATTTGACGTTACATAGAACTAAGAAGGCGTACGGAAGGGATATATGAAAAAAAAAGATGTCAGAGGGAGGAGAGCCAATTGTTGACTGCAGCTCTAAGTCCCACAGAAGTGTCATTCTCAAGTTATTCCCCAAGCTTCAACCGTCTTCGTACTTTGTTTAAACTTCGCGATTATTTGGTGCAAAGTAAAAGCTACATTGGAGAATTTTTAGAAATTTACACAAACCGAGGTGTTGAATTAAAACCCCCAATCAGAAGAGAAATTCTCTCAGCAATAAAAACTGTTCTCTTAAGAAACAAAGAAAAAAAAGGAGAGAAAAAAATGAAGGGGTGAGGGAGGGTTAGCTTCAAAAACGTACTTTTTTCGAGAGGTTCCTTTGCCCGCACCTTTGGAACAGAGCAGAAAGGGTGACCCCGGAAACTTTTTTCTCTGCAAAAGCACTCTCACCACGAAGGCGGTTTCAAAGTGGCTGAAGCTTGCGCCGTTCCTCACGACGCTGCACTAAGCAAGAATAATTTTTGTAATAAATGCCTTGCACTGAGCGCGATCCTTCTGCAGCGGGCGTTCTGCACCACCGGATCTGATTTTCTAAACAAGAAGAAATCGCAATGTCCACCAGCATGCAGAGGTTATTCACTACTCACCATATGTGAGGGCGCTGTGTAGAGGGCATGCTCAGAACCAGCACCCATTAACAGGCTGCTAAGTCGGGCAATATTGATAGTGTAGAATGCGCGTTGAAAGAAACAAAAATGGGGAGGCTCGTTATGAGCATGCGTTCAGCAGTCGCGCACACAGCTATAGCCGCCAGTGAATACTCCCTGTAGTGCGATGACGTCCAGTGAAAAACCTTATTAAACAGTTCAGTTTTCTGGTGAAATGATATGTTCGCAACACTAACAAAAGTGGATGCCCAAATCGTAAAGCTGTGCAGTATATATATAGCAGTTTCGCGATGATATAGGGCAGCCTAATACAATGTTAGAGCGCATGACTGATACAACAGACTTGTAAAGTGAGGTCCCGAACCGAGTACACGTGAAACCGAACATACTCTACGAACAAAAATCTAGTAAAAGGCTAGTAACTGCAGCAGTAACTAAATTTATGTAACCGTTACTACCTTTTTACCATCTATTTACTACGTCAAACGCGTGACAGGTAGTAATTGCAGCTGCTATGCGGGGAAGCGAGAACATGGCTGCTTGGATCCTATGGGAAGACTCTTTTATAAACTATCGAAAATAGTTACGTTGTCTACCGTTACTTCTTGGTAAAAGACATTCCTTGTTGTGTTTAGCAACAGTATCATAGAACAAGACTTGTGCGAAAGCACCACCATATATGTAATATTTTCACGAAAGAAGGCGACGAGAGGATGGACGGTGAACAGAAAATAGAGGTTTAATCGGCGAACTCGTGCCAAACAAAATAAAGAAGGAGCGTCGAGGCAGTTGAAGAACGGGCGGCGATTTAACGGCGTAACTACAAGCGTGAGCGAGACTGACTCGACAAGGTTGGGGGAAGCTCCTTATCAAGTGTGTGTCGGCATCGCGAAAATTCGGCCGAGAAGGTTCGAGCATCGACCGTTCGGGATGAGAATGAACAGGCACTTTTGAGAACAAGAAACGAGGGCGAAATGATAAAAGTTAGGCCCCGAGTAAGAATAAACGCGAATCTTCTAAAATTCCGCGACCGGGCGCTGCTTGCTGGGCCCTGCGCGCGGCAATATTGTTAACGGACGACATAGTCACTGACCAACTGACTTCCTTCAAATGGTCAGTATAAAAGTCGCATGGGAAGCCATTTGTGGCAGTGATTGGGTTCGTGTCGTCGCGTGTGTGTTGTGCGAGTGTGCTCTCTTTGTTCTAATTTTTAGAGCGCAGCTGGGGGCTGGGCGGGCTCGCGCCGCTGCCAGCTGTGCTCAGCTGGCAGCGGTAGGAACGGCCTTTTATCGTTTATCGGCTCCGGCCAGCTGCAGTTTATTTGTTACGAAAGTGTGCGGTACGGTACGAGGAACCAGCCGATACCAACATCGCGCAAGTGGTATGTGAATTTTCGCCTCTTTTGGGACTTCGAAAATTCGAGGCGAGCAAGCGTTGCTAGGCCTTAGGCTTAGCGCACGAGTACGGCCACCGGGGCTATCGCCCCCGGTGTTAGGCCTACCCGACGAGTACGAATAAGATGGCGTCGCCACCGACGATGGAGGTGTGCGAGAGCCCGGCAACCAAAGGCCTGCAGGCAACGATAGTCGGCAACGATGAAGGGAAGATGTACGTTCAAGTAGGAGGCCGCGACGCGACACCCGGCGAGTCGAGCGGATGGACCACGACGAGTAGAAGAATGCGCAAGGCCAAGGAGCTGCAAGGTGAGAGACCATCTTTAACCGCGGAACGGCAGTCGAGACCCAAGGAGAGAGTTAACTTTGTCAAGCGAGTTACCGAGAATATCAAGAAAGCAGCCCGTATGCCGGCGGCTATCCCCAGAGACGACCATAAGATCGTGATTAGGCCCAGGGGCGGCCTGAACGTAGCTCGAATCGAGACGGCGGTCGTCACGGACGCCATTATGGCGGCCGCGGGGACGGCGAAAGAATACCAGGGCGAAGACATGGTGTGCATCAATGCGGCGCAGGACATTTTGTCGTGAGCACGCCGAGCGAGCAGAGAGCCGAAATTTACACTAAGATCAGGACCGTCGAATTCGGCAACATGGAATTTGAGGTTTCCGCCTACCGAACCGCGCCCGAAGGGACGGCGAAGGGAATCATCAGAGGTATCGCAATTGACGACTCGCCCGAAGACATAAATGAGGCGGTCGTGACAAAGTATAACCCAACGGCGCTAGAGGCGCACAGGATTGGAAATTCTACAGCGGTCATCGTCCTCTTTGAAGGACAGAGAGTGCCCCGGTACGTAATATACCGAGCGGCACTGCTCAAGTGCGGGCTTTACAGGAAACATCATGAAGTGTGTAGATGTTGCGGAAAAGTCGGACACCGCATCGACGTATGTCCAACCCCGGAGACCAGAGTATGCTTCGCGTGCGGGGAGGCCAACCCCGACGCGGACCACGAGAAGGCATGCAAGCCAAGTTGTAAGCTATGTGGAGGAGCGCATCCGACGGCAGATAGAATTTGCAAGAACAAGTTCAAGGTCCCCTTCGTCGTCACGAAAAGACAGTGGGAGCGCCGAGAGGAACGCGAACAGCAACAGCTCCAGAAGACAAGACCACCAATGACGTCATCGGACTTTCCACAACCAACAGGCGGGGTGTGCACATTCGTCCGCAAGGGCATCGTATTCCTCGAGCACGAGCTGACCACCGGCGGCTGGACCGATAGCAGCGCGGTGGAGGTGATCGTTGGGAAGAAGAAGAGGAAAACCAACGTGCTCGCGGTCAACGTGTACAGCAGCCCCAGACATAGAAAGCAAAAGTTCCGCACGCTCATGCAAAGGGCACTGCAAGCGACGAAGAAAGGCACGATCGTAATAGGGGGTGACTTTAACGCACCACACTACGACTGGGGATACGATAAGACAACCGAAAAGGGGAGAGACCTATTGCAAGACGCCACGGACGCGGGGCTAACGCTAATCACGAACCCGGAGACCCCCACAAGAACGGGTACTTCGGTCGCCAGGGACACCACCCCGGACCTGACGTTCGTCGAAATAAATGGGAACGACACCGCAACGTGGAAAAACACCAAACACGACTTCGGCAGCGACCACATGGTCATAGAGATCCGGGTCCCGCTGGGGAACGGTGCAAGCCAAGAGAAACGAACACACAGATACACGAACTGGGAGGAGTTCCGGCGTCAGCTCCCAAGCCAGCATGGTAACATTGAAGATATAGAAGCGTGGTCGAAGGCGATAGTAGAAAACACCCGAAAACGTGACGACAGAGATAGAAACGGACGAAGACATACACGAAATGGATAGCAGATTGGCCCACCTCATCGAGGCGAAGACTGCCCTCAAGAAAAGGTGGAACCAACAACGAAAAAACAGAAGGCTCCGCAAAAAGATCGCGGAAATCAACAAGGAAATAGAGAAACACAGCAAGGAGCTCGGCCGGCAGCAGTGGGAGCAAACGTGCAGAGAGGCGGACGGCCAACTCCATCTGGGCAAGACGTGGCGACTGCTCCGGCACCTCCTCGACGATACCCAGACCAAGGGAGAACAACAGTACAAGCTCAGCAGAATTATACACAAGGCGGTAGCGGAGCACGGGGAAGCGGAGGTAAAGAGGAGACTCGACGCCAAATACCTCCCGGTTTCCCCAAAGGAAAAGCACCCAGAATACCAGGGGGCAGAGAACATCGAGGTTGACCAAGACATCGAGGAATGGGAGGTCCGAAATGCGATGCAAGACCTGAACAGGCGTTCGGCGTCGGGCCCGGACCGCGTCAGCAACAAAGCGCTCAGAAACTTGAACGACGCGGCCGTGACGGCACTGACGGCGTACTTCAATAAATGCTGGAGGGCCGGCAAGCTACCACGCCAGTGGAAGGAAGCCAAAACCATCCTCATTCCGAAACCAGGCAAGTCGCCCGACATCGAGAATCTACGCCCAATATCCTTAACATCGTGCGTGGGTAAACTGCTAAAGCACATCTTAATGACCAGATGGCAACAGTACCTCGAAGAGGCAGAGCTCTACCCGGATTCTCTCGTCGGCTTTCGAAGCAAGCTTGGAACGCAAGACGCCATGCTCCAACTCAAGAAGGAGATAGTAGACTACGAAACTCACACCAGCGACAACAGGGCAATACTGGGCCTGGACCTGCAGAGCGCCTTCGACAAAGTCCGGCACTCTGCGATCCTCGCCCAAGTGTCGCACCTGAACATGGGACAGAGATCTTACAATTACATTCGGGATTTCCTGACCGACCGCACGACTCACATCTGCGCCGGGGATCTCCAACTACCAGAGAAAACGCTCGGCAGCGAGGGGACACCACAAGGCGCGGTAATCTCTCCGCTGCTCTTCAACTTGGTCATGATCGAAGTCGCCAACCGGCTGCGGAGCGTCGATGGGGTACGCCACACGGTTTATGCCGACGATGTGACGCTGTGGGTCACCGGCGGCAGCGACGGCCACATAGAGAATACACTACAAGAAGCAGTAAAAACGATAGAGGACCAACTGAAGGGATCGGGGCTGGTGTGTTCCCCCGCAAAGTCGGAGCTGATGGTGATTCCACCCAGGGGAACGAGCCGCAAGAAGCAAACTATCCGAGACTGCGATTAAATCCGCATACGAACGCAAGGGGGGCACATCATCCCCGAGGTAGCCAAGATTAGAGTGCTGGGCATGATCATCGAACGCAGCAAAGTCAACGGGGCAACGGTCTCCAAGCTCGAAGCTAAGACCGGCACGGCACTGCGTCTCATACGCCGCGTCGCCAATAGAAGAAGCGGGATGAAGGAAGCAAGGCTCGTCAGACTGATTCAAGCCTTCGTGATGAGCCATATCACCTACGTCGCCGCCTTCCATAATTGGCGGCAGTGCGAGCGGAAGAAGATCGACGCGATGATCCGCAAAGCTTACAAATCAGCATTAGGACTCCTAGGATGCACGAGCACGCAGAAGCTCGAAGCCCTGGGACTCCACAATAGCCTGGAAGAGATCGCCGAGGCACAGCAGACGGCGCAGCTCACCAGACTGTCGGGAACCAGGACCGGCAGATCTATCCTCAAACAACTAGGCATCGGAGCCAAGGAAGACGACCACCGGATGCAGGAGCAGATACCGCGGGAGCTGGGCAAGCACATCGTCGTGAGCCCAATCCCGCGGAACATGACTCCCACATTCCGTCAAGAAAGAAGAGAGGCGAGAGCCAAGGCGCTGATCGCGCTACACGCCGGCGATGAGGGAGCCGTGTTCGTGGACGCGGCCAGTTACAAGAACATCGGCGACACCTTCAGCGTCAGCGTGATCGGAGCCAAAACGGGTGAGATCAGGATGGCGGCCAGCGTGCGGACCACTGTGCCCAGCCAGGCAGAAGAAGTGGCGGTAGCCCTCGCCATCGCGGACCCCAGAACGAAGACGGTGTTGTGCGACTCGCGAACGGCAGTGCGCAACTTTGCGAAACAGCGAGTGTGCAGTGCGGCAGCGCGCATCCTGCGAAAGGCCGAAGTCAACGGAGTCATCACCAGTGCGGTGATAAAGTGGTTTCCCGCCCACGCGGGCGCGGAAGTGGCGGGCTCGCTGGGGCTCACCAACCACAACGAGACGGCCAACTCCGTGGCGCGTGGACTCGCCGGCCGCGCCCCGGTAACGGCCGCCGCCGACGTGGTGGATCGCCCCGAGAAGGACACCATGGACGCTTACAACGAGGTAACCCTGTGGTACCGGTTAGCCAGAAGAACGATGGCCCTGCCCCACCCCCGTCTGACGCGGGAGGAGGCGGTGGTATTCCGCCAGTTACAGACTAACTCCGTGATAACCCCAGTGTTAGCAAAGCACCTGTGGCCGGAGGTATACGTAACAGACTTATGCAGACTGTGCGGGAAGGAAAGGGCCACGTTGGCCCACATCCTGGAAGACTGCGAATGCGCGAACGCGGACAACAGTGCAGACGTTCTCCCGCCCCTCATGGAGGAGGCGAAGAGATCCGAAGACTACGACGTCCAACACACGGCCGTCCAGAAAATCCTAGCGGCATTCGAGAAGCAGCGACCGGACGGGATGGAAGCAGAAAGGGTTAACCCGAGTACGCTGAAGCCCGCCGCGAGCGGCTCTCCCCGCTAAGAAGACGTCCGGCCACGTCGCCCCAAGAACCCACCTGAGAGGGTGGGCTGATAGGGGTTACTGCAGGAGACCCATTAAAGTTGCTCTCTCTCTCTCTCTCTCTAGAGCGCAGCTCCTAGGGGCCCGTTCCCGGCTTGAGCGGCGTCGGCGTCGCCGTTGGCGTCGCCGTCGGCGTCGCCGTCGGCGTCGCCGTCGGCGTAACCAAGGTCATCCCAAGGTCACGTGGCCCCCAAGGTCATCCCAAGGTCACGTGACCCGCAAGGTCACCCCAAGGTCACGTGACACCCAACGTCACGTGACCCCCCCCCCCCCCGAAGTCACGTGACACCCCAGGTCACGTGACCACCGCCGAGGTCACGTGACCTCCCCGATGACGTCACCGGCATCCGCATCGTCATCGTCATCATCACTGATGACGTCGACCGTGCGGATGCCGGTGACGTCACTGATGACGTCATCAGTGATGATGACGATGACGATGCGGATGCCGGTGACGTCATCAGTGACGTCACTGATGACGTCATCAGTGATGATGACGATGACGATGCGGATGCCGGTGAGGTCATCAGTGACGTCACTGATGACGTCATCAGTGATGATGACGATGATGATGCGGATGCCGGTGACGTCATCAGTGACGATGACGTCATCGGGGAGGTCACGTGACCTCGGCGGGGGTCACGTGACCTGAGGGTGTCACGTGACTTCGGGGGCATCCGCATCGTCATCGTCACCATCACAGATGACGTCACCGACATCCGCATCGTCATCGTCATCATCGCTGATGACGTCATTGGAGTCCGCATCGTCATCGTCACTGATGACGTCATCAGTGACGTCACTGATGACATCATCGGCATGGTCACGTGACTCCCCAAGGTCACGTGACCCCCCCAGGTCACTTCACCCCCCAGTACCCTTCCCTCCTCCTCCTCAAGAGCTGCGCTCTAATTCGGTGTTACAGGGAGTTGTAAACGGCTTTCACTTTTTTCCCCGTGTTATATGTATGATGCACGGGCAAGCGCATGTAAGGAGCGTGAAAATAAATTTATTATCACGATAATACCTTTTTTTGTCAATTTTGAATTTGACGTCGACTAGCGCCACTTGGGTAAGGGTAGTGGTTACTAGGTCTTGCGAAAGTTAATGCCTGCTACTAGCGAAAGGTAGTGGGAAAATACTGAGTTGGCTAGTAGTCGTCACTAATTTTTTTTACCTAGGAACCGTTATTAGCTAGACCGTTAATACCTTCGGCTGCTACAGTACACTCTAAAAAAAAGGGTGTTACCTTACACTTATTGTCTCATCTAATGCACCCCAAAAGTTCAATTCGACGTACGGTGCACTATAGTCGAACAGACGGCCCCAAATTTTACGAGGGCCTTGATAATGGTGCGATATAACCAGAGTTGGAAAGTAATCCGTTACAAGTAACGGATAACTTGTAATCTGTTAGTTTTTTTAGTAATTTTTTTATTTGCCACGTTAAATATTTTCGGAAGTAATTTGTAATGTAATTTCGTTACAAAATGTTATTAACAAATTACTTTAATTACTCGTTACTTTTTAAAGATATGAGCATAATACAGTAACTGGAGCAATATAAGCGGAACATTCAGCGGCAAAAAGATAGCAATTTTAATAAAATAAAAAAAAAAAACATCAGGAAGGAGAGGATAGCCGAAAAGAAAGCACTATTTTTTGTATGACCGGTCACCAGGACCGCTAGATAAACGGGCAAGGCATGTGCAAATATATGAAAAACAAATATCACGTAAGACAACGCCGACTAGGCTCTCCGTCGCCGCAGACTTTGATTTCCTACTGGCTGATGCCCAAAAAGGGATTTATGTTAGGTCTATACAAATCTCCGTCGGTTATTTCGCGCTATTTATGTGTAATTATTAATATCATTAAATCACGTTGTATTTCTTTTTGCAATAAGGCGTCGTGTATAGGATTCTTTTGAAGAATGACATTTATTATCTCTCTCACTCTCTCTGCACATTTTGTGTATATGCCTTCATATCTATGATGTGAGCACGCAGTCCTTTATGGCGAACCCCGCGACTCAATGTTTAATACTGCCAAACACAGAAGAAAAAAACGCGTTTCCGCAGATCGGCTCTAAAGCTGGCGTGTTTTCGTGTATCGTCCTCCCATGTCGGCCTCAAGTGGTTATGGGAAGTTCACATAGTCATATTTATAGATGATAATAAAATATTTTAAATTAAAAACTCAAGATTTGATAACACAAATAAAGGACCGATCACCTTAAAGATTTCACATCGATAAGTAAATGCTCCCCCGAAGTATGTGGAAGAGGCTCGGGAAATCTTTTCCGGCGTTTCTCCATTAATGTTACTGTTACGGCACGACGAACATGTATTCGATGAGGTACATCACTCCTGTGGCGAAGCAGGGGCTGAGGACGTGCTTATCGCTATTGTTTTTCCCCCGAAATCCCGAACGGACTCTGTATCCCTTCAAATGCTGCGATCGTGCACTACGCGGAGCATGGTAACAGTTGCCTAAAAGCCCCTCTTGTATAAATTTATCATACATTAGAGATCTCGCACAGCTCTTACTTATATGCTGAAAAATCGAAATTATGGACACTTTTGTTTCTAACTTTGGATGAGAACCTGTGGGACAATTGTTTGAAGGACCCCACGATAGTCTCTGACAGCTTCAAAAGAACACGGACACCCCCAGAAATATATTTTTATTTGCGAGGCGATTTAATATTCTGTTAGCAGACCACCCAATCGATGGTGTGGTGCAGAGTAACGTATAATTTTATTAAAGCCCAAAACACTCAACTGTTCCAAACCGAAACCGCAACTCGAGCACGGAAGCTCATGGCCGGAAATCATGTGGCGACACCCGACGAGGTTTTTGTTTTCTTTTCTCCGCTTCTCCGGTGTGTGAAGCAGACGACGAACTTGCGTGCACCGTTTTTTGTGCGGTTGTTTCGCACTTATATTCCTTCCGCTCAATGTTCTGCGCTTGAAAATCAATTGGCCGGTACTAGGAACGGCAGTTCCGAAGTAGCGGCCCCTCGTCCGTCGCAACGTTGATCCGTCTTGCAGCACGCTTTACGTCGCCATATTGAGAATGACGTGCACACTTACTTTCAGTTTGCTTGGGAGAAGAGCGTGTCGTTCAAGCCATGGAGGAAGAAAGAACAAAACAATTAAAACAGGGACAACACAACCACATCTTTCATAGATGTGGTTGTGTTGTCCCTGTTTTAATTGTTTTATTCTTTCTTCATCCATTACTTTTAGTGATCTATGCAACACATTGTTTTAGAGCGCAGCTTTTAGGCGCCCGTTTCCGGCTTGAGCGGCATCGCCGTCGCCGTCAGCGTAATCACGCGGTGCATTATGGAAAACGTCGCGTAATGCACCGCGCGGGACCCTCGTGACGTCATACGTGACGTCACGTGACCCTCATGATGTCACGTGATCCTAGTGAGTCACGTGACCCTCGTGACGTCACGCGACCCTAGTGACGTCACGTGACCATCGTGACGTCACGAGTCCCGCGCGTTGCATTATGGGACATTTCTCATCATGCACCGCGCGGGGAGGAGGAGGAGGGAGCGGGAGTAGGGTCCTGGATGGTGAGGGGAGGGGAGGAAGGATAATGGGGGAGGCGGAGAAGGAGGAAGAAGAGAAGAGAAAAAGGGAGGAGTAGGAGGGAGGATGAGGAGGTGAGGAGGGAGGGAGGAGGGGTATGTACCCTTAGTACCCTTCCCTCCTTCTCTTCAAGGGCTGCGCTCTAATTCGGCGTTACAGGGTGTTGATAAACGTCTTTCATGTTGCACCGCGCGGGGAGGAGGAGGAGGGAGAGGGAGTATGGTCCAGGAAGGGAGGGGAGGGGAGGGAGGAGAATGGGAGAGGGGGAGAAGGAGGAAGAAGAGAAGGGAAAAGGGGAGTAGGAGGGAGGATGAGGAGGTGATGAGGGAGGGAGGAGGGGTATGCTCCACCCTTAGTACCCTTCCCTCCTTCTCTTCAAGGGCTGCGCTCTAATTCGGCGTTACAGGGTGTTGATAAACGTCTTTCATTTTTCAAATAAAGTACTTGCAGTTTTTTGGAGGCCACGAAAATGGGGTTCGTATTCGTTTCCGTATTTAATACTGAATGTGTGCCTTAGATGACCCAAGAATTTTAATATATTTTGTACCCATTGTGTGAACCCCACGCGGTCATGGAAAAGAAGTGAGCGTGACTGAAGCCAGCCAATTCTCGACCGGCTGTTTTCGGGCGGCACAAAACGAATCTCGAGCCGGGATAAAGCATCGTATGAAATATGTAGCTTGTACTGTGGGGGTCGTTTATAAAATACCTTTTCCTGACGTAAAGTGTTATATTGCGCAGACGGGCACATGAATTAATGTTAGAACTCGAGAGCATTCTCTGTCTTTGAAATCTTCACCTTCTGGTCACCTAGCCCTTCATTGCGATAGGTGTGGCTGTTCACCTCGGTTAGGTGACATCGAACTTTCGCCTGGACATTCACAAAAATGGCTAAGGAAATTCATGAAGCATTTTCATTCAGCAACACGGTTACGATCTATATATGCGTAAGTCCAGAATCAGTTACGTTATCCAGCGAAGAGTTTGAGTTTGTTCGGATTTTGGGCACGTTTGTTCAATACTTTGTTTCAGCTTCTGTGAGAGCGATTCTATGGCTACAAGCGCGTACATGCAGCCTAAAAACAGTGCCCACACACCATTAGGCCCGGTGCAAGAGAGAAACGTACAAGAATAAGGGCTCGCGGTAGTTTTGGTTTCGGTCAGACCTGAGGTGGAACGATGTAGAGTTATATATTTCTCTACTATTTAATTTCATTTTTTATTCTTTTTTTTTGTAATGATATTTTCTGTTAGAAATTTTTCGGATTACCCCTACATATGGAATTCTTTTTTTTTCTTTGTTTGTCTTCTTATGTTTATGTGTTTTAAGAAGACGAAAAAGATAGTAAGTCGTTAGCGCTGTGTCTGCGTCCCTTATTCTATACTTGTCATTGTGTTCGTTTGCGCTGTTTTAATTGTATGTTTACTTTGCGCCGCCGACTAGCCCACCTCCAATCATTACTGCGAACATTACTCGAGCCAGAAATTGTCACCTGGTCGGTTAGGCTCTAATAGGTCATGTTAGAAAAAAAAAAAAAAAAAAAAACAACCTCGGCGAGCCTAAATACCCTGTTAGAGTTCCTTTAAAAAACACAGAGCAAGGCGAGTGCGAAACAACATATTTTTGCTCAGTAGTCCATTCGATTGCGTCAACGAATGACAGAGAAGAGAACATGAACATAATAGGTCCTGCGTTGTTTTTTTTTAAGTTGTCGGTGACTATAGGAGGCATAGGCCTACTCTATTCTTTTTATCCTTCAACCCTATTGCTTTATTTTGATGAGAGAGACATCCTCGCCGAAATTTCTAGTCTCTTCCCAGACACCAGTTTTTATTATAGATGCGTGATTTCTAAGCGAAGTGGTCGATTGCTTGAACTTTTCGACCGACCAATTTTTTGCGATTGTAGTTATCTAGCTCTACGGGAGAGGAGTTTACTCGAGGTTGCTCATTCCATAATTATTTCTGAAGTTTTCGATTCGGTTCATTATTCAGTAACGGCCTATGTCCGATTGTTGTTAGTAAAGTTGGCATATGCGTATTCCACCAACTGCAAAAAGCTTTATTTTTAAGAAGTATAGTACTGCGACGTAACTCGTTTAGGTATGCTTTAAAGCAAGAGGAGATTGTTTTCGCTCCATGCTAAATTTAGGATATGTAAAGAGTCAGACACAAATCAGCAGGCTTTCATCTATTGCTGGTAGGAATTCCTTTTTTTGGCAAACTTGAAAACAGGCTCCACCAATCTAGGCACAATCTCTAAGTTTTACTCGTGAGTAGGCTTGAACCACTACTTAAAAAAAATCAACGAATCGTTTTTCTGAACAGCAATGACTGGGCCCGACCCTGGCAAAAGAGACCGCGTTATGAAAGGAAAACATGGACGGTTCAAACAATTTGGATCATTGGTATATTATAGATCCACCTGTCGAGTCAGTGTACACTCTAAGACATCTAGTGCGTCTACTTCCCCGAACAACACTTGGGAGAGTGAATTCCTGTAATCCAGGGAGGGCACCTCGGCGAATGACGAGGCTGACACTAAACTAAGACCTTAAAATAAACTGTGCTGCGACATTGAGCCTGACATAGCACGCGAAAGGTTATGGTATGAATCACAGTGCAGCATGGAGGTAAGAAGCTTCTGGAGGCGACATGCGCCACCAGAAGTGGAGCCAGAAGTGTGGAGGGACACCGTCCTAACAATGACCAGAGCCACAGCTGTTTTGGTCACCCTCGGGTGCACCCAAGGCTGACCAAAAGAGCTGTGGTTTTGGTCATCGTTGGGAGCGTGCCCCTTAACAGTCCTGGCTTCACCTCTGGTGGCGTCGTATCAACTCCAGTATCTTCGTACTCCCATGGAGTGCAGCCTATATTCTTTACGGTTTAAACATATGTTCAGTTTCATCATTCGCCGGGATTCCTCCACGAATTACAGCAATGGG
Organism: Ixodes scapularis; assembly: GCF_016920785.2. Classification (NCBI taxonomy): domain Eukaryota; kingdom Metazoa; phylum Arthropoda; class Arachnida; order Ixodida; family Ixodidae; genus Ixodes; species Ixodes scapularis. The sequence continues at coordinate 20,559,476 of NW_024609835.1, forward strand.
TTCTTCCAAGTATTTTTGTGGGAAAAGCAATCGGCTAGGTCACATCGGCTAGGTGCCATGAAAAAAGAAAGAGAATTTAGAAACTAAAAGCACGATCCGAAAATAAAATTAGCTGCGATTTTCTTCTGCACACTCCTCTAATGCATGAAATGCAGTAATAAAGACCGATTATTTAATCTTGATAAGAACACACCTAACAGTGGTTTTGGGGAAAGAGGAACATATTATTTACGACTTTGTTAAATAGTTTTGGGAATTTGACAGCACGTGCCACCATGATATCACGTGACACCAGGGGTTGACACCGTGACGTCATGGTGTTGCGTGACTTCACTTCCAATGATGTCACATCGATCTCCGCACACATGTCAGAAGGAAAATGACGTCACGGAGTCAAGTGCTGGTTCACGTGATACCATGACTTCAAAAAATGACAATTTCCACGCTAAATTTAGCGGAGAAATGCATGGATGAATGGACATCTTTCTGGGGATCAGAGAGTTGTGTGAAAAGGCATTGCATGCTATAGCAACGTTCGGTCCCTCTTGTAAGCGGCCTTTATCCAATCGACCTGCTTTAAAATCCTACGCCACTTTGTTTGGCAACGCCCTCTAGCACCGATAAATTCCCGCAGGGAACGGAGGGATCGGGAAGCAGCGGAGCGGACTCATCTCGGCTCAGATAGACCCCGGACTGAGAGCCGTTTTAAGGGGGCCGAATAACGTACATTTGCCGTGAGTGAGAATTTGTATGAAAGCAATTTCTAAAGCAGCGACCACCAGGCTCGCTTTGTTCACCAGAGCCGTTTCTGGCTCTTTCGGGGGACAGCGCCGTGCGTTCGCTCTGGCGTGTTTCCGGCCTGGCCTTCCATTAGATGGATTTGCATCCCCTTTTTGTTCCGCGCAGCCTCAGGTAGCAAGCGGCTCCTGGGAGTGTGGACCGCCCCGTGCTGTGCAACAGAGGTTCTTCGGGTCGGAAGAAAGTAAAAAAAAACACGAGGGACATTTTCTGCCTCCAAGCCATTGTCGAGTTGTGTCGAGTGCCGACTACTTTTTCACTCTGACATAGATAATTGGGAAGCAGCGGCAGCAAGCGTTTTCTTTTTGTGTCGATACCTTTTATTCGTGAAGATATGTTTTAGAGGGCTGGACATTTGGAGTTTTGTTTTTTCAACGACGAGACTATAAATAATAAAGGATATATTTCCCTCTGCGTATTGAACAGCGATATGCATAAATTAGCAGCATTAATTCGATTCTATCTTTTTTATATTTAGAGCCCTTCGAAACATCTTGAGGGTAATGTGTCGAAAAAAAAAGACAAGAACGAAGGCTTAAATAAGTCACTATTTCAACGCCCTTTCTGATTAACCATGAACATCACCAAAAAATCACCATACCATAGCATTTATATATTTTGTGTAGTAAGAAGATAAGTAATAAGAAGATAAGGCTGAAACAAATAAAATTGCAACTTTTCAAACATTGCCTATCCCATTAAGAATGCCGTAATTCGAGTAATTCTTCTGCTCAATTATTGAAATGCTCGTTATTACTCAATAACATCAACCATTAAAATATTTGTCACAGTAACCCTGGAGCGAGTGAAGAAAAAAGGGACGGACAGACACGAAACTTCGGGTCGTGTTGGAGATTCGTGTCTGTTCGTCCCCTTTTTTGTCCCCTCGCTCCAGGCTTACCATGTCCGTTTTTAACCATACCTAGTTCAGTGTTCATCCTACAGAGCCTTTGGGACTTTTATGGAATTATTTGACTTTATGATGCACTTCCTACTATATGGTTGCACACATCTTTAACCCTTTATTGTTTTTTGTTTTCTTTTTTTACCGTCAAGCGTGCCAGCTGGGTATATATTATTAAATGACTCACGATAAAAAACGTTTATCACTGCATACGAAAAACGGTTAAGACTCTAGTGTTGTAAATTATGGCACTTGTCTTCCAATTTCGCTTGGGGAAGATAGAAAGGAATCACGACACATCAGTTTAAACGAGAAAAAAAATGTGTTGCATCGAATGTCAGTTTAGCGATTTTGGCGAGTAGAACACTCATTTGCTTACCCAAGTGTTTGCGTTCACAGTTTCTTCCTTTTCCGCTATGTAACGTGCGCTTTACTAAATGAATAAGTCTCAGTCTTTCCTTCTTTCATCGTGCAGGGTCTGAAAAAAGAAAGAAAGCAACACATGATGCCGACCCCGGCAGCACTGGTGATCCTCCTGGTCTTGTGTAGTTGCAGCGGAGCGAACGAGGTAGTTCGAGAAACAAGGCATGGCAGAGTTCGGGGAAAGAAGATCGAGACGCTGGGTACCACAGTCGAGGAGTACAAAGGAATCCCTTACGCCGAAGCCCCGGTGGGCGACTTACGTTTCAAGGCACCAGTACCCCGGCCGCCATGGGAAGGTACTATCGACGCGGACTTAGAGGGAATCGCATGCCCACAGATCAATGTCTTCAGGACCTTGAAACTCGAACTGACTTATACAGAGGACTGCCTCTTCCTCAATGTGTGGACTCCGGAATATGCCCAGGGACGCAATGTTCTCGTGTGGATACATGGCGGCGGGTTTGTATACGAGAGTGCCTTCATGCCCTACTACAACGGAGTCGCCCTGGCTGCCAAGACGGGCTTTGTCGTGGTATCCATGAACTATCGCCTCGGCATTCTCGGATTCCTCAATGCCGATTCCCCGGACGCTCCCGGAAACCAGGGTCTGCTCGATCAGGCCCTGGCCCTGAGGTGGGTCCGAGACAACATCGAAGTCTTCGGAGGAGATCCGTCCAAGGTCACCATATTCGGAGAAAGTGCTGGCGCCATGAGTGTCAACTGTCACCTGATGTCCCCTGTCAGTAAGGGACTCTTTCAAAGAGCCGTGATGATGAGCGGAACCATGTTTAGCGTCGATTTCTTCGACACGGTTCACGAGAGCCTGGTGAGGGGAAACGATGTCGCTAAGGTGATCGGCTGCGCGGCGGAAGGCAAGGATTTGGTATCCCATCCCGACGAGGTACTTCGGTGTTTGAGGTCGAAGATGGCGGACGAACTGGTCCTCACGACCGCAGAAGTAACGCGGCCAAAAGCGTTTTCGTTCTTTCCAACGATTCATAACGAGTTTCTACCGAAGGTTCCCCTGAATGCCATGAACCGCGGATTCTTCAATAATGTCGACGTCCTAGCCGGAGTCACGTCAGACGAAGGAGCTTTAGTTCTCGCTTTTCCTACAAAGTCAGAACTGTTGAGAGAGTCTTTGGAAGACTTTGATCTAGCCAAGGTGGAGCGGTTACTCCTCGAAGCGGTGTCTTCCTGGACGAAGGTCGAAAACCCTACCATGCTTGACCATTACAGAAAAAACGTCAGCCCTGTAGGAGACAAAGGAGAGCTTGTGAGGTCGCTCCTGGACTATTTGTCAGACAGAGCGTTCGTGTGCCCGTTGCAGTTCTTCAGCGAACGATATGCAGCGAGAGGGAACGCCGTCTATTCCTACGTGTTTGCACACAGATCGCGAAAGGACAAATTCCCTTCGTGGATGGGTACACCGCACGGCTACGATATCTCGTACTTCTTCGGTTTTCCTTTGATCGCTGACGCTCACTTCACGGCAGAAGACAAAAGCTTCAGCAGGGACATCATAAAAATACTGACGTCGTTTGCTGCAAACGGGTAAGATGTAAAGAGTATTTCTATGCACTCTCTTGATGACACGTGATCTTTGAAAAAAATTAAAGCATACGAAGCCTTATGTATGCCGGGTAAACTAGCCTCTTAGCAAAAGAAATGACGATAGTCAGTCGATATATTGGGTCTATGACGAACCTTGTTTTTGTAGAGTGAAAAACAGCTTGCGTCTCACTAAAAGCTTAGATTGTGTAAGAATGAAGTGTCAGCAGTTTAGGTAAGATACCAAAATCTAGAAACGCACGGCTACCCAAGTGAATAGTTAAAGTAACAATACAACAACTATAGTTGAAACATGTAAAAAGCATATAAGTGGGCCTTTTTATTCGGAGATCTTATTCGGGGCAAGAAAAGTTATCCCGGCCTCAGTGAGTCAACATTTCAAGCATAACATAGAGAACGCTGAGAGTTTACGTCGTCCACGCACAGTTTGTATTGCACATTATGTGTTTCTACTTTTTCCTATGTATCTGGGAGTCATTTAAAAGTTTAAAATGCTATGCACCTCGAGGTGAACCCGCGCCGCTAGTGCGCGACGAGAGTTGAATTCATTTATTATATTATGATGAACTTTTGACGCTGCTTGCTTGATTGACCCCATTGGATGGTAGGGTGGGTTTCGGTCGGACTTAAAGGGAAGCGGAGAATAAAGTGGATAGCGCGGCGTAGATAGCACACCACAGATCTCAACGACGAGACCTTTGTTGCGGTTAAGGTGTACAAGTCAAGTTGAATTATGTTTTTTTAACGAGATATACAATTGTCTTTTTAGCATAAAAATCCAGCAATGCAAAAGGGAAACCAAGTCGAATGTTTTTATGATATTGCTACTGTGGTACGCAGAATCAAATGTTCTCCGCACATGTTTACATACAGCTCATAGGTTGATCTTAAATATGAATCTTCCTATCTGTTCGTGAAGTGAAAAAAAATGTTACTGCCTAATCTACTAGCGATTGGACTGATCACCAGCAAAATATAAGAAGAAACAAATCTACACATTTGACTTCCAATTTTTGTACGAAATAGTTACACATAAAGAAAAAAACACAGAACACAGCGAAAGTTTCGCCGTCTGTGTTCTGTCCTTTATGTGTAAAAGTTTTGTAATAAAAAAAAGTATCCAATGCCAACGCGTTTCCTAAAATAACAGTACATTTGACTTCTTAATGTGCTTTGCTATACTGTAACTAACGTATTTTATTCTCATATAAATCTTTACATTGTGCAACCCACAGGAAATAAATGGCATCGAACTTTACTTTTAAAATCTTAAAATGCACGAAATGCAGCATATTTAAGGAGAAATTGCTTATGTTTGTCTAGAAAACATGAGACAGTTTTTTTTTTCTGGACGTGAAGAGCATAAATGCCACCTTTAAATTTAACGGGGAAGCCATGGGGAAGCCATACGTTCGTGACGTTAGGTCATATGAGGTCTCAATAAAACCGGCCAGAATGAGCACATTAAAATAATAAAAAAATTTGAAAGCTTCAAAGCTTCAATAAGGGTGCTGCCAGCTTCATAAAAAACTGGCAGCACCCTATGTATCGAAATTTTTATTACGCTTGGACTGCAGTATTTAGTTTAGAATTCATTACACCGTCGTTTCGAGAAGTGAAGTTCCTTTATTTTTATCGAATTCCCCGATACATTGAGCTGGGAAACTAAATTTGTATTAAGGTGTGGTGACGACTATGGGGGGAAGGGAGCAGTCTTTCATATTTTTCTCTAAAAATATAATACTTTAATAAAACATTGGAAGTAGTTTTAATTTCACAATAATTGTAAAGTATTGGAAATTTGCGACCGCTCTCATTGACGGTCACAAAAATGCTAATGAGGCCTACCGTATAAGTTTGGGTACTATAACGGATAAAGGCGCAATAAGTAACTAAAAAACGTTATCGAATCTTTCTTTTTGTTCACCCGACTTTTTTGTTTCAACGTAGAGCCCCACCTATTATTCGTTGAAAATTTATCAACATTGAAGCATTAAAGAACTAATTGTAATGTTGCTTAATGAATTGCCCTTTCCCTCTTGCCACCGAGGGAGGTCATTCGCATTATTATTGGAATTCTGGTGATAGTCGCTAGCCCGTATGAGCAGAGTGTCCAACTGGAACCTAACCAAACTGAAAACCGGAACGCAACCATTATTTTTAAATAACCGGATTCGAGCCGAGCCGGACTGAAACATTCGCCAATATCTTGACACTAAACCAAAAGTGAACCGAAAAAAAAAAAATATAGCGCTGACCTTTCAAGATAGTTCACGGTATTTTGGTTTGCTTCTTTTTTCGGTAATATTTCTATTTGAGTATCTGAGGATCAAAAATTGGCAGCTGAACTACTGTGCATTGATCAAATCGTCATGTGCAGAATTTGCAATGTATAAGAAATTGCGGCTTGTCGACGCACTTTTCTATTGGCACTATGATTAATCATTTGTCGTCACTTGTCACGTTGTCACGAGACGTCATGGTGTCTATCAGGTCACGAGGCCCCGCAACGTCACGGGACATGCTCATGTGACTTACTGCGTCAAGTCTATTCAAGTTGAGAGCCTCACTAGATTAATTAGCGTTGGGGACATCGTGACACGACATGACAACAAGACTTCGCACCGTTTGTCACGTTACATTGTGGCGTACTTCATTTTTGTGAGCTCGAGACAAGTGCTCGGGTTCACGACAATCGGCATCGCGAAACATTCAGGGAATGGATCGTGTTCAACTACAAAAGAGAATAGCCAAACCCTAACAATATCTGAAGCTCAGTCCATGCTCTATGCCTTGCCCCATCGTATGGCTATGATGAACACTGACAGTATATAATTTGCGTCAGAACACGTGGCCGTTTGTTATAATTGCGATTTGAGGAGGGGAGAGCTGTTTTTTTTCCTTCATTCGTTATTTTTGTCTACCCTAGCGTTGAGTGGAAAACTAATGGCTGTCTCGCGAGTTATCAACGTTAGGGATTAGTTTTTAGCAGTATTGGCGGTAACGCGTTAAAAGTAACGGCGTTACAGATAACGCGTTACATGTAATGGCGTTGTCCGTAGTGGGGTTCTTTTTTTCGGTAATGTGTAATGTACTCATTACATTTTTAACACTCTAATAGGTAACACACTTACGTTACTTATTTCGTGTAACGAGTAACGTACTTCCTGGTTACATATTCTTCCTAAGACCTAAAAGTATTATGCTTGCATTTTTATTGTGTTTGTTACCAAGCTATGCAAATTTTTGAGTTTTTTGCGTTTTCGTTTTTGAGTGTCTAGGTGAAACCGTGAAAAATAAAGTAATTATGTTCAGTTTCTGTATGAACATAATATTTCTTGAATTATGGCTCGTAGGCATCAATCGAAAATCGTGTTAATTCAGACTTAAAAATAAGTAACGCAAAAATAACCTCCGTCACTTTTTATCGGTAACGGTAACGGTACAGCGTTATTTTTATTTTGGAGAAACGTAGGACGGTATCGCGTTCATTTTATTTGCAGGCAACGGATAACGTACTTTTTTTCCTTTGTCTCAGTAACAGCTACAATTATTTACTTAATTCGTAGCAGTATCTACAAAAAGGTACGAATACTGTTGCACGACCAATTTTTACAGCGGAGCTGTTAAGGGCTAGGTTCCCCAGGATCGTGTCCGGTACCAAAATCTTGTCGACACAAACCTCCAAAAACCTCTGAACAACTATAGCCATCTATAAGCGACGGCGGCAAGCACACAACCAGTCTGGTTGCCGCCGTTGCTTGTAGATGGCGGCAACGTTTCCAGCTATCATAGAAGAATGTATAGTTTGGCGCGTTGGAAGGAATTCATCGTAGGAAACAGTACGAAGACAAAGGACGAAGAAGAAACACACGTGACCAGCGCAGCGCTCGTCACGTGTGTTTCGTCGTTCTTGTCTGTTTTGCGCGCTGTTTTCTACGTTCTTATCAGTTTCGGTTTAGACTCAGGATGGGCCGTGCGCGTGCCCTTTCGGGGAAAGAAGACTGGGTGCGGAAACAGCAGCGACGTACGCAGCAACGCGAATGGGTCCGCAACCGACGCGAATCCGCTGTCGCCTCGACTTCCACAGCGAAAGAGGGGCACGTCGCTTGCCTGGAAAGCCGCCGCCGAGAACAAAACCAGCGATGTAAACGGCGCCGGCGGGCTACGGAGGCCAAGCGCAAGTGCGAGGCCCGTGACGACAGCACCCCACGCCGGCTGAACAGTTCCCGGGTGCGACGGCGAGGTTCTGGAGTGAGTTCGTGGAAAACTCGCTTGGCGTCACGTGCGCCGTGTGCGACCGACTCTGGTTCGCCGGAGACTTATCCACGATCGGCGGCGTGTCGGACGAGAAGAATCGGGAAACGGGCGCGTGCGCGTTGCAGCAGTCTATTGAGTCGGCGGATGTCTACAAAGAACCGGCATGCAGATCGTGCCGAGATTCCCTGCTCAAAGGCGGGGTGCCCCGGCTCGTGACCGTGAACGACTTACCCACCCGTACCGGAGCACCCACCGAGGTTGAACGTGGTGGAGGAACGACCAGTGGCGCCTCGACTCCCGTTCATGAGCCTTCGGCGGTTGACGTGGTATAACAAAGACAACCGGGGACAATACGGTTTTCACATAACTAATTATCCAATCAAACCTTAATCCTTACATTTATAAATACTTAATTTTCAGCATAGTTCAGCTTTGCTGGTTTTCCTTCTTTAAGAGAGTGGAAAGGCTGAGAGTTTCCCATATACACATCACTGATGCATCGCAGCATGCTCTCGTTGTTGCTGAACAGTCTCAGAGCGTTGTCCCCGAGAATAGAAGCCTTGGAAGAACTAAATGTATTTATCTTACGTTACATAATACAAGTGAATGAGGAAGGAATCCTTGAAAAGAAAGACCCTAATGGTCTTAGGGTCGTGGGCAGATTGAGGTAGGGGGAGGCACCGCGCCCCCTACGCCCCCTAGGCCTACCTTTCTCTTTAATGGAAATAAAATGATATACACTGGCCAAAAGTTTAGCTTTTGGTGATGTAGAAAATATTTGGTCAACAAAATAGACCTAAGGTAACCTTTCAGCCGTAATGTCATCTCTCAGCAGAACCTCCCCCCCCCCCCCCCCAAATCCGCCTCTGCAAAGTGCACCTGAACGTTGGTGCCTCGTTATTGATTTACAGGAGTATCCTTGTCACGTCCTTCGCCAAGCTTCGACCACTTTCGTTTACTGTTTAACTTTCACAGTTGTTTGGTGCATAATTAGAACAATAGAGGATTATTGTTAACAAGTGGCAAAAATATAATTATCAAATGAACACCCCCAAACGGAGGAGGGTAAGAGTTCCTCAGGAAAAAATATTCTCTGGAGGAGCAAGTTAAATATTAAAATGAGGATGGGTAGTTTTAAACAGATACTGTGTCGTAAAGTTTTCTTGGATCCGCCTCTATGATGCAAACAAGAAAGCATGGCCCCGAAAACTTTGTTGGGAAAACACTCTTATCAGAAAGCACATTTTTCGGGTGCCAGACGCTCCCGCCGTTCCTCACGACGCTGCACTGAGGAAGCATGATTTGTGTATCTCAAATACATGGTGTGCACTGACCTTATGTTGGCTGCTGTTGTGACGGACTCGCTGCTGAGCGTGTACCTTCTGCTGCATGGATTTTGCACCACCAGATTTGATTTTCTCAGCAAAAAGCAAATCGCCATGACCACGAGCCTATAGTGCGATGACGTCACGATAAAACCTTTTTAAACAGATCAGTTTACTTTTAAACTTCAATGTTCGCAAAACTTATAAAACTAGCTGCCTGATTGTGATGTTGTGCCTTGTACAGATATATAGGTCTCACGATGATATCCCGCAGCTTAATGAAATGTTAGAGCGAATAACTGATGAAGTACAGGGTTGTAGATTGAGGGCCTAAAGCAAGTGCACGTAAAACCAAATATAGCATTAGCCTCCTGAGACAGTATTTATCGAAGTTTCAAACGTGTGCAAGCTCGTGCCCAAATGTTTTTCATATTCATATAAGATATAAGAATCATCGTCTGTCCTTCGCGCTACAAATGTATAATTAGGCATATAATTACATCTTTCTGTATTTCTTGATTTCAGTTGGGCGTTGTGTAGGTGATTATTTAGAAGACCGTTTCTTATCTTTCTTTCTGCACATCCTCCTGTATTTCCCTTCAAGAAATATCAAGTGAGCAGAAAACAGTTTTTACATACCCTGCTTCCCGACATTTCACACTGCCAAACAGCGAGCAAAAAACCATTTTCGAGTACGCTAGCGTATTTTCGAGTACGAGTCAGTCTTAAGCGGTTATGTGAATTTCACCGAGTGAAATTTATTCATGCCAATAAAAAGATTTACACCATAAGCAGACACACCATCAAATCATCTTTAGGATGCTCTGCAAATGATTTCAGTCGTTTTTATCCTGATAGGTACCTGTATCATTGATTTCAAAAAGTATTAAAACAATTTTATTTTTATTTTGAAGCTGATTTGAATAACTATGTCGATCCTGACACATAACTAACTTTCAAAAGGATGGAAATATGTTATTTCCTCTTTTATGTGATGAGAAACAATTTTATGTTTCTGTGGGCTGGACGAAAACAAAATAAACTGGGGCGGGTGGCAAAACCATGACTGTTACGCTCGCACACCTCAGGAAAGCGACCTAAGTACACTGTCATGTCAAGTAACGAGCATAAAATGCGACTTTGTTCTATTTAACAGAAAATTATCAATTAGCAAGGGTGGCGATTATTTGCGAATTAAATTTACCGGCATCTTGTCAAGGAGAAACCTCAACGGGCAGGCTATTCCGGTTAACTTATACATAAATAAGAAAATGTTCACTTGGGTATGCTCTACTGTAGACCAGCTCGGATCTGAGTACGAAGGCGCGTATAGATTAGAGCAATCAATTTTGATCACTCCTTTCTGCCTTAATTCATCGCCTACATGACTGTAAGTCAGGAAAACAAGCGTTTTGATTGCCACTCAGTGTTTCTATCAATGTTAGACTGAAACAGCTTGTCCTAAAACGTTCGAGACATTTTCAAAAGCTTTTAGTTGAGTTGCATCATCATCATCATAAATCTTGTGAAACGAATTTTGTAATCTATGTTCTAAAATATCAATGTAGACGATATGTGCGTGTTGTATGATTTTATGCACTGCAATTAATACCCTGTTTCAGAAGAATAGCTATGATTCAACCTTTTAGATCGCAACGCAAAGTTGTACCAATGACGCGTATTTTAAGCGACCTACGACAGCCTTTTGATTAATAAAAAAACATATATGGGACGGATATGAACAAACAAATTTTAAGACGTCAAAATACGACGTTTTTAAGGTTATTCTAGGTTTTTTTTACTGTTATGTTGAAATACATACCTTAATTTTTAATTTTTTGTTACCTGGAAATAAAACTTGATTTCACAAAGGGGAAAAAAACCTACCGCTACTCTTCTTATGTTGGAGATAGCGTCTATAAAGTATTGACAAAAAAATGCGGAAAATATATTTTCACTTTATCGGATCATATCGGGTCGAACCGGTGTGAACCGTTATTTTTGCTCCCCGGAACTGAACCAGAATTGAACAGAAACGTGAACCCGAACCGCACCGATAAAACTTTAGTTTCGACACTCTGCCTATGAGTAAGAAAGGTCATTGGTGCAGCGGTCGATCGCGTCATTTTAGTGTGACGTGGAGTGAGCTCTTTGTCGGTCGTGCAAAGCTTCTACTACGTCTTAAAAGCTGGATATTGAGCCGGAGGTTCGGATACGGACCTCTTAGAATTCGGCGCTCCTATCTCTCAGAGGGCGGGGGAGGGTGAGGGGGGAGGTTTAGTGTAACTTACAAGAGCACCTAACAAACACGCAAAGGCGTTTGCAGCTCAAGTAAATGTTTCTGCTCACGACCGCTTTATAAGGGAGTTTGTTCACTGGGGCGTTGAACATTGTTTACTTAAAGCACTCAATGATAAAATGTTTGACGCAGGCCATTGGGAGAGTCGATAGGGTCGATTTTTTGTCTTGACATAATGGGTAAGCTACTTTAGCGCACTTTTCGTGAATCTCAACTTGAAGATCCATTCTTTTCTCATCAGAACGTAGTGTGACTGTAGCGACTTTGACAAACACACCCACAACACGGCGCTATCAACTATCAACTATCACCCCAGTTTACAATACCTATCAGCGCTAACTTACTTTATGCACAATATGTATGTCTCTACAAAAATGAAGCAATATTATGCACATATCAGGCTTGTCATTTCTCGTGTTGCTGCTTTTGCGCACCCGTGAAACCTTACACCTTCTTTTTTTTTTTAAAGCATCAATCATGAGTATTTTAATTTACTCGGAGGATGACTTTCGGCATCGGCAACCATGCTTTCTAACCCTTACCCCATGCGCACACTGTAGACGTCACTTTTCCGGGTGTCTACAATTTCGATCGTGCACTGGGAACACGATTCGACCTACGCTCAACAAGCAAAAAGAACCACACCAATTTCAGCTATTTTTTTTTGTACTATAACGCGTGAGAACAATAATGTAAACATTGTACAGTTTCTCGCGCGTGAACGCAGACAGCCTATGCGCCGGCCATGTATCTATCAAGTATATGATATAGTGCGACTGTAGCGGCCCTTTCCCTGTCAATCTTGAGACAAATATTTTACAACTGGTCGCTTGGTTTATTAAAATTTTAGTAAATATTTAAGTTGACTATATAAAAAAAGCTATTTAAGCGAAAACTCAGATTCTTGTTTCTGTCTAGCCACGCAGATATGGATCTTGAGTTTTTTCAGAAAGTGTATTATGTCCCGCAGTATCCAACGCCGATCACAATTAACTGTGTGCTTCACCACATTATCAAATGCTTCTACCTGCATTATCTGTCAACGTTATGTGCGGTATGTGTCAACTGCATCGCATCCAAGATGTGGTTCACACATTAATAATTGGTCTCGATTTTATAGGTCTAGTCGCCAAAAAATTAGGTTTATATTTCGCCCCATTCTTCATCTAGTGTCAGTGGGAGAAAATTAGAGTTCTACCTGTTTACCACTCAAACTACTCTTCCGTCGAGAGCCTTTGAAAAATCAAGCGAATCAATAGATTAGTACGCAATCGGTTCTACCTGCACTGCCTTGGCAAAAAATGCCTCACTTTACTTTTTTTTTTTTTTTTCCTGTCGGGCACGCGATGGTATTTCTGATTAAGCCTGGCCCGTGCAATTTGGGAGGGTGGCAATAGAGAAAAAAAAGAGTGAAGAGGAGGCATTGTGGTGGAGGAAAGGGGTGGTATATCTTCGAGTTAAAATAAAAACATCGACCAGGAAATAATATCTACTTTTATTCTCATGGGTTTTCGTGAATATTGTGATACGCAATTTGAAGGAGGTAGATTTGAAATACTGTTCCAGGAAAAGCAAAGTACAGCAAGTGTAACTTGGATGATTGTGGACGTAAATCTAGAAAGTGGCGTCAGCCAGCGTGCATCATCAGTGTAAACAATTTCTCAATTGCTTAGACGAAAACCATCAAACGCATATTTAATAAGGTGCCGAGAGTGGAACCTAAACCTTGTCTTCAAAATTTAAAAGCCAGATCGCGAAAAAATGCGTCAGTTAAACAATACAAATTAAGAAGCATCGGAGGCTTAGCAAAGAGTGTCCCAGGAGTAGTAGCGTAATTACTATTACCTTTTTTTTCAATTTTACATCCTCTAATAACATTCTAGTTGCGCCTGTTGAAACTACGTAATGTACACACCGTCGAACAATTAGTCTGCGCTTAGCGACCACCGATGGTTCTCACTTTTTTCTCTGCATTCAGATACTGCAATTTAACAAACAGTGAAATCTAACATGATTATGCGTGCCACCAACTGAGGTTAAAATATTTTTTTTGGTATCTGACAAATATTTAAGTGATATTAAACGAATATTTGTTTTCGATATTTCATTTCATTTTCATTTATTTCCTTTGAGAACCTGTGTCCGGGTATTACACAAGAGGGCGTGTGTAAGAAGACGCTTATTTAAACAAAAAAGTGTAAATCACACACAAAAAAAAACACAAAACAAGCTGCAAATGTTAAATGGCAATAACAAGTTAACAAGTCACTATACAAATTTATACCTCGTTCATTTGATTCAAGAAAACGCTGATAATTTCACAAAACTTAGATGTGTTAATTTCTAATACAATGTTGTTGGATAATGAATTCCAATCATCAATCGCAAGAGGTAGCATAGAATTTGCGAAAAAAAGGATGAAGTGCGGATGAATTGGAATTTACATACACTGTCAACCATAGCGGAAATTCGATTACACACATTGTCAACCCTAGCAGAAATTTGAGTTTTGTGATACAGCGCGCAACAAAGAAGGACAAAGGTAAACTGTAGACAAGACGAGCGCTGAAGATCAACGCTCGACTTGCCTACTGCCTACATCTGTTTCGCCAGTTTTCGAGAATGAAACGACTCGCCTGCATCGCCACTTGGATTCAAATGTTGGCGAATATCACGTTCATGCAAACTATGTCTCGCAGAATAGTGCATCCATGTGCAAACAGTTCACCAAATTTTAATTTTGTGCATATCAATCATAAATGCAATGCTTGAGACGAGAATGACACGTCAGTAAACTGCAATGTTTAACGATTTTTTTGTTTAGTGTGTTAAGAAACCAACCTAGTTTCCAAAATGTTCTATACAACTATGTATTCAAATTGTGTCGTACTTTACCTCTCTTCAGGCTTCCTGAGCTGCCGAATGGAAACACATGGCCCAAGTATTCCGAGACGTCTTCAATCTCGGTTCTACTGGCCCCCAACAACTTCACGGATATTCATGCATTTCGAAAAGAGGAATGCGAACTGTGGCGAAAATATGCCTAGCTAAAAAGGACGAAGAAAAACTTTGAAGAAGAGTCGTTAAGGTTGCGTTCAACTCAGCATGAAGTATTTTGCCCAAAAAAGGCTCCACGGCAGACGTGGGTATTGTTTCATGTTGATCTACACTCTAAAAAATATTTGTGCGTCTACTGTCACGCACAACACTCGGAGAGCCAATCACCGCAACTTACGGAGGCAGCTCAGCGAATGACAATGCCGAAACATATGTTTAGGCCAAAAAACGCAGTCTGAGCTGTGACATTAAGCAATGCAAAACGTCACGCTTGCATTGCTTAATGTCACAACTCAGACTGCGTTTTTTGGTTTAAACATATGTTTCCGCATCGTCATTTGCTGAGCTGCCTCCGTAAGTTGCGGTGATTGGCTCTCCGAGTGTTGTGCGGGAAAGCAGACTCACGGGCTTCTTTTAGAGTGTAGCGTATTTTTATTTTAAAATGTAGAAATAAATAAATATTTTGTGTCATTATTTTAACAAAACCTAAATTTTGAATTTCCTCTACGTTTTTTAGCATTCATCTCGAAGCGTCTTATAATAAATTTCGATAGAATACTATTTTTTGGAAAGTGTGAAATACTATGCAAATCAGTTGCGGGAAGAAAGTGTGTTTATACATACTCTTGCCCGTAATGTGCCCGGACGTATTGCCGTGCCAATA
The DNA here is from genome assembly GCF_016920785.2 of Ixodes scapularis. NCBI lineage: Eukaryota > Metazoa > Arthropoda > Arachnida > Ixodida > Ixodidae > Ixodes > Ixodes scapularis. Next base: position 20,574,778 of record NW_024609835.1, read on the forward strand.
AATAAAGGTTTTCTGATCAGCATGCTTTGGGATAGCACTATCGGACCCTAAGGGACATTTAAAGTTCTTGGTAAAACTGCGCCCACCTTTTTTGTTGCAGACACCGCCTTATGTTTGGAACGTATGTTGCATATCTTCTTTGCCATGGCTTTGACTGAATAAAGTAAGACAATAGACAACTTCCTTAAATCTGTCACCGCGCGCTCTGCATTCTGGGAAGCTGGGTGCTGCAGGGGCACCCAAGCTCTTAGAATGCAACGCGTGCCTATGGGTTGCGCCTCCCACTGATTCCCACAATGCATGACGGGAAATTACTCCGCGAGGAGGTGCTTCGAGTTTTGGACTAAGTCTATCGACCGATCTCACCAGCTGCTTTCGTTACGACACCCTCGTCGACATGCATCGTGAGAACTGTAGTCTTTCTGCACGCGCGACAAACCCGCAGCTGGTCTGCGTGAGCAGACCACGGAACGGCTCGAAATGTCTCGTGCACTGACGCCTGTCTTCTGTAAACTACAACAACAATGGCGTCACGCATGTGTGGAACGCTTTCTGACGATGGTCTATTGGTTGGAATTTCGGTTGCACCTCAATGCAGTGTGTACTAAGAGCTGGCAAAAGATATGTATTAAAATGGCGAGATGGGTTAGGTAGTACATAATTAGAATGTTCAAATACACAGACAAAAAAAGGCAAAACGCTTTAAGCCGCAGTCACACTCCTCACACATTATACAAAGCACCTGCAGACATACTGACATAATTATCTGTGCCTCAAGCATGTTGGAATCATGTTTGCTTCGGGCAAGCTTTGAACGTGTCTATAAAGAGTTTTAGTATTTCTAATGTGACCGTCGTAAAGAGAGCAAACAGGCCTCAGACATTGTGGGCTGCCTTTTATATGACGTATTAGCAGTGTGACCATGACCTCAGGGTCTTCAGCTTGAGATAAATGAATAGTTAAGGGTTGTCGTGTGCGCCTCTTCTGACTGTTGAGGGCTACGCGCGTTCAACAAACTAAGCGAGTTCCATGAGCACTAAACGACGCCTAGAAGAAAAGAAGACGACGTGTGTCGGATTTGTGTTTGTCGGCTAGGGCTTCTAAAAAATGTAAAAAGATAAAATGAAAGCCGTTTACAACTTTCTGTAACTCCGAATTAGAGCGCAGCTCTTGAGAAGGAGGATGGAAGGGTGCTGAGGGGAGGATATACCCCTCCGTCCTCCTCCTCACCTCGTCCTCCTGCCTGCTACTCCGCCACGGGGGCCACGTAGCCCCGGTGAGAACACGTGACCCCCGTGAAGTCACGTGGCCCCCCTGAGGTCACTTCGCTCTCCTGATATCAGGTGACTCCCCATGAGTTCACGTGACTCCCCTGAGGTCACGTGACCCCCCCTAATGTCACGCGACCCCCATGACGTGACGGAGGTCACGCGACCTCACGGTTACGCCGACGCCGACGATGACGGCGACGCCGCTCAAGCCGGAAGCGGGTGCCTTAAAGTTGCGCTCTAAAAGAGACGAGACGAGCAGGATTCAGGGAGTGGAGGCAGAAGCCGATCGAGTGCAGGACCCGAGCTTCGCTGAACTTTATGGTGAACTTCCCACTGATCTTCATCCTGGTCTTCCCCTCTGGTCAGCCTCGGTTCTGTCAAACGCCACCGTATACTACCCAGGAGCCCAAGAAGCCACGGCCGCGCAAGTCAGCCGAGCGCCGCCCGTTCCGAGTGTCGACACAAGCCGTCTCTTCACGAGTCTCCTGAGGGAGCAAGGTGACAGTAGACCGCGACACCGCTAGGACGGTGAACGATTATTTGTTGCCCCTGACACAGCGACCCGTAGGGCACTTAAAAACCCGCTGACACACCTAAAAAACTTTTTTTTATATTCTAGGCGTTGAAATGGTGTATCAGGACATCACCAAAAAATGGTTTCACTTTAAAGTTGCGTAGCATTTTTATAAGAAAAATAGAAATACTGTTGTAACGTAGAATGAACCGACAGTGATTAGCCTAGTCACTGTGCGTAACGTACATCTTTTATTCTATCCACTTCTTCCTCCTTTTCCCCGCCCAGTCCATCCAGTCCTTACTTCTTCTTTCTCAGCCAACACGACATACTCCCCCACAAGGTAAAATTGTATGTTACGGAGAGTAACGATCTGGTGGCCGCTTATTTCTCTTAGGCCTGGACCGGACGGATGCTTCAGCTTCCGGTATAATTGTTGTTGCAGCGGGAACTGTTGGTGCAACAGCTCTTGTTAACTTAGAAGCGTTCCAGCAGTTTCCCTCTTCTGTTAGAAAGGTTGCAGTTCCGAGGGACATTAAAGGGGTCATGAAACGAATTTTGGGTTGGGATGAATGATATTGAATTCGGACTTTACTAATCGCATATCGTTTAGTTGACCAAAAGAAAGAGGCTAGAAAGTCAAAAGCCAGCTTTTCGGTACGAACATTTGAAAATATAGCGGACTATATTGTACCTTCTTGCCTTCGAAAGCTCTCCGCCTTTTCACTATGATACATCCGCGGTTCCAAAAACGCGTCACCGGCGCCAAACTGACGTCAGCAGAGCCCAGCTCACGCATTGGACATGAGAACTGCGTCACTCGGACGTATGCGCTCGTCAACAATCAATCCGTCGACGAATATTTGGATTCGCGTTCGTGGCCAATGAGTGCCCTGACGGAACTTAGTCACTGGGGAATGACACGTTCTATGGTGTGCATAAAACGCACGGTGGAAGCTAGGTGTCATCGCACCGGTGCCGAAGGAATGTCACGACCACGTGATTTCACAATTCGCGGAGTTGAGTTGAGGATTAAAGCTAAGGAGGAAGAAGAAGAAAAATCGTTTCATGACCCCTTTAATGTTCACTGCAGAACTGAACGACGAAGAACGTTTTGTTGCGTGTCCCGGAAGTCGGACACGTATGTAGTCTCCTCCTTTGAACTTTGGATTTTTTACCCCTCGGCATTGGTCAGCGTAGTTTTTAGAGTTATTCTGATATTTCTTCACCCTGTCACGAAGTTCATTTATCGCGCTCCTACCATCTTCTGAAATATCTGGATGCGGGAGCCCCACAATGTCCAGTCTCGTTCGTATTGGTCGTCCATGTAGTAACATAGAGGGTGACAGAGTTGTAGCTGCTTGCGGTGTACACCGATAAACTCCCAAAAAGTCTACCAGGTCCGTCTGGATGTCGCCTTTCTCCAACAAGATGCTTTGTATGTAGTCTTTGAGCACCCTGTTGAAAGGCTCTGCTTGTCCATTCGCCTGTGGGTGGTAGATGACGGTTTCGAGTGTATGATTCCTCTGTCTTGCAGAAAATTTTGGAACTGCAAGGACATGAACTGTGAACCTTGGACGGACACCAGTACTTCGGGGTAGCCTTCCCTAGCGAAGATTTTTTGTAGGAAGCTTATCACAGCATCTGAGTTGGGTGTGTACAGAATTCGACCTCCGGCCACTTGCTGAAGTAATCGGCAGCGGTGATGGCACCATTGGCAGTTTCCTGGGAAACTAGTAAATGGCCCGACGAAGTCTATCCCTATCTGCTTCCATGCACCTGTTGGAAAAGGTACTGTCTGCATCGGAGCAGGTGCGTTTTTTTTGCGGTCTTGTCATGTTGTTGGCAAATCATGCAGCTTGTGATGTAGTCATTGACTTCACCGTCCATTATCAGCCACCAGTAGTGGTCTCGGAGTCTCTGCTTTGTTCGTACAATCCCAGGATGAGATTCGTGCGCGATGTCCATAATCCGACGACGAAGTGTGGTCGGTGGGATGATCTTCTGATTACGCAAAACCAGGCCTTGCACCACAGGGAGTTCGTCCTTAAGTTTGTTGAAGAGTGACAAGGTAGGTTGTGCCTGTAACTCAGAAGGGTTTGAAGAAGTGATGACATTCCTTACTTTTGTTAGTGTAGCATCTTTGAAAGTCTCCTTCTGAAGCTCATCCAAGGTGACGCTTCGCAGGTGGGCTCGAACTGCGCATATTATTTCGGCGTCCTCTGCGTCGCTGGACGTGTCTTGTTTGGTGACAACCGGAAGTCTCGAAAGTGCATCTGCAATCACATTCTCTTCGCCCCGCCGGTACTGCACTTTGTAGTTAAACTGCAGTAGTCTTGCAGACCAGCGGGCGATGCGCATGGGTTGCCTTCCCTATCCTTGTGCGGCAAGTAATGTCACAAGTGCCTGGTGATCTGTACGCAGTATGAAACGTCTTCCTAGAAGGAATGTTCTCCAGCTTTTACAAGCCCAAAGGCAAGCCAGAGCTTGTCGTTCCCCTACGGAGTATCGTCGTTCTGTCTCAGACACTGTCCTTGACGCGAACGCCGCTGTCCTGACGCCTTCTGGATGGAGCTGCTGTAGGACAGCTCCCAGTCCGTAGTTGGAAGCATCTGTTGTAACCATCGTTTGTAGTGTGGGGTCAAAAATCGCTAGAGTGGCACAGTTCTTTATCAGGCTCTTCACCTCCTCCAATGCATGTTCATGTTCAGCTGTCCACAAAAAAACAACACCTTTGCGTAGCAAGGCACGGAGCGGATCAACCACTGTTGCGTAGTGTGGAACGAACTTCAAGTAATACGATGCAAGTTCGAGGAGGGATTCCAAGGACTTGACATCTGTAGGGGATGGCGCTTTGATGACAGCGTCGAGCGTTCCTTCAGCTGGTTTTATACCTTCTTTGGATATTTGGTCTCCAAGATATCCCAACTCCGTGACCGAAAAGGTGCACTTTTGTGTGTTGAGCTTCAACCCACTTTTCTCTAAGTGTGATAGGACTCGCTTTAAGTTTTCATCGTGGTCTTTTTGTGATGACCCTGCGACAAGGATGTCACCAAGGTAGTGAACTGTGCCTTGGCATCCCTTCAGCACTGTTGGCAGCATCTTTTGAAAGGCTGCAGCTGCCGAAGCTAGTCCAAAGCAAACCTTCTTGTAACGGTAAAGACCTTCATGCGTTATAAACGCTGTACTGTCTCTGCTCTCCTCTGCCAGTTCCATTTGGTGGTAAGCTGATGAGAGGTCCAGCTTGGAGAAGATCGTCATACCTGTCAGCTGGTGAAAGATTTCTTCCGGATGTGGAAGCGGATGACCGTCAATGACGATTGCTTCGTTTGGTCTTCGTAGATCTACGCAAAGCCTGATTTCTCCTGTTTTCTTCCAGGCCACGACGATTGGGGAAACTTACTCTGACGCATCGATTTTCTTGATTACCCCTGCTGTTTCTAACTTCTGTAACTCCTCAGAGACTTTGTCTTGTACTGTCAGAGGGAGACGACGAAGTTTTTGTTGCACTGGGGCAACCGATGATCGCGTCTTGACTTTGTGAACAAAGTCTTTCACGTGTCCCAGCCCCTCTTAGAATAGCTGTGGAAACATCTCTGTATACTGCTGAGGATTTTGTATACCTCTGGCAGAGAGCTGGTGACACGCATGTTTTTCAATATCCAGCCTCATTCGCAAGCACCTAAGGACGTCTAGTCCAACCAGCGGTTTGCCGGATGTGACATGGAATGTACCTGTAGTATGTCTGGTCCCAAATGATGCCTCGGCTGTGAACATCCCATGCGCCTCGATTAGCTCATTAGAGTAATTTCTGAGCTCCAGGTTCAAATGTTCCAGCTTGATGTGCCGAAAATGCGCATCGAAGAGTGCAGAAGATATGATGGATACTGGTGAGCCAGTGTCCACATGTAGCTTGAGTGCAACGCCGGCTATGATCATTTCACAGTACAGGATGTCTGGCAACCCCTGAATGTTCATCAGTCCTTTGGCGCTGATGGAAGCTGTGATCTTCACTGTTGTTGATTTTCTGCATGCAGCTGCAAAATGGCCACGTGTACCGCATTTTTTACAGGTCTTCGCACGTGCCGGGCATGATGTAGCATCCGCCAAGTGAGCTGAAGATCCACATCTGTAGCATTTTGGCCCTGTTTTGAAGATTTAGCAGTAAATCTTGTGAGAGCCGCAACGTGAGGAGTGCTCGAAACGTTATTGCCCTGGGCTAGCAGCTTAGATTCGCGCAGAGCCTGTTCCGCTTGCCTGGCTATGATTAACGCAGCGTCAAGCGTTAGCTCTGGTCCGAGTAAAAGCCTCTCCCGCACTTCTTTGGTGTTGGTTTTCTCCACAAGCTGGTCGCAGATTAAATCTTCCGTCAGTGTATCGAATTTGCACGTCTTGGGCAGACTTCGCAACGCGGAAACGTACTCTTCTACTCTTTCTCCTGGAAGTTGTGCCCTTTGCCGGAAGTGATATCGCTCCACGGTCTTGTTGATGGCAGGCGTGAAAAAGGTGCTCAGTGTACGTACTGCAGCGTCGAAAGCACGAGAAGTAGGAGTACTGGCCGCTGAAGTAGTTGGGATAGACTCCTCTTGGGATCTGGCAGCAAGACTTCCAGCCGCCGAAGTAGATGGCTGGGAATCCTCTCGGGTTGTGGGCAGGGAACGGAATACTCGCTGTCCCTCCACTCCAAGGCAGTTGAACAAGATGGCCTTTTTCCTGTCGTCCGAGTATGGAATAGCGCCGCTCGCCACCAGGAATGTCTCGAAGAGAGGGTACCATTCCGTCCATGGAATTGTAGGTTTGCCGGGAGTCGGCAAGAAAGGCGGCGGGGTTTCCAGTTGCATGGTCGACTGAGTCAATATGTTGTATTGTACCGTAGAATGAACCGACAGTGATTAGCCTAGTCACTGTGCTTGATGTACAACTTTTATTCTATCCACTTCTTCCACCTTTTCCCCGCCCAATCCATCCAGTCCTAACTTCTTCTTTCTCAGCCAACACGACAAATGCGAAGCCCAAATCAATGTGCCCGCCAGTGCCCTGTGACGTAACCATGTTGTTACATCGAGTCGGTGCACAGGAGACCACTGGTCAAATCGGTTTAATTAATTTGGAGCCCGGCGTTCGTCTACACGCGCACCCCGAGTCTCGAGCGCTCAGTGCCCACGCTCCTCGAGTGGCCACAAGCTGATAAGCGCCAGTCTGTCAGACAGTACACAACACCTCCTCCAACTAGTTGTGGTACCCGCAGCGTTGCGGAGGTCGTCAGGTTCTGGTGGCCCGGCGGGTACCCGAAGCGGGATTAGTGCCGGCCGTCGAAGACGCTGCCACTGGTTCCTGAGGAGAAGTCGTTGGCTTGTCGCCAGCTCCCGGATGTGATCTTGGTGGTTGGGCCTGACAGTCAGAGCTGTGTGATGGTGGCTGCGTTGCAGCCGAGCTGTCAATCTCGATGTCCCAGACCGAAGGCCACGTGTCCGCTTTTTCTCGCACCTCGGTGTTTGTCCATCGCTTTCGTATATGGTTGCTATGACGGCGCACTAATCCTTGATCAATGCGGACCATCCATGAGCGTAGACCCATTCACCGTTCGACAACTCCGGTAATCCAACCTTGACTGCTTGGAAACTTCTTCGTCCAAACTGCCTGTCCCACGCCTAGCTCATGCGGGTCCGAGGAACCAGTCGTTATTTCAGGTTCTTCAGAAAGGGTAGAGGAATCGGCCGCCCTGACAGGTTTTTCAAACACAACACGCTTTAGTCATTCCAAAGCTGATGCAAGCTCCCTTCCATACACCAGCCAAGCTGGCGTTTTGCCCGTGGCGACGTTAAAGGTGCTGTGTTGTTTAAACAAAAACCTTGCAAGCGCACACCTTAGTTCTTCCTTCCCTCTCTTGGCGAGAGCGATTTTTAGCTCCTGTACCATGCGTCCCGCCTGCCCATTAGTGGCAGGATGGTACGGTGCACTTGTAACCGCCAGGATGCCGTTGTTCCGGTAAAACCTTCTAATTTCCTCGGACACCAGCGCTGCGTCATTGTCCGACACAACTTTCCTTGGCAGGCAGAATGTTGCAAACATGGCCCGTAGTTCCCTAATGACTTCGGTTGAGTTCATATTGCGGACTACCCGCACTTCGAGCCATTTGGTAAACGCGTCCACCACAACCAGAAACACCTGACCATTGGCCGGACCTGCAAAGTCCACGTGAAGGGTGTCCCATGGCTCTGATGGCCTAGTCCAGACAGGGATAGGCTCTTTGGCGAACACGTTCGGTGCATCTGACAGGTGCTGCATTCTGCAACTGCTGTCTCGATATCAGTGACTATTCCGGGCCACCAAACGTAGCTCCGAGCGCATGCTTTCATTACCACAATCCCGCGATGTCCAGAGTGCGTCAGGGCCATCGTGTCTTTCCTTATCTCTGTAGGAATCGCGATTCGTGCTCCCCAACTTACACATCCCCTGTGGTTCGACAGCTCTGCCTCTTTGGTTCTGTACGCCGAGTACTGCTGTGTTTGTAACCGATCAAGTCTACCCTCTATGATGGCTCGGTATACATTCGCAAGGACGCTGTCGGCTGCGGTCTCTCTCGCCACTTGTTCGGCGGACAATGGTGGAGGGGACAAAGCTTCAAACATCAGGATATCTCCTGAAACCTCCGGCTCACTTTTAGTGGTTGACAGCGGAAGTCGGCTAAGAGCGTCCGCATTCTGATGGCGTTTTCCTGGTCGGTATCTTAGCTCGTAGTTATAAGCTGCCAGTCTGATACACCAACGGGTCATCCTCGGTGACAGGACTTGTGGAACAGGCTTCTCAGCTCCAAGGATGCCTAGCAGAGGCTGGTGGTCTGTGTAGATGATCACACTCCGTCCTGCGACGTACTGATGAAACTGATTGACCCCAAACACAATGGCCAGGCCTTCTCGGTCAAGTTGAGAATAGTTTTGCTCGGAGGTTCTATGGCGGCCTGGACGCGAAGGCAATCGGAGCCTCTCGGCCGTCTGAGTCCAACTGTGCCAGCACGGCACCAACACCATATGGTGAAGCATCGCATGACAATAGTAATGGTTTCCTTTCATCATAGTGTGCCAGCACAGTGTACTGCACTACTTATTCTTTCAATTTCTGGAAAGCCTTACGGTGTCTGTCCTCCCATCGCCATTCTGCCTTCCGCTCCAGTAGGCTATAAAGCACTTTTCCTATCGTCGCTCTATCTTGCAGAAATCGGTCATAGAACGCTAAGAGTCCTAAGAAAGACTGCAACTCTGCCTTGTTTGTCGGCTCTGGAGCGTCCACCACCGCGCGAATCTTGTCTTGTGTGGAATGAATTCCCTCCGAATTGATCAGGTGACCCCGAAATGTGACTTCTCTGGCCCCGAAATGGCATTTGGTTTCTTTCAATCTGAGTCCTGCTTTCTCTAGTCTTGTCAGCACCTAGTCTAGTTGATAGGCATGTTCCTCGGCGTTTGCCCGACTGATGATAACGTCGTCGAGGTATGCAGCGATTCCAGGGATGCCTGCTAATGTCATGTCCATGACTTTTTGGAAGATTGCCGGCGCGGTCGCCACTCCAAAGGGAAGTCTTTTTACTCGGAACAAGACCTTGATGGTGTTGATTGTCAGCATTTTGGCCGTGGTGTCTGTCACTCGCAGCTGTTGGTACGCCTGAGCGAGGTCCAACATTGAAAACACTGTGCCACCCCGGAGGTTAGACAGCGCTTCCCCGGGGGGTGGGCAGGGGGTAAGCGGCCGGTTTAGCTGCGATGTTCACCATACTCCGATAGTCCCCGCAGTGTCTCACTGAGCAATCAGTATTTCTGACCACAACCACTGGTGTCGCCCATGTTGAATGTTAGACCGGTTCAAGAATTCCTTGCTTCTGCAGAGCCATTAGCTCACACTCTACGACAGGGCGCAAAGCAAAAGGTATGGTGCGTGCCTTGAGGAATCTTTGGGTAGTTGGTTCGTTGAGCTCCAGCTGGACTGGTGGACCAGTGCATTCCATGACGTCGGACTTGAATACCGTCTCGTGTGCTTGAAGAACCTTCCGGACCTCTTGGCTTGGCGAAAAATGGTGCAACCCACCGATCAAGTTGCACCTAGTTCCACTTGTCACCATCAACGGAAGAAGGTAGTCTTTGGACTTATGTCTTACTTCGACTTCCGCAAACCCGAGAACACACAATGCTTCGTCCGCCCAGAAGACCACTGGTCAAATCGGTTTAATCAATTTGGAGCCCGGCGTTCGTCTGCCTGCGCACCCCGAGCCTCGAGCGCTCAGTGCCCACGCTCCTCGAGTGGCCACGAGCTGATAAGCGCCAGTCTGTCGGACAGTACATAACACATGTAACGCAAGGTGTCGGGGCGGTAAGAAGGGAGGCATCGCAGGAAGTCATCTGAGTTGTATCTCTCCTAATGCTTAGCGCGACCGCGTGTAATTTTTTTTTAATATTTTTGTAATTCTTTGCATTTCCACGAGCGACCTAAGCAGACAACGTTTCTTTTACATGCTTTTTATTCCTAACTGTTGCTGTAAAGGTAGAAGAAGAGGACTCAGTGAATTGGCGTGATCAACTACAATGCCTAGGAGCTGCTGTGTTAGGGACTGGGCCGGTATTTCAGCAAGTGAAGAAGACATCATACTGCATTCATTTCGGAAGGACGACCTCGGTGTCTGAACCTTCGGCAGTACGATCCGGCGTGTCGTATGCTAGCAATCATAATTCCTGCGAGCGTTCTAATTTTTTTTTAATTAATAGCTTGTCTTGGTACCCAGTACGGCTCTGCGTTATCAGATCGATTGCATGCCCTCGTACACTGGCTTGTACTCGCAACGCTTTCATCATTGACCTCCATCACGTCGGATCCACTGAATCTTGGTCCTCAGCTCTTACACCACACAAACTAACCAACGGCGCAACGATAAAAAGTTAGTGGAACTGAACTGAATCGCTCGTGGAGAAGACCACAATTACAAAAAAACAAAGTCTTAGGCACAGTCGCAGAGAGTACGAGGAGTACACACCCGCGTGACTTCTGGCGAACCCACTTTTAGTGACTTAGGTCGACGCCTCCCTTCTGAACGGCCCCACACCTTCCGGTACATGGTTACGTCACAGGGCACTGGCGGGTACTTAGAATTGGGCTTCGTATTTCTCCTTTTTTATAAAAAGGTTACGCAACTCTAAAGTGAAAAATACTTTGGTGATGTCCCAATGCACCATTTTAATGCCTAGTATGAAAAAAAGAATTTTGGCGTGTCAGAGGTTTTTGAAGATGGTGGCGTTAAGCCGAGTTTTCTTTTTGTCCAAGTAGGTTAATGAGCGGCTCATCTCAACAACTGTTTTTTTGTGTGTCTGGCGCATTTATATTTCGCATGAATAGCGTTTTTTTTAATATATGTGTAAAAAGGCTTCGCCTTTATTTTCTTATGTGGTTTATTTTAATGGAGTTCATAGCCTTAACATCTCGAACCACAACATTAAAATCACAAGGTATATTAAAATGGCCTTTAAAGGAGTTATGAAACAATTTTCCAACTTTTTCCTGTTTAGCTTTCCTCCTCAACTCAGAAATCGCGCAGTTCACCAAACAGTTCAAGAAGACAGAAAGGGGGGAGTCCCCTCTTGCTCCGACCCTCGTTTGTGTACCTGGGCACAGGAATTCTCCCCCTAGAAGATTAGCCCGTCGCTCAAAATTAAGGCAAAGTTGCTTTCTCCACCCCGTTCACCCCAAGCTGACAGTGCTGTGAAACCAACGTGCTCCTTGGGCCAGCCACACTTTTGCCACGTGATCACGCTCTCTCGCGCATACCTACGCGCATAAAATGAGGTCAGGTGATAAAAGGGAGGTGGCTGATTGGCTCGGAAAGCGCGTAGCTTCCACCGCAATGTCAGCTTAGGGGTAAAGGGAGTAAGTTAGGTTCGGTGTCGTGTGATGTGCGTTTTGACCCGGTTTTGCGCTTTGGGCACCGCGGATGTACCACAGCGAAAAGGCAGAGAGCTTACGAGGGGAAGGAAGTACGAAATAGTCCGTTGTATTTTGAAACTTTCGTACCAAAAGTCAGGCTTTTGACTTTCTATATTTTTTCTTTTGGTCCACTGAACGATGTTCTATTAGTTAAATCCCAATCTATATTGATTTATCCCAGCCCAGATTTTGTTTCATGGGCCCTTTAAATGCCATCGAAAGCATACAGGGCAATTGTTAGAGTATCGCTGCCATCCCCCGAAGAGATCTAACGAGTCAAGGGCTGCTTCCCCAATCGGTGGCGCGCATCGAGTTGGTTGTGTTCTTAGATCTCTGTTTAGGGATACCATACCAGAGACAAGAAACACAGGGACCGAGGCAAGAGGGAGAAGACAAGGCGCGGTTTTCCTCAGCTAAGAACCATCCTGCTGGCTCAAATCACCACCTTAATACTAGAGAGCAGTAGAAGAGAAGAGGTATTGTGATCCAGCCTTGATTCTGTGTTACACTATTGCTGTGGTGGTCCTTGTGAAGGATGAGAAGTTACATAAGAAACACGAATTTGGCCGATAGGAGTGTAAGAATTCTCGTGAACAAAAATAAAGAAAACGTTTTGTGTTATCATTTGTGCGCAGATATGCGCAATGACATGGAGCGAATGACTATTTTGAAGAAGACGTGGGAGGTGGCTTCGCTGCAAATGTGTACGTAATTCTTTTACTGAACGTCTGATGGAACTGGTGGCGCTGCATAACGTTCCCCTTTATTGGTGTGCACTTAAACACTGCAGTGCACTTTATCGGTGTGCACTTTAACAATAATAAGTACGTTTACCAATTATAGGATTTTTCTCGGAAATGCAAGACATCTACAGACTCGCGCTATAACTTCGAGCTTTAGAAGTTCATTGATGGCCAGAATAAATTAGAGCGCACCTTTTAGGCGCCGGTTTCCGGCTTGAGCGGCGTCGCCGTCGGCGTCGGCGTAACCGTGCGCGTCGCATTATGGGCATAATGGAAGCGTGAGTAACTGCGCGTTGCATTATTGAAAAATTTCCCGCTAAATTTATTGGGAAAACTTTTCCGCAAAATTTAGCATTAAATTTTGATAATGTCCCCGCTAAATTTAGTGAAAACATTTTCAAATAAATTTAGCGGAAACATTTTGATCGTTAAATTTAGAGGGAAAAGTTTTCCGCTGAATTTATCGGGAAATTACCCGTACAATTAACGGGAATACCCTTTCACTAAATTTAGCGGGCACATTGTTTCCGCTAAGTTTAGCGGGGAAATTATTCCACTAAGCTTAGCGGGGAAATATTTCCGCTAAATTTAACGGAAAACATTTCAGCTAAATATAGTGGTAACATTTCCCCCCCCCCCCCCTACTTTTAGAGGTAACATTTCCCCACAAAATTTAGCGAAAACCTTCCCCGCTAAATTTAGCGAAAACATCTAATGGTAAATCTTCCCGCTGATTTTCGCGGGAAATTTCCCCCTACATTAAGCGGGAAAATGTTTCCTCTAATTTTGGTGGGCAAAATTTCTCCGCTGAATTTAGCGAGGAAATTATTCCGCTAAGTTTAGCGGAAAATTTTCCCGCAAAATTTTGCGCGAAAATATCTTGTTAAATTTAGCGGTAATATTTGCCCGCTAAATTTAGCCGGAAATTTTCCCCGCTAAGTTTAGTGGCAAATTCAGCGAACATTTTCCGCTAAACTGGATGGGAGCAGGAGAGGAGGAGGAGAGGGGGAAGGAGGGTCATACCCTTCTCTTTGTACCCTACCTTTCTCCTCCTCTCACTCCTAAAAAGTTGCGCTCTAATTCGGCTTTACTGAAAATTGTAAACGGCTTTAATTTTTTGAAGCTTCGTTCTCACGCTGAACCACCATCACAGAATTATGTCTTTTAGAAGAACATTTGTTACAGAAAAACGATGCAAGACAGTAACACAGCGTCTAATACCAAGGACTGTAGCCGACCGCGGGAATCATGGCACACCAAAATACCAGGTCTTTCAGGGGAAAGGTTCCTTTTGTTTTGTATTTATATTTATTACATGCTGAAGGCCATTCGATCAGGCCAGTACAGGTTTGGCATACAAAACGCAAAACCTGCCATTATATCTGCAAAGAAAAAAATCGTATTCCCTTCACTACTTTACTCCCACTCAAATAAGCAGGCGCGTAGTGTTTTCCTCTACCTTCGTCCCGGTTTCATGGCGAACATTTTTTTAAAGGCGCATTGATTGAGGGTTTTCTCGTTGACCATATATCAACCTTGCATTGCAGGACGATATGACTTCACCTATAGATTATTCCAGCAGTGACGGCAGCAGATGAAACTTTCTGCGCAATGCATCAGCTGAATATAAGGCTAATATGAAGAAAATATGACTGCTCTTCGTCATTCGCTGACGCGTGCATGACCCCCAGATTGCCCGTCCACAGGCAGTTCGAGTGGCCATGACTCGAGCATGGCTCCATCCGGCTGCATTTTGTTAACCTTCAGTGAAGCCATGTTTATTTGTTTACAAATTTTAAGTACGTTCAAAAATAAATCCTCGCATCAGCCTATGCGGCGTGTGCGCAACGTTGGGAAAGAGCTTCGTCAGACGTAAAAAAGCATTAAAATGCACTAATATGCCGTATTCGAGCCACTTCACAGATCAAAATAAAAGAGTCGTATGCCCGTCATTTCTTCTTCTTTTTTCTTCTTTATCATGCCTGATTAATTCTGATATAATAATTATACAATGAATATTGTTTGACATAATTACGGTCTAATAACTATTTATTATAACTATTAAAAATTGTAATTTTCATATCAGCACTAATATAAATGATTGCGTGGCAGATAATTTCAGAATTTTCTTAAGTCATAATACTCGTATATTAAAAAAAAAACACCGTCCTTGTCAGAATAGTAATTTCGTTCCATATACTTGCTCCTGCTGCGGCGGTGCAGAAAATTGCAGGGCAGTGAACTTCCGGTATGTGTAGAGATGCGACCGGAAGTAGACCGCCCCACACTTTTCTGCTCCCGTGCAGGGGTTGCAGGTAACTCGAACGGAGCTCCTGTTAGTAGGCCTCTGAGTTTGGTCCTACAACAATGCCGAAATCTCTCGGAAGCCATGTTTTTCTGATTCTCCAAGGAGAAAGAAAGAATCGCTAGGTTCGTTCGATTTACGTGCCTATCCAGTACCGCTGCAGAAAAGTGGAGGGCGGTGTACTTCCGGCCGTGTCTCCATACACATACCGGAAGCATACTGCCCAAGACCTTTCTGCACCGGTGTAGAAGGTGCAGGTAAATCCAAGGAGCGAAGTGTATCCACATGAAACACACGTATCTTAAATCACTATTTTATCTTTACTCACCTTTTTATTTATCCTCGTCTCTCTCGCACACCCAGTGTTTAACGTCTTTAATGCGAAGGTTTCTGTTAACTATATGGTGTTTTATCGTACAATCTGAGTACATTATATACAATGATATCTTTCCCGTGCTTGGAAGCAAAATTCATATCTGGCGCCCACCGTCGTTCGTGTTCACTAGAGAGCCTGAACTTAAGGGGTCGAAGCTCAAAGAATGGTCATAGTTTGCAATTTAATGTCAGATACTTCCTTTGAACATTGGTTACTCAGGTATATGCTCGAGTAACAGTGAGACGAGGAGAATGGCGGGTGAGTGGCAGAGTCATGCTTGGAGGCGCTTGCAGAATATCTCGTTTTTGCCTCCTCCCAGGTTGTGTTGCCAACACAGGATTCATGTGACCCTATAGCAAGCAGATTGGGACACTCTCAAATTTAGGCACACTACCTTACAGTAGCATACCTGACAGCGGCGCCTGGTATATGGGGAGCGCAAATTCGTCTGCCTCTTTTGCATGAGTTATGGTGACGTCTGATCACCGAGCTCTGATTGGCTCCGATTGAAGGATAGTGTGTAGATTTCAAGGCAGCTTGCTTTGATGTCTACCCACTATCTTCCAATCAGAGCCAATGAGAGCTTGGCGTTCTTACGTCACAGCAGCCCCCGCAAAAGAAGCAGACGAACTTGCATGTGACGAAGCCATCGCGTTGGACCAGGTTAGACGCACGAAGGAGTGCACGGTGGCAATTCATTTTTATACATGAAGGTTCCGATGGCTAAATATTTTCCACCAAATGCACGAAAAACTAGCACTTCTACGAAGCATTTGCAAGCGTGTACTTGACGTATATATAAAATCACTAATGTCGAACATAAAATTTTAGTGTACACATCTTGATTGCAAAATTGGGATGACACGTGGACTACACCGCTAAAATACGAAATGCACAAAATTTCTTTTTAAAAAATTCCGAAAATAAATTTATGTGTGCTTTTTTGTTTCATAACAGTTATAAATTAGTTTACTATTTCATATCGATTTTTACCAAAAGTTGTTAGAACCACCTAGATAGATATTTTCTTTATTGCTACAATAAAGTACTTAAAACGCAAACGCTCTGGCTTCTTTATGTGTAGAGATATAAAATAGCCGACGAACGTTTGGCACTTACAGAAATAAAAAAGAAAAACGTAATTCAGTGGTTTTTTGTATAGCATTTTTTGTAGCGTATTGCGTCAATATTTTATATTCTTATTGGACCTTTTAACAAAATTCTGGGGAATGTTTACAATTAGAAAGTTTTACCGTGACGTTACCACTACATCTTTATTATCATTGTCATGTGGAAACCGAGGCAGGAATGCTACGCTAGAAATTTCCATTATGTGATGCGCAGATGATTTATGGTCTGCGAAAACATCTGTGCGTTCTTTTAGCAATTCAGCATTCAAGGAATATGTATGTTTTATTTTTATGAGAGTGGTTCTTAATGCTTGTCGAAATGTAAAATATGTGCCACATGTGAAAGCGGCCTCTGACGAAGGAGATATAACGTTTTGAGCAAAAACATGCCGCTTTTTCGACAGAGAAAGCATCACGCTTTGCATACGCACTCAGCCAGCGCAATTTCTTTTTGTTAAAAGTTGATATCTCTTGTTCGCCTCCAAAAAGCTGCATTTATACTGCCGGCTTTCTAAAGGGCCGACAGTACCAATAAATAAATTATTTAATTAATTAAGCACGTCCAGCTTATTGCGCGCCAGAAAGCAATAGCAAGCAGAAAATTATCCTCAAAGTAGTGATTCAACTGCAGGAATTGAGATGACTATAAACACGGAAAAATTAGTTAAAGGTAGATACGATGAGTGAATTTATTAGAAAAAAGTATAACTAGACGCTCTGGAGCTAATACGAGCATTCTCCCTCAAAGAGCATTTAAAACAACAATTAGTGTTATCCCAACTGTCACGCTTATGAAGTCCTAATGACAAAAAGGCGCCTACACTTCTTACGCCTGAATTCTTGTCGCCATTGAAGCACGAAGGTCGATCGTCCTGTCCATTTGAAAGACCAAATGTCTGCCCCGACGGTGTCGCATGGTCACTTCTGAGGGTACACGGTGTCCATCCGCCTGACTAATAGTAATAAACATGAGAAACACTTCGGAGACAACTTAGACCCAAGAGTTACCGAATAAATCATCCAGGGGATAGATGCGCTCGCACGCTCGTTTAGCGTTCGATGTGCTCACGGCGACGGCCACCTCCCCGCTTTGACTTGAGTCATGGTCGGCGTCAGAGCGGCGTCCATTGTTGACAAGGGTCCTGCGGAAAACAGGACCCCGAAGCAGCCGTCGGGGTGAAGAAGCAAACAAAGCAACGCCACTGGCTGGATCAACGTCTTCCTCGCTCGCTTGGTGCTGTTTGAGTCAGAGGGGTATGACGCAAGTGAAATTCATTAGTTTCCGGTAGCGCGTTTCTCCATCGATCGTCGGCATCGCCAGGACGATGCCAAGAGCACGCACTTTGGCGTTGTTTTGTTCCCAGATCTCTCGTGTTTGCATTTTGTTTCTCAGCTTGTCAGACGTGAAGCTCTCATTATCTTTGCGAAGATTCGCTAAGAAGAAATAACAGCACTTTTAAAATGTTTGACAACAGATAATATTGCTCAAACAAAACAAAAATGCGACCGAGTAATGATCTGAACCTCCTAAGAAGCTAAGTTTTTTTTTTTATTAAAACAAATAGTCGGATGCCACTGTTTTAGCTGGGTTAGGTTTGAATAAGGGAAGATATTAAACGTAATATTTATAGACTCTTTTTGCAGAGAGGATGCAGAAAATAAAGCAACTGATCTGTTCCCTGACAAGTCCCTGTCTACATCGCAGCAGTGAATAAAAAAGAAAATGTGAGCATTCATAATATTTGAATTAACAACTAGCGACATAAAACATAATTGAGTAGGAAAGTGCTTTTAGGAGAAAAACAAAAGCGATTTTTATTGCAGATCTGCCTTATTCAAGACAGCCATGTGGGAGTCTTTCATAAACATCGTACAATTTTCTTGGCAGCACTCAATATTTGTTTGTTCAGTGAAGTCAAGCGATTTAATAAGCGGGGTACACTACAATTCAAAATCTGATTGTCAGTTTGTTTTGGAGTACGGCACAAACTACGTTGCTACAGAGCAATTGGCATATACCTCCTTTATATTGCTTAACCAACTAGCCCACCTTAATATTTGGGCATTAGCCGCTTCCTAGTCTTAAGAATTGAAATTTTTATGATTAGACTTCTATTCTGAATAAACTACCTTGTGCTGCCCTGAACTATTATACCTCTCAGAGTTGTCATGCATATTTTGTTTAAAATTCGAAAAGTGGGGGAGCCCTAGAGAGGCAGACATTATGTGACGAAGGCCCGTGATGCCGCGGAACGTTGCAAAGGCAGCGATGAAAGTAGCGATATTCCAGATGTTGCTAAAAGACTGGAAAGGTACGACTTGACAGGTGCCATAGGCTATGGTTCCGGACTGTATAATACTTCCTTTATTACAAGTAAAAGCACAGGTGAGGGCTACAGGATGCACAGACACGGATCTAGATAATAAAGGAACAAGGGCGCTGTGCCTTCATTACTCTCGGATGGTCTACCGAATATGGCAGACGTCCAAGGTCATGACAAGTCGCGTGGCTTTGCATTTTTGGCGCTGTTCAATCGAACCTATGTGCTCGCGATACCGACTGCGCTTTGAAGGGAGGTGAAAGGAAGTGTAGGTGCGATGCTCTTTTGGTGCCCAGCCGATGTGAAAATTCACAGTCTCTTATGTTACCCCGAGGACGACTTGAAGGCGAAAGCCCAAGCGCCGATGCAATAAAGACCAAACACATGATTTACTCATCCCTCCTAATGTGCCCAGTCATCCTTTGTAATGTGCTGAGTCATCCTTCTCAATGTGCTGAGTCATCATCTTAGTTCGGTCAGTCATCCACTGAGTAATCATGTAAACGTTTTGGTACCTTTCTTGTCGCCGACATGTTTTCGGTCACGGACTTTCAAGGTCGACTGAACGGTAAGGCATATAAGGCTTTCTTTCGCCTTAATAATCCTGGAAGACGTACGTGTTTCCATATTGCGCGCGCTCATTCGATTGGGCATTAAGTCGACTGAAGCGGAGGCGTTCGCTCAATAACACGTAGAAGACAAGGAGCGTGTTCCAAATTCACTAGATCTTACTGCAGGGCAACGGTTTTATACTTTGGCGTTCGGAACACGACCCGCGTCTAGCGTTTCCCCATCTGTGTTGTCACGCAAAACGACCTGGCGGAGTAAGTCGGATGTATTTGTGTAAGATTTGGATCACAGTCTTTGTCTGGGCCTTTGCGCCCCAAACGTCAGCACTTGTAGATCCACGAAGGGCCTCCAAGCCTGTGTCATCATCGCCGCCAACGCGTTCCCCAGGGACTCGCGACAAGCGCGACGCCAGTGCGTGGCGACGCCAGCGCGTGGCGACGCCAAGACTCTTGGCGAGCCTCAGCGTGTTTGCCGCTTGGGGCGGGACAGAGTTCATTCATGATGACGTCATGCGCAGGCCTTGTCTTCTTGGCGCTATTTTCTAGCTAGTTCCGTGCCAAAACCCTTGTGCCAAAATCTCTCAAACTAGGCGATTTCTGAAAATGGTGGAATGCCGCCATAGCTGCGCCTGCAATGTCGTGTCTTTATTATAAGTAAATGACGGCATTGCCCGGCGCAGCTGCGCTGTTGTAGCTGCCGTCGCCAGTCGGAAAATTAATGATGTTTCAGCTGAGCATAGAATTGAATATGTTGCTGCAGAACGTTTTCACTGTTCTTTCACTAAAATAAAACGCACGCGTCTCTCTAAACGTTTCATACATTTTCCTGAATTCGAGACTACTCCGCTTCCTCTACATCCCCCTTAGCGAAAGGGTGTTTTAAGCACCGCATGACGCTGGCCCAAACGTTGTTTGCGCAAAAGAGCTAGGTCATTGATGGGTATACTGTACAAGGGTGTGTACTTGAAATAGTTGGAGATTCAGTCTATAGGATTGAAACGGTAAAAATACGAGGGACAAGTTAAAGGACGACGGACAAGTTAACCGCTCTGTGGTGTTCGTCGTCCTTTAACTTGACCGACATCTTCTTAGCGCTTTTATCCCAGGTACACTGCGGGATCCTCTGCTTTACTCTTATAATCAAAAGGTTGTCATTAAAACTACTCGTGGGGTGAAAAGTGCTATTTCGGGGCATAAACCTAAGCGGCACAATCTGGGGCAGGCCGATTGCCTTTAGAGGTACAATACCAAAAAGCTCCAGTTCCGTGTTCGCGTCTACAGTGCCGCACAGTGAACCTTTATACATTTTGGAGGAGGAAGTTATGATCACCGGAGAACGATACCGATCGCTCATTGGATATACTGACCTGAGTGAAAGAAGATCAGTGATTGGTGTTGGGAGTGCACCACGAATCACATGCGTCATGAACAGACTGTCACAGAAACAAATTCAAAAGCTAAAATCTACAATATTCAAAACAATTCTCCATGACGTTTCCTACGGTTTATATGGTTTGATCGTCAGTTTCGGTCATTTCTTGCTTTAACATAAAAAAAAGGAGCCTCTAAATAAAGTTTTAATACCTTTGCATCGCCCGATAAAATAAACAAAAAAGATTTTCTTTATTTAGTTTAGACGCGCGTACTCCCTCACCGTTGCCCAATTTTCCCTTCTCTCTCTCATATGGTACTAATCGAAGACTGGAGGTTGGAAACTGCCCAAATAAAGCACCAAGCGCTTCTGAATTGCGTTTTTTTCAACCTTTTCTTTTTTTTCCCCACCTTTCAGCTCGAACTCGCATCGGAGCCCACTTTGTTAATGAGGCGCATCGTTAATTTGCGTACCTCGTTCAAGCTCAGCATTTTTGTCCTTTCGACAACTTGTGTTTTTTTGTGCATGCGTGTCTGTGCATTCGCTTGTGAACGGGGTCCTACTTTAGCGAAGGCCCCTCTGCTCGCCCCGGGCGCTGCTGCTTCTAGCCGAAATTAGCCGCGCTTCTCTCGTCTTTTGCGGACGCCAGTTTGCCCCGCTGTCACACACGTGGCCGGGCTCGGAGAATGACGGAGAAGGAGTATAACGGGGGAGCCTCGCGTCAGGTAACAGAGTGCTTGTTATTTGTTGGGTCGTTGTTTTTGCAATTACTCGATATAATCTGTCTTTTATAACAACCTTGGATTCGCGGTGCTGGCTTCTTCGTGTGCATGACTGAGAATGATAAAAAAACACGAGGCCCTGGTATAACCACTAGCAGGATGACGAAGTCATTAGAGATAACATTTTATAATAGGAAAAACAAGAGCGGTTCCGTGAGTCAGTAAACAAAATGCACTGCTAAAGGCGAAAGCTGTCATTACAAGAAGTTTTCAAAGAAGAAGTTTCTAAACATTTTATTACGCTTTTGTTTGTTCCAAGAGCATAGGTTCTCAAGGTTCTTAAGGTCCTCTTCAGTACAATTAATAAAAGCATACCAAACAATTCATCTACTTCAATAACGGCGTTCAATTTAACACAAAAAACTTGGTATGCGAAATATACTCGAACGTAGATAACTAAATTTAGCATAAAAAGCGGAATTATGTAAAACTGCATGCCAGCGTCACACCACTGGATGAAAAGTACAAAAAAAATGTATGCCATCATATAAAAAAGGGTCAGAAGCAAAAAACAGGTAAGCGGAGAACCGCAATCTGCTTCCAAATGGAGAATTTGTAAAAAAAATACAGCGGGCCGCGCATATTCCGCCTGAATTATAATGCAATGCACACAAAGTTGAAAGCCAGAAACTTGATTCCCGCGATGAAATGTCAAAGATAAGAGTGGTCTTTTTTGTTTTCCTTCTTTGGGATTTTGTAGCTGCTTTGTTTACCGAAATGAAGACCTCTACAGTTAGAACTGCGTCATATGCAAGAGTCAGAACCGCATCACAGATAAACGATATAATGCAGACCTGAATATTTAAGTATATATTCATAGTTGCGAAAACAAGCTCGGTATATATCCTGAAGGCTTGTTTAAAAAAAATATCTTGCATTAGATGTTTTGCTTTTTTTTTGCCCTCGAATATGCTGGCGCTTGAAGGATGACCTCAAAAAAGGCGATATAGGTTAATTAGTCACCTAAATAACTAATATATTTAATATAACTTCATACATTTGAATATTTTGTGACCTAATAGAGTCGAAAAATTGACGTTTTACTCAATCGCAATGTAGCCGTGACGTGAAGCGTTTATTAAAAATTCGTAGTGAGCTTTACGGGGCCGGAGATTCCGTTATTGTACGCCGCTCTAAAACCGAAACTAACCTGCGAATTTCGTACTTTGCGTCGATTCCTCTGTCCTGCGCCCGCTCCGCAACCCACGTGTTCACGCCGCAGCTGGCCTGATCAGTGAGACGAGTGCAAAAAAAGAATACCAAATATATTTGATAACATTCACATTCACATCTACATATTTTATTCATTTAGATTAGTTATATCATTCCAAATATGAGTATTGTAAAATAGTTGATGTTTAAGAAAAGGTTTCCTGTTTTCTCATGCCATACACACCTGAATCTGCTGCATTAAGCTTTCCCGCAGTGCACTAAATGACCTGATAATTGCATTTTCTCTACTCAGCTTAATCAATGAATGAATGAAAAGCGAGTTTGGTACGAGATGGCTATCACCATGTGGTCTCCGTAGCGAAAGTGGTGAATAGCTTTTGGCCATAAAGACAGAATAACCGTCAGTGTTACCTCATCTAATTGGTGAAGGTGATGTAAAAATAACAAGCAGTTATTTGAAGTCCATCAAGCGGCGGTATCTAAACATGAAGTGCCAGTTAATGATGACTCATTGCAGTCAGTCATCAGAGGCCTAGTCATCATTGTCAAGCTTGCAGTTGTGCTCTCAGTAGCTGTAATGTAGCTGCAGTCCTTAATAACTTATTCCTGCTAGTCAGCAGCTTTGCACGTACTCTACATTTTCCTTGAGATAGCTTGGCGGGAAATATATTAACATAAAGAGTAACATTTGCGGCGCTTGTATCGTCCGGTTCGTATGTGCTTGAAGAAAGAATACATTGACAGAAGGTACAGGTACTTTATTATAATGAAAAGTTATTGTATATCTCACTATACTTCTCGCTTCAACTGTAATCTTTTTCGGCTGCTTATTTTGATGGCGTGCTTTAAAAGCACACGCTTTAAGAAAAACGATACATTAATTTTTATCAATTCGTTTATCGGTTACAACTTATAGAACAACTGGAGCAGCAAAAGCCAATATGTTTCGGGAACATTACCATCACATTAAAATTGATAGCGCAGTCGACGACGCAGAAAAATAATCTACAGCTGTTCCGTTTTGATTCTTCGAAAAATGTACACTCACCTTCACACGAAAAAAGCACGATCGATGTTTTGATGAAAGCGCAACCAAAAATATAACTGAAGGACGAAGAGCGCTTGGTGCGGGTCAAGATTAAAGAAAGAATGAACATGTAGGACAAAGAAAACACAACCACATCTGCAACGGTCTTATAAGAATTCCAAAAGCGAGCAACCAAATAAAGACAGGTGAATCGAGGAAAGTGAAAGTAACCAAGAAGAGAGGGAAGAGAGAAGAGTCGATAAGATATAATGTAGTCCAGTCGACTAAAATAATAACTTTTGCAAATATACGCACATTACATTACAATTACGGTAACATAGAGAAGGTTATCGTAAAATGGAGCCCCGTCATTAGCGTGAAAGCTAACAGCCGTGATGCTAATAACTTTGTATTTTCATCGCTGCTGCGACGCAGCAATATGGGCCCAAATGTAAAAGAGAGAGAAATAATTAAAACCGACCGCTTCTAATCGAGTTTGAAAACCAGAAAATGATGTCGACGTAATGCAGAGGGAACGATTAGTAGCCTGATAGTTGTTAATGATAGTTCGAGAGCCAGACGCGTGCTAGAGGCCAAGAACACGGAACATTTTCAAGTGGCATTTTGCGTGCAAAACTTAATACTTTTACACTGCGATTCCATAGGACCATTAAATTCCAATGCAATTCTTGATCTTTTTTTTTTCCGGTTTATGTATGTCTTTTGCGAAGGAGAAGAGCATCATGTTTTGGGATGTTGATTTTGAAAGCGGACTCGTAATATAGGTCAGTCTAATCAGCAACCATGTTTCTTGCGATAACGGTAGACTTTCAACTTCAAAAATGGCAAGAAGTAATTTTATTTTTACGCTGATATTTTCGCCCTGGACTGCCTTCTTGTTTGAAGTAGAAATAGTAAATCCGGAAAAATGCGTTGATGTAGAGGGCGCCGCCTTAAAGGGAAGCTGAAACACTTCTTGAAAAAAACGAGTTAGAGGTGAATTCTGGCGTATTTTTATCCCGTGAATCTGAATATCACTTTTGTTTTCCCTGAAGATGCAACTAAAAGCGAGAAAAAGCGAAAAAACATTCGACCAGTCGTGACGTCATACTAGGATCTTCGGGCCGCCAAGCGCGTGTCGCTCGTGTGTTCAGCGCGTGCAACGGCAAGCTTGCCAGGTATATTTCCCCGCACTGACACCAGTCGTGACGTCTCTTTCTGACCTTTCTAAAAATAGCAAGAGTGCGCGTGCATAGCTTTGACAGGCGCTGAAGATGCGCGAGAGCAGATATTCCGAACGCTCCTAGTGTGACGTCACGCCCCGGGAAGGAGGGGCTTCGGCGGTACTTTAAAAATTAATTTCTGAAGCCTCCGTGCACCAAATTGAAAAATAATCTTGATATTCCTGATCCTGAAGGTAGAATGAAGGCCATTGAAATGTTTTTTCTCAAATAGAGAACCGCTTCAGTTTCCCTTTAACGAAATCGCAAACATTTTTTATTGCATGAAACTGCAAAGGTCAAACCAAGACCGTTTTGTCTACCCTGACAGAGGAAAATTTGGGCAGTGGTTTTTCTATACTCAAAGAAATGCCTGCGCGTCTAATTACCCATAAAACACTCGAAGAGCCAATCTCTGCGATTTACGAAATTAGCTCGCCGAACGATGAGGCGGAACATCCGTTTAGAGTTCAAAACTGAGTCTGCGCTGTGGCATTACGCAATGCAAGCATGACGCTTTGCATTGCGTAATGCCACACCGCAGACTTCATTTTTAGGTCCAAACGGATGTTCCGCCTCATCATTCGGCGAGCTAATTTCGTAGATCGCAGAGACTGGTTTTTTGAGTGTTTTGCGGGTAAGTAGACGCGCAGGCATTTCTTACCCTGATAGTGAAAGAAGTAACAGGCGGCAATTTCCAAGCATGCAATCAACTTGATTTCGGCCGTGTTGGGAGCACTCAAGAAATGAAATACATAAAGTAGGTTTTTTTGCCTGTGTGGCGTTTGTGCCTGGACTTGAGTGGGGGCACTCCTCTGAGTTAATCAGTATACGGAATATATATATATATATATATATATATATATATATATATATATATATATATATATATATATATATATATATATACGAAGTAATGCAAATATAAAATAAATGGACCGGGTAAAGTTAATAAGTCAAAGATGCGTACTGACGGAGTTACTAATTCGAAGTTTATTAACACCGTTTCGAGCGGGGTCCGCTCTTCATCAGGCCTGATGAAGAGCGGTCCCCGCTCGAAACATCGTAATAAACTTCGAATTAGTAACTCCGACAGTACGCATTTTTGACTTATATATATATATATATATATTGTTAGGAAGGTGAAGACGACGACGAGGCAATGGCGCGACCGACCATCTCGCGCCAGGCCCCACGTGCCGGCTCGGCCTCCTTAAATCCTTTTGTCTGTTCTATCATCCTGTACTGTCCTGTCCTTTCTGCTGCCGACAGCATCACCTTAACAGTATGGTGGAGGTGCGGGGTAACCGGGGCGACCTCGTAGTTGGTCGCGGAGATTCGGCGAAGTATTTGGTATGGCCCCTTGAACTTTTTGAGCAGCTTATCGTACTAGCCTGGCAGTCGAGTACCTTCCTAACAGTATATATACATATATATATATATATGCATCTATATATGTGCGATTAGCTAACCTGGGAAAAATAGCAAACAATTGCGATATAAATGTAAAACAATATTTCCCTTCTTGGTTTAGGTCTTTGGTGGCAATCGTATGTTGAAAAAGGAAACGTTTCGAGACCTGACAGGTCCTTCTTCTGTCCAGTGAAAGATATCAATAACTTCGTTTTCTTTCACTTATATAAAAACATCACGCGAAGAAGTTTGAAAAATACTTAACGACGGAACAAATATCAGCTAATTAAATATATTTCAATTGTTTGATACAAAAGAATTATCTTAAAAATATTTGCACCTTATTAAACAAATAAAATTTAAAACAAAATATAGCTTTTTAGGCAAAACAGTTTTCGGGCATGTGGTTGGCGGGAGGTCAACAATACCTGGTGCTGTAATATGTTCATCAAATGTTAAAGTACTCGCTCATGTCGTATTAAACAATAAAGCGAGGGAAATTTTTAATAAAGAAACAGCGGTGTGGTGCCGATTAGGTATATGTTATATATAAAAGATTACGGTAATGCTCCTTTAGAAATGTTAAGGTTGTTTGATTCAAGAGTAATATAGTTATCCATTAATTGGGATTAAATATTTTTTCTGCCTCTGATGGTTCTAAAGCCTACTTGATGTATAGTAAAACTTAAATCTGAAACTTCATCATCATCCATACTTGAGGCGACGAGAAACTGCTCCGTGAAGAAGTATACACATATGACTTTAAGGTAGATTCATATATTTTCATAAACATGTTCTGATTTTTCATATATATTGAAGTAGCCATTTTTTACATTAAACAAAAGAAAAACCGACATGTTCTTAATTACAATTAGGCTTGTCGTTTATTTTCTGATCAAACTGGTTTGCTGTACTTTGAATGGAACTAACTAATAAACCTGAACAGAAATTAGAGCGATTATAATTTTTTTCGTGCTGACAAAGAGGATCGTGCTGCATTTATGTATAAAATTGCGTGGTCTTTTCAGGGCAATGCCCAGCGGCCGCGGAACTATACTTTTTAATGTTCTGTCCGTCTGTGAAATATTTATATAGCGACGAAGAATATAATGCCTGGTATATGTGACTAATATGGTAAAATGAGTCCTAAATTTTAATAATTTTTCTTTGGTCTTTGGATTAAACTACCAGCCCAAGTAATAAAGATACATTTTTATACCGAGTTATTGACAAACACTATGGGATATCGAAAATTATAAAAATCTTCCCTTATGTGTTGGCATTTTTCTCATATTCTCCTATTCTGTACATGAACGTCTTAGTCTTAGTATCTGGCCGCAAGATATTTTTTCTTGTTCGGTATATGATGGCAATTTACATAATGTAAGAACTGGCGTCTTTCTCTAAGCTTTCTATACACTAGTATTTTTAAGCGGTTTTACAATGCTTAGTTTCACATCACGAAGGTACCTTTCTGCGTGAAAGCACTTGCATGTATATGTAATATGTTGGTTAAAACTGTTCGGAATATTAATCAATTCAAGAAATTTTTTCCTCCATTACACAAAATTACACAAATATCACCGGGAAAACGTCTATACAAAGAGAGTTGTGGGGAAAATAATTATGAATAAACACTACTTAAAGATTCATGGCACAGCAACGGGATGACGCTTTTCTCACTCATACGCAAATATTTGCATTATGGTTTTACATGAACGTTCCCTAAGTTCATTTCCACACATACCACATTTTATGTACATTTAGTTGTTGATATCTGCTAAATATGAAAATTAAGTTCGGAGGTGTTCTTCTAAAACCATCATGTAAAGGTATGCACGTGATGGTGAAGAAGCTAATCCCGTTGCTGCGCCATAAATATATAAATAATGGTTGTTCATAATTCATTTTCAAGCAGAATACTTTTATGAACATTCTCTTGACGATATATTTATAATTTGAAAAAAAATGAAGTTGACACATTTCTTTAATTGATTAATTTTGCAAACAGTTTTACCCACATATTCCATTTACATAAAAGTATTCTAAAACAGAAACTTTACGTGCTACAGCGCGCAGATAGCTGATCATATTATTTGGATAGTAAGATGACACTATCCTTTGTAGGCGTGCGTCGAGGTCTTGGCACTGGCAGGGCGTGGTTGGCGACCCCTGTCCACCGGGCAGTTGTGCTAGCTTCAACTCTGTGAGTGCCTGTTCCTTTTTGAGGCCGATGAGGAACGCCCATATGCTGGGTCAACTGCAGCTTACATTTGCCTGAAATAAAGTTCGATATGCTGTTACTGTCTAGGGCCTAGGCCATAAAGTTGTGCTCGAGAAGACATTGAAAAAGGTAGGAAAATGACGAGCGCTAATGCAACAACCGCGCCGCATGAGGTTTATTTTCGCTGTTTCTTGTACACCATCACCGAAGGTAAAAAAAAAAAAGCAATGCGCAAGCAAATATTGTTTTTAATTAGACTTATAGCTTACCTGAAAGCCGGGATACCGGACTTCTGCGCTGTTATTCGTCCGCGGCATTCCTTGTTGGACGGCATCATGAACTGACCACAGCGGCACTATGTAAAGCGCCGGCGATGCCGGAGTTCCTCGCCGGCGGCCCAGGCAGGTTTCCTCGAAAGAAAATGCGAGGGGGAAAACTTCTTCTGGAAGAACATCCATCTGTTTTTCAAATGCCTCGTGGACATCTTGCGTCGGAACAAATACTAGGGAATATAGCATTTTAACATGGAAAATGAGCAGGAACAGCGGGCAAGCGATTACTTTGGCACAAACTGAAATTATCACATAATGACCAGCTTCAGTAAGACGAATGTTTGAAATTTGGTGTCCTTACGCTATTATTTTCATATAAATCTAAATTATTACATAATGACCAGATTCAGTAAGAAGAATGTTTCTAATTTGGCGCTCCTACGCTATTATTGTAACACAAATTTAAATTATTACATAATGACCAGCTTCAGTAAGACGGACGTTTGTTATGTGGAAATCTTAAGCTAATGTTTTAATACACATTAAAATTATTACTTAATGACCAGCTTCAGTATGATGAATGTTTGCAATTTGGCGTTCCTGCGCAATTATTTAATACAAATTTAAATTATTACATAATAACCAGCTTCAGTAAGACGAATATTAGTAATTTGGCGCTCTTACAGGCGCTCTTACCCCAAAATAACATTTTGAGTAAGTTATCTAACCGCCAGTAGCCGCCTCGGTGGCTCCGAGACTAAGCACTGACCAACGAATCACCGGGCGGCGGGTTCGAATCCCGGCCGAGGTGCCCGCAATATGACTGAGGCTTATTGCAGAACAGGCGCCGTGTAACCCAGACTTGGGTTGCACGTCAAAAGATACCCAGATGGTCTAAATTACTCGTGTCAGATGTCCTTCGTTGGTATGGCACGTAAATCCCAAACTTTTTCCTAACCGCCTGAGTGATAAAAAAAGTCTGACTAATTAAAACCAACTTTCCATCACAGCGAATTCTTCATTCGTAGAGTACCGGTTGAGCAGGTCTCGTTGTTCTTGGAGTTTTCGGTGCACAGCTTGGGAAATATGAAAAAAGCAGCACTGTATCTGCACCCCCTGAGCTCACTGTAGTCTCGCCCAATCAGACTACAGTGACCTCCAAACCATGTAAATAGACCTAACGGTGCCTTGCTGCGGTAGCTTCTCAACAATGAGGCTAAAAAACCTAGAAAATGCATAAGCATAAAATAGTTTAGTTGCTTCATCTGGGGGGATCACGTTTCCGTGCATTGCATTGCCTTGTGTAGGTTACTGTAGTCTTATTGGGCAAGAGAGTGAAGACGAGCGGAACAACAGTTCCTTTGTGTATTCCGTGAAAGGTGTCGATCTGGTAAAAATATCGACGGTGATACTTTGAAAGTTCCGTCACCAAACCAAATTGGTGACCTGGCCAAGAACTCAAAATATGCGCCCGTGCTAAAAACTATTCTTCTTAAGCTGTCGTCCGTGCCGGTGTGGCAAATAAGAAATTCTCTCCTTTACTCTCGTTGCAGTGTCCAAAACGATGTGATGTGCTGATGATCGACCGCTCGTTACGGCATGAATAGTTACATAATACATAACGAATCACTCGCGTGCAAATTTAGCCAGCTCACCTGCTTCCTGCTTCATAATTTGCCACGCCCCCTGTACTTCAACCTCCACGGGATCGCCCCGCGTGCGTGTGGTCACTTGGAGCTTTTTCGACAGCCGTGCATTCGAGGTCAGTCGCCAACGTAGCCTTGCAGACTTTTCTTTGAAGACAAATCCAGTACGACGTGGTGGCTGTACGCTTATTACAAGTGAACATATGACCATCCAGGATTGTAAGATCAGCCCCTCGCTCGGTTTTCCCTAGCTCCATGATAATAGAGGCAAGTGAACCTCTCAACGCAGACACCGGCTTTTATAATTTTGAACAACCTGAATTTACACGTTTCGCTAGTTGACCTTGGCAAGTTCTGAGAACTGAATATGCCATCCTTTCATTCATTGCAAACTTAATCTTATTGTTGACCCCTAACGTCCCCCGTAACACCTAGATGAGAGTTAAACCTACAGTGGAACCCCTATCAATATTAATTGTCGACAGAGTCTTATTGTTGACCCCCAACATCTCCGAGTGCTTCCAGATATCCCATCTAATTCTTTTGTACAGTTCAACCTAGTTCGACGAATAAACACTTTCGCCTCATTATCCGTTCTGTGGATTGGCCTAGGCCGAATCGACGAATTTCGAGTTTTCCGTCGACCAACGGACTTTCGACGAATTGGTCGGATTCGGGATATTCTACACATGGAGAAAACATTAACGCTATAGTTCCGCAGCCGCCGAGTATGACCTTAAAAGGATACGTAATTTAATGGACATGTTTTAACAGTCTACAAACTCCATTGGACGTAGAAAGTTCGTTTTGACAAATATAATAATAATCGCTGCATTTTTGTTAAAATTTATTGGTTACTGGCTCCATTCAATGTACAGCAAATCACTTTAATCGGAAAATACACGACACGTTTCATTGTAATTCGCAAAATGTAATTTAGTTGGTTCAATGCAGGAAATGCCTGATTCAATATATAGGAGATACTGGAATAAGTGTACGAAAACGTATGAATCTACATATAAGCCCAATTCGTACACTTCTTCCCGGACCAGTTTCTCGTCCCCTCAATTCTATAGATCATGATAGAGTTTCTAATTTTTGTTTTATTACACTTCAAGGTGATTTTAGAACCACCCGAGCCAAGGAACACGAGGAATCCCAGCTAATTTATAAATTTAATAACCTAAAAACGAAGAGCATTAACATTTCTAAATAAACACTGCTGACATCTTAGTATATATTATCGATCTTTTAATCGGCTCCATGCAGTTTTTTCTTAATTTTTTTCCTCATTTGTTTGTTTAATACGACACGAACGAGTACTTAAACAATTGATAAACTTATTATGGCACCACCAGGTATTCTCGGCTTCATGCCAGCTACATCTCCCAAAACTGGTCGATCCTAAAAAAACTGCATTTCTTTTTATTTTAATTGCATAAGTTGAGTTTTCTTTCTTTTGTGTAAAACAATTAAGCTATACATTTAATTAGTGGATATCTTCCCCCCCCCCCCTGTCGTTAGTATTTTCTTATATTTTTTGCGTGACGTTGTTTTACCTGTAAAAGAAAATGAAGTAATTGGGGTTTCTCACTTGACTGACGAAGGACCTGCCACGATCGCCGCAAAAGACCTAAATCATCAAGAGCAACATTGTTTGATATGCATGTTTGTTTCTTTGTTTGTTTGCATGTATGTATGTATGTAGAAGTATTATGTATGTATGTATCCATGTATGTATGTATGTATGTAGAATTATTATGTATGTATGTATGAATACATATATGCTTCTATAAAGGTGTGTATGTACGTATGTGTAGGTATGCATATATGTGTCAGTGCGTGTGTGTGTCTGTGCGACTGTTTCGGAGTGATTGCCGCCATAAATTCGACGTACCAATAAATGACTGACTTAAAGTGAGTTCCGAAGGAGGTTTGCTGCACGTGGCGCAGCTATGTAAACCTTATAACGTTTACTGATGAAAGATCGTCCTCATATTCTCTCGTGGAGCGCGTGCGATAAAGACTCCTGAGTATGATCTATCAACTTGTAATTTTTACCTACGAATTCCGTAAGCGATATCTCGTTCCAGTGATCGTGAAGCCCCAATGAAAACGCGAAAACGAGTCACGCACTGAAACAGAATTACCAATATTGCACATGGTACTGCACTGGCCAAATTGTTCATCCACTTCGGAGCCATGAAGTACTCTTTGAGGCAAACTAAAAACCCATTCACACAGTCAGCGAAACAGTACTTTCAACATAAGTTCCTTCGCAGACGGCGAATCAGCCAGCGCTCTTGGGTCGCACGCACGTGCCACGCGGGGAGCATCTCGATCTGAATCACCGTCGACCATTAAGGTCCCTTAGCCAATGGTACCCTTATGATCGTGTGAATGGGGTATAACCTCCCACTGTTTAAACATAATCGCAGCATAATTATTGCTGACCACCATTTTAAAGTTGCAACCGATGAAATGAAGTTCAATAGATGACTTTAAAAGAGCATTTTGGTACTTATACAATCAGAGACCTTCAGCAGTATTTCTCCAATAAACTCAAGGAAAGCTCGGGAACAAAAAAACGAGATCAACTAGACCTGTAATAAATTAAAAGGACGATATGTTCGGGATGTGAAAAATAATTCAGACATCCAATGCATACTTCCAAGGCCAGCTCTCTCTTTGCGGGAGTCATTAAAAAGTTACCCTACACCCCCGACCCCTTCCCCCCACCTCCCCCACCCCCAAATGGAATGCGGAGCGCGGTGTGGAGAATGATTAATGCCGATGGCGGCTAAGAATTCCTGACAGCTTAGGATATGCTTTCCCTTTTCTATCTTGGAGTTTGGTGAAAACATGTGTTGTGTATATGCTCTACTTGGGTCGTGATGAATGTTTGTACTGCAATGCTGATATGGATTTCTTTCTTTCTTTCAGGTTTAGTTCATTTGGAGGCGTTGCGCAGAGAGGCCTAAATCCTGCCGTTGCATGGCTGCTACTACGCAGGACAGCTGATGAGTTCCATACTGGTTTATATGTATGCGTATCGTAGTATTTCTGGCTTCGTTTTTGCTTCCTGAATTCAGCTGGTGGGATTTGCGCTGTCGGAGACTCAGGAAAAAATATTTGGAGAATTGATTATTGGTTTTGTACCTTAAAGAGGAAACAACGGATTATCTAATTATTTTATCTATTAACCGGGATATGAGGCTGAACCTGGATTAAAACTTGTGCTGCTCTACATGGAACAGTGTTTTTTAGATTGACTGTGGCGCGTGGTATTGTTTTAAGCTTCACCACACAATATTTATTTTTAACATAGCTGGCGTAATATTTTTTTTGTTTACCTCTGGCGATGTGATTGAAATTTCTGACGCAATTTACATTCAAGACCGGCGCAATAATGATATGCCCGCTTTTGGCGCCCAATATCTTCGTTATATTAAAGCT
Organism: Ixodes scapularis; assembly: GCF_016920785.2. NCBI lineage: Eukaryota > Metazoa > Arthropoda > Arachnida > Ixodida > Ixodidae > Ixodes > Ixodes scapularis. Next base: position 20,608,555 of record NW_024609835.1, read on the forward strand.
TAATTTCCATTTTCAAACTATTTTGGAAAAGCATAACACTATTCGAAGATAATGCAGAAAAAACAAAACATTCAGGTTGGAATTTTTTTATATTTAAATGTCAGGTATCGTACGCGCATAAAGAGAAAGTATTAAGTATACAGAATTTAACCTCTCATCTTCGTTCTCTATCCACACCTCGGGAACCCTCGAATTCCGAGTATTTTGTTATCACTCTCAAAAAAATTAAATTGCGCCATTAGCCAATAAGTAGGCTCAAAAACGAATCACTAGGTAAAGAGGCGCGAACGAGATACGCTGCGGCGTAAGTTTGTTAAGCTGTCATCGACTATTTTTCGCATCCCTCCAGGTAAGTTTGGGCGAACTTTGGAGTTCTTTATTCAGAATAACGAACAAAAAGGTCTGGTGGTAGCTAGGGAATAATTCGAACATCTCTCATACCCTCGATGTAAAGCCATTTGAAATTAAGCGTGAATCAATGCACGGCCTACAGCGAAGACTGTGCGCCAGATGGAGACAAAGGCACTGTCGCTTTTCCTGCGAGTAAACAAGAAAAACAATCTTGATTAGTCAGCGCCAGCGGCGAACGCTTCGAAGAAGTAGCGAGGAGGGGAACGAGGCCGCCCAGGACTTTCTGCGTACACGGACTGCGTGCGGCCCCGAGCGGCGCTCGGACGGGATTCCGGCGCCGAGCTCGCGCAAGGTCTCGCTCTGATTAATAGCACTTTAAGCGCTTCTTCTTGGGCCCCAGCCGGTCTTGCGCTACCGGAATGAGAATGGATGACGAACGCTCTGGAGCTGTTTTCCCCAATCTTCGTCTCTTTCTTATCTTCTTATGGCCGGAAATTCCTCGGGAAAAGTGAAAGCGAGGCTAAGATAGACCGAGGCGACACGCTCGCGCCGTGACGGAAGCGAGAAAACAGGACGTGCGAACCTCGCGGTGCTCACTTTCATTCTCTTCTTTCTTTTCCCCTGTTTCTTTTTTTGTTTTGCTTTTTCTCCGAATCACTTTCGCGAACTTAAGAAGGAATCTGCAAAGTGCCCCCCAGACGCAAAATTGTAAAGGGGTGGAATGGGAAAGCTGGGAAGTATAAATGGAAGAGCGGGAGGAACTGTTTGGGCGGATGCTGCGGCGCCGTCGGCGGCAGCACAGGCACTCAAAAACGTCCGCGCGTTTAGGTTGCGGGAGAACTCTCGGTGGCGAAAACGACCGAGATCTACTCGACGCGTTGAGCGTAAGACAACGCGAAAAACGACGGTTGGCAGAAACAGCCTATGCGCACTGAAACAGGGAAACTGTGTGCTCAATGTGCCTGCGAAGGATGTGTTTTGGAATCAAAGCGTATATTGGGCTTCGCCCTTCGCTGGGTCCGTTTTTCAGATGGCATTGATTGATCCATCGCGTACTCCTCAGGAACGTAGACGCTCATGTGTAGATGTGGCGAGTGGATCAATATATCCTCGGGGTGCCATAAATTGATCGTTCTTTAATCCGTGCAACTTTCGATGTGTTAAACTTGTAAGAGGGCAGGATCTAATCTGCTGATGAGCCTTGGGACGAGGAGTACCGAAATTGCCAGACAACGTCGACTGGTCAGAAAGAAAGGGAAGCATGCGTCTCGTAACTGTTCCGCACGAAGTTGAACTCGCTATAATTCAACCGTGCTTGATTGTAATTAAATATAGTGCATTTTGGTAAAAAGTGCTTCGTAGAGTTTCAGGAGAATAAAACCACGAAGGCAGGCGAGCTGGTTCAATATTGTAAGTTTGACCCTGCGAGTGCGGTGACTAAACGAACAAAAACAACAACAACAACAACCAATATTTATGCTTGTGCTCGCTCCTTCGGGCATCACAACCGACCAGCCCACTACAAAGCAGCACGTGATAAAGCAGCACAGGGACGATACAGGTTTCACGTAGACAGCACGTGTCAAAATGGCACAAATTCATTATTATACGGCTAAAGGAGATCCTGTTTCAAAACAGCACAACGTCAGCGTCCGAACAGCAGAGTGACTGAACAGCACAGTACTCAACAGCAATGATACCAATGAAAGTGCATTTCCAATTTTCTAAAAGTGCTGCTGTTAATACTGGTCACGTTTTGCTCCTGGCACATAACTTCGACTGTTAACTCTTCCGAAGTCGTTGCCTGCACAGTGCTGCTCACGGAGGAAGCTGAGCTCCAAGTGCAGACCCTAAGCACCAAACCTAGATTTTGCTGCTGAAGGTTTGAATTCTGAATTGTTGCAGATTGCAGCATGCGCCATCGTCATGAGTTGTAAACTTTTGTTCGCAGTACTACTGACATTGGCGGTTAACAAAACGCCACAGCACTCAGACTTTTTATAAATATTGTTTTAACATTTATATATCATTCAGGAAGTACTGAGAGGTTCGTTAGCATATGAACATGCATGATTAGACTGAAGCTAACTCATTAATATTATTCATTAGGATTCCACTTGGAGGTAAATATTATGCCATATAGAAATCAATTATTAGATACCTTATAACTATCGTTTTGCTGTGTGGTAACCAAACTTCGAATAACTTATTTGTCCTAAGATCTCAAAATTCCTCTCCTGTGTTAAACAATCATCTTCACGAACCAGTCGCCATGCGACACAACACCGCAATTTAGCGCTTGGTCCTGTCTTTTCTTTCTCGTCTCTACGTACAATTTAAGACGCGTTTCCAGATAAACACGTACCAACTATCCCGCTTAGCCATTTTAGAGCAAATTAGCTCATCAGCTTGCAAAATAAAACTAATACTGTTTTTATTTCTCTTGATGGGGCCTCTAATAAGGTTTCTCAAATGCTTGCAGACGACTTTAGGACGTAAGGTCGGTGGGCCCGGCCAGAAATTTTCTAGTCTTTTTATACAACACCACCCAGACGACGCAACCTGGGCTACCCCCAAGATCATGACAAGGCGCAGCCTACCACTGCGTCAGCAGCATCGTCGGCGGTGCGTCCTGCAATGTCTCACAAGAAGTGCGACATTAGCACCCGGCGACGTCAAGACGGGCGCCTCTTCCGCTTTGCGACGTCTGTCGCCAAGCTTCAGCGTGCTTGCCACTTGGGGCGACTCGGGGATCCACTAATGATGACGTCATGCGCAGGCCTTGTCTTCCAGGTAATATTTTCTTCTATAACCCAGCGGAGCAAAGTCCTCCAGGGGAAAGCACCACAAGCCTGAATTAAAGAGAAAAAAAATCTGTATTGGAAAGTGAACTGGAAAAACGCACGTGTGTTTTTAGGCACCTAAAAGATGCGCAGACAATTTTGACACACACAAAAAAGAACGAACTAAAAAGAACTGAAGCAGCGGGTTCAAGAAATGGATGATAAAGTAAAGTTCGGGGGTTCGCCAGTCAAACCATAGAGGCCTCCGGCAGATTCTAGCGAAGCAGTGGGCATTCATTTAAAACACTGGATGGTTAAGAAATGTTAATACCTATCGTTCCTGTGTGACGTTAGTTTCGTGCAATAAAACTCAACTGATGTTATGGTTGCCACGATAACTGAGGGGATGCTAAAGGGTTTAAATTATTTTTATTCGGGAAGCTATTTTTGTGGCTAGAGGAAATTAAACTGCACCGGATATAAACCGAAATGTTCTTTTCAACACGTCATTAATCAAGTTTATGATCCCGAATAAAACGTCTACTTTGAAACACATTGTTGCTAATGCAACATCCCCAGCTTGCGTGCTGTTTCGTCGCTGTGTTCTTTTGTCGGCGCCTGCTATTCTCTCGCTCTGCTGTTTTGACGTACTGCTGCGCGGTTTTATAGCGTGCTGATTTTACCGTGATGTTTTTTCTTGTTGACGCCCCTTTGGTCCCGACTCACCACAGAGTTAAAAGATTAGCTTTATATTCATTTTAAAGGCTGACTCACAGATTTGCCTCGGTTGGGTCTCTAGTTGCTTCTGGAGCCTCTGGATCCTGGGAAAGTAGTGCAATTCCCTTCCTTGCCAGCTTAGACGGACACAACAGACACTAAAATGCAGCCGACCAAACTGCGTAAGGTGACAGGCTGCTGGGTTTCAGTGTTCATGGCAATCGCCATTTCGGTCCATTCAAATGTTTGAAGCTCTGATACGGTCGATCTGAACCAGTCGTGCCAAGATTTCTGTGGAGCATCATAGTATTGAAAACGTTCTTCGCTTATACAAGCTTATTTGTTGCTCTATACGTAATAAACATGTCAATAATGCTTATCTCGACACATTTCTTACAATGGTATTTATGGACTTGCTTATTTCGCGGCAGGAAATTTACTTTTCAGTGCTTCCAAGTACCGACGCCTTATGTGGTGTCGGTAAGAAAATGTCCGCTCAGAAAGACAGCAACGACCGAAACACCGGGACAACCGGGACTCACGATTGCTTCACGAGAGTACTTCACGCATTGCTTGGCACGTCGTCTACAGCGAAAACTTCTCTCGATGACTGCCGTGTCGTTCACTCTAAACGCAAGCAACTGATTCAGACTTCATTTTGATGGCGCAACTAACTGACGTAGCGATATCTCCACTCTCAAATGGATTTCAATGTATAGCCAGAAATGTCCATACCGATTATAGTTCATGCCTTTACTAGCTTAGGCAATCGGAAAGCAAAGGAATGTTGTATTCCACCATTCGATCGGAATGTCACATGATGAACTACCTCTATTTACTTCTGAAGCTCCATTTCCATTGAAGCATGTTACCGATCGTCCTTCTAACTCGTTTAAAGCTAGGCATATGTTTACTGTTCACATAACGAGCTTGGATTGCATGTAATAATGTTTCAGCCTATCACAAAGCGGACACAGTAAGAGACCTCTCGATTTGTAAGCTGGGCGTTTAATACTTTCATCGTATATTTCCAGACATGTTTTCTTGAGTCACGTAGTGCAAGTAGGTAATGTCGCCATTTTGGGTTACTGCAGAAACGCTTTACTCGCTTTACATACGATAAAACTTTAAATTCGAAACTTATACAACTCTACAGGCTATCATCCGCGGCCGCGTTGATTTACAGGTGCTTATTTATGCTAACGACCAACGTAAACCAAACAAAAAATCAGATGCGCAAACCTTTTCGGCAAACGGCAGAAAATCAAAACGAGAAGAAGCACAACCAACGAAGGGACATTAAGTCGTAGAATACGAAAGGTGGAAGACCAGATAAAGGGCACGATGCCTTCGGTGAGAAGGGGAGGGGGTTAAGGACAGGTATATGCTTTTTTCCCGAGCGGACATTTCGTGTCCCTCCGCGCTTCCCCAATGAGGAATACCGATGCAGGCGCCACGTAGCGGCCGGTGGCGACGGCGGACAGTGAGGAAGATATATGGATGACGAACGACGCGTCTCAATCCTCCTCTTTCGGCTGATTGGATGACCGCCTTTCTTTTCGGCCCGTTTATCGCCTCTCCTGGAGTCGTTACTGCGACGTCTTCTCGGCTGGACGAAGGAAAAATGGTGCTCGAGGAAGATTACTCAGCCGTGGAAGAAGACACGCGAAACAGAAGAGACAAATCTAGATGAAGTGGTCGCGCTCAGAGGCCGCGCGGGTGTATTTTGCCACGCCTATGACAAGAGAAAATATATAAAAAAAGAAGTTTATGTACGCCGAACCCCAAAGCTGGTGAAATCTGGTTTCCACTCAAGAGGTCGCTGATCTTCAAGTGATATATTTACACATTTCTACGTTAAAAAAAAGGAAGTCGCTTGACGCGAAGCCCATGAATGGGGGAACCCTGACTGCATGTCTTCCGAAGCACTGCTAGCGGGATTTTTGTCGTCTCTTCGGCCCTGCTTGGAGCTCCTACAAGCTCTCCCTATTCTCCCTTCGCCCTAGCAACGGGCTCTTTGAGATGAGCGTTTTTACTGGTGCTCTTGTGATGGAGAGTGCTGAAGCTCCTTTCAAGGTGCTGCTTGGCTGATAAGCCTGTTTTATACGGTCGAGTGACACATCTTTTGTTCAAACTCTCGCTGGCCACTTCATGATTTGATTCTAATGGCGAATATTGGCATTTGATGTGTCGTATTGGCACTAACGTTGGCTAGTAAGGGGGTTAGTTGGACTAATGGGCACTGAGTTAACATTAATAAAGTTACACAAAAAGAGACGAACAAAAAATATAAACACGTAGACGAGAACTTGCTGATAACGTGTGGGCTTGTCTGTCGTCGATGTATTTCTTTCCCTTGTCCCTGTTTTTTTTTTTTGCGCAACTTTATTTGTGTTCAGAAACGTGGACATTTAACAACGTTGTTTCCACGGTGAAAAAACAATATCTAGGGGATGGCGTATACATTCGATGTAGCGTCCAGGTAAGGTGCGGCGAAAGACTCCTCCTTTTGGTGCCATCTCTCTGCGCGTAAGAGCAGTTCTGGACGCACAGAAACGATTATCGACGAGCCTAATGAGCTGGTTGGTCTATATTGCCACGTCCGCCAATTTCTGGCGACCCCCCTCTCACGACCAATCTCTTAAGTCCGCGATATTTTTTTTTTAGTTAATTTTATTGTTCTGAAATAGCAGCAAAAATATCGCCGAAGCTTGCATTGCGCATAAGTCTGGGCTTTTTGTTTCTTCGTCTCACCGCCCTCCGACCTCTACGATGGCACAGCCCTGGTTCCAGGCTGTAGTAGCTGGCAGAATGAAAATGGCAAGAAGGTTCTTCAGTTGTCCCACCTTGACTTCTACAGTGTTTCCATATCTCGCGAGCCTCGACTTTTAAAGGGACACTGAAGTCATTTTTGAAAAAGGTCGTTTTTGACCTTATATTGTTTAAAATGTGTTAGTCCACACATATAGTCCTATATTACAAAACCGCTTATTCCTTTCAGTGCAATGAAAAAACATGTGGACACTTTTTCCTGTTGGTCTACATTGTGAAGACCAATGAAAGACCTACAATACGCGCAGATTTCGAATGATTTTATTATAAATCGTTTCGTAGAGAGTCTGATAAGTACACATTCGGATAAGACTCCTCCTTTTCTCCGCGGGCGAAGCCATCGCTTGAAACTCGCCGACAAGCGGACTTCGTCAAGCACTTCACTCGGACGAAAATTTTTCCCAAAAGGGGCATGTCGCGATCTTCGAAGACGCTTTTAGCTGGGGAATAAGCTACGCACGACTGTGATTTCGGGTTTGTTGGATGCTTTGAGCGTCTAGACGGATCTGTCACCACAAACTAACCAACTTAGAATCGACCTCAGTGCCCCTTTAAATGTGCACGAGCAGCCAACAACGGCCGGGCATTCGAAAGCGACGCCTGGTCGTTCTCTTTTTGTCGGTGACTAATTACAAAACATTATCTGTTCGTGTCTTTTTCCGCGGATAGCGAAGAGCGGCAGCAATTAAATGTGCTCCTTACATCGTGGTTGTTTTTCATAAATATATGAGTGCATTGTCGTAGGTCAGGAGAGGCGAACACTCTGTATGACTATTTTCTTGATGGAGTTGGGTGGTTTTTCTTCGGAACAAGGCAGAGTCGGCTAACGTAACTATAAAAGTCTGCGTTTATTGGTTAGTGGTCTACGTAAAACAATTCTTCGGGCCGTCCAGGGGTTCCATCGTTGTCTAATTCGTCTAAGCTGCAGTGAAGCTTGTCTTTAAAAACCTTAGCAGTACCACTGTCAGTACTTATAGGCAGACTTGTGCACGTTACTTGAAAAATGTAATGGATTACAATTATAAATTGCCGAGCCCAAGATCTAATGCATTACAGTTACAAATTACTTTCGCGGAAAAGTAACGAATTACTTTACACGTTACGTTACAAATTACTTTCACGTTACTTTTTCCGTGCACTAATCCGGAAAACAATAAAAATAGCTTTGAGATTTTTCGAAAATGTTCTGCAACTCTACTTTTCATTTCTCATCCGCCCGTATTATAGTAGTCCTTAGAAACATAAAATACTGTATTTAAGAGAAAGAGCGTAGGTGCACTCCGTTCAAATGTAATCTGACAAAGCACCGAAAGCTGCAACCGCACCCGCCATCCCGCTAGCTTATGGCCTCCGGAAATGATCCCCAGAATTGTGCTGTCAAAGCTAGGGGTGTGCACGCTTATTAGCAGCGTATGTACGAAAGCTTTCTTTTGAGTCGAGTGTTTCGCCTGTTGTTCACAAGAAAGGAAAAGCTTGGTTCTAAAGTTACAATATATACCCAACGCAGAATGCAGGTGTCCCAGCTTACCTGGATGTGTTTTCGTAGATTAGAGTTTGTTGTTCTTGTTTACGACAACGTGTGTGTGTGTGTCTTTTTTTTTGGCAAGCAAAGTACGCACTGAAACTCTTGGTTTCTGTTCTCCTTACTGCTTTGAATTTTGAACATATCATTAAGAGCCTTGCCATGGAGACGACAGACACTCCATGACTGAAAACTCAACAATTTAGAGAAAAAGTGGCGGTTAGGTGTTATCGATAGTTAGTCGGCTCTCACTTTCATACCAATATTCGTGGAGGCCAGCCGAGGAAAGGGCATAGAGAGCGAGAGAACCGGTGGCCATCGGTCTCACAAAACAATAGAGGACCGCACCACTATTTAGCGTTCTCTCTCTCTTTCTGCCAGCACTCCTTGGATAGCCCAACTCCTCCCATTATGCTGACTGTAAAGTGATGAGTGAACTCGACCACCATTCCCAGACAAGTAAACCAAAAGAAGTATCGTCCGCCGTACCCTCGAAGACGATGCTCTTAGCCTCCAGCCGGGCACTTTTGAGCCGTGCTTCAAGAGCGTGCTAGAATACGGTAGTGCACATAAAAGAAAAAAAGAGTTCGACCCCCTCGCGCGAGGCTACATCGTCTGTTACGCGAGTTGGGAACCCGCGAATCGAGGGGGTACGGACCCGCGTTCGATGTCTGTGCAGGTGGCGGGAGACGTCAAGGAAGTTGGAAAGGGTGAAACGGCGTAAAAGACAAAGACAAATAAATACAAAGAGCTGTCTCCCGCCCGGGAGAAGAGAAACACAATGGAAAAAGACGGAGAGCCTATTAGGCGTTTTCTCATTTTATCTTTGTCTTTCGTGCCTTGCCCGTTTTTCTAGTGGTTCTAGTGCCTGGTCATACAAGAAATCGTGTTTTCTTTTCGTCTATTTTCCCCTTCTTGGTGTTTTCTATTTTCTTGAACTTGCTCTCTTTATGCTGCTGAATGTTCTCCTCGTATTGCTCCAGTTTCTGTATTGTCCATACTTTTTTTAGGTAACAAGTAATTAAAGTAATACGTTACTAACATTTTGTAACAAAATTACGTTACAAATTACTGCCGAAAAAAGTAACGTACCAATTACAAAATTACTCTTAAAGGCAACGGATTACTTCCCAAGTCTGCTTATTGGTTATCGGTGGGGGGTGCGACAGAAGAGCACACGACTAAACAGCACGCGACAAAATATTAGAGCGACAAAATAGTAAGCCTCAGTGTCAGAACACAAAACACGTGTCAAAACACAACAGCTTTTAAACGGCACAACTTCCCAAAAGGATATGGCAATTAACAAATTTCAGAGAAAGCGAGCTACGAACTTGCACGCATCTGGGCGATATGGCGTTATCAAGAACCTATCTCAAAGGAAATGTTTTGTTCAAGATCATAAGCTTCTGTAAACGTACTGTCAACGGCCTTCTGCACATAATTTTAAACCTTCTGGAACTCGTGAGTTATAGCGGCTGGTACAGCGTTAGTGAAGGCTGATGTTTGCAGTAATTTATTGTTTAAAATTAATCGTTCGTATAAAGAAGCTCTGACTCCAGGCTGATATAATAAATCATCAATTCTTGGTGAGGCATGCGATATGATTTGTTTTGGTCTGACTCGTAAACCGCTAGAATTTAATTTAAACCTTTTTTTCATTCTAATCATTAAAAGTCCTGGCCTCACTTGTTCAGTTTGACTTTAACTTTTCGTGATTTAACATATTTATACATTTTATGTGCATATTGACACCGGCCTTGATAAACCACAGCTGGTAGGGGTGAGCTTGCTATATTTAGACACAGAATGACCTGGAAACCAGTGTTTTACGCGTAATTCAAAAAGAGGAACGAAAGCATCTTCCTCGTTCCTTTTGATTTTTGTGTAACATGTTCCCGTTACAAATGTTATATGTGAGGAAGGAACCCGTTCCCATTACAGTTTAATAAAAAAACTGGAACGCATCGCCACATTTACGTTACATTTTTATTTTGCTACATACCAAATTTATTTAGATAAAATATTATCTACCCCACCAAATGCAAACATACGAATTTATATGCCAAGGTGGAAGAACACCTGGAGAAGAATACAAGCCGAAGCAAGGTTTCTTTTGTTGATGTGATAACTTTTAAAAACTCATTGTTTTCGCGTATCCATGCCTGGGGTGTGCGATTCAGACGAGCCAAATGCGAGCTGAGCCGAAAAGTGGGCAGGGGATAATTTTATTATTCTTGATTTAAGGTTACCACACATTGCACGGGCGTTTTACAACAACCTCACACGTTTCAGTCTAGCAAAGTCCCTTCTCCGAAATTTAGGATAGTTGCTTCTCGGTCTTGTTGTCCCCAAGACGAGCGCGCTTTTTGCACCACTTCGTTAGCAACGCTAAATAACCTTCCCCAAGGACTTGAAGGTACTTCCCCGTTGTACTTGAGGAAACGGCGGGGCAATCCACCGTAGCGCCTCATCTGCGACAGCGGGTGGTCGCCTGGAGACTTCGATCGTTTTGCTTTACGTTGAGCGAGTAAAGCATTGGTACGTGATGTTTCCATTGCCTTTGTCTTCGATAGGATTGAACGTAGGTAGCAGCCATGGGCAGGGACAGTCCACTTGAACGTTGGCAGTAATTGTGACAGTTCCCAAAGGAGACAAGAGGATGTCCGATGATGCCCTCCCAAGAATGCGAATGCTCGCCACGTCTACCGGGCACAAATTCTGTCCCAGATCTTGCACCAATGACTAAACGACATGCTTATCTGTTTAACACGAACAGATATACGTACACTTCCTTCATGTTATATTCTCACTTTTTTTTTACGGTGGAGGGGAAATGGGGGTAGAGGGTCGGTCTTCTGGAAGAATAGTCTTGAAAACTACTAGTCCTTCGTGAATGCCGTATTCATTGTCCAGTTTGAAGTCGGGGGAGTAGGGGAAAGGAATAAAGATTAATTTTGTGTTGATTTTCCGTTTTTATTTTTATTTTGAGTGGCCAATGTTCGGAACATAAGGGCGCGTTCGAGGTCTCGTAACCTTCTCTGTTGTAACTGAAGGCCTCTTTGTGGAAGTTCCGAGCTGGCTTTCTTCGCCTTACATTTCTGAAAGTATCACGATTCGCGTAAGTAAAGAAAGTGATTGAGTTTGAGACGTTCCTCTTTCTGTGTCTTTTCCTTTGACTAAAACTTTTGTTTTTTTTGTACCACGGTCCCGGGCACTGAAGAAAGAGTCAATATTCACCAGCCCGCCTGCACCCCACTGTTACCAAGCGAGGAGCCCACAAAATAATCCCTAGAATAAGTGAAAAAAAAAATGTTATCCATGTGCTGTTGTTTGGAACCATACCGTTTATATACTCTTAGAGCGCAGCTCTCAGACGCACTTTTCCGGCTTGAGCGGCGTCGCCGTCGACGTAACCACGCGTTGCATTATGGGAAACGTCCAATAATGCAACGCGCGGGTCTCACTGGTGATCCGCGCGTTGCATTATGGAATGGTTCGCATAATGACGTCACCGTGACGTCACGAGGGTCCCGCGCGTTGCATTATGGGACGTTTCCCATAATCACGTCACACGTGACGTCAAGAGGAGCCAGCGCATTGCATTATGGAAAACGTCTCATGGTGCAACGCGCGGGTTTCACTCGTGACCCGCGCGTTGCATTATGGGACGTTTTTATAATGGCGCTACCGTGGCGTCACGATGAGTGACGTCACGAGAGTCCCTCGCGTTGCATTATGGGGCGAGAGAAGGAGGAGGAGGGAGGAGAAGGAGAGGGGAGGCGGGAGGAGGAGGGAGGGGTGGATTGGAGGAGGAGGAGAGGGAGGCGGAGGGGAGGAGGGAGGATAAGGAGGGAAGAGGAGGAGGAGGGCATACCTTCTCCTCAGTACCCTCCCCTCCTCCTCCTCAAGTGCTGCGCTATAATCCGGCATTACAGGGAGTTGTAGACGTCTTTCATTTTTTAGTTTCCTCCATAGAAATAAAAAAAATAGTTACCACACTGAACAAACAAAGAAAAGGAGCGCCGTTTCTATTTCCTTTCATGTAAGAACGTAACGTGTTTCCGTTTCAGTGCCACTAAGGCAAAGTGGCACGGCGGCGTTCCTCCGTTCCACCTTAAGAACAACGCGTTCCTGGTACGCCGTACCTTTGAACGCCCTTACGTACAACACTGCTGGAAACTTTGGGGCTCCCCATCGCTCGTCTGCGACTGCACCTCTCTGAACCGTCGGGCTTTACGTGACTTATTTCCTGAGACGGGGAGGACTCACCCCTAGTGTTGCCGAAGGAAATAGTCACGTGGCCTAGCATGGTACCGCAGTGCCACCAACCTTAGGGATGTCTCCCTAGATCTACGGATTTCCTTCATCATTTAGGGGCAAAGCGAAATTTGTTCAGATCTAGATATTTAATTTTTCCCGTAGGTTTTGGAGGGCTTTCGAAACAAGCTGCACCCCTTTTTCGTCTTTGAGCAGGCCGAGCGCAGCAGGAAGAAGGCTTCATTGTATATTTCCCGGTGCCAGAGGTGATCTCCAGGGGTAACAACAGCGATTTTGGAGGGCCAAACAAGGCCAAACTAACAAAGTTTAATTATGTAGAAAGGTTTCAACGAAGTAATTTTAACCTTTGGGTGGCCACTTAACCATAAAGATACATTTTTAAAACACTCCATCAGAATAATCTCAGCATTGACGCAAATGAACACATTTTGTGAAAATCTAAGGAAATGTAGGGAATTGTGTAAAAAAAAAAATCGGGGAATACCACCGCGGAGGTCGGCAGAACTGTGGTTTTGCGAATAACGGGACTGAGGTGAGAACGAGGACGGGAAATCAGAGCTCGCTCTCTCTCGACCTGACCCCTTAGCGTGCAGGACCGGGCTGCTGGCGCGACCCACGGAGACGCGGGCACTGGGCCGCTTCCGTGGATTCCGGCGCTGCCCGTCGTCGGCCGTGCCCGCCGTGGACTTGTCGACAACAAGGACGAGAAAGAAACCCACTGCGACACCGAACCCCCGAGACCCACTGCGACACCGAACCCCCGAGACCCAGCCAACCTCAGCGCCACGAATTGAAGGAATAAACACGAGAGGATGCTTCAGATGTGATTCCTTTCAAATGCGATTTTCCTGGAACATCTGTCGCTGCTTGACTGTTTCTAGAAGAAAATATTATTTAATTTATTTAGTTACATCGTACCCAAATCTCCTCATGGTTTTATTAAAGGTGAGTTAGTCGGTGTACTCCGACAAGGGGGGAAGGTCAACGCCATCGAGATCAAAAAGCATAATCTGTTCCGGAAAGACGTTCTGCTCTCAAGACGTCCTCAGAAAGGTTAAAATTGTAAAGTAGTTTGTTTTGTAATTTCTCACCAACGTTTTCCACATCATCAAAAGATGATATGTAAGATTATTGACAACATAACCTCGGGGGCTAAGCTCGACTTCGACGAGAATTTCTCCGATGCGACGTAACGGGGGAGGGGAGGAGCTTCTTTTGACTCCGCCCCAGCGAGTTTCCCACTCCTCCTCTTACATTTCCGACCCCCCACCCCCGGCGGCGGTGAGTTCCACCTGCGACGTGGGCTCAGTGGCGGTCACGAGAACTAGCAGCGCTGCAGTCGAGTCTTGCTTCCGGACTGTCTAGCCCGCCAAGCCTTTAAAGCAATATTAGAACTTGGGCGAGTTGTTCATTCATACTAACCCTTCACAACGCAAGGAAACAGACGTGGAGCGAAAGTTCACGCTGCAGAACCGAGGATCCTGGGTTCAATTCCCACCGCTGCCCGTTTCGATCTGGATGAGCATCGTACCGGCGTGCGGTCGTGTATCGCTACTGCGCGATGAACGTTAAAGACCCCAGGAATGCGGTTTAATGCACTGGCTAAATTTTCCTAGTACAGCTGGGAGACTCGTCGTCCGTTGAGGCAGACCAACTTCTAGGCTGTATAAACATAGAACCCATTCTTTTATTATTATTTAAATCGTAAAAGGCGAATAAGAATCGGTAACAGCACAGATGCTGATTATGCAAATATTACTTGGATGTGGGCTAGTTGGTTAGACCTTGTAATGGTTTGCTGCGCAGCGTAGACGCAAGAAAAACGCATTTGATAAAATTTAAACTAAAGCAGAGAAGAAACGAAAAACAGCATACAGGAATGGCACAGACTATCAACTGTATAATTTCTTTCTCATCATTCTTTCCCCACACTGCCACACAGTCACAATAATTTTTCTTAATAGGGTGCACGTGGAGCGAACGCTCGAGCTGAGAACCCAAAGATCCTCGGTTGAATCCCCCAACCCCCCCCCCCCCCCCCCCCCCTCCCCTAGCCGTTTTGATGTGGATGAGTATCGTACCGGCGTGCGGTCCTTTACCACTACTGCGTGGTGCACGTTAAAGACCCCAACCTAGTGCTTATATTGCACTGGCTAAATTGCTTATATACAGGTAACAATGTTGCCATGTTCTGGCAAACAAAACTCCTGCTGTATAAACAAGTAACGACCAATTTGTTTGTCGAAATACGGTGCGGGGGAAGAAAGGGGAGAAAGAAATTACAGTGTTAGTCTGCGCCATTTATGTACGTTGTCATTCTTCTATCTTCTGTTTTACTTTAAATTTTATGAAGTCCGCTTTTCTTGCATCTACGCAGCGCAGCAAACCATCACAATAATTATCAAAGCCTATAGGTAATGATAAATTGCGTTTCTGGTTGTAGGTGGCCCGTAAAAACACATTTGCTTCTAGGATTCACTGTTACAGGTTTATATTTGAAAAAATAGATATACAAAAGGAAAGAGCCATCGTGGCGTGCAGCCGAGATCATCCTGCCAGCATTCCATCTGCCTCGTGCCCGCTGCACTCTGTCCCACGAGGCGGTTGCCCGGTGCGTGGCTCTAGGTGCTGCCACAACATTCACTTGGTAGCATTTGTTTGTAGGATTCATGACGGGGACGACGGTTCATGCACGGCTCCATCGCCTCAAGACCGGATCGCTGCGCAGTTCATCGCACAGCCACCTTACCACGTCTTTCGAGAGGCGATAGTGTTGTTGCAAATCAACGTCGTCTACGTCAAACAGATTGGCGTGGCTTAATTAATACCGACGCCGACGGCGAAACACGAACAAAAACACTGCCATTTTGAACGCTTCGCCCTCACCTCGCGTCCAACTCGCCCAACTCGCCCAAACTCGCCTATGCTTTGTCTCATCCTACGACGAAATAAAGGGCAAAGCCACGGGCCGCCCAGGTCCCATCACGTTCCACACTAAACTATGACATGCTTAGCTTTGATTACGGGTGGACGAATAATGCTCCTAACCCAAAAGGATTCCATCATGTCAATAGCTTACACACTGCAAGAGCCTCTATGTTGTGGCTTCCTTTGCAGTGTAAAATTGTTGAGTCACTCACTGCAATTCTATTTGACCCACTGTCCGCCAATCTTCATCATTGATCCGAGACGCGGGCACCGAACGTGCATTGAAGAGAAATACCGTACAATTTCTAAATGGCTCGTGATTGGATCCGGCGGTCCGTAGCTTTGGCCTTTAGTCCATTGTAGGACGAGACAAAGTGTAGGTCGGAGCCGGCAAGCTTTTCCCATCTGAGTTCCGGATATACCACTCTCCTACCGCCTTAAACCTTCCGTTGTGACATCACGAACTAGGGAGTGACGGCGCTTGTCGTATGCACGGTGCCGACCAATCGCGGCGGGCGACGAGTTCGGCAGACAGCTCGCCTTCATCTCTCCGTGCCGAGCTTAGACCTCCTATTTTGTCAATTCCAGTACTGTTGTAAAATGCAAAGGCGGACCCAAAACTAGCATTAATTATTTTATGGACAGCGGGTTTTTGTGGTGCAAGTTTACCCAGTAGGCACAATTTCTAGGGTCTCGAATGCACCAGAGTCGCACTCGGCGTTCATGTGAAACACTGGATTCGGCATCAATGGATTGTTTTTAAGGCGAAAGGTCCATTGACAATAATCTCGTTCAGGGCGTCCTTCGACCAGCCGAACTAAAGAGACTTTGGGAAGGATTCGTCACGCCATTTTTAATAACCGCCATTGGACGATTCATGAACTTCAGGAGTTTGCTGGTGCGTCGTAAATTTCGTGCCAGCTATTGTTGTCGGAGGATTCTGACATAAAAAGAGTTGCAGCAAAATGTTTTCTTCGCCTCGTTAAATTGGTGCCTTCAACATGAAAACACGCTTGCCCACACCGTGCTGATTGTTCACAAACTTCTGACCAGATTTGGCATGACCCTCCCTCCCCCCCCCCCCCCCCCCCCCCGGTACACCGCCCTCTCTTTTTGCCCGACCTCGCCAGGTGTCTTTTTTTTTTTTGTTCTCCCGAATAAAAACAACAATAATGAAAAGAAGTTATCAAAGGTAAAGAATTTCAATGTTCAATATTTGTAAAAAGAAGAAAAAAAATATCAGAAGCAATGGACGACATTAACAGCGCTTAGAGGCTGCTTTAACGTTAAAACAAAAGCCTCGATAAGTCTATTGCATCAGAGAAGGAGTACCTTAGACGTGGCTGGAATTCGAACGAGTAAGAATTAACTCGCAATTTTGTAAAAATATATTTCGTCGTTTTTTTGGAGGGGGGGGGGGGGGGAGGGGGAGAGGGCGGAGGTAACCTTGTATACCAGAAATACAGTTAAGCTCTGGCATTCTTAATTTAAAGTATTTTTTCATCTTATCTTTAAACACCAGTAAAGAGCTTTAGGCTTTGCATCAAATAAATTGATGGAAATATTTCAATGAAACAATTAACCAATCATGATATTCTGATAGGGCTTAGGTGTGTGAACAGTTGTTTTTCTAAGTAGCATGCCGATTTGTTTGTATTTCGCTGAAAATAAAATACCACTTGGTTGGAGTTTCAATTTAACTTGCTTTCTCAGATGGGTCCAAATTTTTAGGTTTTCAACTGTCAGTGAACATTAAAAAAAACGTTTCCCAAAGTGTGATAGTGTGATGGCTGCTTGATACCAACCAGTTATAGTAATATTGCTAGCAAAACCTAAAAATGGATGCACACAACGCATGCTCCTGCCAACAACAATCGACAATATAAAACTACAACCCCCAAAAAATATCTTTGGCCTTCAAATTATTTGATTTGAAGCAATGCCTTTCTCTAGGTAGCATTGCCCAATACTTTTTCAGAACAGTTATTAGTCCGAGATGTACTACAGGGAGTATGACATTTCTTTTTAACAGCTACAACTAAATAGTAGACGAAACGCATTGTGGTTATTATTATTGCCGCTTTCAGGTCTGTGTTGTTTCATCGCAGTGTTTTTTGCCGCTTTACTGCATCGGCACGTGCTCTTTTGTTGCTGTGCCGTTTTTATGTGCAATTATGTCGAGGTGCTGTAGTGTTGATGTACGCGCGGTTTATGTGTTTGATTCATATGAGGAATCCCTTCACGAGACAATTTCCTGAAGGATGGTGGACTATTGCACAGATGCTGTTTGCACCGTACGGAAGAGCGCTTTCTAGACAGGAAACTTCGCGGCCTTTGTGGCGATCCGTTGGTATTGTTCCTGGAACTTTACAACTGCTAACCTGCATCATATAGGGAGGTGATTACTTTGACTTTTGTGGCGATGCATTTTATGGTTGTTGCCTTTGACCAAGTAACAGACTGCAGGACAGAGCTCAACACGTAAGCATAATTTTTGAAGGTAGAATATACCCTATTCAAAGGCTCATCTAGCAACAATGGCGTTACCTACTACGTGGGAACGAAGCTAGATATTTCTTTCGAGTCCTTGACAAACGCTGACGCTGCACTTGTTCTTTACACAAGCTGAACCGAGTTCACGCCGAGCTCTTACGCAACCCTTATGTAAAATACATGCACCGAAGCAGGCACGTGTCTAGGAGTTTGATTCCGGAAGGGAAAAGGGGGGGGGGGGGGGCGTCTATGAAAATATACTGTATGTGGGGGAAGGGAGAGAGGAGGCCCCATCACGAAGGAAGATTTCGGGGAGGGGGGGGGGGCACAAAGAACGGCAGATTTGAATATTTGGTTCAAAAGCTACCAGATTATTTGATATGGTTTATCGGTTTGATGATATCGATACGGACGTTCTTAAAACGTGCATCTGGAAGCTTGATTATACCTACCGAGGTTACAGTGTCGGGGTGGACTATGACAGAATGACAATGCGTGTGTGTCAGTGCAATGTTTTTAACGTAGGAATTAATCCACGGCCATGAAAATCGAGATGAGATCAGGTGTGGCGACAAACCACGTATCGCATGCGTTGGAGTGTAGAGCTCCGAAAACAACTTGTCGGACATATGTCGGTACGTGTGATAGAAGATTGCCGGAAATAATTTCACAGATAAGGGTTTCGCCACATTCCATTGACCGGAGCTTTTTCAAAACCAATGGCGTGAAAGTAGAGTGGCAGTTTTGCAGCTCGTAGCCCTCACTTTGCGGAGAGCCAGGGTATTAAAGTTGATGAAAGATTGGTCTCTAATGCACTGGCTTAAACTATTCGTGACATTCCGTAAAGTGCCTTGTTGCTCGCGCCTTTCATAAGTTGTATGCCAGTGTTGCATTCTGAAATGGGCGCAATATAACGAACTTTTCTTACGGCGTACGACGGGTTAGGTGTTAACACGTAAATGAGAAATTTGTGGTCCGTCATGACCACGAATCGGCGTCCTTCAAGAAAGTGGCGGAAGTGTTTCATAGCAAGATAGGTTACAAGCTGCTTCCTTCCGAGACTGCTGTTACATATTTTATTGGAGTTATCAATTTCGAAAAAAATATTTAACTGGTTATCGATTTGAGTCTATGAATTGGTCAAGTTTAATTTTCATAGCTTCACCGGAGCTTCTATCGAGAAACGAAAGTAGTGCCTCAGTTTCAGTATGTGATAGCATTCTGAAACTGAGGTGATTTCTTGACAATTTCTTGAGGAATTCTTGAATCAGCTTGGTATGCGACTTTGTTTCATTTGATTGCTGTAGATGTTTTTAACTTCGTCGATGAGGAAATATGTTGAGTGTCTGTAGGACCATAATACACCGAGGAATAAATACCCGGTAGAAATTTAGTCGCCGAAGCCACTCACGAAGTTTCTTGGTTTCCTTGTAGCCGAGAAAGGTCTTTGATAATTTGAACTTTGTCCATACAGATCCTGAGCGTTCCCACTTAATGGCCTATACTATTTAATCGTAAAGTCAGACGCAGCTCACGCTTTGAGGTGATGGGGCCATTCATACAGCGTCAAAAGCGCACCAACAGGGTGTTCGACATCCTGTACGTGTCGCATCATCCCTAAACCAATCATGTAAAAGAAAAATGACTTAGAAATTGGCGCTTTTGAGGCTGTTTCATTGGTCCCATCAGCTCGGAATGTCACCTGCGTCTGGATTTTGTTTGAATCGTAATATAGTAAATTCTGTTTGCTGCCTCTGTTTAGACACATGGCGACGTTGAGAGAAATTATGCGAGAACGACGTGCAAACAGCTGGTGAAAGGGGCTCTCATTTTGTTGGTCGATTCGCTAAATACAAGAATAAGCTCGATATATATAAAGCATCAAAGAAATTTGAATGGAACTTGGTCGCTGAACCACTCCAATGTTTATGTCGCGTTCCTGAGGCTATATGGAATCCACAGGGGACGAAACAATAGCAAAGGGTGATGTTATGGCAGTCATATCGGTATTCCAATGGATTGACGAGGATTAAATGGTAGGTCTTCAACTAAACATTTTTAACGAAAATCATAGAGCCGCCGTTAGGTTCGGCGAAGTAATGAACGTAAAAAATTGGATGGTAATCTGACACATTAACCTTGTTTAAGAGAAGCCTTCTACCTAACGCACTCTTTTTTTTCTAGTTACTTTTTTCGGTAACGAAGTACCTACCTTTCAAAATAGTGAGCGAGTAACAACTTTTCGTACTTTTTGATGGAGTAACTAGTAACGGTTTTTAGTTAGCTTTGGAGAAAAGTCTGTACAACACATGTATACCCTATTTGGTTTTCACTCCAGCTCGCGTCTGTGACTTTCAAAGCAGAAAAAAACGCCAATAAATAAAAAAAGTAAGCAATCATGTCTATGATTGCGCTAAAAAATAAAGGCATTATTACCGACACCAAATATTGTAAGGTAGATATGGCTTCAGAAATTTTACGCGGCCAGAGTGACGAGAAAACACCTCGTTACATTTGAGCGGAATTAATGCGTACCTTTTGAATCTCAGCAAAGAGTGATGTAATTTGTTACTTTTTAAGCAATTAACGAGTAAAGCTCTTTAGTTACTTATTTTCAATAACTTGAATATGTCTGTTTACATTACATTGATCCCCATACGGCCTCACGTCAAAGATGATTTGAATGGATACTTGACCAGACACGGTAACACAGACTAACGCACCTGAGGGGTATCGTGTGGTGTAATTTTTTCGTATCACGTTTAATCTCTATTAAGTAAGGCGCCTTGGTAAAGACGCCTTACTTAATAGAGCCTTGGAAAAGACGCCTTACTTAATGGCGCGAGATGTGCAACGCTGATATTCCTGATATCTTTAGGCGCGGGAGAGGTCGGAGATCTACAAAGACCGCATGGTAGATCCTAAATCAACAGTGAGATTTCGATCAATCATTCAATGATTTCTGTTAACTTCAGTGCACATTACGAGTTAACGGAAATCCATCTCGACTGATAGCCAGTTTGACAAGTTTAGGCTATCACGATGGCTGGCAGTAATATTAAAACACTGAAGATGCATAAAACTGACAGAACCTCAGGTAAATAAAATAGCTATGAAATGTTAGAAGAAAAACGGCATACATGAAAAAAAAACGGTATTATATTCTAACGGTGACAAAAATTAATAATTTCATAAGCAAATAAGTGCAAAAACGGTGGGAGACTGATCCCATTTAGAAACATATGGTGCTTTAAGGATCTTTCGAAGCTATCTGAATTTGTGATTGAAAATATTAAAGATATCCAGATTTTAGTACCACAGAATTACAAAAGTCGCTAGCCATATACAAAAGTGGAGAATGTTATTGTGTTCAAATGTGCTTGCCCTTCTTAGTTGACTGCCATGGTTCACAATGTCCGCTGGTAGATCAATATTTGATTTGTATATTATACTCGTTCCGCGCTTGCAGAGGAACGTACGTTTACTTTTGTGAGCGATGACAGCTGCTCTTCCCTAAGGTTGGGTTGGTTTCCTGGAGGTTCAGCGACTACGGTCAGTTGACGGCCAGCTCATATACTTATCGGCAAGACGTCCATCATCTTGTCGGTCAGCTGGGAGGTGTAGAGGCGTTCCCGAATGTGTTTTTTTTTTTATACTATGCCGATGCGACTGTCTCCGATGTCCTGGTCCCTAGTCAGAAGGAGCGTTTGCAAACAATAAATTTAGCTGCATATTGGCACGCTAAAACTGAATCGCTTGGGACAGTGCCTGCGAATAGTGCAAACCTGGTTCTATATCTAAAAGAATGATAATTCTGCGCGCTTCTGCTTTTTTAACATTATGAAGCCACTCATCACAGATTTCCGTATATCTGGTATCAGGCCTCCTAATATGTTTAAGGAATGCGCAGTAGACAATTTGAGTCCACAGTGCTTGCACCCCATTACGCCTCGCGTATCCGAAGCGTTAGTACGCACATTCTCACATTCGCACCCTTTTAGTTGGACCTGACCACCTTGACGTCGTTTTAGAGATCGTCCTAGACGCCCTTTTCGACGTCGTTCTTTAGTACGTCGTCATCAACGTCGTCTTTGCGGTCGTTCTAGAGGTCATACGGGAGATCGTTTCGGAGGTCGTCCAAGAGATCGTCCTAGAGGTCTTTTTAGAGGTCGTCATTAAGATCACCCTAGAGGTCGTCCTAGAGGGTGCCCCGACGTCGTCCTCCAAGCCCTCCTGAAGTTCTTCCAAAAGGTCATCTTAGAGGCCGTCATTGCGGTCGTTAAAAGGTCGTCTTAGAGGTCGTTTTAGATGTCGATCTCGACGTCGTTAAAGACGCTGTCCTTGAAGCCGCCTAGGACGACGGCGTGGATTATGCCCTTGAGGACGACGTTAAGAACGACGTCTAGACGTTTGAGGGACGACCTCTAAGGTGATTTCAAAGATGACAAGGATTTAGCGTCGTCTTAGAGGACGACGTTAAATTTAACGGTGTATTTCCCCGCTAAATTTAGAGAAAAAATTGACGTCGCGGCATATGCACAAATTCAGTTTCCCCGCTATATTTGGCGGTGTCCAACGACAAATGGTATTGCATTCATATATAACCGCCCGTGTGGTTTCTGCAAATCGGCCTCGATTATCAATTTGCCGCCATGTAATTTTAGAGCGCAGCTGTTTATGGTGTCATGCTAAGCGCGCTATGACGTCTCTATCGCGATGACTGCTTATCAAATATAAAAGTGCTGGGAGCACGACGCTACGTATTCTTAGTACGGCCGCGCTTGCCGAATAAACCAGTTCGCGCTAGTCGCTCTAGCTCCTGCCTCGTCCACCGCGGCTACAACACTCTTAGGCGCCCATTTCCGGCTTGAGCGACGTCGCCGTCGTCGTAGGCGTCGGCGTAACCGCGCGCGTTGCATTAGGGGATATGCAACCGGGCGTGATTGCGCGTAGCATTATAGGAATACTTTCCCCTAAATTTAGTGGGAAATGTTTCCGCTGAATTTAGCGAGGAAATTTTTCCGCAAATTTTAGCGGGAAAATATTTTTCCTAAATTTCGCGGAGAACTTTTTCCAGTAAATTTAGTGGGGGAAGTTTTTCCGCTAAATATAGCGGGGACTTTTTCCGCTAAATTTTGAGAGAAATTTTTCCGCTAATTTAGGGAGTTTTCGTAGACCGCATTTCTTCCTCCGCTATACCCAAAGCAAAGAAGGAGCCGCTACTGCTCCTTCTTTGTCGCAATTCTCATTTTACCCAATTCTCATTTTACGTATTTGTCGCAATTCTCATTTTACCCAAATCAATGATGAACTGCTTTATTTCTACAAACATTTCTTGACTGATTCGAAGAACGCTCAGCCTTGACTGTAGAGTTCCGAGTATCGTAGTGGGTTGCGAAGAGCTTGCGGGACGGCGAAAAGGATCTAAAAACACTCCCTATTTAGCGGGAAACTTTTTCCGCTATATTTAGCGGGGTAATTTCCCGCATAATTTTGCGGGGAAATTTTCCTATTAAGTTTAGCGCGGAAATAATTCCACTAAATTTAGCGGAAAAAATTCTCCGCTAAATCTACCGGGAAAACTTCTCCGCTAAATCTACCGGAAAATGGCGCCGCTACAATTAGCGGAACGATGGCCCGACTAAATTTAGGGGAAAAATTTCCTCGCTAAATAAATTTCCCTGCTAAATAGGAGGGAAGCAGGCGAGGAGAAGGGGAGGGTACCGAGGTTGAAGAGGATTATACCCTCCCCTTCTTACCCTCCCCTCCTCCTTTTCAAGAGCTGCGCTCTAATTCGGCATTACACAAAATTGTAAACGTCTTCCATTTTTTGTTTATTCAACTTCGCTGGAAACTTTAGCACCGTGTTGTCTTTCAGTATTTAGAAAAAAAAGTCGTCGTACAAAAAAAAAAACCAAAAAAAAAAAAACTAACGAGGAGTCTGGCAGCCGATGCCAGACTCCTCGTGCATGAATACATAAAACAAATTGCTTTGCATTGCGTTAGCTTTGACAGAGTTATCAGATAAATGGAATAATTACAACATGTGCGTACATACAAATTTGAAGCCGCTTTAGCATGACCATAGCGTAGGTAATTAAAAACATTATTGTTTTTCCTCCTTGCCCTAAAACGAGTGTGCAGTTTTCAAAGGTAAAAAGAAAATTAATAACTTATGTTTAAAAAGAGTTATGACACTCGTAAACTTAATCAAATGCAATTTAGTTCATTGCGAGCTTTTGAGACAAAACCAACCAGTAGAAAGATGGGATCGCATTCGATGTATACTTGCTTTCGATGCCTCGAAAGAAAGTATAAAAAATACCAAAATGATCCCTTGGGTTGGGGACTGTACCCAGATGGCCAGCGTCATACACATTTTGCTTCCCTGGCAAAGTCTGTGCGGCGGACCTGCGCACCCCGGGGCGCGTAAAACTCATGGAAAAGCAGCTAATACACATACACAAGGGATGGTGTCACGATAGAAGCAGCAGATGTCGAAATTTTATGTCCAAGTTTTAAAGTCAACTATACAACGTTAGATATGTTGATCTTTTTTTTTTTTTTTGCTTTTTCCACCGTGCGTTGGGTTAGCCAACCAGTGCAATCTGCAGAAGGGGGTGCTCGGCGAATCACAGGCCCGGGAAAGCGTTTTCAGAGATAAATAAGGACTGCTACGTGGCGCTGAGCATGACGTTTCTACCACGTGCTCGCGCCACGCTCAGTGCAGCACCGCAGGTTTTACTTTTAGGTTCAGGCATTTTATTTTATTCTCTACATCATTTAGCTCCCCCGCAGAACGCAGTCACTGCTCTCCGAGGGCTGGGCTGGAAAGAAGGCGCTCGGGCGCTTTGTAGAGTTTGCGCAGGCTGACACACTTCCAATTTAGAATGGGGTCGGGCATAGAGTACGCGATTTTTGGATCACTCATGGCAGCCAACTTAGGTCTTGGTCTCTACTTCTCTGTTTTCAAGAAGACCCGCGAACGCAGCAGTAGTGAAGTGTTTCTGGGAAGCAGAACGCTCGCTTCTATTCCTCTTGCTATGTCCTCGATCGCGTCGCTCATCTCCACGATGGGTATCGTCGGCCTAGGGGCCCATTTTTACGCCTTCGGTTTCCACTACGACTGGTCGCTACTCGCGACAGTGGTCGTCCTGCCGGTCGTTGTGTACGTCATAGTGCCGACACTCTACCAGCTCAAGGTGACGTCCGTTTTCGAGGTGAGGATTTTGCTCATTACCGTGGGTTGGTACGGCACTCTCTGAAGCCTCTCAGCGTGTGCAGCACGGAGAAGCGCTCAAACACCGATCATTTGTCTTTCCCGTGGCATCTGATCCAATGAGCAGCGTGTGATTAATGGGGACAATCTCCATGCACGCTTTTTGGCAAAAAAGTCAACATCCACCACCCTTTTTTTCTCCTTTTTGCTACTCGAATGTCCATAACTTTTGATCATGGTGCCAAAGTGCTATGTAATTATGGAACCAAAGTGCAACGTAATTATCGCAATTCTGACTTTACCCAAATCAATGATGAACTGTTTTTATTTCTATAAACAATTTTTAACGGATTCGAAGAACGGTCAGTTAAATGTAACTGGATGCTATTGAAAACGTATAGGACAGAGCTCGCTAAGCATTCTACTTCAGTTCGTGTAATCAGTAAGAATCCACAAGCACTTTGGTATAACTCATTCATTAGGCACCTCTCCAATCTAAAAAAATGCCTGTATCGAAATGCAAAAACGTCTCAAGACCAGTCTTCATGGTCAATATATCGTACCGCGGCTGATGAATACGATTCTGCTGTCAAATCAACGAAGGCAAATTTTCTAAAAAATAAGCGACCGAACGTGTTGATTAATAATCCAAAAGTTTGGAATGTAGTAAATCCAACTGATAGTTCGCAAATGTTTCTAAGAAATTTGGATGTTGAACCAATTGATGACTAAGAGTATCCCCGTATGCTTTACAACGTGTTTTCTAGTGGTTTTTCGGGTGTTTATTCTGCTGTTTAGCCTTCATTTAGTAATTGTCAGTATTTATTCGTTACCCGTGTTGATTAATGGTAGTGGTATTGCTAAAGTTATTTCCTCTCTCAAAACTTTCTCTTCCGCTGGCATTGACTGTATTACTCCTATGCTTAAAAAAAAGAAACACCATATCATATTCCTCTATTGCCCTCGCTAAAAATTTTTCAGAAATCCCTCGACTCTGGTGAGCTTCCGGAAGACTGGAAGATAGGGAGGGAGGTTTTTGTACGTACAAACAGCAGTACACAGTCACCCTAGAACTACAGGCCCATATCAATCTCTAGCGTTCCATGCAAGATTCTCGAAGACGTGCGTTTCTCCCATATCGCAAATTATTTGGAATGAGATTAATTTTTTTCATTGCGCTCAACACGGCTTTCGCAAATCATTCTGATGCGAGACACAGATGATTTTATTCAACCATAATTTGCAAATCTTACTCGATAATCGATCATTCGCTGACTGTATATATTTAGATTTTGCGAAGGCATTCGATAAGGTCTCCCAACAGCTCCTCCTACTAAAAAAAAACAAAATTAGGTATTGAAAGTAACATACAAAAATGGTTTGAGTGCTTTCTAACCCATCGTCCGCAATTCGTCACCACTAATAACGCCAGTGCAGATTTTTATCCTGTAACGTGTGGCGTACCCCAAGGTAGTATCCCTGGGCCATTACTTTTTTTTTGTTTATTTTAACGACCTGCCAAACTATTTAACGAACTGCCAATCACCTATTCACAGGTGATTGTGTTTTTTTCCGGGAACCACTAGCAATGATGTGCATGCGCTGCAATCTGATATTCACACTATCACTTCTTGGTGCAAAATGTGGCACATGACGCTAAATGTTAGCAAGTACAAATTCATTCGAATCTTTCGCTGCCACACTAACTTACCCCCCTATCACCTTGATAGTAGCCCGGTCGAAATCGTAGAATCATACAAATATTTAAGGCGTTCATATTACTTCTCATCTTATCTGAAAAATTCGCATAAATTTCATTACCAACAAACCTAACCCTAGGCTAGTACACTTAAAATGTAACTTTTACTCGGCTCCTACTTCTATTAATTTATTGTTCTACAAAACAGTTGTGCGTCCACAACTAGAATATGCTTCATCGATTCGGGACCCTGGCGTCAGAGTTCTTATTAACTAGTTGGAAATGATTCAAAATAACTCAGCCCGATTTATATGCTCTAACTACCAACGAGCTCCTAGTGTGTTTTCATTCAAATCTAACCTATGTCTTTCATACCTAGCTGCACGACGCCAAAATGCACGACTTTGCTTATTTTATAACATTTTTTATTCACACCACTTTACGTGAGGAAGTGTTAACACCACCTTTTTATAGATCGTCACGGGTGGATCACATCCATAAGGTAGGGGTCATTTCATGCATTACTAATTCTTTTTTATATTCTTTCATCGCACGCACCTCTAGTGACTGGAACCGCCTTCCCTCTCTAATAACCACTATTAGTAATTTCGATTTGTTTGAACTTGCTTTGCAGAATCTGCATGAATAATCTCTTCTAATAGTACTAGTATAAGTAAGATATCTTTTATAGATTCTGTTCTCTATATGTATGTGTGTAGGATAGCAGACTTAATATTTTTGAAGTGTTTGATTCGTTTGTTTTCTGTGTTTTTTGTGATTTCCTTTTGTATTGCTTCCCCAATTTTAATTCCATGTTTGCTTCTTGTTATTCGCTTTACCACTCCCTTCTATGATGATTATGCCTTCAGGGTATGTATAAATAAATAAGAAATAAAATGGTGCCCGTCTGCTTACAAACTGGAAAAATTAAGAAGAAAAAAAATGAAAGCGATATGATGTGTGTTCGAAGCGCATTGCGGGGGACCGTACGCGAACGAAAATATGATGGAGTGATAAAGTTTGAAGCATAAAATGTTAATACTACAGAAAGGAATATTCTAATTAGTGTTCACAATGCGGTATTTTATTATATTTTTCTTCTGGTTTCATTTCAGTACTTGCGATTGCGTTTTGGGAATACTGTTGGAATATTGATGTCTTTGATCCACTTCTTCTTAAGCGTAAGCTAATCGACGTTTACAAATCTTTGCAAGGGTACTATGGTTCACGTTCTTTTGAAATATTAGGGCCGTGTAATTCACTCGATAGCAGCTTACAAAGCAATAGAGCATTATTTGATTTAAGTTAATTCATGCTTAATTACTTTATGTGTCAAGTAGACGCTATAGCTGGCTGTAGTGATCATACTTCGTTGTTGTTAAGCGCTTCCAGAAGTCCTTAAATATTTAAAAGTTAAAAGTTGAGCGTGTTGGTACATACCTGTAAATATATCAGCTTGAACTTTAGAATTATATTTGAACACAAAGGAGGAAAGGACAGGGAAGAACAAACAGCTCTTTCTCCTCTCCTGTACTCTCTTGATTCGTGTTCAAGTATAATTCTAAAGTTCAAGTCGATATATCTACAAGTGCATAAATGTATGCAGTGCACTCGGAACACCGCCAACTGATTTAATCACAACAACTTTGGCTGGCCAGAAGGTACTAGGTTTAATTGATCTCGCGGTCTCAGTTGCGAACGCGGCGCCTGCCTTTATGCGGTAATATATCGAATGATGAAAAAGGCACAAAAATATTCCGCCTTGACAATGGCAAAATTTTTTTTTTCAATGTCGATTATGTCTGCTCTGACTGCACAGCAAGAAAGAATAGACGCACAAGTTTCTGAGAGTGTTTTAAATGAATGAAAATTAAGACCTACGTAGGCCTGTGGAATTCGGGCATTATTTACTGTTATCATAATTAAAATATATTTTTTGTGCGCTAGAAATATTGAATATATTGCTGCCCGCGTAGCCAAGTCGTTCGACGAAAATGGTTCTGTAACTCCGGAGCAGTATCTCGGAGTACCTTTAGAGCACTATCGTACCAGCAATCAGTACTGGCACGATGAAACTAAATCTTTGCGTGCAAAAATATTAAAGTGAGTAGGAACTAGTTTATCCCCATTTTTTTTTTTCATGAAACTATTTGTAAGAGATTTCAGGTCCTCATCGACTCGTTTTATTGTGCAGTACTTGTCCAGTGTTTCGCGTAAAAGGCTTTCGAAGGACCATAATTGACTCTCTCCTCTACCCTTTTTTCTATCAAACACTGTACAACGAACGCCTAGGACAACGTCCTAAAACGTGCTAAAAAACTGTTTTTTGTTTTTTTTTGCTTTATAAATTACATAGAGAAACGCTCACGTGAAAGCTTGGCTCTTGGAGAAAGGCATACCAGTAGCGTGGACAGAAGACAGCTTATAATGTACAAAAATTGGAAATAGTTGGACATATCTTCCTAGACTGCTGGGCTGCAGTATTTTGCTCTGACGTCCTTCAGAGGACTTTGCAAAAGACCTCCTATTAACACACCAGTCCAGTAGGTTCTTACGTGTAGAGCGATAGGACGGAGCCCCTTATGGAATGATTATGCTCCTGGGCTTTCACAGTGAATGGCTATGTCATAAGGCAGTACGTTACGAAGATATCGACGTTCGCCAGGAGTATAAATAATTTGTGGAGCATGCGTCTCCTTAAATGTACAAGCTGAAACAACCGCCTCTTGAGAAGCTGCCCTTTCTTGAAAAAAGACCAAGATAAAATACATTTTACCTTTAGACAGACGATTTAGTTAATACTTCAACGGTTATAAACATAACTATGTTATGTGTGTATCGGATCATAAAGTAAATAAAAAAGTCGTCGTAGCGAAGTCGGCATCCGGTTTGGCTCCCACGCAGGTGGCCGGGGTTTGATCCCTGCCATCACCTGTTGTCTTTATATTTATTTAGTTATTAGAAGATTCTACTTTTTTTTTAAATCAAGTAGTTCGTTCATGCTCACAGCGTATAATTCTAAAACAATCGAGGTAAAATGTTCTAAGCTGCTAGGCAAGCCTTAGGAGAAGCTGTGCCGCGCTGTGCAGAGTCAGTTTCGCACCAGCGCTCAACCCCACAACTACGTCACCATTTACGCCAGCGGGGCTGTCTCACATCTTTCTTTTTGTTCCGGCGCAAGTTCGCTGCATTAAACGTTTACTTTCTGTCTCTCCCTTCGCCACCACATTAATTGTTACTTGTGAAATATAAGTGGAAACATAAACTAATGACTTTTGCCTGGAGGAAGATATAAATGTAAATATAGCCCTAAAGACGCGCGAGTATTGATCATTGTAAACGTTCCGTTTTTATTTCACAATTCAGGTCTAATTTTGCTAGGACTTTGCAAAATTAATTTAGACATCGTTTTTCCAGCAAACTCTCGGAGCCTGTGTTATTTACACGGTGTCTGTCGCCCTCTCCATAAGTAAGTATATAACTTAAAAGTTGTTCTATCAGTGTGCTTTTTGTAACTGTTCGTGCGACGGGAACGATATTATTTCCTTCCATATAATCGGAACACTCATTATTGACTCTCTCTTAACTATTTCAACACATGAATAGGGCGATCGGCATTATGCTACGATAACTACATGTTCTCCATGAAGCAAAAAGCGGTATTTTATTTTTGTTGCGATGGCATGGTAATTGGAGTTCCACACTGACCGCTCTTATGTACTAAAGTGGGTAAAAAAACAAAAGAAAACAATGCAAATGGTAATTACCAATTAAGTTTTGAAAGCATCGTGGAGAGGAGGCTAACTCACCAAAAGCTTCCCAATGTGCTGGGTGAGGCTTTCATCCATGGTTAATTTAAAATCCTCGCACACTTCCTCACTGCGGGCATGGCAAGTCGTTTGTGAAAAAACGTACAGGGGGCTTTTATGGATTGGAACGTCACTGACGTCCTAAAAACAAAATTGCAGGGCAAATTGCCCTAAGATTGCGTTGCTGCGTGAAACGTTCTTGGTGTAGCGATAGTAACCTCGAATCCTTTCTTCTCGAGCTCTGCCTCCAAGTGTTTCCACTCCTCTCCACCCACTCCTCTCCACCCCATTGACATTCCCCATCGGGTCGGCCTGTGCCCACAGAGTTTGGCGAGGACGGGGTACTATCAGTCACGTGTCAATTTTCCCGCTAAATTTAGCCCGAAACTGAATTTATGTGTGGGTCACGTGACGTCATTTTTCCCGCTAATTCTAGCAGTGAAACTGAATTCGCGTTGAGGTCACGTGACGTCAATTTGGCCGCTCCATCTAGCGGAGAAACCGAATTTGTGCATAGGTCCCGTGACACAGTCATGTGATGTCACTTTTGGGCTAAATTTAGCGGAGAAATTGAATTGGTGTTGAGTTCACATGATGTAAATTTTCTAGATAAATCTAGCGTGGAAACTGAAGTCATGAGCCGTCACAAGCCGCGGCTTCACGATATCCGGAACAACTAGCCAAGGAACGTTGCACGTTAAAAACAAAGGGCGTGGCTTTTTACCTTCAAGTTTGATGCTTCGTAATTTCATGTTTGGCATTTTATTGTGAGATGCACAGTATCAAGCCAATTTTATTCAATATGCTCTGTTCTCTCTCGAAACTATTCACCATGGCGCATCTTTTATATTTTCTTATTGCCATAATCTTAAAGTCTGGTTGTTTCATTATCAGTACAAGGGTTCAGTGACGCCGAAATTCAGTTTTCTAACTTTGCAATTAAGATAGGGTGACCTCTGTAGCCACCTGCAGAAGTACTAATGTTTGTGAAAATTACACCTCTACACCGATTCAGATTTCTAGCTAAGTTTAGTGGGGAATTTGAATTAAAGGAAGAGAACGTTTCATGCTTTAAGTCTATCTGAAGCACACTATAAGCTAGTTATGTGTGGGTTAGCAAGAACGAGTTTGGATTCTGACTCAACTTTGCCAGTGTCACTTATTGCATGAATGTGGTCCGGTTAAGAGTTCCAGTCGTCTATATTCTATGGTAATGTTGACATCTGGTACGTGGCAGTAGATCGTGAACTGTGGTGAAATTCACATGACTAGTCGAAGTGAAGAAAAATTACGAAATATGCCTATGAAGAATGAATGAATTAATACATTATTGAATTATGATTTCTCTCTGGTCAGATCGGGCAGAAGGAAAGGGTAAGGGCGGGCGTATTCTATTCCGACGTGATCTAGTATCCACTAATATCCTTCGCAAAGGAACACAATGCGAGCAGTTTTTTTTTTTAGTATTGTTCGCGGTGTACTACAGTCTCGGAGAATTTAGACACCGGGTGGTTCGTGGTTGTTGCGGATGGCTTCCAAAGCCGGACAGGACTAAAGTACATGGGCTATCGTTGAGGTTTCTTGCCGACACTTCTTGGAAATTAGTTTGTCGGAAGGGATCTCTGTGTGTGTATGCTTCTTTTAACGTTCCCATCTTGTGATGATGTCCTGTATTCGGGCATAGCCGGAGCGAGCTTCGGTGAGGTTGACTTGTGCCTCTCTTGGAATTAGTCTGGGTATGGGGTGTTGCGCATAGGCATGGTTGGTCGGAGCTTTTCCTTGCTCTTTTGTTTTATTACTCCTTGTTGCTCCTCCGGGGATGGTTTGTATTAAAGGATGGGCGTCGAGCACTACGATGGGTGCTTGGGAAGAGCTTCCTCACAAGTCTGCGTGCCTTCTTGTTGCCAATGCTTCCGGCGTGACGTGGTATCCACTGTACTTTGATACTGATGTTGTGGTCTCTATGAATTTGTTTGCTGAGTTCCTTAATAAGGTAGGAAAGGGAGTTCCGCCATGCAGGGCCTAGTAGTGCTTTAGAGCCTCCAGGCGGTTCGTGAAAATAATAACCTTGGCCACCTTGTACGACGTGGGTTCCATCGCGATCCTTATTTCTAGGAGGACAGCCTGCTACTCGAGCTCCGTAGTGGAGATGTTGTAGGAAAGGTACTGCGTGCGTTCATTCCGAAAGTGTCCGTAGCAGCTAGAGCCAGTAGGCCACCATCATCCTGGCATGCCCCGTCCATCGATATCTCTTGTTCTTTAAGGCATGCCACAGGAGCTGCTTGTGTATACGTGCTCCATTGGTGAACTTGTTTATTGGTAGTTACTTTCACGGGTATGGGCTATAAGGTGGACATGAGTGTGTTTTCCCATGGGAGTACCGTGAAGTTAAACGTGGCCGCGAGGAACATGTGGTCGCCGCATTCCACAAGATGTTGACCCTGCTGGGTTTGAGGGCGTCGTGCCTAATCGTTGTTACCCCTGATTCAGATATCGTTTAGAGCTTGGAGCTGACTGTTTCTATAACTCTTTCGTTGGTGTGAGATACAAGACGCCGGTTATCACCCGCAGGGCTTGTCTGTAGAGGCCCTCAAGTTTCTGTAGTTGTACTCGAGTGAGCAGGTAATGCATAGCTCCGTAACATGAGCGTGAATCTGGGACGACCTCCACAAACTCGCGGGCAACATTTTGGGCTGTTTTTTCCAACCTTGTTGGATGTGCGCAAAATTAGATGTAAGAACATCCTCCAACCGATGCAAGCTGATTGAGCCATGTTTCCGCTCCTACTTTAGAAGTGGTGGGTATGCCTAGAATGAGAATTCAGCATTCATTAGGTTGGGAGGGCGTGATTTCTTGTAACGTGAATGACACCTTAGCCCTTTCGGCGGAAAATCCACCGGTGAGGAAAAAAAATTTTTTACTGATACTTTCATGCCTGTAGGGGCTATCGCTTTCTTGATGCTAAGGAATGCCTCTGAAGCTCTTAACATGCGCACTCTGTGCTTTTGAAATAATTATTTTGTGACCAGAGCGTGATGTCATCTGCATAGAACGCAAATCGAACGGTGAATTCCTCCTCAAAAGTCGTCGCTATGAATCTCATGACAATAGTAAAGAGTATCCCTAATATGACTGATCTTTCGTTGCTGAATATGCGAGGGCTCGTTGCTCCTTCGTGAATTTGGAATGTGCAGGGATAAAGGAAGCTCTTGAAAAAAGTTAATCATGCGTTTGCCGGGATATGCTTCTCGTAAACTGTAAAGTATTGCTTCTTGGGTACTTGCATCAA
Source organism: Ixodes scapularis (assembly GCF_016920785.2). Taxonomy (NCBI): domain Eukaryota; kingdom Metazoa; phylum Arthropoda; class Arachnida; order Ixodida; family Ixodidae; genus Ixodes; species Ixodes scapularis. The sequence goes on from NW_024609835.1 coordinate 20,642,478, forward strand.
AAGCTTTCTCTAAGTCTATAGCCACCAGGACGTAAGGTTCTTGTCTTCTGTGCTTCTAGAGCACTCGACTTAGAAGGATAAGGCTATGATGCGTTTTCATACTAAGACGAAAGCCTGTCTGTGAAGGGTGGAAGAAGGCTGAGCGCCCTGCAAAATGGTGATTGAGCCTATTGACGCACAGTCGTTCTACGAGCTTACGGATGGTGGGTGTCAGAGACACGGGTCTCAGGTTGCTTGCGGCGTTGCACTCATTGCCTGGTTTGAATATCGGAGTGAACATAGCCTGTATGAGGGTGGAAGAGAATTTCCCGCTCACCTAGATAGTATTGAGGATTTCTAATAAGGGTGCATTGCCTTCCTCGGGCAAATATCGGAGTTTTGACCACGTATTGCCATCCTTTCTTGTAGCGCTTTTTATTCCCCCTGATCGGGGGCCGTGACAAGTCCCGCCACAGTGAACACATTTAGGATGTGTAGATAGACTGACGCGGGGAGTTGCCGTAGGTTGTTGAAAGAAAGATCTGGGCGCTTCTTCTTTGATGCCTCAAGGACAAATTTTTGCGTCAATGTGTGGACTAAAAAGTTTTCAAGGAAATATCAAAATTATAATTGATCTGCATTTTACGATACTCAATTCATGACTCTCCTCAGAAACATTGCAATCGTTTTGAAGGGAATAAGAAACTGTGAACTTTGTGAAAATGGCCCGTATGATCCAATGCAAAAATCAAAAAAATTGTGGAGCCGTGCCATTAAATTTCTAAGCGCACGAATTTCGTGTTACTGCTTATTTATAGTTTAGCACTGTCATCTCAAATATTCCAGCAAAATAACGCTGATGCCTGTTGTCGCTAGTGTGAAATTATCATTTTACTGCATGCGCCGAGGTGTTGATGTCCAAGAAAGTTTGGGATGCTTCAAGATATATTTTTTTTTTGCTGGAGCGCTACAGTTTGAACAGTGTCGATCCCCTCTCTTCTGCCGTTTAGTGCGTATAGGTGTTCCAGAGCTTGGCCGTCCCGTCGTGTTGTTGAAGGAAGCAAGTTCTCGCGAGTGTCTTGGTATGTTGCCTTATCTGCGCGGTTTTCTGGCGGAGGTAGATATGGTCCTGGTGCATTCGGCCGTTAGTGATGTATTGTACGTATGTACATTTGATCTCGCGTATCTTGAAAATGTACGACTTCTTTGTCCAGTGATGGAATCTTTTGCGAGCAGTTCCAATTATCTTGTGCATTCGGTAAGAGCACTCATCGGGCTCTCAGTGAGTGTTAAAGGGGAACTCCGTGGAGTTATCGAGAGCCTTCGATTTGGAAGGCTGAATCATTAACCTATGCCCAAATAATAGCCAAAATAATTCTTAAAAATTCCCTTGAAGATATTAAATTTTCAAGTTACGTCGGCCGCGAGGTTTCCAACAGGCGACTTTCCACAGGCAACAATAAAGAATTTAAACTTTTCCCCTACCTGTGTACGTCACCCGCGGGCAGGTGAACGAGCGGCCCGGGCTGCCACGAGGCGGCATTCTGTGCGCCAGCGATTGCGATTAATTTTTCACAGCTTCAAGGTTGAAAGTTACTTCGCAAACGGTGGCAATCTGTGCTCTGCGGGCTCGACACCACAGCGGAAGCCATGACGCGTTTTCGCTTGTACATTCATGTGCTGCTCTTTTCGGCTATCGCCCCGCCGAAGCTCTTCGTGGCTTTCCCGACTGGCGCCCGTGGTCCCAGTGATGACTCAACAACAGTGCCGTGTCTGCTCGCCCCATCGTGCCTGGACGCTTCCATATACCCCGCCTGGCAACCACGAACATCGTCGGAGGACTGTCTACAAAATCAGCTTCTACTTGGCGGCCAGTTTGGGCAGACACCGCAGCGGAAGCCATGACGCGTTTTCGCTTGTACATTCAGGTGCTGCTCTTTTCGGCTATCGTCCCGCCGAAGCTCTTCGTGGCTTTCCCGACTGACGCCCGTTGTCCCAGTGATGACGCTGAACAATCCCTGGAGCATGACTCGACAACAGTGCCGTGTTTGCCCGCCCCGCCGTGCCTGGACACTTCCACCTACTCCACCTGGCAACCAGGAACATCTGAGGACTATCTTCAAAAGCAGCTTCTACTCCCCGGTCAGTTGGGGCTCGACACCGCAGCGGAAGTCATGTCGCGTTTTCGCTTGTACATTCAGGTTGGCTACCTTCAGAATACCAAATTCTCTGGCAGCAAAAATCAGTGCTTGTTTTTAATGTCGAGCCCCTACGATATTCTGCGCACATGTTTGAAATGTCTTCTTCGCTACTTCTTCCAGTACGCGCATGTTTTTTTTCCATCTGCCAACTCCTTTTAATTTTGTCGGGTGACGTTGAATCAAATCCGGGCCCACTGAGAGACACTGAGCAGATAGCGAGTATACTGGCTGCAGTTCAGAGGATTGAGGCTGCGCAGACTGACATCTTGACAAACATTACATCTTTAGAATATGTCATAAAGATGACAGATGCATCGGTCATTCAGCTTGTCTCTCGGATAAAGTTTGGACGCTACGAACGCTGTTTCTGTAACTGCACCTGGTCCTCATATTTCTGTTGAGCTGGCAACTATTCAGAGGCAGTGTGAGGACAAAGAAAATAGTCTTAGGAGATTAATTTTTTTTTTTTTTTTAGGTGCCCAGATAATTCAACTGAGACGTGTGGTGAATCCGAAGAAGTCGTCGAGTTTTGCACACAAAAGTTAGGTATTCAGTTAGACACGTCAATTCTTGAACGACCGCAATGCCTAGGCGGATATCAGCCAAGAAAAAACAGGCATATTATTGTCAAGGTTGCCAGACACAAAGACAAAGAAAGCATTTTGGCTGCCGAATTGAAACTAAAAGATACCCCTTTTTCTGTACTAGAGGAATTTTCTCAGACTGTGCTACTTGCCCGTAGACACCTTTTCGAGTACGGGAGAAGTCTGAATGTACAATTTAAAGTTCGTTTTAATAAGCTACATATTAATAACAAACGGTTTTTCTTTCATCCGGAGTCCCAGTCTGTTGTTGAACTATTATAACCACGTGCGTGTCATTATAACAGACAAAAGGCTCTATCTTCTTCCCGTCATGCCGCAGCATGCGAGAAAAAAACCAAGAATTATTTGTGTTTTTCACAAACATTCGCAGCATCATGTGAAACCGAGATAAGCTTTATAATGTACTGGAGGACAGTTCATCAGATATAGTTATCCTTACAGAAACGTTGTTGAAGCCAGATATTGCAGATAAAAAACTTTTTTCTGACTCATCTTAACTATAACATATTCCGGCTTGATCGGCTCGGCAGACGGGGAGGCGGTGTGCTCATTGCCATAAAAAGACAAATTTCTTCTTCCGACAACTGTTTAATGAATCATGGCTCAGAACTGTTATACATATGCGTTTGTACATCATTCAGTAAAGTCATTTTTTGGTCTCTGTTATCGGCCACCTGATTGTGTTTCATCCTTTCATACTGAGCTATACTAAGTCCTACTTGATGTAAAAAAATCGTTTTCCAAAAGCCGATATCGTATTATTTGGGGACTTCAATTTTCTCCTTATTAATTGGTTAAACCTATCATCGGCAAGCTCTGCAGCTAACTTTTTTCTGGATATGTGTCTCACTTTAAACTTTACACAGGTAGTTGGCCAACCTACTCCTTCGGATAACATTCTCGACTTGATACTAACAACATCACCTGATCTTGCAAATCTATCCACTACTGTGACTGACTCATCCATCATAAGCTTCTGCATCTTGACCTATCATTACCCGTCCTCGTGAAACATCCGATTTGCAAACTCATTCACGATTATAACAAGGTCGACTAGAATCAATAAACCGTGAACTAACCACTTTTTTCGACCATTTCAGTGCGAATTTTTATCGTTTTTCAATAGAAGAAAATTGGGTGTTATTTAAAACTAAAATAAATAATCTCGTAAATAATTTTGTTCCCACTATTTGTATACGCACTGACTCAGCTAACCCATGGTTTACCAAAACACTGCTCTCCTTAAGTAACAAGAAAAAAAGGCTATTTGCAAAACCTAAACATGCTGGTACGACAGAGGCTTGGGATGCTAATAATTCCGCCCAACATACATATACTCGTAACTTTAGATTGTCAAAAAGAAAGTTTTTTCTTTTTTTATAATGACTTATTTTTAATACTTCGTAGTAATCCTAGAAAATTTCGGAAGTTGGTTTCGCTAAAGAATGAGATCTCTACCATCCATCTTACTCCCGCTAACCTTGACCCTATTCCGGAGAGTACTGCCCTAGGGTTTTTAACCAACACTTTTTTTCAGTGTTTATTAACGGATGCTTGGACTCTGTCCCCACTCTCCCTGAAGAGCTTTACGAGCGCATGCATCATCTTAATTGTTAACTCCGCCGGTATTTAAAATTGATTGATTAAAACTTACTTCGTCCGCTGGAACCGACATCAACTCTACAATTAAAAAAAAAAAAAAAACGGTGTTATTTCTAGTGAGTATTTGCTTCACTTTTCCACCTTACCGGAAGGTGGAAAAAGTTATCCCAGTCTTTAAACAGGGCAGCCGCTCTTCCGCATCTAATTATCGCCTTACTTCTTTGACTTCCATTTCATGCAAATTACTTGAGCATATCTTGTACTCCAATATCATGAGGCACCTATCATCACATTCTTTTTTTTCTTGAAACAGCAGCTCGGTTTTAAAGGAAACTTTCCTGCGAAACACAGCTCTGCGACTTCATCCATGATTTGCGCCCTAACCTTGAATGTCATGTCCAGACTGACACAGTTTTTTTTTTATTTTTCTAAAGCGTTCGGCCGTGTCCCCCGTCAACGCCTTCTTTCTAAGCTATCATCACTTTGCTTCGACCAATTAACGTTTGCATGGATTCATGACTTTATTTTTCTCGTGTACAGCTCATGTTCATTAATGATCATGAATCTTCCTTAATAAATGTATCTTCTGGTGTTCTCCAGGGGTGCGTCCTTGGCCGCTTACTTTTTTTTTAATACTTAATAATGACATTCCCATTAGGATAACTTCTAAAATACGCCTTTCTGCCGACTGCGTCATCTATAAAAAAAAGTAACTTGTGTGCAAAACCATAACCAACCTCAGAAATATCTAGATAAAACTAACAATTGGTGCAAAGAGTGGATGATGTCATTAAACAAGTCCAAATGCAAACTAATTCACTTCACCAGAAAAAAAAAAACCACCCTGTTATTCAATTACTTCTTGGATTCCGATCTCATTGAGACCGCTAGAGTGTATAAATACTTCGGTGTAAGACTAACATCTGACCTTTCCTGAAATATTCACATCAAAGCCATTACTGCCGATTCATTTAGAACTGTCGGACTAATCAGACGTAACTTAAAAAACGCTCAACCCTTTGTCCGTCAGCTGGCCTTTGACAGGTACGTCAGACCAAAATTAGAATATGCCTCAACCATCTGGAATCCCCATCAACTATACCTCATCAATACCCTAGAGGGAGTTCAGAACAGAGTGCTCGCTTCATTCCATCCACTTATGACTTTTCTTTCAGTGTCTCGGCGCTAAAAACTCAACTAGCCATGTCCTCTTTGCAGCTTCGCAGGAGAGGCTTTCAGCTGTGCCTTATTCATAAAATCTACTACCACATTCCCGACCTCAAAACCACTTTGTTATTACCCCCCGGCCAAACATCTCGAATCAACAACGTCTGCACCATCAAACGCATTTCTGGCTCTACTAACGCTTTCAATCGGTCATTTATTCCTCTAGCCATCAGCGACTGGAACAGTCTCCCATCCTCCATTGTCACCATCTTGGACCCTGCTGATTTCACCTCTGCAGTAAAACTACACCTCTCTTGTCATTAGCTTCATTTTTGTATAATTTCTTCGAGTTCCCCGATTGTATCATGCTTGTGTTTTGGCCTTTATATTGTTCTAACTTTGGATACCTCCCCACCCCCCACGTAATGCCCTTAACGGGCCCTTAAGGTGAAATAAGGGAATGAATGAATGAATGAATTGTAAAAACAATTCGGAAAACTTTTCTCTTTTTACCCTTGTTTTTATGGGAGAAAAAAAAAAGAAGAAAAGCTTTCAACGGAAACAATGGAGGCCAAGGTCTGTTTGAGTGAACCGTGTGCGGAGAGAACCAGCTAGGGTTGTATGAAACATTCTCGCTTATGGTCGGTATAGTTTCTATAGTTACGGGCTTGCGTACGTGCTTTATATCTGCTTACTGCGTACTTTATAGCCGCGTGTTGCGAGTTTAGTATCCTTCTGCGGCTCGAACAGCTTCAAGAGCGGGAAGCGCTGACTCAAGCGGGCTGTAACCACTACAACATCGGTCCAAAGAGGAGCGCTTACAATATCGGAAAAAAATAGTGCAAATTGTGACACTATAGTCAGCATTTGGCGCAATCCAAATTGTTGTTCACAAATTTTTTTTTTTTTTTTTCGTATAAACACTCTGTTTTGGACGTCGAATCTAGCTCGGGTTACTTTCGGAGTTCCACTCACGCGGCCGATCTGTTGAAGACGAGAAGTGAAACGTCTAAACAAAGTACACATCTGAGTTTAGTCGTTACTTTCGGCACATTGCTATTCATGCGTGGTATTACAGAGGTTTGGGAAGCAGTTGCTGAGCGCCATTAATACACCATAGAGGTATTGCCTGGGTTGTCAAATGGTTGGCGTCCAATTTTCTCTCACAGAAAAGGGGATGAAAACGTCTCTATCTTATTATCTTGCGTAGATATGTTATAAAGGGCTGAAAAGTTTTTAAGACTATGAAAATATTAATGTCGTTGAGGAGAGGCGTGTAAATTTAGAGCTGATGGAGGCTCAGCGAAACCAAACCTTAATTTAAAACAAAAGTCTCTTATACACGTTTGCAAGTCCGGCTTCAGGGCGCTGCCATCTTGCTCGCTGGGGTGCGCTTGGACGCGTCCTAATCCGATCACGAAGCCTTGCTAAGGCGTATTATGGCCGCGCCCGAGCGCACCCCACTGGGCAAGATGGCGGCGCCCTGAGACCGGACTTGCAAATGTGTATAGAATTACACTTTTCCCCGTGTGCACTCGTGGACCGGGGTTTTTGGGGGATACAATTTTTTTTTTTTTTGACGGGGGGGGGGATTACTTTTGTTAACTCATTTCAAATTAAAAGTTTTATCGTGCATTTCTGTACCCTATGCACTACTGCATCTTTATGCTAATATTTTTTACTTGAAAATGAGCAGTGTGTTTCTGTATTTTATGTGCCTTTCATTGCACCTTGATTTAGGCTTGGTGGTTCCGGAATTTTCTCATTTATATTTTAGCGCGATCTTCGTGAACAGTAAGAAACCTGTCATCCGGCCTACGCGAAAGCAGTTCATTCCATTAGGTATATGTCATTGTTTACGAGAATCGCAGTCCACACGTGTTAGGTCAGAGCCCAGCACGGGCATGTTGGCCGCTTTGAAAGGTGAGGAAAGTACGCGCCACACGCAGGAACGCTGAAAATGGCACAGATTAGAAGCGCTTTTCTCGAATGGTCTATACAGATATTTTGCTAAATTACTTATTCATCAAGGACCACATGCATTCTACAAAAGAAGTTACACGTGCTGGCGTGTACTATAGTAACTTTTCTAAGGGAATTCTTAAACAAATGGCACGTCCCACCAGGGAAGACGAGTGTGTGGGGCATCTGTATCCATATTTCGAGCATTTTCAGTAGTACTTAGGTAATTTGTAAAAAAAATATATATATATATATTTATTGCTTGACTTCTCGACATTTCTTCGCCAGCGTAACTGCCAGCTTGTGATAGAATAAGAACGGATTTCCTAAAGACCTTACGAATCTAGCGAGCCGCGGCTAGAGCATACGGTGTTGCAGAAACGGTTTTCTCAAAATCCTAATTGCTTCTGTTGTTTACTTTATCACGCACCAGGTAGGCCAAGGTTATACTTTGCTTCACTAGAGATTATTATCTACTTCAGATAACACGAAAGTCTGTTTTCTCGCTTTTTTACGTGAGAAAGGAGGGCGCGAGCGCACGCTATTGACGGCCGCGGGCGTCGCTGCTCGTCGGTGACGTCACCTTCGGGTGGCAAGGAAAACTGGGGAAAAACTTGAGAGAAATATCTACTGGTTTTGGCACCAAACTAAAGTATTTGATGTTTCAATTAACTAGAGTGAATCTAGAGGAAGTAGGTAGCATCTAGAAATCAGGAGACCATCCGCATTCAGTTGACGCCTTTCGATTACGTAGCTCAAGAAATCTGCGGAGTTTCCCTTTAGGCAGTCCCCTTCTCGCACTCTAAATGCCATGTCGTGACACAAACAGTGCCAATCAGTGGTACGAACATTTTGTTCTTTGTTTTTGCTTACCGGTGCAGAGTGAGATTCGAATGAAAGTGTTCACTGCTCCATGGGTCTCCCTCACAGGCCCATCCAGTAGTAAGCACATCTGAGCCTCATGTGAGGTTTGGTGCCTACTGCTGCCGAAAGTTTAGAATCACGCCGGTGGGAATGTCCAAATAGTTGAGAAGAGTCAAATTTTTTATGTATGCCTGTCATTCAAGTTCAATGCCTCTAGATGTGTTGCGCCTCGATCTCCAGTTCATATTAGCTGCGTTGAAATTTCCAGAGATCAGCATTTCGTCGCTGAGATAGCGTGAGCGTGAGCATGACATTCATACGAACCACGCCTCGTGTCAGGGAGTAGGTAAGTGTAAACACTGATAATTTTGTGCAGCGTATTTAAGTCCACACGTACTGCCACCACCTCCTGGGTATTGTTGCGGTATGATATGGTGTATAATGGCACTGGCCAATATTTTTCTGTATAAAGAAAGCTGCTTGGGCAATGGGATCGCGTTTACTGCCAAATATGATGCTGAATTGAAAGCAGTTCTGGCAACTAATGGTTCCTGGTCATGTGCCTCGTGTTTCCTTAATTAGAATACCTATTGGAATGCTTTCATAATCCTCATTCGTTGTCCCCATTACGATGCGTTAGCGCTGAGGCCGGAGCAGTTACATTGTAGAAGTATATTGCGTACCTCCACCGCCGAAACGAGCTGGAGGTGTGAGGTACTATGTCTGCCTCGCTGCGTTCTCCCGAGTGTGCTCTCAAGTTCCTCCAGCTTCTTTATGATTTCAGTTCAGCATATGCTCTATGTAGCTGAATGATACGGCATGAATGTTGAGTTTTCTCCCTTGTTTTCTGTACACTGTCTAGCGTACAATTTAGTATCTGTTCAAAATGGTATATCCGTGCTGGGCTCGCTGACCTCGATCGTTGCCTTTCTTAATGTGTATTTTCTGTGGTGCTCACTGTCCATTCATAATGATCACGTTTTAATGGAGCCGGGGTCTTAGACTGTTGTCGGTGGGGGGTTTGATTACGTGGCGCTGGTGGGCGTTTTCTTGCACTGGGCTGCGCCGGTTCGACGTTGTACCTCAGATTACTGGAATTTCGCCTCTAAAGCTCTCTTTTGTTCAGCGCACGCCTGTTTTCCTAACAGTGTCGGAGTTACTGTGAAACGCAGTTGATAATTTTGCGCATGGCTGTAATGATTTGGACGATTGTAGAACTACGTGGAGCGGTAGATTCAGAGGTTTCAGTAGAATTGTAGCGATCCCTGTTCTTGGATCCTATTGATTTAGATTGTGTGGCTACCATTGTCACTGGTAAACAAGGAGGATCCTCCGGTGGCGGCACTACGGGTCTGGAGCTCGCCTTGCGTCGTTTCGAGTGACTGCGAGAGCGACATTAAATTCTGTGCCAGTTTCGTTTAAAGCGTCCTTCTTTTACAGGGCTACTGTCACGAGGTGACCGTCCTCGTCGCAGGTGATACAATGCTTGGTGTACTCTGAGCAATCGTTCTCTGCACAGCAGAGGCAGGCCAGATTGGTTGCATACCTCACCATGTGGACAGTGCCTCCACATGGGGCCCTCTTGTTGGCACCTGTTGAAAATTATCAGTCGGGGAGCGTATGGGACGACCCTGCATAGTTCAGTGTGATCCTTGACATGCTTCGGCCTCTCAAAAGTAACGAGTTCAGTGTCACCTTTTTCTATCTGTTTCACATCTAGGATAGTAGCTTTTTTTCATCGGAGCCCGCTGGTCAGATGGTCGTTGTTTTTGCAGTCGGATCTATGGCTATGACGACGTTGGATATTCGGATGCCGTGCATTTTTCGGGTGTCAGTTTGAACTCGTCCCATTCCGGGATCGGCAATAGAGCTTACCTTGCAGATTTTATCCGCAAGTTGTTCGTTGTACGTAGTCACGGCGATGGTGCTCGTTCGCAGATTCATTTGGTTAGCTTCGTAGTCCGCCATCTTTAGTTCTGGGAATTCGATGCGAAGAAGTTGATCGTGCGTGTCCTTTGACATGAGTGTTAAAGGGCGTTGTTCTTGAGGACGTATTATGATCACCGTACGTCGTAACTGTGAGTGCTTCGTGTCAGCCTTTCGTAGGGCTGCGGGGCGGCCACGACGTGGTCACATCGTCAGCTGCGGTGCATTTTGGTGTCGGCCGCTGATGGCAATGTATTCTTCAATTGTAGTGATCGTCTTCGTTTCGTCTTTGTTTTGTCAGCAAGTTTTCTCTTCTTGCTTCGTTCTTTTAATTTATTTATTGTGTGAGCTCCTTCCACGTGCAGTGGATCGGTCTCCGGGGGGGGAGGGGGGGGGGGGGCGGGCCGGCGTGGCGATAGCCCGTGGGCTGCGCGGTGGGGATACCGCTTTTGTACCCAAGCCCAGCTGTCTGATATAAACCTATACGTGGTCGGGAAATACTTTGCTTCTAGAATCAACCAGGTTAGATATTTCGCCACCCAAGTTTCAACAAAGGCTTGACCGTACTTACAAAGATCGACATGCGGAGAATCCAAAAGCGTGCGCGGGCCGTTCGACACGTGCAGCACCACCGAGCGTGAAGAACAAAGAGGGAGACATTGATTTTTGCAGCGAAGGTAAAGTTAGGGTTATATAATAAACCTCTTTCACACAAGGACGCCATCCGGTGGCGGATGTGCGAACTACAGGTGGTTGAAGGGACCTACTATACCAACTGGCATGCCCTTTCGGTTTGTACCGACGGCACCGATGGTACTCCACGAATACGCAGCATGGGACAAGAGATTTTAACACCAATTGATCAACTTCGTGGAGAAAACAAACGATCAACGAGGCACACAACTACCTAGTCAGAACGGTGACATCGTGGTGACCGCGAGGCAAACGTTCAAGCAACCATTGCCCGTGTGGCCGGGTAGCGATGACGAGTCCGGCACATATCCTGCGAACGTAGCGCATTTTATGTAAAACTACTACCAGCCGGCAATTCACGATCGCGATGAAGGGGCTAAGGCAAGAGGTCCATACGTGGTTGTCACGTCGACCGGATTCCATTCGATAACTCGTAGCTTTCATCCGCTTCCGCCGATTAACCATCGGAACAACCGGGTGTGATACCAGCGTCTGCCGCTGGGCATCAGGAGCTCACGCATGTGATGAGCACTTCTTGAAAAAGGTCCATTGGTGTGATCCTGACATGCTAGTATATAAAAAAATAGTCGGAATAGATAAACCAATACTGTTTGTTTTCTACGCATTACTTACTCTACACAGCTGCAAAAGTCGATTTGCCTCGGAGGCCATTTAAGTAATTGTTTTTGAGCTTGGATATGATCAAACGAACTAGCGTAAGCTTGCAAGTAGAACAAACTAGCCAGCAGTGTTAGCGAGCTAGCAGTTTAACTTAGTTACTTGTGTAAATGAAAGCTACGAAGCTACTAGTCTAAGTGTAGAAGCGGTGTAAAACAGCTTTGTAAGGAGGTCATGGTCAGATATGGAAAAACCCATAGCTACAGGGAAACGCATTGGGAAACTGTTACAATGATGAGATCATTAACGAAGTAAACTATTCAGGCATAGTAAAATCGCAATTGACGACGTTCAGCGAATTCGTGCGCCTAGTACAGAGGCATTGTCAGCACTACTTGCCCGGAGTTATGGGCAGTCGCTCGGTACAGCACATATTAAGATCAACAATCTCTCCTCTACAACCTCCCCAAACTTTCCAATGTCTATTTTCGCGCCAGTTTATTAAGGGTGCTCAAATATCAGTTGTAAGTTTTTTTTTTTTTTTTTTTTCTACTGGCGATTGAAAGATTAGTGCAATATTTGGCATCGGACGTATGCGTCAGAGCTATTGCCCATGAAACGAGATGCCAGAGCCCATCAAGAAACCCTTAAATTTCTTTTTGAAGGGAGGGGGTGGGGGGGGGGGGGGGGCGTCAGCGTATAGCCCAAAAAGTGAGCTTTCAATTTATTGAAAACACGTATGGGTAATGATTTAGTACCAGGTCAAAACAAGCCATGTTTTATTTATGCTATTAACTCCCTACGACGGCATAACAGGAATACATATTCAGCGGATCATAACAGATTTTGCAACCGCAGAGCTCTCTTCTCCCCTGACTCTTGTGTTACAACGGTCTTTACAGTATATCTTTTTATTTTGAATTCCCATTTCAAAAATGTATTTCTTTACAGTGGCTCTATAGATACCTGTTGTTCTTGTTTTGCTTTCTTTGTTTTTTTTGCTTTGAATGTTTAATGTTGTGTTTTCATTACAATTTCCCAATCCCACACTTGAATTTTTGTTTTTACCCCTAGAAAATGCTTTGTATTCGGCATTTTTTTTAAGTCTCCTCTACTGTCAAGGTTGACCGCGGGACACAGGTAGCACGAACAAGTGATCGGCAGTTTCTCGCGTTTTACTCTAAAAATCAAAAGGCTCCCGTTGAAGCATTGGAGTAGTGAAAAGGGCACATTTCAGGAACTATCCTAAGCGCTAAATTTGGGTACCTGCTGATACCTCCAAAAGACAGTGAAAAAATTAAAGACGTTTGCAAATGTCTGCGACGCGAATTTAGAGCGTAGCTCTTGAGGAGGAGGAGGAAGGGTATTCCGCTCCTCATTTGCTCCTCTCCCCTTTCCTACCTCCTCTCCCCTCCCCCTCCTCACCTCCTCTTCCTCCGTAAATTTCCCTCCCCCTCCTCCTCACGCGACGTCAATTTTTGCCCAATAAATCTAGCAGAAAAACAGAATTTCTTCATAGGCGACGTGCCACCAAGTCATATGACGTCATTTTCCCCGCTAAATTTAGCGGGGAAACTGAATTTGCGTTGAGGTAACGTGATTTCAATTAACTGAATTTTTACATAGGCGATGTGACACCAAGTCATGTGACGTCATCTTCCCTGCTAAATTTAGCAGGGAAACTGGATTTGTGTTGAGCTCACGTGACGTCATTTTTTTAGCTGAATCCAGCGCAGAAACTGAATTTGTTCAGAGGTGACGTGACCCCAAGTCTTGTGACGTCACATTTTACGCTAAATTTAGCGCGGAAACTGAGTTGGTGTTGAGGTGACGTGACGTCAGTGTTTTCGCTAAATTTAGAGGGAAGCTGAATTGCTGTTGAGGTAACGTGATGTCACTTTTCCCGCTAAATACAACGGAGAATCTAAATTTTTTCAGAGGTGACGTGACAACAAGTGATATGACGACATTTTCCCCGGTAAATTTAGCGGGCACTTGGCATGCTGGTAGGCCACGTGACGTCAATTTTCCGGCTAAATTTAGCGGAGTTACGCCGACACCGACGCCGCTAAACCCGTAAACGGGCGCATAAGAGCTGCGCTTTTAAAAGCGCCGATGTTGTGTCTGCCCTAACAGTGTCGTGAAGTGTACGCATTACTGTCAAGTATCGGTTAGGTTTAATGAAAATTCCAGGATTATGTCTAATTGTACGGTGATCGCAGTTTTTTCAGTTTCCCTAGCCTGGAGCTCTCTCCTGATAGGACTCAGTTGTACTCTGTATACGGCCTTGGTAAGTATTCAGTGCTCTTTGGAAAGAGTGGGGCTGAAATAACGTGGCTACATGCGCTACCTTTTAAGCGTCTTAGACACTTTAAAAACGTGTGTGTTTCTGCTTCACGGCAGAGCACGCATCGGGAGAAAAGAAATCCGATACACACCAACGCTCGACTTGGACGTCATACCACACCGGTGGCTCTGGTACCACTACGGCACATGCGCAGAAGATTCACTTCACGTAAATCGTATTTCTGCGCAATTGAGTGCGGCCTGGAATATTTGCGAACAGCGTGATGGTCTACACGCAGACATCAAGCGAATGACAAGCCCCCAAAGACGGCTGGTCACTGAAACGCAAAATGCGCGTCGTCCCTCTCACGGCTTATTGTTCCAGCGCATATCACATTTTAGAGAAGACCCGCTACACCTAGTAATTTGCTGAACGTGCTCCTCCAATGGCACTGATCAACCCAACGCATGCTCGTCTGGAAATTGACTATCATGTGTTTAAATGTTGTACGATTTATACTTTTTATATTTATTGCACTTTTAGGTATATATACGACCGTGACAGTAAGACGTATTTAAAGTTATTGCAGCCCCCGCTCGCGCTACTGACGCATGCATGCGAGGTGAAGCAGCGCCATCGCTATTAGCTTCACGATGCCTTGCAACACTGCACCTTGCGCGCTTGTTACACGAAGCTTGTCCACCGGTGCCGCAGCCTCAATAAAAAGACGCCTCAAAAAAATAAAAATAAAGGGACGCCAAAGTATGATTTCCCATAACGCGAGGAATGTTTTAAAACAAGTCTTTCAGGCAGGCGACACAAAGAATCTCTCTTCGTCGTGCCATTCTTGGTGGGACGCCAGGGCTGCCCTCTTCGTTCTCTTCGCGTGGGAGGGCCGATGGGAAGTCCCGACTTCCGACTACTCGCGCCAAGAATCGAGTGAAAAGTTTTTCCATTCTTCACACTCGCGGCGACGACAACCTTCGAACGCAAAACCTCTGCAATGTGTCGCCCATAAAGCTATCGCTTTAATAAGTTAGTAGTACTTACTAATTGAATGTTTGTAACTGCCTGTCACAACATTCACTACATTCTTAGTTACTGCAGTTGGGAACGGTCAAGTCGGTAACTTTACTAACTCTAGAGGCTAGTAACGGTTACTAACCAATCTAGTATATTCCACTCCATTTAGCTAGTAACTTGCACTAACTCTCAGAAGACCTACACTTTAAGACAAAATGGCGCCTAGTAGTAGCTTCCACCAGATGGTCCTCAAAACGGCAAAACACAATCGTCGTAATCATGCCATTCGAAATATAAATACACAGAGATACAATGCACTGACGCCTAGATACAGAAGGACACACGAACAACAGCAACGCAACAGCCGAATTAATGACGCACTTTCATCTATGAATGTCATGTTAACCCGATCTCTATGTATGGCAATCTTATTTTTTTAATTCGACTTGGCCGGTGACTGTTACACCTGTCGCATGAACACGTAGATGCTGACCAAACTGCTATTTAATATTTCTTTACTCTTTTAAAAGGGCATATTCTATACCTGCTGATCCTGTGGTTTTGGTAAAGTCTCAATAGATTAATTAACGAAAATCTATTAGCTTTTATTATTGATGCAATGAATCATGCTAAAAATGCACTATTGAGGTTATTTCTTTGTCAAATTTAGAGATTTAGTTCATTATTTAATTACTGCGACGATTATTCTGCAACATTTTGAAACTTTTAGACACAAGATGTGTGTTCACTCAGCTGGTTTTATAACAAAACGCAAAAAAAACATAAAAAAACAGTAGATATGACTGCTTGCACAAATGTCTCATTATTTTGTTTTACTGTACACTCAGAGACTTGAGACATTCTAATTACGGCATGCAAGTTTGTATGATGTGCAGCTTATGTAAAGGCGCTGCAAATCTTGAGCATTGGTCATTTCGAAGGCGTGTAGTAAAGTCTTTACAAGCATTGAACTCTCACTTCTCAGGGCGGATTCCGCGGAGTTGTGTGGACCGATAGCGTTCAATGCATCATAATGCTTCTGGCTCCCCTGACGGTGATCGTCAAGGTGGTGTATGATTCGAACACCGCGGACGTCAGTCTCAGACCTCTGAGCAGCGTTCCCATCCAGGATTACATCTTCAAGTAAGTGGTTTTCGCAAACCAAACTGTTTCTGTTTTAAAATGGCGGTATAAGTTTTGTCTCGTAACTTAGTTTTGCAGCGCAATTGTATGTTTAAACTCTCCGGCGTTTTCGAGAACTATATTTGAAAGCATTATACGTTATGTCACACCAAATATATATCATTCAAATTTCGAAAATCACGTAAAGCGGAAATGAAAACAGGACATTCAATAAAAAACGTCAAAGTTTACGTGATTTCAATCAAATGTTTTTTTTTTTTAGCTAACTTATCTTTTTAGCGTTTGACATCACTTCTGCAATATCCACATTCTACTATTAACTAACTACCATACTTTATTTTTAAAAGTTGTTTCCATACAAGCGCCATGAAGTGTGGTATTTTTGATATATAGATAGTTCATTAAGAAAAAAAGAGAGAGAAGGAACGATAGAGAGACATAGAACGAAAAATAAAAATGCGAGTGAAATATAGTGGCAGGGGAAGATGGGTAAAGACAAACATGGTGCTCAAATGCAGCGATCGTACAGGGTGCGGCCGTAAAAACTTACACATTTGGTACGCCTAGCAAAAATCGAATTTCAAACGCACACACCTGAAATCGGGCACACGAACGTCGTTCATTCCAAAGTTTTTTGCCTATTTTTTTCAGACATCAACTCGGGAGTAGCGAATTATTAGAAAGATAACAAAAATGGCAGACGTGCATTTCCTATGGCCTATACCCGCCCGTTCGCCGTCTGCTATCTGGTTCGCGGCGCCGCCCCCAGGGGGTGCACTGAACGCAAATACGTGGAAAACGCCGCACGAAAGGCTGTCGTCGGGCAAGGTAATCGCGATAAAAAGTGATTTTACCGAAATATGTGAACGATTATGCCCTTTTACTTGAAATTTAAAAACTGGCGGACGCCCTCGTTTAATAAAAATATGTTCTAAAGCAGACGAACGTGTGCCTTTCTTTGTTGTCTGCTTATCTGTTGGCGGGTCCGTTCCCGGTGAAAGCGCAACTTTGGAATCAAGAGTGACGCTGCTGAGGCATCTTGATTGTTCCTAGTTATTGTTTGTGTTGCACTATCTTCTGCAGTGATTATCAAAATATTTTCCGCGCCATCTTGCGATGCCGCGATACTCGGCAAGTGAGTGTGCCCAGGCAGTCAAGTGGTACGTGGAGCGGAACTCGGTGGCCACAGCACAACGAAAATTTCGCACTGCATTTCATAAACGCCCGCCTTCACGCCCAACTATTTTGACTTGGGCGGATCGTTTTGTGAGTGGAGGAGACTTTAAAAAGAAGAATCCAGTCAGTGAACGTGAGAGCCTACTGAAAAATGAGGAGCTCATTGAAGCTGTGCTTGCTGTCTTCGAGAGCGACCCGCAATTGTCAACAAGACGAGCAGCCAGGTTGTTCGGAATTTTGGAAAAAAGCGTACGACGGATT
Organism: Ixodes scapularis; assembly: GCF_016920785.2. Classification (NCBI taxonomy): domain Eukaryota; kingdom Metazoa; phylum Arthropoda; class Arachnida; order Ixodida; family Ixodidae; genus Ixodes; species Ixodes scapularis. The sequence goes on from NW_024609835.1 coordinate 20,659,985, forward strand.
CTGCGGAAAAATAATTTGTGCTTCTACAAGATGCAAGTTGTCCAAGCCCTGCACGACGGCGACAACCTCCGACGTTTAGAATTTTGCAAGACGGAGTTGTTGCGAATTAAGAGCAACCCGGGGTACCTGCAATTTCTTTCATTTAGTGACGAAGCAAACTTTCACCTAGATAGACGTGTGAACCGCCAGAACAGCAGGATATGGGCTCGCGATAACCCTCATGCCGTGGACGAACGGCATCTCCATTCACCGAAGGTGACAGTGTGGAGTGGAATTTGGCGTGGGAAGGCACAGTGGGCCCCTTTTTTTTTCGATGGCACCGTTAACGCAGATGCCTACTTGGACATGCTGAAAACGGGAGTTCTCCCTGAGCTTGAAAGGTACCCCATGACAAAAGAAAACTGTATATTCATGCAGGATGGGGCGGCTACCCATTACGCAAAGAGCGTGAGGGCATGGCTCAATAAGACGTTCCCTCGGCGGTGGATGGGTCGGGGATCAGATTATCTGGACTGGCCTCCACAATCCCCCGACTTAAATATGTGCGACTCTTTCGTAGGGGGATTTATAAAATAACTTGTCTACAAGAAGAGGATCCCCAGCATCGAAGAGCTGAAAGAAAAAATTGAGGGCGCGTTCCTCGAGATCGACGATGGGATGCGCGAAAAGGCTTTCCCGGCGTACGAAGCTCGACTTCGGCTTTGCGTGTCTGTAAAAGGCGGGCACATCGAATCGGCCGAACCCTAGTCGTTTAAAGGGCCGCTGCAGCATCAACATTATTTCAAATCGCCGTGACAGAAGAGGCGTATCAGAAGATGTATTTTTCAAGAATAAACAATTGAATAAACGCACAACTTCCACTTTCTGACGGAATTTAAACTATTAGTTTCCCTCTTACTTTCTCTCGTGCTGCTTGCCGGACGCGGAGAGCAAAGTAGAGGCTGCTGATAGAGGTACCAATGGGAAACCAGAAAAAAGACGACTATCTCTGTCAAATACCAGCCATTTTATCACCGGCCCACCGAAATGACTCCAGTGCCGTTAATATTGCTCCAATTAATATGATTTCTTTTTTTTTTACAAATACGTCTTGCGACATGTGTGTTAATTATACCCAAGCTGTATGAAAAAAAATTACTTTATGTGTTACAGCGGCCCTGTAAAAATCAGAATGAAATGATAACTCAAAACGAACTTGTCTGCAACGGCAGCAGCACCACTTGCTATTTCAGGCTGTAAATAAATGATCTCGTCACATCATGGTGCCTTCTTGCTTGCATGACGATCTGTCAAAACTTAACTTGAAACAGGTAATTTCAACAATCGTTCATATATTTCGTTTAAATCACTTTTTATCGAGATTATCTCGCCCGACACCAGCCCTTCGTGCGGTGTTTCCCGCGTTTTTGCGTTCAGTGCGCCACCTGGGAGCGGCGTTGCGAACCAGATAGCAGACTGCGAACGGGCGGGTATAGGCCATAGGAAATGCACGTCTGCCATTTTTGTTATCTTTCTAATAATTAGCTACTCCTGAGTTAACGTCTGAAAAAAATAGGCAAAAAACTTTGGAATAAACGACGTTCGCGTGCCCGATTTCAGGTATGTACGTTTGAAATTCGATTTTTGCTAGGCGTGCCAAATCTGAAAGTTTTTACGGCCGCACCCTGTATACCGATATCTATAATGAGAGATCGAACTATCACATTCACAGTAGTAAAACAACTGTTGTCCAAAAACGCGACGAGAGCGGTGGGTATGATGACAATAATGAGGGCGAAGACGCCTCCACATTACCAGTGGCCATAAAGGCCGAGAAACGATTTGGCCTAGATCCGTATTTTTATGACCCGTCCGCCATATCTTAGTTGCCCGCAATAGGTGACAGAGCTTGATCACCAAACGAACTTACGACAAATTAGGTACGTACGACAAAACCTAAGAACAAAACCGGATTCGAAAATCGAAAGTGTCGTGAATTTTGCTAAAGTTTCGATGAAAGCCTACGACAGCTCTAGACGTGTACACACTTTTTACACACAAATTTGCATGGCCAGCAACATAGCTCACTTAAGTCGTCACGACGACCAACGGGCATCTCTACATGCTTTCCGCGCGAGTCCCGACTTTAAGCAACAAGAGAAAAGAAAAAAAAAAAAACTTGAAATGCAACACTCCGGAACGCTGGATCCACGGATGCCCGAAAGATTTACAACAACAACGATCAAGCAGACCAAGCGACCGCCAAGGACAAGCTAGGAACGCTAGGCCTAGCGAGGCATTCCAATGCAACGTTGCTCCGACGACGCTGGCCAAGACCATCTGCCCCCGACCGGCTGGCTGGCGGAATAAAATATGCCGATGGGACTTTTGTGAACCCTTCTCGTATGAATAGTTCGAACCCTAACTTCAATTTTGGGGTAAGAATGTCAGTCTTTCCCCTCGTCGTCCATAGCTTGTTTTCAGATGCAGCTTTGGCGAACGCTCTCGTCGGAAAGGGACACTAATCGAGATTATGTTTGTTTTTTTTACGTTATAGTCATATATCTCAGAGAGAGGCCAAATAACAAAAAAAAAACGCATACTTTTTTTTTTTATTGTGTTTTTTTATGCCGGCATGACGGTGCCCAACGCTTGTTGAGTTAGTGCAGTTTTTGGGAGCTCTCAACGCCGGTCCAACCTTCCCCTGCTGAGCAAAACGTCACCATCAACTTGCGAGTGTCTAGTGTCCCAGCGGTTTATAAAATGGATCGTAAAAGATTGCCCCCGAAATGGTTACCAAAGCGCGGTGTCAGTGTGGCTCGCTCTCAGTGTGAGCAGGTATTTAGTTGGCTTTTGGTAACACTCCTTTAGTTGAATCGCGTCATCCTGGACGTCTGCACCCTCCGGCATCATCGAAGCCACGAAAAGCGAGGCAGCGATTTGTTTTCACCCGCACCTCTTTGCAGAGCCATACGGCCCATGTCCTTCTAGCAACGATGCTAATTGTGTTGACTTTTTGGCGATCGAGTTCGTAGCAGTCGACTGAGGCAGCTATCCCGTCATCGGGAGAAGTGGCCATTCGGGCCCGTTTAAACCGACCTTTCGTAGCTCCGAGATTACATCGCGCGGACAAAATCCGCAAACGACTACAAACAAGCGCTGCCGGAAAGACCACCCGAAACTGAAACCAATGGAGTCTAGCATTGCAGTGACTTTCTTCACCAAAGCCTACGGTACTAGGTTCAGGCCTAAGTAAACTCTGAGTGACGCGCCTCCCGTTGCCACGCTGCTCTTACTTGGCGTCATGACATTTCATCGAAGCTCCGCAGACACCTACGAGGTCGTGTTTGATTATCGTTTTATTCAATTTAAACTAGGTTTTCATGCGTTTACCTATGGAATATGTATTGGTATAGTCCTTATTGAACACGCTTCCTGCCAAGGCAAAGACGTGTTCTACCATGGCTGGCCAATCATAAAAAAAAAGCTTTGTAACTTCCGCTTCAGTCGCTGTTTCATTGGACCCCTTAGCTTAAGGCGTCGGTAGCGTCCTGATTTAAGCTGAAACAAAGTACAACGGTCGCGTGTTCTCACGACAGCTCGAGGGTGCTTTTTATAATCACTTCCAACTTCAGAAACGCAAGGCGTGGGCCAATATATTCGCACTTTTAGCTTTTGTTAGTCGTTCTTCTACGTTATAATAAGCAAATCCCGGAATATCATTGGCTGAGGAGCGACAATAAAAGGCTCGAGACTCGTGACTGCCCTGCGTTTCTTAGGATGTCAGCAACTATAGAAAACACTACCATGAACCGATACAACTTAGGAATATGTAAAATAAACAGAACCACGTTCCAGCAATGGCAACAAATAGTTCCGGAGACCCACCAGGAGAAAAAGTAACCACGACGAGTTATGCGACGTTGGCGAAGTGAACCTCGATAAGAGGTTATTTGCGCATAGCGGAGCAATGCGCAAATAGCCTCTTATCGAACTGAAGATGGAGATGATATGGCACGAGTGCTACGACAAAATCAAGATCTTGAGCGCCTGACATTGACGCAGTCGAGTCGACCGACGTCTTAAGATATCTCCATGCGGGTGGCTCCGGATACCCTAACTGCGATTCCCAAGTTCACCGCAATTGATAGTGACATTGCGGCAAAACGAGTGGATTGCCGAGTTTGGGCGGTACTAAGTGTTCAGAAGAAGCTTCTGGTGCATTTTATATGGCATCTGATAATAGTAATATCCGCGCGGGGAAGCAATCGATCCTAAGAGTGTATTCGGGGATTGTACTGTGCATGCAGCCTCGAACCCTGCTTTGGCCACTGGAAAGCCATCCGTACACGCGAATCGCATTTGGTATATAAAAAGAACAACAAATAATAACATAAAAAAACATGAAGGTTGAACGACGATAATAATTCTTGGAGAATGGTAACAAGGGGGACAAAGGTCAAAGACGCGCACCAGTCTCCTTGCTTTGTTTGGACATTTCCGTTTGTCCTTTTTCTCCCTTGTTCGCCTCCCCCAGCGATTATCATGGTTATTCTTGTCCAGCTAGCTTACATCTTTGCATTATTTACACTATATTGGAAGTTTAATTAACCGGGCTTGGTGTATATTTTGCGCAATTATATTTAGCTTAGTTTTTATTCATGACGAGCTACTACGGAATTATATTATTTTGCTTTATAATCTAAGTCCCAATTTCAAATAGGTCAATGTTTCTGGAAGACTCAGCATGAACATTTACTGGCATCCCATCTGGTGTGACTCGGAAGATATTCTTGCTTGAAGGTTTGCAATTGTTAATTGAATTGTGATTATTTATTTCATCTCGATAAATTATACATCTATCGGCTGCGTTGTCGTGTTGAAGAATTGTGCAGGCAAAAGGAGTAACTAAAAATGCAGATACATTGGGAACGATTTTATGCATTATACAAAGAAGTATCTATTAAGAGAGCTATAAAAAGGCAACAGATTTTCTGTACGAAGTAGTGTGTCTAAATATTTATAACAGTCGTTGTGGCCTTCAATGTGAGAAGACTTTGGGCGTTTTCTGCGTTATGGTACTTGCTTTTTTCATATCTTTTCACATGCGAGAGGTTAGAAGCTCCTTAAACGTAAGGTATATATGGCACTTGCATGCACCCTCAAACATATGCTTTCTATATTCTAAGAAATGTGTAAGTTTCTACTTCGCCGCAGGGCATAGGCACTGTAAATCAAGGATCAGCAGGGAGGCTTGAATAAAAAGACAAGGCGCAATTCTCACGCTCTGTGATTGGTTCATTTATAAAAATAATGAAGACTCTAAGGTTTTCAACCTTGAGTATTATAATACATCATATTTTTCTGGATAAAACAAAAGCGATTGGGGATATATCTAGGACAATTTCTGTGAAACTTCCTTTCATGCAGAACACGTTTCGACCTGTCGAGCGATGAAAACGTCTGGTCTTGTGCGGTTCCGCTCACAGTGTACGCTCTATTCCGACAAGGTGTGGACCAGGTGTCTATTCAGCGTTATATGGCAGCAGCGAGTCTCCAGCAAGCTCAAAGGTGAAGAAAATGGTTCCCCAACTAACATGCGATATGCTTGTTAAGGATGGTGAGTGGGGTTTCCATCTGATGGCCGGATAGGTGTGTGGACACTGTACTTCTACGAAAAATATGGGGTGCGCCAAAACGGAAACAGAGATAAAACCGCAATAGCTTTTAGATGGGTATAGTCCCGAAAAAGGTATAAGGTGACATGTTACGAAACGGTGATTTAGGGAGAGAACTAAACATTTTATTTGGTGACCCCATGCCACTCCCTAAAAAAGGTGTTTATTCTTACATTCGTTGTCCCCATATATAACACCTCAAAACTTCAGTTCAGCGTACAGCGCGCTGACGTCGAACTGACTGCCCCGGCTTTTGCGAGAGGGTTGATGACGGTGCGATATAATATATTAAACAGTTCAGGTACGTATCAAAGTCTACAGAAAAAAACACAGACATTTTGCAGTTGAGCTAACAAAACCCCGATAACGCTTTTTCAGTCAGTCACACTTGCATTAGCTATTTTAATAAGTTTTTAAAACTCGGCTATCAAGCCACTCGCGAAATTTGGTAGCGTCGGTTCAACGTCAATGCGCTGTACACCCAACTGAAGTTTTTGTGGTGTCATGTATGTGACAAGGGGTGTAACAATATACCACTTGTTTAGAGTGCAAGTCAGAAATAGAGGGTGTCCCAAGTCACCAGGCTCGATCTAACTTGGACCAAGAAAATCGACGCCTGCACATACTAAACTTTTCATCAAAGGTGTATTTCACAGGTCGGTTTGTCTTGTAAAATTACAAAGCGTAGCTCTCTTTCTGTAAAAAAAGAGGGCCAATATACCTGCACAGTGGCTTAAAAGGGGTAGTGTAGTTACCGCGTAGCCTCCACCATGTATCGGGAACGGCCGCTCCTTGGAAGACGGTGTAGGTGGAGCTTCGATCCGCAGCTCCGTGGGGTGCCTCAATCGGCCGGCAGATAGAGGCACCCTAACACGCTTCATAACTAATATGACTACCTCAAAAACATTTGTTTCCAGTGAACTTCCAACGACATTATTTGTGTTTGACGATGAATAAAAATGTGAAGCTAGGAGACGACAGTGTAGTCGACAGCTGCGAATCGGCCGGAGCTGGCCGGAGCCAAGCTAACCAAGCGGCCAAGCCGGAGCCATAGCCGGAACGACGGTGCTGCAAGCACCAGCGCCACCCGCGGCCGTCTTCCAGCGCTGTGCCGCTTCTCCGGTTTCGTTCGTTCCACTACCCCCTTTAAGCCACTGTAATACCTGCTAGGGTAAACGGCAGGCGGAGACGCAGACGACCAAGTCGAGAAGCTGGGCGCGTTTGGCGCTCTTATTGATAGATGGCGATATCTCCTTATCGAGACTGCTCGCGACCACCGTGGTTTTTTAAAATAAACATAATCTTTTTTTGTAATGTGCTTTGCTTAAAAATAAATTCCGACAATAAAAACAAAGCTTAAAGAAGAAGAAGAAAAAAATACGTTTGAATAACGATGGCGTTTTTGCTATCAACATAGTTCGGCTGCATGTCGTCTGCTTTCTTTTGCTGGTCGGCTATACCTTCGGTCGCGGCTTGCGACGCCATCTATCACTGCGCGCTCCAAACACACCCCGCAACTTGACTAAGTCATCTGCGTCGCCGCCCGCCGTTGACCCTGGCAAGTTTATTGACCCTATAATTTACAGAAAGGGAGCTACGCTCTCTGATATTACAAGAAAAACCCGACCTGTGAAATACACCTTTGACGAAAAATTTAAATTGCGACGTGTAGTTGTCGATTTTTATGGTCCATCTTAGGTCGAGCCTGTTGACTTCTAACGCCGTATGCAACAAATGTCACGGGCGTCAATGTCGTCGTAACTGTGGGGCGAGGCGCTAGAGTAAGTCTGCTCGGATGCGGCTCGCTGCCTTCATACACGTTTTATGTTCCGTAAGGTTCTAGGCCAGAAGATTTGGCAAATTCCCAGATTGTACTGGAACTTCCTAAAAAAACCACAAAGAGCAAATTGAAAAAAAAAAAATAGGCTAGCTGTATTTGAACCCGCGTCTCCGGCGTGAGATCCATGTGCGCCGCAACTCGGTCACGCACGCGACAATATCGCTAGCGCTATTTCTTTATTATACCCTTAAGGTCAGAGTATTACAGAGGTGGCGAACAATGTAATAATTACAAAAGAATATAATAATTACTTGATGCAGCCTTGAACCCATTATATCACTGATTGCCGCTATAGAAGGAAGTCAGTTTCAAACATAAGACGTTTTTGGGAAGAAACAACGATCAAGAGAGGTAGTGTTACTTATAGGTATGCCAAATTTGCAGTTATGGTCGATAGTGTTAAAATATGTGAATAGATAGTTATATAGTTGAGATGTTAGACGAAAATTATTGAAGTAGTGTTTTATAAAATATACACAGACGATTGATCATACGGAGTATGTAAAGGAAGGGTAATGACAGATTGCATTTTAGAGACGTGACACTTGGCGTTCGATGGAAGTTAAACTGTAAGAAACGTGGGGATCAGTTTTGAACGGCTTCGAGACCTCATATAGACACTTTGTACGAGGTTCCCAAACAGAGCACGTTGATTCCGTACTAAAGTTCTATAAAGTAATAATAGAAACAAATGAAACTGAAGAAAGTTGATTGGTTCTTATGTATTCAAGCATGCCATTACCGTTGTTTATCACATATTCGGCATTATTTTTCAATGTTAGGTGCCAAACTATGAACGCAATGAAAATATTGTGGCTTCCGCCAGCTGTCTCCCAAATCGCTAAGTATCTTTTAGATACGATCCAAAATAAATTACGTAAAAGGTGTGGGGAAAGATAAAACGGCTCCATATCCCAGCTATCTTTTTTTACTACCTCATATTGTTCCATCTTAATATGCAACACAGATATGCATGCACATTACATTAGACACATTAAAAGAATTAAAAAAAAAACTTTCACTGACACTTGTTGAAATATTGCTACAATAATCCTAAACCTACAATGTGATTTTGTTACTGAAAGTCAGTACGGGGAAACTCGAATGAAGTGCGTGGACCTTAAGTAAGTTCTATCTTTTTGTGGTTTATACGTTTAATTGTTTGTCTAAACAAACCGAACTTTGACATCGGGGTGATTGGTCTAATGTTCTTTTCCAGGACGGCTGTTTTCGGTGCCATCTTTTTCATCCTCTACAATATTGTTCTCTCTGGAATGGGAATGGCTCTAATCTACTGGTTTAGAGGTTGTGATCCTCTTCTTTCGGGATCTATTTCAAGAATTGACCAGGTAACCACAAGCGCCTGAGAATTTGAAGGAACCGTGAAGGCGGTTCAATGGGTTGAACACGCAATGTTGTCCAGAATATACTGATAAAAGAAAAGTCAATATTTGTGCATATTACGCTCCGACAAAAAGTAAACTGAAGTATTGAGCACACTCAGAAGCGCCTGCATGTGTGCTGACCCTTCATGGACGCGGAGAACCGAGCATTGCTTTACAGCGGAGCCGTTAAGGACTAGTTTCCCCAGGATCATGTCCCCCGCAAAGAAATGAAGACACCAAACTCTGGACACCTACCGCCATCTATGAGCGACGGCGGCAAGCCACGTATCCGGTTGCCGCCGTCGCTCATAGATGACGGCAGCCTTTTCACTTTGCCTTGCGGACTTGCGGCTGGCCATTACTTTCCATTGTACAGCTCCGCTCGTCTTCCTCCTTCAGCAGAGTGGAAAGGCTGAATTTTTTTTTCTCATCCGAGTTTAGCCGAAATTAAGTATTAGCATTTTCAAATCTAAATGGCCACGTAGTGTTAGCAACAAAAAGCGTTCACCGCTGTTGCTATTGAAGTTGAATTATCATTGGAGTCTCATACCCATGAACCATCAGGTTGGCTGGAATTGTAAAGGAAAGCAAATGATTGGTGCTTCGGGTTTATCGCGGTGAATATTGCCGCGCGCTGGGCCAATCAAGCAACGTTCGGTCAGGGACTTCTAGAAGATTCGCGTTTATTTTTACTCGGGGCGTAACTTTTATAATTTTGTCCTGCTTTCTTGTTCTCGAAGGATTCTGTTTATTCCCATCCAGAACGCGCAACGCTCGAACCTTCTGGGCTGAATTTTCCAGATGGTGACGCTCAGTAGATAATGGCGCTGTGGGGGACCCTGTCGAGTCAGTCTCACTTTTGCTTGCTGTTACGCCGCCAAATCGCTCCAGGCTCGTTCTTTATTTTGTTCTGCACAAGTTCGCCAATTAAACATTTATTTTCAGTTTATTGTTCATTTTCTCGTCGCCTTCATTCGTTACATTTTTTTAGTTGCTGGGTACCGCACCCCATGAAGCGTATCCCTCTGAGGCATCGCAGCGCAAGCTAAGTACCCGGTTTAAGAAGACCGTCCCTGGAAACGCCCGAGGCCTGACGAAGCCGCCGTGTTTAGTCTTTCCACCCGGAATTCAGTCTAGTGCCGGAGAGGACCCACCACCTGTCAACGAAGCCGGCATTGAGCAACCAATCGTCGCAGACTCCCGCCTCTGTCTCCCCCGTCCTTTACCTGTCAATCACCTCTCGAACTCCAACGACCTTCCAGGGCGAGATCTACAAAGACTTTGACGATTGGGTTCAGCACTACAAACGCGTGGCGAGCCACATCGGATGGACAGCTGAAGAGTGCCTGCTAAATCTCTGCCCTTCCTTAGAGGAAACTGCGAGGCACTGCTTCCAGAACCATGAGGCCTCTCGTACGTCATGGGATACTTCCAAGGCCATCCCCAAAACGACTTTTGCGAACCCGGAACAACGACAGCTAGCGGAAGAACGCCTCAAAAAAGAACTCAAACCTCCAAGAAACGGTCACAAGCTTTGTTGAAGACGTTCTCCGCCTAAGCAGCCGCGCCGATCCTCAGGCTATCGAGGGGAACCTGCGCATCATGATGAGAGGCGTGAAGTTGAAGTTTTCATTGCTTCGACAAATTTGTTGCCGAAGCAATGAAAATGAAGCCTGCACTGTCGGCACGCCTCTTGCTTCGACTCTTGCATTCCCTCGATTCGACCAGGGAGGCATCGGCGCTGACAGCCTTCGCAAAATTTCCAGCGACGTCGTGAGGGAAGGGTTCTGGAAACTTCTAACCACTGCAGATCGCCCCGCCTTGATTTCTATCGGCGAAGTCGTCCTAGAAGAGGTTCAGCGAGCCTTTCAGCCAGACGATTCCTACACCATGGCGTTACCGGAGGTGCCTAGTCTCAGCTACGCCGCGTTTGCCCGACGATCGCCGCCCCTGGCTCGCCCGTATACGGCATCGCCGAGACGTGGGCCTCTAGCGCCGCACTACGTCCGCCCAGAACAACCTTCGCCAAGGAAAACGGACGTCTGGAGGACGGCCCACCGACGCCCTCTGTGTTTCTACTGCTGGGAAGCCGACCATGTATACCGCCGATGCCCGTACCGGCAGCTTGGGCTTCGTGGGTTCCCTCCGAACGCACCCCGGGAAGTGCATCGTTAACCGCTACCAGCACCCGCTTTCGTCCGGGGGTCCCATTCGCCGCTACCACGACGTCCGGCATCCCCACTTCGTAGGTCCCGCCGAGAGAGCCTGTCTCCCCTGTGTCGCCGGGAAAACTAAGGGCGGCAACACCTTGAGGTGGCGTTGCCGAAGATGACCGACGTAAAGAGCCCCCAAGAACGCCGTAGCGCTCCCACTTTCCCGACATCACGCATTGCAGCGATGCTCCTGCAACGGTGCCCAAGAACCTAAACGATGTTATCGACGGCCGCCACGCGTTGGCACTCGTGGACACCAGAGCAGATTACTCAGTTTTAGAGAAAAGCTCTCTCACCGCCTTCAGAAAGTCACGATGCCCTTGGACGGCCCAAAAAAACGCACCGCAGGAGGACACCTCAACGCGCCTGTTGGGGGGTCCACTGCTCGCGTCGAAATTCACGGGGTGCCCTGCCCAGTGAAGTACGTCGTCTCTCACTGGACTTCCTGTGTGCTTACTGTGTCAGTTCGGTGCCGCGATTGGACTACGAACGAACAGGTTGGTGCTGCGAAAGCCCGTCCTACCTCCGGAGGAAACCAAAACGACGCCAGCCGCCGCCCGAGTCACTGCGGACCGCGTGAATCTACCGCCGCGGTCGAGTGTTAGTATGGTCGTCGTAACAGATGGAGTCACCTGCGGCGAAGTTCTTCTGAAAGTCAGCTTCCAACTGCTTCTCGAAAGAGGAATGGGCGTCGCAAGGGGATTAACAGAGCTGCGGACTAGACGCACAGGGGTCCTCGTGAAGAAGTTTCGACAGGGGCGCTGCACCTGACGAAAGGTGCCGCTGTAGGCCACGTCAAGAAACTCCGAAACGCGACCGAAATCGCCGCGATCTCCGATAAGCCCTCGCCATATCAGCCATACTGTACACCCGTGAGCGATATGAAGGTGAACAGCCCTTTTCTTGTTTCTGACGCTCCTGCAATTTTCGGAACAAGCTCTGTTCCAGAACAGGGCTAGAACGCAAAGTTTAGACCCCAAGCCACGTACCATTTGGAACGTTGAGAGTTAATATAGCTTTCTGAGCCGTAAAACAGGCAAGAAACGAGGTAAGGTGTTCACCTTCATATTTCCGGTGGGTGTACACCGCCACCACAGCTCGAAGTTAACCCCAAGCTCAATGCCACGGAACGACCACAGCTCAGAGACCTCCTTGCCGAATTGAGCGACTGCTATGCAACGACGTTGAAAGTGCGCTAAAGAACATTTGCGAAACATCGCACCATTACCAACAAGGATGCGCTCCTTGTGCATCGGCCACCATACCGGGTCTCTCTCAAAAAAAAGAAAGAAGCCGTTCATGAACAAGAACAAGAGATGCTGAACGACGAAATCATTCAGCCTCCAAGCAGGCCGTGGGCCTCTCTATTCGACCGGTAAAAAACTAGAACGGAACGCTTCGATTCTGCATAGACTAACGGCGGCTCAACCCGGTGACGAAAAAATACGTGTATCCGCTCCCCCACATCGACGACACACTGGACTGGCCGCGCTACTCCCGATACTTCTCGTCGATGCACCTGAAGTGTGGCTACCGGCAGATCGAAGTCGACGAACGGGACTGAGAGACGCTTGATGGACTGTATGATTTCAAGGTGATGCCCTCTGGACTGCGCACGGCGCCAGCAACTTTTCAGCGTGTCATCGACACCGTAATGGCAGGTCTCAAATGCCAGAGTTGTCTCGTTTACATCGACAACGTCGTGGTATTCTCGGCCAAGTTCCACGAGCATTATTGACGTCTTCGGGCCGTTCTTAGAGCAGTCAGGGCCGCCAGACTCAGCCTCAAATCGACGAAGTGTCGGTTCTCCTACGGTGAACTGAAGTTTCTAGGCCACGTTGTGAACAACAAAGGTGTTCGTTCTGACCCTGAGAAGACTCGCGCCGTAGCGGTATTTAAATTGCCTACCGACAAGAAGGCCGTCCGAAGATTCCTGTGATTTTGCGCGTACTGAGGGCGGTCCGTTCGGGACTTCGCCAAGCTATCTGCTCCACTCACGCACCTCACAAAAGAGGCCATGAACTGTGAATGGGAAGAACAGCAACAGGCATTGGACGAGCTGAAGAAACGACTCCAGTGGCCACTGATTCTTAGTCGCTTCGACCAATCAGCGAAAGAGAATTTCTCACGGACGCCACCAATACACTTCTCGGTGCAGTACTGCACTCTAAAAAATGCCTGCGTGTCTACTTACCCACAAAATACTCGAAGAGGCAATATCTGCGATCGTCAAAATCAGTTACGCGAATGATGAGGCGGAACATTTGTTTATACCTCCAAATTAAACCTGCACTATGGCATTACCCAATGCAAGCATGACGCTTTGCATTGCCTTAATGCCCAAGTGCAGACTTCATTTATAGGTCTAAGCGGATATTCCGCCTCATGTTTCCCTGAGCTAATTTCGAAGATTGCAGAGATTAGCACTTTGAGTGTTTTGCGGGTAAGTAGACGCGCAGGTATTTCTTAGAGTGTGGTCTAAAGACACCATGAGAACGAGCGCTTGATCGCCCAAGCCAGTCGGACGTAGTCGAACGCGGATAAACAATTACTCGACCACCGAGAAAGAATGCCTGGACGTCATCTTGGCCCTTACGAATTTCCGCCCGCACTTATGGGGGAGAAAGTTTCTAGTGGTCATCTACCACCACTCGCTATGCTTCGTGGCGAGCCTGAAGGACCCTTCGGGACGCCTCGCTCGGTGGAGCCTACGAGTGCAGGTGTACGAGGTGACCGTGGTATACAAGTCAGGCCGAAAACGCAGCGATGCCCACTGCCCGTCCAGAGCCCCCGTCGCTTCAGCTAACGACTGCGGCAAAGACGATGACGACGACGATCGCTATCTTGGCGCAGTGAGCGTTAACGGCGTTCCAGTGCTCCAACGGGACCATCTTGAGCTGCGTGCACTGATCGGCCACTTGGAGGGAAGGAGGGGAACGAGGGGGAATGATTCCCCGAGCCTTTTTAAGGGCCCTACCAACATTCGTCGTCCAGCAAGGTATTCTCTTCAAAGAAAACTTCGAGGGCACCAACACGACGTGGCTCCTGGTAGTCCCTTCAAGTCTTCGAGAAGAAATATTCCAAGCCTGCCACGACGACCCGACATCTGGTCACCTTGGCTACTGCAGGGCTCTCGCAAGGACCCGAGAGAAATACTACTGGCCCAAGCTCCCGAAGACTGTCTACCGATACACACGATCGTGCCACAAGTTCCAGTGACGGAATATACAACAGACGAAGCCGGCAGGCCTCCTGCAGCCGATCATGCACCCAACTGCACCGTTTCAGCAGATTGAAAAGGATCTATTTGGACATTTCCCGCGGACGACGCAGGGAAACCGTTGGATAATCCTGGCAACTGATTATCACCTGGTACGCCGAGACAAAAGCACTCCCGTCGGGAACCATTGTGGAAGCAGCCAAGTTGTTCCTTGAGTCTATCGCCCTCCGACACGGCGCTCCCCAAGTGCTGAATACGGACCGAGGTTCATCGTTCATGCCGCAACTGACTCAAAAGATACTTTGCCTGTGCCACACCGACCCCACCGAACGACGGCGTACCACCCGCAGACAAATGCGCTGACGGAGCAACAAAACAAGACCATCGCCGATAAGATCTCGATATACGTGGAAAAGGAACACAAGATATGGGATGAGGTGTTTCCCTACGTCACGTTTGCGTACAACACGGCACTTCAAGAAATCACTGGGATTACACATTTCAGCTGGTGCACGGCAGAAAGGTGACGACGATACTCGACGCCATGCTGCCTCACAATCCGACGGATGACGGCACCGACGACGCCCAGCTAATCACCCAACGGACAGAAGAGGTATGCCAGCTAGCCAGCCTTCAAATAAAGGACCAACAATGTGTCGGCGCTGACCGGTACAACCCTCGTCGCCGCGACGTGGAATTCCAGCCGGAGACTGCTTATGGGTGTGGACGCCCATTTGCCACCGAGACCTCAGCGAGAAACTGCTAAAACGGTACTTCGGACCCCTCAAGTTCATTTTCCGCCTTGGGGACTTGAACTACGAGGTGCTCCCCGACGAACCCGACCTTCAGAACACCAGCAGCCACGACCCGAAGTGGTTTACGTTGTTCGACTCGGGCCGTTCTACGCGCGTTAGGACTGTGACGATGTATGCTTATTTTGTCTCATTGTTTTGCTTTTTTTTATTATTAGCCATTTCTGTTTTCCTTTCGCGCCGCATCGGGAAGATGAGCTTTTAAAGGAAGGGATAATTCTGCGCGCAGGGCGGAGCAAGCAACGCTTGGTCAGCGACTTCTAGAAGATTCGCAGTTATTCTTACTCGGGACGTAACTTTCATAATTTTGCCCTCCTTTCTTTTTCTCGGGGTGCCTGTTTCTTCTCACCCGAACACGCACGCACGAACCTTGTGTGCCGAAGTTTCCAGCTCGTGACACACACTAGATAAGGAGCTGCGCGGGACCTTGTCGAGTCAGTACATCTCTCGCTTGCAGTTACGCCGCCAAATCGCCGCACGCTTTTCTGCTCTCTACGCCCGTTTTTTTATTTGGTGTTGGCGCTATATCCCCAATTAAACCTTTATTTTCAGTTCACTGTTCATCCTCTCGTCGTCTTCATTCGGGACAATATCCACTCAGTAAAGTTCACAGAGTGTAGAAACCTCAAGTACTTGAATGCTGTCCACTTGCCTGTTCGCTTTTCCTTTGAACACGAGGACAGCCAGATATTGCTATAGACAGTGGGAGCCCAGGGATTAAAGGACTTAGAGAACATAATCACGCAAAAATGGTATTTGCGCAGGTTGCATCTTCGCCAAGAATAATTTTGGACCTGAATATTTGCTGAATTTCTTACGTAAATCATCATGGCTTACTCTCCATTTTCTATGGGGAAAGTAGGCGCGGTCTTTGTTCATACACAATGCGTATATTACTCGAGTAAACGCTTGCACCAGACTCAAAATACACCAAGGCGTAGACTGGGCTGTTATAAGGCAGTTGCGGTAGGCCGTTTCCGACGCCCGCTAAGCCCCCGGATAGCTCTCCGTAATCCGCCACAAGACCTTGAACTATACCAGCAAGGATGGCGGCGCGTATGCGCAGCTGCGGCATTTTCTTTACGGATACTGTAGCGGAGGAGAAGAACGATCTACTACATCTTCCTATAGACTAATAGTCTCAAACAACTTTCGTTATAAATACGCACGGTGCAAACTACCAGTAGGAAATGTTGAAATACGCTCATATTATTATGGAATTTACGCAACTAAGAATTTTTATGCCTGTTGCTTTAATAAAACAAGTAGTTCGCACCAAGTTTGTTTGTATTAAATAATTTGTAATGATACTCATTTCAGATCGTCCCATATTACGTTAAAACTTACCTCGCGGGGTTTTTGGGATTTCCTGGTTTCTTTCTGGCGGGAGCTGTGAGCGCGGCCACAAGGTTAGCGATGTTTTGACAAGCATGTTGTTATTGCGGACTTTTCCACTATAAAGCTGGACTTACTAGACTGCGCATACTATTAAAACATAATATTCTATTACTATGTATGAAGTTTATATTACAAGAAATTACTTGTAATTACAAAGTTATTAAATACGACATTTGCTCACTTAATTTAAGCTATCGCTGGTCAGCAAACATAAGAGTCCTTAAAAGCAAAACTGAACCTCTACTATGTTGTACCTGAGTAAAATTTATTGAACAAGGACAGACGGTTACCCTTAGGCTGGCTTATTTAACAGCGAGAAAGATAACCAATATCGTCCCTCAAAGGTTTCTCAGGTGCAGTAACAAAATGAAACGTCCAAACTGTTTGCAAAAACAAACAAAAATTACATCGCCATTCGATAATGTTAGCGGTAGCCCTTTTAATTGTGTTGGTATGCGAACGCAAAAGGAGACAAGGGAAACACAAAGAACACGTCCCTTGTCTCCTTTTGTGTTCGTATACCACGATGTTTAACCAACAGCTTCTTCTAATTATATATTTTTTATTTGATGAAACAAAAACAAAAAACGTGACGCTTATTAGTAGATTCTCTGAGTTTATCTTGCCAAAGGCGTTCAGCGATTTTAGAAATTTCTACACTATAGACGCTGTAGATATTAAAACCGCTTAATTATAAGAATTGTGCTTGCGTGTATCTTAATGCAGCCGGAAATTAGTCTCTTTCAACTAGCGATTTGTCTCTCATCTGTAGATGAGCAATTTAGCCAGTGCAGTAGAACGGCTATCCTAGGGTCTTTAACGTGCACCACTCAGTGACACATGACCAACGCCGGTACGGTGCTTATCCAGATCTATTTATTATAAATATGAAATCTTTGCACTCTACGCAGCAAAATGCTTATGATAATATTAGTGATCATGTCGCAAGTATTTGTTGTCGTTACTCACATGCAACGATGCTATCTTTATTCAGGCATGATTCAATTTTATATTTTATTACAGTACTGTATCATCACTCATAAATTCGCAAGCGGCAGTGTTTTACATTGACGTGATTTGTGTACTATACACGAAAAGTGATCGACTGACCGCAAGGACGACCACATCTTTGGGTACGTATGCGAGTTGAGTACGTTTAGTTGAAAACACACACACACACACCACACACACACACCATACTCACACACACACCTACGCTGCCGCGCGCACACGCACGCGCACAGATACACGTACGCACAAACGGGCGCATGCGCTCGACGCCCACATACGCACACAAGCCAGCAGGCACCTACACGCAAGTAGAGAAAAATATATACCCAGGCGTTGAAATACGTGCTCAGAACGAAGAAAGCAAAAACAACCAGGGGACAGACACAGACATGTACAAAGCTTGCACATGTCTTCCTCTGTCCCCTGTGTGTGTGTTTTGTTTTCTTCGTTTCAGTATTAGCACGACACGCTCTTCAAAATCATCAACTAGATTCGAAAATATTGTATCTGGATGCTAGTTGTTTTTATTTGACAATGATTATTCCTGATTTACCCCGGGTGTCCTTGGAATATATTATCATAGTGGACAAAGATACCTATTCTTGTCATAATTGTAGGGCTACGTTTCAGTGTTCAATTCATAACGTCGGCGACACGGCCCAGAATCAAACCTAACTAAAACTGTAATTACCGCCCCTGGCTATTATGTGCTATTTATTGTACAGTAAAGTTAACACTTGAAAGTGCAAGTTAGTGATATAACAAAACTCGACAAAGTTGGTTTTAGAACGCATTGCAGCACGAAAGAATTAACCCTTCCGTAGAGCTGGATGGTAGCGACAGCGATGTACATACAGCCGCGCCAACACCCTCTACCCACCTCCTCAGGATGACTATGGCATACATTGAATTTCAAATGAAGAGGTCAAAAACCTCTAGAACGCCCCAAGGATCCGACCCCCCCCCCCTCCCCTTCCCCTCCCCAGATTGAGAACCCTGATTAAACCCCTGGGTTTCATGTTCTCTCGGAAGCAGCTGTATGTTCGCTGAGCAGTCGTGCACTTCGAAAACCAGTCATTATTTTGAGGTTATTAGATTCGGAAAATTTGAAATAACACATGACCCCCTTAGTGGCAAAAACCACAAGGTTCGTTACCATTAGAGGAATTGACTGACTATCTTTTTCGTTTACCGAACTGGATATGAAAGCTATTATGATTGGTCTTCTTATTGCATTGCTGTTCAATATAAACCGATAGCCTTCTGAGGATGTTGACTGGAGTGTTGTAGCTGAGCTACCACGCAGCACCATTGAGTACATGCAAGGCTTTGTTTATACTTAAGCTGAATTTGTCTTCTTTGTAACGCGCCTTGAACGCCATGGGCTATAAGGCGGTATAAATAGATTGCGTGTTTTTTCACCCAGGTGAAAACATTTCTTCAAATACTTAACGAATATATATGTTATCAAATTATACTTATGTGGCAAACGACATTGCAATTTGTTAAGAATCGTAGTTATGCGATTCCTTCCAATGGGCAACACGAAATCGGGTAAGCCCTGTATAAGTCAATATCCACGTCTGCCTTAAGCCATTTCGACTAAAACCGTCCGACAGGGTTGTTGGAGATTGCGCGTAGTATGTTTCTCGTACTTTCCCTTGCATTAACTTATTCGCAAAGCGAACCAGACAAAGTGGTAGTGGTAGTTGCGAACACGCATAAAGACCAGCCCTCTCTAGTACACTCCCCAGACTTGGCCATTAATTATAATAATTGACCACGCCGTAAGGTACGAACTCCCAATGTTTTGAAACTGATTTAGTTTCTTCTTCATGGGTTGACTGTTTACAGATGAGGCGCAGCAGCTTCTTCTGGGGGGGGTTGCCTTTATTACTTCCTTGTCGGGTGACCTACTTCACTGATGTATGCAGAAGGCAAAGTTCTGAAGGATCGATCGATGTTTCCTGGTGTTGTCTAAATGTTCCATTTGCACAAAAATGGACGAACAAACCGGCTGATCAAAACTATCTCCGACATCATCTCCATGTATGTTGACGTAGGGAGGAAAACGTGGGATGATGTGTTACCCTACATCATCTTTGCCTACAACACGGTGGTGCAAGAGACCACAGAAGTAACACCATTCGCGCCGGTCTGCTTTCGCAAAGTAACGACGATGCTGGACGCAATGCTGCCCACAATCCTGATTACGTCCACAGCGGCGACTCCCAGATCGCCACTCAACGGGCTGAGAAAGTCCGGCACCTCACCAGGCTACATTTCTAACACAAACAGCACGTCGATGCTCACCGGTACAACCATTGTCGTCGAGACGTTCACTTCCAGCCCGGAGGCAAGGTGTGGGTGTGAACACCTATTCGTCGCTGTGGCCTCAGCGAGAAACTGCGATTCCTTGGACCCTACAAGGTACTTCGTCGACTCGGAGATCTGAGCTACGAGGTGAGGCTAGGCGAAAGAAGGAACTGTGGAAGGAGGAAAGGACAACACCTTACCATTTCTGAATGTCCATATAAAGCTACAAGGAGAAGATCTGAAATGTGCGATGTGCAGGAAACCGGCCCACACTTGGTCGGTGGTTAAAACTTTCTCGTCCAGAGTTACCAATTCACTGTGAAGGGGGAAAGGACAACACCTTACCGTTTCTAGATGTCCATATAAAGCTACAAGGACAACATATGAAATTTGTGTGGTAGATAAGATCAACTCAAACTCGGTGCTACCTTCGTTTCGGCCCAAACCATTCAACTACTTACAAGGCTTTAGGGGTTACAGCCCTCCTGTCTAGCGCTGCCAGTTAGCTATGGAGGGAAAAAAAGAGAACCGCTTACTGTTTCCGGCTGTCCCTATATAGCGTCTAGGAGAACATTTGAAATTTTCGGTGCAGAGAAAGCCGACCCACACTGAGTGCTACCTCCATTTCGACTCAAACGATGCTACTGTTCACAAGGCCTCGGTGAACGCATCTCCCTGCCCAGATCAACTATTTCACTTTGTAAGGTGAAACAGAGAAGGCCTCACAGTTTTGGGATGTTCTTATAAAGGGACAAGAAGAGCATGTAAAACTTGCGGTGTACAGAAACCAGACCCCTACTGGGCGCTAGAGCAGTTTAGTCTCAAACCTTCCTACGGTTTATAAGGTGTCGGTGGTTACAACACTTCTCTCCAGAGCTGGGAACATGTGCTCTCAGAAACAAATAAAAATAAAGTCATCACCGATATAAAGAAGGACGGTTACACGAGCCTTTCAGCCATCGTGTAGCTCGCCGTAAAAGTCGCAATCGTCATAACCTGCCGAAACACAATAGTAAGCTGACCCGCCCTAGACATCCGCATCTGAATTCTCCACATACCAGAAACTAGCGAAACTCTTGCCTGTATGCTAGCAAACAAAGGCATTCAGATGGCGCTGAGCCCAATATAAGCTATCGGGCGCCTGATGCCACGGCCGAAAGACCGCCCACAAAGAAAGAAGAAAGCGCAAGGTGTGGTTTACAGATTTCCATGCGAGGAGTGGTCCGCTACATAATTCGGCGAAACAAAGAACCTGCATAAAAGAATTCTCCAAGGATAAAACGATGTACGCCAATTTGAACGCGAGCGCAGTGCTGTTGCAGACCACTGTGAAGACAATGACTTCGAAAACACCAGGGTCATGAGAGTGGAGACAAACGTCCGCCAAAAGAGTTATATTGAATCGTGGCACATTCAGAAAACATTAGGAAACATCAAACCAGCCACCAGAACTTCCTCTTCTGCATACATCAGTGGAATAGTCACTTAACAAGAAAAAAGTAAAAAAGGCCAATCGCGTAGACGACGAAGCTATTGGTTCAGATTTGTAAATACTCAACCCCTGAATAAGAAATCAAATCGGTTTCGAAACGACGGGACCTTTAATATTTAGGACGTGGTGAATGAGTATACTTTATGTTCATATCTCCGGAGATATGATAGACTTTTTAAACACGTTTCTTTATGATAGCAGTACTAAAATTATGCACGATTTTATAGATCTTTTAGCTGCTCATTCATTAAAAAACAAGGTTAGAGAAAACCAGCCCAGAAGAACATTATCGGTAAAACAACCTTATATGTGTATACTGCAAACATCATATGCATCCGATTCAGTGTGCTCTGTTCAGGCATTTATTTTTTGTATTTTGCAGCTTTCTTTTTTGGAATCATTATGACGTTGTATTCTCTAATAATACCATTATTTGGATCAGCCCTTCAGGTAAGTGCCCCAAGGATGCGGACCATTTCCTTATATGTACTCATATGTAATTTTGTGTTGCTTGTGTCCTTAGAAAGCCTGAAGGTAGTCAGCCCCAATAAGCGTCTGGAGTCTCAAGATGAGAAATTTAACGAGTGCAGCACAGCCGCGAGCCTTTGGTCTTTAACGAGCATCACGGGGTAGCGATACACGACGGCACGCCGGTACGATGCTCATCCACATCGAAACGGGCAGGGGTGGGGATTCCTGGGTTCCGAAGCGTGAACTTTCGCTCCACGTGTTGCGAGCTGCGGAGCGCTAACCCAATCGGCCACCAATCCCCCGCTAAACTGTCACCGACAGCTTACAGCTAATCCAGTAACGTTATCGTCTGCTCGACGCTTGGTCGGCTACGTTAGGCCTATGCTTCGTTGGCTTCGTGCCTGTGGTCTGCTTCGTCGGCTTCGTCTGCCCGCTGTAACGGCTTGATTTCGATACGATTTGTGTACCAAAAGAAGTTTAAAAGCGCACGCCCATTCTCATTACCACGGAAGGCAGCGAACACCTGCTGGAAGCAGGGCTTCTGGCTTTCTCCACCCGGTGCCATTCTCAGCGCTCGTGCCTACGGTGCCAAATATGCTTGGTTTCGAAAGCCGCGTCGTAACTACTTGCTCCAGACCACGTTACCGGCGCCCTGTCGAGAGCGTCCGCTGCACGCAGACTTCGTACTAGCTAGGCAAGTGTTGCGCTTACAAAAATTACAATAAGTTTTAATTGAGTTTCTAATGAACTCTGTATGAATATATTAGAAATTTATTTCAAACTCATTGATAATTTTTTTTGTAATGATGGGTTCTGAATTTCACTTTTTCGCCCCCTGTTCAGTGGGCGCCGCCATAAAAATATTAGGCAAACAACTGCGGTGCCAGGGCATTGCCGTGACAACACGATTGCATTTCTCTACGACTTCGAAGCTTGTTAATTTTTTGCACCACAGACTCAGATGTTAGATTAGGATTAGTTATCGCCCAATTGCCTGCTTACTCCTTGTTATCTAGGACACTCAGTTAATGGGCGCTGTCATCTAAATGTGGGTTAAATAACCTCGTTGCATTGACATTGCCGTGGAAAAACGGCTCTCTTTTTTTTTTTTTAACGTGAAGGGTCCTTAATTTGTTTGCACCGAAGTTCCGGGTGTTACATCTTGTCTAATTATCACCATCTCGCCTGCGCGCTCACTGTTATTTAGAAAAATCAGTTCATGAGCGCCGCCGTGCAAATATGGGGCACACAACCGCGTTGCTATGGCACTGCGATTGCAGCACGGTTGTTTGCCCTGTATTGACATGGCGGCGCCCGTTCACTGAATTCCCTTAAGAAGAGCACGTGTACAGGCGAGCTGGTGATGATTAATCAAAACCTAAGGCCCGAGACTGTGGTGCGGAAAAATGAAGAAGCTTTCAAGTCAAAGAAAAGGCCAGCGTTGGACGAACGTCGAGAGGCTAAAGGGACACTTGGTGGCCACGCCTACTTCAGTTACTGTTCGCCCCATATATGGACAATATGGACACTCCCTTCTTTCCACTATAACCTCCCGGGCTGCTACGTGCAAGCCATGCTCACGGGAGATGGCTGTGCTAAGAGTCGCACAGCGGTGCCACTGTCTTTTTGCACGCTTCCATAAGAAGTGTTTATTTATTTATTTAAAACGCTTTCAGTGCCTTTGACATTATAGAGGGGAGTGCGGGTTAGTACACTTTGATAATCCGTAGGAATAGTATAGACAATTGATGGCAGTTTTGAATAGAGGAACAATGACAATTGTGGCCCTTGGTGCTGGAAGGTGGTTTCAGTCCACAGCGTGATTAATTACTCTCGAAATGTATTAGTGTTGTATTTATGAATTCCTACCTCTTATATACTCATGCTGCAGACGCAGTGGCTGTAGTCCAAACCCCTTTGTGCCGGTGCAGCCGCCGCACCATCCGACCACAAAAGCGCGCACGCCGTATCCTCTTAATCCTGAACTCGCACGCCGTATCCTCTAGTCCTCTTAATGTCCATATCGGGTCCGAAATGCGCGAATTTAAGTTACACCGTGCTATGAAGGCTCTTCGTACACGAAGTAAGGATGAGTTGGTGGAGTGCCATCAAAATTGGAAGCGAGAATGGCGTGGAAATATTAAGAATCCGGCTCAGGGGGTGGTGCAGAAACGGCAATGGCGCCAGTGCAATAGCGATTTACACAATCGACGAGCTGCTGTCGCTATGATACACGTTATGCGGTACCGTAAATGCATTCGGATGTATTTTTTTGTGTATTTCTTTCGCTCATTTTTTTACAATGTTGTACACTGCGTATTTTGTTGTCGTACTGATTTCTGCTTTCAGGTCGTGATGGTATCGTTCAGCGCTGCTTCAGGACCGTTTGTA
This sequence comes from Ixodes scapularis, assembly GCF_016920785.2. Classification (NCBI taxonomy): domain Eukaryota; kingdom Metazoa; phylum Arthropoda; class Arachnida; order Ixodida; family Ixodidae; genus Ixodes; species Ixodes scapularis. The sequence continues at coordinate 20,684,191 of NW_024609835.1, forward strand.
GGCGTGATGCTGCTAGCTTTGGTGTTTCCGTGGGGAAATGGTCAAGTAAGCTCTAATATTAAACTTCATTTGCTGCAGGTGTATGTTACTAAATGTTGTCTGTTTGTTTGGTAGTTTCTTACGTCCGAGAACTGTTGTTTAGAATCCAGTTCAGGTTTAGCGTTTCTGAAGCTGTACGGTCTTAGTCGTTTTTTAAAGATCGTATCTTGATTGGAAACTTGTGGAGGGACAAGTAGAATAGTGGTGTATATGTATGGTTCTTTGAATAGTTATATTTAGTTGTAGGCAAAGACTTGAACGGCCTAAATAGCGTCCTCTTTCATTCAACACAGCAACATATTGTGAGACTCGCGATCAACTCCTGGTCGTTGTGATGGTCCATCGATATATGTTGGAATCTTGGGCATCTGATGTGAACGACATCAGAAATATTTTTATGGTGTGTCTGCCACCATTGTATGACTCTAATACTCCCTAAGCCATTATTGGAAAATCTTTGATGGTTCACTTAACAACGCCGTGAAAGTTTAGTTGGCACTCAAGATAGTCACATGGGCAATCACGAAGCTCTGATGGGTCATTAGAAAATCGGATTAAAATGTCGAAATTTCTGGCATATATTCAAACATTTCTTATGGTATTTTCTCTTGGATGTAGGCAAAAATCGTAGTTGGGTTATCGATTAGTTACTCTGTCGATACTGTAAAATTCATGGTTTTTTTCTTTATTCCTGCAACTAGGGTGCCTTGTCAGGTGCCTTTGTCACACTGAGCATCCAGATGTGGCAAGTTATTGGAAGATATACTCTTGACATTCGTCATCCTAGAATGCCGGCGACGATTGAGTACTGTCCCAACTCTTCTCTGGTATCTGCGTATCTGGGAAGCAACTCCTCAACTACAAATGCCATGTAAGTGCATCTCAAACTCGGGTATAAAAACCAGGTCGCCGGTTTGATTTGTAAATTGTGTTGCTTTATTTTGAAGTTTAAATGCGATAATGTGTTTTCTGAATATAGGCGGGTGAAATGCAAAAAATGTCTATACAACAGAGCGAAGAAATTGTGGTTATTACGAAAATATTTTAGCCATATATCAAGAAAGGAAACTATTGAGAGAAGTTACGGTATGAACAAAAATAATCTGTTATATGCATGCGTCAGATTCAAATATTGTTTTTGCGAAATTATTTTAATATGTCAACTTACTCAAAATCAATATAAACATATTAATGAACCTTAATTCTACCAACTCTCATATATTGAAGTCACATTTAATATACATATGCTGACTGTTTCGGCGTTGTTTAATTGCAACAAAAACAGATGTACCCTAAACAATTCCTACGCTCTCAGGATCTTAAATCAGGTTAGCATGTTATGTGACTGCAAATGCTTAGATGTTTTCCCTCTTTTTAAGTGTTTACGATAACGAAAGATGAACATGGAAGACAAAGAGGCACTCTGCTAAATGACATAACTTTACAAGCCAAATTTTGATGTATGTGTCACGACTGCCGTTATACACATATCCTAAGCTGACGCAACCGCATAGCCCTAGTGACAAACTCAACAAATATTCTACAGAGCACATGTGCCCATTTATGCTAAGTTGCATATTCTTTTAATCAACAGGGGAGTATGCATTTTTGAGCATTTCAGACGAAGTATTGCAAACAGGCAAAGTCGAAATAGTATTTTATAGTCCAAAAAGAAAGCCCACTGAAGACGTTGAAAGGGAAGGTGCCGATAATATTACAGTACCATTAGATTCGAAGCCCTGGTTCTGTGTTTTATCGCCGAGCACATTGAAACAAAAATTCTGTTCTGTCCATGTTACGTGCTCTTTAATATAGTTCTTATTTCTGCGCTTCGATGCTTTTTATTCTGAATGAATTCTGCATTTTAGTTTAGTGCACACTCCCAAGTGGTATATTGTGAAATAAAGTTACTTAAATATGTTCTGTCATTACAGGGAAGAGGATCTACTTTTCATTTATCGAATCTCTTCTTACTGGTGGCTTTTCTTCAGTATGATGCTCACCGTAATAATAGGAAATATTGCGAGCCTTTTAACCGGTAAACAGTTTCCTTTTTTCAACATGCAATATTATGAAGCTATTTAATGGGGAAGCAAAACACTTTCCAGTTTGCGAACACTTAATGAGAAAACAATCTATATTGACCTTATTAGTATCACAACGCCCTATTACGATAATATTTAGTGGGTTACTCTGTTAATACTTTTGAGTGTCTAACACCAAGGAAGGACATTGGACGGTTAAGCGTTTAATAATAAATACATCCAATAAATTAATGCTGTATAGTACCCCAGAATCTGGCAGGCCTTAGGAGGCGGGCACGTACTATCGACGAAAACAGGAAAGGGAACAGTTCATATTACTTCTATCTAGTTTGACGGCTCCGACAGCCTTTATTAAAGTTCAAGGTGTAAAACAGTACGTAGTTTGGAATCCAAACTTTTTGTTCTACACCTCGTGGGGGAAAGCAAATGTCCCAAGAGTTTTGGGTGCATAAAAAACGAGGTTTTTTGTTACCTTTTTATTGATGTCTATTGTACACCCGGCGAGAAAAAAAGAAGACATTGTTCTAGCCAGTAATCGAGAATAATAGGCTCTCCTTTAATTTTTTTATAAATAGCAAAGCCAACGCCAGAGTAACTTAATTTAATGTTAGTGGAAGACAAAATTCCAAGTCACAAGAGTAAAGAGAAATGTCGTGGACCTACTTTATCGTCAGTAAACATGGAATGAGATGCTAGTTACTAGCCGGGCATAATTAACAACAGCGTTGAGCACGTAATAGAGAAACTTGCTTTGTTATGCAAATAGGGAGGCGAAAGCGATTTAGGAGTATTCATCATTAATTAAACGGTACTTGGAATAACCATACGAATCTGAAGGGATATCCCATAGAAATTTTATATTTGTACATCGATAGTAAGGACAAAGCGATTGCTTCCATTGGAATGCTCCATATTTAGTATTTGATTAAGTGTATTCACATATTAAACAGCGACCTAGAAATAACAGCTAAATTGCCTAGCGTCATACATTAATTGGAATAACAAACCACAACTTTTTTTAGGTGGAAGCAGCGATACTCTTCACCTAACAAGTAGTCTATGTGTGAAATTTTGGAAGAAACTAAAAATAATCCCACAAAGCGAGAAGGTGAGCTTTTCTGGGACTAGCCTTTGTATAACATTGTACACGTTTTCAATGTAATTTTTACTGCATAAGTATCTTATAAAGTGCAAAAAACTTGCTCAAAAAGATTTTGTAAGAACGCATTGCTTGCGTTTTATTTTTTGTAGACGCCTATTTTTGTGTCCGACCTCTCGGTTAGCGATTAATCTTCTAGAAATATAAAGCATTTCTTCCGGTTCCCATGAGAAAGAGCATATTTCCTTGGGAGTGACGTACCTGGCCTGTCCATAGTGTGCAGAGCTGGGTAGAGATACTCGAAAAAGTATCCACGAATAAAAATGCAGATAAATATGTAATTTAAAGCCCCCCATAAAAACAAACTACAGCAGACAGTGAGAATATGTGTATTTTACCTTGTGCGATACCAATGAGACTTCTGCAAAAAAGGAGTTAATTATCCCAGAATGCAGATACAGGTACGCACTGAAATACTTTGCCGAACGAGGTCATGCTCTGCAAGCAGCTATAGTGATGCCGTGCATTGGTACCAACGTCATAGGTATTGCAAGTATCAAATATGGCAAAAAAATTGAAATGTTCTAATTGTAAAGCATTAAACACATTTGTTTGTTAAGCAAGCAAATTTGCAAAATTCAAAATTGAACTAATTACATTTCAACATCAGTATGTTTTCAAATAATATTTAACCATGGGACCGACGATTTGCTTGCAATATTATGGCTACCGAAAGAGAAAAGCATCTCTACTACCACCGATGAACATATATTCGTGTTAAAATGAATAACTGCCTCTTGATTGGACTGAAGTCCTGGAGAACTCAGGAGCCTTTCCTGGGGTCGTACAGGTAAAGAAAAGACTTCCACTTTCACATGGGTAGGTGATGATTTTGGTAAAGGCAAGGAATCACCTTCTTCGAACTCGTAAAAGTTGTGAACGTGGTCCACCCAAAATGAGCCCTCTTTCGCTTCATTTCGTCTCTGGAACAGCCTGAGTTTTAGTCTTGTCGTTAACTTGAAACGCGAAGGTACGTCACAAACTGTACCGAGGGCTGGGGGGGGGGGGGGGGAGGGGGGGGAGGGGTATTTTACAAGGAAGCCGCACCCACCGAATCTACAATAAATGAGATCAAGGGAAAATGATTGACTCAACTTAGCACTCTTCGACCCATTTTGTTTTATATTTTGGCGACTTCTTTGTGCAATATGCAAGATAATCATGTATTCGCTCCCTCTCTTATTACTGGATGTCATGAGGTGCGTTCATATGATAAATTCTGGATCCCCTGTCTCACGCGTACATTTTTTTACGAAAATATATTGAGATACCTAAGCCTAGACAAGTATCGCGATAGAATTTATACATTGTAGGAATATTTCACTACGCGATGCATAAACATTTCTAAAAGGTATCTCAATACAGAGGTATAGTTACTCGAAAATATTCGTTGTTTGAAATACCCAGGCTCAATCTAAAATGGCCCGTAAAAATCGGCACCTGCACGTAGCAATCTAAACTTTTCGCCAAAGATGTATTTGCCAGGTCAGTTATATCTTGTAAATTTACAAAGCGCGGCTCCATTCCTGTAAAAAATAAGGCCAAAACACTTGCCAGGGTCAATGGCGGACGGCGACGCAGACGACGGAGTCGAGTGGCGGCCGCGTTTGCAGCACAAAATTGATAGATGGAGCTACCTCCTTATCGACACTGTTCGCGACGATCGTGGTTTATTAACATGAATGTATTATTTTTTTGTAATGCACCTTTGATTTATATCTAAACTCGGACAATGATAGCAAAACTTGAAGTAACAAAAATAAAAGAAAACGCGATTGCATAAAGATGGCGCCAACAACGTTCTTGCTGCCGACGTATTTCATCTGCGTGTCGGCTGCTTTCTTTCGCTGGTCGGCTACACCTCCCGACACTACTCCCGACGCCATCTATCAAACGCGCCACGCCACTAGGCACGGTCGTCTGCGTTCCCGTCCGCCGTTGACCCTGGCAAGTTTTTTGGGCCCTATTTCTTACAGAGGGGGAGCTAGGCTTTGTAATTTTGCGAGATGAAACCCACCTGTGCGATACGCCTTTGACTAAAATGTTTGATTGCTGCGTGGAGACGCCGATTTTTACGGCCCATTTTAGATCGCGTCTGGGCATTTCAAACACCCTGCACTGTAAACGACTTCATTTTCGCGAGGACCTAATTTTTGCAAACTTTGCAAATCGTCTAAAACTCGCGAAAATTCGGTCCCGCGAACAATTCCGGTAAAATATGATCACATGGGGATCTATATTGAGATCCCACCGCGTCACGAAAATGGGAACCCGCGAATTATTAAAAAACTTCAGCTTTGACCTAAATCGCGAAATATTGAGCCCGCGAAGAATAAGTCGTTTACAATATATCAAATATGTTATCGCGCTCCCTTTTAATCGCGAGGCTGTCCAGCCATGGTGCTGTACTATTGTTTATTGTCAAAGCATATGGTGTGAAACATCTATTTTTAAGCAACTGTGCATATTAATACTACTACTAATGTTGGGAGACATAATGTGCAGCGTGTTTTCAGCTGCGCTGTGGTCGTGTGACAACTAAGAGGTGTGCCACACCAAGGAGGGTATTTAGGAGGTGCTAGACGGACATTTTGTCAGTCGACAGCGCAACGTCGTAGTGTCACGTGACGTAATGGCGTCACTTGATGACCGTAACGACGACAACGTCGCGTAGACATCGTTAGCATATTTTAACGGGATGCAAGTCCGCTAAATTGGCCCCTATATACATTGTACGTTGGCCACATGGTCCCGTGGCCATTATACACCAGTTATATTTCTCCGCCATGATTGTCGACAATTTGCGTTCCAGTAGTTGGACCTCCATTAAATGTTTGCGTTATATTTCCGCTACATATGTTGCACATCTGTTACTGCACACTCGTTACACTTCGATCTCATGAAACCCTTGCACTATAAACACTTCGTGTAAAATGTCCATAATATTGCTCTGTCAAAAGTTCTCTCGAGCTACTTTAATGATACAAAATATAAGACATGAGCAAGTAACAAATATACATTTTACAACAGATACTTAACGTAACTCGTCTGTAAGCCCTTCTGTCTCGCCAGGAAAAAGCCCACCCAGGAGCAAACAAAACGAATGGATGATCGTTTGCAGTGTCATGTTAAGGCCTGTTCGTCAGATACAAAGCACCGTTCAATCAGTGCTGTAATATACCCTTTTCAAAAGTCAGAATCACCTTGCGGCAGTTCCAAGGGCTCCAATTTTGCCGCTCTAATGAGGGTAATACGTGATCATACTCGGCTAAATCGAGCACCCTCAATTTTGTGAATCGAGGGTAACGTAAAAAAGCCAACATATTTCCCCTTCCTGCTTTATGCTTTGGAATACGTTCGCGTTTTCTGGTGTAGCAAGGAATTGTAGTGCTGCCATTAGAGCGTCGGGTTTGGTTTCGCAGACATTGATTAGACTGAGGTTCAAAAAGGGTCTATTAGTTTTAAATTTGTTGGTGACTTGGAAAGATTTACTCCTCTCAATGATGATGTCACTGTTCACATCTTGTAATCCCACGAGGTAGATCACCGCAGCCGTTTGAATGTCATAAGATCCCAAGTTGCCAAGAGGAGATCTACTCTAGCCGAGTCTGATTCTGTCTGACGTTGCTGTGAGATAAACAATTCGTTCCGAGAGCAATTTACTGTTAAACCTACGGCATTCACATAATTTTAGTACTTCGGTGGTGTTCTTTGCATTTGTTGATCTCAGATGAAAAAACTTGCGTCATAAGTACTTTGACAACTCCGTGGAACGTTTGATGTTCGAAACGTGAAACACAGCCACTGAAAAAACTTACCTGTCATATCAGAGGCGTTAGCACGTGCAGCATCAGCGCTAAAGCCTACACGGCGTACTGAGCTAAATTAGGCCAGTGCCGAATGTGTGCACGGATCTTTATCTGACCCCGCGCAAGCTTTACAAACCCAACTTTGCTAAGTGCCCAAGGGATTTCTTAAACTAGCTCTGCAATCGTCCTCAGGGACCTAATCTAGGTTCTTGATGTCGAAAGCAATATGTAATTCCTACATCCTAGATACCATTTCGCTACATCAAAGGCCTTTGCATGATTTCTTTTCCCGAATTCACATCGAACAGAAATCATTGGTATTCTTTTTAGCAGCTTTAGTCAATGAGACAACCAACTGGTATCATAAAGAAATGACCAGGTAGTGGCAGTGTTAAAAAAATCTCCACTTCTTCTCCACTGAGACCGCGTAATTATAAGAATCTGAAGATGATCACCCCTGTGAGTGATTGATATAATTTGCAACACCAATAATTTAAATTGTCTGTGCTTTGTAATGCAAATAGTAGTATTATTTTGAGGATTTCTGTATAAGTTTTGTTTCCAGGAAAATGACGTTTAAAGGGGCGTTGCAACAGGGTTGGGAGCTTAAATAAATTCATTGCCTTAACAAAACGCGTCTTAATATTTGTTTATGCAATGGCACGCGCAAAAGTAAATAGTGCCAGATAAGCAGGGTTTACACCCCTAACTCGCAATCATAACAATCTGTCACCTGATCTGACGCCGATTATAGTGCCTCAAGTTAATATTACCCACTCACTGAGTTTGGCTAAGCATACAGCACGAACTGAGTAGCAGACAATGTAAAGGATATGTTATACTCCGAGTGTACCGGAGATTTTGGGCCTTTCATCGGCCGGCGACCAAGAACTCGATATCTGCAACCAGTCAGTATCGGTGTCCACGGCGCTAGCCGCGTTTGTTACGCTCGACGTCTGGGTACAACAAAGCCTTCAGTGTTTGGATATTCCTGTTATCCCAGATATTGGACACGAGCCACTGCTCGAATGCTCGTTAAGGCATCAATTGTCAGGACCCGAAGTCGAGTACCCACGCAGTTCACATGTACTAAGTTTGTAAACAGCCTTCGACTATCGTCATCATTAGGTAATGCCTCTGATGCGGTAACACTTGAGTGTCCGTGACCGCGTAATCAAATTTTACGGAGAGGCTTTTAAAAATGTCAGCTTTTATTCTTAAAATTTCCCCGCTCCAAAAAAAACTTCTGTGACAGTGGCATTGCGTATAAATATAAACTTAAGTCGCACTAGTGCCAGTAAGGTTGTGTAAAGTAAGACCCATTCCAACAGAACATCGTTGCACAGCCTCTTTAAGACACAAATCTCCGCTATCCTCAAAAAGAATCAACTTTGAATCGATTTGTTTTTTGTTTCAGGTTTTCCAGGTTGCTCAACAAGGAGAAACTGAATTGTAGTTGGTTCTTAAAAAGACCTTACGCAGATATTGTTCGTCTCCAATATAGCCTTGCGCAGCTGCTTGAAGTCCGCATCTTTCTTGTCTTTTTCCTACGCACAAGCACTGCTTGAGTGAATTCGCTTTTTATTTAGGATGGCACCTTGCAAATGAAGGTGCCATCCTGACACCTTGCATTTGCAAGGTGTGAGGATGGCGATATAGAGGCTGTAGATTTTAAAACATGCCGAAATTACCCCCTTTTTCCCTTCTTGTTATATCCTTCCCTATTCTTTTTTTGTTTTACTCACATTACACTAACACACCCCAACACAACGGAACTAACACCAGGTCAAGGAAGACATTTTTTTTACGTTATTTCGAGCAAAAATACACGAGGATAGAGGTGCTTCTTTTCATTATTCGTTACTATTTACAGAATATAAATAGTTTTACTTATCCACCCTAGTTACTCGCATATCTCACCAAGAAAACATAAGAAAATTTTCAGTCTGCTGATTTTGCCAGTTGTAAAGTTTAATTTCTAATTGTTTTATTGAGAAACTAAGTCTATTCCCAGAAAGTGTACATTTCCTGTAACGCCAAAATCGTTGTAAATGCCGAATATCAAAATGATTAAAAATATCACAATACGCATACTAATCTGTAACATTTTTTTAGTCCGCTGTTGATCGTGAATTGAATCGTGCTTTAGTCGCCGACATTGTTTTTAAGGTTTTTAGATACGGTGACGATTTTCTTGTACTTTTAAAAACTAACCCCCCTGTGACGCACTTTGATACAGTACAAAGTATTCTTCCCGCTTTTGAACAACACGGGAAAGATTTACATTTTACTCATGAGCCTCCTGAAAACAATCATTTGCAGTTTTTAGATATTAACATCACCATCAACGAGCGACGTGTGTGTTGGATGTATCACCCTCGCGAGCGGAAAGAGTTACTTTCTTTTGATTCAGCTCATTCGAGGAATGTTAAGAGAGCTATTGCAACTTCGTGCCTGGAGTCTTCACTCCTGAAGTCTTTTGACCATCAGGCGGATGCTAGTTTTAAATATCGGATTCTAGCCTGGAATTGGCTGGCTTCCCGTGTTCGGCCTTATTTTTTTGTGACGGAGACCGCCCTACAAAAAATGAAGGGGTTGAAAAGAAAGGTCACAACGAGTCAGAGAACAAACACACCAGAAGAGATTCCGTACATCCACAAGGTTGCCCACAATCTGAAGAAAGTGGAAAGCAAGTACGATGTTCCTGTTCTGTTCTCTGCACCAAAGACATTGGCTGGGTTGTGCTCCCGTAATTCTGCTGGGAAGGCAAGAGCACCATGTGATAAACAACACGTCACCCCTTACTTGGACTGCACAGTGGGTGTGGTCTAAGAAATCGCACTGAGTTGTGGAAAGGTATACATGGGCCAGACGGGGCATTGCATCAAGGACCGAAAACAGGAGCACGCATTATCAGTAAAAATAAATATGGCTCGCATTTGCCTATACATTGCAGCACGTGTGGCTGTCTTCCGCGACTTCAGCAGATAAGGTTACTAGGGAGAAGCCGAGAGGCGGTCGCTCGAGAGCTATCGGAAGCTTTCTTTATCAAAAATGTGGGACGGCATGTGTCAGCGACACTTCTATTGTGCTTCGTAGTAATGAATTTCAGTTTTTGAGTGATCGGGTAAAAAATTAAGAAACATTTACGTGGTGCCACTTTGCCTGTCGTGTGTATATACATGTTGGTTTTTCCTAAATAAAACTAGTTGAAAGTTAGCGCCTGTCCTGTATATTTCTTCTCTTTGTGTTTTTTTTTTACACTATTTATGTTTTACCCCATACTAATAACCTTACAAGAATACATTCTACTACGCTCGTGCGCATTGGACTGCTCTAGCGACCAGGAGATCCTAGCCACTTCAGCGCTTTCCCGAGGGGAAGGGCTGCTGTTTGCGCACCGTGACATAACATTTTCTAAGACAGCAGACACAGATGTTTCCGGTGTTTTAACGAGTTTCCATGGCGATTGATGGCAGCAGGAACAACTCCCAATCAATAGGGGAAAACTCTGCGACTGCACACATTCAGCTGCTTTAACTCCGCTAAGCCTGTCGACGCCGATGCCTCTGAATTTTCCTGGTGTGAGATGGTGAAGTAATTAAATCACCTTTGAATGCTCGGAGGCGAACGTGGCTACAGCTTGGGGAAAGGGCGTGTTGGTTTAAGTCATGGATGAAGAAAGAATAAAACAATTAAAACAGGGACAACACAACCACATCTTTCATTGAAAGATGTGGTTGTGTTGTCCCTGTTTTAATTGTTTTATTCTTTCTTCATCCGTGGCTACAGGTTTCGGAACATTACAACATGAAACCAAACAGCTGTTTTCACCAATAAAAATATCTCAAATAAATGAAGATTGCCTGAATGGTTTTCGATTCCAAAGTGATATTATTATATTTAAAGCGTGGGGTCGTTCATAGTATTGGGATGAGTTCCCCAGCCCCTCGGTCTCTGCACCGTCCCCATAATATTGTGCATTCCTACAAACCTAACACGCCTTAATAACACACTTGAAGAAGCTTTCCATGGGCTAGAAAGTATCAAGGTTGTGCCTCACCGCCACTAGCCGAATAAACAATCAGACACGCACAGATGACATATATATATATATATATATATATATATATATATATATATATATATATATCAGTGTGTCGAACCGAAAAAAATACGGGTTCGGTTACGGTTCAGGTTCAGGTAAATTTATTTTGTTCCGGTTCAGTTCCGGTTCGATTAATTCGATCCGCGAACCGGTTCGGAAATTATAAATGACAAATTGCAACATCAAAATAAATTACAAATAAAACATCTGAAATCAGCACATACGAAACGGGATACATCGTAGTTTAAGGCTCGGGGATTTCTACCAGGAATGGTTTCTTTATGTGCACTCAAAGGTTACCTCACCGACGTTTACGTATTCGGACTTCATCAAATTGGGTCCGACGCAGTAGCTGTAAAATCCGCGACCTCCTTACAAACCCACTTACAAGTAGAACTCGCTAACTATCCCGCCACCTCAGCGTGTAAGCAATTGAAGGAACAGTGGGAAGAAAATACAGCTTTCTTTATTTGAACTAGCCTTCGGTAACTCAAATTAGACCCTTAAAGAAGTTTTCATTAAACAAGATACGGAATAAGAAAAACACTTCACCGAACGCAACGCCAGAAGGACGTAATAGGATAAATATTAAAATAGAAGAGTTCGCTGTCTCACAAATATGTTAGCTTCTAAGTGTCTATACGAAACCAGATGCATTATTATCAAACTCCACAGCCTTTTCTTTTCTCATTCCGATAGAAGCAAGCTTCAAGAACTCGCGCGTTCTAGAAACGTGTTATGAAATGAGAACACAGCAGCATTTAGGATTTACCAGATTGTAGGAAAATGAAATCCCGTGACGCGATTTTTTTTTTTTTTTTGCACAGCCTTCTAATTTTCTTTCTTCCGTGCAAGCTGCGACCAGCGCAATACTGGTTCCTATGTCAAGATTCATGGATGCAGCGTTTGTCAAGATTCATGGATGCAGCGTTTATATTCCTAAGGCTGAGTGGAGAAGAAAAATATGTAAGCGAGGTGTCTGTCAGTTGACGGCACTTAAAAAACAAATGGCTTTGATAGCACATTCATTGTCAACAGCGCGTGGCCGAACCGTTTTGACATGAGCCGGTAACCGTTATTTTTTTCCGGTTCAGTTCCGGTTCGGGTTTATCGCGATAACAATATAACGGTTCGGGTTCGGGTTCAGTTCCGGAAAAAATACCGGTTCGGTTCCGGTTTTCGGTTCGGTTCGGTTCCGGTTCGACACCCTGATATATATATAAATATATATATATATATATATATATATATATATATATATATATATATATATATATATATATATATATATATATATATATATATATATATATACATACATATATATATATATATATGTAATGTATTTCGCGGACATGAACCCAAGTGAAATGTATTTTAGATCGGTCACCTTCAAAAGGTTATTGAAAGAACAACAAATATGCTGTGCATACGACACAGCTGCAAGTTTAAAGCGTTACGTCTACGAGCCGAGTCTAGTGATATAAGACGCATATATCGAATGTTACAAATGGATTTGTAAGTCACAGAATTAATACACTGAAACACAAGAACCCATTTAAAAATATTTATTTGTTAGTCACATATTCCATAATCAATCACAGAGTTAGTCGAGATGCAATGCTTGTCACCAGATGGCGGCGCAGGTGACGCCATGTCGGCGTCAAACGTGCTTTCATCATCATGTTAGGGGCATATATTTTGAACTGAAGGAACCTATTATTTCAACTTCACCTATGGGTTGATAAGGTCTATGCATGATCGCCATTTCAGAGATGTGTATGCAATAATAACTAAGACAAAGGCCTCGAGCTTAAATTTTGAGCTGCAGTTTCATATTTCACGCGCAATTAGAAACCCAGCATTATCACAAGTTACATCTTAGCCCCTAGTTTAGTTTGGGGTGTATGTTTATTCTACTTTGAATAGATACCAGAAACAAGTCAATCAAATGGCACGTCTGCTAGCAACAGCGAGTCAAACTGTACTGAGGGCGCACTCAGGCGGCTCACTAAAGTGCCACTTTACTCCGCGCCTCCGCGGGTGGGGAGTGAATGGGCGTGTTTCAAATAAGTTAGGCATGGTGTCAAGTACATTAACTATATCACGACATTATCTCTATCACGGCATGATAGCAATGGCTTTCATGCCGTGATGAAGTGGCATATAAGCCATTGCTTATATGCGACTGTTATATCTGTCATATCGAGGCATGCCACTGTTATATCTGTTATTTCGAAGTTTGTTTTCGTTACACAATGTTTTTGTACATACGCCCCTTCGGGTGTGGCACTGCCACATCAAAATAGATTTGAGTCAATTATCTTAAAGCCCCAATGTTTACAGAGAGTTGGCGCTCGCCATATTTGCTTTTGCTTCCCTCTGTCCTTCATGCTATTTGTCTGTTAAATATCACAAATTCAACAGGATTTCTGCCAGGCTTTTATTGATTTTTATGTACCCATTAAAAATAAACATAAGGGCTCCGTGAAGTGCTAAAACTTTTCTTTATATATTACAATAGGCTCCGGACAAAGTACACATGTTAGCATGTCTTTGGCATCACGCAATTTCATTGAATGTTATAAGCGACTTCGACGCAGATAATTTATAGACCTGAAATGAAAGGAAAGAGTCATTAATCAAATTGCACGTGAACTACAAAGTTAAGCAGATAATGCTTACTCTTTAGTTTAAGACTTATTTTTGTGATTACAAATATTGTAGAACTTCTAGGCGTGAAACATATAACTGATGTTTTTTTGTAATTGTTACAGATTCTTTATAAAATATGCATTGTAGGTACAACATTTCGGTCTATGCAGGTGAGTTGCACGGCCAGGGGGCATAATGCAGGCGGATAAACGTCAGACTAAGTCACTTAGCTAACTATAGTTTGTTAATTAGATTGTTCTTAATTATTGAAGTTAGAAATATCATCTTAACGGAAACTTGATGAGCGTCATCGAAAACCACTGAATAGGTAAATTTTACAAATATTTGGAAGGGCAGAAAGGGCGGTGGTACCCGTACCCCTCGTACAACATGCACAAGGCTATTAGTGCGAAAATGCACCAGCGTAGTTGTTCCCTGTCTAATCATCCGAGTTTTGGCATGCCAGCATCGTGCCCGTTGGTAGATCGGTAAATTTAGCGGAACTTTCCGCTTACTATATATTAAATCTATCCCTTAAATTTAAGTAAGTATATTTTAATGCCACTCAGCAAGTTTATAATTTGAGCGATATGTTTATCTTCACTAACTAAAAAGTTAACTCAGCAATTTAAGTAAATTAACGAATGCATCGTGACCATTCATCCATTCTACTATGTCCCCCTGGCCGTATAACGTACCAGCAAATACCACGTTAGAGTAGCTTGTGTTTTGTTTGCCTTTCTGCATACCCGACCCGGAGGAATAACGCGAAGCCAACAATTTCAACGTCAAGAAACTACATTGAATAGGACAAAAACGATTACAACACTAACATAGTTTTCACCTTTCGGCGGTAATGGGCCGACTGCCCCTTGCGCCGCTTCTGTCTCGCCTTGTCGGGGCGAGAGGCACGAGGCTCGCGTGGCCGGCTGCTTGCCGCCACCTTGCGGCCTAATGATGGCCGCGGTATTCGGGGACCAGGCAAGCGCGTCTACCGGGTCCCCACAAGCTTTCACGAGTTTTTAAAACAAATCTGTAGAGCCTACAAATACAGCTTTTTTTGCAAGTCTAGTTTCAAGGCTTCATGCAATTCCTGTGATAAATTTAAAACCTCACTTATTGTACCTAAGATCATTCTTATCCAGAATCCGTTTTGTTTATTGTACATGCGACGCTTCGCCCACCCTGTCAAAAAAGGCACGCTGTAGGTCTTTCTTTTTTGTACTGGGAGAAAAGAATAAGACCAGTTCAAAACAGGTTTCTAGCAATAAACGCGTTATTACATTACTGCTTTTATGAAAGGCATATATATACTTGAAATTGTTTACAACAACGCTAGATGTGCATATTTAAATAATGCGCGATACGTTAGGCTGTGCTTTCACAAGAAAGGAGTTAGACTCAGTAGAGTTTTCAGCACTATAACCACAGACGAGACTCGTGCGTGCTCAAATGGTGGTGTTAAGTTCCATGGCACAAGGCAATGCCCGTATTATATATATATTGATACGAAGAGGAGAAGGAAGTTTGAGATCGGCTGGTCGAGAAAGAAGAGGAAGCAGTGCCGCTTCTGGTGCTTCGCAGGACCGCCATCTTTCAACCTCTTGTTCGTTGTAAAATATAGTATACCATAATCACCGTAACACTTTTAGTGGCGGTGCGGGGTACTTTCCCTACCTTTACGCCTCACCCATCCTGGACACCGAAACCCGCCGCCGCCTTCCCCCACAGGGCGAAATGCCCGATACCGGTACACCGCCCAAATGTACGCCAACGGTACCCACACCACCACTCGTCGCCTCACAACCACGACATCCTGGAAACTTCACCGGCACTGGCGACCACGTTGTCGAAGAGTGGATTCATCTTTATGAACGGATTAGCACCCACAACAGATGGGATCCCACCATTATGTTGGCCAACATAATTTTTTACCTCAAGGACTCGGCACGGACCTGGTCTCTCACCCATGAAGAAAGCATATAACTTCGTGGGATATGTGTAAAAACCAACTTCGACACCTTTTCGGTGATCCCACTGGTCGAAAAGTATCCGCAAAACGAAAACTTGCGTCCCGCGTCCAAACATCCACTGAATCATACATGGCCTACGTCCAAGACATCTTGTCGCTCTGCCATAAAGCTGACGCCGCCATGGCCGACTCTGGACAAATATCCCACATTCTCAAAAACATCGCGGACGACGTGTTTCAGCTTCTTGTTTTTAAGAACTGCTCCCCAATAGACGCCCTGGTCAAGGAATGCCAGATGTTTGAAGAGGCCAAGAAACGCCGCATAACTTGCAATTTCACACGGCTCCCTAATACGACAGCCGCTTCCACGTGTGAGTACACATTAAACTCAGACATCGCAAAAATCGTTTGTCGTGAGTTAGAAGCGATGCTCCCACCCAATACTCTTCTTCGCCCCGCAGAACCAGAAACGATTCCAATATCAACACTGCAAGCCGTCATCCGCCAAAAAATTGATAGACTTGGCATACCAACGCCCGCACGGAGATCCTGGTCCCCAGCTTACCTCTCAGCTAACCGTGAGTGTCAAGCGCTACGGCGAGATCTTGCAGCATAGACGACGCCGGACAATGAGGCCATCTGCTTTCAGTGCAATACCGTTGGCCGCTACTGCCGCAGCCGATGGAACAACCGACCTCGTACCTTCTCTTCACTCACCCACCCCCGCTCCTCCGATGATCCCTTGTCCCCCTCCTTGCCCCTTACTCCTTCCCAAAACGAAGGCTTAGCACCACGACCTCTGTACCACCACTCCACTTCTCCCCGTCGCCGTCAGTCTCCGTCGCCCGCCTTTCGCCGCCCTATCTCGCCAGCCAGTGACCATCGCAGCTCGGAAACTAAATCATGCAGCTTAAAAAGGTGCAGCTGAATCACTGTCACTGCCCACAAATCTTCCAAATGACGCATCGGCCACTGGTCATAATCTGCTGCCCATTAGAAATAAACGTTTCCTTAATTACGCCCTTATAGACACTGGAGCCGCCGCGCCTTTTATAAGGGAAGTTTTTGGGCGACAGCTACGTAAACCTTTAACACCACCAGACACTAAGCGACTGCTCTGTGCAGAAGGTCGTGTTATACCTTCCATTGGTATGTGTGGCACCCGAATTACTATTGATTACCAAACGACCCATGACCTGTTTACCGTCATTGCTAGCTCTCTGCATTCACCAACACTCGGGTGGGATTTCCTTTCTGCTCATTCCGCCCTGACTGACTGCCCAAACAGAGAAATTGAACTTGACGTTGCTGCCCCAACAGACGTTGCAGAACCAGTACTTTTGAGGCCACCATCTACCGACAACTATCGCATCCCACCACTTGTTGGAGCCTCCGTGAAAGTCGCATCAAACGGACCTACACCTGATGGTAATTATATGGCGTCTCCAAGCGTCGATGTTTTGTTAACGAAACGACTTGCTATTCCCCACTCTCTTGTTTCCATCATGGCTGGCACGACATATCTCTGGGTAGTTAATATCTGCCAGACCAGTGAAATGTTGCACACTGGAACTTGTCTAGCACACACATCGCCCTTTGCAACAAAAACTATATCGATCGGCTATTGCAGTGAATGTACCGCCACCTCCAGCACTATGTCTCCTGGAGAGTTCCATCCTTCCTAAACTCAAAGGCATGATCGACCCCAGACTGGACGAGCGACAGCAGCAAGACGTTCAGGCTCTCCTTTACAAGCACAGTGACGTATTTGACCTTGGGAGTTGTCCTCTCAGTCGAACGACGACAACCACACACCACATCAATACAGGCACTGGACCACCTCTGCACCACCGTCCTTATCGGGTTCCTGCCAGCGAATGTCGCATTATACAAACAGAGTTTAAAAAAATGCTCGCGCAAGATTTTGTTCAACCTTTTCTAGCTCATGGTCCTCCCCAGTTGTTCTAGTGAAAAAAAAAAAAAAAGACGGGAAGTGGCGATTCTGCGTTGACTATTGTCGGCTCAACAAGATAACTAAAAGGGATGTATACCCACTGCCACGTATCGACGACACACTTGATTGTCGGCACGGCTCCCAGTACTTTTTTTTCGTTGATCTTTGCACCGTCTATTGGCAAATGAACGTTGACGAGTCAGATAGAAAAACAAAAACTGCATTAATAACTCCAGACGGTCTTTACGTTTTTAAAGTGATGCCGTTCGGCTTATGCAACGCCCCAGCAACCTTCGAAAGCATGATTGATCGTGTTTTGCAAAGGCTCAAATGGACAACCTGCCTACGGTATCTCGACGATGCCATCATTTCTTCCACAGCGTTTGCATGTCACCCTCGAGCCACTCGACCAAGTTCTTACCCGGAAGGCAAACCTTCAATTAAATTATTCCAAGTGCCAGTTTGGTAGCTCTGAAATCAAAGTGCTAGGTCACCTTGTGGACAAAAATGGTATCAGACATGACCCCGACAAAACCAAGGCGCTCCAACAATTTCCAACACCAGCCTCCCCTAAGGACGTCCGCAGTTTCCTTGGATTGTGCCAAAACTTTAGTCGTTTCATTTGCCAGTTTGCTCGGATTGCCTGCCCTCTAACGAACCGCCTAGAGAAAAACCAACCATTTTTATGGGCTGCCGACCAAAACAAGGCTTTTCAAGCTTTGAAGACAGCCCTAACATTCAACCCCATTTTAGGCCATTTTGACCCCCCCCCCCCCCCCCCCCCCGCCCTTACTGAGCTAGGAACAGACGCCAGCGGCCAAGACCTTGGGGCTATATCGGCACAGCACCAACAAGTCCAAGAACGTGTGATTGCCTACGCCAGCCGAACCCTTTCTTCTGCCGAACAAAACTACACCATCACCGAACGTGAGTGGCTGGCTGTCGTCTGGTCTATTACGAAGTTTCACCCCTATCTCTTCGGCCGTCCATTTTCTGTTGTCACGAATCACCACGCACTCTGCTGGATCTCTTCACTTAAAGATCCTGTGGCTCGCCTTGGCCGCTGGGCTCTCCGTCCTCAGGTTACGACTATAGGTTCATTCAGAAAACGGGAAAACTTCACCGAGATGACGACTGCCTTTCTCGACATCCAGTGGACCCACCGGACTCAACGCCTGATAGCGAGACACTCCCGCTCTTTCAAATATCCGCCATTCTTAACATCGCAGAGGAACAACGACGTGATCGTACTCTCCAAACCATCATCAATGACCTCACGGCTGGAACGATTCGCCCACCTTCTACTTCCTACAGAATTGACAGCGGCATCCTTTATTGCCAAAAATTATCGACCAAACGGTGCTCCTCTGCTTCTCGTTGTTCCCAAACACCTTCAAACGACAGTGCTCGCCGAGCTGCACGACTTACCATTTTCCGGCCATTTAGGTGTTATTCGATCAATACCCGTGTTAAACAGAGATTCTACTTACTAGACAAACATGTACCGCACAGTCAAGTGGTATGTCTCCTCTTGTGACTCCTGCCAACGTCGCAAAATGCCATCAACGGGACCCGCAGGGCTACTTCACCCTTTGGCACTTTCTGAACACCCCTTTCACCAACTGGGCGTGGACCTCCTCGGCCCATTCTCTGAGTCCTACAATCGCAAACCCTGGGTCGCAGTTGCAGTTGACTATGCCACACGCTACGTGGTTACTGGCTCACTCCTGACTGGGACTACTGTCGTCGTCACCAAATTCCTCTTTCAAGACGTCATTCTGAAGCATGGCACCCCACCACGAGAAATTCTTTCTGACCGAGGCCGACCCTTTGTATCGAAAGTCGTTCATGAAATTCATCATCATCATCCTGCAATATTGCTTCATTGTGCACAAACAAACAATGGCCTAGCTATCATCGCCAGAGCAATGGGATGGTTGAGAGACTCAACAGGACCATTTCCGAGATCCTTTCTATGTATATATCTTTTGACCACCGCAGTTGGAATAGAATCCTCCCATATGCCACTTTTTCCTACAACTCCTCTTGACACGACACCACCGGGCTATTCACCCTTCTACCTTATATTTGGCCGTGAACCATCGCTCATGCTAGATTTCCTGCTTCCACCGCAACACATGTCCACGCTAACGGGCCATACGATCGACGCCACATGCCGTGCCGAGGAGGCGAACTAAGTGGCACGCCTGCGGACTCTAGACTCCAAGTACCGTCAGTGTCCCCGCTACAATCACAGGCACAACCTCGCCATTTATTTCCCAGGTGATTTGGTGTTGCCCAGAATGCCTCAGCGTTGCGTAGGCCTTGCTGAAAAGCTTCTGCCACGGTATCGCGGCCCGTACAGGATTATCAGCCAAACGTCCGACGTCAATTATGTTGTCAAGCCTTCTGGCCCCCACCGAAATCAGCACCATCATCACCCCCAGACAGTGCACGTCCTGCGATTCAAGCAATACAGAATTTTTGAAACGGCGAGACGCCATTTCCTCCGGCGGGCGAGTGGTAATACAAAGAGGAAAAGGAAGTTTGAGCTCGGCTGGTCGAGAGAGAAGAGGAAGCAGCAGGCGCTTCTGGGGCTTCGCAGGACCGCCATCATTCAACCTCTCATTCACTGCAAAATATCGTATACCATAATCAACGTAACCATATATACTCAGCGTATTCCACGTTACTTGAGCGAAGGTTTAAAATGTTTTGGTTCAATTCAGGACGACGAAACCAAAGAAATGAGCATGTTCTCTGTTTAGAGCAAGTCAGGCTATTTTTTATATTTTCCCAATAAATATTTAAACAATAATAATTAATGAACTTTTGAAATATTGAATTTAGAGCGAAAGTTCCAATGACAAGCTTGTAGAACATCATCAGAAACATCCAATTGAGTAGTTTTTAACAAGAAAGCTTAACACGTATTTTTTTTTTCAGGACTTCGATAAAAGCCCGTTAATTACGAAATAAACACGTGATTTTGCGCTTGCGCACTTTGTATTACAGTGCTCTCAGCCGTGGCTTGAATAAACTAGGCTGCATTCTGCATAGCGCACTTCTGACAGAGTCGCGTTTTTTCGTGTCTTTTTTTTTTCTCAATAATTTGAGTGCGTTTTTTTGAAGTCCAGACGAAAGAACCGTGTTAGGGTTTCTTGATAAAAAACACTGAATTGGATGTTTCCGTGGACGCTCTGTCTTTGGAACTTTTGCTCTAAATTGTATTTTTCAAAAGTTCATTACTTAATTTAATTAAATATTTTATTTGGCAGAATACAAAAAAATACCCTAACTTGCTATAAACAATGAACGCGCTTATTTATATACTTTCGTCTTCCTAAAATGTACGAAAATATTTTTAAACCTTGCTGAAGTTTTATTTTTATTTCCTCGCCCACCTCGTGAAAAAGCGATCAGCAAAGTTTCGTACGACGCCTGTGAACTGGTGGGAAAGAATATGTTCTTCAGAGGACGGCAACCCTGGTCTTGAAGCGGTCATGAGAATCCACATGGAAGATTATTAACGAGCTTTATTTTCCATTTCGATACATAAAAGGAAGAAACAAGAGGAAAAATCTGCGAGAACAGCTTGACAGAGCCCCTTTCTCCCTTCAAGTGGCATAAGCAGAATTCAAACCAAAGCAACAGCGAAAATCATTTGAGAAAACCGACATATCAAAGATGGCCCATTGCTCCCATTGGCATAAAGAAGAACACCACGACGAAGTCCTCATGGACGAATGGAATGCGACGAGACCGGCATGCTCTCAAAACCTTGTGCATGCATGCTCTGTCTGTAATTAGACAATCCTAAAGTCAAAAGGAATCCTCACTGCTACTGAGACCGCAATGCGATTTCACAAAGAATAAGTTCACCTCTTCAATCCCAATTGCTGCGTTAGTGGCGCCTACCAGGCGACTGCTGTGCTGCTGAAAAAAATCCGCCTGCTCCGGGCGTCGATCCCGTGTTTGTTAGCATCCACTTGCTCCACTGACGACTAAACACACGCTAGCTTAGTTGGTAACACACTTCTCTAAACTAAGAGAGGGTTCAATAGTAATGCGCATCAAGATAATTTTTGTTCATCGGAAGACCACTCGCCGAGAGGGCGCAGATCGCGTTGAATCTTAGGTGACAGTCAAATAGTACTTGGGAAATCTTCTCCCCTGTATTATTAGCATCTAAGAATACAATTTCAGTTTATTACTAATCGCCTATCTCGTTAGCTGAACTAATTGCAGGAAGTTCATTGTTTAGTTTTTCAAATGAATCACGGTGTTGGATAGAAACTGACTTTGAGGTGTGCGCCTTAATTTTATGAACAGCGCAGTCATGTGTAGGGTACTGCAGTCCCCATGTTTAATTATAGGACGCCTTTGCAATAATCAATTTAATCCACGCAACTGCCCAAGCGTCAGGAGATGTCACCCGATATATTCTTGAACTCTGTAAGATAATGAGTACACTGAACCTTCTTACCTTTCTAGCGTTTTTTCAGACCGCATTTTCACACGCTACGATTTGTTAAGTGGGGTACTAAAGCTTTTGCAAATGTATAAATGAATTCAAATAAAGGATGCGGAAAACCTTCAGTGGCTTTGCGATTAAACAACGTTGCCTATGTCAGGAGTTGTGCGTCGCGACACTGTTCATATTCTAACGGTTTTGGAGTGGTAACTTTGTGCGCAACCTGGGGATCTAAAGCGTTAAACCAGCTTGTGCGCATGTTAAATCGTCCATGGTTATTTCCAACAAAAGGGGGCCAAGTGCCATTGGCCACTGGAAAGCCCCTTGATTAAGGCGTTTTTTAGAAGTACCGCCAACCATTGTTGTGGAAACGCGCAAGACACGTGCCACGAGCGGGTGCTGCACCGCCATTCGCTTCCAAAGGCCGCTGAATTCAGTGCTGCGCCGCCATTAGCTTCCCAGGGCCGCTCGAGACTCGAGCCTCGTGCTCTGGCTCATTTGAGGCTGCTTGCAAGACAAACTCAAGCACATCGAAGGGTTTTAGACAATACCGCCTAAAAGACAAGGCCTGCACGTGACGTCATAGTTAGTGATTCCCGACCCGCCCCCAGCAGCAAACACGCTGAAGCCTGACAAGAGTATGGGCCACGTCACAACTACGTTACAGCGATAAGCACAAAACTGGCAGTACGAAGGTTGTCTGTTCTTCGTCTGTCGCTTGGTTTTTGCCCGCACTCCACAGTTGCAGCAGTATGTTTTCCGGGCTGCTTATGTAGTGGGAAACTGCTGACTGGGTTTTTGATAATATTTAGGACAAGTTCTGGAAGCAGCCGATTCTATTTGAAGCTTGCGGCACCCGTCTTAGTACGGCCGACGAAGACGCCGTGACCAATTCTACAACACGGTATGTACCGTCTGTTTTTTGTCTGTCTTTAAGCCGATGTGGCGATGAAGTATGCCATTCTTAACATGGAATACAATGACTTAGGTACTACACTTCCAGCTAAATCTGCGAACGCATTTGGACATGTTCTGGTATGTGTAAAAACATGACCGGGAGCACTTCGTAGTAATTTGTGGCCGTTCGTGTTGTTATCGGGTGATTTGGCGGCGATTCCAAATAGTTATTCCGTTTTATGAAACTCATGCACTCTTGCACTCAAAATGTTTCAAGCGCTAGCATAACGCCATAATCTTCAACTTGTGGCACAAATACCTGGTTCAGACATTTGCGTCGGTTGCGTCCACAGTAACCAAAACGACCGTGACGCATTCACCGGTACAATCGAGACTCAAGACTGCTTCTCGAATGTACTACTTGCACGGCTTTTCACGTTGTATGCGACAAAATATTTTCCGGGTGCAGGCAAAAACGTGTAACATGCTTCTAAAGTCTGTTTAGTCAAGAAGGTCCTGGTGGACAGATCAAGTTCTGGTGTAACTGTCCTCTGTTAATCCGACGATTCATATTTGTTCATAGAGTGCTACACAGACCTAATAAAGAAACCGGATTTTAAATTTTTATGCCATTTCTGCTTGAGTTACCTGGGTAACTCTTCAAATAAATATTTTATCTGATCGATGAGCAAAGCAAAAAGAGCAGTTACTGGTCAGACGCTACCCTGCTAGTTCTGTTCAGGGGAGATGCGTAAGACGAATATGTGCCAAGCAAATATCGAATAATTAAAAGTGCTACTGACATATCTTGAATATTGAGGTTGCAAAGCTGTTCATGTTTCTACCGATCTCAATTACATTGCTTTTAAATGCAATCTAAGAAAGAGTTTGTGATTCAAGCACCGGTCAAAGCTAATATTTAGTGGGAATAGTTTTTTTTTCAAAACAGAAAGTAAAAAATACAATTACGATCTAGACGTCACTAGTCAACTACACTTCGACTCGTTAAAACAATAGTAGAATCCTCAACCCAGTTACAGGTTTAGTTGCAGCGTGTTCTACTAACTCTGTTGAATAATAACAAAAATGAGAAAGTTCGGTTAACTGTGTCGATTCACTAGCGCCTGTGTTACTATTTATCGGTTTTGGAGTTGAAATGTAAAATGTCCAGCCAGGTTATAGGCAAACATCTTGCACATGTCCCGGAATGAAAGTTGGGGATGACTATTTTTACAGTCGCGTTTTATTACGTTACGTAAAATGCGCCGGCGAGTGACTATCCCCGTTCCTACGTTACTGTTATTTTACGCTTGAAATGGTACATCTGTGCTTCGCATTCCGCGTACCAAGCTACTTATCTAATAGGTTGTAACTCTTGGTACGGAACGCGGATGTCCACGTGATTTACGGTCATATCTCGACTCCTTGATATGGTTCCTATACTCCAAATAAAACACGATTGTCCCGGTAATTCACTATTGCATTTGACATAAGCAGTCGTAACGTAGGGCGATGCAGTTCTCAAACCTACGGCGGAATATGCACATAGACGCTTTGCAGACGAGCTAGATTACAGCCGCCGCTGCTGACCTTCTATCGTCTTAGCCAGGTGCCAGGCCACTGAAGCGGGCGTTTCCGAGCCTTTACAAAAGGCAATGCTGGGGAGAAGGACATATTAGAATTCAAAATAGCAAAAACTTATTCTTTTGTGGTCATGATGATATGAAGTAAACGTAGGAACTAGAAACAAAAATTTGAAGGTCGGTTATGGCGGCGCTCATGCACAGCTGCTGCAAAGCGTCTATACGCATCACGATGTACATGCGCACCTTTGAGTGTTGGGACACAACAATGTACTTCGGAAGGGCTTGCAATCACTGTCTCCTTCGTGGTTCATCCATCGGGAACGCAAAAGCAGGTATTGCGCCATGAGACCTGTGCTCATTTGACACAGCAGTGCCAAGGCATTTTTCACGCATGCATTGGACGCTCCACATGAACTTCTCACTTCATCGTCTGCTATGAATATACACTCGGAGTGAGCGTCTGTTTCACTATATTGTACGAAAACCACTGAAGCAGGCGGTGGAGCGGACAATGGAGCAGACGATGTAGTAGACGATGGCGCTCATCCGGGCCACATACGGGGCCCTGAGTGTATCCACTAGTGATAATAACATTTAGAGGATGAAACGCGCAGGCCTTGCGTTCTGGATGATATTGCTTTAGACCCCTCGAGCGGCGCACCGCTGCTGAAAAAAGGCCGTCGCAGCGTGTACGCGAGGGCTTCTTGAGTCGTGGTGTTGGCGATAAAAGTGAATAAATGACTGCGTGTTGCTGAACCAGAGCGTTGTATCATTTTTCGAGACGGGTAGTAGCAAACCAAAATCCTACAACGTATATGTCTAGTTGATTTTTGCATCGTGAACCTTTTATGCATTTACTAGATATTCCTCTCAAAACGTCACTTCTCAGTAAAAAAAAGAAAAATTAAATATGGGCCATACTCGAGCTGCGGATCCAAAAACCATTGCTTTTGCCTAATAGGATTGCGCGGACTATGAAGCAGGCTAGGACTATCCGGGAGGACAGGTTATGAACTGGAAACAAGTGAAATATATACTATAGAATACATAAAAAAGCTGCATGCGTATTCACTTACATCAGATGGAGGAGTAACTAATTTCAGCTTTATCCATAGCTTCAGAAACGCCTCACCAGTCAAAGAAAGATTTCTTTTGTAGAGTTTAGCTTCGCCTGTAAACAAAAATTAGTATAGGTGACGGCATTCAATGTACTAGATTGCTTCAAAAGTAAACGATAAAAATACCGTGGGAATATACTTATATATTATTAAATATATTATTTCGTCTATGTCTATTTCACAAGTCCTTTTGAGCCGCCTCGGTGGCTCCGAGGCGAGAGCGCCGGCCTACGGATCCCCATGTGGCGGGTTCGAATCCCGGCCGAGGTGCCCGCAATCTGACGGTGGCTGGGGATCTTTCGGTTGCACGTCGAAGTCCTCCGCTGGGGCGTGCCGGATGCCCGTCGTCGGTTTGGCACGTAAAACCCCAAATTTGACTTTTACAAGTCCTTTCATCACCCATATCTGCGCCACGATTTTATTTTGCCTCCCCAGTATATCTCATCTAGGTTGGATCATGCTTTCAAGGTTGGAATTCCACTCTGCAAAACTAACGCTTTTTTTCATTCCTTTTTCCCACGCACATCAGATGAGTGGAATCGCCTTCCCGCACCTACGGCAGCCATCGAAGGCCACAATCTTTTCCAGAACGCTTTAGCTATCATTGTATGATTAGGAGCCTCTTATTTGTCTTTATTAATAACTGCACAATGTTGTACTATCTTATGAAATGTAATCCACTCTCCTCTATAATGCCTCAGGCCTTGAGGGTAAATAAATAAATAAATAAATAAATAATTGAACTAGAGGCTAAAAAACTCAAGGACTCACAAGAAAGATACACATGGGACAGGACCTGCACCCATCCGCCGGAATGAAGTAGCGGTGCTTATATTCTGTATTCATTCCACCTGACTCGTTTGTTTTACTGTATTCATTTTATATAACTACCGTATTGTTCAATCTTTTTTTAGGGTATCTAATTATATTGTAATATGCACATATCCTTTTATACCTAACATACTGTTTTTGAACTTGGTCAAAATGCCACGCGACTCATAGCAAAGATTATCTCAATAAAAAATGGTGTTTTGTGAAAACATATAGTGGCAGTGAAAACAGTCACGAAGTTCATCAATGGAAACCTTGATAATGCCGACTGAATTTAAACGTTATTACACGTTTTCTATTAATATGTCGAGTAATATTATAATTGCTGAACAAGAAATGAAAGTTCCACCTAGTTTTAATGAATAGTTCCAAATATACAAAAAAATATCAACGGGTACATCAGTACTTAAATATTCATAATTAATTCGTGATTGTCACTGCCTGAGAAACTGACACATTGAAATAAGCTGAAAAATAAAGACAAGCGGCTGTCGTCTAAGACCAATACCTGTGAGGCGTACCTGTAATTAAGCTCACAGACACACCAACCAAAATCATGAAGAGGACTGATATAAAACCACTCCAGTATGCCGAAACCTGGTAGAAATACGGTATACCGACGAATCTGTAAAAAAGTAATTGTATTCCATAATTAGCATAATTTACATTTTTAATTAGGTATAAAAGATGCACGCTATAGAGAGGTGTTCAAAAACCTATAAAAACGTTTGCTCGGATCTATTTCTTACTCTAAGGCGTAGCAGAGAACAATTATTAGCTCATTTTAGCGGGTTTGCGGAAGGAAAGGACAACAATACTGCCTCAATGACAAAATCGTCGGCCCCTAGTGCTTTCTCATAAAATTTAGGAAATTTTACTTGTAGGTGATGGTTTTATTACAGTATCGTTTGCTTGGAGCCCTAAAAATATGTTATGAAACATTTATGAACCTTCGAATTTGCGTGGACAAACCAATAATATAAAAATGCTCACTTACTCATTGGATCCGATGAATTGAGTTGTTGCATTCGTAACGTTACTGACACATCCGTCAATAGATACTGGCATCCAGGGAGGCTTTACGTTATAATAAAACTTTCCGGCTGTTTGCCAGAACTGGATTCCGGTGGCAAATAAAATCGCAGTGGCTGCGCCCTGCAGATAGTTATTTCGTATTATTAGGAGGGCAATCAGTTCGCATTTTGTCTACTTCGTCTCCGCGCAAAATTTGAATATTAACCTTAGAGAATTACACCATAAAATCTTGGAAGCTTCGGGCAATATATTTCCCCTTGATTCGCCAGAAAGTTTATTGGTGTTTCATTAATTTATTTGACTGATATGATAGACGAGCGGTGTCATACCGGGTTCAAGGATACACAGCTTCCTTAGCAAAAAGATTTCAATATTTTTGTTAATCCTGATTGCATAAGAAATGTGGCGCATAACCAATCGCAATATTCATTGGTTTAACTGATTTACAAAGTGCCAGCAATGTTTGTTTCGAGTGTATTACACGGCAGTATATGGGCGCCCCAGTGTGCGCCAAGAAGTGAAAGAGTATCATACCTTTCTGCCAACACATGGAAAGACAAATCCAAGGAGTACTATTGCAACGAAGGGGCTCGCCACCGACGAGTAAAACATAATTAAAACCTGCAATATTAATAAAGGAGTGGTTCGTTAAAGGGCCCATGAAACGATTTTTGGGTTGGGATAAATCATTTGAGATTGGGATTTTACTAATAGAACATCGTTCAGTGGGCCAAAAGAAAAAAGGTAAAAAGTCAAAAGCCTGACATTCAGTGCGAAATTTTGAAAACACAGCGGACTATTTCGTTCCTTCTCCCCTTCGTAACCGCTCTGCCTTTTCACGGGAATACATCCGCGGTCCCAAAAGCGTGTCATCGGGTCCAAACTGACGTCACACAAAACCGGACCTCATTTAGTACCGTCACCCCTAAGCTGACATTGTGGTGGAAGCTACGCGCTTGCCGGACCAATCAGCCACCTCCGTTTCATCACCTGACTTCATTCTCTGCAGCCACATTTGCCACGCTTACGTGGCAAAAGTGTGGTTAGCCCAAGGAGCACGTAGCTTCCACAGCACTGTCAGCTTAGGGGTGAACGGGCTAGGGAAAGAAACTTTTGTCTGGGTTTTGAGCGACGGGCTAATCTTCTAGGGGGAGAATGGATGTGTCCGGGGATTACACAAACCAGGTTCCGAGCTAGAGGGGCCTCCCTTCTTTTCGCCTTCTTGAACTGTTTGGTGGAATGCGCGATTTATGAGTTGAGGAGGAAAGCGAAACAGGAAAAAGTTGGAAAAGCGTTTCATGACCCCTTTAAGAACTTCTACTGGTGTCCACGCTGCTGTAAATATCAAGACACTCCAATGTTAAACAAATTTATATTTTAGATGCTTCATGTTTTCTGCGATTAGCTTCCGTCTTCCATATATCGTAACATTATTTGTGTTGAAACAACCCGCAAAAACGTATAAATAAATATAATATTTAATGAAATCCGACAACATATTCGATAATTTTCGTGCAAGCTAGTCTTGTCAATATGAGGTACGCTGGTTGTATCAGTAATACGGGTCATCTCCGGTCTACTAACGTGTAAAAGTTGTTGGTTTAATCGAGTGTATTGCTTATTTCAAAAAACTATCTCTGTGTTTTTTTAAATATACACATAAACACGTTTTGTGCCGATTTGTTGGGAAGACGGCATATGTACAATTAAACTAGATATTTCAAATACGTAATATTGTTTGTAATGATACCGCTACCCCCTTTTTATCGAGTGTAATTGCATGGATTGCATTTATAAACAAATAATTGTAATGCATTACATTTAGTATAAATTTGCTCTGTTCAGTGTAACGGATTGCAAGAAAAGGTGAGGTATAGTAACATAATATATTTTATTGCCATGTCATGTCTGAAATGTAAAGACTTACATGTTGTACTTTGATTTGTGCCATTCAAATAGTTTGATTCCCATGTTTTCATCGGTTCATGAGTATGTGCATTAAATCAGGATATAGTTGGGGAAATTCTTATTAGCACTTGAATATTAGAGCCTTGCCGGAAAACCCATAACATCTACAAAATAATTGTTTTTATTTTGACTTCTAACGATGTCGTAATGCACGTAATGAGTTAATTAAAAACCTCCACCCTCCAACACTTACTCTAACAGCGGATCCGAGGTAAGGAACGATGACTCCGTAAACCGTCATGAATGTTCCAAAAGAAAATGCTAGAAAGAAATTAGGTTTAGTATGTTACTTTTCAGCAGCGGCGTCGAAAGATGTTTTTATACAATTTAAAGTATGAGAGAAATCTGCAAGATAAGAGCACTGCTTCCTAAAAATTTAAACGCCTGGTCAGGACACTTATTTTATCAAATGACTTTTTTCTGAATGGAAAAAAAAGAAAAGGCAAACCTAGTTGAGGAATATTTTTGACACGCGGTGCCGTTTACAAGGATCATTTATGCAGAGCACGACCTGTTATGTACTGATTGACTGGTCGGCACCTTCAGCTTCTGACCACCGGCGAGGCTGGTGCACCGAGCGCTCGTGCGTTACATGCGTGGGCCGGACGAACGCCAGGCGCAAGTCAACCTGTTTGTGTATCGTCAACCACATATACAATTGTATTTAACACGACTCGTTTTTATAGCTCTTTATTATTTGCGCCATTTCTCAGTGCTGCGAGGCCGAAAGAGGAAAATGCAGGGAATTGAATATACGCCTAGGGTGTATCTCTTCTTTCCGCTTCTTCCAGCCAATGGTTGTTTTTGAAAATGACATATTATAAGGGCACTATATATGACGTTGTTCTTTAAATAGATATTATTTTTAACAAGCCCGCAAGCATAAAATATTTTTTTAGAATCCAAAACCGAAAATTATTGCCGTGGAGTCAATATTGAGTTGAACAATTGTGGAAAGTAAATTTTGTGCCATATTTGTCATATTTGGGCAGTAAGTATAATGTCTTTGGGAAGTGCCTTTTTAATGGACTTCCTGAATAAGTACTAGCCCGAAAATATTGACTAGGTTTAACTTGAGAGTAAAGTATGTTCGATGCGGAAAACTGTGCTCGTAAGATCGTATGCTATGCATGCTGTCGGTACATCGCTATAAAACACATTTCGCTATATAAAAATTATACCTAATTATGTTCCGTTCCAATGGCTAGATGACTGCATAAAACATGTTGCACAAAACCGAATCAAAGGCAAAAATAAGCGCCTGCAAATTGCAACTGCAATCCAAAAATTAAAGCAAGAGAACAGCACAGCATCAATGCTTTTCTTTTCATCATCTGGTGTTTTCTTTTCTTTTATATTCTCCCGGTGTTCCGGGTGACACCGGTAGAGCTGCATAAAGTTTTCAGTTTTTTTTTTTTTTCAAGCGGTATTCTTACTATGAAACTCTCGTCTTAAATTAGCTGTGGCATTTCTCAATAGAAAATAATCTAGATATTTCCTAAGCACTTTTCGTACCATGGGAATAATTTCCCAAATTCATCATTAATGCATATCAGTAACTTAATCCATAGCCGCATAGCTTGGATACTAATAACTGCCTGTGACAAATATAAACTTTTACTGTCTCTTTGTTAGCCACATATGTTACATTTAATATGTATACAAACTACCGCTTCTTTAGCAAATATGATATACTGGTGAGGTTTGTGGTATACCTAATAGCTTTACAACCAAAGAGGCTTTTCTATCGCTCATCTTCACTGCTGGTGAAATCACGTCCACGTAGAATACAGCCGCCTCTGAGTTTATAATTGATGAAGTGGTGCTAGAATGAAAAAAGAAAAAAGTATAACTTTAATGTTGTGCGTAACTATACCCATGTGAAGTACATTATGAAAGACGATAGACGATGGCAAGCAAATGCAACTAAGATAAAACCTGGCACGTCGTTGCACAAATGAGTTCTTGGTTGTTGTTGTTTTCAGGTAGCTGGCATTTTGTACCAAACGAAAGCTTTCTGCAGCTTAAATAGAAATGTGCATCAAATTTTTCAGCATACAGGTAATCATAGACCTTTTTTTGCTGTTTCCAAACAAAATGCTGTTTGCGTCCTAAACGACTTCAAGTCGCTCAGTCTTTAGAAGCCTGGCAAGCTTACTTATGTCACCAGTACTAAAAATAGTAAATGCTACACGGACAACAAAGTTAAAAGTTTAACGAGGGCTTTCGGCTCTACAACCTAGCGCCTTGGAGGAGGCAATTTGGTTTACAAGAATATTCGAAAACGTTTAACAGATCTCGCGATTAATCGCTCTTTTGGCAGTCATCTGGAGAATCGGTTCTTAAACGTTTCATCGATGTTTTAAACAGCCATATAAAGGTGAGTTTTGTTCATCATTTTTATGATCCGGAAGTTCTTGGACGTCAAAGACTGGGACACCACCTAGTGGCTTTTGCCATGAAAAAGGTCTATACCGCTTTGAACGCACCATTCACAAACACCTTGCGAGAAGGATAACAAAGTTCTACTGCAGTTTAAAAAGTTACGAGCACACCTAGAAATAATCGCTGCATAAAAAAAACGGTTCTAGCTGGGCTAGTTGCTTTATAACTGGAACATCAAAGCGACAAAACACACAGAAGAAAGACAAGTTGTTTCAGTACAGCGGTCTTGTCCGATCTACTTTTGGATGTTTTTTCAGGCGTTTCAAACATTTGACTTTAATCACAAATTAGAGCTCTAATTTATTTTCTCTTGTACTTTGTTTCACCTTCAAGTTCAGACAGAACCGACGCTATAAGCTAATGTGACTAATCAAGCAGTGCGAAAAGCGCAAGTGACTGGGGATTTTCTATTTATGATTGGTTTAGCGATAATTGAACACGTACAGAAACATGACGAGCACCGTGATGCTGCCCTTTTGACGCTGTCTGAGGGATCCCATCAGCTCGTAGCGTCGGCTGTGTCTGAACTTCAAGGTGAAACAAAGCATAGCTTCAACAGTAAGGACTGCGGTTGTCTTGTTAGTATTTCCTCCTGATAGCGCAGAAAGCTAGAGTTTTTTTTTTTGTTTTTTGTTTTTTCAAGGAAGCCAAGATCACTGAAACGGTAAATTCAAGCCTTGTGACTTCTCAAGTGATTTGTTCCATTGGGTTAATATTTTTTGTCTTTTCTTGTACCACTTTCTCTAGTCAAGGACTGTTTGATATTTTAAGGCGACATATAAAACATGAGTTCGCTCATGTAAATATTTACTGGTGGTAACCAAGCTCAATGTAACCGCGTACTTCACGGAGAGATCTATCGGGAGCAGATATTTATTAAACAAAGTTGTGGTAAAAGCAACTGAAGTATTTGCAAGAAATGAATCCGGGTGTTAATTTTTTTTTTTTTTTTAGTTTCAGGCCGCAATAAAGTTTTGATACTTGACTTTTTTTTAGACACAAACTTAAGTTTCGAAAACATTCAATTACCTCGTGGCAGCGCATACGACGCCTGTGAGAAATAATCCTGAAAATCCCGGGAAGTCGCTGAGGTATTCCTTCACGTAGTATGGAAGTAGCTGAAATTAATCACTGCTTTTTAGCGTTCATTTCAATCAAAGAAGGAGCAACCTTTCTATTTCACACATTATGACTGCACGTGCATTGAGAATTATCTGTGCTCACAGCAAAAGTTTATATAAGCTCTTTTGTGTGCACAGTTATGAGGTGTCAGGCAAACTCAAAGAGAGTTTCTAGGAAGAGAGACCAAACGCAAAAATAATACCTTAAAAGATGCTATAGACGGTTATAGGTCAAAAACGATGTGGAAGCTCCTCCCACCCCTTTCCACTTTAACAGAGCGAACGCTGGAGAGAGGTCGCCTCCTCTCCAGCGTTCGCTCTGCTAAACTGGAGAGAGATGGGAGGAGCTTCCACTTAGTTCTTGACCTGTCGCCGACTATAGTTGCTAGCGAAACGGCAAACAGCGCACAGTAAACGGGGACTAAAGGAAGCACAAACAGGACAACCGCTGACTCTCAACTAAATTTTAATCACATGGAAACAAAACAAAGAAAACAGCAACCTCGCCCGCGTCAGATGATATATTCACCACGTGTTTAAAAAAACAATCTCTTTACTACTTAAGCCCAGTGACGTTTGACTTACGCAGTTGGCAACTGCTTTGATAATTGCATGCGCCTCTAAAATTTCTCTTTTCACTCTGTCCCTTCCATAGCCAATAATACCAGCCTTGCTGAAAATAGGTTTGCACCCACATCTATGACAATGCAATGGCAGATGCCCCCATACAGCACCCACCACTGATCGCAACGACAAGTCATGCTCCCGCAGTCTGTGATTTAACGTATCTGCCCGTTTGACCGACGTAGGCTGTAGGGGGGCATCTGCCGTTGCATTGCCATGAATGTGGGTGCAAACCTATCTTCAGCAAGACTGGGGTTATTGGCTGTGGAAGGGACAGAGTGAACAGAGAAATTTTAGAGGCGCGTGCAATTATCAAAGCAGGCCCCAACGGCGTAAGTCAAACGTGAACGAGCTTAAGTAATAAAGATATTGTTTTTTTGTTTTTGTTTTTACACGTGGTGAATTTATCATGTGACGCGGGTGGGGTAGCTGTTTTCTTTGTTTTGTTTCCATGTGATTAAAGTTCAGTTGCGAGTCAGCGCTTGTCCTGTTTGCACTTCCTTTAGTCCCCGTTTGCTGTGGGCTGTTTGCCTTTTCGTCAGTATGAACCAACTAACCCACATCACCACCCTTATATAGTTGCTACTTTGATGCAAAGGAAAGTGCCAACTACTTCAGCGTGCGGAGGGATCCAGTTGAAGATTAGAGCCGGCAAAAACATTTCATGCGTCATTTTAGCATTTAAGTTGTTTATAATTAATTTATAATCTCACCGCTTGTGCATAATTAGTGTCATAAACTCTTCAGGAGAACAAAAATACATTTAAAGAAGAATTTATAAGTTAGTTAATTATTTTGTTTTATTACTTTTGATGGGAATGCTTTTAAAGCGTCAACTTATAGCCTAGGCTTGCTCTAAATCTCAGTACTCTCAAGGCTCTTTCTTCTATGCGGGAATTAGACGGAAGAAACTTTTTTAGATGATAGTATTTTGTGCACTAAACTATAACTTGCAATGTGCTAAAAGAATGCTTAGGCAATGAGAATGAAAAATAAAACCTACCTCGTCAAATCTGGTGATTGAGCCAGAGTGAAGTGGATCGCAATCGCTAAACCAGTACACAAGCGCAAACGCCATGCCACTCATACAAAATGTGTAAAAGATGTTGAGTGCAATAGCCATCCACGCAATTCTGAAAGTGTAGGTTGTTGGTTAGAAAACGTCCACCTGAGATTACACTCAGAACATTAAAAGAACTGCATGAGGCGTTGTTAAAAAGGACCTTAAATTGAAATACCCCTAAACTAAGGAACTTTCTATTTCAAACTGTTCAGCTACTGTTCACAATGATGGATAACACTCAGACTGGCAAGGGGAGGGGTTACACAGAAAGCTGGGAGAAACAGTGTTGGTAGGATCATTCTTTTTATTGTGGGTGCCAATAATCAAAAAGTAGCACTCAAGAAGCGATCAAGCAAACCATTTTAGCTATTATTGTTATAAGCTCCTGTAGTATTCATAGAGGAGTTTATAGTCCAATGCTCTAATATTGAAAAAAAACGTAATTTCTAAGTACGCTTATAAACACTGTTTGCTTTCTAAGGCTAGGTTATGCGACAGAACGTGTGGTTTGCCTTGGTAAAAAAAGGAACTCGCATCTTGTCGGGACTGTTTCACGAGTGATATTTTGACGCTCTAAATTTTAGGCAGGACAGTAATCTATAATTATATCTGTAGTAGTTTCAAAATATTTAAGTTGTTGCACCTTTAAAATATGTAAAGTCTTGTTACGTACATGATGTAGTAGTGTATGTACGCAAAATGAAATTTTTTACGTGACTAGTTTATACATAGTGTATATCAGATTCATATCAGAATATTCAGCGCAGCCTAGATGTAGGTTCCACCTGAAGCTTCTGTAGGCATACCGCCCTTCGAGTAACTTATATCACCGTATATTCTCTTTATTCAATAGATTTAGCCAAAGAAATATCATTGCAGCGTGAGAGGCAGTGCTCTCATTTTTCGGTGAGGGCATTGTCTCAAAGTAAAAAGGAGTAGACACATGTTGCGACCAAATCACGATACCAGTCGGTCTTCTTAATTGAAAAAGTCATTAGATAATGAGCAAAACATTGGTGTTCCGAGTCACAGTTTATAACCAGAAGCTTGTGAGGCTAAGGAATAAAATATTATTTCAAGTTCAAGTTCATTGCCCTCAAGGATACTCCTATGAATGTATTACACGAGGCGAAGGGGAAGGAAACAGAACGTCTTAAATGCATTCGGAATCTACTAAATAACTTCACAAATATACATGAGCAAAATTTAGGCTGGCTAAACAAAGTTAGACAGTCATTTGTGATTTTATTACTAACAATATAACGAGTCAGAGAGTAGAAGGAAATCACGAAAGTGGAGTTGACCATTTTGCGCAAAATTAAAGACAATTTTAACATGCAGAGATATGTCCCCACATTTATGTTAACTATTTAAACAGGCGGAAGTAAGCTACACATTGAGATATTTGGCACCTAATAAAGACAAATTGTACAAAGCAAAAAGAAAAAAAAAATCGCAAAAGCAGAGGTAAATATTTATCACTAAATACAGAAGGATCGCATTCGGTAGCAACTTCGTCAATGCTAGAAAATGCAGTTTAAAATCGAGTGTGCAAGAGGTGAGGCCTTGAATCTAGAAGTGCCACCGAATATTGGTTCAATTTTTAGGGAGTGCTCATGGCGTAGCTAGTTCACAGAATTTAAAAGTGGCCTTCTATGAGTTACTTACAGCAATAATCGATGCACTGTGAATAAAAAAAAAAAACGTAAGCAAAAACGTATTCTCGAAAGGGCGCTGTCTTCTTGCTTGCGTTATTTATGTATTTATTTAATTATTTATTTATCTATATGGACGAAATAGTTGAAGATTCGCTCACTTTATTTATACCCTGCTCTCGAGTTTCTTAATTGAATGCTTTCTCACGAGAGTCTAATAAAGACCAATGCCATGAAAAAATATTAGTACTTCTGTGCATCCTTGAGTGTCTTCGCCGCAAAGTAACGCTGGACGACCATTTGATCCACACCTTGGCGATACAGGAATGTGATGCTGAGACCGAAAATGCACGCCCACACGTTTTCGTCGTTGGTGATCGTGGCACTTGCACTGGAAATGGAGACAAACGTATCGTATTATGACTGTTATAGGACGGACTCGCCGATTTTGTGTGTTTGTGTGCGCGTGTGTGCGGGCGTGTGTGCGTGTGCGTACGTGTGCGTGCGTGTGTGTGCGTGCGTGCATGTGCGTGTGCGTGAGCGCGTGCGCACGCGCACGTGTGTGTGTGGGGTGGGTGGGTGGGTGGGTGGGCACGTGCGTGCGTGCGTGTGTTGTTATAAATGAGTATTCAAATTTTATCGTGAGCATGACTCAAAATTGAGATTGGCAACCGGCTCATAGAAAATATAAGCAAAACAAACGGGTAAAATACTTCGTTTACAATCTAGACGTCGGTAGTAGGCGGTACAAAAATGGAAAACAGTGACAATTCTTGTCCTAAAAATAAAACATGATTACAAAGAAAGTTTTTCCGTAGCCTTCATTGGTGCGCACAACGACTCATTATTTACTGACAGAAGGTAGTCAATGTTCATTAACTTTTTTTTCGTAATCTTATATTATTCCTTTTCAGCTTACAAAAACAAATAGCCGGATTGGTCCTCACTAATTTGCAAGTCGCAGTGTCAAAAACGTCGTGCACATCTTTTTATAGTCAAACAGCGCGGCGATAAAGCTAACCTTGCGGAACTTATTGATTGAACTTATCACAGAAACAGTAATGTTTGGCGCTTCTACTCTATCATGGTAGAGATCACACTCAGGGACTTTCGGGGGTGTTAGAACACGGGCCTACTTAAATCGAGAATTAAAAAAATAACTTGCATAGATTTAATGTTTTTACGCTAAGGATAAACCCAAGCAGCACAGAGTTGGCCAAGCATTGGCCAATGGCTGGCAATGGTCCTTTGGCCAGTGGCCAGACAGTGGCCAGAGATTGGCGGATGACTGGCTTTTCTCTGGCCATTGGCCAATGGCCACTGGCCATCAGCCATCGGCCAAGCATTGGCCAATGAAGGGCCACTCTTTGGCCACTGGCCACGAGACCATCCCCAGCCATTGGCCATTGCTTGGCAATAATCCCTGCTGCTTGGGAACTCTAACATATATCGATTCGAACCATGGCGGCAGCTTTGTGCTCTCTTTAAAAAAATTTTCGTTGCCAGAGTCCGAATTGAACTATTATTGTCTACCGTAGCGGAGCTTTCGACTTTCGCGCATATTTTTTCCGCTCCCCTCCAGGAATATTCGACGAAGCAAAGTGCCTGTTATTAGCAGGACAGGGGTACCTCTCCACATGAAACAATTTCGAAATCGCCATTAGACCACCTCTGTTCCCGCTTCAATTACGATATTCTTAAATAAGGACGATTTATTTATAAACAAGAATTAATCACCAAAAGGCAGCCTCTCTTTTATACACCTGCGCTTTTTAGTGCACGGTGTTTAGACGGTGAATTGGGCTACTGAATTATTTTAATTCTCGGAAATACAACCCAGGAGAACAAAAAAAAATGTATTGAAAATTATGTTTTGTGTGTCGTTTTCTTGTAAACGTTGCCCATTCCCTGGGTTTTTCGATATGAAACACTCTTTATTTTATACAAAAAAAACACTTAATATAATTTGTAGGATGATTCAGTTCCTGCAAGTGTAGCTCGTAAAATGGCATTTGCTCGCGCGCTTTGTTTGGGCGATTGCTTGCCTATAATAAAATAGTGTGCATAATAATTTTTATTTCACTTTTCTCAACAACTCGTATTTCACTGCAGTCGTCTATTTGTTATAAAGATTAGCGAGATTGAAATTTCATACTCAAGCATGTATCGTCCGAACGGAACGTCTGTCACTGGAGGCAATACTTTTTTATTGTTGGCGGAGTCGTATATGACTTTTGTAATCACCGTTACAGGAGCCATCAATATCAGGATTCCTTGCATGCAGTCGGTCCACACA
The DNA here is from genome assembly GCF_016920785.2 of Ixodes scapularis. Lineage (NCBI taxonomy): Eukaryota > Metazoa > Arthropoda > Arachnida > Ixodida > Ixodidae > Ixodes > Ixodes scapularis. The sequence goes on from NW_024609835.1 coordinate 20,723,045, forward strand.
ACACCACGAAGTCCTCCCTGTTGTGAGATAAAAGGAATTGTGTATACCGAATAAACGTCTGAGAAAATGAAAAGTTCCGCAATGAGTCTAAGGAGAGTATATAACTTCTTGGTTGATGTAAACGCATGCGTACCTTGTGCTTAAAAGCCCTAAGAAGCTAAAGTGAACAAGTAGGGGTTGAGTCATTGGAACATAAGAAGCAATGTTTATGAAAGATTTCTACCTTCACAGGCATTAATAATCACAAAATCTTTTACATCAGCGCTCTAATAAGAACACGTTGCTTATAGCCTAAACAAAGGGGATTACATTATTAGTGTAATCGATATAATCTAGCATTTTACTATAAACATAAGCTTTTGAAGAACTCAGAAACGCGAAATTACGCCAAAATAATAAAGGAAGGTAATTAAAGAATTACTTACAAGGGCTGTATATATTGTACCGGCTAATCCAATTGTAAGTGTGGAAAAGAGCAGTCGAACAGTGAAAACTGAAACGAGAGTCAGTGTTGATATCGCATAGATTGTTAGCATTGGAATTAAATTTGTCTTACGTGGAAACTATTTTTTGCTCTGCAGAAATAAGCACACAATCATTTATTTGACAGCAGTACTTCTAGTTAAATACACGTCTTTCTATATATCTAGAATATATGCATAACGTAACTATTTAATTTGCAGCATATTATAGTGTGGAATTCAAATTGAAAAAAGGAAGAGCCAAAAGATCAGACACACACATATATGCGCGCGCGCGCGCGCACTCACGCACGCACACACACATACACAGACACACACACACACACACAGACACACACACATTCACACGCATGCACACACACCCAAAATGGGGAGCACATGGTTACACTCCTCGTTTTGGAACTATTGTTGTAAACTTAAAAAACGATGGCGTCGTACAGCGCCGCTGATTTCACTAAATTTGCATCAAAGAGCGTTAGTGTACGCGGTAACTATTAGTTGTAGCTCTCTCAATATATATAGCTAAACGTACGTTATAAATGCGAGAATGAATAATATTTTAAACTGATACATTGTGCAGCTGACGGCACAGTGGGAAAAGGTTCGCCAAAAACATCAAAATTCCATTATTGTTAAAATTCATTACTTAGCCGAATATAACGTTCTACTTAATTGAGGATGTCATATTCACTTAGGTGACTTGCGCTAAAGTAGTTGAATAAGAATTTACAACTGTATGCTTAACTTCCATATGTCTAACAAAATAAATAGGGATTGACATACGAACTCCACTGCCCGAAACTCTTTCTGGCTCGTTAATGTATACTCTACCACGATACACTGGAAAATGCATCACTGGGTTCCTTGTAGGAGACTATTCATTGCCAAGGGTGATTGCTATTATGCGTCAGAGGATAAGCAGTTTCATATGCAAAAAGGTGAAAGCGTTATTCCACTGAGACTGCATTAAGATGTGATACCGCTTGCCATTCTCGTTCGTTAAGCTGAATAAAATGATACCAAAGGTTGGTGATTTATGGATCAGCATACACGCACTAATATATCAGAGTGAACTCAAAACTTTAAAATTACATATTCATTTTTTTAGCTGATGGTTTTATAGTGCGTAGAACACGCCGTGATTGCTGTGAACACTTTGCTACTTCAGTTGACCTACTTGTAGAAACGGCCACGGATGCCGAATAGAGCGCCACAGCTCCAAGTGATTGCTGGAATAAAAGAAACAGGTTTTACAGAGTTTTCGTATCAATCAATGGCACGACTGCTTTCTTAAATCCTAACATTCCGAATGGTTTATGAACCACTATATTGCATGCCAATGTCACAAACAAACGTTTTGTGCCGTGTTCCGCCACCTGGATATGTGTACGTTTTTGACTTGCGTAGATGAAATGTACAAGCAAGCGGCTTCAATAAAATAAGTTGGAAGTGTTACATGCACTTTTTGGAGACATGTCTGATATTAATACTGTAAAGACTGTAATGAAATAGACAAATACTTACACTCATCAGAATATAAAGACCGCAGCTCACAAGGCCTATATTTCGGCCGAACCTCATGCGGACGTACTGAAAACAGAAATATTCATCTCATAGATTAAACTTGACAGTTGTAGTTTAGTAAAGAGGAACATCCAGGGTTTTTCATATATGAATTTTAAAAATAGTACAACTTCTGTAATGTTCACTGGCACACTATAAACAATTTAATTAGTCTATGTTTCACCAGGGCATTCGAGATGGCAATCTCTCCAACTAGAAAATAAATGTTGTGAAATGAAGGGACTTTAAAACCCTCTTCATATATATATTTTATGTGCACGTTTTATACTTTTAAGCCTTAGGCTTAAACCTACATATCTTACTGCTGTTTAAGGTTTAATAAAATATCAATGGGCAACATATAACCATATCATTGCCTCTTCCCTTGTGGTAAAAGGCAGCTTGGTGATCAAAAGAAATGTGTAGTCAAGGGCAAAAAACATTACGATCCCCACTATTACACCATGCTATGTAGACGGGAGATGATTTTATTAGTTATTCTACATGTAAAACATTATTTATTTATTTATTTATTTGTAAATATTGTGCGCCCTCCTGGGCGCTTTACAGGAGTGGAACCGCAGTTTTTATATCATGCAATATTATATACATTTCTTAACACTTTATACATTTCATATCAATTTGCAAAACCGCACTGTTTCGCATCACGCTACACAAGCTATCAATGTACCTAATCAAGAAGATAACACTTCTCTTACTCACTCATAGAGAGAAATGACAAGTCTAATATAATTCAAGTAAATATTTCTCGAATTAGGGTAATAGTCACAATTCACAACACTTTCGGGAAGCTTGTTCCACCATTCCACTCTTCTAACAAAATATGAATACTTGTATGTGGCATCATTAACTCCCGGAACTTCCATAGCCCTATTGTGTACCCCCCTTATTGGTCTACTAATACGTGGTTGAAAGAAATGAGATGTGTCCATATTTAGTAGGTCCTTTGAAAACATATAAATAAGTTTTAGCCTTGATATCTCTTTTTAGCTGATCTTTTCAAGACTTCTCTGCTAACGCTCTTTTATGTTAGCATGAGCATTAAACTTACACACCAAATAGGTTTAGAGTTACTTAAGTCAGAGCAGGTTCTTGCAACGCCTCCTCCAGAAAGATGCTTGTCAGATGGCTCGCTCTACATTTGCGGCCGGCCTGCCTTTGAATTGTAGACAAGCGCCACGTGGTGGCACCCGCCTCCAATATTTCTCCGCGCTATCGCGTCCCGTTTCTAGTGCTGCAGCACTAGAAACCGGACTGGCTGCACCATGGTTCAGCTAGTCGCCTCTTAATAACACAGTAAGCAAAGTAATTTCGTGAGAACGTGGTTTTTTGCATCTTGAGAAAGCATATTTCTCAAGATGCAAAAAGTACCAACATTTTGTGCCAGCGAAATATTTCCGAAACAAACAATTCGCAAAATATTAAACCCACAAAAATAAGGTCGTTTACGATATATCCATTCATGTGTTACTGCAGAAAGGAAAGAATGGACTGTGAAGACGAGTTTTTAGAGTGTTGCAGCTATCATGCAAACTGTGTGTTAAGGACGGCCATTAACATCTGGTTTTCAAAATACATTTCCGACACACATTCTACATTAAAAGAGATGGCAGAAATGCAAATTCACGTGCATGGTAGGACGTTATTTGGGCATTTCGGCTGTCAAGATGTACGAGCCCGATGCTGCTACAACTTCAACACTTTGTGGGATAGGGGTGTCAGGGTGGCGGGGGGCTGTCGCCTTGTCAGGCATGTCGATGCCTTTTGTGACGGCCCCCGAGACAGCTGTATTCCTCGACGGTTGTCTAAATAAACTTTGATTTGATTTGATATATATGATGGAATAACACTTTGCAAACTTAGCTGTTTGTATGTCTCGTATTCTTGCAGACCAAATACACGCACCAAATAAGTTGATATAGAGTCAGTGACGAGCGGAGAATATAGAATATTTCTACACTAAATTTAAATGAAAGTGTCGAATTCTTTCACCGTCGTGAAAATCGTACTTTAAAACGCCGCTGTGAATCGTGGGCTCTACGACTTCGAATGCAGGGCGAAGCGGTGGAAGATATTCCCTTTGGCGTTTGTGTACGACGAAATTATTAGCTGGCAGCGAGTGGACCTTGCGTGATATCGCGCGACATGTACATGAGGGTTGGAAGAGCTTCTGCCTTAACCTGTAATACCTCCTGTGGTAAGTCGACTCAGAGATTCAGAGGTTAGAAGAAAATGAACAAAAAGAAGGAAACAGGGGTCCGGCAAAGCGTCACCGTATCGTAACCCTTTATGCGCAGCGAGTGCACCGAATAAATGCTTCTGTGGTGAAACAATCCCTATATGCTCGTGTGTTCGCACAGAGTCAAACGAGCAGAAATTATTCGGTGGTAGAGTGATTTGTTCTTGTTTTTGGAGTACTGACCGTAGCATTCTTAAGTAGTCATTAAATATTGACAGGTTACAATCGAACATTTAACTTGCAGGTATCCTCTTCCCTAATGTAGAAACAATAATTGCCTCTTTCAACTAAACCTGGTGATATGTTAAACATTTTGGCCACTATAACGCAAGAAGGCCAATTTGTGCTACCTTTCAGCTATACTTTTTGTTAAGTAGGTCTTTACTGCGGCGGACATTGCTAACTGTAACACACGAGTGGTTGCCGCTCCACGTAGACAGCGCCACAACGGGCGCTCTGGTGGGAATCTTGACGTTACTAGGGGTCTTGATTAGAGATACCAGACTAGGGAGTATTTGCGGCATCCCCGCCTTGCAGGGTGGCGCCCTATTTTAACCTGTGCCACTCCACTCCTTTATTTTATTTTATCGTCGTATATGGGCGCGCCGAAGTAAACGCTTGTGTATGAAGTTTAAAAGCGAAAGCAAGGTTGCAGAATTTTATCCAACGTCCAGTAACCCACCGAGGCGATATTACGAGCCTATACGGCGACAGTGTCTCCCCCGTACGAGAGGCGCACTACTGAGACACCAAAGCAGCCACTAAAGTTTCTAAGGAAACGGTGTAGTTTCTGCTTTCTACTGTAGTTATGGAATGGGTAAACTGCAGGGAGAAATTTCACTTGTCCCGCATCCAGCGCGACCTACCTAGTTTCAATAGCCTTTCGGCTTTTCTTGGGCTTAGAGTCTGCATTCGTAGTCAAAACACGTCACAAGACAAGGAGCGCGTTCTAAACGCCTAACATTAAAAAAGAAAAAAAAACTCCCTGCCGTTGTAATTTTGTCAGTGACAATAATTGCAGTACATTTCTGTGGCCACACGCCCTTTCGCTGCAGGTCTTAAAAAGAAGACGGCACCGCATATCAATAAGATTAACTTAGAGACGCATGTTCTTTCTAAAACAAATGCACTCTCAATCGTGGTGATTCTGGTGGAGAAACACGTACCAGATCGCTCGCGGCATTAGCAAACATTGTAATTACATATGACAGAATGAATCCGATATTTTAAAGCGCAAACGCTCACCTCAAAAATGGACGTCACTCGCTGTCTATAGAGCAAAGGCACCATGACGTTCATGACCATGGGCAAGACAACGATCTGAGACAGGAAAGCCCAGTTGAAGTAGAAGCCGTAGTAGTAGTAGTGGGCGACGAAACCGACTACGCCCAGAGCTGACATCATGGATGCGAGCACGGACATGGCCAGCGGAAAGCTGCCCAGAGATCGACTCGCCAGGAACATCTCGTCCGTGCCGGCTTTCTTCGATCGCTTTGCGAATGAGAAGTAGAGGCCTAGAGCTAGGTTAGCGGAGGTCAGCACCCCAAACAGGATGTACTCCAAAAGGGGGCCCATACTCGACGACGTCGTTTTGAACCAGCTTACTCGTAGAAATGTTTCGAGCCTTTTGGTGTTTCAATATACTCTGGAGCGAGCGAATCAGCCTGAAAATAAAATAAACTCGTTGAGAAGCTTGCTTTCTTCGTAAGCCTATTTGCTGTGTCACTTGCAAAGAAGCCTCCGGGACTCCTCAGTGTGGCGGCCGATGTTTCGATAGGGATGTTTGCAACTTCAGCCCTATCCTAATTACCCAATCTATATGGGCTGCCATTGATGATTTCTTTACAAATATAAACAATAATGTTGGCCGTGCAGGTACGATAAGTCATGTCATAAGCGATCATTCACCGATATCAGCGTGCTTTAAAACCCACTAATTATCTAGCGGCGCGAGTAAACATTTCCCTTTTCAACCTATCGCAGTCCGCCAACTGCGATGTCTGCAAAATACAGTTATGGAACTGATTGGAGCACTGTAGTTTTGAAACAGTACGTGAACCTCGCAAATGATGAGTTTATGAGTATGTTTAAGTCTATTCACTTTACGTCTTTGCCGTATAAGACAGCCACGGTTAAAACACGAATAAATAACCCATGGGTTACCACAAATATTTTGGCAATGATACGGGACAAAAATCGCTTGTATCAGAGCTTCCTGGCGTCAAGATATGACCGTGACATTACTGCGCTCAGGATGTATAGTAATCAATTTACATCTAGAATTAAAAAGATAAAAAGCGTTTACAATTTCTTGTAATGCCGAATTAAAGCGCAGCTCTTGATGAGGAGGAGGGGACGGTACGGAGAGGAGGGTATGCCCCTCTTCCTCCTCCGTACCCTTTCCGTCTCCCCTTGTCCTCCCTTCCTCCTCGTTTCATTCTCCTTCCTCTCCCCCTCCTCCATCATCATCCTCCCTTCTTCTCCCCTCATTCTCCTCCCCTACTCCTCCGCTCTTCTCCTCCGCCTTTTTTCATCCTCCCTCGCCACGTCACTCATGACCTTCGTGACGTCACTCGTGACCCTAGTGACCATCGTAATGTCACTCGCGAAGGTCGTGATTTCTCCAGGACCTTCACGAGTGACCTTCATGACGTCACTCGTGACCCTCGTGACGCCACACGTGAGGTCACGTGTGACGTCATTATGGGAAATGTCCCACAATGCAACGCGCGGTTACGCCGACGGCGACGGCGCTCAAGCCTGAAACGGGCGCCTAAGAGCTGCGCTATAAAACACAAAGGCAAATTTTCACAAACGTAATTTTCACGACACACATAAAAAGCGCCCCGCCATTGTATGGCAGTCCATTAACGATGTTCTTCAACGCTGCAATCCAAAAGAGATCAATATATACTCTTGCAATATCTGGTGATCGAAAGAGCGTCAGAAATACCGCTCTCCGGGTATTTTAACATTCAGTTCTCCAACTTACCTTCCAGCGTTCACAATGTGTATGCGTCTTCGCTTCTCTCGAGTCGAGTAGACAAATCTGTTTTTCTGTCACCTAGGAACGAATCAAAAGTGTTTCGTGAATTTAAATGACCTAGTAATAGCAGAAATCACGACATTGATAGTGTACAAATAAAGTCCGCGTAATTTTGTGATTGATATAATCGTCTCAATATTAGTATACATATTGAACTTGGCCTTGTAAACTGCAAAGTGTCCAAATACCATGAAACTCGTAAAAGTTACCGTTTTGCATAAGTGACGTGATAAAAATGTAGTTACAAATGATAGGCAAATATCTGAACTACCCATATTTTCTGAAGGGCTAGAAAAAATAGTTTTCGTCGTTTAGACGATCTTTTTAATTCTACTTTAAGTGTTAACTTGAATTCACATTGGCTTCCGCAATAAAAAATCTACAGAATGCGCTTTGTTATCTCAGAAGAAAATAATATAAAGAAGTTAGTGCATAGATGATTGACATTGGGACTTTTTATTGGTTCTAGCAATGATTTGGAGTTTCTTAACCAAACAACCCTCCTTGATAGGCTTCCTATTAAAATGTACGAAGCAAGCCTTTAGGACTTGTTAACTCATATTTAAATATCGAAGCAGTGTATCCCAGTGAATGCTTATATAGCGTGTCTGTCACCAGACGCGATCTAAAAGAGAAAGTAAAAATCGACACCTGCACGAAGCAATCTAAACTTTCCGTGGAAAGATGTATTTTACAGATACGTTTTTTTTTGTTTTTGTTTTCTTGTTTTGCAAACTTAGAAAGCGTGGATTCATTTCTGTAAAAAAATGGGACCGAAAAACTTGCCAGCGTTAACGGCGGGCGACTGAGTTGAGCGGCGAGGCGAGTATGGCGCACGTATTGATAAGTGGCCCTACATCCTCATCGAGGCTGCGAGCGACGGCCGCGATTTACTAAAATGAAAACAATATTTTTGTAGTGAACATTTAATTTTAAAAAAATGCGGACAATAAAAAAAAGACTTGAAGTTAAAAAAAAAAAAAACGCCGTTGCTTAACGACGGCGTTCTTGCTTCCGACGGATTTCGTCTGCGCATCGTCTGCATTCTTTCGCTGGTTGCTAAACCTTCCGACGCTGCTCGCAACGCCATATTTCAATACGTGCGCCTAATAGGCCCGCCAAACGACTCAGTCGTCTGCGTCGCCGCCCCCCGCTGACCCCGGCAAGTTTTTTGGCCTTATTTTTTACAGAAAGGGAGCTACGCTTTGTAATTTTAGAAGAAAAAAACGCACCTGTGAAATACACCTTTGACGGAAAGTTTACAGTGCTTTGTGCAGGTGTCGATATTTACTGTCTATTTTAGATCGAGCCTGCAGACTTCAGACAGCCTACATTTATTCGTTGCAACTACTGAATTCTGGTGTTCTACAATGCAGTATATGGCCCCTTGCTGTTCAATGTGTATATTAATTACATCTTTAACATCTGTCACCGCTCATATATTATAGTGTATGCAGGTGATTCTAGTACATTCATTACAGCAGCGAATACTGATGAACTGATCATTATAAATAAGGCTGTCTTGGAGAAGTTTCTTTAATGATCAGAGCAAAACGGACTTGAAATAAACACCGCTAAAAGGAAAGCGATTTTATGTAGAACAGTAAATAAACTAATTAATACTAATTATTCACTTAAAAATGGGTGCACCCAGATTGAAAGAGTAAGCCATCCTAAACCGCTAGTCGTCTTTTTTTTTCAGAATATATTCAATGGGTTTATTATATAGAATTTCTAACTCAAAACTGGAAAAGGCAGCTGGCATTATCGGTCACTGTCTCTCTCTTTTGCCTACGAATGTTAAGATTCAAATTTATCAGGTTACGTAGGGCTTACAAATCAACTTTTGCCATTTAGTCTGGGGCACAACTTCAAAAACTGAAAAAAAAGAGAACTAATAATTCTTTACAAGAAATGCTTCGTTTTATTGTAAATGTTTCCTTCAACACACATGCCGAAACTTTATTTTTGAGGTAGATCGCCATAAACATATTTTGTGTTTATATTTATCGCTTGTTTATTTACGCCTTTTCGAACATAAAGTTTATTCCTTTTTTGGTGAATCTACCAAACCTAACTAAACCTAAATCAGTCATCACTGTTCGTCACAGGGAAATCTAGGACGTTCCTTGTTTCCGTATTCAAATTATGCACTACGATCTCTTGCTCATAAGGTACCTACACTGCTCAATAACATTTGTATGAACCGCATTGTATACAAATTGTAAAGTATACTGCCCGCATTGTATACCTAAAAAACGTGCTCACTTTTTTGTGTTAGAAAATATATTTGATTAGCGGGAATTTCAAAGGAATGTTTTGAATCGTTTCGCTAGTAATTTTTACCTAATGCGTTGATTTGATTTGTATAATTTTTAGGAATGTCTAAATAGGATTGTTTTTAAATCAAAATTATGCATTCTATGTACTTACAAGGGCATCAGACTCAGTCAAGCTAGCTCTTGATAGCCTTTTTCCCGGTGTTCTTGGTATAATGTTGCGAAAAGCAAAGTGCAAAGGCTACCAGGAGATTTTCTTCTGCAGACTCTAATGTTGCAATTTACTACTCCCCCTGTCTTCCCTTTACAGCGGGTTCTGCTCAATAAAGAATATGTACAGCTTGCATGCCACAGCATAGGACGTTTTCATGTGGGCTTTGCTGGACTGAGGTATTTGGGAAAGTAACTTCCGGACAGAAGCCTTATAATATTTTTTTTTTTAGAACGATCAGTTACACCTTTCCATTTTTTTTCGGTTCAGGCTTTTTATATATGTATGACTGTGTGCTTGAGTCCACCTGCTGAAACTAGTGAACGTTCCCAACGATCCCGGTGATTATTTTCTTTAAGCCGTATCTCCTCATAAGTCAATGACGTCTTTCTTTTGCGGTATTTTATGGCACCATGTGACCCACTAGACGTTCCAAAACTGCTTCTGAAAAAAGCGGTAGATGATGTTTTATTATGGGCGCGAAACGTACCTGACGTCCGCAAAGTCAATATTAAAGGGTGGTTTTTTACTTTATTTATTTACCCTTGTTAGAAAAGTTTTGACACACAATACTTAACACTACTTAAAAGAGCAGATGAGCGTCGAACTTGAAATAAATGCCCCATGCGGCGAACTTCAATCAATCAACCTTTATTCAGTGTGAAAGAACAAACTAGGGTGGCGAGAAACAGGCTGTTCATACTCATTGACAAACCTCACCCACCATTACTTGTACCTTCAACTGAATCGAAAGAATGCCGTATATCCTGCCGCGACGGACGAGTGGCAATGCCGCGTGCTCATTTTATGCACTCCCGGTTAACACCAAGTTCCTACAGCAGAACGCATGTCATGTATCCAGATTGATCTTTTTAGAACGGTAAGCAAATGCTGCACAGGAAGGGTTCAAACCCGGTGCCTACGCGTGACAGCCGCGTGCGTTACCATCTCAGACACGTACGCGGCAGTATTTACTTGTTTTTTATTGAATAATGCACTGTTACTTAGTTCAGACGCACAATAAAATGGGTCACCGTTTTTTTGCGGGAAAGAATAACATCCTCGCATCTGGAGAAGGATTTTATTTACCATGAATTGTATGTCCTGCAAATTTATGGCATTTATCTTACTACTGTCTCCACTATTTCAGTGAGAGCCCTTCGCGTTTCCTGCTCGTTGTTCGCCATCCCGCGGCAAAAGGGGAAGCATTCTATGTAAGGTCCCGCGGTTCTCCTGCACAGCGGGCACGGCGGAACTGTTCGCGTTGATGCCTCATCAAATGTAATTTCGGAATAAAAACATTTTTCACTGTCCCATTGTGGTACTGCAGCCAATACGTGAATGTCCCTTATTAGCGCGTTTAGTTAATGCGTAGAGAAGATAACTCACGTGCTACGCGTTTGCGTTAGTGTTACTGGCTCCACACTGGAGCGTGCAATCCAAGACCGCAATTTCGGGCTCCGCGCAGGTGCATTGAGCGCAACGCTAACGCAAACACACGGCGCTTGTGTTCCCTTGTATACGCAATGCTCAAACTCTACTGTTTCACCAGTTTCTAACGTCAACGAAAAGTGCTGCAGGGAGCAGAAGTGCAAGTGGTCGGCGTTCCTTTCAACTGGAAAGGCTGGGATTGTTAAGACGACGGCGCAGAACAATTATAGAAAATAATGTTCTAAGAAGATTTGTAATAAAAAGAAAAGTTTTTTTTTATTTGGCGTTGAAGGGTTGCTAGCGACAGGAAGCTTTCCCGATTGTCGAAAGTCGCGAGTTTGATAGTACCATATGCTTCACTCATAATTAATGTAATTTTGCATGGATTTCTCATACTAGCTGAAATATTTTAATAAATTTCAGTAAAATTGGATTTTATAACCTGCTAAATAAAAATAAGGCGATTGGCACAGCGATGCTAATTTGCTCAGTTTTTATTGTTATACTTTCTCGCACGTTTGAAATTTGATAATAGGTGACAAATTATATTGAAGCTTGAAAAACAATGTTTAAGATATCGTCATGGTACTATTATTATTAATACAACTTGCGGTAATGTAGGCCACCAATACGCATTGCGGCGATGTAGGCCCCTAATAAACACCACGATAATAAATATAGTTCATTCAACCGTAATAGTTTCCCCAGAAAGGTCAAAATTTTATTTTTTTTATATAAAATATATTGACATTTTTTTTTAAGATATACAATCAGTTAAATACTGGGTGTAACATAAAGTCCAATGCGTCACGGGTTACTTTGAAAACGCAGACGCTTCTGCTATCTGACTCAAATTCTGTTTTTTTTTTTTTTTTTGTAGTGAGAACAGCGTTTCTTAATTTGTATGTTTTGTGAATATGTTGTAAGCTCATTACCCGTGACGATATTTTGTAAAATTTTGATTAATCCTGTTATTCTTTTGCTGGGAATGATGTTAGAGTCATTATTCATCTGAATACCCCAAAAACCATTAGAAGGCCCGCAGTTCATTATTTCAAATGACAATTACCTTAGCGAGAAAAGGCAGGAACATCACAGGAATAACAGCACTGATTTTTTTAGATAAATACAATATTTTATGTTAGCTCTAAGGTTAATGAAAGACCAAGTTTCTAAAAGGACACTGAACTCTCTAAAATATTTTGAAGTGCCTGAATTGCACACGTATCTCACGAAGTAAAGTTGCTGCGAATAACTGGTTCAGCTCAATAATTACGCTGTGATACACATTTTGAGTTATGAAATAATCCGAAATTAATAATTATGCCAAGAAATTAAATCCAAAACAGAGGTTTGTTCCGGCACCCTTCCAGAATTAAAACGTGACTCGTGGCGTAAATATTACGGTAAACACCGCTTTCGTTTTCAAGATAAAAATGTGACCTGCGCTCATAACACCCCAGCTTCCTCGTATAAGCTGCAATGATTTGTGTCGCTCAGCGAAGCCAGCACACAAGAGAAGCTCAGCAACTGGTATGCCGGCACGGAACTCGGACCCTCACTACACCCGCCATTTTGGAAAACGAGTGGCGCCAACTATAGTGAATTTGAGTCGCGAATACTAAGTACGTAGCCTTCTTCCGAGTCACGGCCCGCCTATAATAATGTACTTACGACAGGAAATATGTAATATTCTTTAACCGCATCCTCAAACTTCAGGTAGGCAGAATTCCCGTGATTAAAACGTTTGGTTAACAAACTTTAGCAGACTTACGGATGTGAATGGATGGTTGCTGGTTTGAAGCGCTATCTATGTTCCGTCTCTTAATGTTTGTGAGTCATAGCTATTATTCATTTTAGCCCTGGTATAGCAGATGAGCACTAACCAGACTCTTCATAAGAGCACGCAATGAAGATTCTAGATGATGAGTCTCGAAGAGAAAGCACTGCTGAAAATGTAGAAGAAACACTGGTAAAAAATTCCAGAGACAAAGATGACGTCGATTACTCACTTCCGTTGCGTCTATCGGCGAGGAGCAGATGTAAAAAAAGAAAACCTCTGAGTTAATGGATTTTTTTGCTGCTTCACTCGCAGTAAATATTTTTTTGTAACATAACAAACTAATTTTATTAAGCGCACATGCTGAACTATTGATCAATAAATTAAGAAAATTAGTCGCCATCGAAAGGCATGAGGCTATCTGACAAAATCTTTTATAGACACAGCATTCATAAACTAAAAATATAAGCCCGATAATTGCATTTTCCTTTCCGTATAAGAAACCTCAGGTACGGCATTTTCTACTTTCTTATTGTTTTGTTTTATTAAAAAAAACTTGTAGTAAAAAAAGTACACTAGTGTTTATTTATTTCGATCGGTTTGGACACAGAGAAGCAAATACATCTGTTTGATGGGCAGGTTTTTTTATCTGAGAATTAAAAAAAATCAACACGTTACACTCGGTTTGAAAACCAAACAATGCTAATACTTTCGTGGTCTCGATGCGGTATCCGCTGAAAGACCTGTAAATCATCCTTTGCTCTCTGCGATCCCCCGAGGGCGTCGATCTTCGATTCAGTTCCTTTCAGATTTCATTGTGTTTTGGAATTCCTTTTACCTCTGGGGGTTTTTTTTCGTTATTTTATACTTTAACACGCAATAGTTTTTATTATTGCTTTCAGGAGCATTTATACGGATTGACGCAGACTCTCAGCTTCTCATCCGAGCTCAAAGTTTTCGTCAAAGAATTCCTCAAATTTCGGTCTCTTTATTTTTCAGTTTGGTGCTCGTAAAGTTCATGTAACTTTCTCATCCATTAAATTCATTCGTAGCTCATGAATCTCTGGTCTCAACTCCCTTAAGAGCGATTTCTTTGAAATTCTAAAGGTGGCGTTTCGAGTAACCCTTTGGCCTATTACAAACGCTAGCAATTCCCTTAGACATGAAGATTGCCAGAAAGGGGCTGGCAAGCAGCGACAGCATGTCCCAGTATTTCTTTCTTATTAGGCCTGCGTTCGGGATCGATTAACCTACCGATTAATCGATTAATGCTTTATTCAGGATTAACTTCTGTAACCTGTTAAATGTTGACTAACAAATCTAAAATTAAACATTCAACGCTTTCACCATGCAGACGTGGACAACTACACCTCTATGAAGTCAAACTTTAGCTGAAATTACGGCCTAAAGTAAACTTTAGGGGCAAGATTTGTAACTCTAAACAAGTTCACAATGTTATTCGTGTTCCTCGCACTTCAACGCCGTGTGAGTGTTTGATTAGCGCAGTAAAGACTGTTGTGAACAATCAAAAGGGTTCGCTTTTTTCAGAGAATATGAACGAACCTCTTCCCCTCTGCGTCTGAAGTAATACTTGATGAGCTTGGGGTGTCTTTTGGCTGTCCTGAACCACACATCAAGGTTCAGTTACACACGAAATAACACACTGCACTGTTTATCAAATATTCAGCGAAGGCAACCACATTCATTTTGACTTTCTTGAAACTATTACGCAAGGAAATGAACGAACCCGATTAATGGATTACAGGGTGTCGATTAATAGAGTTAATGATTTTAACTGATGCACTGATCTTCACTTTTCATAGTAAGTTATTTACTTAAATAATGTGTTTTCCTTGTGATTAGCGTAGTATCTCCCCATCGCGACTACTTTCGAGCGCTCACCAGAGTGCTGATCGTCCTTTTTCATAGACGGCTAGCTGTACGTGCGCGAAGACCAATCTGGGTACAGTAATGACAATACCTCTTTGAACGAGCTCTTATTTTCTTGCCTGGCATGTACATCTCGCTTGCTTAAAAAGCCGTTGGCCTGCAAATTATGATGCAGCAATATGTGTTTAGTGAACAGTGCTCGTCTGAGAGATTTAATACGCTGTTATAAGTGCAGCAGCTACGGCATGGTCATGCCGTAGCTGCTGCTAAATGCTGAGCTGTGTGCCGACGTCCCCTTCATAGGTGAGTCCTGACGTACGAGCACGAAGGCCGTTCTGCATTGACGTCCTGCAGTTTCATGTTACTAACGTCCCCGCATTGCAAGCCTTATATTCCTTGCGTCACTACTCTCCTTGCCGAGATTAGCATCATATTGTGAGAAAGTGAAGGTGCAGCACTTTAAGTACGGTCATAGCAGTTCGTGTGAAATAGTTCGTCCGCAATTAGAGTCACTTCGCCGTGCCTCAGCTACTACCCAGAAATGAGGAAGTGTTCTGATGTTCATTTATAATGTCAGTAGTGATTCTGACTTCCGAGTGCAAAGGAAAATGCGAGTAGATGTCCTGTAGTCCAGTGGTGCCGGTGTCTCCTAGACGCTACGCGTTGTTTCTCTGCGTGACGAATCTCCTTGATATGTGTGAGATCGTGTGTTTAAGCGACGGCGCTGCATTTATCTAAAAGAATTTACGTGTAATCAGAATTGCAGTGCCCTAATGACGGGCCGAGGCTACTGCCAAGTGATGAGCAGTGTGCCGACATCCCTTTTATTGAGGAGTTGCTGTTCTGACGGGATGAGCGAGAAAACCAACATGCGTAGACGTCTTGCTCTTTCCTGATATCAGCATCCTCCACGTGCCAGACTTTCTTTTTTAACGCGATGTGTTTCTTTTTTTTATTGAGATTTTTTTTCTCTCGGGAAGTTTTAAGGCTTAGTTGAATGTCTGGTCATCGCATATTTTTGGCGGCGAATTCTCGCAACAACCAATTTAGTGCCGCGCCGCCGATTATGAGAAGTGCTGAACAGTGGGCCTACTTCTTTTTCATAGGCAAGTTGGTATTGGGACGTATTAAAAAAAAAAAAAAAAAACGAAAAAACTTGGAATTAGAATCTGCTATCCAGTGAAGCCTATCTTCTTCACTGTTGGCCTTTAATTTCTAACCTGGCGTCCCCTAAATCCTTACATAAATCTTGTTGAGCACAAATACTAATGCGCTTAATGTTCAGTCAGCGCCGTTGCTTTTGGGAATCTTTTTCCGCACTTAGAAGTGCTATGCCATATGACCACCGCTACAAAGTTACAAAGTTAGACTCTATGGAGGTCAAAATATGTGTAAGATCTCAGGAATGAAGTAAGGGGCCAAACAAGTCTAGATAAGCTTAATCGAAAGGCCTGGTGGTATGCGGAAACATTAGAACTGGCGTTACTGTGTAATGATTGATCTTCGACTTTTGACAAAAGGTGCGTGCTCTTGATCAAGTGCAGATATCCGAGTTCATCTTCAAGTAAACGAAAAGGACGCTGATCAGTTTTTACGTAGCTTGTGCGCAAGGATCCGACACTCCGTGCAGAGCATTGGAGACCGTATGGTCGTAACGCTTCTGTTGAACGATCACGAAGAACATAGAATTGTCCCTTGAACGAAGGTTTCCTTTAGCCACAAATATGCGCCTTGTGTGTCACCTTGAAAGCATGTCTTATTGCTGGTGTTTTGCGAGATGAAATTAATTTGTACCATGCCGCGTAGGATCAATGCGTCATTATGTACACGTGACAGTGCGTCAGCGACCACAAACTTCTTTTCTTTGATCTGTCAGATGTCGGTGTTGATACCGTTGAACGAATGGTGAGTGCCTTTTTTCCCGAGAAAAGTGTGTTTTCTATTTGATGTTATGGCGAATGTAAGTGGCTCGTGACCTATGAGAATACAAAAAATTCGCGACCTTAGACAAAATAACGAAAATGACGCTGAGATATGTGGCAAGAAGTTCGCGACCAAACAGACTGTAGCGGATTTTTCAGGGTGTTCATTTTTTTTTAATGATAGCAAGTGGCTTCCACTGTTCACCGATGTGTTGCAGTGGCACTGTTCCTACTGCAGAACCCGAAACATCTGCCATAATGCTTGTAGGTGCATCGGGTTTAGGTCACACTAGTAACCGGTAGAGCTGTAAAGACTGGTAAAGCTGTAAAGCATGGTGTCGTACTTGGTTTCGGCTTTCCGCAAAGCAGCGTAGTGCTGAGCAGCGGTGAACTTGAGAGAATTCCACGTACGCCAATGTGAGCTGTAGCGTCTCAAAGCTTATTCGGTTTCATGTTCACCAGAAGAACGAAGTGAGTTAAAATATCAGCGCCAATAATAGCATATGGAACATCTGCAACGATGAATACCCGCCTGATTGTACGGTGCAATTCAAAGTCCACGGACGCAGATCTCTGCCCGTAAGTTCCGAGGGCAGTTCCATCGGCTGCTTGCAGAACCTTCGTGGATGTGGTGATCCAATGGTCAAGGGAGGTCGCGGGAATCGCACTAACTTGTGCTCCAATATCTATAAGAAATCGAACTCTTGTTTCACGATTGGCAATAGGGAAGACTTCATGATGGCTGAGAGACGACGCAACTGAACTGGCCGCCGTCACTTCTTGGTTCGAGTATTTTTCTGGAACGAGCGCGAGTTCTTGGCATTGACGTGCATGAATACCAAAAGCGGGATGGTACCAGCACACAACACCCTCGGGAGTTGTCTCTTGTGCTGTTGCGTTAGAACTACTGACGTAGCGATTGGCTCTTTTGTCGAACTCTAATGTTGTTCGAGCCACGTTGGTTCAAGTTGCGAGGGCGGGGAAACGAGGCATCCGACGCGCTGACTCCAGCAGCTGTGCGTGTTTGCGTACTTCGTCTTAAAGCTGTCGAGTTTCCTATACCTGCTTGTTGATGGGAGCTACTATGGAAGAGGCCACAGATGGCAGAGCAGTGTTTAATATTCTTTTTTTCTGCAAGCTTGGCGGAACAATCCGAAGAGAAATTACTCAACGTCAGCAAATTCATTCGTGCGTTATTAGGAATTTTGTGGAGAAAAAGCTCGTGCCGTTTGGAGCCATAAGAGAAAGTTGCTCCATCTCCGAGAAGTTGTCGCATGGATCGTAGCAGCTGAGATGGTTTGCAATCGCCGAGTTCTTCTGTTGTAAGTCGCCGCTTCTCAGATGCCGTCGTGCGCTTAATAAGCTCTTTTTTTCTGTCGTATGGACGTTAGGTAGGAAGGTGCACTATTATGTCTCGAACTTCACCGGCCTCACTTGGCTGAGGTGCGATTATCATATAATGCTCCGTGTTATGCTGCGCGTTGAGAACAGAAGTTCGATATGCGTGAAACAGTGCACTGGATCTGCAAGCATGAACGTCGGAAGCTTCACTGTAGCGGTAGCGATTGTCGTTTTAGGGCTCACTTGTAGCTTGCATGTTGCGCTTTATTTTCCAAGGCCATCATTTTTTTAGGGTTTTTTCTATAAATAGGTGTATATTCATTTAGGCTCTGCAATCGCTCTAATCCGCCCTTTGTTCGTGCGGTCCTCTTTTGCGTTCTTCTTCATAAGTCTCTAAAACACTAAAGCATCAATAAACACTGCGCAATTGTTAAAAAAATTACTAGAAACGTAAAAACGTCAATAACTTGCGTTTTTTTAGAACTCGAGTGAAGTGATTAATTTAATTCACATTAACGCTCAGTTCCACTCATAGCAGCGAAATTAGAGGCTTGGTAGAAGGAATCAAGACGTCAGCCGATCAAGATAAATTTCCCCTCCCTAAATAAATGACGACGGATACTGTGAAATAGCTCATATTTCTTGCGCAATCATGCCTGTGGCGCATTCGAACTTTTAATGGCGCATTCGAACTTTTAAGGACAGCATTTTTTTTACTTTAAATACCCGCCATGTCTTGTCAGGTTTTACACTTGTATTGTGCGTTAACAACTGGAGGTTAGATATGTAGTCTGAAACTGTATGGGAGTAAGTAGCTTTGAGAGCTTACAACGTGTGCAGAGAAAGTTTACACGTGTTATGCATGACTCTTATTACGGCCACCGGTTGTTCTTTAGCTACGAGTCGATGTTTCTTAGGCTAAACTTAAAAGCACTTTTACGTCGCCGGAGTTCTTGAGGATATGTATTTTCGTGTAGAACTGTAGGTAGTGGAATACGTCACCCTAGACTTGTTTCTCCACTTTCTATGACCCTCGTTCTTAGTGTCGTCACCACATTTTTATGTGCAAGACGTGCCTATGTTTTAATATTTTATAAATTCAAGGATATTTTAATGCACTGAGTCCGGTGGTTGATGTTTTTGGAAATGAGCGGAATTTTATAATTGATGATTGATGTTTATTTTTAAAAGTGCTCTAACCGTTCACATTTACTAACAACGTTCTATTTTTCTGTGTTTATTTTCCATAAAAGTGTATGTGTGAGTGTAAATGTGTACCAGTATTAAGGTATTGGCTGTTTCTGGACACCAGATGAGTAAATGAGTACATACATTTTAGCCTAATACGATAGAAACGTTATAAAACTCATCGTTTTTTAGAGAGAGGTAACACAGCTTGCTGATCGAACGTGGACACTTAATAGGGATAGGTCTCATTGGGACATGATTAATAAAAATATTGGGACGTCGAACAATCAATAATTAGGGCCAAATGTTTCGAGGCCTACTCGGTCTTATCTTCAACGGTGACGGACGGTGGCCGTTGAGGATCAGCATCTTTGTGTTTTTTGTTTGTTTCTGTTTCCTTTATAGTGGTGTATTTCTCTAGGGTTTCGAGATATCGGAAGCCCGTTGTTGTAGGTAGATAGTAAAGCGCCGAGGGACCCATTAAGTTTTTTAGGCGTAAGGTTTTCGGGTGTGCCATGATTCCACAAAATTTCTTTGACGGTAGTAAGTTTCAATGGTGAATATGCGGGTGCTATTGAAGTCAATGGGGTAGTGTCTAACGTTCCAGTGACCAGCAGCCACCTTGCACTTGTGATCGAAATTGCGAATGTCGTTTCGGAGCTGGCAATTCCTCTCCCGAAAGTTCTTGGTTTCGCCGATGTACACAGCACTTTGTGCTTTTTTTTTAAAGTGGTGATAATGTGTTCGTGGCATAACCCATTCAAATATTGTTAGTGGCTTCTATTTAATTACTTTTTTAGGCCGTCCGGATTTATTCTCTGGTCAGCACACATGTTAACATTTTGCTTCCTTCTTGTATGTAGAGAAAGCTTCTACGCCTTAATGGGCGGTACTGGGTACACGTATGTGGTTGCAGGGGTTGTCCTTCGCTTATACGGCGTGCAGTGCAGTGTATTATACATAAGTTTCGTGTTTTCGGATAAATCCGAAAAAAATCTGAGAAACCCTCAATGGCAACGTTTTCGTCAACACCGATTTATAAAAAAACTGAGAATTTCCATCTTGTAGACTCTGAGATGTTCCCCATCTCAGGGTCTACAAGATGTCGATTTACTACCAGCTCGTCTTGAGTCTATTTCTAGTAAGAATTTTAAGTCACAATTTAAAAAACAAATAAAAAATACGTTTTTCTTTTAGGTAAGTTTTTTTAAGAGCCCCCTGTCAGTGGTTTTGATGAAATGCCACTTCACTTTCTTTTAAAATCTCGAACTACTGACACAAAGGGCTTGCCTTTTTATCAAAGTTCCTTCAGGGCAACGGGTTATGGTGCCCAGAATTTTTTTTTGTTATTGTTTGGAACACAGTAAAATAAACTGTGAATTTCAAAGCATTGGAGATCTAATAAAAATAAACTCAAATAAACCCAGCATTTCCACCGAAAATTATAGTATGAAAAACTCACTCAGAATTTCACGGGAAATGAACTCCGAAAACGCGGAATCCTAATATACATAATTGGGGTTATAGACATATATTTCCTGATTGTAATCTGCCAGGCATTCAAAACAATACTGCATTTCAGCAGGTGATAG
The DNA here is from genome assembly GCF_016920785.2 of Ixodes scapularis. Lineage (NCBI taxonomy): Eukaryota > Metazoa > Arthropoda > Arachnida > Ixodida > Ixodidae > Ixodes > Ixodes scapularis. The sequence goes on from NW_024609835.1 coordinate 20,744,030, forward strand.
ACACAATATATACCATCAACAAACCAAGGAACAAACATTTCCCTCTTCCTCAGACGCATCACTGGTAACGTGTTCATGTGAAATTTGATGCGAACAGGTTTTCGCAGCTGGAGGAACTTTCTTGATCCGGCACAGAACGTCTTTTTCTTGGCAATTTATATGCAGCGAGCGGTACACGGGTGGGGGAAGGGAATAAGGTCTTCGGAGAGTTTCTCTTCACAAAAAGTGCCGAGGTAATCAAAATGTAAACTCGCATTTAAGAAAAACGTTGCTTGGTTTTGCCTTTTTAGCTTTAAAATAAAAAGCACTGTGCAAGAATCAGTTGTGGCGAATATACGTGCCAAGGTCTAGCATGCAATCTACCAGAGTTTCGTGGAGTCCCACAAACATGGACAGTTGCTCGCAATGAAACACTTTTGAAACAACGTTATCCTAACAAAGGACGAATGCAATGCGTTGTGGACCTTGCTTTACTTTCTTCCTTTTAACAGAAATAAAACACGGACTTCTTCTCCATACCCTTCTTAATATATTTATGTGAGCTTTACTAGACTTCGCTTTCCTTTTACAAAATATGTCGTTATGAACACTTCACTTTTTTGTACGTCACTACTCAAGCTGCGGCCGAGGTGGCGCAGGAGCCGTCGGGTGTGGCAGACTCTGCAGATAAGAGCACGCGGCTCTTACGCCCTTGCGCTTCGCCAACGCCAAATTAAGAAAAAAAAAATTTAATGCCCGAAAAGTGGCTCTTATACATCCACGTAGCCTCATTATGCTAAGATGGCGCAAACTTCGTAACCGGGCCCGTCCTCGACGCCGAGCGTATTCCGACGCATCGATTGGACATGAGGCCTAGCCGAACGATGACACAGCGTTCGTGTACAATATCTGTCTTTATCTCAAGGTGATGGCGTCAAAGTGCTAGTTCATGGGCTTCGATTGTTCGAGGAAGTGTTAGCTGCGCTCACTGCGCCCGTCCGCCCAGTCGCACGGTAGATGTTGCACATGTTTGTGAGTCATGCCAAGCATGTGAGGATACAAGAAAATTCTTTCCGCCTCAAGCACTGTTCAGGAGTTTGTTTGGAACGAAATATAAATAAAAAAAATATAAACAGAATATTCTTGGGGCTTGAATTCACACTGTGAAGATGATGACCAACGAAGCTGTGGTATCAGCTGCAACGATGGCCCACTTCGCTACACGAAAGGATTGACGAAAGAAAAGTAAATGCACTGTACCAAAACGTTTACCGTGAAAGGACATTGATATCTGCTCTGTTATCACTGTGGTACACGGTGAAGTTTTCCCTTCTCACTATAGAGAGATTCTTGTCTAACGTTAGATCACTGCATGACCCATGCTCGGTGGTTGAATGACTCGGATTGATTAGTTGACTTGGAAAAGCTTTGGTGCAGTGCATTTACTTTTCTTTCGTCGATCGTTTGGTATAGTGCAATGGGCAATCGTTGCCGGTGATACCACAGCTTCGCTGGCCAGCCATTTTTACTGAAGGGATTGGAGTCCGAACTTTTCTTTTCTTCTACGTTTATCCTGCGTAAAGCGCAGCAAGTTTTATGCTGCTTGCGCGTTGCCGCGGGCTTTGCCGAGTGGCAACGCACCCAACTATTACGCAGAGACCCCCGATTCAATTTCCGAGTACCACGCAACTTTTTGTTCACTTCGAAATTCATGGAATGGCTTTCTGTCAACTACTGTTCTGTCGATGGACACGAGGAAACCCGACCAAGGAGCCATATAAAGCTTCGCTCTAATAGATTAATTCCATAAAATGAGGGTAGTGCCGCAAACTTGCTAGTCAGCGGTCACAGTTAAATAAAAAGTAAAACAAGTCAACACAGCGACGTCTCATTCGTTCATAATCAGTCGATGTATAATCAAGCATTATCCCAAAAATTTCTAAATTGAGCTCAGTCGACTTTTAATAACAAATATCGTTTATTTTGTAAGGGCTGTAACTCCAAAACTCTGCTGTAAATGGTTTTCAAGACGTTCAGTCATAATCAGCATGGTGTGAATACCATGTTATCCATACTGATGATTGCTGGATCTCCGAGAAGTTTAAAGAGCACAAGATTGGACGTTTTGTGCGTAAGGACGGCAAACAGCGGCGGACGAAGGAAACCTCTCAGCTAGTGCCAACGTCACCAGAACCAGTTCGAGGGGCAGATACGGTGCTTCCTTTCTCGGCAATGCATTGACGTGGGCCAAATTCATCCAAGCCACTCTCTGAGTTTGATGCGAGCGCCTTGTGCAGCTGGCATGACATTCGGAGAGCAGTTGTTTTCCCCAGAATCAGGTCACACTCCGAACGCCATGTCTGTACCAGCTGTGGCAGTGGCCCACGCGCGTTCCGTCGTTCTGATTTCTACGCCTAAAGGGCGCCTGCTACGGCGGAGTCATAACGAGTTGATTCGCTCTAATAGACCTTTTCCGAGAAGTGTTCTGCGCACGCGCGAGCGCCCGATGCCAAGCGGCGGAAGTCGGCACAAAAAATCAAGGAAATTCAAAAGGAGACTGTGGATCAGGAAGTAGTAGACGTAATTGAAGCATATATATAATTGTGTTAGACGACAAAAGAAAGTAGACGGAAAGAAAAACACGAAGTTTGGGTGGACGCCACGGATGCCCCTCTTTAAAGTCGCGTTGGGCACTCGCCGCAGATCAGAGAACAAAGAAAATGGTAGCGTAGCTCCCATCATCGATTGTTAGCGCAAGGTGGTCACTTCCTCGATTTTTAGTTCGTGCAGCCACCGCCTGGTGCCGTCGGTATTTGGAAAAGGTTCATTGGAAACTCGGGCGAATCGAGTTGACAACCAAGAAACAAAAATATCAAGTAGGACGCTGCGATCTCGCGACGGGAAGAACCACGGCATGCAAAGCGAAGCTGGTGCAACTTGCCGACCAATCAAGCAGCACTAAAAATGCTACATCATGACGGCCGTTGTATTTTGAGTTGTGATATAAATGGATAAACCCTCGAGCGTAAACTTTCCTGATACTTTTTTTTTTTACATGTGACGAAGCCCGGTAGGCATGACGACATTAATTCCTTTGGAACAATATTATGTCTTTCAGTTCAGTCTGTTGACGCACGCCGCGATTCGCTTCCTAAAATTTCGCACCGTCACACAATGGGCGGTTCGAAGAATGACGTAACTAGTTTGAAGCATGAAATCCAGATTCTATCGAAGAACTTTACTCGAGCGCAGTGAGTGGAATTTGGCCTCACACTCTTAGTCTGTGCGTCTATACGCCTCCCAGCCTTTAGCGGACTCAGACATATATCGAGACGTCCGCGGAACCGGCAAAGTACGCGGTACAGGCCTAGAACCTCATCCGCACCAGGTGCAGAGCTGCTGAAATTAGGAATACAGCGCCAAGTCAAGAAGGCTGTTGAGTTTCGACTGTCACTCCAAAGGAGGCGAACACACTCAACACGAATGTTACGTCAGCGTTCGGCTGAGACTCGTCTCGAATCAGAGAGTAGCCGAGTGCTGGCCGCACGCTGACGCGGCACTTGTATCGAATTCATGCCTCGCTTTCGCCTTCTTAGGGTGACGCTGAAAAGTCAGTCAGTCCTACGCTCTTTTATAGCCATATTTCGTTTCCCCTTAACTCGAAAGGCAGCCAGCGGTACGAGCTGATGTGACAAGTTAAGTAGTGTGAAATTTGCACCATCCTCGTGCTCGTACAATTCACAAGTATAAAATGCCCACTGACTTGCGCCTTTGGCGCTGCTTGATTGGTCCCCTCACCACGTAGCATCGGCTGCGTTGAGTTAAGCTGAAACTACGTATGGGCAGTGTTGACTAGGTGGAACCACCTCAAGGCTTTCGACGTGAACGTCGAAAACATTTCTGCCCAGCCGGGAGAGCCTCAGCTCGAAAACTGTGCCAAGAGGTAAAAGCTTCTAAGCTCCGTTTCACTGTACGTTTGAGCGCATACCGACGCCACAACCTGTCGAAGCCAAGGAAGTTATAAGACGCAGGAGGCGCCGTCCGGATTCTCCATACATAGAGCAAAGTGTAACGGAAGTACAAGTGTCCACGAAATATCTCCTCATTTCCTAGGTTGTAGGCACCTTGCGTCGGCTAGGAGCCAGTACCGATCGCCCAGACAACAGAGCCCTACGCGGCCACTTTCAAGTCAGCGTAGGGTGACCGGTAGAGCCCCGCGGCCGCTCCCGCTGCTCCCGCGCTTCCGCCATTATGGTAGCCAAAACAGGCATGTCGACCTTGCAACACTCACCGCCGTGCCACTGCAGTGGAGCTGGGACTGCCAAGGTCGCTTCCCGATGAGTACGCGCGACGCCGACGCTAGAGGCGCGCGTATCGGTACTGAGTTAGATCTGCAGGGTGCCCACTGAGACCATCCTATTCCTGTTCTTTTTTGTTGTTGTTTTACTAAGTTCCCCAACTCTTACCACAGTCTCGGCTGATTTTCATCGTGCTTAGGAAACTCAATCAACGGGCGCCGCCATGAAAATATGGGGCAAACTTTCGCGTTGCCATGGCATTGCCGCGGCAACGCGGTTGTTTGTCCCAGTATTTTCACGGCGACGTCCACTGAATCGGTGTCGAACAGGTGAGGTTTGGAGCCCAACACTTGCCTGACCAGTAGCAAGTCGTGCATGTAGCGGAAGCTCTCGACAACGCGCCGAGAGCGTCGTCATAGCGCGACTTTCTAGGGCGAGCGTATAGGCGTCGTACCCAGGAACGGTGAGAATGGCACGATGGGTTGAGAAAGCCGTACGAGCACTGCTTCCAGCAGGTGTTGATTTACCTCCGCTGTGAAGAGAATTGCCGGTTTGTAGCGAAACGTATTTTAATGCGCCGATCGTACCGAAAGCCAGCTGCGAGAGCGAGCACACGAAGCAGACCGCAGGCACGGAGCAGTCGTAGCCTATAACCTAACGCAGTCGACCGGGCACAGGGTGGCGAGCGGACGATGGGAGCTTGGATCAGAGCAACGTTAGTAGATTTGCTCAGTTGCGTTACTGTTCAGAGACGCTGCGTGCACGAACAGACCCCCCTCCCCCATCTCTCTCTCACCACGGTTCGCCTACCGTCGTTCAACGCCACGGACGGCTGCTATGGTAACTGCAGGGTAGTCTATGGAATAGGCACGTTCTGAAGCACGGAGTCTAGATGGCGTTTCAGCTCTGCTTTATGGAATGCGCAGTTATGAAACGAAAATCTAGATGGCGCTTCGAACGGTGGGAGGCGAAATGAAGTGAGGGGGGGGGGGGGAAGTACCCACCTCCGTGGGAGTTGCACAACGTAGAGTCGTATATACAGAGAGTTTGGCCATTCATTGGAAGGTATAGGTCGTGTTCCAGGACGTCTTCATAAATTCGAATCTGGCCAACCAGAAGCCGGAAATAATACCCTCGCGGTGGGCGGTGGTCGTGAAAAAAAAACTCAATAAGTGGGTCGGAGTAACTCTCAGTGATTGAAAATATGGTGCACGTGATGTTTAAATCACGGTCATTCAAAATCATGGTGGAAGTGTGCGACTAGCGGAACAATCGACATAATCCCTACACAAGTGCCCAGGGCCGGAAATCTGCCGTCCTAGCGATTGCGCTCTGTCCCAGCAAAACAGGGTTGAGCGGCACACTAGTTTCTTACATCTTTCTGAATCACTATGATTGAAACATCACGTTCTGGCTATTTTCAACCATGAAGGGTTACTACATTTAACTCTTACGTGGTTATTAAAACGATTAAAACTGTTTTGTGCTACCACCGCTAGGGGATTTTTTTTTTTTTGGCTCCTGGTTGGCAAAGAGAGCATGTCAAGCCCTCTTCCTGCATCTGGTGCACGCCTGGCTCTGCCACAACTGAAGTAATCTAGTAACGTTCGCATATAGCCCGTCAAAGGCGCCGGTGCGCAAGGCTGCCTGGGACTGAGTTCTGTTTCCGGCGTCTCAAGACATGACGCCAGAATAGTAGTAGTAACTCGTTGTGGGTTTCTGTCGCCTAGGTTGGCCTAGCTATTGACACTCGCACTGGCAGGCGACGAAGCATGACGCCATGCTTCCCCTGCCTTATTTAAACGTTCTTAGATGAAGCCTAACCAGCAGCGCAAAAAGTGCTTTATCGTGGCGCTCGTTGTTTTTGTGCGCTTTGTATCTATCAGGTGCAGTGAATGCGCAACAATCCGGCGCTGCTTTTTTTTTCTTTCTGTGCGCGCTTGGTTTAGAAGATCGTAGCGAAGGCACCGACGGGCGTTGTGAAGATGAGCTTTTAGCGTTGCTTTAAGGCGCTTCTGAGATCCCCGTTTTCTCTGCGCTCGGACTTTGTATGAAACGGACTACGTTGGGTAATGCGATGACACGCAAGACGGCTTTAACAAACTACTTTGTGATCGTTTCGCATAAGACGTCATTTTGATGAATGATATGAACATATTATGGTATCTTGTCAATGTTGCATAAACTGAAAGTAAAAAAGAGTTCTGGTATGCCCAATGCCTCTCTAAAACGTTGTGCACTGCAATTAGCTGAATTTTCGGCTAAGATTCTTCAAGTTTCCTGACTTACCGGAGTAGTGCCAGATGACTGGAATAGAGCTCGGGTTGTACCGATTCACAAGAAAGAGAATATGTTATTGATGTCTAATTATAGGCCTATATCAATTACTTGTAGTTGCTGCAAGTTACTGGAACACGCCGTGGCCGGTTATATTAAAAGCTTCTTATCTGAAAAGGGCATCTGATCGCCTAAGCAGCATGGATTCAGGAAGGGAATGTCGACCGTCACGCAACTCGTTACGTCTGTTCATGAATTTCTCGCGATACTCGATGATTCAGGGCAATTCGATGTTCTTTTCTTTAGACTTTTGTTAGGCATTTGATAAGCTGTCGCATGCGAAACTGCTTTATAAGCGCGAACGCATAGGACTTCCCTCTTACACTATTCTTTGGATAAGTGCCTACTTCAGAAATAGATCCCAATTCGTTGATGTTAACGGCCATGTTTCAAATGTTCTATCTGCCACTTCCGGCGTGCCCCAAGGAAGTGCGTTGGAACCATTACTATTTCTTATTTACATAAATGATCTAACCAAAGTGGTTTCTCCGTCTGTTTCCATGACATTGTTTGCGGATGACTGTATTGTTATTAAAGACATCAACACTGCTGACGACCGTCTTCCACTTCAAGAATATATTATCGAAATAGAGCACTGGTGTGAAGGTTGGGGTACGCATTTGAATATTGAAAAAAACTGTGCTCCTAAAAATTACAAAAAACAAAAACAAAAAGAAACATAAGCTCATTTGAGTATCACCTTCACAACATTGCCATTCCTGAGCTCACTAGCTATAAATATTTAGGTGTTACCCTTACTAATCGCTTAATTTGGTCTACACACATCTGAAATATTTGCTCTAAAGCTTTCGCTAAACTGTGTTTTCTGAGGCGAAAGCTCAAACACGTCCCCAGTAGTGTTAAGCTCCTCGCATGCCATACGTTCATCACGTCAAAACTCGAATATGCATCAGTCATTTGGGATCCCAACAATAAAAAAAGATATCCGCCAGGTTGAACTTGTACAAAGAAAGGCAGTTAGGTTTATATTTAGTAAGTACAATAGATTGGACACGCTCACTTAACTTATGAGGGATAACCAAATACCACCTCTCGATACACGTCGGAAAATGAGCTGTATTTTATTTCTTTACAACATCCTGACATCCAAAGTAAGCTTAAATACACTCCCATATCTCAATCAATTAAGTTTAAGAAAAACCACACACACTAAGGATCACGCACTACAGCCCATCTTCGTAAAAACAAATGCCTTTGAGCATAGTTTTTTTCCTGGCACTATTTCGGACTGGAACTTGCTACCAGAAACCATTATTCAGTCAGCCAATTTCATTCAGGCATTAGAACGGTACTTAATTCGATAATGCATTCGCAGCAGTGGTCTCGTCTTCTTTTGTATTATTATTTTTGTCATTTTTTCATGTGCACCCATATGTTGTATTTTTTGCCCCTCCTGCTTGGGCCAGAAAACTGGCCTGCAGTATTGTAAAATAAATTTAAGAAAAAATTATATCTGTTTTTAGCGCTCGCCGTCTTTCTACTCAATAAAATTGGTACGAATATTCCATAGCAATATTTGCCCGTACATACCTATTTCTGGGGAAAGAAATACAATAAACTGTCCATTCATCTGCTTACCAAGCCGGCATTAGAGAACAAGGTAATGCCAACACCTTGTTAAAAATTGCGCGGTTTTTCGCGTAGACACAGGGCTTTAAGACGTGAATACAATAGACACAGTTTTTCGAGGTCAGCGAGCCGCCTGCTGCTCATTTGCTGCACCATCAAACAAACAAAAAAATAACTAAGGGACCCCAAGGCCTTATTTTTTCATGCTACGCGCCGAAAGTAAGCGCCTTATTTCCCCTTATCTGGTTTTTAATTTGTAAAAGTGAATTCGCAGACCGTAAAATTGAAACTTTTGATCTTAGATAAGAAATGTTCCAACCAAAAAAGCAGTTTTGATGATCGGGACTTTTTTATTCAAAGTATGTTAACCAGTGGACGGATTTTGTTCGCAAAGGGCTCGTGCAAAGAAAAGGTCAAGGACATAGTTTTTTTTTTTTTTCTTAACTATATTACAGGAGCACATACAGTGATTGCAAGCTCTTCAGGTTGAGAAGCATTAAGTGAATATATTCAATGAAGGTGAAAAGTTAACACCATTCTTTCATTCGATTTTATTTTGGCGCGTTCGCTTCCGCGACATTACAGCGGCTTCTGATTCCTAACCCGGAGGTTTACTTTTACAGAGCTTGTTCTTCGTATGATGGGCGTTCATCCTCTGAATTTAATTCCGAAAAACGATGAAAGCCTGACTCGGAAGAGACCGTGTTCCCATTGTCACTTCAGCCAGAGCGGCCAGTATGCGAAGTGAGCATCGTGCGCGGGTCTTCTAATTTAAACATTATAAACAGCCTGGCAACGGTAAACACCATCCAAATATAACGTCTATAGCCAGCCGGCATCAGCCAGTTTGCGCCAGCAGAGTGGGAGCCCACGGTTATACCCTATCTCGTTGTAAATTGGCAAAGGGTGAACGATAAGCCCACATTGCGTGCCGACGGCTTCGACATCTGCTACGTATGCGAGCGCAACGCACACATACTGGAGTATGGCGCAACGAAAAGCTTGATACTTCTTCGCAGTAAAAGCGCACTCCGGTGATATGTAACTACGTTCCGATTGGCCCGTTGCTGCCGTAGCTTCCGCCGTACTAGCATGTTTTGCGATCACGACTTCCTGGCCTACCCAGTATTTCTTGCTTCAGACAGTGGGCTAACCGGCGCCACCGGAGTAATAGCTCACGTTTAAACAATGCAGGCGCCACTCCCAGGCATACGCAATATTCCTTGCATACGCCGCTAGATAGCGCCAAATCAAACCGCATTGCAAGTTGCCTATAGTTCGCCAGACAACTAATAATGACACCTCCCGCGCTGCGCGAAGTTTCGCGTTTGAACGGTCCTTTTCAGATATTGTCACGGGTGGTGGCCAATAAACAATAAATAAACAGAAAGAAATAAACGTTTAATATGGCGAACTTGTGCCAAAAAACAAAAGGGTACAAAAGATAATAACGGAGCGTCGCGGGCGTCGAAATCGGCGTAGCAGCAGAGTCGAACGCTGGGCGAAAACTGACTGCAGATCAGCACGCGGAGTATTATGTACGCGCGTTGGGTTCTGGAACAATCGGCCTAGATTGTTCGGCGACTGGAACATTCAGAACTCGATCTGACGAGAATGTTCTCGAACTCACGAGAACGCAATGAGAGAACAAATAAAAGAGCATTCCACTGACTGGAATCGAACCCAGACTTTCTGCACGACAGTCAAGCACGGTAACCACTCGGCCACGCGCGCGGTCGCTCGCTGACGAGCGTGGCAATATGTAATCACCGTCGTGTACGTACAGCGCCGACCGTCAAAGGGTCAAATTAAACGCACCGAGTCCAATGATAACCGATTGCCACTCTGCGACCACGTGAAGATAAAAGACAATCCCGGTGACAGCGGGAAAACCCCCCCCAAAAAAACACTATTGTTCAGACTTCCTGTTAAGCGAACAGACTGCCCTAAAGGCCGCTCTTATCGCGAGCCATGCATCCACGGCACGCGCTTCACGTTATCAGGACATTGACACCGAACGCGCCCATAGAACAGGAGTCACAGTTGTTCATATTGAATTTTTTGTCCGCACGCTGGCTTGTGTAAATAGTATTTTTTTTTTTTGTTTTTAACTAATACATGGTCCAGGATATGTTTGCCACTCTACGAGAATCGATTCTTTCGGACAAGCAAAAGTATGAGAGGCGTGCTGCCGACGTTTGAGTAAACAAAAGAGATTGCTCGGAGAACCTAACAGGTGGACGTGTCATCAGAGAAGCCACCGCCAAGCAGGTCGCTCGAAGCGTCTACTCTCATGAATCAATAAGACCTCGTCGAAAAAATGGGCGATTGAAAATGCCATCTGTACATGATGCCAATAAGGAGTGATTTAATTTATGTATAATTACAATGCATGTGGACGATGTCATTTTTTGTTGAAAAAAGTAAAACAAATCTAGTAAGGTACGTTGCTGGGCTAGTTCGTTCATCTTAGTTAAACATATAATATAGGGCGAAAAAAAAGAGAGGGCCACGAAGTAAACAGGACAAGCGTATCTGACACGTCAATTGTTCCATTGCGCTTCGTCGAAATGAATGTCAGTTTTTGCGTGATCAGATACCGTCTTGATAGCTCTATGTGTTGCTGCTATGTGTATGTGTAAATGCTTTGCTTTTCTTCTGAGTTAAAATAGTTGAAAGTTGGCGCTTGTCCTCTTTACATCATGCCCCTGACGTTTTTTTTTTTGCGCCATTTTATATGTTTAACTAATACAACACATGTACAAAAAATTTTGTAATATATTTGTTATGTTTTTTTTGTTCCTAAATAGAAGGGCGCTGGTTGAAGTTTGAAAGATAACTAGGGCGGAAACCCATGAAGCTTCAAAACGAATAAGTGGTATACCTAAGGAATCTGTTTATAGTTTGTTTTACGTATTGTGCCACCAGGAACAACAGCTAGTTGCAACAAAAACACATGCAAACGTACAGAGTATAATCGCTATGTCAGGACGCATTCATCGCGTTCCATTGGATTAGTTTCACGTAGAACACTCAAACAAACACTTGAAATGTCATGATCTTCCACTTTACAAGAAACACCCATAGGCTTGTAGTGTTGGTAGGGTTGGAACTTAAAGAAAAACCTGCAAAATATTTTTCAACAAGGTAGAAAATCCTCTTTGCCACCCTTCCCATTTCCCCCTCTCCGACTTCTTAACTTGAAGGCGGAGGGATTCTTTTTGTTACTGCACCTTGAGCCCTGATAAGCTAAGCTAAGCGCAAAATGGGGGATTATCGGCAGGAAGAAATCGACCTCGCGAGTCCCCGTTCTTCTCCTTCTCCTTCTTCTTTTTCTTCCTCTTCTTTTTCTTCTTCTTCTTCTTCGCCTTCGCCTTCTTCGCCTTCGCCTTCGCCGGCAGTCACTGGCAGTCACCGTCGAGGAACGGACCAAGTAACATCGGAAACGGCGAGCCCGCACACTAAGCTGTTCCCGCAATCTTCTTCGGGGCTACAACAAGCGCGTCGAGCTTCGTCCGAGTGTGCTCCGCAACGCCAGGCTACACTTTTCCACCCGACTCTCTACCGTGTTCGTCGGGAACGCGTCAGGCAACATCGAAGGACTGTTCGACGGCGAGCTGGGATCAGTCGTACCACCTTACGTAGATCACTTGGTGAGTGCTGCTGTCTTCGCCTATTGACGCTACTCGTGCTGTGATCTGTGACCTGTTTCGCGGTAGACTTGGTCAAGCGCCAGGACACATCCCGTCTTCGAATTGTCCTCCGGTCACCTTGTTGACTTGTGCTTCTGCATCGCGTGTCATAATCCCCTTTCCGCCGATGGTCGATCTATGTCTTGTGCAAACTGTAAACACGCCTATCACCTAGGGCAAACATGCTCGGGTATTGCCTCGAAAACCTTTACGACTATGGATCAAGACAATAAAGACGTGTGTGTTTGCAAGACCTGCCGAACAAACAAAAAACGTCGCGGTGCTGATTCCCAGCCAGTACAGAATGAGGAGGCAGAAAACTTGCGCTCTGAGTCATTGCTTCTCCGGGATATCAGAAAGACAAAAAAAAAAAGACGTGGAATTTTCGTTAGCGCTGCATGCGAAAGTTGACTCTCTGCTCTTTTTGAAAGAGGAGTTCACGAAGCTCTCTAGGTCGGTTCAGCAGCTTAATGTTGCGGTGAAAAGTGTCCGAGAGCGGGACACTACACCTGAAGCTGAGATGAACAGCTTGCAACCAACTGTTCAGGCGCAGGCGAACCAGCTGAAGCAATTGCGAGATGAGCACAATGACATAGAAATGTACAGTAGAAATTCCAACCTGAAAATTGGGGGCTTGCCCTACAAACAAAATGAAAACTTGTGGGAGAGGCTAACTCAACTTGCCTCGCGGCTTGAGTTGCCAAACTTTTCGATCACCAACGTTCTGGCGGCTCATCGCCTTCCAGGCAAACCGGAAGCAATTCTGACAGTCCTTGTGCGTTTTTCATCGGTCGCCGCTAAAGAAAACTGATCCAACCCGCGCGGAAGGTTCAGCGGCTCCACGAATCGGGGGAGCCCTACCGAAGCTGTTCTTTAACGATAACCTTTCGAAACTAAACCCAGAACTGCTCTGGCAGGCAAGGACTACACTAAAGGAAAGAGATATAAGTTCATGTGGTCCAAGGGAGGCAAAATATATGTAAAAAAGCAGAAAACACAAATCTAATTCGAGCCAGCAGGCGAACAGTTATCGATGAGATTCTATGAATAGCTCGACTCCAAACGTTTCAGAATTTCCTGCCTTTTTTTTAAAGATAACTTTCGTCGAAATACAAAGCATGACTTTTCATTGTTAAATACAAACGTAAGAACTTAAGCCTTGGAAGTAGTGGGAAGATTTCAAAATTTTGGCTGAATCATTGGCAGGTTTTATTCATATTTTTGTTGTCACGGAAAAAATGTTACAGACGAACATCCAGATATGTTTACTTTGCTAAGTTATTTTTCATATTTTGCAACGCGACCACTAAGTAGGGCGGGGGCATAGCTATTTTTGTAAAATATATTTATGCCGTGTCAACTCTCGACATTGCACTTGCGCACGCAGAAGGCCTAGCCATTAAAGTGAGTCTTGGCAATTTTGTCTTCGTTGTGTTTACTTGTTATCGCCCGGCTTCCAATAGTGTTTAACGTTTTATATTCGAACTTGATGACATGTTGCAGCTGTCCGGGTCGACAGATCAGATTCGTCTGGTAGGAAACATGAACATAAACACCTTATGTGCTAGTAAAGTCTAGCCGTGTCGGATTACTTGTCGGTTCTATCTCCATATAGATTGCTATGTACAATACATGCTCCTACTCGGGAAGAGTTGGTAAATAACCAGGTGGTAAAATCGTATTCAGCGCGTGCACCTAATAGTTCTTTGAGCTTCTGCGTTATCACTCAACGATTAGCGGATAACTATTTTATGGCCTGTCGTTTTTCAACCACGTCATTCCTTTTTGTTTTACGACCTTCATACAGTGAGAGAAAAACCAATAAAATCCAGGCTGTGATAATCAATCATCGCAAGTTAGATGACCTAATCACTGGTTTTGATTGGTTAACGCTTCTTCAATATAATCCTCCTGATAAAGTGTACGAAAAGTTTTGTGAACAGTTAAAGATAGTTAAAAATCTCAGTCAACGAGTTTATATAAAGTAACGTAGAAAAATTACAACTGGTTAAATTTGAACGTTATTCGCGCCATGGCATATCGAGACTGGCTGTGGACGCGCCACAAACGTGCTCCGAAAATCCAGTCCTTAGCTTTAGATTACAGAGTTAAAAGAAATAGAGTGGCCGCTCTTACCCGTGTTAAGAAGCGACGGTACGTTTTACAACACTTCGATGAATCGGGGAGAAACGCGGCGAACATATGGTCTGTGATAAGTCACCTTTGAATACGAGGTAACTGTTTCGCTATCTTGTGGAATTTTGTTATGAATCCCACTGCAGTGACCGATAACGTTAATCATTACTTCGCACGGGCTTCGGAAAGCTCGTCATCGGTGCAATACACTCTAAAAAAAGCCCGTGCGTCTGCTTTTCCGCACAACACTTGGAGAGCCAATCACCGCAACTCACGGAGGCGGCTCAGCGAATGAAAATGCCGAAACATATGTTTCGACCAAAAAACGTCGTCTGAGTTGTGACATTAAGCAATGCGAGCGTGACGTTTTGCATTGCTTAATGTCACAACTCAGAGTGCGCTCTCTAATCTAAACATTTGTCTCGGCCTTTTCATTCGCTGAGCTGCCTCCGTGAGTTGCGGTGATTGGCTCTCCGAGTGTTGTGAGTGAAAGTGCACGCACGAACTTTTTTTAGAGTGTATAGCCATACGGCAACAGCCGGGTGGCGCCAGCAGAGTGAGGGCCGACGGTTAAACTCCGTCGCGTCGTAACTTGGCAAAAAGTGAACGATAAGCACCACACTGCATGCCGACGGCTTCGAAATGCGCGACGTATATGAGCGCAACGCACACATATTGGAGCATGACGCAGCGAAAAGCCTGATACTTCTCCGGAGCAAAGGCGCGCTCCCTTCATACGCAGTCACGTTCCCATTGGCCCGCCAGGGCCCTAGCTTTCGCTGCACTGGCATGTTACGCGATCACGGATTCCTGGGATACCCAGTATTTCTTGCTTTAGACACTAGGCTAAGCGGCGCCACCAGAGTGAAAGCTCAAGTTTGAATAATGCAGCGGCCACTGCCAGGAATACCAAATATTTCTTGCTTCAGTCGCTCGATAGCGCCGAACCAAAATGCATTGCAGGTTGCCTATGGCGGGTGCACGTTTACAGAAACATTAACATCATCAGCGTTTTTGCTTACTCTAGCCAAATGTGAACTTGCAAGAATAATATTTTGTTTTCGACATAATAAGCCACCTGGCATCGACGGATTGTCGGCATTTACGCTCCGAAGGAATTTCAATACTCTTGCTGGTATTTTACTCTTTGTGCTAAACGGCTTCTTGGAGAAATCGGCCATTCCAGAAAATTTAAAGACCGCTATGGTCAAGTCACTTTTTGAGGTAGGAAAAATAACAAGATGGAAAATTACAGGGCAATACAATATTGCCAATACTGTCGCAGATATTGGAAAATTTTCTTCTCGAAGGGAAGACGTCATCACTGGAAAAATGTGATATTTTGTTTAGCCGACAGTTCGGCTTCATTACAGGACGAGGTACCATACCTCTTTTGGTAGAATCTTCAGATATGTGCCATGGCGCGTTCGTACAAAATGTGTATAGCTGTGCTATTTCCTTAGGTATCGCAAAAACTTTCGAAACTGTTAACCATCATATTTTATTACAAAAGTTGGATGCGGTCGATTTTCGTGGGCCTTTTTCCTAGATTCTTAAAAATTACCTCTCCAATTGATCGCTAATTGTAGTATTAGGCGATAAAATTTAATGTAGCAGTAAATTTCAAATGAAGGCCGGTGTCCCCGTGGCTCATTTTTATCTCCTTTGCTTCTTAATTAACATTTTTATAAATGATTTCGCTTAAACGCTAACAACTGTACTGTGTTCCAATACTCAGATGATACGGCTCTGCTTTAAAAAATACCTGCGCTACGAAAAGGCAATGAACAACCTACCACGTAATGTAACCGAACAAATGTGGCGGTAATCTCAAAATGGCATTTCCGTAAATGTGCAAAAGACAAAGCTGATTTGTTTCAGAAATCCTTTAAAACCAGAGTGATTGGCATCCCTCTTTTTTTCATAGTCACGACTGTTCTCCGTGTAACTGCTCTACGGTTGAATATGTAAAGTATATTAAACATATCAGTGTTTTTCTTACAGTGACATGTCATGGCAAAGTCACTTACCTTAGGTGTGCAGTAGCTTGCGTAGCGCAGCCCGTTTTATTTTTTAATCTCAAAAGTATTGTTAAAGTTGAGATAAAGAAAACAGTAGCTCAGGCTCTCCCTTACAGCATACTCAGATATTGTATAACTGTCTTCGCTTACGTTTCACAGCATTGGCAGAGCCGTGTTTACAGTTATACTGAAGAACGCATTAAAAACGTATTGCGTACAATTCTTCCCTTTTAAGTGTATCAGATATTTTTCGTCACGTTGGCCTTCCTTCTTTTCGTCCTTTATTTGAGCAGACGGTGGTGACACGGCATTTCTGGAATCGTGAATATAAAATTGAGCATGTTTCTCCATGATTGTGAAGAAAAGGCCTACGTTTTACAGTGCCTTGGTGTTCAACGCAATACGGTACGGCCAGACGCTGTGTGTATGTTCCCGATATTTTTAATTATTTACCGGAATAGATATTTTCCGTGACTTCCAAAAGAAAATTAAAAGAGGCTGTAGGGCTGCTATAACGAATGTCAGTTTTTTTTTTTTTAATAGGTTTTGATGTGCGCTCCTTTCCTGATGTTCTTTCATGTACCGAGTGTGTCTGGCTTGTTTTTTCTTTTGTTTCTGAGTGGGATATCTGTGTTAATACTGTGCAAATGTTACTATGAATTATGTCTTGTTTTTGTATACCTGGATTTTTCGGTTTTGGTATTATTGCATTTTTCTTCAACTTTTCTTCAACTAGTTATTGTCCCTCTAGCCGATGTTGCCGGGCCAAGTCATACAAGTCTGTTACAGACTTCGTCGGGGCTGTTTTGATTGTATTAAGCTTTGTTTGAAATCAAGATATGAATAATATTATTATTATGATTATTATTATAATTTGAAATTGAAGTTCTTAGTATACAGCTTTTACGACCATACGTTTGCCAATCTGGATAACATCTGTCAGAACCTTCGTTTATGACAAATGCAAATTCATATACAGTAGAGCAGTATAGATAAAAATGGCAAAGGTCGATTAATTTCAATAAACTGTTAAAATTATGGTTGAGGATGCACATTGGAATCCTCTGATGCTCTTTACTGAGTATTTAAAATAGCAAAAACACTAACGAATAAGCAAACTCCATAAAATTTATCGGCTGATGGTCACTTGACTGTAGTTACACAGACAACCTCCTCAAATATCGATTTTCTTAAACTGAAACCAGAAAACTCGATTTTTCAAATCGCAGCAATATTTCAGTACAAAAAATCCTCGCACAGACATGAACAAAATGTATACCGTAATATCCTGAAAGATGCCCCGAACGCCGAAAGATAACGCATTCCTATTTTTGATATAATTTTCTTTTTTTTTTTTAATTCTGGAAGATAGGTTACTCCTTGCAATTGCAGTGCCCTGGCCAAGGGTGACGTTTCCCGAGATGCGGCTCGTTAACTACGACGGGAGATAAGGAAACATCCTGACAAGGAGGTCTATGCTCCATCGCACCTCAATGTTAAGAAGTGTTGCAAATCACAAAATAAAAAATCGAATTTTTCTTTATTAGCGCTTACCGGAAGCTAGCCTACTCCTTATTCTGACCCAATTTTTTCTCCCTTGTGAGTGGGCTATTTCTCGGGATATTACTATAATTAATTTTCACAACGTATAAAATTATAAAGACATCCAGAAATAAACTTAATTAAAATGTTTTATAGTTAAAGGCATATTAAAAAAAGGTAATTCGTAAATTATGTTGAGAGCTCTATAGTTGGAGATTACATGGACTTTATGAAAAAAAAAGTACGCATTGCAATCAATTCTAAAAAGCGACCTCAGATAAAGCTATCCAGTAAAGGTACAAGCTTAAAGAAACAACCTAACGTCTAAAAAAAAGTATCTTCAGCTACGGTATGTCCTAAAAATGGAGTGCTTCTTTTCACCGTTCAAACGAACAACAAATCATCAAACGATCTCTCCGCTTTAATGCAGCGCTAGGGGGCCGGACCAGATGACCAAGTGTCAGAGCTTTATGTTATCTGGTTTGAAAAGCTCTAAAGGACTTTCAAACATTTCTCATTTCCTCACCGATAAAAAGAAATCAGGTTCGTTCCTATTTTCCGACGCCTCTCATCTTCAAGAATTGAAGGACTTCGCCAGCCGTTATTGTTCATTAAAAATTGAAAAAAAAAGTTACCCAAAATTTTGCATCAAATTACGACAATCTGAAACATCGGCATTTGTTTCGAACCTAAAGTGCCTGATTGAGACGAAGACTGAGCGTTGGGCAATATATAATATATTTTTATATAGGGGGTCGGGGGAGGGGGGTGATACGAAAACACTGCAATTTATGTTTCAGAGCCAGCTTGCACATTTAAGATTAATAAAGCCCCTGTTAAGAAAACGGTCTCGCGAGTCATACGGATCAAAAGGATAATCTTGACAGCACCAATGATGCTTAATAGCGTGTGTTCCAAAAAATAATAAAAAATAAAGGGCGAAACATTTTGAGGCCGGTGAAGTCTATTTTAGCTGCCTCAACCAGTGCAACTAACTTCAACTTCATTTTAAAAATACGTGGTAGAAAAACGAGAGAATGAAGAAGGGGACGAAAGCGTTGGTTAAATGGCTGAAATACCGCGAATACTATAGAGAATGGTTTTGAACACAATATATTAAGCATCGTCCGTTCCATAAAAAGGTTCCCCTCTTCATAAAACAACTTCGAAAAAGATGATTCAAAGGCGCTAGAAAACCAAACCAATACACGATAAAATAATTATTCGCCGAGAAACTGATGTAGAGGAGGAGAGGAAAGCGAGCGCGGACGTCAGAACCCTGAGATCTGGTGGGAAGCATTAGTGAGTGGGCCTAAAGCTGGGCAGCCTTTTTCTCCACCGCACTCGTCGAGCGCGTTAGAATGTGGAACTACAGTGGCTTTAAGGGGGTAGTGTAGTTATCGCGTAGCCTCCACCATGTATCGGGAACGGCCGCTCCTTGGAAGACGGTGTAGGTGGCGCTTCGATCTGCAGCTCCGTTAGGGTGCCTTTATCGGCCGGTAGATAGAGGCATTCTAACATGCTTCATAACTAATATAAATACCTCAAAAACAATTATTTATTTCCAGTGAACTTCCAAGAACATGGTTTTTGTTCGAAGGTGAGTAAAAATGTGAAACTAGCAGACGACAGTGTAGTCGACAACTGAGTCTGCGATCGGCCGGAGCTGACCAAAGCCAAGCTAGCGAAGCGGCCAAGCCGGAGCCATAGCCGGAATGACGGTGCTGCAAGCGCCAGCGCCACCCCCGGCCGTCTTCCAACGCTATGCCGCTTCTCCAGTTTTGTTCGTTACACTACCCCTTTAAGCCACTGTAGTGGAACTCTGGCATCTGGCGTTTGGATTTCGCATTTGACTTTGTTCGACGAGTGGAATGGAAATAGAGGGAGTCCTTGACTTGACTGCGCTCGTCGAACGCGTCAGGACGCGCAACGCCGGTGTTATCTTCAGTGGCGTTCCTAGGGTCAGAGGCACCTTGGGGGGTTGCCCGCGGTAACACCCCCCTCAGCCCTCCCCCCCCCCCCCCCCAACTCTCGCGACCCATCCCGACCCCCCCTCCTTTTCACTGCCCTGGTGTATCCAAAACGGTCTCCCCCCCCCCCCCCCTCCGCCTCCCCCTCCCATCAAGTCACGCCACTGGTCAGGCTTATGGCTCTCGCATTCAAAGGCGTTCGGCGAATCATTCCAACCAAAGCTCGGCGTTCCGCAGTCCCCGAACGCTCTCGTCTCCTTATCTCCCTCAGTTCTCGGAGCATGATGTCTATAACAATCACAACAGGAGGATATTTATCAATTTATTGATTTCATCATAAGTAGCTGAACCAACTAACTTTGATGTAGTTTGTATGAATAACCAGGGATGAGCACGACTTTTAAAGAGCATCAAGTGCGAACGACAAAGTTAGAAAAAGTCAGTCATTTACCTTGGAGGTTCAGGTGACTAGAAGTTACACTGCTTAGATATAACATACACCCTGAGTGACTAGTCTGTTGATCCAAACTATTTTTCGCGCATACAATTGAACTACTCACCTTTTCAGTCAGTATCGACGTCTTTGTTCAGGTGATATGTTGTGACATACAACCCTACTTTACAGGCAACGATCCGTGAATGAGTGGTACTCCGAAAAATCTTGGTTGAGCGCTACGGTCATTGATAAGAGGGTGTTAGCTTTCAGGCAATCTGTCGTAATCAAGTGCAGGTCGCTCCTTTGCTCGATAAAGCGTTCATTTCCTCTTAGGCTGCCAAGTCTATCAGATTCTGGTGAAGAGGGGAGATAATAATCGACAGCAAGGCTTGAGCAGCGGTTATAACTGATTGTATGTGAGTTTCAATAACCTTTTACCTGTGATACCCGAGCCTGAATGTTTTGTCGGCCAAGCATATAGAATATAGGCTACACATAATGGAAGTCTATTTCACTCTATATTTTCGGTGGTTTGATCCCAAATAGTTCGACCATTGAGACATACCATAGTAAAGGTGCCCTTCTTATTCATACAGCATATGGTACGAATATTCTTGTGCCAATTTTCAAAAATGGCTGTATAGAAGTTCTGCGGTATACTAGCAAAGGATGTTCTACGGTCTCGAATAACATATTGAATAGGTTTTCAGTAGACAGATTACAACCGTGTGGAGCCAAGAGCACTTAATCTGGCACCTATAGATTAAAGCACTCCTTGGTTTGTTGCAGCATTACCAATTGCAAGCGGGGAAGGCAGCCACTCTGCTGTAAGCAACTCAGACTTCAGACAACACTCATCGCTTTTGGTGTCAACGCCATAAATTAAGGACGCATAGAACGATTTTTTATCTCTTTCACAAAACTACTTTCAAAAGGAATCCTTGACGCCTCAGAAGCAAACTTGATTATTTCTGTAATACTTCAACACACAATATGGGTTTCGAAAACAAAAAACACAACTTTGCCAATGAAAAAAAGTTTTCGGGGGATCGGTGGTCGAGTGGGCTGAAGCGCACACCCAGCTCGACGCGCGTGGAGCGAAAGCTCGCGCTGCAGAGCCCAGGGATCCTGTGTTCGAGCCCCACCCCTGCCCGTTTCGATCTGGATGAGCATCGTACCGGCGTGCGGTCGTGTATCACTACTGCGTGGTGCACG
This sequence comes from Ixodes scapularis, assembly GCF_016920785.2. Lineage (NCBI taxonomy): Eukaryota > Metazoa > Arthropoda > Arachnida > Ixodida > Ixodidae > Ixodes > Ixodes scapularis. Next base: position 20,765,246 of record NW_024609835.1, read on the forward strand.
TTAAAGACCCCAGGCTAGCGGTTGTACTGCACTGGCTAAATTGCTCATCTACAGCGAGTGACTCGTCGCAACTTTAAAATGGCTGACCAACGACTCGCTGTATAAATATCTCCACAACCCCCTAAAAAAAAAAAAAAATTCGGATAGCATTTATTAGGTTTTAGACAATATTCAAATCGCTATCGAACTGTTTCTTGACCTATCCCGAGAGTTTGATACTATAAATTATTCAGTCATGTTAGCAAAGCTGTTCAGAATTGGTTTTAGGGGGCCATTTCATGCCGTTTTCAAAAGGTACCTTACTAACAGATTTCGAATGGTGAAGCTCAATGGTCAAACAAGTGTTCAAATTAAAATGAAGTTTTGTGTTCCACAAAGATCTACACTGGGTCCTTTACTCTTTGACATATATATGAATGACATAGGTCACCTGAAGCTCAAATCAAATTAACTTCAATACGCAGATGATACTGCATTAATATTACCACACGAACGATAAAATCTCGCTGCTCCTATATTTTAAAGCGATATAGTACAATTAATGAGCTGGTTCGCAAACAATTGTACTTTTGTCAATCGCAACAGCACTGAACTCATGTGTTTCCGAAGCCCTCATAAACAAGTTCCGTTTGATGATCCGGTATACCTTCATGATCAACATTGTGATCAGTGCGACTGCGAAAAAATGGATACTGTTAAAACAACACCCTACCTTGGTTTACATTTCGACGAACACGTTTTATGGAGTAATCACATTGATCATGTCATACAAAAACTTCGCGTTGTTTCTACATATTTATATAGACTTAAAAGTGGATGTGACGCCAATCTGAGGCGTGAGCTGTACCTATCTTTGGGGGAATCTGTGATACGTTACGGAATTACTATATATTAAACATATCCTATATACAAGCCACACAAAATTGATAGTATCATTAATAGATGTGTTAGCAATATACTAGATGGGCCAAGACATGAATTAAAGGAATCTAAGGAAAGGAAGAATGCAGTCGGATTATTTTCGTTTGAAAATATTTTTAAATTTGTCGTTTTAACCAGCCAATATTTTTCGAAAGAATTCAAAGAAATACCCAACAGGATAAAAACACTATGCAATTCCAAACATATATACAAACTACGGGAAAAAACAGAGAAACTATTATGTTCCTGCAATATTGATTAGCTTGCCTAAAGGCGTCTTGGGCCTATCTAAGAGGCAGATGTATAATTAAATAAGAGTGGGGTTTTTTGTCGAACTGAAAGGCTGAACAATGAGGTATTGCGTAAAAGCTTAGTGTTTTCTATCGAGTGTTTCTTATTAAATACGAGTGGATTCTTGTCATAATGTGTTTAAGTTCACAATGTTTTTTTTGCAACCATTCATTGATTGTCATTGGCGCACTGGGTGTTATTTGACAGGTGAGGTTTCTACTTGGGGGTAAATTTCGCTGTTTAACCTATTATTTTGAGTGTTTCTTTCATGTTTTACTTACATTTTGCTATTATTTATGTCTACACGATGAAAATGTTTGTACTGCCATGTCCCGCATACAAGTGTACCTACGCTTAAGCGGGCAGGATTGCATGAGAGTTCTTTCTAAAATCAAATAAACTTATCTTCACGTTCATGTCGGCTCCTGACACACTGCATAACTCTTTTATGTGCTTGAGAGAAAATTGTTGCTTGGGCTGTGATAAACACTGAATGCTCATATTATCGGCGTAGGTTTCAACCTTTATAGATGTCGCAGCAATTTTGCCTCCCCCCCCCCTCCCTGGCTCCCTCCTCATTTGATTTCCGCGTGTAAAATTGCCTTGCAAAAAGGGTCAAAGCAAAGTTAAAATAGTACGAGTGACATGAAACAGCCTAGACTTAACGAAAGAACAATCCTATTAATGGTGATTTGCAACCGTAAATTAAAAAAAGCGAGTCGTTATGTTTTTGTACCATGGTTTTCATAGCTCAATAATATTTTGTCCGCCACGAAATGTTCTTTAAAGTGAAATAAACAGTGATACTTTATTTAACTACTTTTTTAATCAACTTCGCTTACAGCTATTGGCGCTTGCGTCGCATTTGCTGTTTCAGCTGCATGTGTGTGATACAAAGATTTTGAAGAAATTTTCTTTTTTTCTCAACCTTTACGTTTAACAATTACCAACCATTGCTAGCAGCGCACACTCGAACAGCTTAGCTAGTAGTTTCGGGAGAAGATTATGATCTGCCGTCGGCAAAACTGTTTGTCGACAGTCATCCGCCAAGCGCGTGTTCTCGTTAATAAATATTTTGTGATTTAAAACTCTCACGGACTGTCTCATGGACGGCGAAAGATACTGGCTCTTCAAAAATATCTGCATAAACTTGACGGAGAACTGCGCTTGTTCCACCGAATACGCTTCGGCAAAAGTCTCCAAAAATGAACCCTCTCAAGGTTACTTTAGGGGCGCTATTGACTTAATTATTGCGCGTGCATTACCAACAGTCACTTCTTGGTTTACCAATTATGTAGCTGTCGTTTCAGCGGTGGACAATAGTTTAAGGCTGCTGCAATGTATTCTCATTAAAGGGACATTGATCCATTTGATTACATTGTGTACGTGTGCCTGGACGGCACGTGAACACGTTAAAGAAAATTGAGCGCGATTCAAACGATCCAATTCTCAATCGGCAATTTTTGGGAGGAGAAAAAAACGAATTTGAGCATCAAGATGTGTTTTGCCAGCTGGGCGTTCATATATCATTTACAAATAAAAAAACCTAGAGAAGAGAAGCTCTCATTGTCCCTCTAAAGTTCTGCTTTTGTTTAAAATGTAAAAAAAAGAACATGTATGAGCTCTCGCTCAATGTCGCCTTGCAGAGTCACAAGAGCATCTCCTTCCATGATCTTATATCTTTAGCTCGCCCAGGCGCTTTCGTTTTAAAAAGAAAACTTGCTTCAATTCCCGATCTCGCTTCAGAGCTCATATTCTGCAGCGAATGATTTCCTCACTGCCGTGTTCTTGGAGCTTTCACAAAATATTAACCTTGCATTTCTTTAATGTAATTGGAAACTAGACCTGCGGTTTGATTTTCAGCCAGAATAAGTATATTTGGCGGTTCAGAAAGGACGCCCTGTTCCGTTGGTGTTTTTTTCTTTCTTTCTTCGTTTGCTTAAGTTTCTTAAGTTTGAATTTCAACAGTTGCTAATCAAGAGTTTAATTTTCAACAGTTCCCAGTTCAGTGCATTTTTTTCAAATTATTATCGGTTCATTTTCTAATTAGCTTTTTCATCTCATCAAGCATCTCATCATCTCCAAGCGCGACTGTGTTAAGCTTCCACCACTGTCACCATAAACCCTGTGTGAATAGATTATCCTTTCCAAACCTCACAGAAAAAATGGCGTGGTCCAAAAAAGCTTCGGTTTCAACGTAATCCCGAGGTCTATTGGAAAATGACGATGGCGAGATTAGAAACCATGTACACATTACATATACGGGGCAGAGAGGAATCAATATCGTGACTGATAAAAATAGGCACTCGAATAAAAAAAAAGGGAGAGTCTGGATTTTAACATTCATTTATATATAAATTCTGCTAAGCTTCTTTTTGAGGTGGCGCCAAGAAGGGATGGTGCATTTTCTCACAGAAAAATGGATAAAAAATTACCTGCAATGAAATGTACTAAATGCTTAATAGTAACATAGAAATTTTAATGTATATTCTAATAGCTACATTATTTCGGGAACTTCATTTACATGTCCTCTGTTTTAGGCCGTCGTCGCTCGGTAGTTAAAGCTGATCCTCGCGAACGTTGCGAGGGTTAATTAAAGCACGTGACGTAGCATTTCTGGTTCCCTCCTCTGATGATTCTATGGTCTGGAAAAAAAGGAAACATATGCGATATTTCTTATACAAAAAATCGCCCTGTATAAAAATATTAAGGCAAACAGAAACAAAGGAAAAATATGCGATATTTCTTTACTAGAAATCGCACCGTATAAAAATAATAAGGCGGGCGTGAAGGCTGTACATAAATATTAAATCAGACGAACTTGTGCCTGCAATCAAAACTAAGGGGCGTCATAGGTCATGCGTCGGCCACGAAAAAGCGACTGCAAACTTCTCCTAGCCGCGATTTTTTTAAATATATATACAGGTATATTGTTAACACATTCTATACTCCAATTTTTTAAATTTTTTTTTACGCTGAATCCCGGAATAAACGAGGAACAAGAAAAGGAAGCCAATCTGAGGAAGTGTGAGTGCCACGTTTTTTTTACAAAACAGTTTTAAGTTTAGACCCGGTTGAACAGAGGATAGACGTAAAAAGATGCAATCTAAAAAAAAAAAAAACACTGATAAATTGACTGTGCCTTCTTAGATATCAAAATGGAATCAAATATCAAGCGCAGCTTCTGAAGTTGTGGTTTCATAGCCCGTTATTTTAGTATTTTAGTAACAAAACATTCAAAGTAAGATATAAATATGGTCAAGGAAAGTTGCAATACTTACTGAAGGCAGTAATTTCAGTTTCCGCCAAACACCTAAGAACACATCACTTGTGAGATGTAAACGATGCTTTGCATTCTTGTGACCGCCTAAAACAAAGAAAGATTAGTATGAGATTAATTCCGGTTGCGAGCTAAACGACGTGAAAAAAACGTCAACAGACTAAAAGTGGCATGCTGGCTGAAATATGAATTTCATTCTTATTTCAAAGGCCGTGTGACCTAACGCACGCACGATTCACCAGGTCGTTACAATAATCGAAAGCAGCATGCTGGGCTGTTTGAATATCTACCTACGATGTTTGCAGCGCGCCTAATGTTGCACTCTGCATCCTTGGAAGCCTCCGAATAGAAGCGGCGCCGTAAAGTTTTCGAAATAACAATTTCTTCAATGAGTAATTAGCTTGAAAGACCACGATAAGATTTCCACCGCTTTTCCTATGGCCTTTACAATGCATTCCTCTTACAGCAAGGTGCCATTACCGTTTGCATTGGTTAAAAAACACGAAATTGAGCTTCCCACTGCATCGTGCAGAATTATATATACAGGGTGTTTCACAAAACGTGGACAAATTCGATATTGCGAAAACTACGTATTGCACCAACAAAAGGTTAGTGTCGTTTTGGTCCCAGGACAGGGGCCTATTTAGGCAAGTTATTATGTTTCGGGTAAATAAATTGTTAATTATTTTCGCGTATTTATTTTTTTAATATTTTGTTTAAGGGCAAGGCCCCGACGGCACCGCACCCCGTGGAGAAATCGTGTAACACACCTCTGCTGCGCTGTCCTCGGGCAACGCAGCAGAGCCTGGTTCTTTGCCCACGGGGTGCGGTGCCGTTCGTGCCGAGAAGCGCTTCAATTGCAAACCCAAACTTAAAAACCCGTCGAAATTGTGAGGTTTTTCAGAAAGCCGTAAAATACCGCGCATGACTTCTATGGTTTTGAAATTTGATGATTTAGTGTTTTTCAATGATGCTCAGTAAGATTCTAATTGAAACCATGCCCCTAAACTAGATATTAAAAACAATAATTACACGAAAATAAGTAACAGCGTAATTATCCCGAACTTTTTAATAATTTTCCTAGATAGGCCCCTGGCGTAGGAGCTGAATGAAACAAGCCCCTTTTTTGGTGCGATGTGTAGTTGTACATATATATATATATAGGGCATTTCAGGAAACGCATGCCGAATCGCTGCTGCAAAATCTAAGCATCGCACAGAAGCATCGCACAGGTTGATGCCGTGGTCGTGTCTGCTCAAGAGACCATTTAGAAAAAAATATAATGTTTAGAAAAAAATAGTTCTTTTTTTAAATTTTTACCACGTAAATATTCATTTGTTCATTTAGAGGCCATAGTTTTAATTAGAAACTTACTGGCATCATCAATAACCCCTATATCAACCCTTTTAGACAACTATAAAGCATGCTGAGCATTTTACCATGTTTTGGAAAACCCTTCAATTCTGACCCGTACTCTGGTTTCGGATTCTTATCCAGGCGCATGCTGCCGGCAGCTGTCCTGCCCTCCGACGGCTGAAGCGCGGAACCAAGGCCAGCCCCAAAGTCAAAGCTCAATCTTGCAATGTCATACTTTTTCGAACAGCGAGGCGTTCCTTATCGCCTGGCCACGAGCGCGCGCAACATTTCTTTGTTTTATACGAGAGAGGAGGGCGGGCGGGGCGGGCGGGCGGGCGAGACTGGCGAATTGTCTGGGCCTTGGTTCAACACCTCCTAGAAAAAATGCCGTAGCGCTCCAGGTGGTTACATGACAATATCGCAGAAGGAAGGCCATGGCACAACTACCTGAGAAAATACCTGGTATCGACGTGAAAAAAATTTCTTGTCGAGCGGCGCGGTGGTCCTTGTGCGCGCTTGTCCGGCCTTAATACACATTTTAAACGCGCAGTCTTGTGCAATTTATTATGTATATAATATAAACGTAATAGACAACGCGTTACCAAGGTTTAAAGTACGAGATTTATATTTATGCTTATCCCCGTAACCGCGGGACTAGTTGCAGTCCCGCAGCTCTCCACACTTTCCGAATGAACCGGCTCCGGTGTGACATCTTCCCTCACACGGGCTCCGATTCCGGTAAATTTGCGTTGTGTGTGAGCTGCTGACTGTCTGGAAAGGAACGCTGGGGCATTTCAGAAGACGAGGGAACCGCAAAAAAATCCAATCATCGCCGCAGGGAGCGCACATTTGCAATTAATGGGTTAGCAACGTTAAGTCCTTGTCCACACTGTTGCCGGTGCTGTCGTGTGTGGTTGTATTAAGACTTCTTTCCTTCCCGTCGTTTCTCTGTCGTCCCCGCAATCTCGGATAGCTTTTTTTGTGTTCGCTTAATACTACGACATTTACGTGGATTCGCGGACCAAGTCCTGCTACGGATTGAGTGACATGTGTGCCAACTAGTCAGCGATGATACTAGTCGATTATCGATAGACCTCTCTCTCTACAAAAAGAGACTTCTTGGAGTTCGTGTTGAAATATTTTCGTTGCAGATATCGCGGGACGTATGGATACTATCGACAGGTGAGACACAACTTATTTAGGGGTTTTCTTGGTCATGTAGGAAGCGAATATGCTGCAGCCGATTTTTCATTTATTTAATCTCGTGATAGAATGGAATCTCATTCTTTGTCGTTATCCGTGTGTTGTTGCGTCGACATTATAAATATGCGTGATAACCTAGTTTTTACTGGAATGTAAATAACAAGTTTGTTTGATTATTGAAATTCTGGTGTTGGTGCTTATCTGTTTATTTATGCTAATTTTATTTTATGGCCTTTACCCCGTTTATACTAGAATCTTAACTGTATTAATTAAGGTTACAGTATTATTGTGTACAAAATAAGTTATATTTTGTTCTAAGGTAGCTCGAGCCCATAGAAAAAAGTAAATTATTTGACTGTTATTGGTAAGTTTAGTACCCCTGCCACACGGAAAAGTTAATATATTTTCAGTAAATGATATGGGAAATCAGCTCGCTGTCTTGAGTGATTATACGAGCGTCGCAAGCTAATTTGTCAACCCCATAATTCAATTCGATCAAAATTACATTAATTTTGCCATGTGGCCGGGGTATAATGCAAGAATTCAGTGACTGCGCGCGATAATATCGCTTACATGCTCGAAAGTGAGACTTGTCTTGCCCTGTCCGCGTTGACCACGTCTACCTGATTTATAACTCTGATCTGTTTTGCTGTGTCAAATCACTGCGTGTATAGCCATTTCGTCGAAGTATTTCTGTATAAAATATGCATTCCTAAAACAATAGTTGCGTGACTCAGTGTTTTCGACTTAAAAGAATTGCAGTTTTTTATAGACGTCTGATACGCATACCTCGTGCCATTTCGTACCAATCATTTAGCAGTGTAACAACTTTCCAGTGTAATGAAATGTTTTCTAGCCCCGTTGCTATGTGCAGCTCTCATTTTAGCTAATATAAGACACGCGTATGTGACTGAAAGCGCGTTACGACGGTCGATCCACGCGCGTTGCATTCGCTTCGACGGGCGCCCCGATGGCCTTCCTTTGCGACGTCACGAGAAGAGCGCTACGGCCTTAGTTTCTATGAGGTGTTGCTTGGTTCCGCGCTTCGGCCGTTGGACGGCAGAACAGCTGCCGCCAAGATGCGCTTGGATAAGAATCTGAAACCAGAGTACGCGTCAGAATTAAAGGGTTTTTCAAAACATGCTAAAATTCTCGGAATGTTTTATACATGTCAAAATAGAGTTGATAATGGCTATTGATGAGACCCAGTAAGTTTGTAATTGAACCTATGGCCTAACAATAAACAGATAAAAATCGATTTCTAAAAAAAAACAAAAAAACTTTTTTGTAGCGTTATTATTTTTCCTAAATAGGCTCTTGGGCAAACGCCAACACGGCATCAACCTGTTTTTTTGCGATGCTTAGTTTTCGCAGGATCGATTTTGCTTGCGCTCTCGAAACACGCTGTATATAGATATATATGTATAATGAGTTCATTTACACTGTAGCGTGTTTTATGAGCACTGACATTGGCGATACTCGAAGTAATTGAGGTAAGATGTAATCGAAGCTTACAAAAGATGTTTGAAAGTGGCCAATTTTTCAACTGCGACTGATCAGCCATCAATGGATTTAAACTGCACTCTAAAAAAATTCTGTGCGTCTACTTTCACGCAAAACACTCGAAGAGTCAATCAGCGCAACTTACGGAGGCAGCTCAGCGAATGTCGATGCCGAAACATATGTTTAGACCGAAAAACGCAGTCTGAGTTGTGACATTAAGCAATGCAAAACGTCACGCTTCCATTGCTTAATGTCACAACTCAGTCAGCGTTTTTTGGTCTAAACAGATGTTTCGGCATCGACATTCGCTGAGCTGCCTCCGTAAGTTGCGGTGATTGGCTCTCCGAGTGTTGTGCGAGAAAGTAGATGAACATACTTTTTTTAGAGTGTGCGAACGAAATAAAACATTGTGTATTTCTTGCCGTGCGTAGTTGTCCTTAAAATGTATATATTAAATACTTCAGACTGTACTTTAATTTTACTCTGAAAGTCCCTACCCAAGCCACCTGGGCATATATGGGTCTTTCGAAGTTTTTTGCTAGATCACCACAGCTCTCAGTAACTCAGTCCTTGAATCGATTTGAGACCGGAGGGTTGTTGGCGCCGAAAATGAACTACGCACTGAGAGAAGTATTGCTTTTGATTTTTTGTTTTAAAACTAAAATCTGCCCTTTCATCTATATATAGCAATATTGTAAAATTTAAAATTACTTTAAAAAAAAATTGCCTCGATAATTTTGGTAAACGCGGGAAGCACAGAACGTGTAGTGCGTGTATATGTGTGGGTTATGAATTGCTATGCTTGCTTGCTATGGGCGTTGAGTGGTGTCACATACGCTGCACACGCGGTCGACAACAGCGTGTCGATTTTAAATTATCGAGTCAATATTGAATTACATAGGAATTTGACTGTATTAATGAGAAGTCTTTCGTGGGTACGTCTAGGTAGGGCTTCGATTTCTCGGTGCTCTTGGATAGCAAGGAGGGAGCGTCTTGTTTTAACTCAAGTAATCGCGAGGGGAGCCTGTTTTTCGCGCTTTTTACGCTATCGATTGACTTTTGTCAGACGTTCTGACGTAATACGCCCGCTGCGCGATTCCATTCGTACGTCACCACTCACCCCCCGATGTCGTGAGTCCACGTGGCGAGCTACGTCTCGTGGGGAACCAGCTGTACGCACTCGCGCACGGCTGCTATCTCTATTCTCTACTCCGCTTCACTTTAGGTCCATCCGCAGTGAATACTGTAGGATCAAGCGAAGTCGATCAAGCATCGCCGAAAGTGCATCGACACGACGCTCATCTCTGTGTGTTTGCTATCGCCCACTAAGCCAACCATGCGCAACGAAGGCGCCGTTACCCTGGGATTTTTTCTCGCCGTAATCGGTTTACTCAATAATAAAAAAAGCAAAAAGAAAATCTTTATTGGATCTATTGAATTGTAGCTTTGGCTGCGTTCGGAATTCAGCAAAATTGCGGTGGACTAAGTATGATCGCCGACGATCACCTGCGGAGTATGTAAGTATGCTGGACAACGTATGACTCCCCCTCGGACGGTCGCCAGGAGACCTTGTATGCAGACCGAGTATGCTGAACTAACTGTCATTGGCCGCGGACAGTCGCGTGTTACCGCAGGCGACCGTCGGCGGCATCCTTAAGCAGGGAATACATTAGCGGAAAAAAGGGCGCCGCGCACTGATTCCTATAGCAACAGCCCAGGACACCCTGACGTGGACCTATGCTAAGGTGCCACGTCCCAGTGTGCGCGCAAGTTGCCATGGAAACTGCAGCGCGGCGCGCGTTTTTGTCGCTCATGTGTTCCCTGCTTTAGTCCGGTTGCTCGCGCTCTGGTTCACTTCCTGCTTGTGGCAATAAAAACAAAACAAAAAAGACTCCCACTTGTGGCGCCGAGCCACGATGTCAGACTGCGGATCGCAAGGATTGGGGTTAGATTCGTGCTGAGCTCCTTGTAAACGTCTGGTTTTGTTTATTCGTACCTCGTTATGATCATGTGCGAATCTCTGTGACTAATTATGGCTCCGATGTGCTTTGGATGCCTACGAATCGCCTGTTTCGAGATTCGCACCCATCATGTTGCCTCGGCCTGCGTGTAACGCTTCTTCTTTACATTCGACGTTTCACATTTTTTTATGAAATACAGCCGATGAACAGATTATCTGTTAATATTATCAACGTCAATACACGTGAACAAGCAATATAGTAAAAACATAAAATGAGCGAAGAACTTCGTTTGTGGGTTTGCGGTCTTCTCGTTAAAAATGGTTAGTTGGTATAAAGGTCTACCCATTGTAATATTTTTGTTTGAGACCAAATAAGTGTCTCTATAATCAATCTGGTGAAAAATAAATGAAAGCCGTTTACAACTCCCTGTAACGCCGAATTAGAGCGCAGCTCTTGAGGAGGAGGAGGGAAGGGTACCGGGCGGAGGGTATAGCCCTCCTCCTCCTCCCCTCATAATTCAACCTCCTCCCCTCGGGAGGGGGGTCACGCGGCCTCACGGTTACGACGACGGCGACGGCGACACCGCTCAAGCCGGAAACGGGCGCCTAAGAGCTGCGCTCTAAAATTAGCCATACCCGAGATGGATGCAAAGAAGGAGGACAAACACAACCTTTCTAGCAAACGACGTAGGAGCGTGTCCAAATGGGTGACGTTGCAAGGGTCGAGATGTCAGTATATATGAAATGTGGGTATAACAATTTGTGACTCTTTTTGACAGGGCGCGTTTATCCTCCATTTTTGTTTCCTGTCTTGGGACTTAGTATTTGCAATGACAACCAGCTCGCCTCCCTTGTAACGTTGTCTTAAGCATCTCTGCGATGATAGATGAAAACTTACCTACCAAAAAATTTAGTATAACTTTGCACTATCCGGATTACGGAACCGGAAATTTGTTTCTGGAAACCCGAAATCCAGATTGCATACAAAGGAATAATTTCTGAAAGCCTAAAATGCAGATAGAGTCCATATAGAATCCAGATAGATTTCCGGCTCCATAATCCGGATAGCGAAACGTTATACTGAATTTTTTGGCAGGGTAGATTATCACAAATACAATATTTTAATTAAACAAAGATGTAGAATACCTAGGAACATATTTAACCAATGCAGGCACGTTACCTATTCTCTCTTCCAGAATATTGTCGTATACTGTCGAGGCCGGTTATAGCGAAGTCAACGGGAATCGGAAAGCGCTTTGCTATATCCCCTATTTCGTTACGGCTGAATCGGTTAAAAAAGGGCAATTGAGAATGAAAAATTGGGATTGCATCACTGTAGCCGCTATTTCGTTATAACCGACTCCGTTACAACCGGTCTCGGCTATAGCAACAATAAAGAATACCACTTAAATTAACTCAAATATCGAAATCCAATTGGTTCTTTCTTAGTTCTAACTTTTAACATACAACCAACAGACATTTTTTTTTACTTGCCCTTGAAGTAAAAGTTGTATTATTCGCGCTGGCGACTGATAATTTGTGAGTCTCAGTGAAAGCTACCAAAGCGACTAGAAATGCGTCCTACACAATTGGCTCAGAATAGATTTTCATTTAGCTCAAACATTTACCTGTCGCGAGACTGACAATAATCCCAATAAGAATAGTGAGCACACAGCATGCCAGGCTAGTCCAGTAGGATGATAATTGGTACAATATGAAGAGGTTGTCAAACCTGGAGAAAAAAAGAAAACACAGTTACAACACTGGGATAATGCCCGGGAACGAAAGTTTTAATCACCTATTTTGTATTGCTATGTTTTTAACATTTCCTGCATCGTCGGCCAAAAGCATAAAAATTTTGATAGGTTCGCACCATCCTACCAAATAGAGAATCCTGACATGTTTTAGTTGCCGTAGTTGCAACATAGTACAGGTGGCTATTTATTATAATGCAATATTATTTCGGATAAACTTGAAGAGCTGACCTCTTATATTTCATTAAATGTCCACCAATTATAATGTCGTAGACGAGAGAAGATCTAATTGATTATAATTTTACATCTTCATAAAAAGTAGTCATATGAGTATAATGTATTTAGCTACATAGTATATATTTATAAAAATAGATTTTGGTTCATTATGGTGGGCAACTATAAACACAGACAGCCTACAGGGAAAATTTAATTCAATACTCTTAAATTCGTGACCAAGACAGTTTTCACCTCAGTCGGTTTCCCTGAATTAAAAGAAATGAATAGTTTTCTCGATATGTTGTGTAGTTTTGTAAATATCACGACTCAAAGTTTCGTTTGTGCCGACTGCGACACAACCGAAACTATTTTTACACTGGAATGGCAACACTGATCATCAGCTGTACGGTGACCAAGACGTTACGTTGGGGATGCGCTACGCGCTACGACATGCAGCTGACCTGGCCAAGCTATCGATTTCAAGAAGCTAGGTGATCTGCTTTTATTTCAGTCCTTTGCCTATTCGTGAAGCTAAAGGCTAAAAAGTGAATTCTACCCGCTGCGCACTCCAAGAAAAGATTGTGCTCGGTCCCTGCCGCAGGGTGCCGGTGCAAGGCACGCAGCACGGCTGCAACGCTATAATGCTGTTTCTTGTTCGCGGAAATGATAATCGATTGTTTACACAAGCGAAGGAATCTATTAATGCATCATGCAATTAAGCGGCGTGAGTTTCACACACTGTACCGCTGTTTGCAGTCGCGTGCTTCCGAACTAGTGTACTATGCACAAGAGTTTGCACCTATAGGTAGTGCCTAGGCTTTTTTGTTTAAACTAAAAAATCTGGTGAACATACGCCAGAGTCAAAATACAAAATCAATTTTAACTGAAAAACACCAATAAACATATATTGGTTCGAAAATCACAAAATTGGATAAAACCGATCAACACCGAATTCTGGAACGTTTCGCTCGAGTTACGACTGCTTTTGCCGATAACCTCCACTCTTACATCTACAGTCTTAGGTTTTCTTTATACTCATTGACTAATATACACCGTTTATAGGGTTTGTCCAAAGCACATCCACTAAGATACACCGATATGTAAAAATTAATTAATCCTGAGAAATATCTGCCAAACTTGCGTATAAACTAAGGACATTCCCAGGCCATTTTTCATAAGCATAGCATAAATTCTTCAAGATTTTTTATAAATATTTTATTTATATTGCTTATTTTGAAAAACACACCATTTGAAGATTCAGATAACAACGTTTAGTGGTTTTTTTTAACACTTTCTTGTGAAATCCTGATGCTTTGAAAGGCATGGGCCTTCAAGGTTTTATAATGATAAATACAATATTAGCAATATCCTTATAAAGGGGATTTGTTTTTCCAAATAAATATTGATAGCTCTAACCCTCTGTTTTCTCGACATCTTTTTTTTTTTTTTTTTAGAAATAAGTACTGATTGCTGCTGCTCCTTGTTTTCTCAGCGTCTGTGTGTGGCTTTTACGTCTTTCTCTTGTAGAAACCAGTCGGTAATTACCATTCGGCGCAAATAGACGGATCATGCACTGACCCCTTGGCGTTCAATGCATACCTTTGAGTTTAATCCTGACGCACAAACTGATGAGAACAAAATATATACTGAAGGATCAAATTTTAATCTTGAAACCTTTGAAACAAAAACAGGAAAGCGTTTGGTTCATAGGCATTCACTTCACACAAATCGTTAAGCATACGGAAACGAACAAGGATAGGAATGCTCTGAGACACAACTTTTGTTGCGCCAATAATAGCGCATTTTTAAGCTGCTCTCTATACTTTACCGTGGCTCAGGTACGAACAGCTTCTATCCTGCAGTGGCATGGTGTCTTCTCATTTTATTTTGTGATCATTCTTCTTTTTTTTTTTTATAACCTTAGCATGAGATCGTCTCTCATATATTTTGGACATTCGTTTTAATATCTAAATGATTGCTTGCTCCGTGTGCTTTTTAATTATATTTCGAATGGTTACTGATCTCCCTTATTGTCTGCAGTTTATATCCGTTCCAAGCTTTTAAAACGTGTGATTCTAAAGTTTGAGAAAGTATTCCGCCTTAAAGAAAACATAACCCGAGTAGGAAAACAGAGCTTGCCCACAAAAGAGAGATGAAGAAAAATCGGGGAACATGCATTTCCCAGAATGAATGAAAAATATAGGGGCAGTCATGATTCATCTAAAGTTAAAAAAGCGCATAAAAAAGCATACAATATTGTTTTAAATACTGCAATATTTTGTAGATTCAAGTTCAATGTGTCACATTCTTTCCACCGAATAAAGTATATTTTGTTTCCTTTAATTTTTCGATAAAATGGGATATATATATACACACACACACACACACATATATATATATATATATATATATATATATATATATATATATATATATATATATATATATATATATATATATAACGAAGTGGAGAACTCACGGTGAAAAACAACAAACAGAGGAAGTTTAATCGACAGTTTCGCCGAGAGACTCGGCTTCGTCAGGAGATGACATTCAAGTGCGGGCATATCGCTGCGGCAAAAAAAGTCAGAGCTAAGGGGCAAAAAAAAAAAAAAAAAAAAAAAAAAAAAAAGGAAAAGGGTGTAGGCTAAGTACGCGTTTCTAAATAGTAAATAACTTGAGCTGAGCCCGCTCCTCCTTCAGGGCGGCGAAATACAAAGTGCGCTTGAACGCTCACAGCAGTGGCCACAATAGGTCGTGGACGGCGACGTCTTCTTGGCTGATGGCCCCCAACGCGCCAATGCATCCCCGCGACGGTCACCCCTGGGGCGCCGCGCGTGTCAAGAAAACCGAAAATTCAAAGAATCGCAAAAACATGTTTGCCCTGTCTTCCAACTTAAAAAAAAAAAAAAAAAAAAAAATGAGGGGGTGTGGTATTTGGGGGGGGGGGGGGCGATGAATGAGGGTACGTTTCTGAGCTGTGATTAGTGAGACATGAAGCGCGCATGTAAGAGAAAAGCACGGGAACAGCACGGTACCATAGAAAATAACATTCACAATATAGGGGTCTCAATAGAATAATCACGTGGTCCAATTCCAGTCGAAAATACAGTACCACCATGAAAGGGTAGTCTAGGTTAATGCTCTTATTGATGCAAGTGTTCCTGGACTCTCGTTTATTCCTTTTTCTATAGTATTAAATTTGTATATGAGGTATGACTCTCGCTGTTCGCGCTCCCGGTTTGATCTAAATCCCGTTTCCAGTAATGTCACGGATAGTTCGTCGAAAGAATGCTTTGGGAGACGGAGATGTTTTGAAAGAGGAAGGCCTGGATTAGTTTTAGAGTGAGATTTGTGATTGTTAAAGCGTAGTCTAAACGCTGTCTCGGTCTGTCCTACGTATTGCATTTTGCATACTCTACACTCTAGCAAGTACACTACATTTGAAGAGTTGCATGTCAGTTCCCCTTTAATTTTCATAGAGTATTGCGAATGCGTGCTTTTGGCTGTGTCTGTTTGTTGAATTTGTAGGCAGATTAAACACTGTGGTGTATTACAAGGCCTGCACTCATTGTGTCGCGGTGCAGAGTTTAACCGAGAATTTACCAGCACGTCTCTAATGTTGCGTGATCGTCTATAGATCACCCCCGGTGGGGAAGGAAATGCGCGTTTTAGGCGGTCACTCTGCTCGAGCATATTGTAGTGCCGTCTTAAAATATTATTTACGTTAGGATAGTTAGTGCTATAGGTGAGACACAGATTTGTACGTTGCGTGTTGCTCTGCGGGGGACGGTCCTCCAGGAGGTCGCTGCGGTTCAACATTCTGGCTTTATCGATCGCATTATCAATTACACGTGGGGGATAATTTTGATGTGTCAACACGTTCTTAAGGTTCTGAGCGCTCGCGTCAAAATCATTTTCGTTTGAACAGATGCGTTTGAAACGGTGGGCCTGGCTATAGGGTATGCTGTTCTTGCAGTGACGTGGGTGGTCGCTTTTGTAATGAAGGTAGTGTTGCCGATCTGTTGGCTTGCGATAAAGCTTTGTTGTTAATTTCCCATCCTCTACTGTAAGGGTTACGTCTAAGAAGTTAATGTCGGTTTGGGAGTAAGTGTGAGTGAAACGGATCTGTGGGTGGACAGCGTTGTAATTAACTATGAAATCTTGCAGGTCCGCCTCGCCGTGTGTCCAGATGAAAAATATATCATCTATGAATCTCTTGTAGAGTAGTGGTTTTAATGGGTAATCGCACAAAAATTTTGACTCCAACTTCCCCATAAAAATGTTAGCGTAACTGGGTGCCATCTTGGTGCCCATTGCGGTACCACTAACCTGTCTGAAATTTTCATTATTAAATTCAAATACATTTAGTTCTAAAACAAGCCTTGTTTGGGTCGCAATGACGTGACCATCTGGGCTCTCTGGTTTTCTTTGGGTCTCGTACATCTCTCTTAACGAAGCTATTCCGTCGTCGTGTGGAATGTTCGTATACAATGAAGACACGTCCAGGGTTACAAGATATGATCCTTTCGGTATATGTAAATTTAATATGTCCCTGAGAAAGTGCGTAGTGTCCTTGACATGCGAATCGAGAGTTGTAGGTATGTGCCCAATTAGATCGTCCACATAGCCCGATAGAGGTTCCGTTATTGTTCCTATTCCGGATATGATTGGACGGCCTGGATTACCACTTTTGTGAATTTTCGGAAGCATGTAAAATCTACCGGGGGATGGTTGTTTTGGCTTCAATATATTATATTCATTAACGGTTATCTTACCTCGTTGTACAAGTTGTTTCAGCTCTGACGTTATGATCTGAGTGTGGCGTTTCGTAGGGTCGCCTGGAAGACGCTCATAAAATTTCGGATCGTTTAGTTGGCGATACCCTTCCCGAACATAATCGTCAGTACTGAGAATCACAATTGTCCCTCCCTTGTCTGCAGGTTTTATTGTGATGTCTTTTCTCGTGCTTAGTGATTTCAAAGAGGTTCTCTCAGATTTAGTTAGGTTGTCCCGTCTCCCTTTGTACCTGTGGTATTCTCGCATGATATCCCTTTGTACAGCGGATATGTACAAGTCGAGGCCGTTGTCGCGACGGGTCTTTGGAGTCCAATCACTAGTTGGACGTGGCTGTGTGTTTTTGGAGTTGGACGGTTTATCTACAAAGTATTCCCGCAACCTTAAATTTCTGGCAAAGCTATCTAGGTCTCGGAGAACTTGGAACTCATCAATGTAACCAGTGGCAGGGCAAAAGTTTAGTCCCTTAGAGATAACTTTTTCTTCTTCGGCTGATAGAGTCATTCCAGACAAATTAACGATAGTGCATGTACCACTCGCCTCGTTAATATTTGAAGGGTTATCTTGGTCTTGGTGTATGTTATCTCTAATTCTTGTGTTTGGCTGAATACCGGCATCATTTTGGTTTGGTGCGGATGGAGGTAGTATGGGGTTTGGTACTTTGTCCCGCTCCAGTTTCCGTGACTTGATTGTTTCAAGCTCGCGGCGTTTCTTTCTTTCAAATTCTTGTAAGGAGGTTGTTTCATGCGCCGAAAACGGGTTATTCGATCGGATAATAGTGGTTATTGAGGTGTTACATTTTTTTACTTGTTTTTCGCTATGACTGATTGCGATTTTCACCAGTTTAAGTGACGCCTCTAAAAGGACGGAATCCCATTCCGATCGGTCGCATCGATCGAGGTTTGTGATAGCCGGAGGGAGAGACAGTGACATGCCCTTCGGGGTGACCCCCGCGTTCAGGTACACTTGCAGAGTTGATTTGTGGAGTTCATGTCTAATTCGCTTGTCAGTTAATTTTCGTACTTTAAGGAAGGTGGTACTGTAGTTCGTTGGAAAGGAATTGGACTCACCGGGAACAAGTCAGTTGTTCCCGGTGAGTCCAAATTCCTTTCCAACGAACTACAGTACCACCTTCCTTAAAGTACGAAAATTAACTGACAAGCGAATTAGACATGAACTCCACAAATCAACTCTGCAAGTGTACCTGAACGTGGGGGTCACCCCGAAGGGCATGTCACTGTCTCTCCCTCCGGCTATCACAAACCTCGATCGATGCGACCGATCGGAATGGGATTCCGTCCTTTTAGAGGCGTCACTTAAACTGGTGAAAATCGCAATCAGTCATAGCGAAAAACAAGTAAAAAAATGTAACACCTCAATAACCACTATTATCCGATCGAATAACCCGTTTTCGGCGCATGAAACAACCTCCTTACAAGAATTTGAAAGAAAGAAACGCCGCGAGCTTGAAACAATCAAGTCACGGAAACTGGAGCGGGACAAAGTACCAAACCCCATACTACCTCCATCCGCACCAAACCAAAATGATGCCGGTATTCAGCCAAACACAAGAATTAGAGATAACATACACCAAGACCAAGATAACCCTTCAAATATTAACGAGGCGAGTGGTACATGCACTATCGTTAATTTGTCTGGAATGACTCTATCAGCCGAAGAAGAAAAAGTTATCTCTAAGGGACTAAACTTTTGCCCTGCCACTGGTTACATTGATGAGTTCCAAGTTCTCCGAGACCTAGATAACTTTGCCAGAAATTTAAGGTTGCGGGAATACTTTGTAGATAAACCGTCCAACTCCAAAAACACACAGCCACGTCCAACTAGTGATTGGACTCCAAAGACCCGTCGCGACAACGGCCTCGACTTGTACATATCCCCTGTACAAAGGGATATCATGCGAGAATACCACAGGTACAAAGGGAGACGGGACAACCTAACTAAATCTGAGAGAACCTCTTTGAAATCACTAAGCACGAGAAAAGACATCACAATAAAACCTGCAGACAAGGGAGGGACAATTGTGATTCTCAGTACTGACGATTATGTTCGGGAAGGGTATCGCCAACTAAACGATCCGAAATTTTATGAGCGTCTTCCAGGCGACCCTACGAAACGCCACACTCAGATCATAACGTCAGAGCTGAAACAACTTGTACAACGAGGTAAGATAACCGTTAATGAATATAATATATTGAAGCCAAAACAACCATCCCCCGGTAGATTTTACATGCTTCCGAAAATTCACAAAAGTGGTAATCCAGGCCGTCCAATCATATCCGGAATAGGAACAATAACGGAACCTCTATCGGGCTATGTGGACGATCTAATTGGGCACATACCTACAACTCTCGATTCGCATGTCAAGGACACTACGCACTTTCTCAGGGACATATTAAATTTACATATACCGAAAGGATCATATCTTGTAACCCTGGACGTGTCTTCATTGTATACGAACATTCCACACGACGACGGAATAGCTTCGTTAAGAGAGATGTACGAGACCCAAAGAAAACCAGAGAGCCCAGATGGTCACGTCATTGCGACCCTAACAAGGCTTGTTTTAGAACTAAATGTATTTGAATTTAATAATGAATATTTCAGACAGGTTAGTGGTACCGCAATGGGCACCAAGATGGCACCCAGTTACGCTAACATTTTTATGGGGAAGTTGGAGTCAAAATTTTTGTGCGATTACCCATTAAAACCACTACTCTACAAGAGATTCATAGATGATATATTTTTCATCTGGACACACGGCGAGGCGGACCTGCAAGATTTCATAGTTAATTACAACGCTGTCCACCCACAGATCCGTTTCACTCACACTTACTCCCAAACCGACATTAACTTCTTAGACGTAACCCTTACAGTAGAGGATGGGAAATTAACAACAAAGCTTTATCGCAAGCCAACAGATCGGCAACACTACCTTCATTACAAAAGCGACCACCCACGTCACTGCAAGAACAGCATACCCTATAGCCAGGCCCACCGTTTCAAACGCATCTGTTCAAACGAAAATGATTTTGACGCGAGCGCTCAGAACCTTAAGAACGTGTTGACACATCAAAATTATCCCCCACGTGTAATTGATAATGCGATCGATAAAGCCAGAATGTTGAACCGCAGCGACCTCCTGGAGGACCGTCCCCCGCAGAGCAACACGCAACGTACAAATCTGTGTCTCACCTATAGCACTAACTATCCTAACGTAAATAATATTTTAAGACGGCACTACAATATGCTCGAGCAGAGTGACCGCCTAAAACGCGCATTTCCTTCCCCACCGGGGGTGATCTATAGACGATCACGCAACATTAGAGACGTGCTGGTAAATTCTCGGTTAAACTCTGCACCGCGACACAATGAGTGCAGGCCTTGTAATACACCACAGTGTTTAATCTGCCTACAAATTCAACAAACAAACACAGCCAAAAGCACGCATTCGCAATACTCTATGAAAGTTAAAGGGGAACTGACATGCAACTCTTCAAATGTAGTGTACTTGCTAGAGTGTAGAGTATGCAAAATGCAATACGTAGGACAGACCGAGACAGCGTTTAGACTACGCTTTAACAATCACAAATCTCACTCTAAAACTAATCCAGGCCTTCCTCTTTCAAAACATCTCCGTCTCCCAAAGCATTCTTTCGACGAACTATCCGTGACATTACTGGAAACAGGATTTAGATCAAACCGGGAGCGCGAACAGCGAGAGTCATACCTCATATACAAATTTAATACTATAGAAAAAGGAATAAACGAGAGTCCAGGAACACTTGCATCAATAAGAGCATTAACCTAGACTACCCTTTCATGGTGGTACTGTATTTTCGACTGGAATTGGACCACGTGATTATTCTATTGAGACCCCTATATTGTGAATGTTATTTTCTATGGTACCGTGCTGTTCCCGTGCTTTTCTCTTACATGCGCGCTTCATGTCTCACTAATCACAGCTCAGAAACGTACCCTCATTCATCGCCCCCCCCCCCCCCCCAAATACCACACCCTCTCATTTTTTTTTTTTTTTTTTTTTTTTTTTTAATTTGGAAGACAGGGCAAACATGTTTTTGCGATTCTTTGAATTTTCGGTTTTCTTGACACGCGCGGCGCCCCAGGGGTGACCGTCGCGGGGATGCATTGGCGCGTTGGGGGCCATCAGCCAAGAAGACGTCGCCGTCCACGACCTATTGTGGCCACTGCTGTGAGCGTTCAAGCGCACTTTTTATTTCGCCGCCCTGAAGGAGGAGCGGGCTCAGCTCAAGTTATTTACTATTTAGAAACGCGTACTTAGCCTACACCCTTTTCCTTTTTTTTTTTTTTTTCTTTTGCTTCTTAGCTCTGACTTTTTTTGCCGCAGCGATATGCCCGCACTTGAATGTCATCTCCTGACGAAGCCGAGTCTCTCGGCGAAACTGTCGATTAAACTTCCTCTGTTTGTTGTTTTTCACCGTGAGTTCTCCACTTCGTTATATATACGCCTTCGGCCCCTTGGCTCCTATGCCACCATGCCCACTATATATATATATATATATATATATATATATATATATATATATATATATATATATATATATATATATATATATATAATTATAAACTTTAAACAAACGTGAACAAAAACTAGAACATTAAAAATAGTCTCAAATGAGTGCAGTACCGATTCTCCGGGATCGACACTTCACCGGACTCCGTGAGCGTCGACACGTTTGAGGGGCAGTAGTCCACAAAATGCTGTATTCTTGGAGGCTTTACATTGTACGATACTTTACCGAACAACTGCCACAACTGCAGACTCGATGTCACGAGAATGGCTGTAACCGCGCCCTAGAAATAATACAAGATCAGTTAGCGTAATTACTCATGCGTACACAGGTTTTCATTTGTAATAATTGTAGTGTATGTTTAACACAATAATTATGTGGACCCTAGCTAAGCCTTTTAATAATAACCGATGTGAGCTTCCATCTTCGCTTAATTCTGAGACTAGAAATCTCTAGTGTCTGCAAAAAGTTAATGCGCAGTTTTTACTTGATTGCTGAAATCTATACACCGTTGAACTATAAGCTGACAGGGTTGTAGGAGTTACATGTTCGCCGGACAATTAAGGCAATGAGGGCCTCATATACACCCCTCCGACGGATGTATACAACACCTCTTTATGTGCAAAAATGTTTTCAGATAGAATGAAAATAGTCAGAGTTTGTGTATTACACAAAGATGGGTCACTGCATGATATTAACAATTATGGGAACATATCGGCACTTGCAATATTTTCAAAATTCTCAAAATTAGTATTTCATACTTCACTTATTGGTTATTAAGGAAAAAATACTGATTGAACACAACTAGTGTGAATTCTAGAAAAGGAAATCTATCAAAATTACTTTAATAAGCAAAAAGTATGAACTAAATAGTAGTTTTGAAAACCTGTTATACAGAATTGAAATTATTTTGGATTTTTGAAGGGCTTTAGATTTATTAAACACAAAGTACTTCTTGGGAAATTTTATGGAAAAAATGTATTCAATTAAAGTAAATCCGTAGGTACTTATGTATTGTGCTTCAATACAATGCCAGCAAAGGTTTTCACTAGGAGCTGAATCATATAATATATGGTGTGTCACAAGGGTCAATTTTAGGGCCATTGCTTTTTTATTTTACAATTAAATGACATAGTCAATATACCTAAAACTCCTGACACTACACTAGACGCAGATAACACTAATGTTTTCTTTAATGACAAAAGCAATGAGAAACTTGAGCACATGGCAAATATTTGGCTACACCAATTATCATAATGGCTACAATAAATAATATAGAACTAAAGATCAGCAAAAGAAAATATATTGTCTTCAGTTGAAAAGATGAGTGAAGGGTCCATAATATAAATATAACATTTAAAACTGCAATAATTGAACAAGTACCTTCACACAAATTTTTAAGGGTCTAGATTTAAGAAACCTTAAAGGGCAACTCCGCTTCATTTTTGATATCTAGAAAACTATGTAGCCCTCTTCAGTATCATATAGGAAGAACCCATGTCAAATATTGCAATCTAATTTCGTTTATATATTTAATAAACTGGCCAGCAAACCTTCAAGTGAGCCAAGCCGCCGAAATCTGCCAACTCTAGCGTGCGACGTGAGGCGCATCGTCAGCGCAGTCAATGCGACGGAGTTTGAGAGGCAAACGTTGAGCCACTACGTCAGAGGCATGGCTACGTCATTCTCACGTTTTGTTTGTTTTTACTTCTCAGAGCGAAATTTAACGATGACGTCATGAGTTACTCCTCCCGGTGTTGGCTGACCGGGCGTTCACGTGATCACCGTAACGCGGATGCGCTAGTTTGCGCTGCCCTGCGCGCTTAGCGGTCTGTTTCTCCGCTCCCCTTCTCCTCTTTCGTCTTCTCCCCTCCCCCCTCTCCCCCGGGCCATCACCGTCCACGCCATGCGAAGCGACCTGCCCGCGTCGCGTGTCCTGTCCCTCGCTCCCTCCCGAACGTCACAAGACCACGTGGTTCGACGTGACGTGGCCATGGCTCTGACGACCAGAGACCAATGTTGCCTGAAGCAACCGAAGTTTCGGTTTCGGTATCAGCTGATGTTTAAATTAGGATTACACAAATAATATTCCACATCTCGCGAATCCGAAGATGTAGAGTTGTTTAGTAGTGCTTTGTGAATTTGAATCGCATGTAAGCCTATATTTTTCGGAATTGAGCGGAGTTGCCCTTTAACATGGCCAAATCATATAAATGAAACTCCAACCAAAATCTCAAGACCAGCTGGTATTTTGAATAAAATTGAGTTTCTACTCGGAGCTGGGTTAAGCTCCAACTTCATTACAGTCTTATCAATTCACAGCTTAATTACTGCCAACTTGTTTTGGGTACTAGCACAAAAACAACTTAGACAAAATTCTCTTGAGAACGAAAGTTGCAGGCACTATTGAAAACTTATTATTCAGAGATCATACCGCCCCTTAATTTTCAAGCATCCCATATTAGGTATTGAATAGCTTTTTACCGCGAAACTTGAAATTGAGACAAATAAAATTATTAGAAAGGTTGAGGTAGCTTTTTACCATATATCAACTAAAAGAAACATACCAGAACCTGAGAACTAAAAGTTATGTGAACAAAAACACACGAACAAACTACGGCTTACAAAACTGAGAATTTCAAGGAGCAGAATTTTTGAACATATTTAGAGAACTTCAATAAATTATTTAAATATTCTACATTACTTTATACGTTTAAAAAGAATATAAAAATCACTTCTAGCTAAACTACTGCTTTTTTGTTTTACCGTGATGGCTGCGATTCTGTTTATGTGCACATGAACTAATATTTCAGTCTGTGAATCTGTTTTCTCTTTGTTATTTATGCTTTTTTTAGTAATATAGGATTGTGTGATTGGCGTTGCTAGTAAAAGTGTGCATATTAGATTGTGGTCTGTTGTCGTCTCCTTGAAGCATACTTTCATGCCAATGTTTTTGTCCCCACTGAATTTTGTACACGGCTGGTCAGGCGGCATTAGTTTGCCGTTTACTCTACCGGCCGAAACTCAAGAAGTATGAATTAAGATATACTACTCTATGCTTATCATCTGGCCAATGCTAGACATATTACTGATCAAACAAGAAACTAAATTCCGTCAGCTCAGTAAGTCTGTTTGAAATTAACATGTATAAAAAAATCATTTGAGAAAGGATTATCTTGTAAAATGGAAACCACATTTTCATTAGATTTATCTAGTGATAGTTGGTTCTTCTATTTCATATGGATGTTCATCTTAATTTTATTTTTAAACAAACTAAAAATTGCCTTTTTTTCTAAACCAAAAGATATATTGACGAGTACGTCTTACCTTACTGTTTGTCCAGGGGAATGCGAATGCCAAGAGTGCTACGCCTACAAAAGGTCCAGAAACAGCTCCATATGACAGTATAATCAGCTGTTATGAAGAAAATGCAGTGAATGCTCATGTTATTTTAATCTATAGCACAATAACTGCTGCTTGAGTGAAGCTGCTTACTGCTATGCAAGAAAAAGGAACGACACCTCGTGTTCCGGGATGAAATTTAAATTTGTTTGATTATATCAAATACGATTTAACTAATACATTTTTATGAAATGCGCGATAAAAATGTGACATTCTTACCCTCATAATTGAGCCCAAGTACGGCACTGCAATTCCGTAGCACGTCATTATAATGCCTAAGAAAAATGCTGCAAAAATAAGTCACATACGCTAAATGTAGACCTCTGTTTTAAAGGTAAACTAATCCTAGGGAAACGCTATTCAGGGAAACTGAAACACAACGAGATGGGTAAAGCTGAACTTCATGATGTACAGAAGACGCCTGCTTTAGATGTTCATTTCAAATGACCTTTAAACACTCTTCCTATCTATATTGTCCCACGCTCGCCTTCTGCGGATCATGTTTAACTTCTTGAAAAACGTAAGTCCACGGTTGCCGTCTTAGTCTGGAATTTTCTGCTAAAATGTATTCTCTTTTTGAGAAAAGTGAACTCGACTGGCCTACCATTTAGTAGATATTTATACTTTTGATTTACTCAGAAGGTTTTATTTTGTTATATGAACCTGGAATTAGATTTCATTATGCGATTCAGTTTATAGTATACGCACGGAAAACTAAATGTAAAGCGCGCTTTGTTTCTGTAGACAAATTCAATTACTTAAAGGCCTTCCCGATATTTTGAAGTAGGAAGGACACCTGAACCTACGGGTTTCCCCTTTGCTGGGGTTACCACGTAGGAACACGGTGTCTGTGTCAGTAGAGCAACGTGTTTAATGACTCATGTGCCAACACGCTTTGTCCTCAATAGGTCCGACGTATAGACCATTCCATTTAGCGCTCTCTGGGCGGCACCATTTTGTTCGACAGCAGCGCCCTCTCCATACATCCGGGAAATTCAGTGGGTTCGGCGGGGTAAAACGAGAGGGAGAGGGCACGCTCCCGACTCTGCTAGCAGAGGACAAACCCGGAGGTCGCCGTTCTCCATCTTTGGGCTGTACCGGCGGGCTGTACGGAACATCGAACTCTCACTCGTGGCTGTCGTTGTGAAGTGGTTCGCGTTCTTAGAATAGTTATGGCTACTCCAAAATCAGCCTAGAGCTCTCTGTTGTTCCAATTCGGTAAATGATCAACTAGCAAATATTTTTTCCGTTACTTAAATAACAGTTGAGTCAGCAGGCAGTACTACCCTCAACTACTGCGTGTATTGCGGCAGGAGAGCTCTTAATTATTTATTATTTCAGACTTTCACTTGTGGTCGCTAAAGGCCTACACCAGTACGAACTTAGTATAGTAAAAAGGGTACAGCAACCGGATTTACTTTTCGCCGGAGGGACGTGGTCAATCTGACACAGTTTTCCATATTTTTTTTTATTTGCACGCAGGTTACAGCGCAATTGGACCCTGTTAGTCTTTTTATCTAGCATAGTATTATACGATAACTGGCATACCAAATCTGCGCATCTGCGCTTGAAATTTCTAAAATGACGCGATTTGAAACAGTTTGTACGCCAGCCGGATGCTAGGTACAGCCCACTCGGCGGAGCGCACGAAATGCGGATGAGAGGGAAAGGGCATTTTTTTCTCGTTTTACCCTCTCTGCTAAGACCCTAATGGAACGGTCTATCGGCGCTATCAAATTGTGAGAGGACCACCACTGTCGAACTCCGAGCTGTCGCGATACACAGAATCACGGAAAGGGGAAGAGCCTCAAATAGAGCTCCATGGAGCAAGGCCCTGCCACGACGAGAGCTCCGGCCTTTCTTTAGGGCCGGCTTGTATACCCTGCAGGAATGGACGTGTTTGGGTTGTCGGTAGTAGGTTTTCTCCCCGGGGGGGCGGAAGCGTCCAAGAATGCAGGTTTCGAAGCGTGTGACTGAAGAAAAGCACCCAGGAGGGCGAGGCAGAGCCATCCACTAGGAAATACGGCCCCGCCTCGCTTCCGTGATCGTCCCCGACATGGCGACACCCCACGGCCGGCCTGAGCTAGGCCTAGATAGGTAAAAGTGGTGCACAGGGTTCCCACACTTCCCGAAAAAAAAAAGGTAACACGCTACCAGCAGTCGCGCGCACGCAGCGTCTATTGTCCCAAAGTCACGCCGTAAACCGCGGTTCAAGGCAACTCGCAAAAGAGGAGAAAACAGGTCCCGGAAAAATCCGGTGGGAGAGGACTGACGTCAGCGGTCACGTGAACGTAACGTTATGCGATTCCCGCTTTGCGGTCGAAAGTTGAATATACCCATCTTTTCCCGGCCCCGAAAGCCCTCTCGGTCAAGCAGGGGAATGCGGTCCAGCCTCCTCGTGAACCTGGAGTGGGGTGGTGTAGGTTGAGGGGGGTGCGGGGCGCACTAATCGATTCGGGAACCCAACAAAAGGGCAAAGGGGAGCTTAAGAAGCAGTAGGCTTTGTTGTATTCTCACCCTCGAAGCCACTCATAAAACCCACAAAGGGTGAGTTTTCTCCCGCTCCCTGGTTCTTTTTTTTTTTTTCCTTCTCAACCCTTTCGTCTTCGGCGTCCCGGTAAGCTGTCCCTTGCAAAATAGGGAATTGTATAGACCGTTTCCGCAGCCCGCTAAGCACCCGGATAGCGCTCCGTAATCCGCCACAAGACCTTGAATTATGCAGACAAGGCTGGCGGCGCGCATGCGCAGCTGCGGCGTTTTCTTCGGGGATACCGTAGCGGAGGAGGTAAACGGTCTACTACAATTCCCTATTTTCGTCCAAGCGCTCCAGCACTCTTCTGACCTAAAACCGCTGAAGAAAATTGTACACAAAAAAAAAAAAAAAAAAAAAAAAAACGGGTTCCGCCTTATTTTTGATGGCCGTTTTGCGTGTTGGCTTAGACCGCCTTTAAAGCTCCGCGAACACTTGGTCGCAACGAACGCTTGAGTCCAGAGCGCTCCCGGTGTCTTCAGCCCCACTCTTACAAGGCTCACCCAGAGCAGCGTTGTTCGCTCCGGGAGCCTCAGCTGGCTAGTGCGGGAAGGAGTGGCCTGGTAACTCCGCGATGTACCGTCCCGCGGTCCAGGAAAGACTGCGACGGGGCGTGAACCGACAACGAACCTTGTGGTCGGGGTCGGCACGGGCCCGTACCTACAAGGCCGCATTGTGTCACGAGCAGCTGGCTCGCGGACAAGGTCCAGGCAACCGGGACAAAGAATAGACAGGACGGGCAGCCGCATGACCGTCCAGGCGGAAAACTGTGTCACGGGAACGATGCTTGAAGTCCCAGAAAAAGCTCACAATTTCCAGCGCCAGGTTCGCAGCGATTGGATACGAAACCAGGCAGCGGGAGGAGAGTTGACGCGATCTTGGTCAGCAGTGGCCAGCTTTCAGGGCCGGCAGCCTCGGCGACTATGATGTTGCCCCTTTTGTTGCCCTCCTCATGGGCTGCAACATGACTCATGAACAGCCGGGTACAGGAATGCAGATCGCGCGCTCCCGACTCTCCCCATTCTTTCCCCGAAAGGGTAGAAAAGATTCGGAAAATCCAAGCAAGGTCGGGCCGTCCAATCAAGGATACTCAATCAAATGTCCGGGTTCAAAAGAACCAGGGAGAGCAGAGACAGGTGTTCTTTCCTGCTGCGAGTCACGTGCATTGCACTGGCTTGCTTGCGAAGTTATTGTGAAAAGAGTTCCACCCCTCCGCTTAATGTGGAGACGGATTTTCACATACCAAGCTGACAATGAAATTGTGGGTGACGACTTCACGAGGCGAAGGTTCAATCCGAAAGCATTAACTGTCCACTGGAGTGAGCCGAGGTCATCAGCCCTGAAGCTGTGCCTAACGGCAGCTAAACTCTCCTCTCCCAAAGAAGCGAAGTGAAGCCGCGATGTGAAGCCTCCCAGCTTTGAAGCCGCGCAAAAAGCCAAGGAAAACGGCAGCTAAATTGACCTCTCCAAAAGGAACGAAGCGAAGGCGAAATCGGATGAATAGGCACCGCAACGTACCAGAAATAGCCGATTCACACGACAGACCGAATCGCGATTTTCGTCCGCGGACCGTGTACCACGTGACAGCACATCACCGGTTCCTGCGATCCGATCCTCGTACACGGACGCGCGGACTGATAAATTCGAGCGCCTTTTTCAGTCGCGAATGTTTGGCGGGAGATTGACTTAAAACGCATTTAGTCTGGCAATGGTGCACGTTTTCTTTTTCTTTTCTTTTTGTTTCTAGATGATGAAAACAAAAATGGCGCATAGTTGTGTTTTGTGTGATTGCTGGTTCATTTTGTCGCGCCATTCTTGGTTACACGCGTGAAAGAAACTGCAGAAACTTTGTCCGGCTGACGCGACGCAGATTCCGGTACCCCCCAGGGTCCGTGTCAAGAAGCTCCCGTCAAAACTCACCTAGCACGCCGCGAAAAGTCTTGCACGTCCAATCAGAATTTCATCGAGCAAGAACTCTTTTCTGGCTGTGGTGTGCTTGAATGTTCTGCACGAGCGCGGAGTGCGTGAAGGCATCTCCAAACGCCCCTCCGCGAGCCCAGAACTTCGTTGCTTCTACGTCAAACACTTCTCGAGCAGGATGCCTGTGTCACTCATGCTTTGGGTTAGTGAAGCTAGTGGCGCTTCGCGCGAAGCCTATCGCCGTGTTTTAGTCTCGATCTGTAGGTAACAGCGGCGTACAATTCTATATCGCGGTAGCAAATGTCGATTTCTTTCTTGGACAACGGTGCACGGTGCGATGTTCGAGTTTCGTGGCATCGTGGGGTGGCGAACAGGTTCGGTCCGTCCTTGCTGGCGTCTGCTCGTCGCCTCCGTCGTGTGGATGCGCTTGGGAGACGGACGAAGCGCGGACATGTTTTGGGGGAATACTTGCACACACCATACTTGGGGTGTGCAAGTATTTCCCCAAAGGGTGTAGTATATGTGACAAACACTTACACCCCCTATGGCTGTGCCCCATCACCCCCTTTTTTTTTAGAGTGCACGTCGGCAACAACACGAGTTGCTCGACACGGCAGGTACGCTGCCCTGCTGCCGAAGCCCGTCTGCAACAATACCACTTCCTTCGTGACGTTAGTGGCAAGCGTACCGCCCGCCGGACGCACCGCCCGGCTCCGCAGTGTTCGCGAAAGTATTTACAGCTATTCACATATTTACAACCCGGATCGTTCTGCTCAGCATCAAAACTCTTCGGCGCTGCGGTCGATTCCCCACGAGCACTTAGAATGAAATGGTTCACGATCTCGCCCAGTGACCACATGGCGATCACTTTAATAAGCACGCAATTATGGCGCGGTGTCTACCACATGTTCGGGACTCTGTTCGACCTCTGTCGCTTGTCCGGTAATGCACGTTAAACTGCTCCCTCACTCCGCGGAGTTTTAAAAATTGAGGTCGCTTATACGGAGTACCAACTCGGTGGGTGGCACACAAAGGTTCCTTACGTAATCGTTACATGCGACGCTCTTGGCTTTTGCCCGAGTCAGTTGCGGGTAATCGCGAAATCTTAAAAGTTCGATCACCGAAAACCATGCCCGCGAAAATCCTGTTGTTCCTCCATGGCGGGACGGAAATGCGTAGGAGAATACTGGAATGACTCACTCAGTTCTCTATGGATCTCGATCTCGGTTTTGAATCCGGGAAGGTCGCGCCGTCAACATGTTGACCGTTGGTCCGTTTTTGTGGCGTAGAGAGGCACGCAATAACTGTGGCGCAAGCACGGCTGATAAAGTGCACGATATGCGGTGTCGTGCACGTTTCGGCTCCAGACGAATGTTATTTGTTCGTTCCCGCCTTAGCGGTCCTGTCGAGAGTGCCTCGGTGTATTTCGAGCATTGTGAATCACCTTCGTTGGGAAGGACGCTTGAAAAACTACGCCACAAAGTCGTTGTTTGACATCGGGTGCTGGGCGCTTAGCCACTCAATCAGTCACCTACTCCGTGTTGTAACACCGAACAGGTGCTGCTTTTTTTGCAGTAGTCTCCTCCATTTGACGGATATGGGATCGAAAGACACTTGTTCATTGTGTCTGTGTGTAGCCGTGAAGTGGCGCCATGTTTTGTGCATGTGCCGCTTCCTCCGTCCACGAAATCCAATGCCTGAAATTGTCCTTGTTTGCTATCATTGCGAAAGGATGGATGCTGCTTGGCTTGCTGCAGGGGGATCGGTGGCCGAGTGGGATAGCGCACAGCAGCTCGGAGCACGTGGAGCAAAAGCTAGCGCTGCAGAACCCAGGGTATCCTGGGCTCAATCCCCACCTCTGCCAGTTTCGATCTGGATGAGCATCGTTCCGCCGCGCGGTCGTGTATCACTACTGCGTGGTGCGCCTTAAAGACTGCTAAAATATGTTGGGGCTAGTTGGCCGCTCCCTGTATATATACACGTGAGCAACAACAAAATAAACAAAGTGTAAAAGAAAAGACACAAAAATACAGGTATTAACGACCGATTAAGGTAACATCAGTACAACGAAAGAAATATCCGTGATGTGAGGGTGTAGTATATGTGATGTGAGGGTGTAGTATAGTCACGGATGCACCGGAGGTGCATCCGTGTTACTGTGGATGCACCCCCGACTACCAACAACGCTAATACTCAAAAGGAACGATCAGAAACTAATTCGAGACATAATAGAAGCTTACGATACAAACAAGCTAAATGGGAAATGTGTCAGCACACCCTCCGTTGGATTGTCTGATAAAGAAATTTGTTCGCTGACTGGTGCATGTTAGGGACCGAATATGACAGCACTTTATAATCTAACTAAAAGGGTGCTGAGACTGTGTGTATTTTTTGTCTTTTTCGCACTCTGTTTATTTGGCTATCACCCACGTCTGTATATACTGGGAGCAGTGGTAATAAACTTTCAGTTGAATTTCAGCGCTGTCGTCTCTCTTCTAGTCTTTCCATTGTCCTTGCCTTGTCGCGCTGTTTTAAACCGAGCCGTAAAACCGCAGGCTAGCGGTTTTACCGCACTGGCTAAATTGCTCATCTACAGCTGGGACAAGACGCACAGTGACGGCATACTAACTCCCCGCTGTATAAACATACACACACCAATTTTTATTTCTTTATTTTTTTATTTTTTTGCTGTCCTTGGACAATTTTTACGCTGGGGCGACAGGTGTGGGTTTTTCCTTGTTTGGGGTATCACGTAGTCAACACAGTTGACCTGTGTGTTCGTTAAACGACGTGTTTATTGACTCAAGTGCCAACACGCTGTGCCTTCGATAAAATCCGAAGTATCGGCGCTGTCTCTATGTGACAGGATCACCAGTCGGACTCCGCGCTGTCGCAATAGGCAGAACCACAGAAAGGTGAAGAGCTTGAAAACAGAGCTACGCGGAGCAATGCTCTCCCACGACGAGAGCCCCCGGCCGTTCTTCAGGGACGGCTAATATAGGCTGCGGGAATGGACGCGACCGTGCTGTCAATAGTAGGTTCGCTCCCCGGAGGGGCCGACACGTCCACGTATCAAAGTCCCGAAGGGTGTGACTAGAGCAAATCAAAAGAGAGGGCAAGGAATAGCCGTCCACAAGAGAATACGGTTCCGCCTCGGTTCAGGGACGGGCCCCGACATGGCGGCGCCTTACGGCCTGCCTGAGCTAGGCCTAGATAGCGAGACGGAAAACACGTGACTCCCAATACACTTACCGAGGCATTTTGTGAGTTTTACGGCCAGAACTTCTGTTACGTTGAAGAACGGCATCACTCCGTCAACAAAGCAAACTGCAGACTGGGAGTTGATTGCGGATGAAATTGTGCTGAAACGAACATTTACAGACAACGTACTAGCATTATTGTCTCCGGCTTTGACTTCATACCATTTGATTGTTTCATTCTTATCTAATTAAGTCGTACGTTTGTTTCAAACAACGTTAGAAAGCGCCAATGCTAAAAATGTCATGCAAAGTTTAGTTTCCGGACAAATCTGTACCGCCTCTCAGCGGCTGAAGAGCATATTGAGTTACCTTAGTGTCGAACTTACAACGCCCGCGAGAAAAAGAGCCGTAAAACTTGGAAGAATCGTAAGTTTTGTTTGGACATAATACGGTAGTATCTGAAAAAGGAGCATTATTTGTGTGTGAATATGCGGAAAACGTTATGGTCCTTGACTTCAAACTATGTCATACATATCTCTCAATGTAGAATGTGTACACCACTTGCATTGAAAGCTGAGCTTTTCATGAATTAATATAATTATCGAATATCTGTTTAAAACACCGTGCATCTGCCTTTCAGAAAATAAATATAAACTTGTAGGAATGACTTAAACATTGCCAACAGAACTAATTATCTAATTGAATTTAAATGTACATTTTATTGCACACTGATGAAAAATGTTCAGCCAATTGGATCACACGGTAAATTATCTGGAACACATTAGGCTAGTTTGAATAGTCCCCTACGAGCAGAAATTTCATTTACCTGATCTAACTTGGAAATATGCCCTGTCATGAAGGGATCGCAGTCGTGATACCAGTATAGAAGGGCCAATGCCATCAGACTCATAAGCAAAATGTAGATCAAAGTCAACGCTGTTCCTAAAGCCGCTGTTCTGCAAAAAGTAACTATATTAAAAATCGGATTGGTAATACGATAAATTAAGTCAAATAATTAACAAAGCTTTCTTAATTATCTATTATATTTGTGAAAATAAACATATCGCTTAAATTAAGAAGTCTCGCTTGGCGCCGTAAAAAAACATTCAGTTAGTACAAAAGAAACAAAAGTGGGGTGTGCGACTTATGACTCGTCTAACGGGGGGGAAAATGCAAATAATGTGAGACGTAAAAAACACGCGGGTGCGATTTCACACTTCTTGCCTGCGTTCGTTGCACGGGTGGCAATATTAGAGGGAAACTGCGATATCCATGGGACACACATATTTTAATCGTGTACTTATCAAGATGTTATTCATGACACTCAGCAAGTTTCTTATTTTAATCATATGTTTATTCTTACTAATTAAAAAGGGATGAACAAAGTCTAGGTAAAAATTTGACTTATTCTGAGGACTAGCTATCTATTATATGTCCCTCTGCCCGCATAACTAACCTGCTCAGGCTGCGTTAGACTTGTTTTCACGGCTATAATGAAACAAATCTTTAATTTAAGAAACTCCCTCTAGGTTTGTGATTATCATATTATATTCACACTCCCTCCATTATTTGTTTTTTTGTAGAGCTAATTTATTCCTCAATAAAACAGGTACGCATTGGTACAAATGATAAGCATAAAACCGGGCAAGGATGCAAAATATTTTTCCGCATAAGTTCAGGCAGTGACCGGTAGCGCACAGCAATGAGTGTCTTCCTTCGTTACTGCTGGCGTCTACCGATAATTAAACGGGACACGTCACAAGACTGGAACTCACTGCTTACAACTCTCACTGCTTGGAATCCTTGTTTGGTTGTTATTAGTTTATGGTGTAGGGGGGTATGAATAATCCAAGAAGTCTCGTGTGCATTGCTTATCAGATTTCCCAGGGCATGATATATTATCCCACCAATCGTTGTGTGTTTTGGTAAATACAGTCCTGAGTGAAAAGCTCGGAAAATGTCACGTGAACAGTCTTAATTTATTTTCACAATCGAAACTGAAAATGTCAGTCAATACAAGCTCCTAAAGCAGCAATATTCCACTAAGCATATCTGAGTGTTGCAGGTGCCCTTGCTTGCTCCCTCCTTTGGTCCCACTGAAGAGTAGCCTAGGCACTTTCGGAGCAATGTTGATCTGCTAGTAGAATATTTCCCTTACCAATGAATATTGAAACAGCAGTTGATGTTCCTGTGGCTCAAAACTTGTTAATTAAGCGCAAAGTCGGACCGAAATTGTTTGGAGCGCACCCATTGGACCCTTTTATCTCCGAAGTGCGCTGAGGAGCTCCGCGAGATTTAGGCTCAAACTTTGTGTTTGACGGTTCGATTGTATATATGATGATCAAAAAATAAATATTTCCTTCTGGACCTAGTGAAGGAAAATAATGACAGGCGTGCGCGAATAGATCAAATCCAAAAAGAATTGTAAAATAGTTCGATATATCGATAATTCGAGATACAAAATTATGTTAACTTACGCTTCAGTTAATATTTCCGCGCGTCTCTGCTAACACCAAGATCGTGACAAACGGGAGCTTAAAAAATAGAGCGTCCAAGAACCGCGAAATACGGTAGAACTTCGTTTAAGAGCTGCTGGAGTGAACCACGGGCTCCGCCACACACACGGGTACCTCAGTGCGCTTACACGCGCACCAAATAAAAGAAAAAAAACTAAAATAGCGAGACGCGCAGAAAAAAACAAAAAAACTCTCGATCCATATAAAGAACGTCGAGCAAACAACAAAAAAATAGAGTAAAATAAGACAGCAAAAAAAAAATTGCGAACCGAAAACTGCCTAAGAAAAAGTGTAAACGAAAATAAACAAGGATTGGACAACAATCGTTATCCACACATTCAAACAGTCCAATACTTATTTTTTAGATTATTTTATTATTCGCGTGGGGAGGGGGGGGGAACTAAAGTTGTGGAGGGTTTTTTTATTTCCTTTCTGCTTGCGTGTGCCTTTAGCTGCCCGTCTTCAACGCAGCGACGGTAGTGCTCCAGAAAAGCGGCCCTAACAGGGGCGCAACGCGCAATGAGATAGGTCTAACGCACCGGGGGAGAGGCTAATAGGCGCCTATGCTTTTATATGGGATTTTTTAGGAAATGCGGGTCGCTTTGACATTGACAGTTTTCGAAATACCAAAGTTCCATATACGCGGGCTTGACTATAGTTCATATGAAAATATATTAATAATTCAAGAATAGATTTTCAGAGCAAAACTTGAAAGCAGTATCATATTTCACACAAAATAAACGGATGCATACTTTTCAAGGTAATTTCGAACATATTGTGTCGTCTAAATATCACTCTCCTGCAGCTTTTATTGTACTTAAAAATTATCATGCATCTACTTTCCAGCAACACACTCATAAAGCGAATCACTGCATGGTACAGGGAGGTCCCGAAGCCGGGTGAAGACTTCAAAGTGGCCGCATAAATAGGATGGGTCACGTATCCCGCTACAATTTATCACAATGGTGCCGGAGGTAGTGGAAACACCGCATCGAAATTTCAAACATACTTAGCTAAATAAAAAGTTAAACGAAAAAAAAAAAAAATGAAAGGCGTTTACAATCCCCTGTAACGCCAAATTAGAGCGCAGCTCTTGTGGAGGAGGGGGGGGGGGAAGAGGAGACTATGCCCCCACTAAATTTAGTGGAAAACATTTTTCCGGTAAATTTAGCGGGGAAGTTTTTCTGCTAAATTTAGCGGGGTATTTTTCCCAAAACATTAGCGGGGAATTTTTTCCGCTAAATATAGCGGTGAAATCTTTTTCGCTAAATTTGGCGGGGAAATGGTTTCGCTAAACTTCGCCGGGAAAATTTTCCGCTAAATTTGGCGGGGAAATTTTTCCGCTAAGGTTAGCGGAGAGTTTTTTCCGCTAAGTTTAGTGGGGAATTTTTTCCGCTAAATGCAGCGGGAAAAATTTTCGCTAAATTTAACAGGGAATATTTTCCACTAAATTTAGCGGGGGAAATTTTCCGCTAAATTTAGCGGGGAAATTCACCCATAATGAACCGCGCAGTTACGCCGACGCCGACGGCGACGGCGGCGGCGACTCCGCTCAAGCCGGAAACGGACGCCTAACGGTGCGTTTACACTTGCGGATCCGACAGCGAATCCGCCCAGCTTTTGCCGCTGGGGCGAAACGCCGGGCGGAAAACGCGGCGGCGAGCCGCATAGGTCCGGGACCTATTTCTGCCTCCCAACAAGGCGTTTCGCTGACCGGAAGTGACATTCTTGCGCAGCGCGACGCGGCCTACGTCATGAGTACGCGTTCTTCTGGGAGCAGCAACGTCCGGGAGAAACAGCCGAGGTGGGAGCTCTCGCGCCTTCACATCATATTTGACGGAATGTTACGACAACAGATGCCGCAGCCGGCGCCGCCGTCACTGCTCGAAGGAAATAGATGTAAACACAACCGCTTGTCGCCGCCGCCGCCGGGAGCGGATCCGCTCCCGCGGCAGCGGATTTCTTCTCAGGTGTGAAAGTACCACAAGGCTGAACTTTATGGAACGAATATGCTGCGAATAACCTACGAATGTTGCCCGGCGGGTTTTGCTCTGCGCGTGGAATCAACACAGTGAATGCTACGTCGCGCGCAAAGCGAGAGTGCCGTCGGGCGGCGTACTCCAGTTATTCGTACCCTAATTCGTTCCATGGAGTTCAGCCTGCGTTCTATAAATAACTCGTGGTATCTACAGGGTGAAACAAGGAGACGCCAGGCTCTTTAAATCGACCGGATAATTCAGTTTCTTAACCTATCGCTTTTCGACTTGGTGCAGCGTTGTCCACAGATGGTGCATTTTTTTTTGTAAAATTTGCGAAGAGAGAACTTACCTGACGAAAAAGTAAAGAATGAAAAAGGCTTAGCTCCTATGGAAATGCAGCGACGCCACCGGTCTGCAAACAACATGGCGCCGTTTCGCACGGGAGACAAGAGATGGCGCAACAAACGCCGCCAACGAACGAGCATACGGCGCCGAGAGCAGCTAGGCCTTTTTAGCAGACGATCGTTTCGACTCAAAAGCGGCGCGCGTTCCGCAGGCGGCGACAGTCGCAGAAACAAAAAAGACAGGCGCGGTAACAGCAAGGAACTGCAGTTCCTTGTCTACTAAAGGGCCGGCTCTCGGCGTCGTCTGCTCGTTCGTTGGCGGCAGTTGGCGTCGCTACCGCTTGCGCCATCTGTTGTCTCGCGTGCGAAACGGCGCCGTGTTGTTTGCAGACGGGTGGCGTCGCTGCGTTTTCCATAAGAGCTAAGCCTTTTTCTTTCTTTACTTTTTCGTCAGGTAAGTTCGCTCTTCGCAAATTTTACAAAAAAATGCACCATATGTGGACAACGCTGCACAAAGTCGTAGCGCGATAGGTTAAGAAACCGAATTTTCCGGTCGATTTAAAGAGCCTGGCGTCTCCTTGTTTCACCCTGTAGATGTGGCGTCTGTCTGATAACCGTGCACCTTTTCAACGGCGTAACAACAGACGGATGGCGGCAGCGGCCCTGGCGGCTGCTTAGCTGCCATGCCGCGGTATAGCCCCTGAGCCATCGGGGCCGCTGCCGCCATCTGTCGGTTGTTTGTCCTGTCATAGGGTGCGCGGTTAGCAGACAAACGCCGTAAGTAGAAAAAACACGTTATAGTTTGTTTTGTTTTTTTTGGGGGGGGGAGGGTGGGGGGTGGTACATTTTTTTTTATATGAAATGTTAATGAATGCTTCCAAACCCTTCCTGCAGGTCTGTGGTAAATCGTAGCGCGATATGTTACGAAGCTAATTTATGCGGGCACTTTAAAGGATTCAGCAGGCTCCGGGACCTACTGAATCCTTTAAAGTGTACATGGAGAAATCGGTGGTTTCTCCATGTACACAAATTTCTCCATGTACACAAAAATACATAGAGAAATCGGTGACTATTTATTTATTTATTTATTTACTCTATGGGCTTTTTCGGGCGTTACATAAGGAGGGGGGTTTAACACTAATATTAGAAACAATACAAACAATGAAGAGATATCCGCAACACACTGGGAACAAAAAAAATTTAAAAAAAAATTAAGAACAATTTAAAGTTGTCATGGAATACAGAATGACAATGACTTGGGCTTTTTCTGAGATAAAAGAAATCAAGAATTCTAAAAAAGTTTGATAATCATGTACGACTGCAATGCTACTTGGTAGGGCGTTCCATTCATTAATGGCGAGGTTCAGGGGGGGGGGGGGTATTTGTATCGGGCGGCGGAGAAAAGCTCACCGGAGAAAAGCTCACCGGAGAAAAGCTCACCGGAGATAAGCTCACCGGAGAAAAGCTCACCGCAAAACTGGCAGATGCGGAGAAAAGCTCACCAGCCTTTGAGCGGATGCGGAGGAAAGCTCACCGATTTTTTCTTTAACTTAGCCGATTCTGCGTGAAACGTGGTAGTTTAACACAATTCGCAATCGTCACTTCATTAAAATTACGTCCTCTTTTTTTGTGATATCCTTGAGGTTCATTGGGCATATTTACTAACTTCTCAGAAATTAGTAATCAAGCATTTTTTATATTAATGAAGCCGCGAGTATAAAATCTGAACATCGCTCACCGGTAAAAAAGACAACAATTTATTGACAACTGACAGTGCGCCGTCGGTAGCTCTGTCAAATGAAGAGGTTTGTTCTTTGCGAGTTAATATGAAGAGCGGTGTGAACCGTTTCAGCTCCAAATATTGCGTAGTGGATAATAGATAAGTAGGTGTTGATGTAATCAGTGTCGGCTACGCTGTTTTCTTTGTTAATTTCACTAACAAACTTCAGTTGCGAGAACAGCTTAGCCCTGTCGTGTTTGTTGTCTTCACTCCGTCGTCGTCGTGTGAGCGGGTTTCATCATGTATAACGTTTACCAACTCGCCCTATTCGCTACCTTACAGATTACTAGTTCTTATATGGGTCACGAGTAACAACGGTGACAGTGTGCAGCCTAAAGGTCATCGGTGGATCACCGTAGAAGGGCACTATCACACAAAGGCAAGGTGTAGAAACACCAGCACGAACGGCTAGAATACGGGCATGTTCGTGCAAGAAAGAAGCCTCGATATCCTACTGACTGTTTTATCCTGTTTTCAAAGATTAACAAAAGCTTCAAAGAGAATTTCAGGCACCGCGTTGTTGCGCATGCACTTTCAGATTTTCAGCATTTAGCGTTTTGATTTTTAGGTTTTAGGCAGACATTATTAAGTATTTGAACTTTTTCCTGTTCTTCAAGTTCATGAAGTTTTCAGTTAGGCTTTCGTTATAGAGTAAGCCACAGAGAACACTCCCCCGCATTTATTAATTTGTAAGCAATAAGTTCATGAAGTTTTCAGTTAGGCTTTCGTTATAGAGTAAGCCACAGAGAACACTCCCCCGCATTTATTAATTTGTAAGCAATATACCCAATAAGCCTGACAAATAATACAAAAAAATATATTTTATTTGTTACAAAGCTGAGGAATTTTAATGGTAATAGATTAAAATATGTTACGCACGATCCAATTGCCTCCATATAAAAAGAAAAAAAATCGGTGAGCTTTTCTCCGCATGCGCTCAAAGACCGGTGAGCTTTTCTCCGCATCCGCCGGTTTTGCGGTGAGCTTTTCTCCGGTGAGCTTATCTCCGGTGAGCTTTTCTCCGGTGAGCTTTTCTCCGGGATTCATTTGTATCCGTTAGTACGTGCAGATACTGAATTTACTTAAGCAATTATTAAGCTTAGGCCTAAAATTGACTTCGATATGACACTGCTCATAACGCTCTGAACGGTCCCACCATACAGATTGACATGTCATACACCCCATTCTTAGTATTGAGCCTTCTTCCTTCCTCGCTAAGCTGCCTTCGTAGATTGCTGTTACTGCTTCTTCGATTGCTATCTCGGAATGTAGCCGAAGGGGCTTTTCCAGGTCTACCTGCTGCGATAAATTGACCCTAAAACAAACTCTGCGGATTATTTCGTACTTTGCAATGTGGTGTGCATTAAAACTTTTTTTTATTTCATCATAGTACGCGCGGAACACTAATCCTTGTTTTTTTTTTAATCAGTTCAACACGAGGGAAAAATGATATGAATGATGATGAAGGGCAGCATAATTTCAGTAGTCTCAAGGGCAGATGCTGCCTTGTCATTTTTGCGCGATGACCATTTGATGTCCTCATTAGATTAGTCAATAAACATGAATGCGTATTAATATAAGTGTATTCAGGAATATTGCGCATGCTGTGATTTCCGAGAATTTAGGATTAAGCATCTAACGTTTCTTTGAGACAGGAAATTTCTTTTCGAGAAAGAGGCATCGCGTCTTAGTGCGAGTCAAGTGTAGCCACAGAGTGTACCCACCTTCGTGCTTCGATGGGCGTCCTTGCAGCCATGTACCGCTGTACCATCATCTGATCCAGTCCCTCACGGTACAAGCCACTGGCCATCAGCCCGATGAAGCAGGCCCAAACATTCTCATCTTCCGTAAGGCTCAGATTGGTTCTAGGAAGATGAGCGTAATATTACGGACTTCAAGCAACATCCAACCAAACCGCGAAAAAGTATGTCTGCAGAAATGCTTCGGATTTCTTGTTCAAGATCAATATAAGAAATTGCCTAATCAGTATCGAAGCCTTATTGTGTGTGGCATTGGTTGGAAGGCTATTATCAGTGTTACTACAATAACTCTGTTGACAAGGTTCCAGCGAGACACGGACCGCCACCCTCCGCATTCAATGTTCGTCACCAGTTCATGAAATCGAAAACAAATTTCTACGTACAGTCTTGTTTCCGGAAAGGAAGGTTGAGAGAAGAACCGCAGCAAGCAAAAGGAATGGAGTTTGAATCGACAGAAGCGTAAAGTCATTTGAAGGGGTTTCCGTTGGACCGCATCTGATTTTGCCTGGCCTCACACCTTTTCATTGACAAAGGCAATGCGGGGAGCAACTCGTCTACTCGTTGCGCAAGAATGGCGGTGACGTCAGAACGACGACGAGACCTGATTGGATTTGATTGAAATATATATAGACCTAAACGCTAGACGCCTTGAGGTCTACCCACTATCTTCTTGAATCAGCCATTAAAAGCTCTGCGTTCTGAAATCATCGCAACCCCTGCTCAAAGAGGAGAACTTCCGCACCATATGCCCCATTGAAGACAAGGATTGCGACTTTCCCCATCTGAGGCCACTATTTGTAGTAAAATCATTGACAATTTGAAAAAAAGTGGAGTCTGGCTTATTGCCTCACAAATTTCTGCTTTTTAAGCTATTATCCGAGGTTTTTATGTGGCAATGCCACAATTTCATTGGGTGCAGAGCGATGATACGATGTTCGACATTTGCCACACCTTCCGTTTCTTAAGCTATCTTCGCCTAAGCGGAACGCAAGTTGCAGCTTTTTAGAAGCCACAAAAATGGGTATGATATTTCTTTTCTATCTTTAATGTTGTGTGCGTGCCTTCGATGACCTTCGACTTTGATTGTCTTTGGTGGTTGGGTCTAAACCATAAAAAACGGCTCGTGGCTATGGAGAAGAGAGTAAGCGCGGCTCAAAACGGCCAGTTCACGATCGGCTGTTTTCCGTCGGAAAGAAAGCAAACTTCCAGCCGCGAATTGTTTTCTGGGTAGTTGGACTCTCATATTTAATGTACAAATAAAAATTTGGCGAGCGTAAATACCATGTCAGTGTCCCTTTAATGAACTGTGCATATAAAATGGGTCGTGCAACTATTTTCGTACTTCCAGTAAATACCGCTAAGAGCAAATTCCGGACGTTGATAACTTGCAAAACACCCATTAGTTCGCTCCGCTGAATGGTGGACGCCAGAAAAATAAAGAAAAGAAAGAGCTGTCCCTTCTCAACTTGCTATTAGAACAATTGGCCACGTGATCTGATGCTAATTATAGTACACCGCCAGTGTCGATCACAGTCATGTGCTGGGATTGCAAAATATAAATCATGAGTTGAACTTGAGACATTGTTAGAGTTCAGCTATTCTCATCTTTGATTGAGCGCGAGCCATTACCCGAAAGTTTGGCGATACTGATTGTCATGAACCTGAGCACTGGACTCGGGCTCATGACCATCGAGTACGTCACGGCGTCATGTAACTCGCGGTGGGAAGTCGTGATGCCTTGAGAGGTGACGCTGCTAACAACTCTAATACATCTAGTGACGTTCTCAATCTAAGTAGACCTGACGAAGTGAGTCACGTGACCGCGTCACG
Source organism: Ixodes scapularis (assembly GCF_016920785.2). NCBI lineage: Eukaryota > Metazoa > Arthropoda > Arachnida > Ixodida > Ixodidae > Ixodes > Ixodes scapularis. Next base: position 20,808,359 of record NW_024609835.1, read on the forward strand.
GGGCCACGTGGAGTGACATTACTTGACAGAATGTCTTGACACCATGACGTCACGTGAGCACGTGCCAGATGAATATTCATAGTGCCAATACAAAAGTGCCACGAAAACCTACAATTTCGCATACATTGCAGTTTCGTATATGACAATCTGATAACCACATAGAAATACAGCTGTCAATTTGTATTTCTAAAAAATGTATTTTGTAGTAGAAATCAGTTCCGCGAACCGTTTTCACCCGGTTACCCTTATATTGTTTTCCGGTTCAGTTCAGGTCCAGTTTCAACATGCAAGCGACGATTTCTGCTCGGTTCGGTTCAGGTTCGGCTAAAAATAACAGGTCGGTTCCGGTTCGACACTCTGGTGAGGACTGCGTGTAATGCCGGCTTTCGGTGAGGCCGATATCCTCGTCTGTGTCGCATTGCCGTGTAGTCTCGCTGAGCATCAGTGTGTTTGCTGAAGTTCCGGGTAAGCGATGCACTGACGATAATGTAATGCGAAGCTCTTGTATCCTATCCAGTATACATGGGGATAAATCATGTGATAATTTCGACATATTTATTTATACCGCGCAGAACAAAGCTTTAAAAAATTAACCGAAATCAACCTACCGCGAGTAGCCCGTGGTTTTCTTGGACCCCTACAGTATCATGCAATCATTCACTTGAAATGTGCCTTAAGGCGTTGCATTCATTAAACAAAAACTATAAAAATATCAGTTGGCATAAGTCGGAAAAACAAAGAGGTAGAAAACATGTTTCTCGTACGGGCACAAAGCCAGTTAACCATTTTATTTTTTAAAAATCATCAAATATCATTGAGGTTTAACATGAATTTTATTACAACAGCAGAATGGGTCAAAGGAAAACACAATAAATTTGCTATTTTTATTATGCTCCTCATTAATAAAGTTCAATAAAGTGCAATAAACTAATCCCTTCTATTTAAACTGCATAATGCGGCATAAAATTTAGTTAATATGTTAAATTTCACCGTGATCAGTTGAACACCAATTCATGCGGTCCTATTAATAGGCGAGTGCGTCATTTGGTTCAAGCCATACAGTATATACAAGATGTATCGTTGGCAATTAGAAGTAACTTCTTAAGGGTTCTGTACGCGGGGAATTTAATATTTGAATCCTAAATATGTCAGTTCATTTATGCCAAAAAAAGAAAAACTTTATAAGCGATATCCAAACATCCACTTTAGCCTTTTTTATACAGATAATAAAATAACATTTTGATAAGTGTAGACTTTATTCTTACCGAGACAAGGATGGTTTCAAAAATATTATCATACAATTTATTACCTTTATTGTGAAAAAATAAAGTCTGCATTCTGCTGAAACCCACCATGACATCTGTTAGTTTCAAGCGAGTGTAGACTTAGTCCGTAGGAAAAATTGATGTCATTCCAACGCGAATCAACTGTACCTCTATAATTTTATTTACTGAGCATATGCACCACCTAGACATATCTGCGTTATATTCAATCACATATTGTTATGAAGCCAAATCACTTCACTTAATATTCCAAAGGTCGTCTTTTGGCTGGACCTTCACCATTTTGTTCCCAATGACTGTACAAGCGAGGCCTTTCAACTCTCCTTGAAGCACGCACCACTGTTGGTTCGAGAAAATAAAGACCGGCACCTATATGCGGATCCTCATCTTCAGAATTGAAAAAGGGCGCATGACAGTTTTAACTTAAAGCTTAAAACTTATAGATTAGAGCTTAAAGTTGTCAGCAAAATGCTAAACACAACGGCAAATTACGTTGGTCATTTACTTCCAATTTTTTTAGCGAGGTAAGCCGAGCACGAGCAGCGCGTTTATGTGTTCCCAGTATTCTCCTTGATGCTTGGGGAATTTTTAGAACATCCGTTGGAGCGTCGGTTATAGCGTTTACTTTTAAATATTTTGCTGATGTTAAGATTCAATCGCTGTACGAAATAGCATTCAGCATTATATCTTACCTCAGTATATAGTCCCTCGCGTTCAACTGATTGAAAGGACGAAGTCTGACTCCTGGCTGGTGGGCGTCGTAGACGACTTTGCTGATCACCGTCAGAGGACACAGCAACATAGCCAGGGCCTGCACGCAATCGGTCCATACGACCGCGCGGAGACCACCCTGCGTAGAAATAGTAGAATGATATCAACGAGAGTGGCGCGGGCCTAGCCTTCAGACAGTGTTCCCCTGAAATCGCTGCTTCAGGAAAAGGTGTTCCTCAAACTTCGGTATCTATTCCTGTCTTTGTGCATTATTAAGCCACTGGCAGCAAGACAACAACGGGGCCCCTATTCCAAACGCCTGGCCTCCAGAACGCGATAGATACCTTTCGCCGTGTTTTGGCAGCGTCAGGGCGTCGAGCTTTGATTGAAAGGATTAGTGGGTAGATCCAAAGCTAGCCGGATTTGTCTCCACTGCACTCGCCGAACGCGTTAGAACGCGTGAGCCAGACACCGGACGCCGGCATTTGGCGATCTAATTAACGCGTTCGACCAGTGTAGTGGAGAAAAGGCCAGCTGGCCCGGAGGACCGTTCTGACCCTCATTTCTCTCTCAGTTTTTCGGCGCATTAGTTTGCACTTGAGGTGGGACAACTGAGGCTACTTCGTGACGCTCTCGCATTGTCAGTGACAACAACTAATGTTTATTTCGAGGCGACTATTTTTTCTTTTGCTCGACATTTTGACGTTTATATGTCGTTGTTTCCTTGGTGCTACCAGACGGCTGTAACACTTTCATTTTTTCGTTCATTTTCGTTTTGTTAGAGCTACATGCGCATTTTTGTCAGTTTTTTTTTATTGCGTTTCTCATTATTGTTTAAGTCCCGTAATATACCAATGACTAAATAAATAATTCAAGAAATAAACCAAGATACAAAATTTGCAGCTCGTTTAGGTCATCTCTGAAGAAAAGGGTTTACGTAGAACAAGTTATTTTGCCGCTCCAACGGCCTGGATTAAATCTCTGCATTTACGCTTCACATTTTCGCTTGCAGGACGTGGACGTTTTCGCTGCACGTTTCATAAGTAATCAGTTTACCGTACTTATCGCTGTTCCCTTGTCATTTCGTCTGGTATTTTATTTGTTCTTGCCTCTGTGTTCAAATATTGGCATGTTCACTCGAGCTTTCTAAATTAACTTTATGCTTCCTTTCTTTGTCACGATTCTAGTCAATGCATTTTAAGGGTGTAAATTAGTGCATACTAATTGGCTATTCAATTGTATATGTTAAACTCGCTTATACTCACCAATGCCGTGTATAAAGTTCCAACAAAACCCATCGTCAAAGTACTCCAGATAATCGGAACTGAAAATACTAGAAACGGATGTACTATTAAAAAGCTGAATTAAAGTTTTCTTCTCATTTTTTTACGTTGAATATAAAAAAAAACTAAACACGCAATCTGAGCCTTTATAAAAAAGAAAAAAATATTCTAGGTTCTTAATACGTATCACCTTGTTGTTTTTATATTTTTTGCCCTCTACATATTTCAACGATGCCCTCAATTATGTTCAGATTCGATATTCGGTTTAAGTGTTTTGGTGGGTTCTTTTCATTGCGTGCGTGAAAAGCCCCAGCAAGGCAAATAGTTTCGCTATACTTCGTTTTACCAAAATGGCAAGCTGAAGAGTTCCTTCGAAAGAACGAGTTAGGGATGAAGTATGTTATAGATGGTTGAGCGTGTTGGTTATTAATTCACGATAAGGAAAGAGGGACATTTAAGACAAACAGACAAGACAGGCTTTCGACTTTCAACAAAACGTTTACTGGCTCGACTTGGCCTCCTGAAGCTCGACGAGGGGCGTCGGGGAGGTAGAGAGGGAGGATGGTGGGTGAGAGAAGCGCGAGCCCGCTCGCAGCTGAGCGTGCATAGCAGAAGGGGGGTTTGCTGAGTGTCAATCGACACGTCGCCGTTACACGCAGCCCCGAGTGCAGGCGGAGCCCTCTTGGGGAAAGAAGGGAGGAGGGGGGGGGGGGGGGACGGCGACGGAGAAGAGAAGGAGAAGAAGATGTGCCGGCGGTGCCGGCGGTGCTCTCTTGGGGAAGGAAGGGAAGGGGGGGGGGGGGGGAGGCGCTGAGAAGAAAAGAGAAGAAGATACGCGAATTTAGACTTTTTATGTCTTTGGAGGAGCCCTCTCGCCCCGCAGGAAGCGAATCTCTCGATCAGAAAGAGAAAGGGATGGGCTGGACAGGTTTGAGACTGAAGATTTGATATGTAGGGACTCAAGGATTTCCCTGCCGAATCGAGATTTGTGCCCGCCGAGAATTTTGGTTTTCGAGAACTCGGGGGTGCACGAGGGGCAGTCTTTTTTGACCACAACTGGATGGAAGGAGTCCGGAGAAGGAGACAAGATCTCCTTGGCGTGCTCCCGGAGACGGTCATTCACGCACCGCCCCGTCTGGCCGATGTACTCGGCCCCGCACACAAGTGGAATACTATACACCTTTTCCCTTGTGCAGGGCCGGAAGCACTGCGCGTGTTTTTTTCTGCATGTGGGTGGGGGCTCTGGGTTGGTTACTCGCCTGCCCATGCCTCCCAATTTAAATTTACATGTGAAAAGAACTCTGGTGCCGAATCGACGTGCAAGCGCGCGGAGTCGGTGTGCCGTGTTGTGGGAGTACGGGATGCACGCAGGGCGGGCAGACCGGGTCCCGGAGGGAGCCTCCTTTGGGCGGCTCCTCGACTGCAGGATGAGTTTCTTGCTGATGTTATCTAAAAGGTCCACCAGGTAACCCGCCCTCCTGAGCCTGGTGGCCTGCAACGACAGGCTCCCTCTGATCTTATGATCGCAGGACCTTTTGCACGAGGAGGAAAGGAGAGACTGGACAATTCCGGACTTAACGGTTTTTGAATGATGGGTAGAGAAGGGAAGGACAGGTTTCTGGGAACGCTGTTGAAAAGACCAGCAAAGACCGTGAGACGAGTGGGTCAGTCGAAGATCGAGAAATTGAAGACCCTCCTGAGTAGGGTCCTCCCTTTTGAAGGTGAGGCCACTGGCGCGAGTTTTGAATGCCTGAAGAATGGGAACATCTGAGTTGGAGACAGGATGAAGAACCAGATAGTCGTCAACGTAACGAAAGATTCTACATTCATTACCCGAGCGAGCAAGATGCTCCTGCACCGCGCGATCCACAAAAAAGAGATAAATCTCGCTGAGGATCGGCGCGAGGCAGGAACCGATACACACACCCGATTTCTGAATGAAAACCCTTCCCTCGTGCTCAACCAGAGTGGATTCCAGGTAGAGCCGGAGGAGATTGAGGAAGCCTCCGACCGGGATTCCTGACGCGTTTTGAAACGTCATGAGTCCATGTAGGTCAATTGCCTCAGAAACAGAGCTTAGAAGGATTTTGAGGTCGAGATTATAATACATGTCCTCGACATCCAGCGAGAACATGTACTGGTCCTGATTTGAATGCAAGGGTCGAATGAAATCAATCACCTCAAGGGAGCCCTTAACGCGGAAGGGGTGGGGAAGATCGATAAAGGAAAGGTGCTTTTGTAGGAAGAGGGCGAGAGGTTTCTAGAGTTTTTTATCCCGTAAATATGAATATCACGTCCGTTTTCCCCGAAGACAGAACTAAATGCGAGAAAACAGGAAAAACCTCTGACCAGTCGTTAGGTCATAAAGGGATCTTTCTGCCGCCGCGGGCGTGTCGCTCCTGTGGGCAGCGCGTGCAATTGCAAGCTTGACAGGCTTATTCTCACGATTGACAGGAGCAGAAGCGGAGAAATCCCGCTTCAAACTGAAAGCTTTTGGGTGAACCTGTGCTAAACAAATTAAAGAACGAGCGTCGAGACAACAGAAAAGCTGGCGGCCATTTGGTGTCGTAACAGCACGTGAGAGCGAGACTGACTCGACAAGGTTCCGTGCAGCTCCTTATCTAGTGTGCGTCGGCATCGCGAAAATTTGGCCCAGAAGGTTCGAGAGTCGAGCGTTTGGGGTGAGAATGAACAGGTGCATTATAGGACAAGAGTAGCACGAAATGATAAAAGTTACGTCCCGAGTAAAAATAAACACGAATCCTCTAGAAGTCCATGACGAAGCGTAGCTTGCTCGGCCCCGCGCGCAGCAATATCCCCTGCACTGACACCAGTCGTGATGTCTTTTTCTGGTCTTTTTGAAAATGGCAAGGGAGCGCACGCAAAGCTTTCATAGGCCCTGACGATGCAGGTTAGCGGAGATTCCGAAAACTCTTTTTGTCACGTAAAGCTCCAGAGAGGAAAGGCCTCAGCGGCACACTAAAAATATTATTTTTGCAACCCAACCCCTGTGAACTAAATTTAAATATAATTAGGATATTTGTGGTCCTGGAGGCCAAATAAAGCAGATTTAAGTGCTTTTTCTCAAATACAAAACTGCTTCAGTTTTCCTTTCTGCCCAGACATAGCCGACGGTATACGAGCTGGTGGGACCAATCAGACAGCATCAAAAGCCTCCTATTATGGCCTTCGCCATGTTTTTGTACGTAATCTAACATTGCTAAACCACTTATGAACAAAAATGCTCGGTGACTTGTGAGTTTTACGCTGTCTGATTGGTGCAATTACCTCGTAGCCTTTGCTGCCTCAGGACTTAAACTGAAACGGGGCAGCAGAAAATGTAAGTATAACGACGCACTAATATCTCTCGTAAATGCAGAATTTAGCGTCTACAAGGACAACAGCATAGAACAAGTGGACGGAGGCAAAACAAATTATGTCTTGCGGATGTATTGCGATGCAAAGCAGTATTCATAAATACAATTGTGTACTTCTGAGTGTATAAGAGGCGACAGCTTTTTTTCCCAAACTTTCCCGTACAAATATAAAAACAAAACCAGTCTGAACCACAAAATAAAGGGCATATAAAGCTGAATATTTGTTTCTAGAAAAGTTTGCTGACGATGTTTGAAAAATGCAAGTTTTTAATTGGATGTTCTGCGACCCTCAGTAATGTCAATATGTGACCCCCTATTACTGCGTATCGAAAGGCAATGAATGAAATCATCCCACCTGTGGATACTGCCACAGATGCTGAATAGAGTGCCGCAGCTCCTACAGATTGCTAGAAGGCAATATTTGTAAATACACTTGATTGAAAAATTTACTAAGATGCACACAGATCCGAACGCAATTCAAGAAAAAAAAATACTCACGCTTAGGAACATGTACAGGCAACATACACCAAGACCAGTCTTGTTTCCGTACCGCATCCGTAGATACTATTCGGAACACGTGTTAAAATTATGTATAAATGACAAAACACCCACATTTTTGCTGCTTCGTATGCGATGCTCATGCCCCGAATCACATAAAGTTCTACAAACAAATTTACACTTAAAGTGACAATGACTATTAAAAACTAGCTGTTATTGCATACTGTGTGTCATATTCTTGCGTTGCAAATTTTGTTAGACTTCAGATATATCGGTCAATGTAAAACATGATACTTTTATGTAATCCCCTTTTCTTCAAATTTAGAATAACGTTTACCTACGTTTTAAGGTTTAGGAAGGCCTATTTTCTCGCACTCATATTTTTATCGTATTATTAAAGAGTCGATTACCGATTTGCGCAGCAGCCATCTCAGTTCAACCATAGGTGAAAACAGGTCATAGTATCCCTTAATAGAGAAATCCGCCGATTTTTTTAACTACCTAATCCAAATACATCGTGTGAATGCTGGTGGCTTCCTGATACCCAAATGCTTTATTAGTTTCTTAAAATCACACTAGTCAACAAAAGCAGGTCACAATAATGTGGATGCTTGGGCTGGTTGGTAATTTAGGGTTGAATGGAAGAGCGCGGATATACTGTCACACTCACAGGCACACAAGAAGGAAACAGACTCGTACCGCTGACTAACAGCTCAGTGGTATATTTTTTCTTCCTCAAATCGTCATCTTCTTCTCCTTAGCCGTTAAAGTGAACACTTTAATTTTTAAACACTGAAAACCAAATAGCCCAAAACACTAATAAATAACTAATAAATAAATAAATAAATGACAACTAGAAATAAAAAAAAAACTAAATAAAATATTTTTTAAATAAATCAAAAGAATTATTGAAAATATATAAAAAGAATAAAAAAATCCCCATCACTATTAGTGATTGGATGTTATCTCGAGATAATCAAATTCTTTCTTTGATAAAGCTAAGGATGGGACAGAGATGCATTGTTCGTCAAACATGGCTATATATTTTTTTTTTCAGCTTCGATATTTTCTTGTGTCAGCTGATTCCCACTTCTGGCAATAAGGGCGCAGTTACTCCACTCCGCAGACCATCCGCAGGCCCGGCAATAGATGTCTAGGTTACCTGAGATTACTCTTTTTACGTTATAGTGATGTTCTCGTAAACGGTCGTTCAGACACCTCCCGGTTTGCCCGACATACTGTTTACCGCATGAGAGGGGAATTATATAAAACCTCCCTTTCAGAGCATGGAACAAAACTGGTGTGATGCATTTTTTATACAACCTAAGTTTCTATCGGGGGATGAATTGAATTTTTACATAAACTAGAGAGCTTGCATGAAGCATAGAATACTAGGTTCACGTTTACGCGGTTGCCTATCTTTTTAAGGCCATGAGAAATGTGGTGAATATAAGGCGCAACCGCTGGCCTTTGGTTTCGGTCCATTTTCTTACATTGGGTTAAATCGGAATTCTTAATTTTCTGAAGGAGTTTTTCTGCGACAGATATTAATAAGTGAACAGGGTACACCCTGATAGTAGCCTAGATATCTGCGCGTCACAGCTAGTTTTCACAGTATGAAGGCATGACTTTTTGATGGAATTTGTTAGGCACAGGGAAACTAGTCCTCTCTTAACTAATTTTGAGTGGGCCGATTGATAATGCAGGAGTGGCTTTTTCCCCCTCGGGGCGTCGGACGAACAAGTGTTGTGAAAAAGAAAAAAAAAAGAGTCTGAATTGTAAGCAGTGATAGAGTGCAGGTGAGTTGGTAATTAATCGACATCTTGTAGACCCCGAGATGGGGAACGATAAAAAAAAGTGAAAGCCGTTTACAACTCTCTGTAACGCCGAATTGGAGCGCAGCTCTTGAGGAGGAGGAAGGAAGGGTACTGAAGGGAGGGTAGACCCCTCCTCCTCCTCCTCCTTCTCCCCCTCCTCCCCTCACTCTTTATTATGCTCCGGGGGGGGGGGGGGTCACCTGACCTCGGCGGGAGGGGGTCACGTGACCTCGGGGAGGGAAGGGGTGTCGCGTGACTAGGGGCAGGGGGGGTCACGTGACCTCAGGGAAGGGGGCCACGTGACTTCGGGGGGGTGTCACGTGACCTTGGGGGGGTCACGTGGGGGTCACCTTGGAGGTCACGTAACCTTGAGGTGACCTTGGAAGGGGTCACGTGATCGCGGGGGTCGTGACCTTGGGGGTCACGTGACCTGTGGGTCACGTGACCTTGGGGTGACCTTGGGAGGGGTCACGTGACCTCGGGGGGTCACGTGACCTCGGGTCACGCGACTTTGGGGTGACCTTGGGAGTGGTCACGTGACCTTGGGGTGACCTTTGGGGTCACGTGACCTCGAAGTAACCTTAGTTACGCCGACGGCGACGCCGCTCAAGCCGGAAACGGGCGCCTAAGAGCTGCACTCTAAAAACGGACGAACACAACAAAATCTCAAACGCAGCTCCGTTTGAGATTTTGTTGCGTTCGTACGTTTTTTATCGTTCCCCATCTCAGGGTATACACGATGTTAAGAGTCTGATGTCTAAGAACTTCAGAGACTCTTACAACCGGAAGTTCATTGGTTATATCCAAAGGATCCAAACAATTTTCGAAAAGCGTGAGGACATTGGATACTGTACTTAAAAAGTCGTTTCCATCGAGGGCCAAGAACATCAATGTAAAAACTAACCTTGACGCGCAGATAGCTAGGCTATCTGCGCAGATACTATCAGGGGGGAATCCTTACTAATATTTGTCGCAGAAAAATTCCTTCAGAAAATGAAAAAAATACCAATTTAACCGAATGTAAAAAAAGGGACCGAAACTAAAGGCCAGCGGTTGGGCTTTATATTCACCATATTTCTCACGGTTTAAAAAAGAAAAAAATACGCAGCCGCGTAAACGTCAATCGTAGTATTCTCTGCTCCATACAAGCTCTCTAGTTTATGTACAAAAAAAAAAGTCAACTGATCCTCCGTCACCTGGGTTCTGCCGGGACTAACTCATGCAGGCGATGTGGTACTGACTGCGGCATCAGTGTCTGAAATGCAACAATTTCTTGACATATGCACTAATGGGGCTATGGAGCTTGGCTTGAGATTCAACGCGGGCAAGTCAGCGGCGGTTGTGTTTTCAGGCTCCCTCGAGCCAACACTCGGCAGCCTTCGCCTCGGCGGATGCGATGTGCCAATACTCGACTCATATAAGTACTTGGGCATCACACTGTCAAATGCGGCAGACTACCCTACAAGACCACCACACTTATCTTCGCCACGCAGCCACACGAGGAGCCAACATTCTCCGTAAGCGAAGCCTTTGGAGCTGCAATTGGTTCATTGTGTCCCGGGAGCTCTGGAAAGCGGTAGTAGTACCTGGACTGACATTTGAAAATGCCGTAGTATGAGTTCCCGGTAATGTCCGAGCCCAAATGGAACGCCGACAGAGAGAGATTGGACGCCAGGCATCGGGCTGCCACGGGGGGTCGCCAACGAGGCAGTTCAGGGAGGGCTGGGCTGGTCCTCCTTTGAGGCTCGGGAGGCAACCAGCAAAATTACCTACTACGGGCGTCTTCGACATATGGACAGCTGCAGGTGGGTCAGGAGGTTGTTTATGTAGACTCACCTGACGGGGCTGCGGACACGCTGGCAGAAGCGCCTTCATCAACTTGAGCATAAGTATGGCTTTTTTCTGACCCCGTTGAAGCGTCATCAGAAATAGAATGGGCGTCAGAGGTTAAGAAGAAAGTCCGTGACAACGAGGCCCAACAATGGCTCCGAGACGCACAAACAAAGTCGACGCTCCAAGTGTACCTGACCCACAAAACAACCATCGCATCGGAAGCACTGCTGTACGACAACAGCCTGGGCAGCCGCTTGTTGTCTGAGGCGCGCGCCGGGGCCGTCCGGACACTAGTTTACAGACGCCGGTTTGATGCTACGGTGACCTCGAGCGCATGTCGGGTCTGCGGAGGCTACGATGAAACGGTGGAGCACGTTGTGCTAGATTGTGCGGGACTTCAGCCGTCCCGGTGCCCACGCCTGCAGAGACCCTTAGTGCTCGCTGAGGCGTTGGGCTTCACAATTACTGAAGTCAGGCGCAACCAAGCACACTACTCTGATGCAAAAAGCTCTGCAGCTACGCAGATAAAGGGGCCTTCTAGCGGCCTGCACAGGCTTGTAGTGGCCACTAAACGAAGATTTGAAGGTTGGTGGAGCAAGATCCATCTCAGGGGGCATTAAGATCTCCTCGCTCACAGGCTTGGGCACGAACTTAGTTCGCGCTCGCCCGTTTCAAAGGGAACAAGCCGCATCCTCATCATCATCATCATCACCTCCGATACAACCTTAGGTAGTATAAAAGAGCTTCACACCCATTTCGTTCCGTGCTCTGAAGGGGTGGTTTATGCAATTCCCCTCATGCGATAAACAGTATGTCGGGCGAACTGGGAGGTGTGTGAAGGACCGGTTACGAGAACATCACTATAACGTAAACAGATTAATATCAGGTAACCTAGGCATCCATTGCCGGGACTGCGGGTGCTCAGCGGACTTCAGTAACTGCGCTGTTATGGAGAGACGTGTTAATCAGCTGACACAGGAAATTATTGAAGCTGAAAATAATAGCCAGGTTGGATAAGCAATGCGTCGGTGTCCCATCCTTAGCATTATCAAAGAAAAAAATGGATTATCTTGAGATAATATCAAGCACCAATATTGATGGGGATTTTTAATTTTTATTTATTTTTATTTAAAAAATAAAATAAGATATCTTAAAATTTATTTTTCATTTTATTTTCAGTAGTCATTTACTTAATTATTAACTTGCTGATTATTTATTTATTTATGTTTATTTGGCGATATGTTTTCTGGTATTCAAAAAATTAAACTGTTATATTCAACGGCTAAGGAGAAGATGATGACGATTTGAGGAATAAAAAATCTATCACTGAGTTTTGTCAGCGCTGCGAGTCTGTTTCCCTCTTGTGTGCCTGTTCGTGCGACTGTATCGACGCGCTGTTTCATCCGAGGTCACAATAAATTTCATACTGACACCAAAACTCGGTAAATGCTGTTTTTGCTTTTTTTTTTTCGTTATCCAAATGTGACGTCACCGGTGAGACGCATGGTGTACGGGTGCCGATCAAGTACGCTAGGGGTAAAGAATATTCATCTGTATTTACACAAACTGCGACCTTGGCCTCTGTGTTGAATTATGACAAGCAATAGAAGCGATTGGGAAGTTCGATCGGCGATTCGATAGTTTCGTCAGATCGCTGGTTTAAATTCGTTCTCCTTCTATTACATGCAAATAATTACACAACAAAAGAAAGCTCGACGTCTCTCGCAATAATCATTTTCCCAATTACCCTTGGAACGTTGGTCCTAAAACTTGGGGTGGTCAAATTTTCCACGGTTGGAGCTTTTTTGTCCTATTTTAGTAAATCCTGAAGAGGTAGTTGTCTAACGAAAGTTTCAAATTTAAATTACCGAAGCATCAAGAAAATGCATGGAATATTCCTTCTATTGTCAAAGTGGCTTATGTTATATTTATGCACACCATTTGTATTAGAGTTGCTCTAGAAAAGTAGCTTTTTCAGGCAACAGCACTTGCGACTTCACCTGCAACATGCTTGCTGGTGCTTGGGTAACTTAGCAAAACTTCTACAGACCATTCCAGCCAAGTACTTCTGATCAGTGCCATTTTCAGCGTTTGTGCTTTGTTTGCCTTCCAAAGTGAGAGACAAGCTTTATAAAATCAAATCAACCGCTTTCATGTACACGCCAGGCGATGGTCAGAGTTAATAATTATAACAATTGTGCTAAAATAAATACTAAAAGAACGACCCAACAACTATGAAAGTTAAACAATTAATCGAGAGACAATATCAGGTGTATAAATCACACCAAAAACTTGGAAGAGGCTTAAGCTTCGCTGGAACAGCGCGGATGAACAGTCACACATGTGAGTGTGAGTGTTCATCCGCGCTGTTCCATCCAAGCATGTATTACGAACTTGTTCAAGCATCCACATTATTAAGCTTCGCCCTTAAGAATGAAACACGATAGCGTTATCGGGCCCCGTTCGTGAAGCCTTCTTGTTAAACTCGCGCTCGTTCCTAAGCCGTGCAAGCGTGTGCGTAGACTAGTCGGTAGCGTCACGTAGTACGTGACGTCACATGACGTCATGTGTTTTCATGAGAATTTTCCTTCCGAATTTGGCGGGACCATTCTCCGCTAAATTTAGCGCAAAATATTCCCGCCAAATTTAGCGTGTTGATAGGGCCATGACGTCACAGCCACGTGTGACGTCACATGTGGCTGAGGCCGTTCCAACAGGCACGTAGCCAGGGGGGGGGGGGGGGGGGGGGAATCCTGGCTACGTGCCTGCGTTGCAATATGGGACTTTTGGTCCCACTGACGCGGACACCGACGTCGAATTTTTTGCTACACGGGCTCCTAAACGTTATCGCGTTTATACACGATTGCACCTTTAAACAGGTAGAAAAGCGTAAGGTGATTGCTTGAAGATTGAAGAGCGCATGATGTACAAGAGGGAGCCAAACAATTATCAGAATTCAAAACAAAACAACAAAAAGTAACCCACAAGAAGATTCGTATACATATTATTTTAATACCTCGGTAAAACATAATACGTTCAACCACTCATTTACGTGCGCACACAGGGAAAGGGTGCAATTTCAAGATTTGTATAATCTGCTTTTAGATATATATATATATATATATATTACACCTCTTTTTGCGATACATATACATGCCGGTCTTCAACAACATGGCTCTGATTTGTGTCACGGATTTTTAATTTTTCAATCACTTTGACATTTATCTGCGAGAAAATAAAGACGTTTCCCCATCCCTCTCGAGAGAAAACCGCACGCCAACCATCTGACAGGCATACGAGGCCGTACATTTAAGCTCAACAGCTTTTTCAAAAAACTATGCACTGAATCAGGTTGAAACAACAGTGTGTCAGAAGGCATCTCTAAAATCGAACTTGGTTTAGACAATTCAGCGCTCGGCTTCGACACGGCGTCGTTGCGGCGTGAGCTGGTTGATCACACCACCCTACTAAAGCGTTAATTAAATTTAAGAAAATGGTTGATTAAGCGGACATTATGACCAACAGATGGGACTGCTCCAAATGTCGACTAATGCTAGAATATGCGTGCTTTTTTCTGATTTTATTAACGCTTCTTTTTAGACGGAAGTCGTCGTGGTACATAGCTCGCTTGAGTCTACGATTACCAGTCTTGAAGCAAACTCAACTTTCAGCTAGCGGCTGTAAGGTATTCAGAGCATAGATGAGAATGTTTCACTCAGCTCTTGCGTTTCTCTGCATACATCTCCTGCAAAAACACATTGATGCGGCTCGATCCCACTGTTGTCGGCGAGCCTATTGTTTCGAAAGTAACAAGGGTAGTAAGGCAAAAAATCTTTCTTTTTTCGGAACTGTTCGTGCGATCTACAATCTTGCACAGATTGCTGCTAATTACAGAGTACGTTTCGACCCTGAAACTGCAAGAAAATAATCCCAATCGCTGGCGCCCGGGAAAACGGCTTCGCGGCCTCCCGGCTTCGTATCGGATTCGGGACCCCGATTCGTCTTTTTCAAGCATGTCATAAAAACGCGCTTCTCCGGCAACTTGACACAAGCGGTGGCACGTTCAGCTGGTTGCCGCAGTGGAGAGACAAGAGGGGACGGAGGGCAGAGGCTTAAGTAATGGCTGATTCACACGATGGACTGATCCGCCGACGGATTGATCAAGTGACGACACGTCCACGGTTCTTCAGTCTCCCAAGCGCATCCACACACGAGGGAGACGAAGAACAGACGCCAGCGAGGACGGACTGAACTCGTTCGCCACCGACCGTGACGCGAAACTCCAACATCGCTCTGTGGCACCATCGTCTAAGAGGAAATCGACGTTTGGTACAGCGATGAAGAATAGTACGCCGCTGTTGCGTACAGATTTATACAGGACACCGTGATAGGCTTTGCGCTAAGCGATGACAGTGACAGGCATGGTCCTGCTCGGGAAGGCTTGGGCGTAGAAGCGGCGAAGTTCTGTGCTGGCGGAGGAGCGTTTGGAGATGCTTTCACGCACTCCGCGCTCGTGCGCAACACTTAACACCAAAGTCACAAGAAAGGTCTTGCTAGGCGAAAGACTGATTGGACGTGCAAGAATTATTGCGGCGTGCTACACGAGTTTCGACGGGATCTTCTTGACGTGGAACCGAAGGAGTACCGAAAACTGCGACGCGTCTGCATATTTTGTTTCACGCAAGGAACGGGAATTAATGAACCAGCGAACGGACAAAACACAAAAATGATCCATTTTTGTTTTAATCGTCCAAATAAAAAGCAAAAGAAAAAGAAGAAAACCTTTTACCGTTACCAGACTAAAAATTGTTCAAGTCAATCTTCCGCCAAAAATCCGCGACTTAAAAGGCGCTCAACATTATCAGTCCGCGCGTCGCGGACGAGGTGCGGATCGCAGGAATCGGTGACGCACCGGTCACGTGGTACACGGTCCACGGACGAAACTCGCGATTCAGTCCGTCGCGCGAATCGGCTATAAACAGCCGCCAGTGTTTCACGTGTACACCTAGGAGATGATGCCGTCTCGGGCGTTTGCTTGCTTACGGCTTTATCGCAACCGGCCCATCTGATCTTCGCGTGTGCTTGCACGCGCGATTGTTGTAGCGGGCCAACACTTTTAACGTGCTCGCGGTGTTGCTTATGCAACCAAAACGGTTCTTTAACGCCAATATTGCTGGCCACCGTGCCGCTGAAATCCTCAGTGTCGTCATGGCAGGTTTTGCCAGCGCTGCTCGGTTTACTTTGCGGAGCCGTCTTATCTAGAGAAACGGATGAAAAAAGTCACACTCTTCTGCTGATTCAGAAAAAGAGGGACGTTCAAGTAGGGCCCTGAATTTTCTTCATAGTCTTGGTCCATGAGAAAGTCCCGTTTTGTTTTCCGTACCCGAGCGCCAACATTGACTCGACGAGACGCAATGTGTCCCCGCACGGGGCCGTGATGGCGACAGTTTCCGAGTCGTGTTCGAAGTTGGGAACGCAGGCTACCGTGTTTCCTTGTTCCCGGGTTGCCCTTCCCCTTTCTCACCGTTGACATAAAGGGGTAGGGAAATGTTGGGATTTTTTATGTTGCCAGTAAAGGCCCGTTCACGCTCTTGCGACCGAGTAAGACCGAGAGAGACCAGACCGGGTTTAAGCCTCCGCAGCAGCGCATCCGGTCCTAAGACCGTAAGAGGCTTAAAAACCGGTCTGGTCTCTCTCGGCCGTACTCGGTTGCGACTGTGCGAACCAGCCTTAAGGGTCGCCTACTGAAACGTTTCGTGGCCGACATAATTACCACATTTATTAATTACACGAAGAAATTTCATTTTGACAAAATATTTTGGATAGTAGATGTGATAGAGTTATTGACACGGTATGCCAATCTACCGTCAAATTAAAGACTCCGAACCAAGACAGAGTTCCATTTTACATCTTCTATCGTTCAGTTCTAAACAAAGTTGAAAGCTGAGATAGTTCTTAGTTGTACAAGGTAAAAACAAAAACAAAAACAAAACATCGCAAAAGAGAAAGGACAAAGAAAGAAACAAAAAAAAAAAGGGAAGGATGATGGAAAAAAGGACAAGGTTAAAAGAAAGAAGTTCCTTCTTTGTCTTTGTCGTTTGCCCAGTTGTTAACAGTTTCAGAGTTAGCTATATATATATACGTAAATGTAAAGAAAAAACATTTACCTAATCTTTTCCGAAAAATAGCAGACTCAATTTGATTTTAAAACTAATATCGGAACCCAAAACCTGTGAATAAACATCTTTCTAAGCGTAAACCCAAACTAAAAAAAAACATATAATACAAAATTCCAGTGAAACAGGTGACTAAATTGTTTAATTCTTGAGAAGCCTCCACGCGCTATAAAAATACTCTATTCTAAAGTTACAATTCTTAATTCGTACTCTCGTTTTGAGTACCCCTCGCATACAATAGAATGCACAAAGAGACATTTTCTAGGGCTATAATCAGTTCTTATAATTTTTGTGGCAGCGTGAAAAAAACACGATTTTATAAATCCTTAAATACAGCGCATACCGTAGCTTTATACAATATAGACAAAATCAGCACATCGTTCTTTTCGGTTTCAGATCAGTTTTCTCTTACTTTTTTTAATAGTGAGATTCGTTATCGATTGTCGTGTATAAGCTATGTTTAAAGTGCTCGGAGGTAGAGCTAATGACAAGAGTAATTTATATACTTCACAATCCAAACGAAGGGCTGGCGTGAGCGTTAGGCTAACGTCGTGATTTCTAAATCCGTTGACACATTTGAGATTCTTAACTCGCAATGAAATTTAATATGGCACTTAACAAGGTCAATCAAGGACCGCCTGCTAGAGCTGCGAATTGTAAATCACGCTTCCAATGACAGATTTCGAATCTCAACAAACTCTATGAAACTTGATAAAACACACACACTAAAAAAAAGGTGTAGCCCGTACACCCATTGTAACATATACGACACCCCTAAACTTTAGTTGGCCGTACAGCGCACTGATGTCCAACCGAAGCAACCAACTTTCACGAGCGACTTGATAGTCGAGTTGTACACCTAATAAAATAGCTTAAGTAAATGTAACTGACTGTAAACAAATAATCAGGATTTTCTTGTCCCTGCTGCAAAACCTCAGTGTTTCTTTCTGTACTCTTTGATTCGTACTTTAGCTGTTTAATATCTTATATCTCACCGTTATCCAGCCTCTCGTAAACGTTGGGGTCGTTAGTTTGACGTTAGTGCGCTGTACGCGAACTGAAGTTTTGGGGTGTCGTATATAGGAAGAGGGGTGTGAGGACTACACCCTTTCTTTTTAGAGATCATGAGAAGGAAAATCGAGAACGGCTCGGCGATAAACACGCGTTGATTGCTCACCTGGAAGATGGACGTGATCTTGAGTCTATACAGAATCGGCACTACGACGTACATCACAGTCGGAAGCGCGAGCAGCTTCGCCCCGACGGACCATATGAAGTGGAATCCGTAGGCATAGTAGTGGGCCGTCGAGCCGACAATCCCCGATGCTGACATGGTGGACGCGAGCGCGGAGAGTGCTAGAGGCGCCATCCTAATTTGCCTGTTAGCTAGGAATACTTCATCTAGCGAGGTCTTTCCGCGGCGTATTGCGAAAGCAAAGTAAAGACCTAGGCCCAGGTTAGATATCACGAGAAGACCAAATATGATATATTCGGGCACCATGCTTAACCCAGAACTGATATGTGCAACATTGAGGGAGTCTATTTCTACTGACATATGATATCTGTGTGTGCCTGATGTTGACCGAGATTGCCCAAGGCCAAAAAAAAAAAAAGTCTTTACGCACATGTTTTAACAGGAAGCTAACGTTTCAAAAGTGGAGCCAGATTTTCACTGCTCTATTTTCCAACGCAGGCGTTATTCTAGCTCATGCGTGGAATCTTCCCCTAAATATATTCTGCAAGTGCAGCAGAAAAATATGAGAAACACGTTAAAAAAATATGTCGAGAATACACAAAAAAGTACTGTAATTTTCACATGCGGAGGGAACATTATTACAAACGTAATTGATGAAACGACGAATGCGCAGAAAGAAACTACACATTTTATGGGGCGAACTTGTTCTGAAACAAAACGAATGAGAAGGTGGCGCGTTGTAGGCGTCGATGGCGGCGTAGTAGACGGATCGAGCGATGGGACCGGGCTGCCCCTGTGCAGCCACGGGCTGCACAGGGGCAGCCCAAGCAGCACCAGAAAGTGAATTTCGATCGGCCGACGGTTGGCCAGTGTCTGGACAGTTTGGCCACTTTAAGTGCTTGGCCACCGGAAACAAAAACAAGGCCGGCAAGAGTCCGGCCACAAACTAGTTGTTTTTAGCTTGTCCGCCGGAGACATAAACACTGCCGGCAAGCGCCTGGCCAGAAGTGCTGATTTTCAGCTTGGCCGCCGGAGACATAAACACGGCCGGCAAGTGTTTGGCCAGCAGTGCTGATTTTCAGCGCTGCCGCGGGGACATAAACACGGCCGGCAAGTGTTTGGCCAGAATGCTGATTTTCAGTTTGGCCGCCGGAGACATAAACACTGCCGGCAAGTGTTTGGCCAGTAGTGCTGATTTTCAGCTTGGCCGCCGGAAACATAAACATGGCCGGCGAGTGTTTGGCCAGCAGTGATGATTTTCAGCTTGGCCGCCGGAGACGTAAACACGGCCGGCAAGTGTTTGGCCAGCAGTGCTGATTTTCAGCTTGGCCGCCGGAAACATAAACACGGCCGGCGAGTGTTTGGCCAGAAGTGCTGATTTTCAGCTTGGCCGCCGTGGACATAAACATGGCGGGCAAGTGTTCGGCCAGAAGTGCTGATTTTAAACTTGGCCGCCGGGGACATAAACACGGCCAGCAAGTCTTCGGCCAAAAGTGCTGATTTTCAGTTTCGCCGCAGGGACACCCATAATCTAAACTTTCATCGCGTTGACGAAACTTTGGCATAACGACGGGCAGCAAGGGAAGCATCATGAGCGAGTGGTTGGCAGGATATTAGTGCGTGCATCGCGCGAACACTGTTAGCGCAAGCAAACGATCACCGTTTTATTCAGTTTTTTTTTCGTTAGACTTGAAAAGCTATTCTCTTAACTAGCACTGTCGTGTGATATGTTCATTTGGAACATTACCAGAAGTGGAAAAATATTGTGCCCATCATTGTTCTATGAAAATAAAATATGAAAACAGCGCCCACGTCATCTTCGCACTAACAATACCGCTCTGTCGCTGCGCGGCACTCTTATCGCGAATACCACATCCGCGATTTTTCGGTTAGTGCTCCCCATATTTACTTCCCAACTGCACTCGAAGAAAAAAAAAATTGTAGTCGGGTGCATCTTGCGCACATGCTCGCCTTTCCTGAAAGACGCGCCCTCCGTTACCCAGCCAGTGTATACTTGTACACCGACCATAAGCCCCCTTCTCTACCTTAAAAACCTATAGGTGTATCAATGCACTCAGATTAGTAAACCGCCACGCTAGCCACGCTTCCCGATCAGCTTGTGCTTGAATCGGATAAGATTGGATATTTCAGGCTTTGTGTTTTGGAAGAGCCTAAAGAAGACGTCTCTCATATATTGATTAAACTTAAAGGGGTCATGAAACGCTTTTCCAACTTTTTCCTGTTTCGCTTTCCTCCTCAACTCATAAATCGCGCATTCCACCAAACAGTTCAAGAAGACGAAAAGAAGGGAGGCCCCTCTCGCTCGGAACCTGGTTTGTGTAATCCCCGGACAGATCCATTCTCCCCCTAGAAGATTAGCCCGTCGCTCAAAACTCCGACAAAAGTTTCTTTCCCTAGCCCGTTCACCCCTAAGCTGACAGTGCTGTGGAAGCTACGTGCTCCTTGGGCTAACCACACTTTTGCCACGTAAGCATGGCAAATGTGGCTGCAGAGAATGAAGTCAGGTGATGAAACGGAGGTGGCTGATTGGTCCGGCAAGCGCGTAGCTTCCACCACAATGTCAGCTTAGGGGTGAAGATACTAAATGAGGTCCGGTTTTGTGTGACGTCAGTTTGGACCCGATGACACGCTTTTGGGACCGCGGATGTATCCCCGTGAAAAGGCAGAGCGGTTACGAAGGGGAGAAGGAACGAAATAGTCCGCTGTGTTTTCAAATTTTCGCACTGAATGTCAGGCTTTTGACTTTTTACCTTTTTTCTTTTGGCCCACTGAACGATGTTCTATTAGTAAAATCCCAATCTAAAATGATTTATCCCAACCCAAAAATCGTTTCATGGGCCCTTTAAGCTAGTCTCAGTAATGTTTTATATAGGTGCTAGGATACTTATTTCCTGAGCCAACGAAAGCTAACAGCTTCGGTTAAAACCGCAACGGAAACGTTCAAAATCGAACCAGACGTAAAAGAAAAAGAAAATGAACATCTCGACCTAGATGTGCAGAACGCTGGTTTTCTTGTTAACAACGTGGTTGTTGGCGGGTGGTGGGCAACGCCGTGACGCTATTGACGCTATCGTGGTGATTGACGTTAGTGATGCTCGGCCGTACTACACAGTAAAAGTTTTTACACCTTTAAGGGTGTAAAAGGGGTGTCGTGGCAACTTACACCCTCGGCTACATTCTTTTAACACCCTAAAAACTAGGAATACAACCTCATAATTTTAACGAAAAGGGTGCTGTTTCGTGTTACACCCTACACTTAGTGAAGAATGTGAGAAGGGTGTAGAAGAGGGTGCTAAATAAATAATGTGAAATGGTTTTGGAAAGCTTATATATGGCTCTGTCCAGAATGTACAGGTAAGATTTCTGCTTGAGAAGCAACAGTTGTTAGCAGTCTAGATTTTTATAATGTCAGTTGTAATTCATGCAAATAGCTGATAATAAAGTGCCTCTTTTGCATACAATTTTTATCTTTGCAAACAAAATTTTATGTATGAGTTCATATTTCATTTTCTTACAAATCACTCCATGCTCATAAATTGGAAAGTAGGGTGAAATGCTCTATACAAGCATTTTTTACAAATATTTATTGATGGAAGTGTACAGTAAAAAAAAAATCAGTTAGTCTCGAGTTTATATCTGGCAACATGAAATCAAAATATAGTGAAAATGTTTGACAAATATTAAAGACATGCTGCTAGAACCTGTCACATGATCATGTCAACCTGAGTAAAAATTCATTTGATAATATGGTGACATGCACAAAAACTCACACAAATAAAGAGGCAACTCCCATAATAAACCAGTCCGACACATCCCAAACAAAAATGGCCTATGGTCGTCAATGGAAAATTCAATGGCAGGCTATCACCCCCTGTAGCTTTGCATGGTCGGCCTTAGAAATTTATAGATACAGCTACAGCCAGCTATAGAGAAGTCTAGGGCCCTGTGTCTAAAGACTCAGGGCTATGTTTCAATAACAACAACAACGACAACAATAATAATATTAATAATAATAATCAATAAGTTAGTGTTTTAACAGTGTCCAGGAACATCCAATTGTTCCTCTTGCGGGCGAAGTGCAATAGAACGCACAAACAGAGGCTTGCGCGCTCGCAGTCGCACTCATACACGCGCGCACGCACGTACACACGCATGCACACGCGCAAACCCACGCCCGCGCGCAGACGCACACGCACGCACAAGCAGAGACGCAGACACGCATGCACGCGGACGCATCGACACGCGCGCGCACAAACACGCACGCGCATGCACGCACACACACGCAAACAATTACGGCGAAGGAAACGTTGCTTAAGTTAGTTTCGGTTTCGGTTTGCACAAAAAAGAAACAACCTAAAGTTTAGAAAAACCTAAGATTTACTCACTTTTTGTAGTGTTTCAAATTATTATTCTAAGGAAATTCTTATTGTTACTAATGTAATAATAATTTGCTTAGTATCGTTTTAAAAAATAACAATAAATAAAAAGGAAAAGAGACTCTTGAAGACTGCGCAAGGCAATCGCTATTGCAATCAGCTTCCGTTGGGCTCGGTTGAATGGTCGTTGAAGTTCCAGATGTCTCAGAAATCTCCTTTTTTTACGCTTTAGCCGTTTTAGTGGATATTTTAGATATCTTCCTTACGAATACCGTGTTCAAGAATAGCAATCGCTGACTGAGAGCTGGGAGACGCTGCGTCTTGCCGACGCCCGTAAGTTCAGAACCGCCCATGCACGACTCGTGCAAACGCCGGTAAGCAACTTTCTTTTGTTTCTGCGAAGTGGGCTGCTGTTTCAAACTTTGTCGTGTACCGTGTGCTTGCTAAGCTATGCTTGATTCTAACTATGCTTCTGCCCTGTATTATTTCGTTATTCGAAAAGAGCGTATCTTCTTCAAAACCTGTGGCTCGCTCCGCAGAGTGACAAAGATTCCCGTGCGGCGGAACCGTGGGCATGTTCTGGGCG
This sequence comes from Ixodes scapularis, assembly GCF_016920785.2. NCBI lineage: Eukaryota > Metazoa > Arthropoda > Arachnida > Ixodida > Ixodidae > Ixodes > Ixodes scapularis. The sequence continues at coordinate 20,831,515 of NW_024609835.1, forward strand.
CCGTCGTGCGGCGCTCGTCCGACGACGCTTGTGCGGAGCGTTAAAGTGTCGTCTGACGGCAGTTCAAGCATTCAGTCGCCGTCCCAAAGTGTTAATCACAGGTCATGCTAGTTCTGACGTCGTGTCCTAACAGCCGCTCGCCACCGATTTGTTTCATAAAGCGGGAGCGAGAAAAACGTTACAAGAGCGAGCATGCAGCATGATTTTTTGCATAAGCTAATGCCTGTGCCGTAGAGACGCGCGGTCTCTTCGTCATATTTCCGAGGGTAAAAGCGCTAAAACAACGGACAAACAACGCCCTGTGTTGTTTGTTTATTTTACTTGTCCGTTGTTTTTAGAGCTTTTACCCTCGGAAATTAGGTCTCTTCGCGTTTACCGAACCGGCACACTTTTTACGTTTACGATTGTGTGATGCAAACAATAAAAGGAGTTTAGATGTCACGTTTTTTAGTAGTGGCGAAAGCCCTTACAAAAATCAGAGCAGCTAGAAAAAGCAAAAACATGAAAAAGGCGGAAAAAATTAACTAATATGACATTAGTTAATTTTTTCCGCCTTTTTTCATGTTTTTGCTGTTGCCTGAATATTTGATGGAGTTCAAAGACTACCACCGTACCAACTCGCCCGGTTGTTCCTTCTGTCAAACAACAATAGCCAATAGTAATAAACAAATAAATGCCAACTATTAATTGGTTACAAAGTCGTAATTGGTGCAGTGCAGCCCTACGCTACTCTACTCTTTTGATGATATCAGGTAATGTGTAAATGTATAGGGCAGTTCATAGCAACCATTTATGCCCGACCCATTATATTGAGTTTTTTCTTTATATAAAAGGTCATATGAAAAAAAGTGCTCTTCCTAAATTAAGCCGCACCACTGTATGTACAACAGCGTGTAACGTTTATGTATGTTCTCAGCAAAAGAAAACGATGCATTAAAAAAAGGCCAATCATTTTGTTTCCTCTCTGTTAGAGCTTCTTTTACGTACATGCAAAATGTGGATGTCTACGTCTAAAAGAGTGGAATTGACATTTTCTGCAGGGCTGGAAGGCCTGATTCAATTTGGCTAGCAGCTTGAAACCTATGGGAACCTGGGGAACTTAACCACAAGAGTGAGAGTGACACCCGCCTTGCACTTCCTGAACGATGGCACCATGAGGAAGGGGGAGCTGCCCTAAAGTGAATGCAATAGCAGGTGGGTCGTTCCAGTGAACCCCTATACAGATGATACCAAGCAGAAAATCATTAATGAATGTGTTATTAAAAACATGGAATGTGAATGGCACGGACAAGAAGGAGATCAACACAGCGCTGTGTTGTGTTCATATCCTCCGTTCCCATATTCTTCATGATTTCTTTTCAATAATTGGCTACTAACTAGTCCAATCATCAGCACTAGTCAATAAAAGTATGCTGCTATTTATTAGTATGCATTAACACCGTGCTTGCAGTTGAATCCTACAGTCATTTATTAATAAACAAAAACGAGGGTGCAAGCTAGCTAAAGAGGCTAAACACATAATTTATTAAAGACGGATTCTCTGAAGGATGACACAAACGCAGAGAAGTATCAAACACAGCTGAGTATTAATGGGCAAAAAATGAATAGGCAACCCAAAAAAGAAAACGTTGGGGAAGACATGAAGTCAGTCTTTACAATTTCTCTTCTGCTTGCCACCACTTTACAAAGGGAATTCCTTCCTGAGCCTTACAGCGTTTTACTGTTCACAACTCCTGACATACCCAAAGGCAGTAAACATAAAAAAGCAACCTACTAACATTTGGGTAAATGTGATTGAACAAACAACAGAGAATGCCTTGATCTTTCAACCTAGGAAATAAAAAATATGCTCAACATCAAGATTTAAAAAAAAACAGACGGACGCATCACACCTGTTTCTTACAAAAATATAGGCCAAGAAACTTCTTCCACTCGATGGCGAAACACAGGGAAGGCACTAATAGATTTCTAGGTTTCATCATTGTTAGTGATTCTTTCAGTATACATTTGTGGTCAATCTCTTTAGTCAAAATTATTTCATCATCATCATTCATTAATTCATCATCACATTAGATCACGTGCTTTGACACAGCTGAATACAGATCCTTGTTTTTCTGCAACATTTATACTAAGTTCAATCGGTCCTTAATGCAGGGTTTTGTCGCATGAAGTGTTCTATGAGTCGAGCGAGAATTTCTAGCCGTCCTTGGGACATGTCGTGCTGTAGACTTATGTATTACTGGCTTTTCTTTGTTACTTTGTGGGATATGGCACGCGGTATTGAATTTATTGCAGGTCCCAGCTGCACCAAGCGAGTAGACTCACAGTCAAAGACCGCAAGCCGCTATCTTCAAGCCGCGCAGAGTGTTCTATGAGGTGAGCAATCATGTTTGGCAGCCTTTCGTACATGCAGTGCTGGGGGTTTATGTAAAACTGGCCTTGTCCGTTTGAACCAGTTTTACTTCAGAAAAAAGTGGACCTCTATAGTCTGATGGTGCACGGCTGCATGCACATGCACCCGGAATTTATTATATTTATATATACATAAATACAAAGCTTTCTATTTTGATTCAGAGAAAGTAAAAAAAAAAAAAAAAAAAAAAAACCGTCGTGAGTGTTACTTGGATGTTGACTTCAATGTGTGTTTCTGGGGCTCAGAGGACATTACACAAGGGGAAACCCCTTAGCAGTATGTTATTTAAAACTAATTAACGAAAATTTTTAATAATGGTCTTTTGGGGTATGTTTCAATTCTAGTTTCAAAGGCAGTGAATATTAAAGACTAACACAATTAACATAATTTGCGAATGGCAACAAGTTTCGAAATATTCAGTGATAAAAATCTGCCTTTTCGTCGCCCAATTCCAAAATCTTGCGCTCAGAGGGCCTCAGGATGTCGTGCGGACCTGGTTGCTTCGGACGCACCTTCACTATCCTGGAAGTATGACGCCGATGCTCACGTCAAGGACACACTGTCGAGATAGTGACGACGTACCCGGTATGACTAGGGGACTCTTCTGCCCATTATTAACGGCACGAAATCTTGAGCTCAAGCTGAGCACGGTTTTTGCATCGGACATTAAAAACGCAAAAGTTGGACAATGAATACCTCCAAGCCGCTTGACTTTTTGTGAATGGTTTAAATCGGGATAGCCTTTAATATTGACTGGCTTTTAACACTGCAGTTGCAACATGGTCCATAAAGCCATGAATACAAAGCTAACAGATTTTGGCCAATTATTCAACGTACTGTGACAGTTATCCCCTTTACTAATGTCCGCCGAGTCCCACGAACACGCAGTGAAGACATCGACAGAACTCTCACGGCCTTTTTTTTAAATTTTGTTAGCTTTCAAATATAATGCTGTGCAGAGTGTATACACGTAAAACGACCTGTAGAATGTAATCATGCACATAATTGTTACAAAACTTTGCTTTTCACCCAATTAAGTATTGCGTTTGTCATTGCAACCTTCCAAACATAAGCAAAGCATCCAGTTTAGTACTCAAAGTGTTCGGCAATAAATCAATATACTATTCGGCAATAAATCAATGGACTACTACTTGGTTCGCCTTTGGCTTTATTGTGAAAA